>NC_136433.1:61724561-63115394 GCF_052849685.1 Lactuca virosa
CGAGTCACAACGACTCTTTCGAAAACCAATCTAGGTAGCAAACTCGGCAAACCAGTGATACCAGGCTCGAGGCGTCTGCATGAGGCCATATAAAGACCTTTGAAAGAGATACGCATGATTAGGGTGATTCGAATCATGAAATCTAGGTGGTTGGTACATGTAAACAGTCTCATGGAAGTGGCCATGAAGAAATGCATTCTTCACATCAAGTTGGTTAATGGGCCAGTATTGAGAAAGAGCTAAGCTGCGAATTGTACGTATAGTCATAAGTTTGAAAACTAGGCTAAATATTACATCACTGTCAATACCCGGACATTGACTTTTACCATTAGCCACCAAATGAGCCTTATAACTATTAAGAGAACCATCCACATTCTGTTTCTTTTTAAATAACCATACAGATCGAACAATATTAGCTCCATGTGGTCGTGGTACAACAATCCATGTTTTATTGGCAATTAACACATCATATTCTTCTTGCATCGCATATAACCAGTTGGGATCATTTAACACATGTAAATAAGACTGAGGTATGCATGATTGAGTTTCAGTAAGAAGACTAAGTTGATGAACAGTTTTAACAATGCCACGTTTTCCTTGGGTGGTCATCGGTTGACTTGAAGGTGGAATAGGATGGTGGTTGGATATGTCAGGGACTGCAAGAATAGATGAGACATCATAGGAGGGGGTTGCGATGGGTGCGACAACAATGGGAAGAAAGGAAGGTGCTGTCGGAGCAGCAACCGAAGTAGCTACCGGATCAGCGGTGGCTGTAACACTAGGATCAACGGAAGACGAGAAAGTGTGGAGAGAATGAGCAATAAGAGAGTAATCCATATGTTCATCAATAAATTCATAAGAAAGAGGATTATTAGGAGTGAGTGATCAAAAAGGGAAAATGGTCTCGTAAAACACAACGTGGCGAAAGATGATGATTTTTTTAGTTTAAAGATCATAGCACCGATAACCCTGATGATGGATTGGGTATCCAATAAAGATACAAGGAGAGGTGTGAGGAGCGAGTTTGTGTGTTAGATTGAGGTGGGGATAACAAAGGCATCCAAAAACTTTAAGTTGCGAATATGTTGGGTGCTTGTCGAAAAGCTTAAAGTGAGGTGTCTGATTTTGGATGGTGGTTGAGGGGAGGATATTCAACACGTGACACAACATATGAAGGGCTTCTGCCCAAAAGGTGGGAAGAAGACGAGAATGCAAAATAAGAGTGTGAACGGTGTTGTTGATAGTTCGTAACATACACTTGGATTTGCCATTTTTTTGAGAAATATATACAGACATGAGAAATGCATGTAAATAACGTGAGTGTGACAAAGATTATGAAATTTAGCATCATTATACCCCCCCCCCCCATTATCACATTGGAAAATTTTAATTTCACAATTAAAGTGGGTACAAACATAGGCACAAAAGTGAACAAATTTATCAAACACTTCATGTTTTTGTTTTAAAGGATACACCAAAACATAATGAGAATATTGATCAAGAAAAATAACATAATATTTCAAACCAATGACTCAACAAAGGATATATCCAAACATAAGAATGTATAATATCAAACGGACAAGAGACCTTAAAATCTGAAAGAGTAAATGGAAGTCGAACATGCTTTCCTGCTTGACAAGCAAGACAAAGATGTTTGGACTTTTTTATTTCAACTGATAAAATGACCAGAAACTAATTGTTAAAAAACGTTGTCATCGGGGTGATTAAGACATTGATGCTAAACGGACGAATCGAGGACAAAAAACACTTGATGAGATAGAGCTGTAATTAGGTAGAGATCACCCGAGCTATCACATTGGAGAAGAACCTGTTTAGTCTTGAAGCCCTTCACATAAAAATCAAAGGCATCAAATTCAATTGAACGATCGTTATCTCTAGTAAATTTAAACATGGATACTAAATTTTTTATTATATTAGGGGTGACAAAGATATTATGCAAATGAAGGATACGATAGGGATCAACGGTGTAAGGAGCGGAGAGGAACCAGTCTTAGTTACATTAATAAGATGATCCATTACCAACCATAACAAACGAATATTATGAGAGGAACGTGAAGAGTGTAATATACCTTCGTTTTCATGGATGTGAGATGTGGCCTCTATATCCATATATCACCTACCATTGTCCAGGTCATCAAGACTCATAACATTGAATAACTGAGGGAGTTGCCTGGCTTGATCAGATGATGTGGGTTGTGTGACGACATGGGTCTGTGGATTGGAGTTGCGCTAAGGCTGTTGGATCGGTTGATTGTGTTGGGTAGGAGCAGAAGTTGGAAGAAGCGTATTCGTGGGAGGGTTGGACCCGGTGGGAATAAGACCCCACGCAAAACCCAGGAGTGGAGTCCATGGGGTTGTATTGTGAGCATGCTGTTGTTGACGCTACTGTTGAGGAAATCAGTTGTTTTGTTGTAAATAACCACCAATATTGTCACAACCATTACCGCGATGTGAGTACCTGCCTATGTTACTGTCGGAACCACCACGGGATGCAACAATTTAGAGAAGGGTCGGAGAGGAGGCATTGTCAGAGTGATGAGGCTAAATAGGTCAGTGCTAGTTGATGCGTTGTTCTTCAACCTCAAGTACGGAACGAACATCTAAAAAAGATGGTGTTGTTAAGATGTGTCGGCTCAGATTAATAATGTAGTCGTACTTAAAAGACAATCCATTAATCGTGTAGATCATAAGAGCTTTCTCCTAGGCATAAGCTTCATGGTTCACCAATGAATCTGCAAGGGTTTTGATACGTTTACAATAAGCAACAACGGATTAATCACCCATTGATATATCATGAATTTCATTATCAAGCCAGAATGGCTTGGATTCCTTGTTAGATCGGCATAATTGTTCCAGGTTGTTCCAAAGTACATGAGCAGAAGTGTTTTGCTTGAGAACGGTGTTGAGAAGTGTTTAGGACAACGTACCATAGATCCAAGATTTAACCATCTGGTCAATTCATGACCATTCAACATCAATGAGGGTCGTTGGAGTCTTGACAGAAGAGGTTAACTGAGCATCGACACCATAACCTACACAATGGATAAAGAATAATTCCCGACGGGAATCATAGTTATGTCGTTCCAAATCTAGGACCAGTGGAACTGTGGTGCGGATGTTGGTGATACCATACGTTTTATGAGTGGCCATGAGAAATAGAGGGAAAAGAACGAGAGATAAGGTTGCATCACCGTGAAGGATAAGAAAAAGGTAGGGTATGTCGTAAGGTTTAGAGAAAGAAGAGGCTTGATACCATGTAATTGGGTAAAATTCTCATGAAGAGATCTCTCATTAAACAACCAAATACATACAATACATATACAAGGAAATCACAATACAGGGCCTTGAGTCGATCCAACCTATGGGCTAACAACTAAATACATAAACATATAAACATATAGAATACATATGCATTATCAAATACAAAACATCAACAACTAAGTGATGAATGCTTTCCGCCTTGCCATTAAAACACAAGTCATTTCTATAAGACCAAATAACCCATAGAAAAGCTATTATAACTGACTAAAACTTGACCAGCTGGAATGGAGAGAAGTTGGGATTCTCCGAACGAATAATAAGATCTTCAATGGAGTTGACACTCGCCAAAGGTTAGTAGATAACTACATATGCATTTGTCATCTATATATTGTGTTTGCATAAAAAAGATTATTATGCTTAAAACGAAAACCTAGGTACAAAAGCAAACCAAGTTAGTAAATTATATATATATATATATATATATATATATATATATATATATATATATATATATGGCTAGCTTAATGTGTTTCTTACATTTATTGTGTGCTAGAACGCACCAATAGGAATTTTGTAAAATTAAATAAATATAGATATTAAATGATTTCCATAATTGTATGTATATTAAATGATATCCATAGTTATAATTTTCTTTTTATGGAAACTAATTAAATTCGTCATTAATGTCAACAATAACATTTTTTCAGAATGAATTCGCATCTAAGTTTTAATTATGAGTTCGTTTTTTGTTTCAAAACTCATTCACTTGAAATACAATAAAGTTGCATTGAATATGAAGAACGAGAGTGTATTCTATTACAATACACTCTCATTCTGCAAGAATACATTTTCATTCTTCTAGATACGAATTCATTCTGAAAGAATATTATTGTTAGCATTAATGACGAATTTAATTAGTTTCCATAAAAAAAATTATAAGTATGGATATCAGTTAATATACATATAATTTTTATTAAATTCTTATTGGAGCATTCTAGCACACAATAGATGTGAGAAACATTTGAACACACACATATATATATATATATATATATATATATATATATATATATATATATATATATATATATATATATATATATATATATATATAATATGCATTAGGAACACCACATGACACATGACTCTAATTAATCCGTTCAAAATAAAGACAGCAGTGAAACTATATGATTGCTTAATAAATTTGAAATGTTAATCAGACAAGCTCAATATACCCTTTGCTTCATTTTCTGGCAATATGATATACATGATTCTTTCAAATTCTACTATTGTCAGCTAAGCCTTTTGTTGCAAATTTATTTTTTAAGGGAGTTAGCAGAATCAGGAGTTCTTGCCATTACACATGCATGATGCATGACAATCTGTTGAGGACAATGAGAGCCAGAAGAAAAATTGGTATGACTGTATGAGATACTATCAGGTACCAAGATAACATTTTTAAGAGACATGTAGGCTGATTAAATACCCAAAGGCTAGCTTAATGTTCAAATTGATGATTTTCAGCAAATGTTTTATGTTGACCACCATAACACCCTTTGAAACAAAATTTTGTTGTCATAATTGTCAGATTAATCAAATTTTCCATTAATGGATACTTATATAGTTATATGATCACTGCACCATGCAAGTTGAGAAAACTAATTAATACATGATGGAGAAGAAAATTAATTACCAGTAAATTGAGCAAAAGTATATTGGTAGAAGTCATATGTCACGAACCAACCGTTATCTAATTGATGGTTTTTTTCCCAGTATGATAAGTTTGACTTTAGTCAGGTATATATAAATGTTTTTTCCCAGTAAGGACCTGGCTAGTAGACATTAAAAGGGTAGCTTTCCACTGGTTTATTGATTGGTTTGGATTGGTGTATTAATCCCAAAACTTGTTTGCTTGAACGTTTTGTACTTAATTCCTAGCGTCTTGCTGTTAAAAAAAGTACGGTATATATAATTTTCTTTAGATGATATTACTCTTATATATTGGTTGAGGTCAATTCACCCTTTTTGGACATAATTAATGATGTTTTGTGCTTGATGATGATCACATCACTCAACATATCATGTGCAATGGTCTATTTCTGCTGGTACATATGCATGTGTATCTGATATATACACTTTTTAACATTTGTTGTACCATTTTTTTTTCCACTTATAAATCATTAAAATACTAATGTCTTAGAAGTGACAAACAACAAAGAAAATTATGACCGGAAATAGTTACCATACATTTCAATATAGAGTACTAAAACACTATTTATAAAATTGAACCAGGTCTATAGTTGATGATGTTTAAAATATATATGGAAAAAAACGAAATGGGAATAGAAGACGACTTAAATACAATCCAGTTTGTATTATATTCCACACACAAACACAATAAATTAACTATACTGATACATGGTTGATCTGTTTTGACAAATATTGGTTGATAGATTTAGACTAAAGAATCCCAAATGAGTTAAAACAAAGACAAAACTAAGAAACCCAGATGAAGGATCGTCAGGTGAGCATTGTGATCTTGCTACTTCAGGGGAATTTGCTTACTTGCCTTGGTTTTGAGTTTGGAAATGGTGGAAATTGTTGGTGGTTGACATAAAGAATGAGCTAGGGTTTTGTTCATAATTAATATGATCACCTGTCAAAGAATCAGTTATTGGCACAATTGCTTGGTTGTAGGACTCAGGTATAATGTTGTCAGCATCGTATTCTCCAGGAACTCCTATGAATCCGAAGCTGGAATTTAACCAACCTGCAGGAGGGTTGTGGTTCATCAATGTGGTACAATAAGCAGGTTCGCTCACAATGCTCCCTGAATAACTTTTTAATATATCATCATTAATATTGGCCAGTTGCAGTTCTCGAAGTAAGTGATGCGGACTGGAAAAATCGGAGGGACTCAATGACTGTTGTTGGACGGGTTCAGATGCAATAGACGTGTACCCTAGTTTATCTATATTTTGATTATCAGAGCTTACCATGTACCCTAACCCTAATTTGTGAATTTCGTCATTAGGGTTTCGTTCAAACAAAAACTTTGATTTCTCAAGTTCCTTGATCATCAGTCTCTCTCTTGTTCTCTGCCTTGCTCTTGCTCTCGCTTGGTCCCTCGTATCCTTAGAAGAAGTATTATTTTGAGTTCGTTTCCTTTCCTTGTTCTTGATCTCCACCTCCTGATAGTTCTTCGGTTTGTTGGCAGCAACTTTGATCTCGTTGCTTAATCCCATTTCACACTCACGCCAATCGATTCTGTCGATAACTTCAGTCATGCTTTGGTTGGTATGTTTTGAATCAAAGTTGTCAGCGACTTCTTTGATAGCTTTATTGGACTTGCAAAAAAGCCATTCAATGGTCTTACTGGCTTTATCAAACCCTAACAAGTCTTGGAGATCAAAGAACTTTCGGGCAATATGAAGTGACAACCTCATTCTCCTGTCTCTAAGACCTTGCGCTGTATGTATCTTGCTGTGTCTGTCTTTCTTACCAACATTTCTTTTCTTTAGACGTTTCGATTCAGAAGGCGTAGGTTCAGTGATGTTGAAGCATTTGTTTGGGGAGCTGCGTTGGTGTTGATGGGTATGGTTGTTTGCGAGTATTGGAATAGTATCGATATCATCAAAAAAAGGTGAAGGGAATCCCAAAAACAAAGGAGGCTCTTCTTGATGACTTGAATTAGGAATCTCATGACCATCATCCTTATTTGGATCAATAATAAGATACTCATGTTTTCTAGAAGAACCCACATGCTCCATATCCCTGCCGGGAGTGGGGGAGGCTACTAGTGTATGCTATTTTTAGCAATGACTAGATGTGAATCAGTTATTTTTTGGATGAAGAACTTCAAGAATAGTAGACATGTTAAGTGATAGTGATGCTGTAATCGCACAAGGGTGGTGGAAAAGATGGGGATGGTGGTGGTCGTGATGAAGGTGAAGAAGAAAAAGTTGGACAGAAAGGTTGTGAAGAAGCACTCGATGCTTTTGTACAGATGCATTGTTTTATCGCTTGGACCATATGTGAGTGATGAGAGAGAAAAGAAGAAACATGGTAGCACTTCACGTGGTACGTAGCAGAGTAGCTACATTTGGGTTTCCTGACCTAGAGAGAGATAGAGAATGAGATAGAGACGAGGGATTAGTATCCTTCCTCTCTTTCAAGACATTCAACGTTTATTTAAAATTTATTCGGGTTCTATATTCATTTCAAAATATCTACTTTTTCCACAATATTTTTAAAATTTGCATTGGATGTTGTCCCTACTCATTTATGAATTAAAAATGTTATAATTCAACATTCAATAAAAAAATATATATAAATGAGCTAAATATAACTTATACCTATAAACTTTTCATAAATAATATAAGTGGTTCTTTTTACCTTTTTATATAGTTTAAGCGGTTTTCATTCATGTCCTTTCTGGTTGGCATTTAAAGTGATATCTTGGCAATTCCATGTTATATTTTGCAAGTTCCTTAGCAATGCCAATTGAGGAAACATCATGCTTTTATTACATTATATTATAACATAAGTTATATGTTATAACGACTTTCTTAAATGAGCAAGAAACTACCGACAAAATGAAGGGATTATAAGATGAAGAAGCCATACAGATCTAAATATAAGGAGTACAAAATATCATGATAGGATTAAGTTTCATCAAGAGGTATTCTAGCTACAACTTCATTCCTAAGTTAAATGATAAGACGACGACTTTCACAACAACGTTCATAAATATGCCAAAATCTAAAAGCGACACACTTCGATATATACCATCACTTGCAAACTTAATTTATCCCAAAGCAAACTAAAATACTAGTACAAAAATGACATATTTACATTTTGGTTGAAACAACTGTGTCACACGTCGATTATTTCATTGGCTAAACGTTGCTAATACAGTTTTAACCTAGTTTAAGCTACATTTTTTATTGATTTATATGAGCATTGTATAGTATTTCAAAACTTTTAGCCACGATTTAAGATAAAAAATATGACATTTACTAGCCAAGGTCGAAAAGTGTGAACAAATGTGACCAACTGCCATGATATTTGTTTGATTTTGAAAATATATGTGTGATTGTTTTTATATAAGATGATAGATACATATATGATCTCTTGGAACAATTATTTATTTGTCTAAATCATAGAGTTAAATTGGTCACATGAATATGATATGGTTAAAAGCAAATACATATGGGTACATAAATTATTTTATGTGTTCAAAGGACGGTGTTTATTAATCATTTAGTAAATGAAACAAAAGTAGTAACTATAAGTATTTTATTGTGACGTTTTAAGTTTTTATGTTCATCTAAAAGTGACAATCATCTTGCTAAATCAAAAAACATATGATTATTAATAATTTATGATCATAGTTTAATTGTTTATATGTATCAAAAAGTAAATAATATTAATGATAAAAGAAAATCATGTGATTATAAGTAATTTTTAGTCATGGTTTAAGAAAAAGATGTGATATCAATTCATGTTTAATCTAGATTGGTAATTTAAGTATTAATATGTCTAATATCTTAAAATTGCAAAACATATTTTACTTAAAATATGATCTTTAAGTAGAACTTCATCTAATTAATCAAATCTAAACAAGTTCTTAAACTAAATTACTAAAAAGACTTTAAGCTTTATGCAATTATTACCAATAATGTTCAATACTCCTCCTATATTCAGGAATGTAAAAGCATTTACTCTTTGACTACACTTATTTTGATTCATTTGAAACCAATTAAAATTTTGTCACTAATTCCAAATCGTAAAAGATTTACGAATTACATAATTTGAATAACAAGAATGATTTGAATCATAATTTAATTGATCAAGTGAAAAGAGTATAAGCAAACATATTACAAAGATCAAATCAAGGACTAACAGATAAACATAGATGAATATAACACAGCAATCCAAACAAGTATTTCAGAATTCAGGAATCGGAAATGAAAGGAAATTTAGTAACACATGAATAACTTAGAACACAAGTGTAAAAGTACGAATGTTAAAACAAACATATAAATTCAAAGATTAAATGTTTCCAAAGTGCAAATTAATGATAATGTTTTTGAAAATCGCCCCTTTGTCTCTGTTTGAAGTTTCTTTCAAAATGACAAATATTCTATCTTTTAACGGAAGATAGGAAACTATAAAACTGCAAAAATCTCATTCCATGCCCCTGGAATAATTGCCCTTGTGAAAACAAGATCATGGAATGAGCAAAGTGTGTTGTTATGATTAATTTTCATTCCATGATGCATTGCCCAAATTCGAGAGTTTCCGGAAAAACACGCCTGCAGATTGATTTTGCCTTGAGAAAACACGGGCACTGAATTAACTCTTGTGTTGCTAAACTCTTCATTACACGAACGTGGAATGGCCTGTGTAACCATTCCACCCCCATGTTCAATTCAGAGAACACTCCATCTTCTAAAATCTTGATTTGTTCAATCTTGCTCCAAAAATCCCAAAAGTTTGCAGAGAGTCTCCTTTAAGCATCCTAATCATGTTCCAACTTTCAAATGCTACTGAAACATCCACAAAAACCATGAGAAGTACACGGATCCTGGATATTGTCCCGAAAATATAAAATGCATGTAAAATTACACTAAGAGGATATGTAATGTTTAAAATAAACATGAAATAAGTATTTAAAAGGTGCATTTTATGCATTTAAAATATCTCCCCAAGCTTGAACCTTCTCATGTCCTCAAGAAAGAAAAACTCAAATGAATATGGGAGAGGGAATAGAAATAAAGGAAAAAGAATTATGCAAACACAAATAAAAAGAAAGAATGCCTTAAGTTATTCAACACAACAACATAATTATGATTAAAAAGTTGTCAACTTATATCTCATACGCACAACAAATACACTGCATTCCAAAACAAGGTAAAATAACACATAAGGCTCAAATATTCATCAAGCATGACGTACAGAGCACATAGTCATGTTACCATGGCACCCACTACTAACTCTTATGCATAAAGCACATGTATCTCAATATATAGGGCAGACTCACTGAAGCACTCATCCACTCATGTATGCACTTATTTCACAAGATGTATGAACTCCCTCCTATCAATATCTACACTTATTTATTTAAGGTGGATGCCACTTTGGCTTCGGTAAAGGAATACCCTGTTCTCTATAGTCTTCTCTCCATGCTCTTCAACAACTGCAGTTGATCAATCTTCATGTCATCTTTCAAGCCTTGAGTCAACTTCCAACATTCCATAATGGGAGAAAGAGTGATAAACCACGACGAGGATGCAAAAGATATATATATATATATATATATATATATATATATATATATATATATATATATACACACACACGTACAAACTGTTAAGACGTCGCAAGAGTCTAAAAAATAATAAATATGTATAAAAAATAATGCTCAATTGCACTAAGAAGTAGTACAAGAAAACATGGTCAAATCCACAAGGACACATCCTAACGTCTATGTCTTCTTGCGTAAGGCATGCACTAGTCTGACGGTAAATTAAATAGGGGTGTTTTGATGATTAAAATAAATATTAAACTAGAAATTATAACAAAGTAACTAATAACTTTGAAAATTCAAATGATTAAAAGCAATTTCAGTTCTGCGGTGATTCTCCTATTCATGCAAATAACCCTCCACTTGATTGTTTGAATTGTGCATTATCTAAACTAGTATTGAAAATCATTAAAAAGCTCTAAAATAGTCTTCTTCTATCATATTATTTAATTAAAACATGCTTTTTGAATTAAACCTTACTTTTTACTAAATTAATCAAATAAGCTCTTAATTAATCTAGAAAAGCAACATTAATAACAATGTAAAATTCCCAGTAAAGTTCAATACTTCGCATAGGCTCGGAAGCGTAGTACTTATTATCGATTAATTAGGACAATTACAGATCATAACAATCAGTAAACTGGAATGATCTAATATCAATTCAAGTAGCCAACAAAAACTAAAGCAAAATCAAACATTCATTTAAACGTAAAATTGATCAAACTATACATAATTCACAATAAAAAATCAAGCCTAATGATTACTTGCACGAAAAGTTGAGTGGATGTGAAACTGAAATCTAGGATTTTTAGCATGACATGGAGAAAACCTAATTACAAATGATAAAAATAAGTACTGGATGATTAACTTTTACTAAATAAAAATACCAGACTGAATCGTGTTCTTTGGATCTTGGTTCTTCACTCATAATCTTTAGAAATTCGCCACAGAGCCATACGAAACCAAGTTAAGGAGACTGAAAGGTTATCAGGTGCTTTTTATATGTAGAAAAATCCATCGGCCATTTCCACGATCAGGTTCTTGTAAAAAACAACCATGTTTTCTTCAACACACACCAAAACCAGTTTAATGAAGTAGGTTGTTATTTTTAGGCCATCTTCTAACTTCAAAGGGGACACACGATCATGTAAATGGGGAAAAACAATCGTGTTTTTTCTATAAAACTTTAGAAGCATTTTCACATCCAAAAAAACTCGAAGCATCAACATGATCTTATTTTTTGAGGTCGCATAATCGTGTTTTATCTTTTTCTCACATATTGATTGAAATTCTTCAATTAAAATCGCTTCTAATCATTCATCATCATCATCAATCTTCAGTTTCCAACTCCAATTAAGCTCCAATGCTTCATAGAATGTATCCTCAAAGTGTCGCATTCTCACCCCGCTCTAATTTGCCTTGAAAATCATAACAAAAGTGAGTAGTATGGGGCATTCTGTGAATATAATGAGAAATACACAATTTATAGCAATACAACGAAGAAATTTAGCTTTTTATAAGAAAATACTGAGAAAAACATGCTAAAAGATGCATATAAAATGAATCTAACACACACAAAACTATATACAAACACAAAACATACAAAACATAACCATATAACACAATTGTTGGTTACGAATCAACTATCGATACTAACCAAGCCAACAATATGTAAGTAATCTAACGAATATCATTCCTATGTGAAAGATCTAATATCATTGTGACGGATCTAATATCTATTGGTCTGGTTCTTTTTTTTTTTTTATTCTAGAAAGCAACATAAGATGTACATCGGTTCAATTTAAATATTTACAAAAATAAGAACTAAAAACTAAAAACTTTTTACAAAAGCTATATACAAAACAAAATCAAATTGACTTCGAAGAATTCTTTGAAAGGCATACAAAACTTGTAAAAGATTTTACATTGAACTCCACTTTTTGATGACTTCGTGGTTACATAAATAAACATTTATTTTTCAACATGGCAATAAACTTCTAACTATTTACAATTATTAAGCTTAATGAAAATATAAACAACTTTAACAACTGTTAGATGTCATTTTATGCATCTATTGTAGTAGTTTTTATTAGTATTTGTATCACATTTTACGTTTTTACATATGCATTAGTTTAAATAATGTTCATAGCATGTATTTCGTACAAATTCTCCTACTATTAATGTTTTTATGTCTGTTTTTATATATTTCGAGTGAAGCGGTAATTTGGAATTCATTGGAGCATGTTTGGATTTCTTTGGAGCATAACTGGAGCTTATCTGGAGCCAAAACACTAAAAAAGACCAAACACAAGCCATGCCTCACTAAACATGGGCCGTTCTCCACTTACAAAACTTAACCATAAGAGTTTTGATTTTTTAGTCCTTTTAAAACTTCGATCCTGAAGTACAGGCCGTGCTTCCCAAGTATGGGTCGTGCTTTCCTCTTGATCCAAACCAATGCATTATTTTGGATATTTTTAGTTGTATAGCCCAAGCACGAGACGTGCTCCGCAAGCACGGGCCGTGCTTACTCCCTGATGACATTTTTTTTTTCTGATTTTTCAAGATTTAAAGGATTATTACTTTGCGTCTGAAGAGCACGTCCTGGACACCCAAGCACGAGACGTGCTTCATGCACATGCTTCTAAAAAAAGTCATTTTTTGGCAAGGTACTTCATTTAACTGCACATAGATTCCACCCGCCTCTAAACACATATTGTGCTTACCTAGCACGGGTTGTGCTTCTTTCCATAATCCTTATTTGTTGCCAAGTATGGTATATAAATACCAGGTATCCTCTTATTTGAACCCTAGACGACGAGAGCCGGAAAGAAACCCTTTTCAGGCGATTTTAGGCGATTTTTCGCCGTTTCTATCAATTTCTGAAGATCTGAAGATTGTGGTTCGTCTCTTTCAATTAGTTTAGTAAAATTTAGTCGTTTAATTTTCTTTTTATCATTTTCCATCAGATTTTATCCATGTATAGCTAGAACCCTAGATTTCAGTTTTGCAAGATTAGTACATGTTACATAATTAATCACTAGACTTGGTTTTTATTTTGTGATTCTATCTAGTTATTTCATTTTTGCACATAATGAATGTTTGATTTTCGTTGTTTTTTGTCTGATCACCTAGTTTATGATTAAATCAATCTTGTTAATCAGTTGTTAAAATCCCTTATTATTTTGATAAATTGGCAATAAGTAACAAGTATTAGATTGGTTCCATCTTGGGATTTATTTATGATATAAACTGAAATTTCATATTTTTACACTTCCGAGCTTCTGAGAACTATTAAATATTGTTGGGGATTTTACACAAATCATAATGCTGCTCTTTTGACTTGATTAAGAGCTTGTTTAATTATGTTAGTAAAAAGTTAGGATTAACTAAAGAGTTTGTACTGGTTAATTAACTAGGTAAAAGAGAAATTACTAGAGCTTGCTAGTAGTTTTCAGTACTAACTTAGATAGAACACATCTTAAATAACCAAGATTGTGATGATTGCATGATTAGAAAAGTCGTAGTAGAATTTATTGAATTTACTTGTAACAACAGCAAAAACCCCTAAGTATCATAAAACCAAAACAATAAATCCCAGGTGTATCAATACAACCGTCCCAAATCAGAGTATCAAAATGTGGAAATCATAAAAAGATATGCAAGCCGGAGTATACAGTCACACATTCGTCTTCCCGCGATCATCCAAGGTACCTGAAACAAATTTAATCCACGACTATAAGCATAAAGCTTAGTGACTCCCTCCCAAAACATCCATACAACACAACATAATAAACAACTATAGGTTATCAGCAACCCTGGGGATTATCAACAATCTCAGTGGGCTAACAACATGCCCTATGGAGTAACAACACGTCTAAGGGGTTATTAGCAACCCTAGGGATTCTCAGAAATCTCAAGTTATTAACAATGCAATTCAGATAAACAACAATCAACAATAAATACCCAGCTGGTCACATACATACTACCACACAGGTATAAGTAGTGAAAAGACTCACCTTGTGAATAACAGATAGAAATACGACAACTCTCACACACAGGGTAAATAGGAGGAACGAGCCACCTAACACCAGTAAAGTCATACCCTATCAGCCTACATCCTTAAAACCCTAGTTTGACCCAAAAAGTCAACCATGGTGAACTTCAGCCAATGGTCACGTAATGACCACCCATAGGTCACATCATGACTGCAAAAGGACAAAATAGTCGTGAACACCACATCTTACGATGTGACATGCTATTTTTCACATCGTGAGATCTCTTCTGGACATCTTTGAACATTAAGCTCTTACTCCCTTAAGCCACTCCTTGAGACTTTCCAAAGAGTCTTCCCCAACCCTAAAGACCAAAAAAATTATCGCTTTTAAGTCATTCATGTCCAATGCATGACTTGGACACTAACTAGGCCAATAAGAAGATAATAGGATCAAGACTCATTCTTAGAGTCTAAAACCAACACCGAACTTCAGATCTGAACTCATACTAAAAGAAAATGCCTCAATGATCCATAAAGTTGCTAACTTTATGTATCACATGCATGCTACCCAACCCATATGTGAAAAGGAAAGCATAAATCTTAGATCTAGTATGTATTACAAGATAATGAGGTGGGAGCTTGATTGCAAAAAGGATGCACGCAAGGAGTCTTCTTCTTCTTCTTCTTCAAAGAGAAAAAAACCACCAAATGAGCTCTTTAAGGTCACAAATGAAGGCTAAGAATGTTTTAGGCAGGAAGGAGGTGATGGAGGTTGAGGGTATGCAAACCCTAGCCTCCCACTTCACTTAAATAGGGAGATAAACACGAGAATAGGGTTAGCCTGATCTCACGACGCGAACACCTATGTATCACGTTGTGAGCCTTAAAAATGGCCGTGCGTCTTCGTCGATTGTCACATCATGAGACACTACCTCTCACGTTGTGACCCTCTTAAATTTTGGGTTTTTTTTCATTCATAATTAATTCAAACATTGAAAGATCGAGTGCCTGCAATAGATGTTACATTATTTTAGTTATTTTCATTGTTGTTTTACTTATTAATTTCACAACAAAACCCCCCATTTTATTTTATTTACTGTTTTTGCTAGTATGTGCCTTACGTAAAGAGGCATTGACCATTAGGCTGTGTCCATGAGGATTCGACCCTGCTTCCCTATGCTACCCATTAGTGCAATCAAGCGGTGACGTTATTATTTGTTTAAGACGTCCATGATAACGTTTTAACAACAAATAAAACTTTTTAGCTTCAAAAATACATAAAGTAAGTGGTGAAAAGCTTTATATATATATATATATATATATATATATATATATATATATATATATATATATATATATATATATATATATATATATAAACCAATCATTTTGAACCAAAAAACAATATATGCATAAGAATTCAACAAAATTCAGTTAATCTAATTTACACAATACAAAGTGAAGTTGAACAAATATATAAAAACGACTAACAATATAAAGCTAAAATGGAAAAAGATAGTTATATAAAACTTTCGTATCACACAATGAGTGAGAGAAAGTGCCCTATATTTGATTACCATCTGCTATGAAACAAACTATGTAAATTGTGTTGCACTTATAGCTTACTACTACATGTTTATACACAACATATTATTAAAACAAATGTGTCCTTGAAATAGTTCTAGATTTCCACAAATTAGCTATATTGCATGTTCATGGGATATAAACAATGTTGTAAAACTCGCCGAGTTGACCGATTACTCCTCCGAGTACTCGCTACTCGGCCCCTTACCGAGGCGAGTTACAGAATCCCGAGTACTCCCTAATTAGCCCCTTACTAAACTGAGTAGTGTTGTAAAACGCGGTCAACTCGATGATTAATATGTATAAGATACTTAGTGATTTATTATTTAACACACACATGTGATTATTACTACACATATATATATATATATATATATATATATATATATATATATATATATATATATATATATATATATATATATATATATATATATATATATATATATTAAATTTTCAGTAATTATTCACAAAGTGAGACCATTATGTGTTTTTTTTGCTTTTGTGTATTCACATGTATCTAATTTTGTTATATATTTCAATCAACTTATAATTTTAACTTATGATTTTGACATATATAATTTCCCTAAAAATATTTCTACATGAATTGCCGAATCCGAGTACTCACCGAGTACTCCCGCGTACTCCCGGGTACTCACTACTCGGTAGTCGGCCGAACAGGTACCGAGTAACGAGTTCTACAACCTTGGATACAAACAGGAAAAACTTTGGTCTTAATTATGTATTATGACAAAAGATTATTGGCATTCAAGAGATGAAAATAAAAAGGAGAGAAAAATGCATGCATATGATCCAAGAAAACCAAAATAAAAAGATAAATTTAATTGAGAAAATTTATTATCTTTTTGTGCTTTTATGTTTTGTATCTTTTTAAGTTTAACATTTTTTATGTGTTTTTTATAAAATGCAATATAGTGCAATGTAATGAATGGAATTTTTGTTTTTTTAGTTAATGAATAAAATGCAATAAAATTCACCTTCCCCAAGCCCAAAATTATTCATCGTCCTCGATGCTTAGACAAAGAGTGGGTATTTTTGTGGATATTAAGGATAATAGGGTGGTCATGTTGTTTGATCACCCAAACAAACGATGCGGTGAATGAAGGACATAAAATTGCGTAACATCTATTTTTCAGGTACTATTTTTTGGGTTATCTATTTTGAATCTTAAAAGTTGGGGGAGTTTTAGCTAACCGCGACGTGGTGGTGGAGGATCCCCATAGCATGACCACATCATTTAAGTGGCTACGACGTGGTGTCAGCTAGGGTTCAAAACCCTAGACCCCGGGTTTTGAGCCGTATTTAAAGGCCTAATTCCTAGGATTGCCTCATTTGGTAGCCCCTATCCTTTGAGACTGTTACCCTCCCAAACCCTAGCCTATATACTTGGTTTTTAACTCATTCTATTGGTTTTGTGAAGCTTGAAGAAGAAGGAACTCCATTTTGGTGCATGGAAGCAAGGAGCTAGCTTAAATCCATCATATACTTCAGATTCCTGAGTCATTGGAGGTCTATTGTTCAAACCTCAACATTTTCTTTTCTAGATCTAAGTTTATGCACCTTTTTGGATGGTTTTGAGTCACTTTTCTATATATCTTTGGAGTTTGGAAACTCTTGGACCATTTAAGTGACACAAGTCATTTCTGGACTTGAGTGTTGGAGGAAATGTGTGTTTTCATGCTTTCTCTTGCGGTCAAGCATGTGTTTTGGTTCCCGTTGAAGTTAGGTTTCAAGTTTGGGTGCATTTGAGACATGATTATGGATAAATTTGGAAACTTTATCCATTAATACCATTGGAGTGATCAGATCTGAGCTTTTGGGCTCTGGAGATTTAGGGTTAAGTGCTTAATCCAATAAGTTTTTTTGGATGATCACCACGACGTGATGAGGGGTTACGACCACGACTATGCTGTTGGGTAGCTACCATAACACATTTATTGGTTTGTTGGATATTGGTACCTATCTCATGTTGTGGATTTAAATGTTTTCATTACTTTTGAGGATCGAGGGAAAGCAAACGCTCGACTGTACACACCATTCAGTTGACTTCATGATGTTTGAGAGATGTTTGTCACAATACTCTGATTTTGATAGTTATGAAATAGATGCATTGATGATGATGTAGTTTTACGAAAATGGCTTTTTATTCCCTTTGAAAATTTGAAAAATTTTACTATGGTTTTTGGGACGTTACAAGTTGCTCAGGTTTTGGTTATGCTCTTGTTAGTGGATGCAAAAGGAATGGAAATATTTGGTGAGTTTGACCGTATTAGTATATTTCTCATAGAAACTCTCACGGAGATTGGAGAAGTCATGACAAAGACGTATGTAGTTAGTGTTCAAGTGTTGGAATTCTATCATATACAGTTGATGCTTAGGAAAAAAAGTTGACCCTCGTGGATTGGTAGCACTACCTTCTGTTACGGGGTCAGAAGGGGCTGCCTTAGGATCCTCTTCTTCATTAGAATCGAGTGTCCGTTATGGCACTAGAACACCTAAATTGGACCTAAAATGCAACATTGTTTCCATAATGGGATTTATGATAACCAGTCGATTGGTATTTTGACTATAGATACGTAAATAGTCCTCGTTATCGACAAGTCCATAGGAATAACCTAAGCATATATATATATTTTGAAACACGTTACCCGAAATAGCCTAAGGTCCATATGAATTTAGATACCTAAGACTGGATGTTTTAGCGAAATGGTGATCATACCACCACGGTGTAACTGCCCGCTTTTGCTTCGACTTAGCTATAAGAATTTATAAATGACCCATTGTCAAAAGTTGGGATGCAGACGAGTGTTGTTAGTCATACACCATAGTAACTCAATCTCTTTTTGTCCAACCTTAATAATTTCCACTTGAGGAAATATGATGGAAGCAAGTATACAGTGGGTAACTTTTACTACCAGGTGGGTGAGACTTGAAACTTTGGCTAAGCTGGAATTATATCCGGTCCTTGCAATTCTATACCAAAAATTGTTACATTCATTAAAGAACGGTGTTTTTATCCTTACAAAAGGTCCGTAGGAAATTAATGGACGGTGCACCAATAATTTCACAAAATTGGTTCTTGTGAAGTTGGTGTGTTCGATTGAAAGCTCAAAAGGATAGAATCTTAGTGTTACGATTGAGTTGAACCAATGATAAGAATTCCAATGTGGGTTGAACATACCCCAAATCACCTATGGAAAGAATTCCTCCCCACCTAATTTTTCGTAGGAGTGTGTGAACTCCATTGTAGTATGTAAAGAACGACGGGTAGGAACATGCGTAAATTTTTGAGCAACCCAAACGCAATCTATAACACCATAAAAACATTTCTTCTTGAGCTGGAGTAGAAAATTCTATACCACCTTGATTTTGGATAGGTGGCGGGGGGTTTGGGTCATGATGGATATCACTTAAAGAATTAACGACTCTACCTTATTTGGAATTACCAGATTTTTGTCTTTTTGTCTTTTTCATAGAACACACAAAGATTCAAGCTTTATGTGAGAAATGCAAGGAAAGTATAATCAAAGTGAGATTACCTGATTTTTATCTTTTTCATTTCTAATTGATGCTTGAAATCACATTCCTTATGCTTCCCCAAGCTTAATTTACAATGAATTGAGAATGTAGAACAAATTTTCGAGCCCAAAGTTTATAGGGTTCTTCAATAATCCAAAAATATATATGGAAGGAGCTCTATTTGACGCTTGGGAAGAAGGAAGAAGTTAGAATTGAAAATCATACCTTTCTTGCTTAGAATGAAGCAAGATTAAAGCAAAAATCATGAGATATGTATACATGTGTGTGTATTTCGTTGCTGGTCGAGATAGAACAGAAGGGTAGGCAACCGTGATTTTAGAACAAGTAAGGAAAAAATATGTGCAAAATGGTTTAAGTGAAAAAAAAATATGTGAAATTCGGATATATCTGTTCCACTGTCATGGAACCGTACAGCGTAGCATTCCACGACCGTGTAACTGTGCAACACCTATCTTACTTAACTTTCCATGACCGTGTTTTGATACTGAAGAGAATTCCACGACTGTGTTTTGTGCATTTGTTATAGTGATAAAGTTATTCCACGTCGTGTTTTGGCCAATGCAACCATTCCACGACCGTTGAATGTTCAGAGAAAGGTCCGACCTTCGATTTCACATCTAGACATTCTAAGCCCCAATAAAAAACTTTAGCCTCCCCAAATTGTGTTAAGTACTTTGGAAAACAAAAACATAAAATAATTTGTCCGTAGACAACTTTTTCAAAAAGACGAAAATACCTATAAGTTGCCCCTCGGGTAGCTGGCCTTGTTTTAAGTCCATGGCTTGACATTGACCCCAATGTGTTGGATTTATATGCTCAATAATCATTTTAAAATGATGTTGTCAATAACATACAATCCTATAGGGTCACACCTTTAAGAAGTTGTCACTTATTGAATATTTATTAGTAATTTGATTATTAATAAATAAAACCAACTCTAGTATTTAATTAGGGAATATATATTGTTTTGTGAAAATAATAATTCAAGAGAGAAAGTTAACTAGCTATTATATCATATGGTATGAGTTAATAAATCATGTACAAGTTTTTGGACACTTAGGATACTACTAACTTATACTAGTCACATTAGTTTATCTATTTAGTGTAACTTGACCACTCTCTCCTCTTTCTTTATCTTTAGGATGTACCTTCCAGGCATGGGAAAGAGGTTGCTTGTTGGCTTTGTTTCTTACAACACCGTGCTCTTACTGATGGGTTTCGAGCCTAGTTAAAGACCAAATCGTGACATCGGAAGAACAATATTTTTGATCTATAGACTTGAAACTAGCATATCTAATTCAAACAAATCTATGCAACCGACAAGGACATAAAACTAGTAATCATACCTTCGTGTTCATCTTCAATTTCTTTGGTCTTGCCAGCTGATCGAACTCGAGAACCCAACATAGAGTTCCTCTCTTCGGATCGCAGCCAAGACCTAAAAACTTCACAGATCTGAAATTTCCTTGAACACCAGCAACCGAAAGACTCGATTAAAGCTAATATGTAATGGACCACGACGTGGAAAATGGTCAACCACGATGTGGGAATGGGTTTCGACGATTCTAAGATTTTTACTTAGGATTCCGAACTTTTTAATTATCTTGTCTTTTCAAATCAATATGGAATATTCCAATTTCACTTATTTTTCTAATATTCTAATTAAATTTTTAATTCATTAACAAAACAAGTCCCTAATGTGAATGTCTTTTCACTTCTGCTTTATTTTGCTCTTACATGTAATCCAAAAGGACACTACTATTAATAGTAATGTTAGTTGTTTGTTATGCATATGGTCACTAATTTCCATCAACTCCCACTTGCACTAAGCCATCAACAATTGAACGGACCAATACTTACTAGGAACATCAATGAATGACAGTGCAATGCAACTACTGTACTTATATCAACATTGCTATAAACAATCCTAAGACTAGTGACTTCAAATTCCTTTGATCTTCATGATCTCTTATGATAAACTATAGACATGGATCTAGGGCCAATCCCTGTATAGCTGCCAATTATAGACAATGGTGGGAAAAAACCAAGACACAACAGATTGTAGAACAAAACCTCATGCATCTCTATTTGAAGAATAAGAAACATAGTTTTCTTAATTTACTCATGACATGATCCATGAAGTAATCTTTAAGCATGGTTACTCCAATACTTAAAAACCCATTTTCAATTACTCATCAGTATTTATTGCAATCCTTTGCTATGTTCATGTTGATGAACAATATACCAATACTCCATGTAAGTCTTAATTCACTACTATCTTCCAATAGTATGATTAATTATGGAAGTTTGAATAAAATATTATTCTTGAAGTGGTTCTAGACGTGCAAAAGAAGGAAATTATATAATATGAATAAACATAGCAAATTATTATTAATGATCACCATATCAAAAATATCTAAAATGTTCCATAAAATCAAGCTACAAATTGTATAACTAAACCAATTCACTAGCAATTGTGGCCTTGTTATCACACCTAAATCGTTGATGAACTTCAACTAGCTTCCTTATATAGTGGAAGTTTCTGAGTATATGTCTTGTGCGCTTATGATCTCGATTATGTCCCTAAATGCAAAATGTATGAAAGTTATACAAAAATGCAATGGAATGATATATATAAACATGAAATTAACCTATGAAAAGGTGCAATTTATGCACGTAACAGTAACATATCCGTCCTTCTCTTAAAGTCACCTATGAAAGGAGACTTTGTCATTTTCCCAAGTAATCAAGATTCATAATCTCCATTGAACTAAAGGTTGAATGGTTCCAAGATTCCATCTGATTAGAAATTGGCAATTCTCTTCTTGTCTATATGACCAAGACGGCAATGCCATAGACACGATTTATCCAAAGTAGACGAACTAATGTTTAAGGTTAAGTTATTGTTTTTCCTTACACCAATCATAGATTCATATATAACATTGCAAGAATTTTCTTTAAAATAAAGAGTATTATCTTTGTAAACCAAAATACTAACATTATCGTTATCAAATCCAAAAGTAAAATCGTCACACCATAATGCATAAATTGAAATGATGTTTCTTGCCATGTAAGGCGAATAACTAGAATCTAATAAACTAATCGAATAACTAAGCATGAGAGGCCCGAGGCATAGATGGGATCAAACATCCCAAGTTAAACAATAGTTGTTTAGGATCCTATTATCTAGGAATTAAATATTTTATGCAATTTGTAATCGCTACCTACCGAGTTGGTTTAAGTGGATAGGATAAAGTGTTGGAAATATGTGTCCAATATCATAACTAATTGGTGTAACTTTGAGAATAATAGCAAAGTAATTTTTGGGTTGCCTTCAAGAGCAAGAATAGCTAGAAATAATGTAAGAAGATTGACAAAATAGTTTATTAATTTATTATTTGATTAATAAATTAAATAGAAACTAGCTAAAAATTAATTAGCATTAATTTGGAAATAATTTGGGATTAGTTTGAAGTATAGGGACTGAATGTTAATTGTTTAATAGTTTAACAAGGAAACATTCTGGAACCCCATAGTTAGTGGACTGTTTTAGAACCTCCCTGGAGGATTCTAGAATTAATCGAAGTAACAGTTAAGCCAATGATTTGAATCAGGATTAAATATGATTATTTAGTTGATTCAAATTAGGGTTATCCTATTACAACCACAACTTCATAAAGGAGCATAGGAAAGCTCATACTTTCATCCAACACATCAATCCTGAAAGGCTAAGAATTTTGATTCCCCTCTCTATCTCATCTGTCTCCTTATTTTATAGGGTTCTTGACTTTTGGATATGAACCATTAGAGGTATCTACTTTGGCTACTAGTATTACAAAAAAACAAGATCATTTAGAGATCAAGACTACAAGACAATCAATTTTCATAGAGGTTATTATTCAATTCCCTCTTATTTTACCTTGTTAGGTTAGTTTTAAATGTACGTTTCTATAATAGTAAAACTTAGATCCTATGGTGTATGTACATTTAGGATGATTTTTAATTGTTTTTCCGGATTTAATCTAGTGTATAGTTGCATAGAAAACCATCATATTTTTTGAGACCTCGGTATCCCAGGTACAAAAATAGGATGTCTAAATATGCGATTAAGATGTCATTGAAAAGCTTCAATGGCATGACCAGTACTTCAGACATCTATATGATAGAACTTCTTTTTTCCAACATTCACTTGAGTATGTAAATAGTGCATGTGGCAATATTACTTGATAGTATGTGCAAATCTTTAGAAGAAATAAGCAACTGATCGCGGACGAATGATATTCCATGTTGTAGATATGAATATAGATGTTATTGATGCTCCTGGAACTTTTGGTGACCAAATAATATGTATTTAAACAATAGATTTTTTGTACCTATTCTTATTGGAACATGTAATAGTTGCAAAATATTGAATAAAATTAGATTTACTTATCGTTTAGTAGATGTTCACATTCATGTTCAGATACAATGTATTATATGTCAAAAATATTTTTTCATAATGTTATTTACGAAGTATATCTATATGTTTTTTTATTAAATTAATGGTTCTAAAGATAAAACCTATATAATCAAATAATATTTGATTCAATCTTATCTATGTCATTATCATGCTAACTACATAAACATGAAACACATATACCAACTTCTATGGATGGAATTTTCGAAGGCAAACTACTGAATGGCCTTATTAGTTTTATATATGGTAATCGTATTTATATGGGAAGACAATTTACAAGTGTTTTTCTCTACTAGTAGTGAAAGTACAAATGTTTTGTTAAAGAATTATACATTGTGATGTATGTAATTTTTCAATCTGGTGTTAGATACTTAATCAATTTCTCTAACAACTTTTATTTGTTATTGTTGAAACTTTTGATTTGCTCAAATTGTTTCATAGTGAATATTGAACAACTCAGTGAGGCCAACATCAACCTTTTCGTTCTGATCAAGAAAATGAGTTTGTAAACCAATTCTTCTTTGAACATCTTAGGAGTTGTGGAATCGGTTCACAACTTATTCCGTCAAAGAACACTCTTTCATCATTTGTATTGTCTTTGTGGCACAAGATAAGCTGGTCTCATGGATTTTTTCCTATAATTTTGAGGTAGTTATCGTATTTTTTAGTGGGATAGGATCACCTGACCACTGGTTGAGTATCGATAGTAAATGTTTTTGAAGATGATAAATTAGACCTTGCAATCTGCTATATGATGATTCAAAGAACTCCTTCGTTTATATATATTTTTGGAGTTATGCTCACTACAAACAAATATATATTGGATATATATTTTAAACCAAACAAGTAGATTAAATACTTTCATTGTAATATGGATGAAATCTTCTATCCTTATCTAAAAGGTATAGGGTTATAAAGATTATGTTAGACAAGACTTTAACTCAACCTAACATCTGCTAATCTAGTTTATATAGACTATCTTAAATGATTGTTTAGGATGAAACTTCTATGATCCCACTGATTGTCATTCCAGAAGACATATACTTAGAAAGTTATTTTTCTAAGAGGGAGCAATATGGAACTTTAAGGATGTCACACCCCCGAACCAGACGGCGGAAACGTCTGAGGGCTCGTGTGACTATAAATTGAAATATCATCACAATGAATATACATGAAACATAACACATTCATCACCAAACATTACATATTACAGCTGGTATTGTTCACATCAAGTACATTGTCATAGGTTACATAAATCCAAAGTATTAATAGTACGATGAGTGATGTTACACAAAAGAAATCCATACACACTTGAAAATCCTCCTACTTAACGATTACCTGAGAATACAAGTTATTTTGAAAACGGTCAACATATATAATGTTGGTGAGTTCATAAGCATGTTTGAATAAAAGTCTTTGTATCTTTTGTAAACCCAGAAAATCCGATATTTTCTATAAATGTCTGAAAAATAATGTGAAACTCGAGTATAAATGCCTGTGTGCATTTCATAGTAGTAACATATAGGAATGCAGTTTAAATTTTTTTGTATTCTTTCTGTTGTAAGTTAGTGGTAATTGAATAATAGTATTTCCCCAGAAAATCCGATATTTTCTGATTTATAAAAATGTCGCGATCCTTGCACTGTAGAAATGTTTTGTATCATTATGACTTACGAGTTTTTAATTTTCCGTAATGTCTTAATGGGAATGGATCTCTATATGAGTCATTATAACCATACATGATAGTGACTGATTTGCCTGTCTTGGCATTTTTCCAAATGACGGATTTTCGTTCAAGGTTTTGTCACCCTAGACTGGCCTAGTCTAACTGTAGCGAACAGCTTAGGTGTGGGGGAGTCACCCCCATATAGATCTATACACAAACTCTCGCTCTCCCTCCCAGAGACTCTGATTATAACTACAAGCTACGGTCATACACTCAGTGGTGTCAACCGACACGTCTCACCAGATCCCATTTGTCTCCACATGAATTTGTATAATGTTATATGTATTTAGAAGTTCGAACACTAGATAATGTATGAAATGACAAGATAAGGCCCAACAAACATGAAGAAAAGGCAACTATGGCCCATTAGACGTGTAAGTTATTTCCAGACTAAATTAGCATGTAAACGGGCTACTAAGGCCCAATAACATGTAAATGCTAAATTAGTAAAATTTAGCATGTAATTGGGTCACTGAGGCCCAACAGACATGTGATTAATACATTGGGCCCAATAAACCTGTAATTGTGTCACGAAGGCCCATGAAACATGTATAGCAAATACTAGGCCCAATGAGCGCACAATTGTTGTATTTCGTTTAATCGAATTATTTATCCGTAACGTTATAAAAGTCTAATGTTTCGTTATAATGATCTTTTTAGTTTAATACGTCAAAATTCTGTAATTTGAACTCGTTTTTATTAAAAATTACAATTTAGGTCCCTTGAGAACTAAATTGAACATTTAAGGGCTTATTTTACATAAAATGTCATTTTAGTCTATTTTGAATTAAAAATAACATTTTTGTCATAAATTTATAAAAATCTATATTTTCGCCCCAAATGTTTAGTGATTGACGGGTTTGGCCCAAAAATGCATATAATGACATTTTTAGTCCATTTTGCCAGAAAATTACAATTTCAGCCCTTATTTGCATAAAATGACATTTTTGGCCCAATTTTTATAAAATTAACATTTTTGGTCCAAATCTTGAGATAGTGTCATTTTCAGTCCCTAATATCGTTTTTTAACACTAGTCAAAATAGGTCAATAGACAATCATATGTGATTATGCCAATCATGTAATGTGATTTTGTTAAACTAGTAATGTGATATGAGTGCTCTCTAGTTCATGACAAATTATAATACAAATATGAACTTTCTTTATGATACAACTCAAAGTATACGTCCATACGATTCCAAAAATATAGAGAATCTCTGAATCTGACTTCGTATGAAGAAGTTATGATAAGCTGAACACTATAAATATCTATAATATGAGGAATTTAAAATAGACTTAGAATTAGCTATTGGAGTCTAAAAGAGAGTTGTAGTACTTGTAAATACCTACGCGTGCATATAAAGAACGTCAAATACGGAGTTCGGATGTGAAAGTTATGACCTTTCGAAGATTCAGCTGTCAGAAACCCTAATATGACTCAGCTCACGACGTGAGCACAGAAACTCACGAAGTGAGGAGTCATTTTGCCACATCTCGGAATCTAGAAGGTGTGTGACGAGGCTGCGAGGGGATAAGATCAAAACTCACTACGTGAGCAAGGATATCTCACGACGTGAAGAGTCACATGACCACCTTCCGAAGCTAGGGACGCAAATGGCAAGTCTATGGGGATAAGATCCAAACTCACGACGTGGGCCTTATAAAACCCACGATGTGGGGGTCCAAAATCCTTACTATAAATAGCAGGTCCGACTTTAGCCATTCTTACACCTAAACTTCTTTCTCCTCTCTCCTTTGCTGAGGCCATCTTGCATCCCGAGCCCCGACGACCTCGTACGCTGACCGTTTCTGCTTAGATTACATAAAATCACACTACTAGGGTGAGTTTCACGGCCCCACTTTCTAATATTTTGGGGGAAAACGCATGCTAAATATTGTTTATACATTACTATTATGTCTATATGATAGTATATAGTTATAATAGTCGGGGTATAGTTGTTCTAAATATAATATTTTGAATATATACAACTATTATCAACTTGTCATCATGTTATTATACTAATGTAGATCTTGAGTTATACTTAGGATTCTATATATATGTTGTGTGCGATATAATTCCAAAGTTATATATGTTAATTTATAAAGTATGTTGCTATTATTGGTTTTATGTCAAAATAAAACTTGGTATGTTATATATTGTTATTGATAGTTTTATGTCAAGATAAAACTAGGAACGTTATATGTTGTTATTATTGGTTTTATGTCAAGATAAAACCTGGTTTTACTTCAAGTTATAGCTGTTATACTGCCTAAATGTTATGAAGTTATGAGTATTGTTTAAAAGCATAGTCTAGTAACTTAGGGTTTTAGACATAAAGATGCTTTTGTTGTTAGAGCTATAGGAAGCCGTCGAATTCTACATGAGTAATTGTATTCATCAACTAACATTGGGGATCTTAGCGGAAATCCGCAGAACTGTAACCGTTAATCCCGTGTGAGCGAGGAAGTCGTGTATAATTAGTATACGGGTTGACCACCCCACTTGTGACTGTTAGCTACAGTCAACCATAAGCAAGTGACGAACTATCCTTTTTACTTGTTATTGTTCCGGCGTCGATGAAGCATACGGTGTTGTCCTCATGGAATTCATGACTGGGTTGTCCTCATGGAAATCATGAGTGGGTTGTCCTCATGGAAATCATGAGTGGGTTTTATCAGAGGTATTATGTCACATCAGCGGTTACAGGCTCATGGTAGCAAATTGTTAGAAACATTATACTTTGTCGTATACAAGTATTAATGTTAAGTATAAGTTTCCCCCTACTTATACCTTAGGCTCAAGGAATGTTTAGGTATAACACTTAATTGATAAGTAAACTATTATACCTAATATACATACTAAATGTTGGAGAGTCAAAATGATACTTTCAAAACTATACTTTTGAACGTGGAAAATGTACTATTTTATGGAGTCAAAACCTGTGGACTCACCAACTTTATGTTGACGTAGTTTAAAATGCATGTGTTTTCAGGAACTTGAAAAGTTGGTATGTATTCAAATAGAAGAAGTTTTACTATTACCTTTCTGTTCATTAAGAAGTATGCCATAGTCGGATATTATGTAATAGGTCCTAGAAAAACAGTTATGTAACTTTCAATTATCAATAAAGGTATGTATTTTCTTTAGTACTGTTCAATGTGTGTTATATAACTGTGATACGAAGAATGACTTTACAGCACCCGATGTTTCCGCCGATGGCTGGGGGTGTGACACGTGAATACAATGGGAATTGATACTGCAAATTCCATGAAATGGGAGGAGCTAAAAATGATGCTAGTAGAAGAGTATTGTCCTAGGGAGGAGATACATAAACTGGAACAAGAATTGTGGAACCAAACCATGAAGGGTTCAGAGATAAAAGCTTATACCGCTAGATTTAATGATCTTGCAGTAATGTTTCCAGCACTTGTAACCCCTGAATATAAGAAGATTGAGCGATCTATCTGGGGTTTAGCATCGCAAATCAAAGGCATGGTGATCGCATCAAAGCCTACGAACTATGACAGCACCAAGAGAATAGCTCATCAGCTAACCCTCACAGAGATCCAAGGAACAGAAGTGGTCTCAAAGGCTGAGTCTCCCAAATCTGGAACAAACAAGCGCAAGTTTAATAGTAAGAATCCCAAACAATCATATGAGAAAAGACAAGAAGTGGCAACCAATTATGCAGCCACGACAACGGTACCTACGCAACCAAAATCTTCATGGTGCAATCAGTGCAACCGTCATCATCCAGGTGACTGTTTTGTCTGCACGAAGTGCAAGAAGAAGGGACATACTGCTAGTCACTGCAGGAGCACAACACCTGCAACAGTGAATCAGGGAACAAATACTGGAGCAGGCCATGGTGAAGGAAGAAAGTGCTATGAGTATTGGGAGGTTGGACACATCAAGAAAGAATGTCCAAAGTTAAGGAGTCAAGGAGGCATAGGACGTGGCAGGGCGTTTATAATCGGAAGCAGAGAGGCTATCCAGGACCCTTCGGTCATATCTGGTACGTTTCTCATAGATAATTTCTATGCTACTATACTCTTCGACTCTGGAGCATATAGAAGTTTTATAACTCCGACGTTTAGAAAATTGTTAAGTCATAAGTCTAGTAAATTAAAAGGAATCTATGAAGTAGAAATCGCTAATGGTCAAACCGAGAGAACACATGAAATCCTAGAAAACTGTCTATTAACTCTTAATAACTACCTTTTTCACGTCAACCTCATGTCAATGCCTATCGGTAGTTTTGATGTCATAATTGGCATGGATTGGTTATCTTCACACCGCGCTGAAATTCTATGTCATGAGAAAGCCATACGACTACCCTTACCAAACGGCGAGGCCCTGATTATCTATGGTGATAAATCTGGGAAGAACCTTAAAGTCATCTCTTGTACTAAGACCCAAAAATATCTACATAAGAAATGTAGCGCATTCTTAGCCCACATTGTAGATAGGATGAGAAAGACAAAAGAAATGAAGGACATACCTCAAGTATGTGATTTCCCTGACGTGTTTCCTGAAGATCTACCTGGAATACCTCCCGTCCGACAAGTCGAGTTTCGAATCGACTTAATTCCAGGAGCAGCAGCAGTAGCGAAATCTCCTTATCAGTTGGCTCCATCTGAAATGCAAGAATTGTCTAGCCAACTACAAGAACTTCTTGACAAAGGCTTTATCCGACCAAGTTTTTCACCCTGGGGAGCACCAATCTTGTTTGTCAAGAAGAAGGACGGATCCTTTTGAATGTGTATTGATTATCGGGAGTTGAACAAGCTAACGATCAAGAATCGTTATCCGCTTCCAAGAATTGATGATCTATTCGATCAACTGTAAGGATCCAGCTACTACTCAAAGATAGATCTTAGATCAGGATACCATCAACTCAGAGTACAAGAAGACGACATTCCAAAAACAGCATTTAGAACTCGTTATGGTCATTATGAGTTCTTAGTTATGTATTTTGGATTGACCAATGCCCCAACAGTGTTTATGGATCTCATGAATCGTGTTTGCAAACCATACTTGGATAAATTCGTGATCGTATTTATCGATGATATATTGATATATTCACGAACCAAGGAAGAGCATGGTCAACACCTGCAAATAATCTTGGAACTACTAAGAAAAGAAAAGTTGTACGCTAAATTCTCCAAATGTGAGTTTTGGATTAGAGAAGTACATATTTTAGGTCATGTAGTTAGCAACGAAGGAATTCATGTTGACCCATCCAAAGTTGAAGCAATCAGGAATTGGGAAGCACCAAAGACGCCAACAGAGGTGCGTCAATTCCTAGGACTTGCTGGCTATTACCGCAGATTCATAGAGAATTTCTTCAAAATAGCCAAGCCGCTTACAACACTAACCCAGAAGGATACGAAGTTCAACTGGGAAGACAAACAAGAAGCCGCTTTTCAGAAACTGAAGCAAATGTTGTGTAGTGCACCAATCCTATCCCTTCCAGATGGGACACAAGATTTCGTCGTATACTGCGACGCATCAAATCAAGGATTGGGATGTGTGTTGATTCAAAGAGGAAAAGTTATCACCTATGCATCACGACAACTTAAGGTGCATGAGAATAATTACACTACCCATGATCTTGAATTGGGAGCTGTAGTTTTTGCACTAAAAATTTGGAGACATTACTTATATGGTACTAAGTGTACTATTTTTACCGACCACAAGAGTCTCCAGCACATCTTCAACCAAAAAGATCTTAATATGAGACAACGAAGATGGGTCGAATTGTTGAATGATTACGAATGTGAGATTCGTTATCATTCCGGAAAGGCAAACGTGGTAGCAGATGCCTTGAGCCGGAAAGAATATATTAAACCCCGTCGGGTACGAGCATTAACTATAACTATCCATTCTAACTTTACCGCACAAATTAGAGAAGCTCAACCTCAGGCTCTAAAAGAAGAAAACATCAAGAACGAAGCTTTGCGAGGAATGGAAAAGAAACTTATACAAAAAGATGACGGAACGCGACACTTTATCAACCGAATTTGGACACCTAAGTTCCGAGGAGTCAGGGACTTGGTCTTAGAAGAAGCCCACAAGTCCAGATATTCCGTGCATCCAGGTTCTGACAAAATGTACTTAGATTTAAAAGTACATTATTGGTGGCCAAACATGAAGGCAGAAATTGCTACTTATGTGAGCAAATGTTTGACTTGTTCTAGAGTAAAGGCAGAACATCAAAAGCCTTCAGGTTTACTTCAACAACCGGAAATACCTGAATGGAAATGGGAGCAGATATCAATGGACTTCATCACTAAGTTACCTAAAACTCCTAGTGGGTTCGACACTATTTGGGTAATAGTCGATAGATTGACTAAGTCCGCCCATTTCTTACCAATTAAGGAGAACGACAAGATGGAGAAGCTGACTAGAATTTATCTTAAGGAAATTGTCAGATTGCATGGAGTTCCAAATTCTATTATTTCTGACCAAGATAGTAGATTCACTTCATGATTTTGGCAATCTCTACAAAAATCCTTAGGAACACGTCTAGATATGAGTACAGCTTACCATCCACAGACTGATGGTCAGAGTGAGAGAACCATTCAGACTTTAGAAGATATGCTCCGAGCCTGTGTAATAGACTTTGGAAATGCGTGGGATACTCATTTACCATTAATTGAGTTTTCCTACAACAATAGTCATCACACCAGCATCAAGGCTGCACCGTTTGAGGCTCTTTATGTACGAAAATGTCGTTCCCCAGTATGTTGGGCAGAAGTTGGAGATACACAGATGGCCAGAGAACATACAGGAGATACCTTACGTACTGGACCAGAAATAATCCACTAAACAACTGAAAAGATCGTGCAAATTAAGGATCGATTAAAGGCTGCACGTGATCGTCAAAAGAGCTATGCTGACGTAAGACGTAAGCCTTCAAGTTGGAGATAAAGTAATGTTGAAGGTCTCTCCTTGGAAAGGCGTAATTCGATTCGGGAAACGAGGCAAACTAAACCCACGGTATATAGGACCTTTTGAAATTCTAGCAAGAATTGGTTCTGTCGCATACCAACTCAAGTTGCCTCAAGAGCTAAGTAATGTGCACAATGTTTTTCACGTATCAAATCTCAAAAGATGTCTTTCCGATGACACTCTTGTTATACCTGTCAAAGAGATACAAGTCAATACAAAACTCAACTTTGTAGAAGAACCTGTTGAGATCATGGATCGAGAAGTCAAACGATTAAAGCAAATTCGTATTCCCATAGTGAAAGTTCGATGGAACTCTTTACGAGGACCTGAATTTACTTGGGAACGTGAAGATCAGATGAAAGAAAAATGCCCCCAACTATTTGATAAAACCCCATCCATAAGATAAATTTCGGGACGAAATTATTCTAACGGGGGGGGGGGGGAGAATGTAACACTAGTCAAAATAGGTCAATAGACAATCACATGTGATTATGCCAATCATGTAATGTGATTTTGTTAAACTAGTAATGTGATAAGAGTGCTATGTAGTTCATGATAAATTCTAATACAAGTATGAACTTTCTTTATGATACAACTCAAAGTATACGTCCATACGATTCCAAAAATATAGAGAATGTCTGAATCCGACTTCGCATGAAGAAGTTATGATAAACCGAACACTATAAATATCTATAATAAGAGGAATTTAAAATAGACTTAGAATTAGCTATTGGAGTCTAAAATAGAGTTGTAGTACTTGTAATTACCTACGCGTGCACATAAAGAACGTCAAAAACGGAGTTCGTATGTGAAAGTTACGACCTTTCGAAGATTTAGTTGTCAGAAACCCTAATATGACTGAGCTCACGACGTGAGCACAGAAACTCACGACATGAGGAGTCATTTTGCCACATCTCGGAATCTAGAAGGTGTGTGACGAGGCTGCGAGGGGATAAGATCCAAACTCACGACGTGAGCAAGGATATCTCACGACGTGAAGAGTCACATGGCCACCTTCCGAAGCTAGGGACGCAAATGGCAAGTCTACAGGGATAAGATCCAAACTCACGACGTGGGCCTTATAAAACCCACGACGTGGGGGTCCAAAATCCTTACTATAAATAGCAGGTCCGACTTCATTCATTCTTACACCTCAACTTCTTTCTCCTCTCTCCTTTGCTGATGCCATCTTGCATCCCGAGCCCCGACGACCTCGTACGCTGACTGTTTCTGCTTAGATTACATAAAATCATGCTACTAGGGTGAGTTTCACGGCCCCACTTTCTAATATTTTGGGGGAAAACGCATGCTAAATATTATATATACATTACCATTATGTCTATATGATAGTATATAGTTATAATAGTCGGGGTATAGTTGTTCTAAATATAATATTTTGAATATATACAACTATTATCAACTTGTCAGAAAGTTATTATACTAATGTAGATCTTGAGTTATACTTAGGATTCTATATATATGTTGTGTGCGATATAGTTCTGAAGTTATATTCGGAAGTTCTATATGTTAATTTATAAAGTATGTTGCTATTATTGGTTTTATGTCAAAATAAAACTTGGTATGTTATATGTTGTTATTGATAGTTTTATGTCAAGATAAAACTAGGAACGTTATATGTTTTTATTATTGGTTTTATGTCAAGATAAAACCTGGTTTTACTTCAAGTTATAGCTGTTATACTGCCTAAATGTTATGAAGTTAGGAGTACTATTTAAAAGCATAGTCTAGTAACTTAGGGTTTTAGACATAAAGATGCTTTTGTTGTTAGAGCTATAGGAAGTTGTCGAAGTCTACATGAGTAATTGTATTCATCAACTAAGATTAGGGATCTTAGCGGAAATCCTCTGAATTGTAACTGTTAATCCCGTGTGAGCGAGGAAGTCGTGTATAATTAGTATACGGGTTGACCACCCCACTTGTGACTGTTAGCTACAGTCAACCATAAGCACGTGACGAACTATACTTTTTACTTGTTATTGTTCCGGCGTCGATGAAGCGTACGGTGTGGTCCTCATGGAAATCATGAGTGGGTTGTCCTCATGGAAATCATGAGTGGGTTTTATCCGAGGTACTATGTCACAGCAACGGTTACATGCTCATGGTAGCAAATTGTTAGAAACATTATACTTAGTCGTATACAAGTATTAATGTTAAGTATAAGTTTCCCCCTACTTATACCTTAGGCTCAAGGAATGTTTAGGTATAACACTTAATTGATAAGTAAACTATTATACCTAATATACATACTAAATGTTGGAGAGTCAAAATGATACTTTCAAAACTATACTTTTGAACGTGGAAAATGCACTATTTTATGGAGTCAAAACCTGTGGACTCACCAACTTTATGTTGACGTATTTTAAAATGCATGTGTTTTCAGGAACTTGAAAAGTTGGTATGTATTCAAACAGAAGAAGTTTTACTATTACCTTTCTGTTCATTAAGAAGTATGCCATAGTCGGATATTATGTAATAGGTCCTAGAAAAACAGTTATGTAACTTTCAGTTATCAATAAAGGGGTTTAGCATCGCAAATCAAAAGCATGGTGATCGCATCAAAGCCTACGAACTATGACAGCACCAAGAGAATAGCTCATCAGCTAACCCTCACAGAGATCCAACGAACAGAAGTGGTCTCAAAGGCTGAGTCTCCCAAATCTGGAACAAACAAGCGCAAGTTTAATGGTAAGAATCCCAAACAATCATCTGAGAAAAGACAAGAAGTGGCAACCAATTATGCAGCCACGACAGCAGTACCTACGCAACCAAAATCTTCATGGTGCAATCAGTGCAACCGTCATCATCCATGTGACTGTTTTGTCTGCACGAAGTGCAAGAAGAAGGGACATACTGCTAATCACTGCAGGAGCACAACACCTGCAACAGTGAATCAGGGAACAAATACCCGATGTTTCCGCCGACGGCTGGGGGTGTGACACGTTTATTCTCATTTTTGGCTCAAGTTTTGATTAAATAACATTTTTATCCCAAAATATTGTTATTTTTCGCAATTTGGGCCCAATAGGGCGTGAAGCCCACATTAAGGCCCAAATGCCAAATTTTACACTTTTGACCCTTAGAAAAATATGGTTGTTATAAAAACTCATTTTTAAGCCAATAATACCCTTTTAGTCCTAATAAAACCTTATGCATCTCTCTTTACCCCAAACTTTTGTTTATTTGCCAAAAATGATCCCTACACAAGGTTTTGTTTGGGTTTTCTCAACTTAGGCATTTCTAACACTTTTAACTTTGTAGTGTAGTGTCTAGAGTGTCTTTGTTTGTGATTCACACTTAGTTTTGTTATAGTTTTATAGATCCATCGAGTTTTTCACCCAAACACAAACAAAAACCAAGAAAATCACACATAACATGCATAAACACATAGAGCTACACATAAATACTTGTATTCTCCCCCAAAAAAGAAGTGAAAACCGAAAACAAGGGGGTATGAACTCACCTTGCTTGTTTGATGTCGATTTGAAGAAGAAATGAGTGTGTTTTCGGCCTTAGAAAGTCCTCTTGAGTAGATCTCGAGCTTATGGAGGTTTTCTAAGAGTGTGATCACCAAAAATGTTTAGGAGAAGTGTTCTTAACATAAGAATGAAGTTATATAACTTGGATATGTAGGAACTTACCAAAGAAAGATGATTTTTGGTGGAAATCTCCTTGAACAACCCTAGATCTTCGAAAATTTAGAGAAAAGAGGAGGTTTTCTAGAGAGAGTGTTCTTGAAATATTTTTGAAAGAGAATGAGGTGGTGAGAGTGAGGTTCGGCCGAGAAGAAGAAGAAGAGAAGAGAGAGGGAGTGAAGTGATGTGCATGGAAATCCACATGCAATAAAGAGGTGGCAAGCTCTCATAATTCCTCTAATTTCCCTTTATTTTTCTTTTCTTTTCCTCATTGGGCCGAGAATGGGATTAAAAAGAAAGGAGGTAGATTAGCTTGGCCCATTTCTAGCCTTGGTTCGAAATTATGAGTCCCGATAATTACTTTTCGGCCCATTGGCCTCATTAGATGGTCCACGACCCATTTGAAAGAAGAAAGGGAGTTTATGGCCCATTAGGGCAAATTAATTCATTTATGGCCCAATAAGGCCCATTAGGGTTAGACTGAATCATTCTAGGCCCAAATGGTCCAAAATGTTATAGATTTGTGAATTGGGTTTTTTTAGAATCCAAATAGGGTTTCCAAGCCCAATGTAGTTGAATTGAATGCTTATTGGTCCATTAGGCCCAATAAGGAAATCCTTGTCTATAATGAATTTGAACCAGGGTCTCTAGGGTTTTCAACTCCCCAATTGACTATTTGGATACTTTGTGTAGAGTTTTGAACTTCACTTGTGAATCTTGATTAAGTTTGTGGTCATAGAATGAACATAGTGTATGATATCAAGTTAATTTACAAGCATTATCATAGTTGATGTTTACATGATCACAAAATTTCCTGGCAAAAATGTCAGCTGTGACAAAGGACTAAAGAACCATACATGAAATGCATCATAGTTTGGAACTAGCAAGTTTTTCAACAACTGTTCAACATGTTTAAACAATTGATCAGAAACTAATAGAACACATAGAGATGCATTCATGTATGATGATCAAGTATGATCTTGTTAATCTTCCTTGATATAGTATGGATATAAAGAGTAAGTGAGTTTTTAAATGAGAAAACATAAATGGATGAAAATCTTTTCAGATTTAAGCTGATATCTCATAAGTATGAATCTTTTTCCTTATAATAAAATTGCATAATGTTATTTCTTTATAAATCAAGACGAATCTTATGTTTTCTACAACGCTAGTGGGAGAACAGTAACATTACTAGTCTTCTATGTGACTGAAATGCTAATTCTTGGAATTAAGATCTAATTAGATAGATCATTGCAGCTTAAATGATTAAGTAGAATGGAATTAGTTGTCAAGGATCTTAAAGAGCTTAAGATGTAAGTCTCTAAGAGAGTTTATCTTGTCAATACCATATGGCATGATTTTGAGCATGTCTTAGAATCGTAGTACAAGAATCGAACTAGATAGTATGATTGTATTCCATATGCTGCTGCAATTGGGTTCATCATATTGTTGGATTAGGTGTCTAAGCCCATAATTATAATTGGTATGTACTTGATTTGATTGTAGCATGGTCCTTTTGGGCTGCCTTCACCACAACAACTTGACAGGATGAATTTTGGAGAGAGAGGTTGATTAATGATTTATTAATATATTATAAGAATAATATATTAATTAGAAATCATATTATTTAATTAGTATTTAATCCGAAATTAATTTGACATTAATTTTGGGATTAAAGGTATTAATTAAAAGTACGAGAACTGGTTTTGCAAATCATTGATAGTTGCAGATTGGGCTGCTGGACTCCCTTGGAATGGGTGGACGAATTTCAATAGGGAGGCCCTATAGAAATCGTCCAAGGACTTCCAAAAGGGATGCCCATGGGCTCCTTGGAACCTAAGCAAGGAATTAGAGTTTCCCCTAGAAACCCTAGCAGCCACATCTATATAAAGGCCCCTAGACCTCTTGAAATCGGCCATTTCTTCACAAGGAGAAACCCTAGCCGATTTTCTGCCCCTCTCTCACTCATCCTTTGATTTTGGTGTTTGTGATTCCATTAGAGGTGAAACACGTGAGGCACTAAAGCTTTCAAGAGTCAAGATCATCCGTGGAATACTTGTCATTACGAGATAACAAGCAAGGTAACATTCTAACCCTAGTTTTCATATAGGTTTCGAAAATTGTATGCTAGTATTAGGGTTATTGCTTTGGAACTTCTTTTTGCATGTATAACTAGAGAAAAACTTAGATTCAAAGCAACTAGGTTTGCATGAACACATATGAATGTTGTTATGCTCAAAACCCATCAGTAGTATCAGAGACTGGGATGCTTTTCTATTATATTTGATGCAATAGTGATTTGTCCAAACCATAAATCAAAGCAGATTCGCAATCAGCTTGATGAAATCGACGATTTCAATGAGGAACTCGACGAGTCCATGCCTGACTCGACGAGTTGACTCGTCTGTTAGCTGATTTCTCGAATTTTTGATCTATTTTGGATCTGGATCATTACCATAATTCATTTTTATCACCATAAATTGATTTTGCTGAATGGTAATCTGATTTCCTTATCAAAATAGATAGATTTGGTCAAATTTTAAGATAATGACAAATTATGTGATTAATTAATTATTTAAAATTTGATCAAGTAATTTTGAAAAGTTTCAAATTGCACCTTTTAAGTTTTGAAATTTAAAATTTAATTAAAAGTTTAATTTTGAAATATTAAATTCTAAAACCCTAGTATTTTAAAAGTTTAAAATACAACTCTTATACTATTATAATATTAAAAGATTAATATATATATATATATATATATATATATATATATATATATATATATATATATATATATATATACATACATACATACATACATATATGTATAAGATGAGTCAGTCTTACCGTTAGTAGGCCTCATTTACGAAGTCGATCTATAAGCAGGGTATAAAAAAAATGCCTATAAAATGGCGGTTGAATGAGTGTCCACTCTCACCCACCGCTTCCATGATTGGTGGAGGGTCGTTAGCCGAACGGATAGGATAGGACATTAATTCACTCATTAATAAGTATAATGATAAATATAAAGTAACTAAGTGTTTTTATAAATTCTCAATCTTAGTTACTTTAGGAAAATGTGAATTTAATGCTAATCCATGAAATTGCACATTGCACCTTGTCAAGTCGTTAGCGGAGCGTTTGTGGTTAATCGACACACTAACTTGGACTAACAAGGGTGACAATGGGTAGCTCGTAAATTATCACAGATCAATGGAGCGTGTATGGTTAACCGTCACATTGATTAGGTGGTAAATGACATCGAGAGTACTAAGCTAATTTTCATGGTTAGTCACACCTTGTTTGTGATCCTCAGTGTCCCAGTTAATAACTTGAAGGGTATAATCGAGATTAAACATGCCATTGAATAGTTTAATGAATATCAAAGAATCTAAGAATTTCATTTCATTTAAAACCTAATTCTTTTAATTTCATTTTTTGTGGTGGAATTGGTAAATCGTCATTTACCTACCTTCAAATAAATTACAATTGGATTACGTCATCCCTCTTCCGAATTATGAATTACTGTGTTGGGTCCTAGCCTTAATATTTCATTTTGGGTGTTATATTAAGGATTCTTTATCTAATAAAAACTTTGTCCTTCTTCTTTTGCAGATGTCTACCTCAAACAACGTTTTCGGTTCCTCCAACAACTCCTTCTCGCTCTTGAACATTTGTACGAGGATCACTTTCGATGGTTCCAATTTCAATGATTGGATCCGGAACATTCGAATGGACTTGCGCTACGAGGACAAAGAATATGTCCTCGACAAACCGTTGAACGAGATTGATGAGTCCAAAGCCACTCCCGAATAAATAGTTGAGTATGGGGCTCACTACAAGGATGCTACTAAGGTGTCCTGTATTATGGTAGCCACCATGACTCCCGAGCTGCAGCTATTCTACGAGGACTATTGGCCTTACGAGATGTGCATGGACTTTCTGGAAAAGTACCATCAAAGAGCACGTCAAGAGAGGTATGGGATAGTCACCTCGTTCATCACCACCAAGATGAGGGATGAAGAGTCCATCACGAGCCACCTGCAACGCATGTAGAGATATGTGGATCGTCTCTTGAAGTTAAATGTGAACTTCGATGAAGAGTTGGCTATTGACATAGTCCTACACTCTGTGCCTCTTTGCTATGATCAGTTCAAGATGACTTATCATATGAGCAATGACGAAGTCACATTAAGCAAGCTTCAAGGCCTGCTAAGAACTGCTGAAAGTGGATTAAAGTGAAAAAGTGTCGAATCCACTCCTACTCCTGCTGCCACCCCAGTCCTGGCAATTGGACATGGAAAAGGGAAAAAGAGGAAAGCTCCCTCAAAGAACTGGAAGGGAAAGTCTCATGATGGATCTTCTTCTAGTGGATCCAAAGCAAAAACCGGTTCCACCCCTCCCTCCTCCGATCCTAAAGAAGCAACGTGCTTCTACTGCCATGATAAGGGGTATTGGAAGAGAAGCTGCCCAAAATACTTGCAGGACATCAAGGATGGGAAGATAAAGACCACCTTCGCAACTATTTATACTATTCTATCTAATAACTCATCACATGCTAGTTCTTCGGTCCTTGATACAGGATGTGGTTTTCACATTTGTTCTGATTTGTAGGGGCTAAGAAAAAGTAGGGATGTGGACCATGGGAAGATGAACCTGATAATGGGAAGTAGGAAGTCGTCTCCTGTAACCAAGATCGGAGTTTACTCTTTAGTACTTAATAGTTGGTTAGGGTTAGATTTGAATGATTGTTGGTACTCGTCAGAGATGATGAGGAATATTATTTCCTTTCATGGTTTGTACAGAAAAGTCTTTAGATTTTTGTTTAATAATGAAATTGGTTATATTAATGCTTATTATAATGGTTTATTTTATTTTGAAGCATTGCCTTGTAATGGTGTATATGAAACTGTGATGGTTGTAGATAACTTAGAAAATAATGTGTTGCATATTGATTCGTCTAATGGTATAGATAAGGCATGCTTGTGGCATTGTCGTCTTGGACATGTCAACAAGAAGCGCATAGCCCAACTCCAAAAGGATGGAGTGTTGGAGTTGTTTGACCTAAAGTCAGATGACACGTGCGAGTCTTGTTTTCTTGGAAAGATGACTAAATCACCTTTCACTGGTACTTATGAAAGAGGTGAGTGATTGTTGGATCTCATACACACAGATGTGTGTGGGCCCTTCAGATCCATCACAAGGGATGCAAACCGCTTCTATGTGACTTTTACTGATGATTATAGCAGATATGGATATATCTACTTAATCAAGCATATGCCAGAAACTTTTGAAAAGTTCAAAGAGTTTAAGAAAGAATTAGACAATAAATTGGACAGGAAGATAAAGATGCTCAGATCTGATAGAGGTGGTGAGTATCTTAGTATCGAGTTCCATGACTATCTTAAGGAATGTGGAATTGTTTCACAATTAACGCTTCCTAGGACACCAAAACTTAATGGTGTGGCTGAAAGGCGTAATCAAACCTTGTTGGACATGGTTCATTCTACGATGAGTCGATCTTCGCTACCAATCTCATTTTGGGGGTATGCCTTAGAGACTACCGCCCATATCCTTTATCTAGTCCCAACTAAGAAGCTTTCCAAAACACCTCACGAGATGTGGACTAAAGGAAGGTTGGCTCGTTGGCACATATCAAGGTTTGGGGTTGTGAAGCTTTCGTAAGACGAGAGACTCACGACAAGCTTGAACCTCGAAGTGAGCGGTGTATTTTCATCGGCTACCCACATAAATCCTTTGGATATCTTTTCTACATACCTAGTGATAACGTGGTCTTCGTGGCAAGAAGAGGAGTTTTCCACGAGAGGGAACTTATATGCCAAGAGGACAGTGGGAGGAAAATTGATCTTGAAGAGATTCAAGAATAAAGCGGTAAAGGAACCTCTAACACTAGCGCTCAGCCTGAGGAAGAGATTCCTGTTGAACCCATTGATGAGCCATTACCTATCAGACGTTCCACTCGAGTTAGAATGGCACCAAAGCTTTACGGTTTTCATATTACTACGGATGGTGATACATTTATCAGTGATAGTACACTGGTAAATTTGGATGTGCCTTTTAGCTACAAGGAAGCCCTGGCGGGCCCTGAGTCTGCCAAGTGGAAAGAGGCAATGGACAATGAAATTCAATCCATGTATGACAATCAAGTTTGGAACTTGTTTGACAATGTGCCAGGTCGAAAGACGGTTGAGTGCGAATGGATCTTCAAGAAGAATACTAACATGGATTGAAAGGTGCATACGTTCAAGGCACGACTGGTTGCGAAGGGCTTTACTCAAACCCCAGGGGTTGACTATGATGCGACCTTCTCACCAGTGGCCAAAATCAAGTCTATTAGGGTTATGTTAGCCATCGCTGCGTTTCATGATTATGAAATATGGCAGATTGATGTCAAAACCACTTTCCTTAATGTGAAGCTGGCTGAAGATGTTTACATGTGTCAGCTAGAAGGTTTTGTGGATGCTAAATACCCCAATAGAATGTGAAAGCTTGAGAAATCCATTTATGGATTGAAGCAAGCGTCTCGCAGATGGAATCATTGCTTCGATGAGAAAGTTAAAGAGTTTGGTTTCTCTAGGAGTGAGGATGAGTCATGTGTACATGTCGATGATATACTGCTCATAGGAAACGACGTTCCAACCTTGCAGGAGGTTAAGTCCTGGCTTGGGAAGTGTTTCGCTGTGAAGGATCTAGGGGAAGCTGCTTATATTCTGGGGATAAGGATCTTAAGAAATAGGAGTAAAATACTAATTGGACTTAGTCAGAGTAGTTACTTGGACAAGGTGCTGAAACATTTTAGCATGGAGAATTCCAAGAAAATGGAGTTACCTATCCAAAGCAATACCAAACTGAGTAAGACTCAGAGTCCGAGTAATGATGCTGAGATAGCAGAAATGAGTCGAGTGCCATATGCTTCCGCCCTTGGCTCGACCATGTAAGCTATGACATTTACTCGCCCTGATGTGGCTTTTGCGTTGAGCATGGTAAGTCGATATCAAAGGAACCCAGGTAGAGCTCACTGGATAGCAGTTAAGAAAATTCTTAAGTATCTACTAAGGACTAAGGACTGGATCCTTATACTTGGTGGCAGTGATGACTCTAGAGTGACAGGGTATAGCGACGCCAGCTTCTAGACCGACAGAGATAATTTCCACTCTCAGTCGGGCTGGGTGTTTACCCTAAATGGAGGAGCAGCAACTTGGAAGAGTTCCAAGCTGGAGACCGTGGCTGATTCAACGTGTGAATTAGAGTACATAGCTACGAGTGAAGCATCGAAGGATGCTATATGGTTGAAAAACTTCATTGGAGACCTTGGACTTGTACCAGCCATAAAGGATCCTATGGAGATTTTCTGTGATAACGAAGGAGCGGTTGCCTTAACCAAGGAACCAAGGGATCATGGCAGATCCAAGCATATCGACATAAAATACCACGTCATCAGACATCAGGTAGAAGAAGAACTCCTCGTCGTCAAGAGGGTATCGTCGGAAGAGAATCCGACAGCTCCTCTCACAAAGGGTCTGAGTAGGATCAAGCACGTTCAGCATGCGAGGAGCATTGGTTTGAAGGACGATATTAGTTTTAGTGATTAGATAGATATTTTAGAAACTTGTAATAGATAAATGTAATTGACATTTGATGATTAAGTAATGGAAGATTTATTTATGAGTAAAGTTTACTATCTTGTGTCAATTGTTTACTATTGTTTCTCTTTTGCATGTTTTACTTCCTGAATAATTGGATTGTTCAAATTATCCACAATCGATCATACTTTGGAAGTAAGTAATGAAGCAAGACTGTCATGAATTGGCTTGTAGATTGTCTAAGTGCTTAGACATAGCAAAATTTTGTTGCAACATTCATGAGTACTCCTGAAATAGGATTTGAGTATTGGATTAAACTCGCGCTCATTTGAATTACTTCATGGAATTTATCACCAGTAATCGTGAGACGATAATATCGTATAATCTTTAAACCGAGATATATGAGTTGTTGTTTACAAATTGGTTGTGCGTTGATAATGCGTAAACGAATCAATAACTTCATGTTATAAAACGTATTGTTGTGTATAGTTTGATGAGTAAATAGTACAAGCATATAAGTCAAAGTTTATCTGTTCCTTTTGCCCTAACGGGAAAAACGATATCTTGGGACCCTCGATGATTTTATGTTGACTTATGTGACGGGCCCGGTCAGGACTGAATTGATGTGTTCAACTAAGTCCATCGTCAAACAAACCATAAATCGGGAAACAAACTGCTGGACATTGAGAATGATTATGTTCCATTTCTTTGTCCTCATGATAACTTGTAGAAAGGAGGATTATATGATCCCTTATCTAAAGGACGCGTCATTGTCTAGGTCAGAGTTCGACAGCGGCTTTTGAAAGTACGATTGCTAATCAGATTTTGAAGTCATACTTGCAATTTTAGTTATTAGACTTATCCAAGTGGGAGACTGTTGGATTAGGTGTCTAAGCCCATAACTATAATTGGTAAGTACTTGATTTGATTATAGCATGGTCCTTTTGGGTTGCCTTTGTTGGATTAGTGTCTAAGTCCATAACTATAATTGGTATATACTTGACCCGACCCGACATGGTCCATTTGGGTTGCATGGCATCATGCATTTGGATAGACTAAAATGAGAGAAATAACACTTAAGGTTTATTAATATATTATAAGTTATAATATATTAATAAGATTATTTAATTAGTATTGATCAAGAATTAATCTAGAATTAATTAAGTGCTCAAAAAGAAGACTAATTAAATATATGGGTTGATTGTGTAAATCATCCATACTGATATAGTGGGCTAATGCTCCATGGATTATCAAGTTGGGCTAAAACCCATAGGATGCTCCATGGATGCTCCATGGTGTATTTGAACCCATGGATCCAAGGAAATGGAAAGCCATGACAATTAGGGTTTACCCTAATTGTGTCACGCTATATAAACATATCATTCTTGTCAAAATCGGCCACTAAGTCTATGTGTGGAGGGCAAACCGATTTCATGAAGTGTGCATTTTCTCTCAAGTTATTCCAAATGTTCATGGTGTTGTGTGAACCATTTGAGGTGTCACATTTGGGGCACTAGGCTCTTGAGCTCCATGGAATCAAGCACCAACCAAGAGGTATGTAATTCTACTAGAATTTATATTATGTGTACTTTATATTATGCTAGTTAGAACAATACCTTGGAAAATTGATATTTGCATGTATAATAGAGAAAACATAGATCCAAGGTATTTAGGGTTGCATGTACACCATAGGAGTGTTAGAATGCTGAAAACCCAACAGTGGTATCAGAGCCTAGGCTTGTTTTCTTGTTATACTTGCTTATACTGCTTAAAAATCGATGTTTTGTGCTGTCTGGACAGGGGACTCGACGAGTCCATCAATGCACTCGACGAGTCCAAGGAAAAATGCATCCAACTCGCCGAGTTGGTTCATGCACTTGACGAGTTGGACCCCCAAACAGCATATCTTCGAGTTTTGGTGCTGGAATTGGTCTAGAATCATTACCTTTGATTGTTTTGGTCTTATAAAACCTGTTTTTAATGTGGTAATGATTGTGTTAAACCAATTTCAATGCTATAATCGAAGTTTCAAGTTTGTATATGGTTATGTAATTCTTGAAAAATGTTGATTATGAATGTTCATGCTTATGAGTTTTGGTAGATCATAGGAATTATGTGCAAATTGTTTGTTAGTATAATTATTGATCTTAATGAAATTGTATGGAGTCCATAACTTGTCCTCAAATTATGGATTACCAAGAGTTTTATGTTTCCTTGATTTATGAGTTAGTTTAGATTAATTAAAAAAAATGTGTTTTAGTTGTTTTAAATCCAAATTAATCTAGAGAAGTTCATAAAAGGTGTTTTTGTAACTTGTCTTCAAGTCACATGAAAAGTCATATTTATGAATCTTAAAACTCATAAAAGTGCCATAGGTTACACAAAAATGAAGAGTCTTTTTCATTAAATTGTTTTATGACTCCATAACTTGTCCTCAAGTTATGGATGTTTAAGAGTCACTTCTTTAAAAGTATTTTAAAAAAAATAAGAGGTTACATAAACATGAAGAGTCTTCATTTTAATGAACCATTAAACTCATAACTTATGAAATGAAAGGTTTTGAATAGTTTCAAAACTTGCCCTCAAGTTTTGGAATTTGTAAAGTCTCACACACATTAATGCTTTAATTCCAAACTCTACAATTTTAAAAGTTAAAATTCAAACTTTATGGACTTCATTAAATTAATTAAAGTGTTTAATTAAAAGAGTTAATAATTCCATAAAGACATGGTTTAAGTTTAATTAAATTAAGAGTATAGTTTAATTAATAGATTAAACCACCAAGTATTTTAAATGTTTAAAATACACCCTTATACTATTATTATAATTTTAATTATATAGATATGTATAAGATAAAGTCAGTCTTACCATTAGTAGGCCTCATTCACGAAGCCGATCTATAAGGGGGTATAAGGTTACTGCCTATAAAATGGCAGTTTAATGGGTGTCCACTCTCACCCACCACTTCCTTCACTGGTGGAGGGTCGTTAGCCGAACGGGTAGGAAAGGACTATAATTCTCCCTTCATTAAAAGTATAATGATAAATACTAAGTAACTAAACACTTATAAATTCCCAATCTTAGTTACTTAGGAAAATCTGAAAAGGTTCTAACCCATGAAATTACACTTTGTACCTTACCAAGTCGTTAGTGGAGCGTGTGTGGTTAACCGGCACACTAATAAGGACTAGTAAGAGTGGCAAAGGGTAACTTGACTTTATTATAGATCGGTGGAGCGTGTGTGTTTAACCGGCACATCGATTAGGTGATAAAGTTAAGGGTACCAAGTCAATTTGCATGGTTATTCACACCTTGTTTGTGATCCTCGGCATCCCAGTCACAAACTTGAGAGGGCACAATCGAGATTCAAACATGCCATTGAAAGTTCAATGTATCTCAAAAGATCTAGGAGTTTCAAATCCAATTAAAACTTAATTATATTTCGTTTTTCATGGTGGAAATTGGTAAATCGTCATTTACCTACCTTCAACTATTTTATAACTTGGATTACGGCATCCCTCTTCCAGTTATAAATAGGTTGTTGGATCCTAGCCTTAATATTTCATATTGGGTGTTATATTAAGGACTATAAATCAACTAACTTGAATTTCTCCCTTATAGATATCTCCTTCAGACAACTATGGTCTTCCCAAATCTTTAGGAACAAGCTATCCTAATGAAGATGATATCCCAAATGGCAATCAAGGTGAAAGATCAATCCCTTTGTTGTGCATTAGTGGGACTAAAAATCATACTTCACTTCCTCCGCCTCCTCCAATAAATCTCCCTATCCCACAAGTTTCAAGACTTGATAAGTTCTAATTCACTCAATCCCTATTGGCAAACAAAGTCTAATTCACACATATTGACAAGCCGGGAGAATCGGGTGTCGAAGTCTCGAGGTAGTTGGCTGTTGACTTGGTTCTTCAGTCACTCCCTGATGACAGATCACGACATGACCCTTTAATGATCTTATATATTTGCTTGGTGCTGCTGAATCAGCAATGATTTGGAACACTGGTAAAGCAAATTTGATTAGAAGATCGACTTCCCAAAACTTCATGGACATTGACAATGGTGACACTGGAAATCCAGAAAAATTTCTCTTCCCAATGGAAAGGGATCGGCCATAGTCAACTCGGTTGACCAAATGGTAAAGAGAAAGGCTAAGTCTGAGATAGTCCCATGTACCATTCCCAAAGAGTCCATATGTGCCTATTGCCAAAGGAAAGGGGCATTGGTTGCGAAGCTGCCGAATTTACCTGAAACCTCATAAGGATGGTAAAGTCAAAAGTTTGACTCTACTTCAGGTAAAGTCAATTGTCTAACTCTATTAAGTCTCTTTTGGAGATTCTTAATACATGATGTAATGTAATTACATTTTGATGTTTTTTTGAAGAATCAAAGGAAGCTTAAAGAAAAAGTGTGCTGATTCTGATCGCATGGTTCGATGACCAGAATTTTGAGCCACTACATAAGAGTTATGAGATATTGCTTAGGAATAGATAACAACAAAGTTTTCATATGAATTTGCATTGTAAGGATAAGTTTTTCCGCAAGTTTTAAAAATAAAAGAAAAGTTTTGATTTTATTTATTTTAAGTATCCTTACAAAGGCATTTATGAAAAATTGTTGTTTATATGTTTCCATTGATAAGCAATATTGGAAAAATGAATTTGATTCTTTCGTTTGTGGTAGTGTCATAATTTATCAAATAAGGAAAGATTCTCATCACCCAAGTTTCAGTTGGATAGAAACTTGGAATCATGCAAGTTGTATTGTGTGATGAATGAGATTTTTTCATCTTTGGTAAATTAAGACTAATTCCTTGTTCACATTCGCATGTGAGTCAAGCGAAGGACTAAAGGATCGGGTACATTAGGTTGTGCACTAGTCAGGTCCACCACAAAGGTTGATAAGATTATTCGTTATGATTTACTAAAGTTTAGTAAATATGATTATGCTTACAAGTTTAAGTGTAATTCTAAAACATTGGAAAAGTTTCAATATATGGCAGAATGAATAAGAAGAATCAAATAAGGCAGAAAGATAAAAGTTTCTCCAATCTGAAGAGAGGGAGAGTACTTGTGTATCTTGTTTTATGATTATCTTAGTGATTATGGAACCATATCACAATTGATCCTTTAAGGACACCTTAGTGCATTTGTTGGCTAAGGAGAGGAATCGTGAATTGTGGAAATGGTTAAATCAAAAGATAAATCATACCTCATTCCAAAATAAAGTCTTAGAGTCATACTCCAAGATTGAGCCTTGAGTGACATAATCTTAATAAAGGTTTAAAACACTTGTCAAATGTAGAGTAAAATGTTTTCTTACTCTTGTACATTTGAAATTGGTAAGTTGTGATGTTTTGGATAAAACAAAGACCAACTAACGCCAATTGTGTGAAGTGTTTGTAAAAGAATCCGCACTATCTCTTGAATATTGGGCAAGAGAGTCTTATATGTCAAGAGGACAATGGGAGTTTAAAAGATCCTGAAATAGTTTCAAGAACTAATCAAGAGTTTTGTTAATCACTAGCCCACGACTTGAGGTTTGTAACCTATCGTGTTGACATATTCTTATTTCTGTGTCTATTCCAGTTAAAAGTTGACTATGCTTGTGAGTTCTATGAGTTCTCAATTGTTTGCATAACAACCTGGAAGCAATGGTAGGCCCTTGTGCTGTCGGGTGGCAAGAAATTAAGATTGAACAAGTTCAGTCCATATGTATCTGGATTTGCCACTAACCTTGTCTTGTGATTATGGTTATGACAAATTCACATGGATAGGAACACTTACACCATAAAATCTAAGTGTCATAAGGTTTCTCTCCGATTCATGAAAATGATGGTGAGGAAACTCTTTCACTAAGTAGGTTTTAAGTAGATAGCAGTTGTGATATTTGCATTCTCATGTCGTTAGTGGAGCGTGTGTGGTTAACCGGCACACTAACTAGTGAGAATGGCAAAAGGTCTAGACAAACATGTGAGCTATCTAAGGAAAGGTGTATGATTTTGATAAAGTCTTATCAAAGCAATTGCGTATCAGAAATCTGAACATTGGTAAGAAAGTCAATAAAGTGTTGATTTCTAAAAGTCCAGCTGATCTCTGAATACATGTCAAAGCTAGTGGGAGCATAAGTGTTATGCTAGTAAGATAATAATCATTATGCTAGTGGGAGCATGATTATTATGTTAAGTGTTGCAAGTTAGCAATATTAATTATAGAAAAACAAAAGTTTCAATTCGCCTTGAAAAATTTGTTTTGCTATAATTAAGGGAGAGGATTTTATACTTCATTCCAATTCTACAAGCTTAGATTGAGATTTTAATCTACTTTAGTCAAGGATATATAAGAATGTTATGTTGGAATGGTTCAACATAAGGAAATTCTCATATGTTGCGTTCTCAAGATTCGATTATGATTACGGCATACCTCTTCATAGTTCGAATTGTGAGAATATGGCAAATAAAAATTTATAGCATGAATCGTGTCCTATATGCTGCGGGTATAGGTTCGATTACATGTGCTATAATCCATTCTAAACTTTCCTAATGCTTAGGGCATTAAGAGGGGAAAAGGGATTAGAACTGGATATGACTAAAATGATTAAGCAATTGTCGAGGACAATTTGAGGTTTACCAAAGATTGGTTACTCATGGACAATTGGAAGTATAGAGTAAGGACCATATTGACATATTTTGAAAAGAGGCAACTCTTGTTCAAAAGTGATGGTCAAAATGGGAATGTGGAATTATTTCCATAGGTGGAAGTTACTCTTTGAATCTGTGTAAGATTAGAGTACTTAATGCAAGAAGGATGTTCAAAGGAATGTACTTTGAATTTGAGACTTCGTTTCCATGGAATTGATCTCCATTGGAATTCTTTGTAATGTTTGTTGCCAAGTCTTTGTGACTTTTGGGTATAGTCATTACAAGAGGATCAATGCATATAAGTTTAGAATCTAACATATTACAGTAAATGACAAGAGGATTGGGATTGTGAAATGAGCATCATTGAAATGCTGTCAATCGATCTGTTTCACAAAGAGAGGACCACATGTAAACATAGTGTGCATACTTGTAGTATAGCATAGCTATTGTTTGGACGAACATGGTGTGCGTGCTTAGAGCATGGCATGACTATTGTTTCAATTCAAGTATTAAGTTGATTAATCGAAACATGAATAATGAGTAATCAATATTGTGCTTAGATAAAAGGTGTTTTTATTTACACTCAAAGTGTTGAGTCCATACAAGATTAGTATTATTTTTGTGTTTCATTTTGCATGTTTTGACTTCCAGAATAACTAAGCCATTCTTCACGACTGACTAAGTTATTCAAACTCTCCACAGTCAGTCATAATTTGGAAGTAGGTATTGATTTAAGACTGTCATGAATTTGGCTTGTATGATTTGTCTAATGTGCATTAGACATAGCAGTGGTTGCTACAACATTCATGAGTGCTCATAAGTTCTGAGTATTGGATTCAACCCACACTCATTTGAATCACTTCATGGATTTTATCACGAGTGAATCATGAGACGATAATATCTTATATTCTTCAAACCTAGAGATATGAGTTGTTGACTATGAGTTGGTTATACATTGATTGCACGAAAACGCATTGGTATGATTCAACAAGTAGTCAGTACAAGCATATGAGTCGAAGTTTATCCATTCCTTTTACCCTCAAAGGGATAAAAGCGATATATGTGGGCCCCTCGATGATTTAATGATGACAAAATGTAAGTGCTCGGCCGGGCCTGGACTGATTTGATTTGTTCAATTAGTCAGTCGTCATAAATCAGAAATCGGGAAACAACAAATGGACAGAGATAATGATTATAATCCATGTCTCAATCCATATGATATATAGAATGGAGGAATATATGATCACTTATCTAATGGACGTGTCATTGATTTGTTCAGAGTTCGGCAGCAGCTTTTAAGAGCTACGATTGCTGGTCAGGTTATGAAGGCGTACTTGCAATAATAGTTATTAGACTTATCCAAGTGGGAGACTGTTGGATTAGTGTCTAAGTCCATAACTATAATTGGTATATACTTGACTCGACCCGACATGGTCCATTTGGGTTGCATGGAATCATGCATTTGGATAGACTAAAATGAGAGAAATAACACTTAAGGTTTATTAATATATTATAAGTTCTAATATATTAATAAGATTATTTAATTAGTATTGATCAAGAATTAATCTAGAATTAATTAAGTAATAAAAAAGAAGACTAATTAAATATATGGGTTGATTGTGTAAATCATCCATACTTATATAGTGGGCTAATGCTCCATGGCTTATCAAGTTGGGCTAAAACCCATAGGATGCTTCATGGATGCTCCATGGTGTATTTGAACCCATGGATCCAAGGAAATGGAAAGCCATGACAATTAGGGTTTACCCTAATTGTGTCACACTATATAAACATATCATTCTTGTCAAAATCGGCCACTAAGTCTATGTGTGGAGGGCAAACCGATTTCATGAAGTGTGCATTTTCTCTCAAGTTATTCCAAATGTTCATGGTGTTGTGTGAACCATTTGAGGTGTCACATTTGGGGCACTAGGCTCTTGAGCTCCATGGAATCAAGCACCAACCAAGAGGTATGTAATTCTACTAGAATTTATATTATGTGTACTTTATATTATGCTAGTTAGAACAATACCTTGGAAAATTGATATTTGCATGTATAATAGAGAAAACATAGATCCAAGGTATTTAGGGTTGCATGTACACCATAGGAGTGTTAGAATGCTCAAAACCCAACAGCCTTCACCATAGCAACTTGACAGGATGACTTTTGGAGAGAGAGGTTGATTAATGATTTATTAATATATTATAAGAATAATATATTAGTTAGAAATCATATTATTTAATTAGTATTTAATCAGATATTAATTTGATATTAATTTTGGGATTAAAGAAACTGATTACAAGTACGGGGACTGGTTTTGCAAATCATTTATAGTTGCAGACTGGGCTGCTGGACTCCCTTGGAATTGGGTGGACGAATTTCTATAGGGAGGCCCTATAGAAATCGTCCAAGGCCTTCCAGAAGGGATGTCCATGGGCTGCTTGGAACCTAAGCAAGGAATTAGGCTTTCCCCTGGAAACCCTAGCAGCCACAACTATATAAAGGCCCTTAGACCTCTTGAAATTAGCCACTTCTTCACAAGGAGAACTGGTTTTGCAAAGGTATTAATTAAAAGTACGGGAACTGGTTTTGCAAATCATTGATAGTTGTAGACTGGGCTGCTGGACTCCGTTGGAATGGGTGGACGAATTTCAATAGGGAGGCCCTATAGAAATCGTCCAAGGCCTTCCAGAAGGGATGCCCATGGGCTCCTTGGAACCTAAGCAAGGAATTAGAGTTTCCCCTAGAAACCCTAGCAGCCACATCTATATAAAGGCCCCTAGACCTCTTGAAATCGGCCATTTCTTCACAAGGAGAAACCCTAGCCGATTTTCTGCCCCTCTCTCACTCATCCTTTGCTTTTGGTGTTTGTGATTCCATTAGAGGTGAAACACGTGAGGCACTAAAGCTTTCAAGAGTCAAGATGATCCGTGGAATACTTGTTATTACGAGATAATAAGCAAGGTAACATTCTAACCCTAGTTTTCATATTGATTTCGAAAATTGTATGCTAGTATTAGGGTTATTGCTTTGGAACTTCTATTTGCATGTATAACTAGAGAAAAACTTAGATACAAAGCAATTAGGGTTACATGAACACATAGGAATGTTGTTATGCTCAAAACCCATCACATATATGTCATGATTATACATAAATGCCAGATAAATCGTACACCTAGAGCATGCCGAATAAATACCAGTATGCGTAAGGAACATTCTAAAATACTTACGAAGAATTGAAGAAATACACCAAATCTGGATATTTTTTTTTTGAAAGAAAGTTATGTGTAAACTATTACACGTATGCAAACTTCCAAATACATTGATATAGTCCTCAATCACATTCGTGGGTGTCATCATTACTAATGAAGAGAACTCAAACAGATAAAAGTGACATGCAGATTTTAATTACAATTACACTACAAAGTTAGAATACATTGTTGTTTAGGAAACCACATAAAAAGATGGTTACATGTTTAGCTCATTTATCGTTGACGGTAATCCCATTACACATGATTTGGTATGTAAAGGCATATTTTAGCATCTAAAACATTCTCAACTGTTTTTTTTTCTCTCTCTCTCTCTCTCTATATATATATATATATATATATATATATATATATATATATATATATATATATATATATATATATATATATATACATGAAACTGGAATGTTAGTATTCGCAAAGGTTATACAAATCAAGTTTGTTGAATCTACTTAACTAAGTTCCTTCATTAGCTAAAGCATGGAATTCAAGCTGGTGCTATAAGACCTTGTTTTCTTAAGTGATTAGAAATAATTGAAGTTTAGTATTTTGATATTGGAACAATATAAGAAACATATATCGTAATAACTGGATATGTTAGTTATAGTTTTATCATTAAGTAATTGTTGTGCTCTATATTAGTGTTATGGGAAGGATCCTTGAATCATATCTAGGATAGACTCATAATCATTAAACATATCCCAGGATCCTGACTATTACCACTAATATTTCTGATACTTGTAACGGCTATATTTTCTTTATTTTTCTCACATGTGTAGAACTAGTCAAGATAAGACCCATTCTCAACGGAGAGTCATCTCAACTAGGAAAAAGATCCGGAATACCAAGTCAAATAATGTTCATATGTTGATTCCGGAGGATTTCGGAATTATCAGACTTCTTGTTACTTACACTAGACTATAAATAACACATGTATCTAGCATACAACAAACAAGATTATCCCTAGAATTACTCTTGTACTCGTATTACTTTCATAATCTTTGTAACCTCAGATTAAAATCAATAAAACACATCTAGGCAGGTGATTATTATCATCTCTTAAGGCTTTATGCTGGAGATCCTACAAAGGATCAATGGCTTTCCTTCTAACTCATTTGTCTCACTTTGGTTACCATTTGATACTTGCATTACACTAACACCACAGACTCTCATACAATTTGGTCGAATTACACTTCATCAATTTTTGACCAAAAACAATTTGGTGCCAACCGTGGGTCCATTGTGTTCATATTCGTTCGAGAATCATGTCTACCCAACTGACGTTATCCTCTTCCTCAAACCCTCCTATTTCCTCTAAAATTCTTCCTCCACCCCCCACGTGGAGCTCCCAATAAAGCCTCTGAGGCACCAAAGAAAAACACCTCTCTGGTCGCTACCCACGGATTTCAGGATCCTCTTGTACTGATTTCCAATAATAAAATCCTCTCTTTGATGAAGAGACTAGAACGAAAAGTCACTTAACAGCAGGAGGATAACATAACGATACTCAATGAAGTGGAGGGAATGAGGATAGAGATCTGCAAGCCGTAGGAAGCAGCACCCTCGATCTTCCAGCCCAAGATCCTGAGTTTCGATAACAGGGGATCCTCAGCTAACCGCCGCGAGATAGGATCCTCAATACCAACCTCTGTTCCCGCATGGGATACGGTTCCAAGAGAGAAAGCCCACACGATCCAGGTGTTGGGTTTTGAGCATTCTAACACTCCTATGGTGTACATGCAACCCTATAAACCTTGGATCTATGTTTTCTCTATTATACATGTAAATATTAACTATTCCAAGGTTTCATCCTAACTAGCATATTATGAAGCACCTATACTACAAAGTTCTAGTTAGATGACATACCTTTTGATGTAGCTTGATGTCTTCAAGCTTTAAGAGCTTAGCCCCAATAGTGTGGAAGCCTCAAATGGAATCACAAATCACCAAAACACCTTGGAAGAACTTGAGAGAATATATATGCACACTAAAATCGGCCCACTCTTATTTTCACACACTTGTGCCAATTTTGTGAGCCAAGGACCCATTTATATATTATGGAGGATTAGGGTTACATCCATGTAAACCCTAATACCCATGACCTTTCATTTACATAGGATCCATGGGTTAAAAGCTCCATGGACCATCCATGAAAGCTTAGCCCAACCTAAATGAACTTGGCCCATTCCATATATATAAGAGTCCATATTTAATTAGTTCTTTTTGATCACTTAATTAATTCTAAATTAATTCTTGATCAATACTAATTAAATAATATGATTCCATATTAATATATTAGAACTTATAATATATTAATATAAATCATACATATACTATTCTCAAAAGACTATCCATATAAAATTGTGACGGTGAAGTGCAACCCAAATGGACCATGCCGGGTCGGGTCAAGTACATACCAAATATAGTTATGGACTTAGACATTAATCCAACAGTCTCCCACTTGGATAAGTCTAAAACTATTATTGAGTATGACTTCAAAACCTAACTGGCAATCGTAGCTCTTAAAGCCGCTGTCGAACTCTAACCTTGTCAATGACTTGTCCATTAGATAAGGGATCATATATTCCTCCATTCTAGATATCATATGGACTGAGACATGGATTATAATCATTCTCTCTGTCCATTTGTTGTTTCCCGATTTTCGATTTAAGATGACTGACTGATTGAACAAATCAAATCAGTCCTGGCTTGGCCAAGCACTCACATGTGTCATCGCTAAATCATCGAGGGGCCCACAGATATCACTTTTATCCCGAAGGTAAAAGGAATGGATAAACTTCGACTCATATGGCTTGTTCTACTACTTGTTGAATCATACACAAAGGCACGTTTTATAACATCGAGTTACCAATGCGTTTTCATGCAATCAATGTATAACCAGCTCACAGTAACAACTCATATCTCTAGGTTTGAAGAATATAAGATATTATCGTCTCATGATCACTCGTGATAAAATCCATGAAGTGATTCAAATGAGCGCGGGTTGAATCCAATACTCAGAACTTATGAGCACTCATGAGTGTTGTAGCACCACTTTGTCCACCAACTTGGACCTCTACAAACCAACCCATGGCAGTCTTGATTCATATCTACTTCCAACATATGACCGACTGTGGATGGTTTAAATAACTTAATCATTCAGGAAGAGCGACTTAGTTATTTTGGAAGTCAAAACATGCAAAGTGAAACACAAGAATAAATGAATCAAATATGGTATCAAACCCTATGAATATAAATAAACACTTTTATTTATCACCATACTGATTACTCATTATTCATTGTTTCGGTTTTATCAACTTTATACTTGAATTAAAAACACTAGTTGTCCCATGCTCCAAGCATGTACACTATGTTTTTCTTAAACAGTAGCTTTGCCATACACCAAGTATGCACTCTATGTTTGTCTATGATCCTTACTTTGTGAAATAAACCAATTGAACATAATTTCAATGATTCTAATTTCACACTCCCAAATCCTTATCGAAAAATGTGAGAATTTCAAATTCCTATCATTTATCGAAATCTGTTTAGATTTTAAACTTATATGCACTGACCCTCCTGTAATGAATATGTACAAAGTCACAAAGACTTGTCAACAGTCATTATAAGGTATTCCAATGGAGATCAACTCCATGGAAACTAAGTCTCATATTCAAAGTACATTGCTTTGGACATGCTTCTTGCATTAAGTTTTCTAATCTTACACAGATAACTTCCACCTATGGAGACAACTCCATATTCTCATTTTGACTATCACTTCTGAATAAGAGATGCCTCTTTTCAGAATATGTCAATATGGTCCTTCCAAAATTAGCACTATACTTCCAACTGTCCCTGAGCAACCAATCTTTGGTAAACCTCAGATTGTCCTCGACAATTGCTTAATCATTTTAGTCATGTCCAATTCTAGACCTTTTCCCTTCTTAATGCCTTTGGGCATTTGGAAAGATTTAGAAATGACAAATATTATAGCACATGCAATCGATCCTGTACCCAAAGCAAATGGTACACGATTCATGATGTCTCACATAAAGACATGATTCTAGACCAGTCGTTTGCTACAATATTTTTATTTGCCATGTTTTCAAAATTTGACTATGAAGAGGGATGCCGTAATCATAATCGAATTTTGAGAACGCAATATATAGAATTTCCTTAAGTTGAACCAATCCAACATGAAATTCATATATATATATATATATATATATATATATATATATATATATATATATGTGTGTGTGTGTGTGTGTGTGTAAATATTCTTGACTAAAGATGATTAAGGTCTCAATCTAAGCCTTTAGAACTGAAATGAAGTATATCCTCTCCCTTAATTATAGCAAAACAACTTTTTCAATCCCTGCAGCCTCACGAATTGAAACTTTTGTTTTCTATAATTAACATTGCTAACTTGCAACACTAACAATAATTATCATGCTCCCACTTACATGATGATTATTAGCATAACACTTATGCTCCCACTAGCTTTGACATGTACTCAGAAATCAGCTGGACTTCTAGAAATCAATACTTTATTGACTTTCTTACCAAAGTTCAGATTTCTGATACGAGATGCTTTGATAAAACTTTATCAAAATCATACACCTTTCCTTAGATGGCATGCATGTGTGTCTAAACAATTTCAGAACTATGAAAAGGGATGCCGTAATCATAGTCTCAATTGTTTAGACCTTTTGCCATCTGCTTCAAATCTACTTGGTGGAAGTGTTTCCTCACCATCATTTTCATGAATCGGAGAGAAACCTTATGACCCTTAGATTTTATGGTGTATGTGTTCTTATCCATGTGAATCGTCAAAACCATAGTCATAAGACAAGGATAATGACAAATCCAAACTCATATGGACTGAACTTATGCAATCTTAACTTCTTGCCACCTGGCAGTACAGGGCCTGCCATTGCTTCCAAGTTGTTATGCAACCAATTGAGAACTATCAGAACTCCTATGCAAAGCCAACTTTAACTGGAATGGGCACAGAATATGTCAACACGATAGGTTATAAACCTCAAGTCGTGTGCTAGTGAAGAACCTCAGGTTTTATTCTTGATTAGTTCTTGAAATTCTTTTTAGGATCTTTAAGACTCCCACTATCCTCTTGACATATAAGACTATCTTGCCAAATATTCAAGAGATAGTGCAGATTCTTTATCAAGACAAACACTTCACACAATTGGCCTTTGTTGGTCTTTGTTTTATCCAAAACATCACAACTTACCAATTTCAAATGTACAAGAGTAGGACACTTTTACTCTTACATTTGACAAGTGTTTTAAACCTTTCTTTAAGATATGTCACTCAAGTTACAATCTTGGAGTATGACTCTAAGAATTGTTTTGGAACGAAGTATGACTCATCTTCCTGATCTAACCATTTCAACAATTCATGACTCCTCTTCTTAGTCATAAGAATGCACTAAGATGACCTTTAGAGGACTACTCGTCATATGATTTCTAAATCATTAAGATGATCACAAACATGATACTAAAGTACTCTCCCATCTTTTCAGATTTGAGAAACTTTTATCTTTCTGCCTAATTTGATTCTTCCCATTCGTTCTGCCATACTTTTCCAATGTTTCAGAATTATACTTAAACTTGTAAGTATAACCATATTTACTAAACTTTAGTAAATCAAATAGTCTTAACGAGCTTTGTGGTGGACATGACCAGTGCACAAGAATGTGTACTCGATCCCTTTAGTCCTTCACTTGACTCACACATCCATGTGAACAAGTAATTAGTCTTGATTTTCCAATGCTTGAAAGTTCTCATTCATCATACTATTCAACTTGCATGATTCCAAGTTTCGGTCCAATTGAAACTTGGGTGATGAGGAACTTTCCTGATTTGGTAAATTTAGACACTACCACAAATGAAAGAATCAAATCCATTTTCCAATATTGCTGTCAGTGGAATCATATAAGCAACAATTTTCCACAAATGTCATTGTAAGGATACTTCAAATAAATAAAATTAAACAATTTTCTTTTATTTTAAAACTTTGCGGAAAAACTTATCCTTACAATCCACATGGAAAATTGTTGTTATCTATTCCTTAGCAATATATCATAACTTCTTAAGCAACTGCTCAAAATTCTGATGCGATCGAAATCCACCTTCGCGATCAGAATCAACATATACTTCCTTTAAGATTTCTCTCTATTCTTTGATTCTTAAAACATCAACATGTGACCCAGTCACATCATGTAATGAGGATCTCAGAATAGAACTTAACAAGGTTAGATAATGGGCTCTACCTGATGTAGAGTCAAACTTATTGACTTTAACATCCTTAGGTAAATTTGGCAGCTTTGCAATCAACTCCCCTTCCTTCGGCAAAATAAACATATGGACCCTTTGGTAATGGGACTATCTCAGACTTAGCCTTTCTCTTTACCATTTGGTCAACCGGGTTGACTATGGCCAATCCCTTTCCATTGGGAAGAGAATGCTTTTTCTGGATTTCCAGTGTCACCATTGTCACTGTCCATAAAGTTTTTGGGAAGTTGATATTCTAATCAAATTTGCTTTACAATCGTTCCAAATCATTGCTGATTCAGCAGCACCAAGCAAATAGATATGATCATTAAGGTTCATGTCATAGTCTGTTTCATAGTAGTCCCAAAGGAACTCACTATGTGACTTAGAAAGTGATTGAACATCCAACTTTCTCAAGACTTTGACACCCAACTCTCCCGGCTTGTCAATATGTGACTTCATCTCTAAGATGTGATCACACATAGACCTTGCTTGCCATTAGGGCTTGAGTGACCTTGAACTTGTGGGTTAAGGAGAATAATTGGAGGAGGTGGAGGAAGACAAGTATGACTTCCATGAGCCAAACTCGAGAAGTCATATTCATTAGGAAAGCTTGGTTTGGGAAGATCATTGTTGTCTAAACCAGACATCAACAATGGGAGAAATTCACGTAAAGTTGATTTAAGTCCTTAATATAACACCCAATATGATATATTAAGGCTAGGACCCAACAAACTATTTTATAACTTGGAAGAGGGATGCCGTAATCCAAGCTATAAAATATTTGAAGGTAGGTGAATGACGATTCACCAATTTCCACCAAGATAAACGAAATGTATTATTAGGTTTTAATTGGTTTTGAAACTCCTAGATTCTTTTCAGATTCATTGAACTTTCCAATGGCATGTTTCAATCTCGAGTGTGCCCTTCAGGTTTTGTGACTGGGATGCCGAGGATCACAAAACAAGGTGTGAAGTAACCATACAAATATACTTGGTACCCTTAATATTTACCCCTCAATCGATGTGCCGGTTAACCACACACGCTCCAACGATACTATGATAAACATTAAGTTACCCTTTGCCTACCTTGTTAAGTCCAAGTTAGTGTGCCGGTTAACCACACACGCTCCACTAACAGCTTAAACAAAGTGCAAAGTGTAATTTCATGGATTAGCACCTTATTCACATTTTCCTAAGTAACTAAGATTGGGAATTTATAAGTGTTTAGTTACTTAGTATTTATCATTATACTTATAATGAAGGGAGAATTATAGTCCTTGTCCTACCTGTTCGGCTAACGACCCTCCACCGGTCAAGGAAGCGGTGAGTGAGAGTGGACACCCATTAAACTGCCATTTTATAGGCAGTAACCTTATACCCCCCTTATAGACCGGCTTCGTGAATGAGGCCTACTAATGGTAAGACGACTTGCTCTTATAATATACATATAATATATTAAACTTTTAATATTATAATAGTATAAGGGTGTATTTTAGACATTTAAAATACTTGGTGGTTTAATCTATTAATTAAACTAGACTTTTAATTTAATTAAACTCAAACCATATATTTATGGATTAATAATACTCTTTTAATTAAACGTTTTAATTAACTATTAATAAAGTCCATAAGAGTTAATTTGAACTATTCAACAAAACATCATAATTCCAATTATTAAACTCAAAATTAAAACCATTTAATTAATTGTTTAAGTTATGAACCCAAGAGTTTTAGAATTCAATTCTTTTTTTCATAAAAACCTTTCTCAAATTTCAAAACTTGAGGGCAAGTTTTGTAATTCTTGAAAACCTTTGGATTCCATAACTTATGGAATTAATGGTGTTTTATGATGAAACTTTCCATGTTCCATAACTTAAGAACAAGTTATGGAATTCTTTAAAACATTAACACCAAATTTTGTAACTCCATAAAAACTTTGAATCAAATTTTTTTTTTTAAAAAAAACTTTCATATCCATAACTTATGGAAGTTTCAAAAACCCTTAAGATCACAACTTTAAAGAAAAACTTTTGAGCTCCAAAATTTTATGACAAAATATGTAACTCCTTAAAACATTTAGATCAAACTTTTAAAACTAATAAAATAATCATATCATTTTATCTTTTACTAAATTTGACCTAATTCAACTCATATAACAAATGATTCAAATTTTACAAATAATTCGTTTTTCACAAAACAAGTAATTATCTTAAAATTTGACAAACTCCATGTTTTTTTTTCCTTTTTTTTCAACTTGAAAATAAAACATTTGCATCAATATAACAGAAAACAACCTGGCTCTGATACCACTGTTGCGTTTTGAGCATTCTAACACTCCTATGGTGTACATGCAACCCTATAAACCTTGGATCTATGTTTTCTCTATTATACATGCAAATATTAACTATTCCAAGGTTTCATCCTAACTAGTATATTATGAAGCACCTATACTACAAAGTTCTAGTTAGATGACATACCTTTTGATGTAGCTTGATGTCTTCAAGCTTTAAGAGCTTAGCCCCAATAGTGTGGAAGCCTCAAATGGAATCACCAATCACCAAAACACCTTGGAAGAACTTGAGAGAATATGTATGCACACTAAAATCGGCCCACTCTTATTTTCACACACTTGTGCCAATTTTGTGAGCCAAGGACCCCTTTATATATTACGGAGGATTAGGGTTACATCCATGTAAACCCTAATACCCATGATCTTTCATTTACATAGGATCCATGGGTTAAAAGCTCCATTGACCATCCATGAAAGCTTAGCCCAACCTAAATGAACTTGGCCCATTCCATATATATAAGAGTCCATATTTAATTAGTTCTTTTTGATCACTTAATTAATTCTAAATTAATTCTTGATCAATACTAATTAAATAATATGATTTCATATTAATATATTAGAACTTATAATATATTAATATAAATCATAAATATACTATTCTCAAAAGACTATCCATATAAATTGTGCCGGTGAAGTGCAACCCAAATGGACCATGCCGGGTCGGGTCAAGTACATACCAAATATAGTTATGGACTTAGACATTAATCCAACACCAGGATCTCGGCGAAACCTTCGTTACTCCCAATAAAAAGGATCCTGATAACTTCGTCAATAATAATACCTTTACCACTAACTCTATGAATGTTGATGCAGGAATGAGTCCGATAATGGCCAAAGAACTTCAACAACTATGACAAATGAACTCAAGCATACTTGGAGTAGTGCAACATATACTCGAAGTCTCCCAAAAAATCCACGTGATCTCGAGATTCTCTCCTGCAATTGTTAACACAGAGGTCCCAAAACACTTCCAAACTCCAAGCATGAAACCTTATAACGGGACCACGAATCCCGAAGAGCATGTGGCACAATACAGAGAAAGAATAGAGATCATCCCCATTCCCACACACTTGAAGGAAGCTTGCCTGTGCAAGGGTTTTGGTTTCACCCTCACATGATCAGCCTTGAAATGGATACTAAATATTCCTCCTTACTTTATTACTTCGTTTGCACATTTAGTTAATATTTTGAACAACAAATTTTCTTGTAGCAGAACATTCGAGCAAATCATTAGTGATCTCTATCCGGTGGTTCAGGATCCTAAGGAATCCCTCATGGATTTCGTGAACAAGGTTGGCAGGGAAGCTCTAAGTATCTCCAACATCGACACGACAACTGCCATGGAAGCCTTCAAAATGGGACTAAAGAAAGACTCTCCTTTCTACGAAGACCTTGTAATTACTCCATGGAAAAGAATGGATGAAGTAAGGAGTAGAGCGCTAAGGTTTATAAGACTCAAAGAAGACAAGGAGATCCAAAAGACGAGCATCCCACAAAGCTCATATGATAATCCCAATAGGAAGGCCGAATCATCGGCCCATAGGTCCTACAAATCAAAACCTTATTCCAAACCCGATCATCATAGGATTAATGTCCTTGAAGATGAAGGGGAGGAAGAAGAATTTCCTAAGATCACTGACTACTATTTTTCTATGGATGTTTCAGGTCTAACATTTTCTATGCAGAATCTTGGCGACCAAGCGAGATGGCCATGAAAGGGAGAAAAGTCCACCACCTGGAAAGACAAATCCAAATGGTGTGCATACCATGAGGACTTTCGTCACATTACGAAAGATTGCATAGCCCTAAGAAAAGATATTAGTTACCTACTCAGCAAAGGATACCTCAAGGAGATCCTCATAAGAAGAAAGGAAAGACTCAAAGAAAAGGATCAGGATCCTCATAAGATCCTAGAAAAACCAGGATCCTCTCATGTAGATGCTAAGTTAATCAATGTGATTTCTGGAGGATCTTCCATTTGTGGCACCTCTTATTCTGCAGCAAAAAGACATGCTAAAGTATCAAAGACGAAAAAAGAAGAAAGGCCACGGAAAAACACATCGATCACAAACGAGAAGGAAATCACCTTCGACGAAACAGAAATAATAGACGTCTAGGATCCTCATCAGGATGCCTGGTAATCACTCTTTACATTACCAAACATTTTGTTAGAAGGATCATTGTTGATGGAGGATCCTCAATTAACATCATACTCCTGGATGCTCTGAAAATGATGAACAACCCCGAAGGAGAAATAGTCAAAAGATCCTCATTGCTGATCGGATTAATTGGCGAAACAAAACATACAGTCGGTGAAATAAAGCTACCTATTTACATAGAGGGGGTAAACTATATGCAAATATTTTTGGTAATCGATACATTGTCCTTCTATAATGTTATACTATGTAGACCATGGATCCACGATATGAAGGTTGTCCCCTCGACATACCATCAATATGCCAAAATGCCCACTCTATGGGGGAAAGTAAAGATCACAGTTGACCAAAAATAATCCACCATATGCTACAATACTTCAATGAAATATTCAACAATACCATAACGAGGATAACAATTAAAGAAGGGGGCAAGAGGTCTTTTGTAGACAAGAGAACATGATGTAAAGGAAGTGCCCCTGAACCTCAAGGATCCTAAACTCAAAATCTTGATAGGATCCTCATTGCAAGAACAAATCGAACATGAACTATTAAAGTTACTGAAAGATAAAAGCAAAACATTCGCCTGGAAGCATGACGATATGACATGTATAGAAAAGAATATCATAACTCATAAAATTAACATTGATCCTTCTTTTTAGACCAATACATCAAAACAGAATAAAGTTTACACCCGAAAGAAACCAGATCATCCAAGAAAAAGTAGAAAAGCTCCTCAAAACAGGGATGATAAAGGAATTCAAGTTCCCAATATGGCTAGCCAACGTAGTCGTCATACAAAAGAAGAATGGAAAAATGGAGTGTATGTGTGGACTATACGGAACTAAATAAGGATTGACCTAAGGATCCTTTTCCCCTGCCACACATAGACCCCATGATAGATGCTACAGCTGGCCATGAACTGCCAACACTTATGGATACATCAGCGGGGTTCCAACAAATCCAGATGGAACCATCTGACCAAGAGGATAGTGCATTCATTACCCCAACAGGTATATACAGCTATACTGTTATGCCCTTTGGTCTTAAAAATGCAGGTGCAACATACGAAAGGTTATTCAATCAAATGTTCAAGGATAAAATGGGGGATACCATGGAGGTCTAAATCGATGACATGATGGTAAAATCAAAGAAAGCTGAAGATCACCTCAAGGATCTTGAAGATGCCTTCAACATACCAGACAAATATAACATGAAGATGAACCCTACCAAGTGTCACTTTGGAATGAGGTCAGGCAAGTTCCTTGGATATATGGTGACTAAAAGAGGAATAAAAGTAAGTTCGAAACAAATAAAAGCCATCATCAGTTTAGGATCCCCATCCTCGACGAAGGATATTCAGATACTAACAGGAAGAGTATTAGAACTTAACAGGTTCATCTCAAGATCCTTAGAAAGGTGCAAGCCTTTCTATGATATCTTGAAGAAGAACAAAATATTTGAGTGGAATAAGAGCACGAAGATGCTTTTCTAGAACTCAAAAATTATCTTAGTTCTACACCCTTTCTAGTGAAACCACTAGATATGGAACCGCTCCTCCTATACCTTTCAATATCCTCTAAGGCTGTAAGTGCAATTTTAGCCAAGGATCTCAATTGGGGTCAACATCCCATATACTACGTAAGTAAAAGTCTCATGGATCTTGAGACCAGAGATGTCAGGTAGGATGGCAAAGTGGTCCGTGAAGTTAAGCACATATGACATCAAGTATGACCCAAGATCAGCAATAAAGTCACAAGCACAAGTAGACTTTGTGGTTGATTTCAGTTATGATCTACAACCTGAAGCAGAGTTAGAAAGCAGGAACTACAAAAAGAATAAAGCATGTGAAGATGGACACTCTTCACTGACGGATTGTCAAACTTTAGAGGAACATGCCTTGGGATCATACTAAAATCGCCACGTGGGGACATCATACCCCAAGCAGTCAACTGTGAATTTGATGCAACCAAAAACGAAGTTGAATAGGAAGCATTGGTCATGGGATTACAGTAGGCCAAGGATCTTCAGGTATTTATTGACTCCTTATTATTAACTAAACATTTTAATGGATCCTATGCAGTAAAAGGCAAAAGACTAACACTATACCTCCAAATCCTCAAAAAGTTGGCCTATGAATTCATAGCTTTCAGCCTAAGACAAGTTCCTAGAGAAGAAAATGTTGAGGCTGACACGCTATCCAACCTATGATCTTCCCTTAGGATCCCACCAGAAATAAGGATCCCTATAACCCATATATTGATCCCGGCGATAGAAGATCCCTCTAATAAACTAGATGATCCCAATCACCATGAACAAACAGCTAACATGGCAATAATCGAGGATCCTGACCCTCAACCACTTCCTTAGGTTCCTAACCTCCAGGATCGTAACATTTGGGATCCTCCACAACACTCCAAATCTTGGATCTAACCCATTGTGGAATATCTCCAAAATGGAACAATCCCTAGAGAAGAAAAAAGTGAGAGAGCATTCAAGATGAGGGTCTCATGATTTGTAATGATCCAAGGAAAACTGTACAGGAAAACTGTACAAGAAATCTATGGAAGGTCCATACCTTAGATGCTTAGAAGATCATGAAGCTGCAGAAGTGATTAAAGATATACATGAAGGAGATTGTGGAAATCACACTGGGGGCAAATCCCTATGCTATAAAGCATTAAGGACCGGATACTACTAGCCAACAATGAAAAATGATGCTTTCTTGCATGCCCAAAAATGTGATGCTTACCAAATACATAGCAACATCCTACATCAACCAGCAGAACCGTTGCATCCTTTCATTTCCACTTGTCCATTCATGAAATAGGGAATAGAAATAATTGGAAAGCTACCAAATGCCCCTGGGGGAATGGTGTTCATGCTAGTGATGATGGACTATTTTTGGTTAATAATTATACAAGTCAAACTCAACAAAATTGTATGAGAGTTTGTGATGTTCAGAATAAAGAAAGTATAAGATAATGATGAGAGTGACATAAATGGTTTACAAGGAAAGCCCTTGATCCTTGCTGGGATCCCTGACACAAAACATTGGGAGGTGATAATGATTACCTGCCTGATGATTTTATTGATAAGAAAGGTTGATTACAGAGATGAATGTAAAAAAATCAAAGTACAAGTACCATGTATTAGCTAAGTGTGTTTGTTGTGTGTGTAATAAAAGTGTTATTTATAATCTAAAGCAAATAACAAGAAGTCCGATAACTTTGGGATCCTCTGAGATTGGCTTATAGACGTTATTTGACTTGGTATTCCGGGTCTTTTGCATGGTTAAGATAATTATTCGTTGAGAATAAGTCTTTAGCTGACTATTTCTGCACATGTGAGGAAAATAAAGAAGCATATAATTGTCGCATATGTTAGGAAAGTAAATGATAATAATCAGAATCCTGGAATATGTTTAAGGTACCTAACGCTTTGAGGATCCTGAATGTAATTCTGGGATCCTGGTCCTAACAATTGCCCCCAAATTATTCCTGCAAAATATTTTGAAGTTAGTTTACCAATATTTAAAGGGATAATTTGAAAATAAAAAAAGAGAATAAAAAAGAGATAAGGGATTCAAATTTTAAACCCTAACAGATAGAATTTATCCGTTCAATAACCATCATTGCCCTATCAAATCGACCTTTCTCTCTCCTATGTTACGACCATAAATAGAGGCAATTGATTAGAGCTATTCTTCCCCTCATCTTTTAGCTTCCTTCCAAGGGTTTACCAGACATCTTCGAAGGTACACTTCTCACTTTTTCTCCTTAGTTTTATTTTCTATGACTATGGGAAAGAAAATAACCCTTTCTCATAAAAACATTCTCGCTCCCTCTGAGGATGACTTTGTTGATCAAAAGATCCTATCTTATGAAGAAATCTGTTCTTTTGACGAGGATGATATCGAATCATTGAAATCACCCGACACGTTTTCCGATGATGCTATTTTCAAACCTTTCAACCCGAAGTATCAACCTGATTTTGTTTCTACCTCTTGGGTCTTCTTCCCTGAATACCCCGTTTCCTTGGGTTTGAACCCCTTTTCTGGAATCATCTCTAAGTTCTTTGAGGTTACTAAAATCACCAACATCCAATCCATGCTTATTTTTTGGAGGATCTTGTTTTGGATTGACATATTAAACCAGCCCAAAGACCTAAACATAGGTTTAGCTCAGTTTAATCACGTGTATGATATTACTACCTTTGGAAGTTCTCGTTTTCTTCTCATTTTCAAATCCCACAAATCCCCTCTTATTCTGAATACAAAATACAATGACGGAGCTTGGAAGGAAAAATACTTTTTTGTGAGACATGATTTTAACCTTGGTGGGGATTCCCTGCCGAAGACCTGGGTCAAAGAGGCTAGGATTAATTTATCCTTGTACTGAGGATCCTGGGATTCACATTTCATTATTTTGTTTGATATTTGATGTTTTCAAGTTTGAAGAGCTCATTCCCATTGTCGATGATACCAAAGAGAAGATAGAGAAGTTCATCGCTCTTTCCATAATTGATAGATCTTTAAAGTTTGATTTCTCTAGTCTCCACGAAGGTTCTTCCACCACTGATCCAATGGCAACCGGTAAGAATTCTTATTTTGCTCGTAAAGATTTTGAATTGACAAGGATCCTGAACTAATGAGGATCATGTGTGATGGGTAGGATCCATGGTTACACGTTCCATTTCCTCTTCCTTTCAAGAAATCTCAGAATGATCCTACTGTGAAGACCCGAGGCTCTCGGAAGAGAAAGACCGTGGAAGCCATTGATTTGATCCTGGAGAATCTCAGAGTTGAGGAGGCACTTCAGAGGTTCCTTTCCTTTTACCAAGCCATAAGTATTCGTGTGATTTCTGTTTCTGCCTCTTACATGATTTTACAGATGCCACGCTTGTTTCAGGTTTCAGCTCATCTCTCCCAGTGTGTAGCCGATCTAAGGATTCGGGCTGAGGGGGCTGAGCGAGCCCTAATGGAGCGGGAGAAGGAGTGTAACGTGACCAATAAGGATCTTCTCAAGAGGGTAGAGCTAATGAGCAAGGAGAAAGTTGAGAAAGAGGAAGAGCACGCCGTTGAGATGGAAGAGGTGATTGTTGAGGCAAAGTCCAATACTACTGTGGCCGTCTGCGAAGCCAAGATCAAACTAGTTGAGGACGTGGCCAATGCGGGATCATGGGACCTGGTAGGGTGGCGTAAAGCTTTAGCCAAATTGACTGGTAAGCTCGTAAATATCAGTCAGGATCCTGAAGGGCAGCCGTCAAAGGTGGACGAGGTGGAGAAGACGATAGGTGATGATAACTAGTCAACAGTTTAGGCCTGTAAAAGTTTAGTTTGAGTAGTTTTTGGTTTTTTCTTGGGGTGTAACACAATATAACTATTTTCTTTATTTTTTCTCTTTTTTTGTGGGGTTGGTGGACAATCCCTTTAATGCTATGGTTGTGTTATACTTCTTTGTATGCTTGATTGAATTGCGTGGTTGTAGTTGTAAGATTTCCGAGGATCCTTATAATCAGGACCTTAAGGAGTTCAGGGTTTTCAAGAACCCTCAGGATCCGAATAACCTGAAAACAATTAGTAATCCATTTAGGATACCAAAAATAGTTGATGTACATTTAGGATAATAAATTTCCGATCATCATATAAGAAAGACAACTTTTGAGAAATAAGGATAGATAGAACCTGATTATCCTCTGGCTTCGTGACTTTTGAGACTCATTTTAGGAGAAACGTAAAGTTATAATTCTTTTCGTTCCATAGGATCCTAAAGTTCGTACATGGAAGGATCCTTGTTGGTCAAGGAGAATCATTGATTGTCTTTAACTTAGTAAACTTTAAGGAGGATCTCTCCTTAGGAATCAATTGGAAATGGCTCTAACCTGGAAAGTAACTGAGGTAATTTTTGTTTTGCAACATGGTAGTGCTACAAGTCTTATATATTTTCTGGGGAAGTTAACAACACATTAGTTTTATAATCCTTGGAAAATCTCTCGAGAGAATCCCAATCCGAGATTTACACGTCAGTGCTATAAAATTTCATAAATTATTGGGGAAAATCACGATTGCGTGATAATGTTATAAAGCATAGTTATTTTCTGGGGAAGATCCCAATCTTGAGATAACATGAACCTTAGGAATTATCTAGGGAGGATCCCAACTTGAGATAACATGAAAATGTTATAAACCTTAGGAATTATCTTGGGAGGATCCCAACTTGAGATAACATGTCAATGTTATAAACCCTAGGAATTATTTGGGGAGGATCCCAACTTGAGATAGCATGTCGATGTTATAAACCTTAGATTTCAACTTTAGGAACTTAACTTATGTTCGGAAATAAAAGGGTTGCCAAGTCACTGCAGCGTAAAATGATCCCCTTATTCACATCGCATAGTTAGATAACGTGCGTCCAAGCGAGGTGTATTAACCTTAACTCGTGGGAAAGAGGTAATTAACTCTTTAAACCTTAGAGGCGATTAAGTACCCTTATTCGTAGGAGAGATGATCAGTCTTTATTCTTTGGGTACTTGCGTTACGAATCATAGGACGTTGTAGCTATGGGATTCTTAGGTGCCAGGGTCTTCAAACATCAAGATCCTTGTTTATCAGGATCTTTAAATCTTCATATGCCAAGATCCTTGTATGTCAGGATCCATGTGTGTTAGGATCATTGAGTGTCAGGATCCTTGAGTCCCTACACACAACAAACATTACCTAGGGGTGGGCGTTAGCTTGATACTTAAGTTAGTAATGGTATTCGAAGAGAGAAAATAGTAATAATAATAAAAGGTAAAGAGCATGTGTACCTTGAATGTGTTGGAGAATGATTAATCTTACTTACATAAAATAGGCTTTAAGATGTATAGCCTTATAGGATCTTGGCAGGATATTTCCATCGAGGGTAGCCAACCGATATGCCCGATTTCCTTCTTCGGCATCTATGAGATATGGTCATTCCCATTTGGGTGCTAGTTTACCTGCGCTATGATCCTTGGTGTTTTAGAATGTTTTCCTTAGTACCAAGTCTCCTATCTTCTGACTTTATATTTTTTTTTGTACGCCTTGGTGATTCTCTGTTGATGAGCAGCGATGCAGATCTTGGCAAGATCCCTGAGTTCATCGATAGTATCAAGATCTTGGGCCAGGCTCCTGTCGTTGTTTTATTTATTTTGTAATAGGTATCTTGCTTTTGGGATCACCACTTCAGTGGGAATTATTGCTTCTGTTCCAAACACCAAGGTGTATGGGATTTGGCCTATGGCTACTTTGGAAGTGGTCTTATATGCCCACAATACGAAAGGAAGTTCTTGTGCCCATCTTCCTTTCTTTTCGTCCAGCCTTTTCTTCAAGTTATTGACTATGATTTTGTTGCTAGATTCTGCTTGACCGTTGGCTTGAGGGTGGACAGGAGTGGACATTACCATCCCGATTCCCCAACTTGTGCAAAAGTCTCTTTTCCTTTTGCTTAAGAACTAGGATCCGTTGTCACATATGATTTCAGCAGGGATCCCGAACCTGGGCAAGATATTACGTTTAATAAAGGAAACTACCTCTTTGTCTCTTACCTTAACAAAAGATTTGACTTCTATCCACTTTGAGAAGTAGTCAGTCATCACTAGCATGAAGACATTTCCTCCAGGAGCTACCAACAATTTGCCCACTATATCCATCCCCCACTTCATGAATGGCGAAGGGGAGATGATAGGATGTAGAGGTTCTGTCGGTTGATGTAGTATGTTGCTATGTCTTTGACAAGCATCATATTTTTTAGCATGAAGGAAGGAATCTTTCTTCATGGTTGGCCAGTAGTATCCTGTCCTCAACACTTTGGAACATAAGGATCTGCCCCCAGTGTGGTTGCCACAGTCTCCTTCATGTATGTCTTTTAGGACTTCTACAACTTCATGATATTCTAAGCATCTAAGGTATGGACCTGCAATAGATTTTTTTATATAACTTACCTTGGATTATAACAAACCTTGACACCCTTGTTTTGAATGCACTGTCAGTTTTTTTCTTCTTTAGGGATTTTGCCATTATGGAGGAATTCCATAATGGGTTGGATCCAGGATCTTGAGGTTAGAGAAGTATCCTTAATGTTAGGATCCCGATAAGGAAGTAGAGAATCAGGATCTTTGATTGTAGCAACGTTAGTAGCTTCCTCACGATCATTGGGATCCTTCGGTCTTTTGGTAGGATCCTCGATTGCAGTTATCAACATGTGGGTTATCATGATCCTGGTTTCTGGCGGGATCCTAAGAGAAGATCCTAGATTGGCTAAAGCATCTGCTTCGACATTCTCTTCTCTAGGAACCTGGTTTAGGCCAAATGTTTCGAATTCAGAAGCTAAGTTTTTGAGGATCTGGAGATATAGTGCTAATATTTCTCCTTTCACTACATAGGATCCAACAAAATGGTTAGTGAATAATATAGAATCGATGAATACTTATAGATCCTTGATTCGAAGATCCTTGGCTAACTATAATCCCATCATTAGTGACTCGTATTCTGCTTTGTTGTTGGTTGCATTGAACTCACAGCTGATTGCTTGTGGTAGGATGTCCCCCTGTGGCATTTTTAATATGATCCCTAGGTCGGTTCCTCTTTGGTTTGATGCTCTATCTGTGAATAGTGTCCATCTTCCCACGTTCTCTTCTTCTAGCAGTTGTTTGGCTTCTATTTTACTTCAGTTTGTAGATCATCACTAAAGTCAGCCATAAATTCTGCCAATGCTTGAGTCTTTATAGCGGATCTTGGGTCATACTTTATGCCATATGTTCTTAATTTCACAGACTCTTTGCCATCCTTCCAGACATTTATGGTTTTCTCATAACATTCTTAATGGGATAATTAGTTCTTACATTTATAGGATGTGTTTCAAAATAGTGTCTTAGTTTAGTAGCAGAAGTTACCAATGCAAGTATAAGTTTTTCAAGGTGGTACTACCAGGTCTCAGGATCCAAGAGACTTTTACTTACATAGTAGATGGGATGTTGGTCCCCATTAAGATCCTTGGCTAATACTGCACTCACCGCACTTGAGGATATTGAATGGTAGAGAAGAAGTGGTTCCCCCTCTAATGGTTTCACCAATAGGGGTGCTGAAGTTAAATATTTTTTAAGTTCCTGGAAAGCATCTTCATGTTCCGTGTTCCACCCAAATCTTTTGCTCTTCTTCCAGATGTCATAGAAAGGCTGCATCTTTCTAAGGATCTTGAGATGAACCTGTTTAGGGTTGCCACTCTTCCTGTTAGTCTTTGAACATCTTTTGTCGAGGATGGTGATCTTAGATCGCGATGGCCTTGATTTGATCCGGACTTGCTTCAATTCCACTTTTGGTCACCATGTATCCAAGGAATTTGCCTGATTTCATCCCAAAGTGACACTTGGAAGGATTTAGCTTCATGTTATATTCGTCCAGTATGTCGAAGGCTTCTTCAAGATCCTTGAGTTGATCTTCAGCTTTCTTGGACTTGACCGCCATGTCGTCCATGTAGACCTCCATGTTGTCCCCCAGTTTCTCTTTGAACATCTTCTTGACTAGCCTTTGGTATGTTGCACCTGCATTTTTATGACCAAATGGCATGGCAATATAACAATAGATACCTGTTGGAGTTATGAATGTTGTATCCTCTTGGTCAGATGGTTCCATCTGGATCTGTTGGAATCCCGCTGATGCATCCATGAATGTTAATAATTCATGACCCGATGTCGCGTCTATCATGGAGTCTATGTGTGGTAAAAGGAAAGGATCCTTGGGACAAGCCTTGTTAAGATTTGTGTAATCTACACATACTCTCCACTTACCATTCTTCTTTTTTACTACGACCATATTAGCTAGCCACCTTGGGAATTTCACTTCCTTGATTATACATGTTTTGAGAAGTTTTTCTACTTCTTCATTGTTTTGGTCAAAAAATGAACAAATTAAGATCGACCAAAGTGTACGAGAGGCTGTGATGTTCAAAATAAAGCAAGTATGTAATGTAAATCAAAGCAACACAAGTTTTTTACAAAGAAATCCCTTGATCCTAGCTAGGATCTCCGACATAAAACCTTGGGAGGTGATAATGATCACCTGCCTTGATGATTTTATTGATTGAAGTGGTAGATTACAGAGAAAATGTAAAGAATACGAGTACAAGTGTTATAGTTCTGCTCAGTATCGTGTGTAGTGTGATAAACACAAGTGATTTATATAGTAAAAAGCTAATAACAAGAATTCCGAAAATTCAGGGATCCTCTGAGATCAGCTTATAGACGTTGCATGACTTGGTCCTCCGGGTCTTTTCCATGGTTGTGACTATTCATTGAGACTTTGACTGGTTATTACTACACATGTGAGAAAGATAATAGAATATATAACCATTATAAATGTTAGAATAATAGTGATCAGGATCTTGAAGTACATTTAGGATCCTGAGCTCCGAGGATCATGAGGTTTGAGGATCCTCAGGTTTGAGGATCCTTAGGCTTGAGGATCTTATTGTAGCTCTGAGATCATTGCCTTAACAATTGCCCCCGAATTATTCCTGTGAAATATTTTGGAGTTAGTTCGCCAAAATTTAAAGGTACACCTCTTTCTCCTTCCCCTTAATCTTCGTTTCACTTAACAATGGGAAAGAAAATGATTGTATCTCATAAGAACATCCTCACTCCTTCTATGGATGCTTTCATTGATCAAAGGATCTTATCATACGAGGAGATCTTTTCTTTCGATGAAGATGATATCAAATCACTGGAAACAGTCAGCGCTTTTTCCAATAAAACTGTCTTCAAACCCTTTGATCTAAAACACCAACCCGATTTTGCTTCCTCCTCTTGGGTTTGCTTTCCCAGATACCCCTTTGGTTTGGGTCTGAAATATCCCTTTTCTAGGATCGTTTCCCAATTCTTCGAAGTTACCCAAATCTCTTATATCCAAGCCATGCCCATCGTATGGAGAATATTGTTTTGGATTGAGAAGCTGAACCGGTCCAAAGATATGAGTATAGGTTTAACTGAGTTGGCTCACGTGTATGATCTAACCACCTTTGGGAACTCCTGTTTTCTTCTTAGGCTCAAGCCCCACAAATTCCCTCTTGTTCTGAAAATGAAACATAATGACGGTGCTTCGAAGGAGAAGTACTTCTTTGTGAGACGTGATTCGATCCCTGGTGGGGATTCCCTACCAAAGACTTGTGTTAAAAAGGGTAGGAATAACTTTCGCTTGTACTGAGGATCCTGGGATTCACCTTTCATTATTTTGTTTGTTGTTTTGTAGCTTTCAGGTTTGAAGAACTTATTCCTATTTCCAAGGATACTGAAAAGAAGATAGAGAAGCTCCTCGTTGTTTCTACAGCCGATAGGTCCTTCAGGCTCGATTGTTCTAGTCTCCAAGAAGGCTCATCTACTACTATGTCAATGGAAATTGGTAAGATCCCTTATATTTTCTGCGGTAGTTTAGAATTGATGAGGATCCTAAATGAGAATCCTGTATTGATGAGGATCTTATGTGGCGTGTAGGATCCAAGGCTATTCGTTCCAATGCACGATTCACTTTATCTGATCTTGAAGATGATGTGTCTAGCGGCCTGATCATAGTCAAGTAGGAGAAAGATTCCTTGCCTCTTCCTCTTAAGAGATCTCACATTGATCTTACCGTGAAGACCCCAGGTTCTCGTAAGAGGAAGACCTCAAAAGCCACAGATCTAAACTTGGACAGTCGCGGGTCGAAGAGGTGCTTCAAAATTTGCTTTCCTTTTCTCAAGCTGTAAGTGTTCGTGTGAAATTAGTTTTTGATCTCTACTTGTTTTTACTAACGTCTTGCTTATTTCAGGTTTCCGCTCACGTTTCCCAATCAGTGGTTGATCTAAGGATCTGAGCTGAGGGGGCTGAGCGAGTTCTGCAGGAGCGAGAGAAGGAGTGGAAGGCGACCAACGAGGATTTCTTCAAGAGGATCAAGCTGTTGATCAAAGAGAAGGCTGAGAAAGAGAAGGAACACACCCTGGAGATCATAGAGGTTATTGTCGATGCAAAGGCAAGTACTTCGGTGGCTGTTTGGGAGGCCAATATCAAGCTGGCGGAGGATCTTGAGAACTCAGGATCATAGAATGTTGGTGGATGGCGCGAGGCACTAGCCAAAATAACTGGCAAGCCTGTCACCGCTAGTGAGGATCCTGGGTCGTAGCCTGTAGAGGGGGAGAAGAAAAAAATGGGGCCGATGATGACCAGGCTATGGTCTAGGCCTGCAAGATATTAGTTTAAGTTTTTTGTTTTTCAGTAATGTAAGACAACTACCTTGTTTTTTGAGTTGGTATGCAACCCCTTTTGAATGCAATGGTCGTGCTTCCCTTTCATATTTTTATCTTAATCATCCTGCATGACTATTATGGTACTAGGATCCTTAAATAACCAAGATCCTAAAAAAACTTGGTGCGTGCAAATAACCCTAAGGTAAAACTCTTTTAGTAAATCATCTTTAATAAGTAATCCTTTTAAACTTAAAAACTGGAGGCCTGATAACCAAATAATCTTTTTTTGGGATCCTAAAAAGTTTGGGATCCTCGGGCTTTATTTAAAGTTTTTCAAAAATAAGGATAGATGAAACTTGGTGATCTTAGGAAAAATTTCAAGTCATGACTTCCCTGTCTTCGTATGATCCTGATGTTATCATGCGAGAGGATATTTGCTTTAGAAGTTGGTGGGAAGAATCCTTATTTGACTTTGGGAAGGACCCCTTATTGAAATTATGTCCATCTTGAGGAAAATATTTGTGTGATGTTGTTATAAATTTTGTTTACTTCCTGGGGAGTATCACGTATTCAGATAACATGCTAATGTAGGACTTTATAGCCAGTCTTTGGGGAAAATCCCAATTCAAGGTAGCACGTTAACATTACAAACCTTAGTAAATCACCGGGCAAAATTGTATGAAAAAGTTATAAATCTTATGAACCATCCTAAGATAACATGTGAGTGTTATAAACCTTAGGCATTTTATGGGGAAGATCCCAACTTAGGATAACATATGAATGTTATAAACCTTAGGAGTTTTCTAAGGAAGATCCCAACTTAGGATAACATGTGAATGTTATAAACCTTAGGAGTTTTCTGGGGAAGATCCCAACTTAGGATAACATATGAATGTTATAAGCCTTAGGTTCAAACTTTAGGATCTCAACTTAGGTACATAAACGAGAGGGTTGCCAAGTCACTAAAGCATTAAATGATCCTCTCATTCACATCCCATAGTTGGATATCGTGCGCCCAGGCGAGGTGTATAAACCTTAACTTGTGTGCGCCCAAGCGAGCTATAATTCATGACCACTAGGTGATAACAGTCGGTGATGTCATGGGCTTGTGGGGCCCAACCCACAAATAGTTTATGTCAACACATTGTTATAAATATATACCTTACATAAGAAAGTAACATTATGCAGAAACCTTATGCTTACCGATACGAATAATAATATCCTCTATCTAGTTAATTTGTGAGTTATTAAATTACTTTGATGTGTGAACCACATAATTCTTTATGTTCCTTATTTTCTTCGCATCTTTATCGTGTCTTCATTTGTGTGTTTATCGATTACCGATCCTAACAATTTACAGACCACTTATTAATCTCCAAAACATATTTTTTTCTCCATTATTTATTTCTTAAGTAAGAAAGATAACATAGAGACCCCTTTTTTAGACATTTGAAACGTATTTGTCCTAATTGGTTTTCAAGTAATCTTCTATGGAAAAGGAAGTCGTTGAATTAATGAACATTTGTATCCATTCATCACTAACTTCCCTCAACCCATTGAGGAGACACTTGAATTTAGCTGTAATACGGCTAGTAAAAATAAGATCTAAGAGACATAGTAACAAAGTTAGTAGTACGATCGAGTTGTGGGTATTATATATAGAACTACAACAACGATAGAATCTTCAACAACAAGATGAGGAGAAATCGAGAGTTTGTTAGGTCTATCCTACATAGTTAGCAAGTGATTTGCATTTTTCATCCTTTATCTAGGTTAAGAATCGCCATAGTATATGTGTAACTTGAAGTTGGTCAAACCGATGTAACGAATCTGCATCGGGTTTGTAGTAACGTGGAATCCTAGCTCATGGCTAGTTTTCCTTAATTAATAATAGTCTTATGTAGTTTATGAACAAATTTAAGGTATTTGATTTTAAATTCCTTATTAATTAATACTAAACTCCATTCAGGATTATACGATCAAATTAACCGGAGTCATTTTTTTCGTTTTTAGGAGTGATGGAATTGGTACGGTACCTATCATTTTTTCACTAAACCGTATTGTAAGGTCACACCTTATGATCTGATGCATCAAAAATCACTCACACACTGTCCACCAGTGTCAGCGTCAGCGCCAGCAGTAGCATTCTATCAGCAACAGTGTAACCTTTTCTATAATAGTTTGATACTTTTGTATATTAGTCGGTTAGACACTTTGTAATTATAAATAGCTTTGTATTTATAGAATAGATATCTGATCAGTAATATTAGTGATAAGGATCTGACTATAAGTAGATTACATTACATTAATTAAATAAAGGGATTTACGTTTATTGTATTGGTATATAGTCTGGCATTAGGGTTAAACCCTAATGTGTGGCATGACCGTCTTTGTGACTGCTTTGTGCACCCGTTCTCTTTGTGAGAACATTTTTCTTAGTGAAAAACCATCTTTGTGATCATCGTTGTTCTTTTGTTCTTCAGTTCTTCTATATCATTTTTTCTTTGTGTTTATACTTGGTTGTATCCGATCAAGTAAACCTTCAGTTGGTATCAGAGCAGGTTCTCGATACATTCAAGTTATCATGTCTTCCTCATATAATCCAAAGTCCTATGCAGTAAAAAAGATCCCTCCGTTTGATGAACATAAATTCTCCATGTGGAAAACAAAAGCCATGGTATTTCTCGAGACCATGGACCATGACATGCTTAATATCGTCGAACATTGTCTACATGTTCCCATGTATCAACCTATGGTTGAGAATGTAGCCACTAGTCCGAAGAAACAAAAACGGCCATAGGAAACTCTCTTCCTTATCATGTGTATCATTTGGTTCAAAATTGTGAGTCTGCTCAGGAGATAATGGACACGCTGACTTTGGCCTATAAAGGCATTGTGGAAGTTCAAGAAACTACCATCAATAACCTTAACCGGCGATACAAGCATTTTTTTCGCTCATGAAGGTGAGTATCTAACTCAAAGCTTTAACATGCTTAACTGTTTAGTGAATGATATGCTTCGGTTGGGCATCACCAAGCACTCTTCCCAGTTAGTTATGAAGTTTTTGGACTCTCTTGGGAAAATCTGGGAACATCACGCTGATGTTCTCAAAAATAGCGAGGAGATCAACTTCATGGATCTCAATTCTCTGTTTAGAAATCTACGAAACTACAAAGAAAATACACTAAAGTTGTGTTTTCTCGTGAGTTATTCAAATATGGGTACAACGAATGGATCCAGATTCAGGAGAATATTGCTAAACACAAGGGCATTCATGCTCATGAAGTGAAATTGGCACTGCAACAACTGTTCAACAAAGTAAAGAAGCTAAACTTAATGCCTTCAATTGGTCCTTCTTAACCCTCTTTCTCAACTACAACTCCAAAGACAATAATGTCCAGACATACTTAGTATCTTCTTCCATTTGGCACTGTATACATCAATAATAAATTGTCGGTAGGAGATGAGCCTATTCAGCACATGTTCATCTGGGACCATGAACATGGTATTTTTTATCTTGACAGTCAAAATCATATGTGCTTTCAACTCAACAAACGTTTAGAATATCTTCAAATTGATGAATTTAAGTAGATAAAACTAGATATTTTGAAAGAAGCTGACAAGTTCTCTAAAGATTCACCTAATGACTCTTCTCACGATTCTCCTGACGATGCTTTTGATGTTTAGTTTGGACATTATCAGCTAGGGGGAGATTGTAAGGTCACACCTTATGATCTGATGAGTCACATCATTCACATGTTGTCCACCAGCATCAGCGTCAACGCCAACATTAGCATTATATCGGTGACAACGTGACCTTTTGTATAATAGCCCGATACTTGTGTATATTAGTCTGTTCGACACTTTGTAATTATATATAGCTTTGTATTTATAGAAAATATATATGATCCATGATCTTAGTGATTAGAATCAGACTATACGTAGATTAGATTACATCCCTTAAATAAAGGGATTTACGTTTATTGTATTCATATATAGTCTTGCATTAGGGTTAAACCCTAATGTGTGGCATGACCGTCTTTGTGACTGCTTTGTCCACCTGTTCTCTTTTTGACAACATTTTTGTTAGTGAAAAACCATCTTTGTGATCATCGTTGTTCTTTTGTTCTTATGTTGTTCTATATCATCTTTTTTTGAGTTTATACTTGTTTGTATCCGATCAAGTGAACCTTCACGTGTACCGTACCAATTATAGTTGGTACAAAAATTTTGCTACCACTACTATACAATGTATAGTTTAGTACCAACTTGTTTGGATACCAATAAGTTCGGTTGATACATGTTGGTAATGGTATATACCAACATGTATGGGGCTTTTGTGAATGACGATTTTCGTGTTCTTGAGCATCGTGAAATGTGAATGGAGAGGTTTGTAATGGTTGAGATGAAAAACTTGATCCACAAATATTATTAAATATATACCATTAGTTTATAAGTTCGGGTAGTGGAGGAAAATTGGACACAACATGTGCTTAAAACTTCAAACTTTATTAATGCGGTAAATGTTAATATCAAAGCTCTTAAATCTTAAATAACAAACATATTTAAATTTTAAATATACTATATATATATATATATATATATATATATATATATATATATATTGAATTGGTTGGTATGATACTACCATGATATTTGGAAACTTTGTACCACTACAATACCAAAATTAATTAATTGGTATGTTACTACCAACCAAACATGTTGTCTACCAAATATATTTGTTACCGACATTCTTGGTTCGGTTGATAAAATGTTGGTTGTTTTTCCGTGATACATATTTGTTTTTTTTTAAACAGAAAATCTAACATACTCCTATTAAACTACTCCTAACACCACCTATGTCACTAACGAGACTTGAACACTCGATCTCAAATAGGAGGACAACACCTGACACCGCTGTGCTAAAAAATCTTTATACATATTTGTCACCCCTAGGTTTTAGACCTATTGAGAATTGATACATTAAGAAACCATTATATGTTGTTTTGTCCATCATGTGAAAAATAGAATTGATTTGTGGTCTTGAGACAACTAGTATTTTAATGTCCACTAAAAATTTGTAGGTGGTCATATGCATCTTTGACTAAAGTAAGGACCATTCTATACCGGCCTATGTTGCTACATTGTCTCATTCACTTCAATAAAGTTGGTATGTTTAATTTCGCATGGCCTCATATGTCATAGTTTTATTTAAGTGGGTCCTTAAATTAAAGGTTTTAGAGCTTGAGCAGCACAAGTTATAGTCTGCGGCATTACAGTAGGGTGAGTTTCCCGCTCAGCAACATACAGCAAGCAATGCAGGGTTGTACGCAACACATATTCGAAATTCAACATACAAATAAATTGGTCAAGGTATCATTTGACCAGTCTCCAAAATCAAACAATATAGCCGTAATACGGGGTCCATATTTCAATCCTCTATAACTAAGGCTTTACAATTCGAACAACCTAACATAAGCCCATGTTTTTACAAGATAATTAACACAAACAATTAGATTCGTCTATTAGTGATATAACTATTGTAAACAAGATATATATATATATATATATATATATATATATATATATATATATATATATATATATATATATATATATATATATATATATAGGGTTAAGTTCAAATGAGAACAATATTTAATGTGAGAACGTGAGAACACTATTTTATGTTACTATTCTACTATGAATTTTGTATATACAACGATATGACATTATTCATCAACAAATATACGAACAATCACACATTAATATTCACATTAAAATTTTTGTAGTAATTATAATATGAATATATTCAATTTTATATTGCTATTCTACTATAAAATTATATATATATATATATATATATATATATATATATATATATATATATATATATATATATATATATAGTAATTTAGTAAATTCTAATGTGAATGTTAAATATGTGATTGTTCATATATTCGGTGATGAATAATGTCATAAAGTTGTGCATACAAAATTTTAATGTGAATATTAATGTGTGATTGTTCGTATATTTGTTGATTAATAATGTCATATCGTTGTATATACAAAATTCATAGTAGAATAGTAACATAAAGTAGTGTTCTCACGTTCTCACATTAAATAGTGTTCTCATTTGAACTTAACCCTATATATATATATATATATATATATATATATATATATATATATATATATATATATATATATATATATAGAGAGAGAGAGAGAGAGAGAGAGAAAAATCATTTGAGAACTCATAGTTTCCCGAGAACCCGAAAACTAAAAGTGGGGCGATAGATCGAAAAAAAGGAGGGCCGAGATTCATTGTGGCGTTTTTGCAAATAAGTAGAAAAAATAAGAAGGAAGAGTATCTTAATTAAATCAACTAAGGGTGTTATAGGAAACAAAAATATAATTAAATCATATTCTAAATTTAATATCTGATAAACTAAACTTCCTTCTCTCCCCTCTCGCTCTCTCTCTCTCAAACCAACGAATCAATCATCCAAAGACTTACCTCCGATGAATCGTCTCCAATTTTCCATTCTATTCGATGCTTCTGAGATCTCTATGTTTATGAAAATGCCTCTCATCATTCTAGAATTGTTTCATCAATTTGAATTACATCAGTTGCAAGATTAGGATTTGTCGATTTTTCTACTTCTTCATCGATCGATCTAATCTATTTCTTCATCGATCTCTCGTCTCCGATCAATTTTGTATCCCCGACCTCCGTGCCTCTACATGTTTGTCTAGATTGGAACTAATCTATCGTTCCTTGATCGATTTAATCTCTCCCTCATCGAGTCTGTCGTTGATGGATGAAGAATTAATGTCGGTTTCTTCCTCATGTCTTTGGCCATCATTCGCTTATTTCATTGAAGGCGTCGAGATCATGCTTTTACTAATCTGTATGTTTGTTGTTTTCGATGGAATTGCTGCAATCATGAGCATGATTTTCAATTGTTGCAAAATTATCTATCTTCTTTCATTAAAACTGATACACTTCAGATTTGGTTGATGACTTGTTGCAGAATTCACAATCTTATGTCGCTTGAAGCCATGGACCTGTCAGAGTTAATTGGTGTCCAGATCATTCAGTGGATTGTGTTGATGACAGGGCCATTTCACTTCTCGCCTTCTTTACTCCACGTGCTTATTCTAGTCTCACCTTCATCAATATCACTTTTAGCGTATTATTCATCTCAATATCCTTTTAAAAGTATCAAATGTAGAAAGCTTGAATGATTAGTAGTAAAATGGTGTTGACATACAAGAGGAAGTAGTTCTCTTCAAGACCTGGTTTAGGGTTTGAAAATGAGTGCCCTGATCAATCTCCTGGATGTCAAACTTTACAAGTACTGAAAACATCATTCATAGAAGAAGAAGATTCAAAACATGAATCTGAGAGAAAAGATCTACAAGTAATATTTTTATTGAGTTTCTATTATTGTAGTTTAATGATATAGTTAAGTCATCCAGGATTACTTTTTCTTACTTAGTATAGAATCATGATTTTCTTTCCAGCTAATTTGTTATGCTCTTGATTTTGTTCAATAAGTTATGGTGTTTATGTTTCATAAGAGTTGTATTTTGGTGGTCAGAATTATAATCGTTTCTCTCGGACTGCTTGGCCTCATATTGATATGAAAACTATAGGAGTTTGAGTTATCTTAGTGATACATATGATATCAAGTTACCATTGCATTCATTGTGTACATATCTACATTACTTGGTTCTTACTCAACTTTTTGTTTAACTTTTATGTAGATATTGAACCCATGTTTTGTATATAATGGTGGCAGCATTGCAGTCAAGTGTGACAACATACAGGACACCGGGAACTCATCATCTGAGATGGCTAAAACAACTGTTGAAAGCAAGCCACACATTGTTTTAGATCCTTCATTCGGTTGTGGATGCAATTTGGTATCTATAAGTGGACAGGTAGTTTTCACATTACATCAATCGTTTTTTATTCGATCTTCTTTATTCCTATTTTTGTTTCTCTTATTTGAGGGCATCACAGTTCATCACTCCCAACTTTGGTAGTGATGAACCGTGATGCCCTCAAATAAATGGACCAAAAACCTTTCACATATTTTGGTTCTAGAGTATTTATGAAAGAATTAGAAGGATACCACAAGAAAAAATCCAACTTTCGAACGCAATATTTTACAAATGACTTAAAAATACAACAATAATGTAAATTTTTGCATGTTCTTATTTTATGAACGATGCTAATGCATAAACATTGAAAAATGCTGCTCAAACTCTTTATCGATGGTCAGTTTCTCAGCGCCTTGTTGACTATCTGCATTCATTGACATTAAATTAAATCAGTAATAGCACATAAAATGACAAAATACAACAACACAGTTGCATAATGTTAAAAAAAAAGGAACCAGAAAGATGGAATAAGATGAGATAAGGACTTGCTTTTGATCTTGCAAAAGATATGGAAAATACCCATACAAAGTTTGTCAATATGAAGCTCTGATTGTTAGTCTGATTGGGTTAACTTTATTTACAAAGTTGCCCACATTTATGGATGTTTGCATTTAGAGCTAGAACAAAAGGGAAGAATTAGGGGAACTTCAACAACATATTACAAGTTGAAAGCTAAAAAACCATAAACGAATCAATTACATTTTTTCATTTAATTCTAATCAAAATTAACTCATATAAATCATTGGTAACCAATGTGATGGTAATGTTAACTAATTTGACTTAAAATGTAATTTATATGATGTTGATGGTGTAAGCATTTAATTGATAGAAAAATGAGAAATTAGGGTGATAATATTATCTATCTTGCTTGTATAAGACATGATAAACTGAAGGGTATAAGTTTTATCAATTTTAAAACCATTGTAGATGGACTTGGTGTTGTTCTTTATCAGTATCCGTTCAATGTCCTCTTTAATAACCAAACTCCTCAACTCCTCACCATCAGGACCTAAAACCAATTTCAAAACAGGCTGCAATGCATCTTTTGCAGCAAAATCCATATCCATTTTCCCAAGCACTAACATGTTTTCAAGCCTATTCCACCTGTTTCAAAACAAAAATCAAGACTTTAAACTTGATTAATAACAAAAAAAGGAAAAAGAAAATACCTCAACTTTCCATCCTTGAATAACAACTCAATAAGGGCATCTCTTAGATATGGATTCGGATCTGTGAGCAGCCTTTTTGCAAAATAACGATACGAAGCAGCTAAAACCTTAAAATTAGGATCCACATAAAGAGCCAAACCTTTTAGAACAGTAAGTGATCTCAATATCAATGCATAGTAAGTGGACAGGTAGTTTTCATATTACATCATTCGTTTTTTTAATCGATCTTCTCGTTTCCTGTTTTTGTTTCTCTTATTGATTTCATAAAATCTTATCTCAGTTTGCTTCGCTCTGCTACATAATACAACTTTTTGGTATTTTTGTAGTATAATCTTATGAAGTTAGTGCAATCATACATTCTCCATCTCTTATAAACGAATATGTATTTGACCTCTTTCTAGTAATTTACCTTTAAAAATGTAAGAAAGACGTAATAAACAATTTATATTTTAAAACACAAGATTTCATGTGTTTTACTTATATCCCCCCCCCCTAAAAACATTAAAAAGCTTGGAAGAATATGGGGGTATGAACTCACCTTATGTGAGTGATTCGATTGAAGATTTGAATAAGGATGTTATACTCACGAACGAAGTCCTGGAGCACAAACGAGTCCTAAATAGCATATTGTGACATATATATGTATACAGTTAGTGCATTTAACATCTAAGGTGCAAAGGAAACAGCCTATGCAGTAGGTAACACTTACAAAGAAGTGTTAGAATCGAAAAATGGAAGGCTGAAAGTTGATCACGGCCAGGCTTGATGGGTTCACAGCCCCATGAAGGGTTCACGACCCTAAGAAGGGTTCACGGACCAAAGGAGGGAAGAACACTTGAAGATCTTGATGATTGGCGAGTGTTTGAAGGTCCTATGTGGTATACTAAGGAGATGCAACAGGAAAGGGGATGAAAAGAGTGAAATTGGTGTTCTTGGTATATGATACTTGAGAGAAAAAGGGAGGGTTTATGGCCAAGAGTTGAACAAATAAGCATTAAATCGAACAACCTCATATATATATATATAAGGTGTAGTTCACGGCCAAGGGAGGGTTCACGGCCGTGAACCTAGTTTGCGGCCGTGAACCTCACTTGTCGAGGTTTATGGCACAAATAAAGTTCTTGGTTCTCGGTTCTTACGTGGTTCACTTCCTAACACACAACCCTTACTTATACTAGGTCTAGAAACCTATAATTTTGACCTTCATTTGACGTGTTTGACCTTACAAGATAGAAATTTCGGGTTGTGACATCATCCCCCCGTTAGATGGAATTTCATCCCGAAATTAGCTTTCTTAGCAGGACTCCTGGGGTCGTGCTCCTCTGAATGGTAGAATATCCACTCGTAGACCTGGGCAACTTTGACCTGAAGTTCATGATAGGATTGATACCTGGTCGATCTATAATTACCTCGTGTATACAAGTCATATATAATTAAGATTAGTAATATGGTCGGATGTGCGACTCTGCCCCAGGTCCACAACCAAACAAGGAACAGGAGATAGGGCGGAAGCACACATTCTCAGTCTACAGAATCTTAATTATATACTACTCTCGCGTATACACTTAGTCGTGATAGGTTAACCGTATTCGTCCTTAGCCTCTGTGGACGAGTGGTAGTTCTGGAAGGTCTGCTGGGTATACGTCGGCAAGGTTTCGGAGGTCAAAGTACTCCTCTCATGAGTACTTCGGGGTTTAGAATACAAGAGACAATTATGAGGTCTGGGTTGGGTTGTCGTTACGAGTGACGAGGGTTTCGTTAATCGGTCTGTTAAGGCGGTGGGTTTTCGTAACACATGGACTTGGTATGGTGAGGACCACGCCAATCCACGTCGAATGTCGATGTCGGACTCTTTATAGAAACAAGTGTTAAGTCGATATGAAAGAAACGTCTGTCATAACGATGGTGTATTCTGAGTGTGCTCGACAGTGCATTCTGTGTAGGCTTTCTAGTGCTTTCTCGATATTACCACTGTCACAAATCGTACCGCAATAAGCGAGTACTATTAGTGAAAGTGCTTTGATAACTAGTAAAGATACTTTATATTATGATCCTTCTCGGTACATCTATGATCGCTTGGCACATACAAGTTGTGTATAATTAAGATGAATAAGACGGTCGACTGAGTGACTCTGCCCTAAATCCACAACCAGACAAGGAACAGGAAATGAGGCGGAATCACTCACTCTAAGCCCTTTAAAATCTTAGTTATGCGTAACCCTGATGTACATACTAAGCCATCATAGCTCACCTGAACGGATCTTTAGTTCTCTTATGAATGTTGTGACTTGTTCGGTTAAATAATTTATAACTACTTTTTAATTTCCCCAATTTTTTTAATACAATTTTAATCTTTAAAGTAATTTTATTTAGAAGACGTACCGCTGTTCACAGGTGGTCCCGGCGCAGTCTCTCCTACGGTGATCATCAGTATTCGCCCTTCCCCGCCCGAGTTCTTCGTTATTGGGCAGTCCCTCTTGTAGTGCCCAGTCTCACCACACCCATAGCAGGCCTGGTTCACTTCTACTCCGGGGACTTGGGAGATTGGTTGTGCCGGCACCCTGCAGAAATGGACAGTATGCCCCTTCCTGCGGCAATTCATGCACTGCATCTCTCTGCAAGCTCTGGTGTGGTGGTAGTTACACTTACTACACTTCGAGAGAGTTCCAGCATATCGACTGACTGGCACTGGAGTGGCAGGTGTTGTGGCGGCGTGTACAGTAACTACTTGTTGCTCCTGCGGGGGATCCTGTGTTGTTCGTTCCTTCCTCTTGTTCCCCGACTTTCATTTATAGTTCTTTCCCTTTGTTGGCTCGGGAACTGGGCCACCACGCCATGGCGGACTCCATGGTGAATGAGTCGTTGGGCCAGGATTTTGGCGCTATCGAAGGTAGTCGGTTTAGAAGCCAATACATCCCCTTGAATCTGGGTAGATAAGCCCCATATGTACTTTTCTATCTTTTTACTCTCCGGGGTAACCATCCCGGGGAACAGTGCTGCCAGGTCGCTAAACCTGTCAGTGTAGGCCACTATGTCTAAGCCGGCCATGGTATGATCCCATAGCTCTTGCTCCAGCTTTTGTACTTCGCCTCTTGGACAGTATTCTTTCAACATCATCTCTTTCAGGTTCTCCCAGCCCATTGAGTTAGCCACTGATAGGCTCAGTGACTTAACATGGCCATTCCACCATGTTAGGGCTCTGTCGGAGAAGGTGCAGGCAGTAAACTTCACTTTGCTCTCTTCTGGGCACAGACAGATTTTGAAAACTGATTCTATTTTCTCGAACCACTACATCAGAGTAATGACTCCCCCATTTCCATTAAAGCATTTGGGTTTGCAGTTCATGAAGTCCTTGTACGAACACTCCTGTGGGTGTCCGTGGGTAACTCTGGGGTTAGATAGGTGGGTACCGCTACCAGATCCACTGGTACCACTTGCGCGGATTTGAATTATAGCAGTTGTTGCAGCGGTTGTTACCGCTGCTTGGAAAGTAGCAGGATTGTGTTGTGGTGGTGGAGGAGGTGGTGGATTCTCTGTTGTGGTATTGACTACGCGCCTTATAGGTCTACCGCGAGGCATCTTTTCCTATAATGGATACAAGATGAAACGGTGATAAGTCTATAGCAGTGGTTATAAGTCGAATACTGATTAAACTAAGTTATCCCAGTTCTGAGTGTATCCCGTTCCGACTTTCATAGGGTTCTGAAACAATTCATGAAGGAATTCTATATAAAATAAACTTTATGAATTAGTAGTGACTACTCTCGAATGAATTTTTGTGAATTGAATATATGTTGCTAGCTGTTACGAAAATGAAATAATCCTAACACATAGTGTGAGTAGTGTATTCACTAACTCACTAGATTATTTTTAGTTTATTAGTTATTTGTGTGACACATAGGACGTTTGGTTTCTTCGGCTGATCCCTCCTCGGAAAACTCCTCATGAATCTCTTCTTTTTCCTCCTTGACTCCTCTGCTGACTGCTATGATGGAGTGGTTACATCTATCTAGGTTTGTCGTGCGAGAATGGAAGTGTCTAAAGAATCTATGAGATTAAGTAAAACATTATGGGGTGATCCTTACTAGGTCCTCCTATAATTGCACAGTGTATACAAGTTGTATATAGATTAAGATTAAATAGACCTTCGAATAAGTGACCCTACTTTAAAACCACAACCACACAAGGAACAGGAAGTAGAGCATAGATCACAAATTCTAAGTCTATAAAATCTCAATTATATAAAACCTTGGGAGTATACACTCCAAAATTATAGACCTCCCAGTAAGGGTCTTTTAAATTTTTACATAAGTTATTTATAGTGCCTAAAATACTCCTATAGTATTTTAACTTCATGTTCTGCTCTAGAATTCCTTTATATTTAGAGTTAGGTAAGTTTTAAGTCTGTCGCAACACCACGTCACTCCTAAACACATGTTGGTCATATCTCAAATAAATATAGTTGATCAGGCTATATTGACCCCAGATATGATTACATAACTGTCCAGGTTTGACCGCAGTGTCCAACCTTTAAATACTTATGTTTTGTTCTTCTCGTGATACTTGTTTCTAGTATGTACATATATATGCATGTATGTATACTTTTATAAAAATATTTTTATATTTTAAAAATATACTTTTAGTCAGAGCACTTCGGCCCCATTGTATTTATAGTTGTATATCTTTTATAGGTTGATATACTTAGTTCACTATAAACAATGCTCTGATACCAATCTGTCACACCCCCAAACCAGAACGGCGGAAACATTCGAGGGCGGAGGACGTCATGCTCAGTATCACAACAAATGTAGAATAGTAAAACAAGCAACAATATCCATTGCATTAATATTAAAGCTTTACATTGTATTCGAATCACATATGATTGACTCCAAAAGTAATTAACAAAATAAGGACATGAAGGTACTATGCTCGATCTTTTGAATCCCGGTGTGTGTACCTGTCTACTAGTTTCCTGAGAATACAAGTGATTTTGAAAGGGAGTATCAACATTTAAGTTGGTGAGTTTATACTCTTAGTTCTTTGGAAAAGTTCGCATGTTCCTCCAGAAAATCCTATATCTTATGATGTGAAGTATGATAAGTAAAAATGACTCTTACAATTTCTTTTATGAGTACTTAATGAATACAAGTTATATACAATCCAAATCAAACAAACAATCGATTGTGTGAATCTTCCCTAAGCCCACAACCAAACAAGGAACAGGAAATGAGGCGGAAGTCACAAATCTCATTGTTTGTTAGATCCTCATTGTATATAACCCTAACGTATTCACCAGGTGCTTACGTAGTTGACTGTAATAGTTCTTTGATATTTGATGAAAATATTCCCTAAGAAAATAATATATTTTCTTTTGTAAACTGGTAACCACAATAGTTCCTTCTATAATCACTTAGTTTATACTAGCTATATATAACCTAATATCTAATGGACAGTTAAATGTGTGAATCTGCCCTAAGCCCACAACCAAACAAGGAACATGAAGTAAGGCGGAAGTCACACATTCCACTGCCTATCGGATATTAATTATATATAACTCTGATATATAAATTAAGGAATTATAGAATTAACCATTTACGATCCTTTATGTTATACTAGTTTAATAATAAGTATTAAACCTTTTATAAATAAGTTTCTAGTTTCACTTCCTCTATTGTGAAACATTGTTTTCGGTAATAAATGTTATTGTTTTCAGAAAGTTCTATCGAAAACTGTTTACCTTAAAATAACGATGTTTAACATAGATAATCCTATATTTTCTATAAAACCGATTTGTAGTCTTACTCGTTCCAAGACCGAAAAGTACAAGTATTTACTTTAATGATATCTAGTTTTGTGGATTAGTTAAACTGGCTGAAGATTTGTTTTCCCTGAAAACCCGATGTGACGATACTACCCTCCTATGATCACTTAATACCTACGACTTGTATATAACCGAGATCGAACAGACAGTTGAATGGGTGAATATGCCCTAAGCCCACAACCATACAAGGAACAGGAAGTAAGGCAGAAATCACACATCTCACGTATAAAGGATTCAGAATGCGAGAATCAATATGGGCCATTCATAGATGAATATGTCGCTTAAGCCATCCAACGTATAAAGGATTAGATAATATTGATATATGAATATCTATATTCATATATGAATAAGTATATACTTATTCATATATGAATAAGTTTACTCATATATGAATAAGTTTATTCAGATCTAAATATCTTTATTAGTATATAAATATGTATGTGTGTTCAAAATGTGATTATTCATATATGAATGTGAAGGCTGATGACATAGGTGGTGGCGATGGAAGGGCTAGTGGTGTCGGTGGCGGTGGCGATAATGTTTGCGGTGATTGCGGTGGTGGTGGTGGCAACGGTGGCTGAGATGGTGATGGTAGAGGTGGCAGAGGTGGTTGTATCGGTAGGGGCGGAGGTATTAGTGAGGATGATGGTGGCGATGAAGGTGGTAGTGGTGTGGTGGAGTTGGTTGAGGTGGTGGTGGCGGAGGAAAGAGAAGGTGGTGGATTCATATATGAATACATTTATGTTTATATTCACATGTGAATAGTACTACTCCCCTTCTTGTTGGTATACCAGAGCGTTTTGCAACAAAAATAAACGATTGACTAATAATGATTCCAATATTCTCAACCATTTTTTTCTCAACTGAACTTACACCTCTCTCTCTCTCTCTCTCTCTCTCTCTCTATATATATATATATATATATATATATATATATATATATATATATATATACATATATATATATATATATATATATATATATATATGTATGTGTATATATATATATATATATATATATATATATATATATACACACACGGTTGGTTTCAATGAGGAACCATTTTAAACTATGAAAATAAGGACCGATCTTGGCCGTTAGGGAACAATTGATCAAGAGTCTAAAAAACAGTTGTACATTTAAATGTTAGACTCGTATTCATCGGATCATAGCAAAAAACCAACAATTTTTTTTAAAAAAAAAATAGGCAAAGTTTTTTATCGGAAAAAAACCCGAATATACCATTTTTCAAAATTTTTTGCTCTCTTTGATTAGAGATCCAGATTGATTTATATAAAACGATCTTTTTTCGAAAAAAAAAGTTCACTTCATTTTGTTAATTTTTTTTAATATTTACACTTATTTTTATCGAGAAAAATAAAATAAATATATCTTAATTCATAATTTTTGGTACTCTTAAATAGACAATAACATCGATGTAAAAAGTAAATTCTTTTTACATTCTAGGTCAGATTCACACTGTGAATGTGATCTCATATAATTTTTGGTTTTGGCATTACAATGTGAATCCGACTTACTATTTAACACTTTTGATCATTCACAAATTAATTTAGTGAAAATTACATGAGAATAGAAGTATATTTCTTTGTAGTTTTATAATATTTTAACGTTTTAATTACTCATAAATTTATTTTGTAGAATTCATTTAATGCCCGTAGATTCGGACTAGTCAATTTAAAGATAACAAACGTTAAAAATGACTTTTTATTAGAATATTATTTAAGATAAATAGTCTTACCCAAAGTTATGGTATCTATAACAAGGATTTTGTACATATAAAGAACCCTAAAATCCGACTTCGTATGAACAAGTTATGCTTCTTTGAAGCTTCACGATTAAACTGGCAGAGCTCCGCGTATTGTAGAAAATGAGTTTTGATAAATTAATTTTTAGCCTAAGTGATCTAAACGAAACTCGTAGTAGTCAATCCTATGACGAGAAGATATTTCAAGGCTCTTAGCAAGAAGATGAATATGTTGGTGCAACATTCTGAAGTGTTTTCTAATTTTAATTTCGAACACATGATGATAGTTCATGAATCTACTATGAATACTAATAGGATCGATAGATTGTATAAGAATGAAATCAACAATTTCATAATGTAATTGAATGAACATATCAAGATAAATAAGATATGGTTTTTCATTTAGAGAGTAAAATGCATATAATTACAAATGATGTAAGACACCTTTCAAAAGATACTCTCTATCACTAACTAACTACCCATATATAGTGACTACAAAAAAGTCAGTTGGGCTCTGTGAATGAGGTCATAACACTTTAGCTAACACAGTTGTTAAAATAAACTAACACAAACTGCGAAGCCTAAGTAGAAAAAATGCAAAGACAATCAAAGTTGTTCGCATATACCAGTGAAGACTAAAACATACAACTACAAAATCCCTTTCGCATTAGAACTTCAGGCATCGACCCAATAAAAATTGTTAGGTTATAAATGTGTTATTTCAAATTTTCTATGTATGCATTTAGCCTTTATTAAACAGATTGGATCTGTCCATCCGCATTTATGTTACTAGGGTTAGGTTATAAATGTTGCTGTTGGGTTTTGATAGGAAATAAAAGTTTGTTTTTCTCAAAAAACGGCAACGAATGACTTTAAAAATAAAAATTTTATTTTTAGTTCATAACAAAACCGAACCTACATGGATCCATTTATAGAGGTTAAAATGAAATAAAACCAACCATAGGATGTTTTAGAGATAACCTTTGAATCATTTGAACCCACTTGGTTTTGGGGTGTTGATGAAGATAACAAAAGATCAAAGTGTATGATCTTCTCTACAAGTATCCACCATCAAGAGTAAGGCACTTGGAATGCTAGTACCTTTTTGTATTCTTGAGTCTCTAAAGCCTTTAAGTGCTTAACTCAATTAAGAACTAAAGGGAACAACTCAAGAGGTCTTCTAAACACCAAACTAACTTCAAAAGAAAGAGAGGAAGAAGAGAAGAAGAACCCACGGTTCTAGAGTGAAAAGAGAGGAAGAAGAAGAGCTTCACTCTTGCAAAAATGCAAGTCTCGTGCATCTCTTATATAGTCCATGAAAAGTAAGGTCTAACCATTAAAATAATCTAAAGTAATGGTAGCCTTTAGAAGCATGGGAGACAAAAGGTGGAAGGTTGAAAAGCAACCTCCCACACCATCATTATGCCTTTTGAAAAGTAAGATTCTTTATTTTTTATAAACTCCAAGTTTATAAAATATAAACTTTGTCTTCAGGTAAAAGACAAACGAATCCAACTAGTCCAAAATGTTGTGCATGACTTATTAATTCATACCATATGAAATAATAACTAGTAATACTCTCTTATAATTATTATTTTCACAAAATAATAATTATTCCCTAATTAAAATACAAGAATTGATATTATTTATTAATAAACATATTAATAATAAATATACAAAATGTGCCAACTTGATAAAGGTGTGACCATATAGGATCATATATTATTAGCAATATCACTCCATAATGATTCTTAGGCATATAGATCCAACAATTGCATGCATGTATTGTATTAGGGTTAATTGTTTTGTGATTCCCAACTGCATTGTCACACCACGGCCGTCGGCGGAAACACCGGGTGGTGTAACGTCATTCTTCGTATCACAGTTATATAACATACACTGAACAGTACTAAAGAAAATACATACCTTTATTGATGATTGAAAGTTACATTATTGTTTTCCTAGTATTTATTACATAATATCCGACTACGGCATACTTCTTAATGAACAGAAAGGTAATAGTAAAACTTCTCCTGTTCGAATACATACCAGCTTTTCAAGTTCCTGAAAACACATGCATTTTAAAATACGTCAACATAAAGTTGGTGAGTTCACATGTTTTGACTCCATATAAAAATAATACTTTTTCTGAGTTCAAAAGTTCAGTTTTTGAAAGTATCATTTTGAAGCTCCAACATTTAGTATATATATTAGGTATAATAGTCTACTTATAAATTAAGTGTTATACCTAAACGTTCCTTCAACCTAAGGTATAAGTAGGGGGAAACTTATACTTAACATTAATACTTGAATACGACAAAGTATAATGTTTCTAACAATATGCTACCATGAGCCTGTAACCGCTGCTATGACATAATACCTTTGATAAAACACACTCATGATTTCCATGAGAAACAACACCGCACGCTTCATCGATGCCGGAACAATAACAAGTAAAAGGATAGTTCGTCACTCACTTATGGTTGACTGTAGCTAACAATCACAAGTGGGGTTGTCAACCCGTATACTAATTATACACGACTTCCTCGCTCACACGGGATTAACGGTTACAGTTCAGAGGATTTCCGCTAGGATCCCCAATCTTAGTTGTTGAATACAATTACTCATGTAGACTCCGACGGATTCCTATAGCTCTAGCAACAAAACCATTTTCATGTCTAAATCCCTAAATTATTAGACTATGCGTTTAAACATTACTCCTAAGTTCATATCACTTTAGGCAGTACAACAGCTCTATCTTGAAGAAAAATCAGGTTTTATCTTAACATAAAACCAACAATAACAATATATAACATACCATGTTTTATCTTGTCATAAAACCAACAATAACAATATATAGCATACCAAGTTTTATATTGACATAAGACCAATAATAACAACATACTTTTTAAAATATAGAACTCCTGAATATAACTTCGGAACTATATCGCACACAACATATATATAGAATCCTAAGTATAACTCAAGATCTACATTAATACAAGAACATGCTAACAAGTTGATAATAGTTGTATATATTCAAAAATATTATATTTCGAACAACTATATCCCGGCTAATATAACTATCTACGTTGATACTAATATACTATCATATAGACATAATAGTAACGTATATACAATATTTAGCATGCGTTTTCCCCCGAAATATTAGAAAGTGGGGCCGTGAAACTCACCCTAGTAGCGTGATTTTATGTAATCTAAGCAGAAACGGTCAGCGGTACGAGGTCGTTGGGCTCGAGATGCAAGAGGGCTTCAGCAAATGAGAGAAAGGGAAGAAGTTCAGGTGTAGGAATAGTTGAATTCGGACCTGCTATTTATAGGAAGGTTTTTGGCCTCTCACGTCGTGAATTTATAAAATTCAAGTCGTGAGCCAAGCCTGCTCACCTCGTAGACTTGCCATTTGCGTCCCTAGCTTCGGAAGGTGGCCATATGACTCCTCACGTCGTGAAATATCATTGTTCGCGTCGTGAGCTTAGAGCTTATCCCTTCGTAGCCTCGTCACGCACCTTCTAGGTCCGAAATGTGGCAATTTGACTCCTCACGTCGTGAGTTTCTATGCTCACGTTGTGAGTTCAGTCGGATTAGGGTTTTTGACAGCTGTATCTTCGGAAGGTCGTAACTTTCGCATACGAACTCTGTTTTTGACGTTCTTTATATCCACGCGTAGGTATTTACGAGTACTACAAATATCTTTTAGACTTCAATATCTAGTTCTAAGTGTATTTTAAATTCCTCTTATTATAGAGATTTATAGTGTTCGGTTTATCATAACTTCTTCATGCAAAGTCAGATTCAGACGTTCTCTATATTTTTGGAATCGTATGGATGTATACTTTGAGTTGTATCATAAAGAAAGTTCACATTTGTATTAGAATTTATCATGAACTACATAGTATGTTTATCACATTACTAGTTTAATAAAATCACATTACATGATTGGCATAATCACATGTGATTGTTATTGACCTATTTTGACTGGTGTTACATTCTCCCCCCGTTAGAACAATTTCGTCCTGAAATTTATCTTATGGATGGGGTTTTGTCAAATAGTTGGGGGTATTTGTCTTTCATCTGATCTTCACGTTCCCAAGTAAATTCAGGTCCTCGTAAAGAGTTCCATCGAACTTTCACTATGGGAATACGACTTTGCTTTAATCATTTGACTTCTCGATCCATGATCTCGACAGGTTCTTCTACAAAGTTGAGTTTGGTATTGACTTGTATCTCGTCGAGAGGTACAACAAAAGTGTCATCGGATAGACATCTTTTGAGATTTGATACGTGAAAAACATCGTGCACATTACTTAGCTCTTCAGGCAACTTGAGTTGGTATGCGACAGGACCAATTCTTGCTAGAATTTCAAAAAGTCCTATATATCGTGGGTTTAGTTTTCCTCGTTTCCCAAATCGGAATACGCCTTTCCTAGGAGAGACATTCAAAATTACTTTATCTCCAACTTGGAATTCTAAAGGCTTACGTATTACGTCAGGATAACTCTTTTGACGATCACGTGCAGTCTTTAATCGATCCTTAATTTGCACGATCTTTTCAGTTGTCTCGTGGATTATTTCTGGTCCAGTACGTAAGGTATCGCCTGCACGTTCTCTGGCCATTTTCGTATCTCCAACTTCTGCCCAACATATTGGGGAACGCCATTTTTCGTCCATAAAGAGCCTCAAACGGTGCAACCTTGATGCTGGTGTGATGACTATTGTTGTAGGAAAACTCAATTAACGGTAAATGGGTATCCCACGCATTTCCAAAGTCAATAACACAGGCTCGGAGCATATCTTCTAAAGTCTAAATGGTTCTCTCACTCTGACCATCAGTCTGTGGATGGTAAGTTGTACTCATATCTAGACGTGTTCCTAAGGATTTTTGTAGAGATTGCCAAAATCGTGAAGTGAATCTACTATCTCGGTCAGAAATAATAGAATTTGGAACTCCATGCAATCTGACAATTTCCTTAAGATAAACTCTAGTCAGCTTCTCCATCTTGTCGTTCTCCTTAATTGGTAAGAAATGGGCGGACTTAGTCAATCTATCGACTATTACCCAAATAGTGTCGAACCCACTAGGAGTTTTAGGTAACTTAGTGATGAAGTCCATTGATATCTGCTCCCATTTCCATTCAGGTATTTTCGGTTGTTGAAGTAAACCTGAAGGCTTTTGATGTTCTGCCTTTACTCTAGAACAAGTCAAGCATTTGCTCACATAAGTAGCAATTTCAGCCTTCATGTTTGGCCACCAATAATGTACTTTTAAATCTAAGTACATTTTGTCAGAGCCTGGATGCACGGAATATCTGGACTTGTGGGCCTCTTCTAATACCAAGTCCCTGACTCCACCGAACTTAGGCATCCAAATTCGGTTCATAAAGTGTCGCATTCCGTCATCTTTTTGTATAAGTTGTTTTTCCATTCCTCGCAAAGCTTCGTTCTTGATGTTTTCTTCTTTTAGAGCCTCAAGTTGAGCTTCTCTAATTTGTGCAGCAAAGTTAGAATGGATAGTTATGGTTAATGCTCGTACCCGACAGGGTTTAATATATTCTTTCCGGCTCAAGGCCTCTGCTACCACGTTTTCCTTTCCGGGATGATAACGAATATCACATTCGTAATCATTCAACAATTCAACCCATCTTCGTTGTCTCATATTAAGATCTTTTTGGTTGAAGATGTGCTGGAGACTCTTGTGGTCGGTAAAAATAGTACACTTAGTACTGTATAAGTAATGTCTCCAGATTTTTAGTGCAAAAACTACAGCTCCCAATTCAAGATCATGGGTAGTGTAATTATTCTCATGCACCTTAAGTTGTCGTGATGCGTAGGCGATAACTTTTCCTCTTTGCATCAACAAACATCCCAATCCTTGATTTGATGTGTCGCAGTATACGACGAAATCTTCTGTCCCATCTGGAAGGGATAGGATTGGTGCACCACACAACATTTGCTTCAGTTTCTGAAAACAACTTCTTGTTTGTCTTCCCAATTGAACTTCGTATCCTTCTGGGTTAGTGTTGTAAGCGGCTTGGCTATTTTGGATAAATTCTCTATGAATCTGCGGTAATAGCCAGCAAGTCCTAGGAATTGACGCACTTCTGTTGGCGTTTTTGGTGCTTCCTAATTCCTGATTGCTTCAACCTTGGATGGGTCAACATGAATTCCTTCATTGCTAACTACATGACATAAAAATTGTACTTCTCTAATCCAAAACTCACATTTGGAGAATTTGGTGTACAACTTTTCGTTGCTTAGTAGTTCCAAAATTATTTGAAAGTGTTGACCATGTTCTTCCTTGGTTCGTGAATATATCAATATATCATCGATAAATACTATCACGAATTTATCAAAGTATGGTTCGCAAACACGATTCACGAGATCCATAAACACTGCTGGGGCGTTGGTTAATCCAAAAGACATAACTAAGAACTCATAATGACCATAACGAGTTCTAAATGTTGTTTTTGGAATGTCGTCTTCTTGTACTTTGAGTTGATGGTATCTTGATCTAAGATCTATCTTTGAGTAGTAGTTGGATCCTTGCAAATGATCGAATAAATCATCAATTCTTGGAAGCGGATAACGATTCTTGATTGTTAGCTTGTTCAGCTCCCGATAATCAATACACATTCAAAAGGATCCGTTCTTCTTCTTGACAAACAAGATTGGTGCTCCCCAAGGTGAAAAACTTGGCCTAATAAAGCCTTTGTCAAAAGTTCTTGTAGTTAGCTAGACAATTCTTGCATTTCGGATGGAGCCAACCGATAAGGAGATTTCGCTACTGGTGCTGCTCCTGGAATTAAGTCGATTCGAAACTCGACTTGTCGGACGGGTGGTATTTCAGGTAGATCTTCAGGAAACACGTCAGGGAAATCACATACTTGAGGTATGTCCTTGATTTATTTTGTCTTTCTCTTCTTATCTACAATGTGGGCTAAGAATGCGCTACATTTCTTTTGTAGATATTTCTGAGTCTTGGTACAAGAGATGACTTTGAGGTTCTTCCCAGATTTATCACCATAGATAATCAGGGCTTCGCCATTTGGTAAGGGTAGTCGTATATCTTTCTCATAACATAAAATTTCGGGGTGGTGTGAAGATAACCAATCCATGCCAATTATGACATCAAAACTACCGATAGGCATTGGCATGAGGTTGACGTGAAAAAGGTAGTTATTAAGAGTTAACAGACAGTTTTATAGGATTTCATGTGTTTTCTCGGTGTGACCGTTAGCGATTTCTACTTCATAGATTTCTTTTAATTTGCTAGACTCATGACTTAACAATTTTCTAAACGTCGGAGTTATAATACTTTTATCTGCTCCAGAGTCGAAGAGTATGGTAGCATATAAATTATCTATGAGAAACGTACCAGATACGACCGAAGGTTCCTGGATAGCTTCTCTGCTTCCGATCACGAATGCCCTGCCATGCCCTATGCCTCCTTGACTCTTTAACTTTGGACATTTTCTCTTGATATGTCCAACCTCTCCACACTCATAAAACTTTCTTCCTTCACCATGGCCTGTTCTAGTATTTGTTTGCTGATTGACTGTTGCAGGTGTTGTGCTCCTGCAGTAACTAGCAGTATGCCCCTTCTTCTTGCACTTCGTGCAGACAAAATAGTCACCTGGATGATGATGGTTGCACTGATTGCACCATGAAGACTTTGGTTGTGTGGGTACTGCCGTCGTGGCTGCATAATTGGTTGCCACTTCTTGTATTTTCTCAGATGATTGTCTGGGATTCTTCCCATTAAACTTGCGCTTGTTTGTTCCAGATTTGGGAGACTCAGCCTTTGAGACCATTACTGTTCCTTGGATCTCTGTGAGGGTTAGCTGATGAGCTATTCTCTTAGTGCTGTCATAGGTTGTAGGCTTTGATGCGATCACCATGCCTTTGATTTGCGATGCTAAACCCCAAATATATCGCTCAATTTTCTTATATTCAGGGGTTACAAGTGCTGGACACATTACTGCAAGATCATTGAATCTAGCAGTATAAGCCTTTATCTCTGAACCATTCATGGTTAGGGTCCACAATTCTTGTTCCAGCTTATGTATTTCCTCCCTAGGACAATACTCCTCTATTAGCATGATCTTTAGCTCTTCCGATTTCATAGAATTTGCAATATCAAATCCCATTGTATTCACATGGCTGTTCCACCATGTAAGTGCTGCATCAACGAAAGTACATGCTGCAAATCGTACATTACAATTGTCTGGACAGAAGCTTATTTGAAAGACGGATTCTGTCTTTTCAATCCATCTGGTCAAATTAACAACCCCTTCATTTCCATGAAAGCTCTTTGGCCTGCAATTCATAAAGTCTTTATAGGTACACATTCTAGCGGTCCCTACATTGCCTTCATTTCTAACTCCACCTCTTGTTACATTAGATAGAGCCGCAACGATTCTTTGAGCTATGATTTCTTCAAGTTCTGATGTACTCATTGAGGGGTTTGGTTCTGGTGGTTGTTGTTGTGGTGCCGATCGTTGGTTAGGGTTTAGCCGAGCACTACTCGTTCTAGGCATTTTGTTTTAGTTCCTATTATAAATAATAAGAATTTTATGAGTTTTGTTAGTCATTTAATACACGAGTACTAAATACTTTAATTATTCTTTAAAGTGTAAAACATAATGGATAACACAATGATTACTGTAATATATGCTTCTTATTATTACCAGCGGTTACATCAGTTTATTTAGGCTTATAAGAGAAAAGTTTCTATAAACGTTGCAAATTTTGCAAGGTTTTCTACATCCTTGCTATAAACTTTACTCTTCTTGCCTTAACTAGTCTGATTTTTCTATTTACACAACCACTAGTTTTAGCTTATCTACCAGAAACCTAAGTGATGACCTAGCACGTCAGTGACATTAACCACGTGCTCCTCAAGTGCTTGAGTTATCTGCTCAAGACTTCCTGTGCGTTCTTCATTTCTTGAGGTTTGATTGTAGAGCTCTAACTCTGCAATCCTTGCATCGTGAGTGATCATATCGTTATAAGCAAAATTTATACGATGATGGACATCCATCACCGCCTCTTGATCTCGCGTCCTCTGTCCTTCTAGCCTTCACACTCTTCCGGAGAGATGAGTAGCCCTTCCTTCGACAATTTCCATCTTATCTTCAATTTTCACACTTTTCTAAAACAATTGAGATAAAATGTTAATTTCAGAAGAATGTAGGGGATGTGGTCGAGATGATTGACCAGTCTTATACATCTTAGCATCTCTTTCTTCTGCCACCCACCTATCAACGGTTTGTGCTATCCGTGTAGGTTCATCTTGAACTCTATGACTTCCTGAAGATGTTGCCTTCTGATTCTTCTTAATCTTTTGCCATATCGGTATAGATTTACAAGCCGTGCGTTTCATCTTCGCTCCTCCTGGAACTTGACGGTAAAGAGTGTTCATTGGTGGTAAAGATGATGCCACCGATTCTGTCTGCTCCATTGATTCACTCTCTTCCATTGGTTCACTCTCTTCCCATTCGTTGGAAGGTAAAGGTGATCCATTGTCAGATGGTATTGGATGAAAGGTGGTTGGATTTATAGGGTAGTAAGGATCGCCTACCAACATGGGGAATGAAACTTCCTCTTCTTCATCCGTATCCTCGATGATTATCCATTCTCGTGAATGTGCCATGTCGAATTCCTATACATTTTGGATCACCAAGAGTTTAGTCTATCAAATATTACTCCCAAATTAAATAGTTCATATGATCTGATCATAATAAAATGTAGTTGCGCACCTACACCTAATTGTGATAGGATATACGCACATATAAACTTTAGTTGGAATATTTGATCTAAATCCTTGAGGGCTTCAGCAAATGAGAGAAAGGGAAGAAGTTCAGGTGTAGGAATAGCTGAAGTCGTACCTGCTATTTATAGGAAGGTTTTTGGCCTCTCACGTCATGAATTTATAAAATTCACATCGTGAGCCAAGCCTGCTCACCTTGTAGACTTGCCATTTGCGTCCCTAGCTTCGGAAGGTGGTCATATGACTCCTCACGTCGTGAAATATCATTGTTCACGTCGTGAGCTTAGAGCTTATCCCTTCGTAGCCTCGTCACGCACCTTCTAGGTCCGAAATGTGGCAATTTGACTCCTCACGTCGTGAGTTTCTATACTCACGTCGTGAGTTCAATCGGATTAGGGTTTCTGACAGCTATATCTTCAGAAGGTCGTAACTTTCGTATACGAACTCCGTTTTTGACGTTCTTTATATCCACGCGTAGGTATTAACGAGTACTACAACTCTCTTTTAGACTTCAATAGCTAATTCTAAGTCTATTTTAAATTCCTCTTATTATAGAGATTTATAGTGTTCGGTTTATCATAACTTCTTCATGCGAAGTCAGATTCAGACGTTCTTTATATTTTTGGAATCGTATGGACGTATACTTTGAGTTGTATCATAAAGAAAGTTCACATTTGTATTAGAATTTATCATGAACTACATAGTACTTTTATCACATTACTAGTTTAATAAAATCACATTACATGATTGGCATAATCACATGTGATTGTTATTGACCTATTTTGACTGGTGTTACATGCATCTTCACTGTGAAATAGGGAAAAAGATACACAAAATGAATTTACCCTTTCTCGAATTGAAAGAGGATGAAGTCGATGCAGAATGTGATAAGTGCGAATCCATAGTGTCCTCAGATGATGTTTCTGAATCTTACAAAGTCGGACTTGATAAAATTGATGCATATATTCAGCCCGATGATCATAAAAGCATGCTAAAACAAATGTTAAATGAAAATGATAAAGAGAATATTAAATCTGATACTATACAGAAATTTCACTCTTTATGCACAAAATTGAGTTCGGAAAACACTTTCAATACTGAAAATGTCTCTGAATTTGACGAAAGTGACATGAGTGAGATCTTTGTAGAGGACGAGATTGATTGTTCGGCTTTTGTACGAAATGAGGATATCCCAAAGAAAAAGTTGATTTCTGAAAATTCATTTGAGTTTGTTTGTATTTGTGAAAATAAAGGTTCAAAGATTTTTAAAAAAAGGCAACAATTTTTCCGAAAGTGCAAACTGTTGCGAATCAGGTTTTCACAACTTCTGGACTGAACAAAAATCAAACCTCAGAATTCTTGTCCCTTGTAGATGATGATAATGCAGATGGGTGTGATGAATTCTTTTGGTATGCTCTTATTGACAATGTAGATGATACCAAAGGTCTTTCTGAAATGACCTCTTGGAAAACGAAGGGGAGATATGTCGCAGAACCATTAAATCGCATTAACTTTTGTAATGATAAAGCAGGACCTAGTGGCACCAAGGATATCCCTAGTGAAACCTCTTCCGAGAAAACAGCCACACCCGTTAGAAAACGGAAATATAGAGCTAACATTCATAAGTCGGCTAAGGATCATATTGCTAAGAAACGTCAATTAAATGCTAGATATCAGAAAAATCTAAAAGAAAGAAAATGCTTATGGAAGAATAAGAACTCCACTCAAAGTTCTGTTAATCCAGAAATATCTTCAAAACAAAATAAGAATTCTTCTCCAATTCCAAAACCGACTTCAAATTCTTTTTCAAAACCACAAGTTTTAAAGTCAAAAAGTTTTTCCAAACCACTAGATTCAAAACCTAATGAAAAACTCAACTTTTCTCCAAAAATAATTGTTTCAAAATCTGTCAACACATCGAAAGATACTAAGGAAAAAGGAAAAGTTGTTTCGGAACCTAAAATTTCCTTTAAGGAATCCGAAACAAATTTGAAAAGTTAGGAAAAGAAGTTAATGAAAAAGGTTGCCAGGCAACACATAGAAGCTAACCAAAAACAAAATCCCTTTAAAAAGAATCCCAAAGACAAGAGGATTATTATTTTCAAAATCACGAAAGGAGAAAATTCCACTTTGATAAAGAGATCTTACTTGGTTGATGAAGCTATAACTTTTCCTGTTCCTATGAAAACCTCACGAGGACCCAAAGAACTTTTGGTTACTAAATCTATGAATTTTGTAGGTTATTCATGACAAACAGTATGACTAGGAATGGTATATTGACAGTGGCTATTCACGTCACATGACTGGGAGGAGAGAAGAGCTGATGGAATTCCGATAGCTGAAGGAATGAAATAATGCTACAGGAGAAATTAAAGGATATGGCATGATCACAAATGGCGAATTCTCCATTTGGAAGGTAGCATATGTGGAAGGCCTGCGACATAACCTAATTAGTGTGTCTCAATTGGTTGTAGGTAGTTGTCTGAAAGTTTCATTCAATGGCTAGGGATCTGAAATCATAGAAAAGAAAACAAGGGCAGTGCTTCTGAAATCGAAACGAAAGGGAGAGATGTTTCCTTTGAATATAAAGTCGATCATAGGAAAGCCTTCAATTTTCCTACTTACGAAAGCATCTTAGGATGACAATTGGTTATGGCACCGAAGGCTCTCGCATCTCAACTTCACGGACATCAACAAACTCGTATTTGGCGATCTTGTGCGAGGACTTCCTCTTATGAATTTTGAGAAGGAACATCTTCTAGCTTCTTGGGAGCTGGGAAAGCAAAGTCGGAAGAGTCATTCGACTATCATCAACACCAAAATGATTGATTCACTTGAACTATTACATATAGATCTTTGTGGTCCTTCTACCATCGAGAGTATTGGTGGTAACAAATACATTCTAGTTATTGTTGATGACTTTTCCAGATTTACTTGGGTTTATTTCTTAAACAGAAATCAGATACAACTTCCAAGCTTAAGGACTTCATCAAGCAGATCGAGCTTCAATTGTGAAAGCTAGTTCGGAACGTTCGCATTGATAACGGTTTGGAATTCAAAAACCAAGTGTTTGAAGAATTCCTGATTGAAAAAGGAGTTGTTCATAACTTCTTTGCTCCTTATACTCCTCAGCAGAACGAAGTCGTTGAAAGACGAAACCGGTCTCTTTGCGAAGCTGCGAGGACCATGTTATCTTTTGCGAACTTGCCACTTTACTTCTAGGCTGAGGCTATTGGAACTGCTTGTTTCACTCAGAATCGATATCTCATCAATAAAAGATTTTAAATCACTCTATATGAGATTCTAAATAAACATAAACCTAATGTCAAGTTCTTTCAAGTCTTTGGTTCCAGCTGTTTTATCTTCAATTCTAAAGAGGAACGGAACAAGTTCGATGTGAAAGTAAACGAAGGGATCTTTTTGGGGTACTCTCTTACTTTGAAGGAATATAGGATTCAGAACAAAAAGTCAAAAATATAGAAGAAACATATTATGTCACGTTTGATGATAATTATATGAAGAAGTATTAGAAGGTTGATAGTCAATCTGAGGAGATTTTTCCCATGACGATTCCTCTCTCAAACCTTTACGAGGAATTCATGAACCTGTTTGATGAGCCAGAGAAGGCAATCTCTTCAGAATCTAAAGCAACAGATGCCACAAAATTCTGAATGCTTCTGAAGTTCCACCACAAGCTACAAATACACATGTTCAAGGGGAGGGTTCTACTTCAACCTCTACATCCGCTTCACTTGTTCAGGGGGAGAATGCAAATTCCGAAGTCAGTCTAAAAACTCCAATCCATGGGGAGAAACCGATACCAAACCTAGAGCCACATGCACCATTCGAGGGGGAGAATGAGGGTGAAAATAATGACTCAGATGCTCAGTCGGAATTTGAAGATGTAAATACAGAATTGGATCCATCCTATGATCTAAACTGCCCTCCTTTGGCAAAGTGGACCAGAGATCATCCCAAATCACAAGTGATTGGTTCAACTTCTTCCGGTTTCCTTACTAGAGCTCAACAAAAAGCGAATCAGGCTGCAATATTTTCCAAAATGGAATTTTGCATGTTTAATTCGTTCATTTCCAAGATAGAGCCAAAAACAGTTAAGATTGCTCTTGATCATTCCGATTGGGTGCAAGCAATGCAGGAAGAGCTGAATGAGTTTAAGGGCAATAAAGTTTGGAGGCTGATTCCAACTCCGAAGGATGTATCAGTTGTAGAATTGAAATGAGTATTTTGTAATAAGCTTGACAAAGAAAGCAAGGTAATCAGAAACAGAGCACGATTAGTTGTGAAGGGATACTTCCAAGAGGAAGGCATGGACTATGAAGAAACATTTGCACCAGTTGCAAGGCTAGAATCAGTTTGCATTTTACTTGCCTACGCAGCTCATAAAAATTTTGAAGTCTATCAAATGGACGTAAAGTGTGCATTTCTTAATGGTGAATTAGAGACGGCCTATGTGTATCAGCCACCGAGTTTCGTAAATAAGAAGTATCCAAATCACTATTATATTTTGGATAAGGTTGTGTACGGTTTGAAACAAGCACCACGTGCATGGTATGAAACAATTACTCATTTCTTAAAGCCATCTAAGTTTAAACAAGGCTCGGTCGAACCAACCATCGTTCGCAAGAAAGATGCTGACCATCTGATGATTGTCAAAATTTATGTTGATGATATCATTTTCGGATCTACAAATCCTAGATTAACTGTTGAATTCCAAAAATTGATGGAAACTAAATTTGAGATGAGCTCAATGGGTCCAATAAACTTTTTGCTTGGTTTAAATATTAGACAGAGTCAAGAGGGTATATTCATCAACCAGGAGGTCTACACAAAGTCCTTGCTCGCGAAATTCGGCATGGTAGGAGATTCAAAGGTTAAGATTCCTATGGCATTCGGAACAAAGCTTACTCCTTCCTTGGACAAGCCGGCAGTTGATATGACTCTTTATCGACAAATGATAGGTTCATTAAAGTATCTAACAGCTAGTCGTCCGGACATTATGTTTTCTATTTGCTATTGTGCCAGGTTTCAAGCAAATCCTCACGAACCCCATACGACTGCAGTAAAGAACATCTTCCGATACTTAAAAAGAACAACCTCTCTCGGAATTTGGTACCCTTCCAACTCAGGGTTCTTTGTGTAAGCGTTCTCTGATGCTGATCTTGGCGTATGTGGTCTTGATCGCAAAAGTACAACTGGAGGATGTCAGTTTCTTGATGGAAAACTAGTAAGTTGGCAATCAAAGAAGCAAACGTGTGTCTCTTTATCTACCGTTGAATCTAAGTATATCGCAGATGCCTCTTATACCTCTCAAGTGATATGGATTCAAAGTCAGCATAGGGATTACGGGATTAATATGAAGAGAATCCCCTTATATTGTGATTCTGAAAGTGCTATTCGCATTTGCCACAACCCAGTGCAACATTCCAAGACTAAGCATATAGTACTGAGGTATCATTTCATAAAAGATCACGTGGAGGATGGCAATGTTGAAATTCACTTTGTAAGATCTGCTGATCAACTAGTTGATATCTTTACGAAAGCCTTACCTAAATAAACATTCAATCGAATTCTTCAAGGTTTAGGAATGATAGAAGCAGATTTCGTTCCGAAAACAGCATAGTAGAGTAAAGCAGTGTTCTTTCTCCGAACCGCTCTGAGCTCTCGGAATGATTCGGAATCTATACTTCATGTTCCGAATGGTTGCAAGCCCTCGGAACGACTCGGGTTCCACTTTTCATCTAAAGGTTCGGAAATTTTTGTATCCCTTGTAGATTAAGTCTCTTCCGGCTGATTTAGAAGTTACTGTACATTTTTGTTTTTGAATCTATTTTTCTGTTTTTATTTCTTTTTCAGAAAATTCAAAAATCACAAAAATATTTTCTTTATTTTTCTTCTTTTATTTATTTTTCATAAAAATCCAAAATCACAAAAACATTTTCTTTATTTATGTTTTATCTTTTTCAGAAAAACTCAAAATATCCAAAAATATGTTTTTTTATTATTTTGTGTGATATTTGCAACATGTATTTTAGATGAAGGTATATATTTCTCCTTCAAATTGGGACGATGGGGAAAGGTTTGTAATTCCTAATCCTATACACTAGTTAAGTGTCCCTATAAGCATGATGTTGCATGTTGCCCAAAGCCTCTGAGACACTATGTTTGAAGCCTTACGGAATCGATAAAACCAATCGTTTCTTCCAAATAGGCTATAAATTCGCATAAGTCATTGAGCTACCTTACTCTTCTCAACTGAGTTAAGAGTTCACTGCTTGGTCAGTCTTATATAGCAGAGGTACATATTATCTTCGGAACCACCTCCATTATTTCTCCATACTTTTCACTTCACAAATGTAACCCTCAAGATTCTTAGCAATTACCACTGAGGTTTATGGTTACACAACATCTGTGTTGATGATCTTAAATTCGTTATCACCACGAATTGGGTGAAACCCAAAATCTGAAACCAGTTTCTTAATTGACGGTGAACAATTAATATTTTCTAGTTTTTTCACCATGGAATTGACGAAATTCAACCATCGTGGTTTGTACCTTGGAATCTCATTATTTTTATTTTTGAGAGATCTTGATGAATTGTTCTTAACCCAAGACTTTTCTTCCCAAAAGATTCAGTTTTTCTTAGATTTCTATATTATCTAGCCACTTAAGTCAATCCAATGCATACTTGTTATTATGGCTACACTGGTCAGACAAGTACTTCTTCCATACTTTCGGACTTATGTTGAGTTTCGGAATTTGGTTGAAGATTGAGCCACCCTTAAGCCTATTTAAAAGAAGCCTGTCACTATTTCTCAACAAACAGATAATCGTAATTCACCAGGATCCAACTGTTTTTATGTTGATTTTTTATTGACATCACAGATTCCTAGATAAAATTTGCGTTATTTCTTTATCTTTGGCACACTCTTGCACAAAAATCCTCGTGATTTTTCAAAACAAGATATGGCTACTTGTTGCGAACAGGCTGTGGAGATTAAATATTGACTACAAACATGCAAAACTGAAACGCCAGTTTAGAAGGGATAAGATTTCAAATTGGGTGCATGAAGATCCTGATATCACGCACGTCAGTTACGTCGCCTGACACACGTATAGCTGTCACGTCTTTTCAAGCGCTTTTTCAGGGATACAGAAGCGTCTACAGCTGGCTTTCTCTTTCCACCAATGACATATAAAAGGGTTAATCGACGATTGATTTTCTCACCACTTTCATAATCTCTCAAGCAAAAACCCTTTTCTCTCTGTATTGTTCATTGTCGTCTTCAACTGCATCCATGGCTGCTTTGTCTGAAACCATTTCTCATGCCGGTCAAACTGCATCAACAGTCATGCTTACCATCAAACCCAATAAGAACTTGCCCTTAGATCTGAACTCTTCTTCAACCACTGAAGTTCTCAAACCAATGATCGAGTGTTTAAGGTATTCTCCTCTTGCTCAAGCTTTAACAATGGGGGAATATGTGCCCTTAGTTCATCTCTCGGAGGCATATTCATTTCTAAACCATATCCCTAATGATGGAGTTATTACTTTTGAGATCGACTATCACAAAACCTCTATCTCGAAGACCCGATTCTGCAGGATGCTAGGGTTTACTTCAACAGAAAGTTTGGTCGATACTGAGTCGATTTCTTCAGCCTCCAGCATCGAGATGTTTTTCTAAATGGGATATCTAGGTGAGATCACTCTTTAGTCAATGTTCAAGAAACCTAACCTTCCACCAATGTGGAATGGACTCTTCACTCTACTTTTCAACAGTTTTTCAGAACGAGTTACTAGGTCAGACAGTGCTAGCAAACTGTTCTGTACGATCATCTATGGCCTATACATCGAGATAAACATTGATTATAGTTCAATCCTATGGGCTTAACTGGTTTAGAGCACACTATCTACAACGAGGCACTCTGAAATTTCATGAGCTCGTTTTTGGTCGATTATTGTTAAATGTGCTCTAGTTCGTCTTCAGATTGAAGTTCCAGATGAGTTTGTGCTTGCTGTGATTCCGATATTTCATACTTCAAATTTTATTGTATCGTATCCTATGAAGTTCAACTTTTTTGGTTCTCTTTCGGAGGCTATGCTCAACTTTGTTCCTGTAGAGAATGTTGTTGTAAATGAATACCGGAAGAAGCCTGGTTCAAGAGTTCTCCCTATGCCTGATACTCTATGAAAGGCAATTAATGAGGCTGGAAAACCAAAGAATAGAGGAAAGCGAAAAGGCAAGGCAGGTCCCTCCGAACTTGCTGCTACTCCGAAGAAGAAGGTCAAGAAAGCTGCTCGGAATCCTAGGTCTCCGACTCTGGTTCAGGAACCTTCCGAATCTCGCACTCATTCAGATTTACAAGAGCGAGAAGTAGTTCAGAATGAAACAAAATATACTGCAACCCATGGTCTTGGAACCTATTTCTACTCAGTCTACTGCGAAGGTAACATCTCCTATTCCTACCTCAGTTCCTTCTCCAGACGAAACATTTCATGTTGCTTCTTCTCCACCTTCTCGTACTACTACTTCATCCCCAATCACCACTACAATTCCTATCACCATTGCTCCCTTACCACCAAAGACTTATGTTGGTGTTTCTCAGCCATAGATTTCTGTTACTCTTACCACCCCGTTCTTCACTGATTCCACCACTTCACCAAAATCCACCTTTTTCACTATGCCGATGTCGACTGTGAATGTATCAGATACGGGGGCATTTGATTTTGGTTCTACAGTTAGCCCTAACACTTATCCAATTTCACCTTTACGGGAAGACGATCCGGATATGATGTTTGATGATGATAAGGATGATCTTCAGGACTTTGTCTTAAGCCCTTTTATTGTTCATCCGGCCAGTGATGACGATGAGGCCCCTATGACGAAAGGGCAGTTCAAAACACTCAATGTGAAATTGGATTCTCTACTAGAGTCTTCCAAATCTTCGTCCAATACCGAGTACTTTCTTGAGTATCATAAAGACCTCATCGAGGCGTTAACAAAGGAGCATGCCAAGAATCTTGCTGACTCGAAAATGGTTGTTGAAAATTATGAGAAGACAGTTCGTGAAACGACCGAAAAAGTCGAAAAACTACTTTATAATGTTACCAAGTTCATGAACGAATTCAGGATTTCTTCAGATCGCAATACTGAAGCGACAAACAAAGCTATTGCAGGTCTTGGAACTACCCTTCAGAATGAAAAAGCAGCTCTTTCCAAGGTTCGTTATGATCTCAAGGTTGACAACGTTGATTTGAGTGCCTCGATTGTTTCCAAGATGGAGAAGCTGTAGGAGGATCTTGCTGCCGAAAACGATCTTATGGATAAACTCACAGCAAAGACTGAGAAGGCCAAAACTTTATCTCTCAAGCTCAACATTACCACCCATCGAGTTGATGATGTGGAAAATGAATGGGCAATTGTCAAAAGTTGCATTTCCGAAGTGAATCAATTTTTGAGAGGACTTGTTGACACTCGTGATTCCATTCTTACTGCTTTGGTTCGCGAACACCTCACAGGTAAACTCCAACCTATTTTTGCGGTTTGAAATCAAATTGAGGGTGTTTCGGGAAGCAGTGCTATTCCGAAACAAGGGGGAGAACCGATGAAAGAAAAAGAACCAAAGCCTTAGGAGCCTAAAGTTACAAAATCCACTCCCACTGATGAACATGAAGACAAACCGAAGATAGATCCGAAGGTTAATGAATCTTCGAAATCTAAAGGGAAAGAAAAACTTGTGGATGATGATTATGAAGAAGTACCATCGGAAGGGGAAAATTTGGTTTGTAAGAAAAGAGATAAGGAACTAGATAATCTTTTACGATACATAAGGGGATTATACGCCAAAGAAGCTGAAAAGAGACTTGTGAAAGTAACTCATGAAACTTAGAAAACTCTTTTCCCTCCTTGGTCGTTTGAAAGAATTCAGAAACAAGCAATAGATGATCTGGAAGTTCTTTGGTTACAACCTGTGGTATCTTTTGACTTGAACAACACAACTAACTCGCAACTTGATTTTCCTTTCACTCTGAAAGCTTTCTTATTCCGAGTGTTCGAGCATATTGAGAAAGCACCTCTTTTCGACTATGATGTGAATAATATGCTCTTCTCGTTCTATCTCAAGTACGATCAGGCACAATACGAGACGTGTAGTCTTTAGAAGCTCGTAGCTATAAAAGTGTTTGCCCCTTTTCCTGTTGAACACTTCACTAAAATCAAGTTTAAAGGCTACAGGGGAGCAAGTCGTGTTGAAGTTGATTTCACACTTGCTGATCTGCCATTCTTAAATCCGAATGAATGGATTTCCATGTTTCGGATTTTATCCAAGGATGAAGCAAAGTATGAGCCTATTATCTCACATCTTAAAAGAATGTTGATCTGTTATATTCACGAGGTTGCTAATCTGGATGTTGAGATAGCTGTTGTATTAAAGAAGAAGCCCATCGTGGATCCGAAGGAAGAAACAAAGGATTTTCAGAAAAAGGAAGCTTCGTAAAATCAAGAAATCTTATTGGAGCGTTGTGTTTCAAAGACGAAATGGAGATAAATTTCAGAAGAGTTTTTTCTTTTTGTTAGACAAATATTTGTACTCTTCTACTGCACTGAATCACATTATGGAACTGACAATGGCATACAAACACAACAGTGATGAAGATCTGAAGTGTTTCAATGATATGATCAGATGGTAACTCGTGATCCGAAACAAACTTTTGAATCTGATGACAAAATTTTTTAAAGTTCAGAAGGTTTAGAGATGAATAATATCCTTCGCATTTGACATAAAAGGGGAGATTGTTGGGTTATAAATGTGTTGTGTCAAATTTTCTATGCATGCATTTAGCCTTTATTAACGGATTGGGCATGTCCATCCGCATTGATGTTGCTAGGGTTAGGTTATAAATATTGCATCCATGTATTGTATTAGGGTTAATCGTTTTGTGATTCCATACTTTGTCTTTAAAGAAAAGTTCACGTTGAACTCTTCTAAGGCATTGATTATTATCATTCAGCACAACTTTGATCATTGTTCTTGTTATTTGTTTTACTTCACTGTTTTGAGTCTATCGATCTACAATTTATTGTTTCAACAACAATGATATGAACTACTATCCACTATCCAAGCATAGCTGAGACGCACTTGATATCATCTTTAGTGTTGGCCTTGCAAATCTCAGTTTTAGTCAAGATTCCAGTCAGTGTTGATGATCTATAATCGTGTTAGTCTTAGAGATACTTCATGCAATTCTTCATAATACGATTTTCGTGCACTTTGAATACGATACCCCGAGGCTCATTTTGTATACACCTTTCTCTCATCTCTTCAATATTTTCTTGTTTTTTTGTTGCGTTTAACACTAATGTTTTTCTTTAAAATCTCAGCCACTTCAATATCCATCTTGCACAACTCCATGATAGCAACATTCGTTTTAAGTGTTGAAGTTGAGTTGGTAACTTTTGGTTGCTCCCTTTTCTCTTCTTTATGCATCTTGTTTATCTAACTCAATCTGAAGTTGTTTCATTCTTTTTAATTCTTTATCCTTCTTCAGTTGAGCTTCCTTCTCTTCATCTTTATCGTTTGAATCAATTTTAGATTATGAAATGATCTTCACTAAACCTTTTCCCTCATTAATTACCTCATTAACTTCATGAATTTTAGGAGTAATATCATCCAATCTCCTTTTCAGTGATTTGTCAGGAATTGTAACCTTTGGAGCATCATGCTTCTTAACCATTAGTGGAACAAAATAAGGATTATTAATATTAACTTGAGTAACATTTTCTTGAGCAAAACCCTCTCCCCCTTGACCTTTTCCCTCATTAATTACCTCATTAACTTCATGAATTTTAGGAGTAATATCATCCAATCTCCTTTTCAGTGATTTGTCAGGAATTGTAACCTTTGGAGCATCATGCTTCTTAACCATTAGTGGAAAAAAATAAGGATTATTAATATTAACTTGAGTAACATTTTCTTGAGCAAAACCCTCTCCCCCTTGTTGCAAAGTAGCCCCGCTACGTTTAACACCCACATTAGCTCGAAGTTGGAAAAGTATGATTGGAGCTTTGCATCTAATATCTGAGACATGTAGTTAACATGATGGGCATCTTTTTCTTCCACAATGCAAGCTGATCCTTGATTAATCTCGAAATTTATTCATTTAACATGCAACAACTCTTGATCGTTATTCTCAAACTCCTTTTTCACCTATCTGAATTCCATCTTAAAAGACTTAATCTTGTTCTCTTTTTCAACAATGATATCAGCCATTTTGGCTTCAGTATCATAGTGCTCAACCAGAGTGTTAATTTCACCAGTAACAACTTGATGATGGCCATTGTTCTGGGATATGATTGAAGATTAAATGTTTTGAACTTCAAAAGAATATTATCCACTTTGGATAGTGCTTCAGTAGCCTTAAAAAGATCTTCAATGGCTTTTGCAGTAGTATCATTAATCAACTTCTCCTGTGCATCGAACAAAAGCTTGCTCTCTGAAAGGGTTTTCGTCATTGTTAGATTCATGCATGGTCATCATGTTTTGAAAATTCGTTGGAGAAAAAGAGTCTGCTCGACGAATAAGAGCTTTTAAATTACGATTCATCAACTGATATTCCTTTTCTCGTAATGGGATGACTAGTTGTAAGTAACATCCTGATGATGAGGTATTTTCAATTTTAACCCTAAGCATGAATAAATATTGCATTTTAGTCCTCGTGCATAAGAAAGAGTGCAAAATGGCCTATAGTGGCATTTTGGTAATTTATGGCCGGAACTTAGTACAATGGGCGTACTCTTCGTACGCATGGCGTACATGCAAGGGACTTAATATTCGTACGCTTGGCATATGTGTGAGGGTTCCAAACCCTAAATTTTAGGGTTTTAACCCTATTTAAACAACTTTATGGTCCCAAGACCTTCACCCTAATCAGCCTCCAACTAAGAATACGACCCTCTAGCAAACCCTAAGTGAGAAGAGTGCATGTTGCGCTCATTTGTGTGCTTTGGAGGTGTTCTTGAAGAAGATGAATTTGGTGCAAGGACCTTGAAGCTTGAAAGAAACTTAGATTCGGGATTCTCCACTTGCTAGCAACCTCCAAGAGGTAAAAAGTTCATAACTTGATCACTCTATCTTGTAGATCTAGCCATTTCTTCATTTAGGGTACTTTTGGTCACAATTATGGTGATTCTTGAGCATGGCATGCTCTTAACCAAATAAGTCGTCCTTTCAGACCTTGTGAGGGGTCTTAAGTCATAACAATGTTTTATTGATGCTTAGTTTTTTTCCATGCATGCTATAGAAGGTCTTAAGGCATTAAGATGTTGAGATTTTGTGTATTAAGCACTTAATGAACATGCAAAGTCATAAAGTTAGAAACCTTATGACTCTTGGTGGTATTTTAGCCTTGGATCTGCATTTAGACGTGTTAAGTCGGAGAAATAAGTTTTTAATAGATTAAGAAGGGGACAGCTGCGTACGCTGGGCATACCGAAGGGTACACTGTGTGTATGCAGATTTGGCCCTGACGCCTCAGACAGATAGTATGCCCCGCGTACATCCGGAGTACGCCTTGCATACGAGCAGTGAGTTGACTCGGTTGACTTGTTGATTTTGAGCAGTTTTGACCAAGGGTATTTTGGGAAAATGTTATTAACTTAGAATGGGTAGTGTTTTGACATTTAGGATTTGGTTTGAGCTGGTATTTGGAGCAGTGTATTGATCAGCTATTCGTCAGACTGTAAGGTGAGTTTTCCTCACTGTTCTTGCGGATGGAAGGTGCCACAATCGGTCCTTTTTTGTTATGTATCCTGGTATCTTGGATGTTGTTATACAGTAGTGATATGTGGATCTGCCTGCTAGACTGTTAACTCATTATATGATTATCTGTTGTTGATTATATGTTAGTTGTTACGTGCATGTCGACATAATATGGTGGGGTTGAGATTGTACTGCTTTGTGTTGTAAGTCAACATACCGGGGCATTCCAACCGTAAGGTTGTGGGCCAGGGCATTCCAACCGTAAGGTTTTGGGTCGGGGGTAATCCAACCAGAAGGCTGTGCACCCGTTATGTATTGGGCATTCCGACCGTAATGTTGTGGGCTGGGGCATTCCAACCGCAAGGTTGTGGGCCAATGGTAATCCAACCAGGAGGTTGTGGACCCGTTATCTGTTTGATTATATATTTGTGTGGTGGTATTTTAGGGGAACTCACTAATCTTTGGCTTATAATTTTAGTTTGTGGTTTCAAGTACTTCCAAGGATTGTGGGAAGGCGAATGTGTGATCGTACACAACTTGTTGTTTTGTTAATGGATCTTGGGGAAAAACTCTGATTTGAAATAATACTTTGAAAACAATGACAATTTTGTTAACAATGATGAAGAATGGTTGATTTTTGAAAATTTTAAATTTTTGTGATTTTTGAGTGTTACAAGTTTGTATCAGAGCCTTGGTTTGAGAGAAATGGATGAGCATTCTTGTGAATCCAGACTCAAACTAGGGAACTACAAAAGTTTTAAACTAGTTTTTCCAAAAATTGTTTTCAAAAGTAAACAAGGAAGGATGCGATGTGTACGATCAGCCAGAGCAAGAAAGTATACCCCAAATTACCCACACTATTAGAACAACATGCTAGTGATACGCTAGGGATCTTCAGGAATTGCATGATAGAATTGCCTGATAATTGATGCCTGATAGCGTAGGGTTCTTTCTTGTATAGAATTGACATCATTACTATTGTTAGTTAGTGTATGCATCATACTTGTATATAACTAAGATTCTATAGCGTGAGAATGTTTGGTTTAGCCTTATTCCCTATTCTTGGTTGATGAAGGGTTTAGGGTAGAATCAGGTATTCGACTGTCTATAGGATCCAGTGTTATGTATGATTAGCATACACGAGTGCTGCAGGGTTGGTGGAAGCTTGATGGGTGGGTTACGTGAGGATAGCCGGCCAGTTGAGGAATGTCTAGCCTTTCTCTAGGAAGTAAGAATAGGATATATGTGTATTCTAGTGAGTGTTGTTAGGGTCATTTTGATGATCTTCTGAGACAAATACGGGTAGGTGCAGAAGATAGTATGGGTTCGTACTACTGGAAGCACAGGACCCGTACGCATAGCAGGGAAGTCACAACCCCTAGGGTTTTGTTGTTTAGGATAGCTCGTATGGTATGATATACGCCTCTTCTGATATTTTATAGTTTATTTTCAATATGGTGGTTACGAGGCGATTTGAGTCGGGATCTGGATCAGGAGTAGGGCGATGTTTAAGATAGGACAAGGTTGACTGAGGATCAAGTTAGGGAGATGATTCATGCAAAGGTTGTGTCTATTGTCAGGGGCAGATACTGAAGTTGTTTGGGTCTATTAAGACCGCTATGATGGAGTTCTTTGATGATCGGTACACTGCACTTTCTGAGGCTGTTGTTGTTGTAGCTACTGTGGCCATCGCTGCTGCAGGGATTGGCGAGGGGAGAGCCTTCCAGTATCGAGACTTCTACAATAAGAAGCCCCTGGTGTTTGATGGGGTTCAGGATCCGACTATTGCTATGAGGTGGTTGTCAGATGTTAAGGGATAATTCTTTAGTCTGGAGCGAAGGATTGATGACTAGCTTGTACACTCCGGAGCAGAGGGTTGTCGTGACTTGGAAGCAGGAGAGGATGGCTCAGGAGTATTTGGATCTGAGGTAGGGACCGAGTCGGTAACTAAGATCACCAAGATGTTACAGAGAGAGCTATGTTCTGCCCTGATTTTGCTTCTTTTGAGCATGCTCAAGACGAATATCTGCCAGTTTGTATCCACACAATGCTATGGTTCACTTGTGGAGTTGCAGGAGGCTGCTAGGATGCGGGAGATCGAGATGGAGATTCAGGTGAGAGAGTGGATTCAGGCCCCGGTTCAGACACAACCTGTAGTAAAGCGGTTCAAGCCAGCTGGTTCGAGGTCTGGAGGGCAGAGGGGTCGCACTTGTGGTAAGTGGAGCAGGGTTCATGAGGGTATCTGTCAATCTTCATTTGGTTGCCACAAATGTGGCAAGTAGGGACATTATGCCAAGGACTGCCTTCAGCAGGCTCCAGCACCAAGCACTAGGATTTGATATCATTGTGACCAGTGTTGGATTAATGTCTAAGTCCATAACTATAATTGGTAAGACTTGACCCGACCCGGCATGGTCCATTTGGGTTGCATGGCATCATGCATTTGGATAGACTATAATGAGAGAAATAACACTTAAGGTTGGTTAATATATTATAAGTTCTAATATATTAATAAGGTTATTTAATTAGTATTTATCAAGAATTAATTTGGAATTAATTAAGTGATCAAAAGGAGACTAATTAAATATATGGGTTGATTGTGTAAATCATTCATTCTTATATATGTGGGCTTGTGATCCAAGATTCCTTATGTTGGACTAAGTCCATGGGGTGACCCATGGATACTCCATGGAGGTTAAAATCCATGGAGCATAAGGAATGGGTAAAGTTATGAGTTACATGGTGTAAACCTAATAGCCACCATATAAAAGAATCCCATGGCTCAAGAAATCGTGCACTAATGTGTGAGTGTGAGGGCTAGACAATTTCAAGGAGTGTTCAAGTTTCTCTCAAGTTATTCCAAGTGTATTTGGTGTTGTGTGAACCATTTGAGGTGTCACACTTGGGGCACTAGGCACTCAAGCTTCATGAAGACATTCTACATCAAAGAGGTATGTATTCTATCTTGTTATATTTATTATTTTGTATGCTAGATTAGTATAATATCTTGGATGTTCATAATTGTATGTATAATAGAGAAAACATAGATCCAAGGTATTTAGGGTTGCATGTACAACCCCAAACCTTGATATGTGCTAGCGAGGGAGCTTTCCCTGTCCACATCTCGTGAGGTGTTTTGGTAACCTTCTTTGTGGGAACTAAGTTAAGGATATGGGCGGCAGTCTCCAAGGCATACCCCCAGAATGAGATTGGTAACGAAGCACGACTCATCATAGAGCGAACCATGTCCAACAAGGTTCGATTACGTCTCTCAGCCACACCATTCAATTGTGGCGTTCTAGGAGGCGTCAATTGTGAAACTATTCCACACTCTTTCAGATAGTCGTGAAACTCAAGACTTAGGTACTCTCCCCCTCGATCAGATCGAAGCATCTTGATTTTCCTGCCCAACTGATTCTCCACTTCATTCTTGAACTCTTTGAACTTTTCAAAGGTTTCTGACTTCTGCTTGATTAAGTAGATATATCCATATCTGCTATAATCATCTATAAAAGTCACGTAGAAGCGACAAGCATCCCTTGTGGTGGATCTAAAGGGTCCACATACATCTGTATGTATGAGATCCAATACACCCTCACCCCTTTCACATGTGCCAGTAAAGGGTGACTTGGTCATCTTCCCAAGCAAACAAGACTCACACACGTCATCGTCCCTAAGGTCGAATGACTCCAATACTCCATCCTTTTGGAGTTGGGCTATGCGTTTCTTGTTAACATGGCCAAGGCGACAATACCACAAGCATGCTTTGTCCAAACTTGTGGACGAATCAATATTCAAAACATCATTTTCTAAATTGTCAATAACTAACACAGATTCATAAATCCCATTACAAGGTAATGCATTGAAATAAAAGACACCATTCAAAGAAGCATTAATAGAACCATTACTATTATCAAATGAATATTTGAAACCTTGTCTAAAAAAACCATGAAAAGAAATGATGTTCCTTGCCATATCTGGCGAATAGCAACAATTATTTAAATCTAGTCCTAACCCATTACTCAACACTAAGGAATAAACTCCGATCTTGGTTACTGGTGAAGACTTCTTGTTTCCCATGATCAAGCTTATCCTTCCATGCTCCACTTCCCTACTTCTTTTTAGGCCCTACATATCAGAACAAATGTGGTAACCACACCCTGTATCAAGAACCCATGAAGTAGCAAATGATGAGTTATTAGATTTAATTAAATACATACCTGCAAAGGTGGGCTTTATCTTCCCATCCTTAATATCTTGCAGATATTTAGGGCAGCTTCGTTTCCAGTGGCCCTTCTGGTGGCAATAGAAGCACTCTGCTTCCTTGGGGTCAGAAGAGGGCTTAATAGAACCTGCTTTGGTCCCACTAGAAGAGGAACCATCTTGGGTCTTACCCTTATGGTGGCTCTTGGAAGGAGCCTTCCTCTTCTTTCCCTTTCCTTGGCCAATTGCCAACACAGGAGCAGTTACAGTAGAGGATGATGCAATAGATTTGTCCTTGAGGTTGCTCTCAGCTGTCCTCATGAGCCCTTGAAGCTTACTTAGGGTGACCTCTTCCTTATTCATGTGGTAGGTCATTCTGAACTGGTTGTAGCAGGAAGGCAAGGAGTGGAGGATGATGTCGATAGCCAAATCCTCATCAAACTTAACATTAAGTTTGAGAAGACGATCAACATATCTTTGCATTCTTTGCAAATGAGCAGTTAGGGATTCTCCACTCCCCATCTTAGCGGTGATCATGTTGGTGATGATCTCATAGCGCTCTTGCCTCGCGCTCTGGTGGTACCTGTCCAGCAAATCTTGGTGCATCTCATATGGATACATGTCCTCATAGGACTTTTAGAGTTCGAGGTTCATGGTGGCCAACATAATGCAATGAACTTTTGTTGCATCACGCTCGTGGGCCTCAAAGGCGGCCATCTCTTCAGGAGTAGCTTCTTCTGGGTTGATCTTTTCTAGCTTCTCGTCGAGGACATATTCTTTGTCCTCGTAACGAGTTATCATGCGAATGTATCTCATCCACTCGTTGAAGTTCGAGCCATCAAATGTCACTTTCTGACATAGGTTCATCAACGAGAATGACCCAGAAGTGTTGTTGTTCGCGTTTGCGTTTGACATCTGAAATAGAAAGGAACAAAGTTTGATTAGAACGAATCCCCAATTAAACACCCAAATGAGAAATTAGGGCTAGGATCCAACAACATTATTTACAACTTAGAAAAGGGATGCCGTAATCTAAAAGTAAATAATTTGAAGGTAAGTGAATGACGATTCACTAATTTTCACCATGAAAAACGAAAGAGGTTAAGTTTTAAATGTATTTGAAAATTCCTAGATTTCTTTTGAGATTCATTGAACATTTCAATGGCATGTTTAAATCTCGATATGCACTTCAAATTTGCGACTGGGATGCCGAGGATCGCAAACAAGTTTGTGAATAACAATGCGAATCATCGTGGTGCACTCAATGTTTTCATCACCTAATCAATGTGCTGGTTAGCCACGCACGCTCCATTGATCTATGATAAGACATCGAGCCACCCTTTGTCACCAATGTCAATCCCAAATTAGTGTGCTGGTTAACCACGCACGCTCCACTAACGTTTGACAGGGGTACAAAGTGTAATTCCATGGAATAGCATCATTTTCACATTTTACCCTAAAGTAACTAAGAGTGGGAATTTGTAAAACAATGTAGTTACTTTAATCTTTCCATTATACTTATAATGAGGAGTTAAGTGCCCTATCCTATCCGTTCGGCTAACGACCATCCACCAGTCAAGCAAGCGGTAGATGTGAGTGTACATCCATTAAGCGCCATTTTATAGGCAGCAACCTTATACCCACCTTATAGACTGGCTTCGTGAATGAGGCCTACTAGCGATAAGACTAGCTTATTCTTATACATATATATAATAATTAATCTTATAATATCATAATTGTATAAGGGTGTATTTTAAAACATTTCAAAATACTAGTGTCTTAATTGTATTCAAAATTTTCGAAAATTAAACTTTTAATTTAAAATTTTAAACATCAACAAAACTTTGATTTAATAATTATCAAAATTAAACAATTAATTCAAACTATTAAATCATGAAGGATTATCATAAAATTAAACTATTAATTTACTTAATCCTTTTTATCCCCTAGATTTTGAAATTTATGGAAAGGATAATTCAAGATCTTTAATTATCTAGTTTAAACAATTAAATTGATAATCACAAAGATAGCAATATCCAAATCCCTAAAATTTTGGGATCTTGTCTTGGGGGCAAGGGATTTTCGAAATCCCTAGGGTTTCATAACCCTAATTTCGAAAATATGGAGGCTAGGCAAAAGGGTTTAAGAACCCTATCAAAATCGCCAACTAGGGTTTTGCAACCCTAATTGCGAAAATCACCAAGCCTTAGGGTTTATTTGCCATAAACCCTAATTTGTCAAGTTCATAATATGTATCAAATCCAATTGAAAACAAAAAACCAAAGGCTCTGATACCACTGAAAGGTTTTATACAAACAATCCTATGTGTGCATGCAACCCTAATTGGATCTATGTTTTCACTATAAGACATACAACTATATGAACACAAAATAAACCCTAGCATGCATCTACAATTTTCGAAAATATCATATGGAAGTGTAGAAGACATACCTTTGTTGTTATATTGCAATAACAACTAGTTTCCTTGAACTCTTGAACTCTTGAAAGCAAGCACCACAATTGTAGTGCCTCTAATGGCTCACAAACACCTTGAAGCAAGAAGGAAATTAAGAGAGAGAGAGGGAGGATACTAATTTTCGGCCCTAGGGTTTCTCTTGGAATCAAGTGGCCGAAAATTGAAGCATAGGGCATCTATTTATACTGTAGGGTGCTAGGGTTTCAGTCTAAACCCTAATGGATAGCTTAGCTACCAAGCAGCCCAAGGAACCTTCTGGAATGAGGCCCTTGGACGAAAATATGATGATCCCTCATCATAATTTCGTTCCTCCTTATCCCATTAGGTTTCCCAGCGCAAAACTCAACTATCACACATTTGACAGTTTATACTCTTTTATTTAATTAATCTCTTTTAGTCACCAAATTAATTCCTAATTAATTTATAACTAATACTAATTAAATAAATATGATTTCTCCTTTAATATATCATTCTTATAATATATTAATAAACCATAATATCTTCTCACTCATATCAAATTACCTTGTCAAGTTGCTTTGGTGAAGGCAACCCAAAAGGACCATGCACACTCGGATCAAGTACATACCAAATACAGTTACGGACTTCGACACTAATCCAACAGAAAGGACTAAGGGATCGAGTACACATTCTTGTGCACTGGTCAAGTCCACCACAAAAGATCAAGAAGACTATTCGTCATGATTTACTTAAGTTCAGTAAATATGGTTATACTTATAAGTTTAAGTATAAGTCTGTAGCATTTGAGAAGTTTCAATGTGAGACAAAACGAATAAGAAGAATCAAAGTATGGCAGAAAGATAAAAGTTTCTCAAATCTGAAAAGATGGGAGAGTACTTTAGTATCGTGTTTATGATCATCTTAATGATTAAGATACCATATCACAATTGGTCCTCTAAAGTCATCTTAGTGCATTCTTATGACTAAGAAGAGGAGTCATGAATTGTTGAAATGGTTAAATCAAAAAGATGAGTCATACTTCGTTCCAAAACAATTCTTAGAGTCATACTCCAAGATTGTAACTTGAGTGACATATCTTAAAGAGGATTTGTTAACACTAGTCAAATGTAAGAGTAAAAAGGTTATCTACTCTTGTACATTTGAAATTGGTAAGTTGTGATGTTTTGGATAAAACAGAGACCAACTTAGGCCAATTGTGTAAAGTGTTAGTCTTGATAAAGAATCCACACTATCTCTTGAATATTTGACAAGGGAGTCTTATATGTCAAGAGGATAGTGGGAGTCTTAAAGCTCTTGAAAGTTTCAAGACTTAATCAAGAATAAAACCTAAAGTCCTTCACTAGCACACGACTTGAGGTTTATAACCTATCGTGTTGAAATTTTTGTGCTTATTCAAGTTGGCTTTGCATAGCAGTTCTGAGAGTTCTCAATTGGTTGCACAACTACTTGGAAGCAATGGCAGGCACCTGAGCTACCAAATGGCAAGAATTTAAGATTGCACAAGTTTAATCAATATGAGTTTGGATTTGTCACTAACCTTGTCTTGTGATTATGGTTTTGACAAATTCACATGGATAAGAACACATACACTATTAAATCTAAGTGTCATAAGGTTTCTCTCCGATTCATGAAAATGATGGTGAGGAAACACTTTCACTAAGTAGATTTTAGCTAGATAGCAATTGTAATATTTGCATTCTCAAAGTCGTTAGTGGAGCGTGTGTGGTTTACCGGCACACTAACATGGACTTGTGAGAAGTGGCAAAGGTCTAAGCAATTGAGACTATGATTACGGCATCCCTTTTCATAGTTCTAAAATTGTTTAGACACACATGTGAGCTATCTAAGAGAGGTGTATGATTTTGATAAAGTTTTATCAAAACAATCTAGTATCAGAAATCTGAACTTTGGTAAGAAAGTCAGCTGATTTCTGAGTACATGTCAAAGCTAGTGGGAGCATAAGTGTTATGCTAATAATCATCATGTTAGTGGGAGCATGATAATTATGACAAAGGTTGCAAGTTAGCAATGTTAATTATAGAAAACAAAAGTTTCAATTCGTGAGGTTGCAGGGGTTGAAAAAGTTGTTTTGCTATAATTAAGGGAGAGGAAATTATACTTCATTTCAATTCTAAAAGCTTAGATTGAGATTTTAATCGTATTTAATCAAGGATATATATATGAATTTCATGTTGGAATGGCTCAACATAAGGAAATTCTATATATGGGTCCATTATTTTCGTTCTAAAATTCGATTATGATTACGGCATCCCTTTTCATAATCTGAATTTTGAGAACTTGGCAAATTGAAATGGAAATATTATAGCAAAAGACTGGTTTAGTCTTTATGTGAGACATCATGAATCGTGTCCCATATGCTTCGGATATAGGATCGATTACATGTGCTATATTCATCCTTTCTAAAATTTTCCAAATGCCTGGGGCATTATGAAGGGAAAAGGTCTAGAATTGGATATGACTAAAATGATTAAGCAATTGTCGAGGACAATCTAAGGTTTACCAAAGATTGGTTGCTCAAGGACAGTTGGAAGTATAATGTTAATTCTGGAAGGACCATATTGACATAATCTGTAAGGAGGCAACTCTTGTTCAGAAGTGATAGTCAAAATGGAATATGGAAATATTTCAAAGTTAGAAATTATTCAATCTGTGTAAGATTAGGAAACTTAATGAAAGAAGGATGTTTCCAAGGAGCTGATCTCCTTTGGAATGCTCTGTAATGATTGTTGTCAAGTCTTTCTGACTTTGTGCATAATCATTAAGAGGATCAATGCATATAAGTTTAGAATCTAACAGATTTCAGTAAATGGCATGAATTTGGAATTCTTGCATTTGCAGTAAGGATTTGGGACTGTGAAAAGAGGATCATTGGAGTGATGTTCAATTGATCTATTTTACAAAGTAAAGATCATAGACAAACATAGTATGCATACTTGGTGTATGGCATGACTAGTGTTTAGAAAACATAGTGTACATGCTTGGAGCATGGGACAACTATTGTTTTAAATTCAAGTATAAAGTTGATAAAACCGAAACAATGAATAATGAGTAATCAGTATGGTGATAAATAAAAGTGTTTATTTATATTCATAGGGTTTGATACCATATTTGATTCATTTATTCTTGTGTTTCACTTTGCATGTTTTGACTTCCAGAATAACTAAGTCGCTCTTCCTGAATGATTAAGTTATTCAAACCATCCACAGTCGGTCATATGTTGGAAGTAGATATGAATCAAGACTGTCATGGGTTGGTTTGTAGAGGTCCAAGTTGGTGGACAAAGTGGTGCTACAACACTCATGAGTGCTCATAAGTTCTGAGTATTGGATTCAACCCGCGCTCATTTGAATCACTTCATGGATTTTATCACGAGTGATCATGAGACGATAATATCTTATATTCTTCAAACCTAGAGATATGAGTTGTTACTATGAGTTGGTTATATATTGATTGCACGAAAACGCATTGGTAACTCGATGTTATAAAACGTGCCTTTGTGTATGATTCAACAAGTAGTAGAACAAGCCATATGAGTCGAAGTTTATCCATTCCTTTACCTTCGGGATAAAAGCGATATCTGTGGGCCCCTCGATGATTTAAAGATGATACATGTGAGTGCTTGGCCAAGCCAGGACTGATTTGATTTGTTCAATCAGTCAGTCATCATGAATCGGAAATCGGGAAACAACAAATGGACAGAGAGAATGATTGATAATCCATGTCTCAGTCCATATGATATCTAGAATGGAGGAATATATGATCCCTTATCTAATGGACAAGTCATTGACAAAGGTCAGAGTTCATCGACAAGGTCAGAGTTCGACAGAAGCTTTTGAGAGCTACGATTGCTGATCGGTTCCTGAAGTCATACGCAATAATATTTTTAGACTTATCCAAGTGGGAGACTGTTGGATTAATGTCTAAGTCCATAACTATAATTGGTAAGACTTGACCCGACCCGGCATGGTCCATTTGGGTTGCATGGCATCATGCATTTGGATAGACTATAATGAGAGAAATAACACTTAAGGTTGGTTAATATATTATAAGTTCTAATATATTAATAAGGTTATTTAATTAGTATTTATCAAGAATTAATTTGGAATTAATTAAGTGATCAAAAGGAGACTAATTAAATATATGGGTTGATTGTGTAAATCATTCATTCTTATATATGTGGGCTTGTGATCCAAGATTCCTTATGTTGGACTAAGTCCATGGGGTGATCCATGGATACTCCATGGAGGTTAAAATCCATGGAGCATAAGGAATGGGTAAAGTTATGAGTTACATGGTGTAAACCTAATAGCCACCATATAAAAGAATCCCATGGCTCAAGAAATCGTGCACTAATGTGTGAGTGTGAGGGCTAGACGATTTCAAGGAGTGTTCAAGTTTCTCTCAAGTTATTCCAAGTGTATTTGGTGTTATGTGAACCATTTGAGGTGTCACACTTGGGGCACTAGGCACTCAAGCTTCATGAAGACATTCTACATCAAAGAGGTATGTATTCTATCTTGTTATATTTATTATTTTGTATGCTAGATTAGGATAATATCTTGGATGTTCATAATTGTATGTATAATAGAGAAAACATAGATCCAAGGTATTTAGGGTTGCATGTACACTTAGGAGTGTTAGAATGCTCATAACCCAACAACCAGGTGATCCATATAAAGGCCCAGTGCCCTTTGCTTACTGTTGAACCGGCGCAGGCTCCAGCATCGGCTACTCTGAGGATGACAGATAGGATCCAGGGCAGGGCGGAGCCATCGAGGGCTCGAGGTTACGCTTTTTAGCTTACGACAGAGGAGTCCATGGCGGCGCCATACGTCGTTACTAGTATGTTTCTGTTTATCATTTTGTCGATTATTTTATCGTACACTTATGTTTATGTTTCTAATAGGAACATTCTTAGTTTATTCTTTTCCTGATCTTGTGTTATTTGACTCAGGCGCGAGTCGGTCCTTTGTGTCTTGATGTTTTAGTAGAGATTTCGATATGATCCTTAGTGAGTTGGAGTGTCCGTTGCGAGTTTCTATCGCCAAAGAACATGGGATTTTTATCTGATTGATTTGATTCCTATTCCCATGGGGATGTATGCTTGATAGTAAGGATGGATTGGCTAAGCAATTTTGGTGTTATGATAGACTACGAGGGTCAGCGAGTGGTAGTTCGATCCCCAAGTGGGGGAGAACTGGTCATCTATATGGAGAGGGTACCCTGGTTGGATCAGGATTTTGTTCAGCAGCCAGGGCTCGGCAGTATATTCAGCATGAGTGTATGGGTTATCTGGCCTATGTGGTTAATACTCGTGCTGGAGAGCAGGTCTCGGTTTTAGATGTGACAGTTGTCAGTGAGTTTTCTGATGTGTTTCCGAAGGAGTTACCTGATGTGCCTCCCGATAGGCAGATGGAGTTCAGGGTTGATCTAGTGTCGGGTGCGGCTCCGATTGCCAAGGCGCCATACCGGTGGGCACTGCCCGAGATGCAGGAGTTGTCCTCTTTGCTTCAGGAACTGTTAGGCAAGCAGTTCATTAGGCCGAGCAGTTCGTCGTGGGGAGCACCAATATTGTTCGTCAAGAAAAAGGATGGTTCACACCGGATGTGCATTGATTACCGGGAGTTGAACAAGTTGAAGGTGAAGAACCGTTATACCCTTCCGTGTATTGACGACCTCTTTGGTCAGTTATAGGGTGCATCTTGGTTCTCCAAGATCGATCTGAGGTCCGGGTATCATCAGGTGAGGGTGAGAGAGGAGGATGTGGAGAAGATAGCATTCCGGACTCGTTATGAGCATTATGAGTTTGTGGTGATGCCATTTAGGCTCACCAATACACCTGTAGTGTTTATGGATTCGATGAATCGGGTATGCAGGTCGATGCTCGATCTATCAGTTATTGTTTTTATTGATGATATCTTGGTCTATTCCAAGACCAGAGAGCAGCATGCGGAGCACCTTCAGGAGATTTTGGGAGTGTTGAGTTGAGAACGGTTGTATTCCAAGTTCTCGAAGTGTGACTTTTGGTTACGAGAGGTCCAGTTCCTAGGACATCTCGTTAACTAAAACAAGATTTTGGTCAATCTGGCCAAGATTGAGGCCGTGATGCAGTGGGAGGTTCTGAAATCTCCCTTAGAGATCAGGAGTTTCTGGGGTTTGGTGGGATATTATTGGAGGTTTATCCAGGATTTCTCCAAGATCGCCATACCCCTCACTTGTCTGATGAGGAAGGGAGTGGATTTCCGATGGGGCCCTGAGCATCATTAGTCATTTGAGACACTGCAACATAGGTTATGTGAGGCCCCGGTATTTACCCTTCCGGAGGGTGTCAAGGATTTCGTGATATTTTATGATGCATCCATCACTGGTTTGGGGGCAGTTCTTATGCAGAGGGGATGAGTGATTGCACATGCTTCTCCACAGCTGAAGCCGCATGAGGCACGGTATCCTACTCATGACCTGGAGTTGGGGTAATGGTATTTGCCCTTAAGATTTGGAGACATTATCTATATGGGGTCCGTTGTACCATTTACACGGATCACAATAGTTTGCGATATCTTATGGACTAGCTGAAACCTGAACATGAGGCAGCGAAGGTGGCCGGACATGGTCAAGGATTATGAATGCGAGATCCTTTACCATCCGGGTAAAGAGAATGTGGTCGTGGGTGCCCTGAGCCGCAAGTTGGTTGGATCATCAGCTGGGGATATGTATATGAGGATATCCACTGATTCTCGACTTTTGTCTTTGATTAAAGGGGCACAGGTAGAGGGAGTCAAGAAGGAGAATTCAAAACAGGAGAGGATCAGGGGCGAGATCGACAGATTTGTCATCGATAGTCGGGCATTGTTGACCCGGTGTTGACGATTTTGGGTTTCGGTTTCTGGTGGGATCATGCAGATAGTTTTAGAGGAGGCTCATAAGTCTCATTTTTCGATACACCCAGGAGCCACCAAGACGTGTCGGGATTTGAGACTAATTTACTGGTGGCTGTGTATGAAGAGGGAGATATCGTGTTATGTTGAGAGGTGATTAACTTGTAGGATGGTAAAGGCCGAGCATCAGAGGCCACATGGCAAGCTACAACCATTGGAGGTTCCCATATGGAAGTGGGAACAAATCACCAAGGATTTCATCACCAAGCTACCGAAGACTGCCAAGAGTTTTGATGTTATATGGGTCATCATGGATCGATCGGCCAAGAGTGCCCACTTTTTGGCCATCCATTAGAGCTTCTTGGCCGAAATTTTGGCCAATGTGTATGTTCGGGAGATTGTTGCTCGCCATGGGGTTCTGGTCTCCATTGTATCAAACTGACATGTTCGGTTCACCTCCCGATTCTGGTAGAAGTTCCACGAGGAACTAGGTACGAGGCTACATGACAGCATTGCTTATCATCTGCAGACCGACAGCCAGAGTGAGCGGACCATCTAGACACTTGAGGATATGTTGTGGCCTTGTGTCATAGATTTTCGTGGGAGTTAGGATTCCTACCTACCTCTTGCGGAGTTTTCCTACAACAATTATCACACCAGCATCGGTGCCCCGCCTTTTGAGCTCTTGTATGGTCGGAGAAGTCGTACCCCTGTTTGTTGGGGACAGGATGGTCATAGAGTCCTGGGAAGGACTGAAGTAGTTCTCTAGAGCACAGAGCTTATCCAGCAGATCAGGCAGAGACTACAAACAGCTCGGAGTCAGTAGAAGAGTTATGCCGACTAGCACCGATCAGAGTTGGAATTTCAGGTCGGCGATATGGTACTACTGAAGGCTCACCCTGGAAGGGTGTGATATGCTTCGGGAAGAGGGGAAAATTGGAACCCCGGTATATTGGATTGTTCCGTGTGATCGCCAGGGTAAGCAGGGTGGCCTACCGGTTGGATTTGCCAAGTGGGCTCAACGAGATCCACAACACTTTCCTTGTTTCCCAGTCGCAGAACTGCATGTTGGACGATGAGGCAGTGGTCCCTTTGGATGATATTAAGGTCGATGAACGCTTGAATTATATTGAGAGGGCGGTAGCGATAATGGAGAGAAAGCTGAAGGTTTTATGCAACAAGGAAATACCATTGGTAAAGGTTCGATGGCAACATCGGAAAGGCGATGAGTGGACCTGGGAGCTGGAGGTGGAGATGCGAGAGCATTATCCTAAGTTATTCGCAACCATCTACTTCGAGGACGAAGTCTGATTCAAGTGGGGGAGAATTGTAACATCCCGATGATGAGGTATTTTCAATTTGAACCCTAAGCATGGATAAATATTGCATTTTAGTCCTTGTGCATCAGAAAGGGTGCAAATGGCCCATAGTGCCATTTTGGTAAAATCTGGTCAGAACTTAGTACGTTGGGCATACTCTTCATACGTATGGCATACATGCGAGGGACTTGGTATTCTGGGCGTACTCTTTATATGTTGGGCGTATGTGCGAGGCTTCCAAACCCTTAATTTTAGGGTTTGAACCCTATTTAAACAACTTTATGGCCCCAAGATCTTCACCCTAATCAGCCTCCGACTGAGAATACGACCCTCTAGAAAACCCTAAGTGAAAAGAGTGTATTTTTTTGCTCATTTGTGTGCTTTGGTGGTGTTCATGAAGAAGAAAAAGTTTGTGCGAGGACCTTGAAGATTGGAAGCAACTTAGATTTGGGATTCCCCACTTTCTAGCAACCTCCAGGAGGTAAAAAGTTCATAACTTGATCACTCTATCTTGTAGATCAAGCCATTTATTCATTTAGGGAACTTTTGGTCCCAAATATGGTGATTCTTGAGCATGGCATGCTCTTAACCAAATAAGTCATCATGTCAGACCTTGCAAGGGGTCTTGAGTCATAAACATGTGATATTGATGCTTATTTTTTCTCCATGCGTATTATAGAAGATCTTAAGGCATTAAGTTGAGATTTTTTGTATTAAGCACTTAATGGACATGCAAAATCATAAAGTTGGAAACTTTATGACTCTTGGTGGTATTTTAGCCTTGGATCTGCATTTGGATGTGTTAAGTCAGAGAAATAAGCTCTTAATAGATTAGGAAGGGGACTGTTGCGTATGCTGGGCGTACCGAAGGGTACGCTTCGCGTATACTGATTTGGCCCCAACGCCTCGGACAGATAGTACACCCCGCGTACATCTGGAGTGCGCCCCGCGCACGATCCCTAAGTTAACTTGGCTAACTTGTTGATTTTGACCAATTTTGACCAAGGGTATTTTGGGAAAATGTTATTAATTTAAAATGGGTAATGTTTTGACATTTAGGATTTGGGTTGAGCCGGTATTTGGAGCAGTGAATTGATCAGCTATTCATAAAGACTGTGAGGTGAGTTTTCCTCACTGTTCTTGTGGGTCGAAGGCACCAATGTCGGTCCCTTTTGGTTCTGTATCCTGGTATCTAGTATATTGTTGTACAGTAGTGATATGTGGATCTTCTGTCTAGACTGTTAATTGGTTATATGATTATATGTTGTTGATTATATGTTAGTTGTTATGTGCATGTCGACATGGTATGGTGTGGTTGACACTGTACTGCTTTGTGTTGTAAGTCAATAGATCGGGGCATTCCAACTATAAGGTTGTGGGAAGGGCATTCCAACCGTAAGATTGTGGACCAAGGGTAATCCAACTAGGAGTTTATAGACTTGTTATGTATTGGTCATTTCAACCATAAGTTTGTGAACCAGGGGTAATCCAACTAGGAGGTTGTGGACCCGTTATTTATCTGATTATATGTTTGTGTGGTGGTATTTTGGGCAAACTCACTAAGCTTTGGCTTACAGTTTTAGTTTGTTGTTTCAGGTACTTTCGAGGATCGTCGGAAGGCGAAGGCATGATCGCACACAGCTTCTTCTTTTGTCAATGGATCTTGGAAAAACTCTGATTTAAAATAATACTTTGAAAATAATGACTACTTTGTAAACAATGATGATGAATGGTGGATTTTTAAAAAATTTTAATTTTTGTGATTTTTGAGTGTTATATTGTAACTTCGTTTAAATCACTCTCATCATCGAGAAGAGATGGAGATAAACTAGTTCAACAAATTATTGAAAAGATCCAATGACTTCAACTTCCTCACCATCATTTACTATGAAATCATTATCACATCCTGATGGTTTTGTGTCATCATGAACTAGAGTAGTTTGGACAAGTTCGAAAGATGGAATGGTTGAGGTTGTTGATGGAATTGTTGTAGTTGGTTGTTGTGAAGTAGATGGTGGGGATGTAGAATTTGTAAAAACTGGAGTTCGAAGTGAAATGGTTATTTGAGTGGATGAAACTAGTGGAATAGGTATTTGAACTGTTGTTGTTTGAACCTGAGAAGTAGTAGGTGGTGATGAAAGAGGTGAAACAGTAGGTGGTTGAGATTGCGAAAGATGATATTTTGAAAAATATCATTCTCAGTTTGAAAATGTAAAGGAAATATAGTTGTAGTAGGAACAATAGAGACCTGATGAAACTACAAAGAATCGGGATTCACAGTTGAAGTAGACACAACCGTTGTAATAGGGTATTATGATGTCTAAGGAGGATTAGAAGATCTTGAAGTATCTTCCTTGTTGGCATCATCATCAACGTGAACGTCAATAATGGTGTTCTCATTCGTGTCTTCATCAATCGCAAAGACTTTTTCTTTCTTTTCCAATTTCCATTGAGACTGAGGCTTAACAAGAACAATTTCATCAACAACCTTAGCCTTTCTTTTAAAACCAGCTCTTCATGGAACACTCCCAACATCCAACATAGCTTGTAAGGAAGGTGGGGTATGACATTCACCAAGCTTAGGAATTTTCTTGTAAATGCATACAGTCGCATCGTTTGTAGGAACCTTATTCAACATCACATCTAGAATAGCCCTAATATAATGAAAGTCCTTCACATCTGTTGTTATAAAAGTACCAGTATTCATCATATATAACTTTACAATTTGCACATCTGCCATTTGAGCAACCTTGAAGGGATCTCAAGCATTCTTCACAACAATGGACCAAAAACGAGCACAAGATATATCTGAATCATGTGATGAAGAAGGAATTTGGATTAATTGTGCCTAGAGAATTTGAACTAAATCAATCTTCTCATCCATATACAAGGCGTATAACATAATATGGAATAGTTTGTTGGCATTATCAGAACTCCTAACTCGTTTGGAAAAACATCTGAATAATATAGAGAAGAGTGTATTCCAAACCGGTGGTAAACACGACTTCTTAAACTTAAAAATGAAAAAATTATCAACATTATACCCATTTGATAATAAACCCTAATGATGCTCGAAGATGAAACCAATTTAAGGTTAGAATACACGTCTCCACTCCATAACCCTAACAACTTGCAGAAAGCAGACTTGGTAATAGCAGTTTTGTGCCCTTGAACATCAAAGTTCATAACATCCATCGTCTTGGGATTATACTTCAATCACTATTAATTGTATCTTGTTCACAAATACCAACTAATAAGTAGAAAAAACACTTTATAAGATTTTGTATGCAAACGCTCAATCATTATCTTACTTAATGTTTTATGGGTTTAAAGCCTATATTAGACTAAAGCTTATAGTCCTAAAAATCTACTAAATACATATTTTCAGAATACTCTAAAAGGTTGTTTAGATTATTATATACAAACCCCAAAAAGTTGAAGTTCTCTTATTCCTTTAAAAGCAGAGTCAACAGAAAGCAAGCTTCTAATGACAAAGCAAGTGGGAGGCACATGGAACTTGAAACAGCTCAAGAACCATAGCCTAATGTAGCACAAGTTGGCACTAGTTTTAACAAGAAATTGTTAAACATGAATAATAGTTATTCATCAACACAAAGTGTTCGCATTAATGGTAGAAATCATATATGACTTGAGAAATGTGTAATCTCTCATTGATTAGTTCTTCTTGATGGTTTCTGGAAAATCCATCAACTGCCAAAATGCTATATCAGATCTCGAATCTAAATAATGACTAAGAGTCGTGAACACTAAAATATAATGGATGTCTTCTAATCAAGTGTGGGCATGATTAATCTTCCTCTCTCTATGGCATGGATATAAGGAGTAAAGGATTCTATAAAAAAGAATACATGCATGGATATCTATATACATTTAGCAAGGCTTGTTATAAAAGGATTTTCTGATACTCGTTTCATTGACTATGGTCCTTATCATAGTCATGACACTGAATATGATCAAAAATTTTCACAAGTAGCTATGATTAGATCAATAAGGATACTATTTACCGTAACTATATATTTTTTAGTATGAGATATGGAAAATAGATTTCAAGAAAGACCGGTTTCCATAATATACATCTACTTGAAGATATCTACATAATTTAGGATGAAGGTTTTTTCTTAATCCATGTTATCCTAACAAAATGAAAAAAGCTTAAGATCAACTTATGGATATAAAGCAAACATCTCAAGATTGGAATCATCATTTTAATTTATAAATACAAGGTGCACTTTTATATCAAAATGAAGATCACATTTGTGTTTACTAAGAGCTAATGGGAGCATAGTGATATTCCTAATCTTGTGTGAACGGGGAATACTTAATCATAAGAGATTACATTCTAACTATGCAAGGATTTTTTTCCCTAACTCAGAAAGTATTTCTAAGAAAAAAGATTTAGGAATGACAATATACATTCTTGGAATAAAAATCTATAGAGATAGATAAATATGAATATTAAAAGTTTTAAAATGTTTATGCATATATTGAAAATGTCTTGAAAGAGAGAAAGATAAAAGATTCCTTTGGAGCACTCTTGACACTGCCAAATGGCACTAAGTTTGAGTTATCCTCAAAAGTATCTAGCACATAGGTTTGAGCTACATAAAATGATTTATATTCTATTTGTTTGGAAAATGAATCCATCATTTATGCCATATTATGCACAAGACCTTGTGTATGGTCATTCTATGAACATATCATAAGAAACCAATTGAATACATGGTTAAGTTACAGGATAACTATAAGGACATTATAGAAGTACTTGAGAAAAACTAAGGAAATGTACATGAGATAAGTAGTTTTGAAGAAGATCTTTATGTAAAGAGCTACAAAAGATGCTAAATTCAATATATATATATATATATATATATATATATATATATATAATTGTGAATTATAATCGGATTACGACTTCATTATGAAATGAAGAGTAAGTTTTTTATGAATGAGGTTAAAGAAAAACTAAATTATACAGTCGACTAAATAAGAATATACTACTAGTTCATAAGTTAAAATTAAATATGACTGGATGAACTAGATCATTGAAAAACTAGGTTGAGTCCTTCCACTTGGGATAATGTAGAAATATTTTATGACTTATAGAGTCCACTTAATCAAGCGAAGAAACTCTATGTCACATCATAACACCAATCATATTCTCCAAGATATTTAAATGTATTTAGAATAAAGTCAAATATGGATATGATAGTATTTGCAGAATTCACCCAAATCAAATTTAGTTGGACCCATTAATAAAGTCCTTCTCTTTAAGCTAAGTATGAATGATCACACTTCAGCTACAGGACTTCCTTATTCTAGAAATGGGATTTGATTTGAATTTAGTAATTCGATATTGAAACATTAATATAACAACTATTATATCGTTTTGATATATTGGGATACGATCATCACATCAATACTTGTTGTGTTCTATATTAACATGTTTAATCCATGAATAATCTTATTATTCTAAAAGTTCACAGTCACTTATAATTATCGGAGAAGTTATGACTTAAGTCTATTATGAATTGGATCGGTGGACTATCAGTAGATGAAAGTAGGCAAGTGGTTGTAATCAAGTTTCATAGGTACTTGTCAGAGAACAAGTACTGAATGGACCCGCATTAAGATCATCACATAAATTGTCGTTATAAGTGATACTTGAATAAACGATACTATGTTTGTATCCTTAACACTTGAGATACATAGTGGAACTTAAGTGTAAGGAGTGTTGTGCTTTGATATGGTTGTTGATCCTTAAACGAGCAGTTATAAAATCCATTTTTAGGTATGGTGTAAACTATGAAATAGGCATATGTAGTCAAGATGGAATTTTTTTTCTTTTATGTGTTAAGCGTTAGGAATCTACCGTGATACCCAAAGTTGAACACCAAATGATATTGATTGTGATCCAAGTCTCATGTTCAACATGATGTATGTAACAAAGGGATAACTAATAAAATTACCTTATACATCAACTAAAGCTTCGAGCTTTGGGAATTGAATGTTGATGAATGTCATTCTTATTCATGTGTTATTGGGGGAAGTGAAATGTTCCTAGATGTTCGCCACACTCTATATCAATCTATGATGAGTCTTATGCCAGTGGGAGATTGAAAGATCTTGTATGCCTAAGAGTCATTATATAATGATTTTTTCTAATAACATATGTTCCTATAGGGTCACAACTTATAGCAAGTTACCACTAATTGATTATTTATTAGTATAATTTGATTATTAATAAATATATCAACACTTGTATTTAATTTTAAAGACATTATTTTATGAAAAAAAATATTTTCCAATATACTGGGAATTATTGTTTCTAGGAAATAATAATAAAAAGAACAAAACTAGCCATATATACATAATATATGTATTTAAATGTTATGTACAACATTTTGGTCGATTTGAGTGACCATCAAGTTTCCATGTAAATAGTAAGTTGCTATAAAGAGAAAAACACTTTTTGGTCTCTCTTTCTTGCACTCAAAATCGTAGATTCTTTCTTGTAAGAGAGGATGTGTGTTTTAGTTATTTGAGAGGGGTCCACCCCTCTCCATTTCTTTCTTTTTTTGTTGCATATTCTTGGTTCATAAAGTTGATTATATTTAAGAACTTATTTGGTATGTCTCAAAGCTTCAGAACATGTTTATACAAGTGAAAGACTAGCATCTATTAGTGGTTATACTCTTGCTTTGGCAGATATCTTTAGAGAACTTCTATCTTGGAGTTTTATGCCACACTTCATCTAGTTCCAATCTCCGATGAGAACCAAAATCTTCAAAGGTTGTAACACTTACCTTTTATGGTGTTTTAATTTTTCTAAGTCTTGTAAGATGATCCATGGTCGGTTATAATGGTTTTAGTTTATTCAAACATAAAATTGCTTCCGTTGCTAAACTCGTAGTTTTGACTATTTATTTTACACTATTTTTGAACGAAAATCCAACAAGACTTTCTTGCAATATAGAAACTTACCAGTTCAGTTTGTAGTAATTTCGTACGCACTGGGTCTAACCCGGAATATAGCAAATATTGAAACAGTATCCACTAGAATTACGACCAGTGTTACTGCAAAGAGAATTCTATTTCTTAACCATAACAGGGTAAAGTTTGTGGAGTCTCATCACAACCATGTTAAAAATGATGGAATCATAAAGACAGAATTTGTAAAATCTTGGTCCAAGTTGCTTTTACTTGAGACCTCAAGGATTTTAAGTGAATGTGTGTGATTATGCGAGAGAATTTAATAGAAAGAAGTACGCATTGAGAAGAATCTTATACATACCATGGTGAAAATGATAGATCATCATCAATTGAGACTTTGTAAAACCATGGATTGATTTGGTTTATACTCGAAATCTTATGGGTTTTAAGTGAGATGTGTAATTGTGCTAGAGAATTGAGATTTTGGATAATAGGTAGGGATTATGGTTTGTCACATACTTGAACAACATGTGTTCACCGTCAATTCCTTCTATTAGTTCAAGAACGTGACCCTTTAAGTTCTCTGAGATTTTTGTTGTCCAGGATGTGTTGGAATATCCTCGTGATATCATTCATTATCACCTTCAAATAAAATATGAAACAACAAACATCTTTTTGGTTTTTCAAAAATTTTAAATAAAAGGGAAATATTTATAGACTTTTTCAAAAAAAAAATTAGAAATACAAAATCTTTCTGGATTTTTGAAAATTTTTAGAAAATTAAAATCTTTTTAGAGTTTTGAAAATTTATAGAGAAATAAGTTTTTTTGGATTTTTTAAAAATTTTAGAATAATAAAATCTTTTTAGATTTTTGAAAATTGTAGGAAATAAAAATAAGACTATGATGGGTTGCGATGAATCGCAGGTCATCACATATGAACATTATCCATAAGAACTAAAAATGAGAAATCAAATAGGCAAAGACGGGTTGTGACGTCTCGCAGCAAATATCAGATGAACAGTAACCATGAGAAAACTATGAACAACAAAACAAAGAGTTATTTTATTATACGATGGAAAGCGACTACTCGCACCCCATCATACATGAACAAAAGCTTTTTGGAGTTTTAGTTTGAATTTGAAGTAGGAACAAACTCATCTCCCATCATTCCTAGACCATGAAGAATTCGATTGAAAGTGATTTCATGTAAAGCTTTTGTGAATGTGTATGCTAGTCGATCCCCCGATTTAACAAAGTGAACTGCTACATTCCCATCCTCAACATGATCCATATTAAATGATATTGAAATACGATATGCTTTGCATTTGAGTGTTGTACTGGATTACGATAAATGCAAATTGTACTCTCTGTATCGCAGTACAAAGGGATCTTCTTCATACTTAGTCCATAATCTGGCACTTGGCTTTGAATCAAAATAGTGTGCGGCGTCCAAGATGTTGCAACAATATATCCAGCTTCTATAGTAGACAATGAAACACATGATTGTTTATTCGATTTCCAACTAACAATTTTTCCATCAAGAAATTGACATCCACCAGTTGTGCTTTTCCTCTCAAGTCCATACCCACCATGATATGCATCAGAATAAGCTTGCACAAAGAAACATGTATTAGAAGGATACCATAACTCTAAAGAAGTGGTTTTTCAAAAATATCTAAAAATGTTATTCACTGCAGTCATGTGAGGTTATCATGGATTTTCTTGGTATCTCGCACAATTACAAACAAAAAACATTATGTCAGTTCTACTAGATTTTAAAATAAAGTAACAACCCAATCATGTGTCTATACAAAGTAATATCAAATATTGCTTTGTCAAGCGAAGGTGTTAACTTTATTCTGAAGGCCATAGGTGTTTTCACTTTCATATAGCCATTCATGCAAAACTTTGTAAGAAATTTATTTGTAAAAGCCTCATGGTTTATGAGAATTCCTTCTTTTCACTGTTTAATATTCAATCCATGGAAAAGTTAATTGGACCCATAGAGCTCATCTTAAATTTATTCTCCATTAGTTTTTGGAATTCAGCAGTCCAACTTTGGATTTGTTGAACTGAAAATAATATTATCAACATAAATTTGAACAATCATCAAATGATCACCATCCTTTTTATGAAACAAGGTAGGGTCAATAGAACCTTGTTTAAAATTAGGTTGCTTAAAGTTAGAGTTTCGTACCATTCTTGAGGAGCTTGCTTTAGACCATACACAACTTTGTCAAGAATATAGCAACGATCTGGATATTTATCAATAACAAAACCTAGTGTGTTTTGAACATTAACAGTCGCCTCCAATTCACCGTTAATGAATTCACACTTCACATCCATTTAAAAAACTTCTAAATGTTTGTGAGCAATATATGCTAGAAAAATGTGAACAAATTCCAATCTCACAACTGAAGAAAATTTATCTTCGTAATCAATGCCTTCCCATTGGATATATCCTTTTACTATGAGATGTGTCTTGTTTTGCACAACATTTGCTTCTTTATATAACTTGTTGCAAAAAACCCCATTTTAAACCGATGACATAAGCATTTGGACGTGTTGGAATTAATCTCCAAACCTTGTTTCTTTCAAATTCACTTAAACTTTGATTGCATTGCTTCAAGCCAATCAGAATGATCAAGTGTAGTTTTCACGATATTTGGTTTGGTCTTTGAGATGAAATAATTAAACATACAAAATTATTGATTCGCATTCAGCTACGTCTGCTTCTCCCTTTGTTGAACTCAAGTAAGAACACCGTTTGATGATTCACCAATCACTTGCGATCTCCGATGATCTTTTCTCCATTTCATCAAAGGTGGAAAGTTAAGATCATACTCAAGAATCACTTATAAATTAAGATATTCAACCTTAGGATAATCGTCAACATCTTTGTTCATTGAATTCTCCCCTGGAAAATGTCATTAGTCAAGGGATTCTCCTTTTGGATTTGATCATATGAATTTGTTGTGTTATCCCCCCTATTTCGGTGTGTTAACATTTAGATTTTAAGAAGAAGTAGTCTCAATTTCACATGCTTGTGGAATCGAAGTTTGCGTGCTCTCCCCCTCAATCGGAGCACTTGAATGATTAGGTGAGATAGATTACTCCCACTCAACACTAACTTCAATGTTGTTTATTACGTCATCAACAAGCTTTGCAATTCATCTTCTTGATTATTAGTCGCTTTTTCCTCGGAAGAAACAGTCGTGACAGTTTCATCAAATAAAGAAAAGAAATCATCATCAAATGTCATAATTGTAACAGTTTTAGAACATGATGAAGGAAAATTTTCTTCGCATTGAGTAACTTCTTTTTGAGAAGTTTTGATGTACTTGTCATAAAAAGTTACATGGTAGCTTTCTCTAATTTTCCTTGATTTATTATTAAGAACCCGATAAGCTTTTGAATTAAGAGAATATCCAAAGAATATTTCCTCCTCTACTTTCGAAACAAACTTATTTCGATTTTCTTTTGAGTTGTAAATAAAGCACCTAGAACCAAACACATGAAAAAATTTCACATTAGGTTTACGATTATTTAATATCTCATAAGGACTAATCAAAAATTGCTTATTAATGTAAGATCTGTTTTGTGTAAAGCATGTTGTTCCGATTTCATCTTCCCATAAATAGAGTGGAGGATTTGTGATGAAAGCATTGTCCTTGCAGCTTCATATAATAAATGATTTCTCCTTTCAACAACACGATTTTTTTGTGGTGTATGAGGAGATGAGAAATTATGACTAATGCCTTTGTTTGTCAAAAATTTCTTAAATACTTGATTCTTGAATTCAATTTCATTTTCATTGTGAACTTTCCTTACTGGTTTTGTAGTTGTAATTCAACATTCTTTACAAAATCTATCATCTTCTGTGAGGTCTCAAATTTTTTTTAAGAAAGAAAACCCACGTAAATCTAGAAAATTCATCAATAATAACAAAGTATATATTTATTACCATTGATGCCCCTAATTGAAGATGGTCCACACAAATCAACATGAAGTAATTTGAGTAGCTCAACAATCTTAGTATTTATGATAGATGAATGATTTTTACAACTTTGCTTTCCCATTACGCATGCAACACATAAATCATTTTTTCAAATTTAAGCAAAGGTAGTCCATGCATAAGATCACCCAAAATGAGTTTGTTGATATCTTTGAAATTAGGATACGAGAGTCACCTGTTCCATAACAAACTCTCATCTGAAGTTGCTTTCTCAAGCAAGCAAATAGATGGCTTTCCTTCAATGGGCTCCATATCTAAAGGATACATTTCTCTTTTTCTATTTGATTTCAAAATAACTTTCTTCGATTCCTTATGAGTTATTTCTGAACCTTCCTCGTCAAATGAGACTTTTAATCTGGTACCTACAACAAGTTGAGAAACAATTATTAAATTGTGTTCTAAGCCTTCAACATAAGCTCCCTTAAACACCATGAATTCTCCATTTGTTATCATGCCATATCCTTTAATTTATCTCGTTGTATTGTTTCCAAAATTGACCCTTCCTGCATCCTTTAAACTTCAAAACTCTCATAGTTGTGATTTCCTCCAATCATATGACGAGAACAACCACTATCAATGTATTACTCTGAACCATACTACTCGTCATGAATCATCTGCACAATTAAGTTAATTTAGATACCCAAACCATCCTGGGCCCTTGTGAGATTTTGAATTTGGAATTCACAACAGGGAAAATCTCGGTCTTATCAACCCAAAATGATTTCACAATTGAAGAATTATTCAAAAATTTTGCCTTTTTTTAAACTTGAGTCTTCTTGTCACAAAGATTTATTTCACCAAGTGGAATTTTTCGTTGAATGAAAGCTTCTGCTTTTGGAATTAGTTTTTCAAAAATCTCTTTTTATCTTTCTTTTGCGTTGAAAAAATGTTCTTTAACACAAAATTCGGATTTGACAGAACTTTTTTTGAACAAATGTTTGTTTTGAACCAATTATCTTTGAAAAGGAAATTGATTTGTCAACAATCTTGTTTGGGTTTTCACTTTTTGAATAAAAAGAATTTGGACTAAAGTGAGTTTTGTTTTCGTAACATGTTGTGAATAATTTTTTTGATTAAGAGATCATAATGGCTTGTTAGACTTATGATTTTGAACATGAGATGATGAATAAGAACAATTATAAGAACCATCTTCAGTTTAACTAAATTCATTGATGTATTCTTTAGTTTCCAATACATTTATTTCTTTCTTTCTTGATCATTTTAAATCTTGATTTTCTTTCTTTGTTCTTTTCTTTTCTTTCCTCGTTCTTGTGATCATATTCAATATTTATCTTTGACTTTCCTTTCACGTCTTTTGTCTCACAATGTTTCTTTGAAATGGATTTTACATATTGGTTGTTGAATTAATCAACAACACTTTTTCACCAGAAATTTCATTCAAAGGTTCGAACATATATCTACTCTTGACTCTCCAATATGTTTTTGTAGAAGGTCCTATTGCTTCATCACTGTTATCTATAGGTAAATACCAAAATTGATTCTCACAAGAAGCATCGTTATCAGTTTTTACAATAGAAGTCCAGTCACAAGTGTCATATTTTTCCAATCCTTTTGTAATAAACACTTGATTTTGTGTACGTTTGACTTTTCGAAAAACAACAACATTTTCTATAAAAAATTTAATACCCCCACTTTTAACGAATTGCTCAAATTCATTTGATTCTTCAAAAATCAAATTTCATTTTTGGTTCATCAACCAGTTTCACAAAAGAAGAACAATCAACCTCATTTTCAACTTATATTTCACTCATTTTGCTTTCATTAATTCTGAATCAATCGTAGAATTATGATTTTCTTCTAAATTCAATTTCTTGCACAACAAGTTAAATTTATCAATTTAATTCTTTTTGATGTGTTGCTTATCTTCTTCTGTTAACACATCTTCATCATGGATTTGTTTTCTTTTGATTTTTAAAATTCATCAACCTTTTTTAGTCCGACCCTATATCAATCACTCAACGATTCATCAGATGAAACTAAGGATCCACATTTGTAACACACATCATCTATTTCCTCATCTTTAAATTCTAAGAAGAGACACATCTTTATATGCTTCTCTTTCGCAATATCACGGTTCAAATAAAGTTGTGAAATATTATTATACAAGAGACGAGCTATTTGACAAAAAATATTTCTTTGTTTAATTACAATCCTATTATGTTGTTTCCAAATAATAACATTGTCCCTAACTCTAGATATTTCAACCTGCAATTCATCAATCCTTAATCTTCTTTCCCCGTTCCTAAAGGTAATCGTGCTAAGATCATCATCAAGATTAGAAGCTCTTATACGATTCCATTTTAAACTTTCACTAAATTCAGAAATCGTAATTCTTAAGTCAGTTAATTCGTAATCATAAAGGGAAACATGAATATCTAAAGATTTAAGAGAAAATGTACCTTATCGACTACCTTTTCGCTTGCAGCAACATGCTCACTTATAGACTTTATAGACCAAGACACATCCAAACTCACACCATCATTTGAGCAATACTCCTGAATCCTTGAACTCACACTCTAAACCATGAATCATTGTGCACTGCTTACATCCACCATCTTGTTTGCATCATAGTAAGCACCATGTGTTGGCTTGCGAACTTCATCGTCTTCTGAATCCGTTTTACGATACCTCTATGTTTCCATTGTCACTATCATCTACTTCTACGGTCAATGCCTTTCCTCTAAGATTTAGCTTGCGGAAATCCTCTATCTTCTGAACATAGTAGGCTTTATCTTTTTCTTTTTCTTTCTTCTCATTTTGCGTCCTTAACATACAATCTTGGAGAAATGGTTTTTGTCGTTACAATAGTTCTAATCAAATCCTGAGTCTCCAACTAACTTCTTTTCTTTCTTCTCACCATCTCTTGTATATCCCTTGTATCCTTTATTCTTTGTTTTGTCAGAACTTCAATTACTTCCCTTGAAACTATTTCATCCATTATCATTTTTACTAGAGTTGTTATTTTTGAACCTTGAGAAGTGTTTCTTGAAAAACTTCTTGGGATTAATAACCATCAAATCCTTCTCCTCACTGGTAAATTCATCATTTGTATCATCCAAATCAGAATCTTCAGCAACCATTTTGGCCTTCTTTCCTTTTGTATTTTCTTCGTTTGCAATAAATGCTAGAGGACCTGCATTGGAAATTGGCTTCACTTCTCGCATGACTTTAGTTTCATGCGTTTTCAGAATACCAACCATTCGAGCTAGATTGTAATTTTTGAATTGTTCATGAGCCTTAATACTTGATATAATCAGTTTCCATTCTGATCTTAAAGCATTCATGAAAGTCACCTTTTGCTCAATATTTGATCTACTCAACTCGTATTTCAACAATCTGCTTAAAGGATGATTAATTTTGTTAACAAATTGATCAAGACTTTCATATGGGTTCGGTTTTAATGATCCGAATTATTAAAGAAGAGTTATTTGAACTGAATGTTTTTTTTATCTTCATCTACTGGGTAGAGCTCCTTTAGTCTTTTCCAAATTTTGTTTGCACTATCCAAAGAATTTACGAGTCTAAGTGTATCTGGTGGAAGAGAAAATCGCGATTGTCTTTTAGCACTTAAGTTATTTTGAAGTCTTAGTTTCTCATCTAAGGTTAAATCATTGTTATTAGCAATTAATTCATCCAAATCAGCCTGAGTTTTTATTGGTTTATTAGCTTTTGAACATTGATAAGGACCTTTGGTGATAACATGCCAAATACTTGAACCATGATTTCAATGCTACTAACATAATCTTCAAAGTGCATGACCCAAACTTCATAATCTTTAGGATACATAATTGGAATCCTAGTAGTAGAACCAATACTACTAGGTAATTTGAAAGAAATGGAGTGAGAATCATCTTTAGACATGATTTCAGAAAAATTTAGTAAGAATCAAAATCAATGAGCCAATACAGATTTCAAATAAAAATAAGTAATCTGGACGATCAATTTCAGATCGAATAGAAAAAGGATTGTAACATGTAGAATAGATCTAGGAAATTAAAAATTGAAAAACAAAAAACTCGAAGAACAAGAATGTAGATAGATTTGAAAACAAGCCCATAGAAATTTCTGCTTTGATACCACTTGATAGGATCAATAGATTTTGTGAGAATGAAATTAACAATGTCACGACGTAATTGAATGAACACATCAAGGTAAATAAGATCAGTTTTTTCATTTAGAGAGTAAAAGGCATATTATTACAAATGATGTAAGACACTTCCGAAAAAATACTCTCTACTGCTAACTAACTACCCTTATATATTGAGTACAAGGAAATTGGTTCGGCTCTGACCAATGAGGTCAAGACACCTTAGCTAAAACAACTGTCAAAACAAACTAACACAAACTGTGAAGCCTAAGTATAAAAAATATGAACACAAACAAAGTTTTTCTCATATACAAGTGAAGACAAAAAAATATAACTACGAAATCCCTTTCGCATCAAAACTGAAACACAACATAATAAATCTTTGAATCCTAACAAAGACTTTGTTGACTGAAAGTAAAAGATTGTTCGACGAGCATGATAAGCTTATAAATGTTATAACTGCGAAAATGGATGTTTCTTTGAATGATGTCAAGGAGCACAAAACTTTAATTCTTTCTGATAACATGGCTCACAATGTGAAGTACATTGAATCGATTAATACTTTGGTTTCACATTATGATACTGAAGCCAAAATGGTTGATATCATTTCGAGCAAAGATATGAAGATTAATTTAGTCAAGGAGGACTTGATGATGGTGAAAACTGAGCTTGTCGAAAAGGAATATTAACTACTGCTTGTCAAGGGGAGGAATTTTTAAAATTAATCAAAGGGTTCTTAAAGATTACTGAGCAGAAGGAGGTGCCATATGTTGATTACATGTCAAAGCTTTTGGATGCGAAGCTTAAATCTCTCTTACCTTCTGGTAGTAGTGTTACGAATAGAGAGGCTATTTCACAACAAGTGGGATATGGGGGAGAAGTTCAAATTCAAAATCTTTATCAAGTTATGAATATGGAGAAGAAGCCTAAAACGACGAAAACGATTGTTATTGGTGATCAACCATTAAAGAAGAAATTGGAAGGAATCAGAACAGAAATTCCAATTGATAACTTAGAAAGCCAAATCATTACTTCAGGATCTGGTACTGTAAAGATTTTGAATTAACCAGAAGTTGATCCCAACGATGATGAAGCTCAAAAGAAGGGAGGTGAACAAGAGGCATAGAAAAGAGAAAAAGAAGTTGTTGATGCAACCTTGAAGGCATTATGGCCTATGTGGATAATGAACAAAATGTTAAATCATGCCATCAAAAAGTGGAGAAGTATTGGCTTAATCTAAGGTCCTCTTTTGATGTGGAAAATAACAGTGACTATGAGTTGGATTTTCCAATGACATCAAAGGATTTCGGGTTTACGAGTTTTCCAAATATTGTTAGTGTTCCTTTATCCAATAGTAACTTAAACAAGAAGCTTTTCAAGTTCTATGCTTCACAGTCTAGACCATAATACAAAGTATGGAGGTTAAAGATTTGTGTTATCAATGAGTGTGAATTTGTGGAGGTAGATGAATGTGTGAAGTTGTGGAGGTAGATGAAATTGCTAACTACAAATTCAAAGCATTGCGAGGAAGTAATAATGAAGAATTTTTATTCTCCTTTGTTGATTTGTCGTTGATGAATCTAAATGATTGGATTATGTTGTTCAATGTTCTTTCATAGGAAAAGACGAAGTATGCATCTTAGCTCATGCATTTGAAAAGAATGATAAGATCTTACTGTCTTGAGCTTTCCAAAATGGATGTTGAAGTGGTTGTTGTCTTACAAATAAATACACGTGTTATGCCTTGTGATCAGCCTAATAATCTTGAATAGATTCTAAACGGGTTTATTCAGAAAGAGCCTTAAGGTATTGTTTATAAGGTTCATTAGAACAAAGAAGTGAAGAACTATATGATGTTCTTACAAGATAAAAAATGCTACAAATCTAGAATTTTGACGGATATACTTACAAAAGCTGAGATATGCAAGATGAATTCAAATAGTGACATCAAATGTGTATCAAATATGTTGCGATTATGGATGATTGTTTAGATTGTGGTTCTCGACATTATTCGTCAAGTTTTTGAAGAGATCAAGTGAAGACTTCTTTCGCAACCCAACGCAAAGGGGGGAATGTTAGGTCTCGTAGTTTATAGGTGTTGCGTTTGTGTCCGTATGCGAAAGGTTTCGTATTGTAATATTCAAAGTCTTCAGTTTGTATTGTGAGCATGTTTAATTACAAATGTCTTGTTAGTCTTCTAGTTTCTGCACTAAGCTTCGCAGCTTTTGTTAGTTAGTTTTGAAATGTTGTCTTAGCTATGTGTCATGACCTTATTGGTCATTTTCTAACCAACTGCCTTAGGGTCACATATATAAATGAAGTTAGTTAGATAGAGAGAGTATCTTTTGAGAGCTTTTTATTATATAATTGTAATCGAGCTTCTTACATTCTAATTGAAAATTATATTATATTTACTTGTTTTTATTCATTCAAATTTTCATATTCAAACATGATTTCTGTCTTCTAGAATTTAATCGGTCTAACAAATATGTTTGTAGCGTGATAAAATATATGTAAGTATTGGTATTTATAGATAAATAGGGTTTGGTTTAAATTTTAAAAAATGATAATTTTTTTATTGCCCAACGGTGCCTTCAAACGGTTAAAAAAAACTTCATCAATCACATTGTTTGTAATATTCCGTCAAGATAGCCACTCACAACATATCTACTCGCTCGGGTGCAGTGTTCATGTGTAGGGATCTTCGCCGCATCGGATATGACTCACTTAATGTATGTTAGTAACATACATTAAGTATGATTTAAACTTGAGCGCCAGAAAATATGATGAAATCTTTGGGCCCAAAACCCTTAGCCTAAGCCAAAAAAAAAAAGGACCAGAATATAATGACGGCACCTAATGTATATTAGGTCAATGTATGATTTAAACTTGAGCGCTCCAACTCCTGACACAGAGTTAAAAGGACGTGTTTGGTATTGATTGGCTTAGAATTAATGAGGGTATTTAGAAAACCATCAATAGCAAAGTTAAATGAATCCCATTCAAAGGCACCATTTAGTTAGCATTTATTTCTTTTATGTCCATTGTCGGATAAGGTTTTCATAACTCTCGACTGAATGCTTAAAAGTTAAAAGTATAACAAATGCTACATCTTAATATATTTAAAAATATATACCTTAAGAGTAAAATTTTAATTAAAAAAAACTTACGCTATGGACAATGTTTGTCTATTGATTTTTATTAGCTGGGAGATTATATATATATATATATATATATATATATATATATATATATATATATATATATATATATATATATATATATAGGAGGGTTCAATTGAGAAAAAAAAAGGTTGAGAATGAGGGAATCATTCTCAGCCAATCATTTAATTAGCATCTTAACTTAAAATACACGGTGGCAAAATTGTAAATATGATATGATATCCTTCAATCACAGATACATAATTGTGGATAATTTGATAACAATTCAAATTCATTACTACTCGATCGTTCATCATCCAAATTTCTTCTCCAACCTTCAACGATCATCCAGATTTCTTCAATTAAATTTTCGATCAACATCATCCAGTGTTAATCAATCATCCATCTTCATCAAAAACACGTTCATCAACATCATTCACCAGTAGACAAAAAAAAATCGTTTTTGGTTCTTTCAATCCAACCTTCAATTATGCTTGAATTCGAGTATATCTTCAACATCTACGATTAATTATACTCCCAGTGTCATTAGATCAACATCATCGATAATCAACAACAATTTCACTTCATATCATTCATTCAACATCGATCATCAAACAAAACTTCTAAATTAAGGTTAGAAAAACGTCAAATCATTTTTTTTTTTGAAAAATTTCATATAATTCTCTATCAATCTACTATTTTGTAAGTTTTAAATAGTCAAAGTATCATGTTTTTAGCATTTTTAAAAAAACTTACTTGTATGCACTCCAACTGTTTGATGAAATGCATAAACTAAATTACCACGTTATATTCACATATGAATATGTTTTCGCACCTTAATCAATATATGATTATTAAAACACAAAACAAATATACAATTTTATATGTTATTCATATGTGAATAACATATAAAAACTATATATATTTGTGAATATACCTTGTAATATTCATATGTTAATATCCTGTGTAATATTCATATATGAATAAACTGTGTAATATTCACATATGAATATACCATCTAATATTCATAAGTGAATATATCATCTAATACTTACAAGTGAAAATACTATATAATATTTACAAGTGAATGCATCATTTAATATTTAAATATGAATATATTGTATCATATTCACAAGTGTATATACTATATATTATTCATATGTGAATATACTGTGTAATATTCATGAATGAATATATCATGCAATATTTAGATGTGACTAGAATGTGTAATATTCACAAGTAAATATATCATATACTATTCACATGTGAATCTACCATATAATATTCATATGTGAATATACTATGTAATATTCATTTGTGAATATACCATGTAATATCACATGTAAATATACAATATAAACAACATATATCATATAATATTCACATATGATTATACATTCATGTGTGAATATACCATATGATAATTAGAATGTGATAAATCGCTATTATTATGAACTAAAAGTATATTTTTAACATTTTTTATGTGTATTCACATGTTTTTCAGGCATCATTATAACTCAATAAAAGAATAACATTTCAATCAATGGTTGGTTCATATCCCGGTGGTTGACGATTGGTTGACGTAATTGAGAAGATATCATTGACGAAGACAATATGTTTTTATATTCACGTGTAAATGTTATACAATTTAATATATTCTTCATTTTGATCGTGTTAAATTCAAATGCAAATGATATTCATTAATCAATACAATGTTGTTTGTCTTAGTATAATGTTGATTTTACATGTAAAATAATATTGTTACAATATACAAAAAAACTATTCACAAACCAATTCTTATAGTATATTATTTATTTTTATATATAAAGGTTGTATTCACAAAATAAATAAATCAACATTTATAGTTTATTCACATAAATAAAAATAACAGATTACAATGATGTTTTTACTAGTGTGATTGAAGTTAGTAACATCATCAGTAAATATGTCGTAATGATTTCTAAACTTTATTCATATATGAATAAATAGCATGTCATGATGATGTCATCACTAGTAGGAATGAAAATTTAGTGACATCATCAAAACAATTTGTCGCAATGAAGTTTAGTCTCAGAATTGGACGCAATTCGCATATTTGATGTAAAATGGTGCGATTTACAAAACTCACCGCTTCGTCGTGACGTACGGTGTTTTTCGGCCATTCGGGACTGTTTAGGGCCTCAAAATGACGTTTTTCTATTTTTATAATTTTCCGAAAAAAAAGTTATCATTTATTCACAAATGAATATAACATTAATAAAAATATATATGCTTATATAATTATTTTATTAACCTAAAAAGATTAGTTATATGTGAATAAATATATATTCTTATCAAATACTTTTTTTATCTTTAATTTTATATATTTTGTAGTCCTCGGTTTTATTGACAGTTTTATTCATTTGTGAATAATACATATATATTCACATTTGATTATTACATATATATTCATTTGTGAATATTACATATGTTCACATGCGGATATAATTCTTATATGTTATTCACATATGAATTACAAACTTGCTTAGGACCTCAAAACAATGTTTTTTTTTCCGAAAAAAATACATTATCACGTATGAATAAAAAGTATGATTAATTTTTTTATAATTTAAATATCATTCATATATGAATATAGCATATAATAAACATAGTATATTCATATTTAAATATTAGACGATGCATTCAATTGTGAATATTACATAGTATCTTCACTTGTGAATATTAGATGGTATATTCACTTATGAATATTATATGATATTTTCATATGTGAATATTACATAGTATTACATGGTATATCACATGTGAATTTTACATAGTATATTCACTTGTGAATATAATATGATATATTCACTTATGAATATTACACAGTATATTCACATATGAATATTACAATGTGTTTTCACAAATATATATAATTTTTATACGTTATTCACATATGAATAACATACAGACTTGCATATTTGTTTTTTTTTTTTAATAATCATATACTGATTCAGGTCGGAAAACATATTTATATGTGAATATAACGTGGTAATTTAGTTTATGCATTTCATTAAACAGTTGGAGTGCATACAAGTTAACTTTTTTAAAAATGTTAAAAACATGATACTTCCAATTCAAGTTATCAATTCCAAATCATCATATACTTCCGATTTCGACTTTGAAGTGTGCAATTCCGATTTTCATTTCATTCCAAAAAAAAAATCCGATTTCAATTTTGAAACCTTGAAATCCCGATTCCAGATTTCTTTGTAATACTAATAATCAAGACGCGAACTGTTCCGATTAGAATATATGTTCCAATTTCAAAAGCTTCCGACTTTAGATGCGACATCCTATGTCTGATCGATTTCACATTTTGATTTTGATTTCTGAAAATCCGATTAGGAAGCTGTGAGTACCGATTCCGAGTCCTTCAATGTCGACTGTGACTGCGAGTCCAGAACTCCAATTCCAATTTCATGAACAACAAAGAAATTCCGATTCCAACTGAGTTCGTTTGCGAATCTGGGAAATTCAAATTCGGAGTATTCAACAAAGAAATCGATGTTACGTATTTGAGATTGAAGGTTATTATCATATTTACAAGTTTGCCACCGTGTCTTTTATGCTTAGATTAAATGAGTGGCTGAGAATGATTCCCCCATTCTCAACCTTTTTTATTTTCTCAATTGAACTTACCTATATATATATATATATATATATATATATATATATATATATATATATATATATATATATATATATATATATATATATATATATATATATGGAAAAGTTCAATAGAAAAACATTATTAATCAAGGAACCAAGGAACCAATCCAAAGCGTTGAAATTTAAAGTGATCAACGGCAAAAAGAAGGGTTGTAGACTTTTACAAAAGACGCACATGCACCGGATTATAACAAAACTCACTTCCTTTTTTTCGTTTAAAAATTTTTTTAGGCCATGTTTTTTATCGAAAAAAAAAACCGAGTATACCATTGTTCACGATTTTTCGTCCTCTTTCCAAAGAGATCCATGATGGTATATAAAAAACGAACTTTTTTTTCCGAAAAAAACTCACTTCATTTTGTTTGTTGAAAAGTTAAGGTCTATTTTTTTATAGAAAAAAAATTAATAAATATATTAAAATTCATGTTTTTTTTGTACTTTTTAAACAAAGATTCATATTCATGTAAAAAAACGATATTTCAGTTCAGATTCACATTGTGAACCTGTTCAGATTCATATTTTGAACCTGTTCAAATTCACATTGTGAACCTTCTCAGATTCATAGCGTGCATAATAGTAAGTCAGATTCACAATGTGAATCTGAACTGATCGAACTTTTTCACATTGTGAATGTTAAAAATTGAAATATTTACAGTTTAGATTCACAGTGTGAATCTACACTGATCGAGTTTTTTTTTGTGAACCTTTTCAGATTCATAGTGTGCATAATAGCAAGTCAGATTCACAATGTGAATCTGAACTGATCGAGCTTTTTCACATTGTGAATGTTAAAATTTGAAATATTTACAGTTTAGATTCACAGTGTGAATCTACATTGATCGATGTTTTTTTTAGTCGGTGTTGATGTTTATTAATAGAGTACAAAAAATTAATATTTTTTGGTATAATTAGTTTTTTTTTATAAAAATAAACTTAAATATTGAAAAAAAACTAACAAAATGAAGTGGTTTTTTTCGAAAAAAAAAAGTTTGTTTTTTATATATCATCAGATCTCTATGGAAGAGGACGAAAAATAAAGAACAACGGTATATTCTGTTTTTTTTTTCGATAAAAAATATGGCCTAAAAAAATTTTTAAACGAAAAAAAGAGATGAGTTTTTTTGGTAACGAGGTGATTTTTTGGTATAATCCGGTGTGTGTGCGTCCAATGTATAAGTGTACATCTATTTCTTTGGCCGTTGATCATTATGATTTTTGACGCTCACGATTGGTTCCTTGGTTCCTTGTTAATTATGGTTCTCTATTGAACCTCACTATATATATATATATATATATATATATATATATATATATATATATATATATATATATATATATAAATAAACAATGTCTTCGTGCACTTTTTTAAGCTAAAACATCTCTTATTTTACAATAATCAATATTTTGTAAAAAATTACATTCGATACTTAAAATTGTTAATACGTTCGATCTTTCTAGAGTCATGTTATTATAGAGATACGATTTCAAAAGCTTCAATTTTGAAATACATCTTTCCATGGACGCAATCGTAACCAATACGGTCAACAATATCATATAATCAACCAACACATTAGGGAACATATGCATTATTTGAATAGATGTTTAAGGACTTTCACCTTTGTATGTTTCATCGGCACAATATTTTTTACAAAGATTGTAACTTAGTAAATAAGTCGAATCCATCAATATCAAATTATCTACTAGGCCATTTTTCTATTAGTAAATCTTTCATGTTTGAATCTTAATCATCACATACTCTAGGATCAAAAATATTAAAATCGTTTAATTTTTCTTTATCAATAAATTCATTATTTTTAAAATCATTAGAAATATCAACCAAATCATTGGAAGTGGTAGGTGGATCATTAGAATTATTAACCGGATGATGAAAATTGTTTTTACTAACATTTTGATTTCTAACAAAAAAATTATCCAAAAAACCCTCGTAAACAACTAGTTTCTTCTTGATCTTTTTTTCTTTTTCTATTTTGAGCATATGATGGTTATTTTTGGAAAAACATATTTAAAAATCAACAAATAAAGTTATAAAAGTTAAGCAAAGAAAGATACAACCTGAACAAAGTTTATGTTTTTTTTTTTCACTTCAAGATGTTAGAAAAACCAGAAAATAAATCATAGAATAAGAAATTAAAAATTCATTTTGGAAAAATTTTGTCTAATAGCAACAATAAAATAAATTTATACCTTCTAGCGCTTCTACTTCTATAAAGTCAGAATCAAATTTAAAGCAACATAAATGAAATCGAACATTAACTCCTAAACCAAACAAACAAAAACATTGAACACAAATTATAAATTGGAATATGAATAAAAAACAAAATAGGAGAGATAGAATCCAGAAATCGAACTCACAAAGCCCCAATTTAGAAATCGAAAATCTCAAAATTCATTCAAAATTCATTTCTTTTTCAGTCACATGTGATTCAGAAATCAGATAAAAACTGAATTTAGTAATCATAATAAAGGAACCTTATTTGTCATAACTCAAAAATCGGAATGAGAGGTAAAGAGTAATAGAAAAGAAAACAGAACAGGAGATATGAGAAATCAAAAATCAAACTCACTCAACTGCAATTTAAAAATCGAAAACCTCAAATATCTTCTGGTTTTCGGTGACTTGTGATTCATAAATCAGATAAAAAAAGCGAATCATAAACCAAAATACATGAATCATAACTCAAAAATTAGAATGAGAATCACAAAATAAGAGAAAAGAAAACATAAATGAGGAAGCTTAGAAACTATGACATCGTCAATTTCACGATCTTTTTCAATTTTTTTGTTTATGCTTATTTAAAATATTTGTTATTGCGGAATTGGTACCAAAATATCCTCGACATGATATAACATCAAAATCAAGTCATTTTAGAAGATTTTATATTTTAAAAACATGGGATGTCATAACTGATACAAGAAACATAAGCATAAACGGAGACTTACAAAATCTCAATATACTAAAGATCTACATCTTTTGAATCTCTTAGCAGATAATTACATTATCTATCAGTACCTTCATATCGCTATCTGTGATACAAAGAAACTGAGTGGGTCAGGTTAACCTGGTGAGTACATAGGGTTTTCAACCCATAAAAATATAATTTATCTCTTTTAAATATATAATTCACACCAAACATTTAACTCGATTACCCATTCCCGTTACTCTCTTTTTTTTCTTTGATCCTAAAGAATTATCTCAAGAATTCTATCCTAAGGATCACTGTACGCAACGAGTAAACAATATTGCTTATGGGATTCTCTAGCGATACATTTCAATAATGCAACCATGGGGGGATAGAGTACTCGAATGAACCCACAATCCATACTCTCGGTTTTCATGATTCATTAACACCTACAGATTGTAAGTCTTCTAGTGTTCCACTAGACTTTCTAGATAATTCGTGATTGTCATTTATACTCTGCTAGATGACTGCTCTTGGTAGTACAATGGTACTTGTATCTCTTTCTCTTGTGGTCTCTCACCACTAATATATCTTTCTCTCAAGGTCTCTCATCACTAATATCTTAGCTCTTATGATCTCTTACTCTTATTATCATTTCTCTTATGGTCTCTCGCTTTTATCTCGTCTCTTGAGCTCTCTAATTAATATCTCTTCTCTTAAGTTCTCTCTAACCTTTTTACCCAATACAATATAAGTATGGTAAATTAAATATATAATTACTTCAAGTAAAATCATTATCTCATTTAGCAAACATTTTAGGAATTTAGATAGTAAACACATAGAGCGGTTAAGCATATGAAATACTTGATATCTATGTATAAGCTGAAAGTAACTATACACTCACTTGACTTAGGTGGGTGACTGGAGAATTCGGCAGCGCTCCGCCAAACTCCTTGACTTTTCTTCTGAAGTGACCTAGATACGGATGTCATTAAGTCTTAGTCTTACATTCCTGGCGACTAATAATAGTCTAGATTCCTCACTAATCCTAATGTCTACATCATGATCTATCAAGTAAGGAACAACCAGGTTGGATCATGTCGGAGGTAGGGCCCGTTTGGTATATAAAGTATACTGTTTGGAAATCCCACTTTAAACACCTCACTAAATCCAGCCTAGACATCATCCTCGTAAGCAGATCAATCATTATAATGACTTGGAATCACTGATAAATATTAATTATAGGTTCATAATAATGACTACGACTATAATTAAAAGTTACACTTGAATAAAATAAGTGTAGCTTAATATTTGATAGATTTCATTTATACGTCTTTTAGGGTAGTTTTTATTAGCATTTAGTATCATATTTTGCACATTTGCATGCCATTAGTTAAAATAATGTTCAACTCATGTTATTTGTTGGAATTCCCGTATTGCTCAGATTTTTATGTCATTTTTAGATAATTCGAGTAGAGCAGTACTTTGGAAGCAGCTTTGGATGCGTTTGATGGAGCATTGGAGTTAATTGGAGCTTGGAACTTATTAAGGATTATGAGGAATGCTTGGAAGATGTTTTGGTCCAAAAATATTCGATCGAATTGATCATACGAAGATAGATTGCTACATTCTAAAGCATAAAGGATGTTGTTGACAACTTTGACCCCCTATCAGTATTTTGACCATATCTCAGATGAAAACTGAGAATTTAGCAGGAAGAACTCTGACTCGAGAGCTATTTGACACCGCAGGGCTTCGCTATCTAAAAACTTATGGGGGAAAGGGCTTAAAATTGAAAGAAATCGAGAGAGAAACGTTTAGAGGGTGTGAGAATGGTTTGAGATTCGACTCCTATTTATAGTTGCATTTAGACTGCACGTCGTACACCTGGTCGGACATGATGATGTGGTGTTTTCTGCATGGTGCCACGTGTCGAGCATCTGGTGGAGTGTCAGTGCACGCGTCGCACTCTTTAGTTGCACGCGGGTGTGCGCGACGCACTCTGTCAGTTTCTGTGTCGTATACTGTTACGCTGAAATATTAGAAATTTCATAACTTCCTCTCGTGAAGTCAGATTTGGGTGCTCTTTATGTGTACGGAATCCTTGTCACATATATTATAACTTCGGTTAAGATTATTTATCATAAATAATATTCTGTCAAAATATCATTTTCTCGCTTATTTGACTAGCCCGTATCTACGAGTGTTACAGAAATGGAACTCACCCAAAACCAATTTAAAAATAGAATACATCAAAAATCTTCAAATTATCGGTAATCTATGTTTCATAAATCACAATACGAGAAAGCTTATCGGTAATTGAAGTAAAGAAATCTCATATTAGAATGAGAAGTAAAGAATTTCGCGAGTGTGTACTAGTAAGTTAGTTTAACAAAAAGAAGTAGAGAAATCTCATATTAGCAAGTTTAGAATCGAACTAGTCCACGAGTGATTATTTCATTAAAGGCTCCGATGTTTGCTTCTCGATCTCAACAATACGATTTTCTAGAAGTCGATTGGTTTCTCAAGTTTCTTCGCATCGTACCTCTCAACGTGATGATATGTTGCCTCCTTAGACACCGGTAAGCACAATTGAACCATTTGGACTAAACTTTGGGATAAAGTTATATATAACTCTCTCTCTCTCTCTCTCTCTCTCTATATATATATATATATATATATATATATATATAACTCTCTCTCTCTCTCTCTCTCTATATATATATATATATATATATATATATATATATATATATATATATATATATATATATATATATATATATATATATATATATATATGTGTGTGTGTGTGTGTGTGTGTGTGAAAAGTTTATTTAAGACAAATCTAATTTTGTGAGACCATTTTTTCTATGTTGGTTGGGTTTGTGTTCAACCAATTTATTGAATAGGTTGCAATTTTCCACCCAACCCAACCTATTGGGTTAATGGGTTATCGTTCGGTTGAAATGTTTATGTTTTTGCCAACCAACTCTATTAAATTAATAAGTATAATTATGGGTGAGTATAAAAACCTAAAAATCGAACTAAAACCAAATTAACTGATACAACCGAACCATAATAATCAAACCATTTTCAAAACCGGTGGTTTGGTTTCTATTGTTTGCTAACCGATAAAAGATGGTTCGGTTTTAGTTCTATAGAATAACCAATCCTTTATTAACGGAACCAATATAATTATATGGAATTATATAAATTACAAATTATATATACATCGTTAAAGTACAAGCCCAATTAAAAATATATAAAACTAATCCACTAATTTTTATAAACTTCTAAGGTGGAGATCTGTTTGGAGGCTAAATGTTTGCACATCAAGTCTATTAAATTGGTTATGTTTCAATTTTGTAAATTTTAAATGTTAATTGGAATGCCAGATTAATTTGAACGCCACATTTCGTAAAATTTTCTATTTAGAAACATTATCAATTTAATGTTTTGTTTACTTTTTTTAGTATTAACTTTTTGTTCATGTATTACAATGTAATTTCGTTTTATTATTTTCTATACCAATATACTTTCAGTTTTATATCGTTTTCAATATCATGGTTAACCGATATCAACAATTAACAAACTTATTAACCGATTAAACCATTAACCATAACCAATACTAACCGATATCCAATGGATTCCAAAATTCATTAACCAATTATAATGGTTATGGCTCGGTTTTGACATATAACCGAATCAAACCGGCCCATCCACACTCATAGGTAAAATCAAGTCGCAATATACTACTATTGGTAGTGTAGAGTTCCGTAGAAGAGTATGTAGAGAAGCAGTGAAAATCGAAACGTCAAAAACTACTAATGCATATTAGGAAACCTAATCAGTAATCTTTTAATTAATCCATAAATTTTGTGTGTAATGTGTGAAACCGCTCCACTATAGAACCAAATCGCAATATAATTTATTTCGGTTACTAGGTTAAAACATGGATGCTACATGGTTGATAGTGTAAAAAATTATTAACTCAACACATTTCCAGCATCATCATTTCATTCACTATGTAATAGATGATTTACATCAAACAAATACAACTGAAATCCTCACTATAGAAAATAACTCACACTCAAATGTATGTGAACAAGGAAGAACAAGAGATTAGTCTTAATAGAAACCAAACCCTAATAGATATGAAACCCAAATTCTATCGTGAGAGAGAGCTTCAATCAGAGTATCTATGTGTGTGTGAAAATGAACTGAATGAATGAGAAATACATCAACAACAAACAAATTTATACACCGGGTCAAACGATCCGTTGGGCAACCCAAAGTTCGTGTACAACCCGAGTCCCTACAACAAATATACCAACCAGACCTCCAAGTATAGAGAATAATACAAACTTATCCTATAAATATAATAAATTAATGTTTAAGTTTGGAACATTTAAATGTTATTTTTCAACATGCCCCTCAAACTAAACATTAATTTGAGAGAACAAACAAACCAAAAATCAAGTTTTCTTACAAACGCCAATTAAACCAAGATGATTAGAAATATAATCATGTTGACTACTTCTAAGAGCCTTAGTTAAAATATCAACATTTTGATTCGAAGATTTAATTTTATTAACTTTTAAAACTCCATTTTCAATTTTTTTCTCTAACAAAATGAAGATCAACTTCAAAATGTTTAGTCTTTTCGTGGAAAACTGGATTCAATGCCAATTTAATGGCAGACTCGTTGTCACAAAAAATGTTTACAAGTGTTAAGTTCTTAAAACCCAAATCAAACAGTAACTTTGAAATCCATCACACACGTGCGTGTGTGAGGGCATCGGGTGGTTGGCCCTCTAATAGCTTTTATCTTGGATCCTATGCCCATTAGTAAAGGAAGGACTTTTGGGCCACCATGTAAGGACTTAGGTTTAGGTTTTTTGGACTCTTTGACTAGGTTGAGTTATAATCCTAATTTACGGTTATTTTTACCATTGTTCAGTGTGAGGTTTCGGGCAGATACGCGAGCAGCTATTGTGTTCAGTAGACTGAGGTGAGTCTTCTCATCATACCCATGGGTCGAAGGCACAAATGCCAGCCCATTATCTGATATGTGGTAATTAGTTGATATGCAAGTGTATCCTTTGTGGTATGGATTGATTTATGTGAAGACCATGGGGGAGCCCATGGCACATGGATATCAGACCATGGGGAGAGCCCATGACATTTCAGGTAAAGACCATGGAGGTAGCCTATGGCACTTGGTTATCAGACCATGGGGGGAGCCCATGGCATTCCAAGTAAAGACCATGGAGGGAGTCCATGACAATTCACGTATGCCTTTCTATTACATGGTTTATATGTGACTATATGTGTTGTGTATTTTGGGAAACTCACTAGGCGTTTGCTTATAGTTTGTTGCGTGTTTCAGGTACTTCTGGCTCTAAGGGCAAAGGCCCGGCTTGATGGCGCATCGTGCACTCTCCAGTATTCCGCACTAGTTGGTTTGGATACTTTGATCTTTTGAACAATGTATTATGTAATGGAATTTGTGGGAAGAAAATATAGATATTTTTTCTAGTTAATAAATGAAAATTTTTACCTAAGTTTTTGGGCTGTTACAAGTTCGTATCAGAGCCTTGGTTTGAGGGATTCGGGCACACTCTTGGGTGTGTCTGGACTCAAACTGAGGAAATGGTAAACTCTTTTTCAAAAAGAAACCAAAAGTAAAAAAAATTCTTGAAAATGATTTTTGTAATCAAAAGGGGAGAGTGTAATGTGTGTAATCGGTCGAGCTCAAGTAAGTGGTTCCAATGTTCTAGCCATGCTATAGTTATATTTGGAAATTTTTGTTGAATTGATTACTTGCTATGTGTATTCTTTCAGAGTTGTATACGTCTATGATTGCATAGCCCTAGAATGATGAATTCTGCTTTATTCATGTTCCTTGTTTGGTTGTGGTTTAGGGTAGAAGCTTATTTGACAGTCTGTGTGATTCTATTTGTGTATAGCTTGCATGCATAGGGTACCCTGCTATGATTGGCTTAAGTTTCTGGTTCAGTAGGGATTGAGAAATCCTAGAATAGTCTAGGATCCGAGTTGTTGTTGTGCTTTGTGGGTCATGATTTGTGGTTGGGTGAATTAGAGGTATCATACTTGGCCTTGGGGAAGGTACAGATAGGTGTAGAAGGTAGTATTGGGCCCATACTACTGAAAGAACAGGACCTGTACCCGAATCAATGTCAGACCTGGAAGCTCTAAGGAGTCCGGTGAGGAGGAATCCCCTTCGAATTCCCTATCATTTTGTCATGTGGTATTATTTCAGTTGAGGATGGTGATGATCACATGTGGTTCAGGTTTAGGATCAGGATCAGGATCGGGTTCAGGCTCTGGTGCAGAGCCCATTGATGAGAGGCTGCACGATCTTATCACGGCTGATGTTACTCATGGCATCCTTGATGCTACCCCGGTGATCTTTGGAACCGTCAAGGAGGGTATCATGGAGATCATGGAGGAGCAGCTCAGGTCTTTCCGAGCCGAGATTGCTACAGGACAGGTTGGGGCCCGAGCTCCCTCGTTCCGGGAGTTTAAGGCATGTGGTGTGCCTGAGTTCTTTGGGGTCAGGGACCCCATCACTAGTCGACGTTGGGTGGCAGACATGGAGAATCCCCAATGCACGAGCTTTTTCCCCGAGGCGGCAAAGATGGGGTCCGCATCATGTATGTTAAGGGACCAAGCACGAGACTAGTGGGGGGAGGTTACCCGTGAGGTGGGATCAGCAGGTGTGGCTGAGATGACTTGGGAGGAGTTTATGAGGAGGTTTGATCAGGAGTTTTCACCGTCCATTGAGATGCAGCGTTTGGTGAGAGAGTTCCAGGATTTGCAACAGACTACAGAGACTATGGCGGAGATCACCGCCAAGTTTCGGGAGATGGCACTATTGGTCTCGCAGTACGCTGCGGACGAGGAGATGAAGAAGACCAGATATCATTCCATGATGAGAAATGACATCTGAGAGTTTGTGAGTTTTTTTAGGGTGGAAGACCCTGAATGACATGGTGGAGAAGGCCCGTGAACGCGGGATTGAGTTAGAGCTCTGCACGAAGCGGAAGCCGGAGTAGGTTCAGACGACTGTGGGTCAGGCTAAGAAGCCTAAGACATCCAATCCTCCCAGCAGAGGCCAGCAGGGTCGGGGCCGCTGAGCCAAATATGGCAGGCAACACTTTGGAGCATGTTTGGCATCAGGTTCATCATGTTAAGCGTGTGGCCAGCTGGGCCACATGAGAAGGGATTTCCCTAAGAAGGGCTTGATTTGTTTCCACTGCAACCAGAGCGGTCATAAAAAGGCCGATTGTCCGAGGTTGTCTGGAGGAGGAGGAGCAGTGGCGGCGCCTGCGCCCGCCACAATAAGGATCACTGATGGCCACCCGGTTAAGGAGGAGGCTCCTGCAGTGAAGAGCCACACATTTTAGCTGACCACGGAGGAGGCTCGAGCAGCGCCAGACATCGTGACTGGTATGTGATCCATTTCTGTCTTGTTTATTTATTGTTATGCTTATGTTATTATGACTTTGTATAGGGACCTTTTTGGTCAATCGATTTTCAGCTAATATTCTTTTTCATTCGGGGGCTACCCGATCATTTGTATCCCTTGCACTCACCAAGAAGTTCGAGATGCTCCGGGGACTTTGGATTCCCCACTCGAGGTGTAGATTGCGGATGACCGCACTGTGAACGCTGCGAGGTTTTTTCGGAGGAGTGTTCCAAATATGTTCGGGGAGAGGTTTCTTATTGATATGGTTCCGATTCCTTTGAGAGGATTGAATGTGATCATTGGGATTGATTGGTTGGGGCCCAATGGGGCCATGATAGATTGTGAGCGTCAGCTAGTGAGGGTTCGAACCCCAAGTGGGGGAGAACTGGTTATCCATGGGGAGAGAGCCTCGCATGGGCCAACTCTCTGTTCGACTGTGAGGGCTAGGAGACTCCTTCAGCAGGGTTGTTCGGGGTTCTTAGCTTATGTATCGGATACAAGGGTGGAGGCCACGTCAGAGATGAGCAGGGTACCTATTGTGCGAGATTTTCCGGATGAATTTCTAGAGGAGTTTCCTGGCGTGCCTCCCGAGTGGCAAGTGAAGTTTTCTATTCATTTGGTGCCTGGTGCGGCTCTGATAGCCAAGGCGTCGTATCGTCTAGCTCCGCATGAGATGCAGGAGTTGTATACGTTGCTTCAGGAGCTGCTAGACCGGAGATTCTTTCGTCCGAGCAGTTCCCCGTGGGGAGCACCGATCCTGTTCGTGAAAAAGAAGGATGGGTCACACAGGATGTGTATTGATTATCAGGAGCTGAACAAGCTAACAGTGAAGAACCGTTATCCGCTTCCGAGGATTGATGATTTATTTGATCAGCTTCAGGGTGCATCTTGGTTTTCCAAGATTGATCTTCGGTCAGGGTATCATCAGATGTGGATCAGGGATGAATACATAACGAAGACGGCGTTCAGAACTCGTTATGGTCATTATAAGTTTGTGGTGATGCCATTTGGGCTCACCAATGCTCCAACAACGTTCATGGATCTCATGAACTGGGTTTGCAGATCTATGATGGACCAGTCTGTGATCGTATTCATTGATGATATTTTGGTCTATTCTAAGACCAAGGAGAAGCACGAGCAGCATTTAAGGGAGGTGATGGGGACCTTGAGGGTGGAGAGGCTTTATGCCAAATTCTCCAAATGCGAGTTTTGGTTGCGTGAGGTGCAGTTTCTGGGGCACATCATCAACCAAGAGGTTATTTTGGTAGATCCGGCCAAGATTGAGGCGGTAATGCGTTGGGAGGTTCCGAAGAACGCATCCGATATCCGGAGTTTCTTGGGGTTAGCAAGATACTATCAGAGATTCATCCGGGATTTCTCTAAGATTGTCGTACCTTTGACCCGTTTGACTAAGAAAAGTGTGACCTTTCGATGGGGTCCAGATCAGCAATCGGCTTTCGAGACCTTGAGGCAGAAATTATGTGAGGCCCCGATCCGATTCTAGCGCTACCCGAGGGATTGGATGATTTTTTAGTGTATTGTGACGCTTCTATTTCGGGTTTAGGAGTTGTTCTGATGCACAGGAAGTATGTGATTGCTTATGCCTCGAGGCAGCTGAAGCCTCATGAGGCAAATTACCCCACCCATGATTTGGAATTGGGGGCGGTGGTTTTTACCCTCAAGATTTGGAGGCATTATTTATATGGGGTCCAATGCACCATTTTCTCCAATCACAAGAGTTTGAAATATTTTATGGATTAGCAGAATCTAAATATGAGACAGAGGAGATGGTTAGATGTGGTAAAAGATTATCACTGTGAGATTTTGTATCATCCCGGGAAGGCCAATATGGTGGCCAATGCTTTGAGTCGTAAGGCGGCGAGTGCTCTGATCCGAGATGTCTGCTTGAGGATGACGGTGATTTCACCTTTATTGGATATGATCAAGGAGGCACAGGTGGAGGGATTGAAAAATGAGAATTGGAAGATTGAGCGGACTCAGGGGCAGATTCCATTGTTTGTTCGGGACAGTCGGGGGTTATTGACTTAGTGTGGCAGAGTTTGGGTTCCGACATCTGGGGGAGTGAGGCAAAGGGTCTTAGAGGAGGCACACAAGTCCAAGTTTTCTATCCATCCGGGGGCCACAAAGATGTACCGATCCTTGAGATTGAGCTATTGGTGGCCCTGCATGAAGCATGATGTAACATCCCGACTCCCAGGTATAAAATTAAATTAATTTATATTCATTGTGACAGGGCAACACGACGATTTGGAGGCTCCAACTCGTCGAGTAGAGATGGAGATAGCCGCGTGGTTTTTAGAGTCAACTTGACGAGTTGGAGGACCCAACTCGATTAGAAGGAGCTGAGAGTGAAAACCCTAATTTTCTGGGTTTGCACCCTATTTAAAGGACCTTAAATCCTTTACCCCGCCTCCCTCACCACCTTAACACCCTGAGAGAAACCCTAATCGAGTTGTTATCATCTGTGTGTGTGAGAGAGAGAGAGATAGAGGCTAAGAGTGTGTGTCTTGGTGCATTCTTTGAAGGAGCTTGAGGAGCAAAGGGTTTGGAACGTGAAGGAGTCCTTGGATCAGGTATTCTTTCAGTGTTAGCGGCCATTTGGAGGTAAAAAGCCACTAACTTGGTCATTTGATTGTTAGATCTCTCCATTAGAGAGTTATGGCCATTTTTAGCATTTCCCTTGGGTCCTTATTGGCTTTGAGCTTACCTTGAAGCTAAGACTTCAGATCTGGACATTATTAGGCCCTTTAGGCCTAAAGACTCGAGCTTTATCCAGTTTTGGCCAACTTCCATACCTTAAACCCTTGTTGAGCTTTGGTTTGCCAAACTTAGCCCGAGATGTCATGCATGAACGTAAAGCTTGCAGCTTTACATGTTATTTCAGCCTTAGAATGATAGATCTAGAGTTTGGGGCCCTAACCTTGCTTAAGAACATCTGAATGATAGAATGACTTGAAGGAACTCGACGATTTGGTGAGTCAACTCGACGAGTTGGTTAGAGTTTTCCCCGATAGTCTGGATGCGTTACAAACTTAGCGAGTTGGTGAGACAACTCGGCAAGTTGAGTTGGATTTTCCCGATATTTCATAGAAACGAAGGAACTCGACGAGTCGCATAGATGTACTCGACGAGTTGGGTCAACAGGGACTGTTGACTTGAGGGTTGACTTCCATTGACTTCTAGGGTTTGGTCAAGTTATGGACTTAGGAGACCATGGAAGGGTAAAATGGTCTTTCACCCTTTCCGAGAGTTAGTAAAGGAATAGTTGAACATCCTTAGAGTTGTTATTATAAATTGTTAATTAGAAATGATTATGATATATCTAGGCGGAGTCTAGACCTACCATTGAGTTCGAGACATACTTGCTTACTTACGAGGTGAGTCTTCACACTATACTTACATGAGTGGTAATACTGTGTGACCGGAGGGTCTTACTTGAGTTATTGACCAGAGGGTCTTATGTGCTTATATTAAGATATGTGATATCATGCATTTTTTCTTTGTGATTTATGTTGTATATTATTTCTATGCCTTATTGAGTTAGGACCGGAGGGTCCAAACCGAGTTGTGAGACCGGAGGGTCTTACCTGAGATACCGGACAGGAGGGTCCGACCCAAGCTGTGAGACCGGAGGGTCTTCACTGAGACACATGACCGGAGGGTCCTTATCGAGATATAGTCATGAGAGGCTAATTATTTGTGTCTGGTATTTTGGGGAACTCATTAAGCTTCGTGCTTACATTGTTGTGTGAAATATGTTTCAGGTACCTCTCAGGATCGCGGGAAGGGGCCGACTTGATTGTACATACCAGCTTGAGTTTATGTTTTGAGGATTTTGGGATATTGTCAAACATTTTTTTGTCTTGTGTTTTGAACAACTTATAAATTTGGGTTTGAGAAATGTGAAACTGTGTTTTGTGTGGTTTTAAAAATGAAAAATTTATTTGAAAATTTAGAGTGTTACACGGGAGGTTGTGTGGTTTGTTGAGCGGTGTTTGATCTGCAGGAAGGTCAAAATCGAACATCAGAGGCCTCACGGCAAGGTTCAACCGCTACCTATTCCCATGTGGAAATGGGAAGAGATCACCATGGATTTTATAACGAAATTACCTAGGACGGCGCGGGGTGTGGATTCCATTTGGGTAATTGTGGACAGGTTTACTAAGAGTGCACATTTTCTTCCGATTACTGAGTGTATCTCCACCAAGAAATTAGCAGATATTTTTGCACTGGATGTGGTGGTCAGGTATGGGGTGCCGGTATCTATGGTCTCAGACCACGATGTTCGTTTCACCTCCAGATTTTGGAGGAAGTTTCATGAGGAGTTGGGTACTCAATTGCGTTTCAGCACTGCTTACCACCCCCAGATTGATGGTCATAGCGAGCGGACGATCCAGACGCTCGAGGATATGTTGTGGTCATGTGTATTGGATTTCAGATGGAGTTGGGATACTTACCTTCCACTAGCATATTTCTCATACAACAATAGTTATCATGCTAGTATTGACCGACCCTCGTTTGAGATGCTATATGGTTGGAGGTGTAGGACTCCAGTTTTTTGGGGGGAGGTTGGACATCGAGTCATGGGAAGCACCGAAGTGGTGTTTAAGACCACTGAGTTGATTTAGCAGGTGCGTGATAGACTGAGGGTGACACAGAGCCATCAGAAGAGCTATACTTACCTGCGTCGATCAGATCTCAAGCTTCAGGTGGGAGATTTTGTGTTGACTAAGGTGTCACCGTGGAAAGGTGTCATTCGGTTTAAGAAGAAAGGCAAGTTGGGGCCCCAATTCATTGGTCCCTTCAGGATTTATGCACGAGTTGGCAGGGTTGCTTATCGGTTGGATCTTTTGGATGAGCTTAGTCAGATCCACAACACCTTTTATGTGTCTCAACTCCGAAAGTGTGTTGCGGACGAGGCCGCAGTTATTTCCTTGGATGACATTCAGGTGGATAGGAGCCTACATTATGTAGAGAAGCCCATCGCAGTCTTGGATAGAAAAACTAAAGCTCTTCGTAACAAGGTGGTGAAGCTAGTGAAGGTGTAATGGCAGCATCGGAAGGGCTATGAATGGACTTGGGAGCCGGAGGACAAGATGCGAGAGCATTAACCGGATCTATTTGCGACTGCGGACTTCAAGGACGAAGTCTAGTTCAAGTGGGGGAGAGTTGTAACACTCTAATCCAGGTATTCCATTGTTCACCCTCTAGTGTTTCAATTTTGTCAGAAATGGTCCTTTCCATACATTGGGCGTACCTCTGTGTACGCTTAGCGTCCGTATGTGAGGGCATCGGGTGCCTGGGGCTCGTACGCTGGGCATACGAGCATGTACGCAGGGCGTACGTGGAGGATGTCTAAAACCCTAATTCTTTGACTTGCACCCTATTTAAGCAACCTTATATCATTTGGACCAAACCCTAATCAACCTTCATAGCCTCATTTCGTCCCTTAACCCATATTTTCATGTGAGTGTGATCCTTGGGCTTATAAAGTGTTTTGGTGGCCGTTTTAGAGCGCATTCAAGAAGGAGAAGGTGGTGATCAAGTCTTGGCTGTCATTGAGCTTCTAGATCCTGCATCTAGTTCATCTTGAGGAACTTCTGGAGGTATAAAGTCATATCCTTGTCATCTCTTTTGTTAGTGTGAGCTAGGGTTTTGTTATGAAGTCCATTTTTGGTTCTTGGACCCTCTCTTGAGAGTTGAGCAACTCTAGAGACTAGGATAGTTAGATCTAAGCTCTTTGAGCATGCTTGATGCATAAAGGTGCCATCTTGAAGGTTGTTCTGATACCATGCATGAGTTTGAGGTCTTAAATGAGGTCTTAATGGGAAGAATAAAGTATTGGGGATCCTTATGGCATGTAAGGGCATAAAGTTTCCAACTTTATTCCCTACGACATCTTAATGGACTCAGATATGAAGTTTAACGTTGAAATCCCAAGTATTAAGCACTTAATGGTCGTTGGTGCATATTCTGCTTATACTCGGGCATAATATTGTGTACGCTACACGTATAGCCAAGGGGCTCTGTACGCTAAGCGTACTGGAGCGGTACGTTGGGCGTATGCACCCCAGATGGGTTTGGGCTTCATGTGGACTTGTAAGCTTTTTGGGCCTTATTCAATTTTAGGCCTGGTCCCATTTTGAGTTAGTCGTCTGATTATTCTGTTTTGGGCCATCGTTGTTTTGGTTGGGCCTTAATGGGCCATGTGGCCCATTAATAGCTTTATCTTGGATCTTAGGCCCATTAGTAAAGGAATGACTTTTGGGCCACCATGTAAGGACTTAAGTTTAGGTTTTTTGGACTCTTTGACTAGGTTGAGTTATAATCCTAATTTAGGGTTATCTGTACCATTGTTCAGTGTGAGGTTTCGGACTGATAGGCAAGCAGTTATTGTGTTCAGCAGACTGAGGTGAGTCTTCTCATCATACCCATGGGTCGAAGGCGCCAATGCCGGCCCATTATCTGATATGTGGTAAATAGTTGATATGCAATTGTATCATTTGTGGTATGGATTGTTTTATGTGAAGACCATTGGGGAGCCCATGGCACCTAGATATCAGACCATGGGGGGAGCCCATGGCACTTGGTTATCAAACCATGGGGGGAACCCATGTCATTCCATGTAAATACCATGGAGGGAGTCAATGGCAATTCATGTAGGCCTTTCTATTGCATGGTTTTTATGTGATTGTGTGTGTTGTGTATTTTGGGAAACTCACTAGGTGTTTTCTTACAGTTTTTTTGGGTGTTTCAGGTACTTCTGGCTCTATGGGCAAAGGCCCAGCTTGATGGCGCAGCGTGCACTCTCCAGTATTCCGCACAAGTTCTTTTGGATACTCTGATCTTTTGAACAATGTATTATATAATGGAATTTGTGGGAAACAAATATGGATATTATTTCTAGTTAATAAATGAAATTTTTTACCTAAGTTTTTGGGCTATTACACACAGGCTTACATGCAAGCATACCAAAATCATGCAACAATTCCATACAATACTTTCTTTGATTAAGACAAATACCATTATCAACTTTAATAACTTCTATCCCTAAAATATATTTCAATTATCCTAAATCTTTAATCAAAAACTAAGATTTAAGAAAGATATTAACATTTTCTAACTTGGTACATCAATTTCCAATGATAATAATATCATCCACATATACCAGAAGCACAACAATAGTATTTTTAAAACTTCTAAAAAACAAAGAGTAATCATTTATACTCTGTTTAAAACCAAAAGTTGAAATAGAGGAACACAATTTTTCGTTCCACTTTCTTGGGGCTTGTTTAAGCCCATAGAGAGACTTTATCAGTTTACAAACCCTTGTATCATCTTTAGAATGATATCGTTTAGGTAAATTCATGTAAACACTTTCAGACAAGTCACCATATAAAAATGCATTATTTATGTCAAGCTGGAATAGAGGCCAAGAATTATGAACAACCAAGGAAATAACAAGGTGAACAGTAACTATTTTGCTACAGGAGAAAAGGTCTCCTCAAAGTCAATTCCTTCCCTCTGGTTATACCCTTTAGCCACAAGTTTGGATTTATATTGTTCTATTTCTCCATTATACTTATATTTAATTTTGTAAATCCAACGACAACCTATATCCTTTCTACCTTTGGGAAAATCAATGATCTCTCAAGTGTTATTTTTATAAAGGGTTTCTATTTCTTCATTCATAGCCTTCATCCAGTTAGGGTCTAAGGTTGCTTCATTAAAAGTTTTGGGTTCACAAGACTTATTCATATTAGACACAAAGCACAAATTTGCAATATGAGGAGAAGAATAATTAACATATTTCTCAATACCATACTTGTGTCTTCCTTTAACAACATAATCATTGAGCCTAACTGGCATGTGAACATCACAATGTGACCTAGTAACCCTAGTAGAATGACCTTCAGAAGGATTTGGATTAATTTGACCACTTTCATCAGTCAAAGTAGAAGAACTAGGAACTGTACCATTAGAAGGAGGCACATATGCCTCGCCAGTCTGGATGTTGACATTAAAAGGACCAGTCTCATCCAGATTGTGGAATGCATTAGTACCATCCCTATAATGGACACCTCTCAAGTCATCTAAACTAGCAGTATCATGTAAAGTACTAGACAGTAATGACTCATCATATGAAAAAGAATCAAAAGCATTCAGATTGTCATTGGGTTTATCAGTCATAGAGGATGATAAAGAATTTAGCTTGAAAGGAAACATAGTTTCATTAAACTTTATATCTATGGAAACAAAAATAATATTTGTATCAAGACTAAGAACTTTATAACCCTTTTATTAGAAGCATAACCAAGGAAAATACATTTATTAGCTCTTTCAGAAAATTTATCTAAATTGTTAAGCTTAGTAAGAAAGCATAAACAACCAAATACTATAAGTTTATCAATGGAAGGAGAGTTTTATAAACAAGCTCACAGGGAGAAGAACCATTCAAAACAGAAGTAGGGGTTTCGTTTATGAGAAAACAATAGTAACAACAGCATCTCCCCAGAATTGAAGAGGTAAACCAGACTGAAAGATTAAAGACCTTGAGACATTTAAAATATGCAGGTGTTTCCTCTCCACAACACTATTCTGTTGTGGAGTATGAACACAAGAAGTTTGATGCAAAATACCTTTAGATTCAGACAACAATTTCAGCCTATTATTTAAAAATTCAGTTCCATTATCTGACCTTACAGTCTTAATTTTAACTTCGAATTGATTAAAAACAATACTAAAGAAAACAAAAACATAGTTATAGACCTCATCTTTAAACTTCAACAAGTAAACCGAAGTTGCTAGTGTGATATCATCCACAATAGTAAAAAAAAACCTAAAACCATTTGAAGTGGTCACAATATAAGGACCCCAAACATCAAGTTGAATTAGCTCATCAAGTCTAGTAGTGATATGTTGATGATTTGGAAGGACTCTCTAGTTTGTTTGGCCTTGTGACATATATCACAAGGAGGGAGAACATCATTACTAAACTTTAGCTTACTTTTTAAAGAAATTAAAGCGTGATCAGATGGATGACCAAGTCTATGATGCCAAGTGAGTTTAGAAACACAAAAAATAAAAGAACTAACAATCCTAGAATTATTACCTGAAGGCTAACTATGTATATAAAGATACCTCCAAATTGTTTACCATTCCCCACCATCTCCTTTGATTGGAAACCCTGGATTTTACAATTATGTTCATTAAAGACAACCTCACAATTACTATCTTTGTAGAATTTATGGACAGATAAGAGATTTACATTAAAGCCGGGAACAATAAATACATCAAACAAGGTTAAGGAATCAGACAAATTCATATTCCTAGTTTTTTTCAATTTTAGCAGAAGTCCCATCAGGATGACTAACAAGAAGATCCAACTTAGATACATCTACAATATCATGAAGAGAGGATTCAGAAGCTATAGTATGTTGATTTGCTCCTGAATCCACAATCCATTTTTGGCAATTAATGGTAGAGTTAAAGTTACAATTAGAATTAAAAGCTTTGAATAAGCAAGTACCTGCCATATTTGCACTAGCAGATGCTTCCTCATTCAATTGTTTTTCATTGATGAGTTGCAAAATCTTGATATATTGATCCTTAGTCAGTTGATTTAAATCATAGTCTCTATTGGAATCAGATAAACTAGATGAATTAGGACTTCCAGAAGGGGTAGTGGCGGAATTAACAGAAAAATTCCGATTAGAATTGTTTTGATTATTAGACTTACTTCTTGGCTTAAAATCTTTAGGATGACCAATTATTTTGTAACATTTATCTATAGAGTTACCCTTAATGCCACAGATTTTACACTTAACAACTTGGCCTTTGTTCTTATTAAAGTTATTTGAGTTAAACCTATTGTTGAACCTACTATTAAATGCAGTACATTGAGACCTATGTGAAGACTGAGATGATTGAGTGGTAGATAAAGAACCATTTCTTTGAAGACACTCTTCTCTGGACACAATAGAGAAGGAATTTTGACATTAGGTACAGGTTCCATAAGAAAAATATGAATTTTGACTTGACAATAAGAGTCATCAAGACCACTAGGAAACTGCATAAGTTTCACTAGATTTGATTGATCTTTGAGTTTAACAGAAGCCTCACAAGTACACTCAGTCAAACTAGTAAGACCATCAAACTCCTTCCACAAGGCATCAAGTTTATTGAAGTAGTCTGACAAGGAACTTCCATTTTGTTTGAGAGAATTAATTTGTTGATGAATGTTGAAAACAACAGACCTATCAGACTTTTTCTAGGTTTCAAAGATATTTTTTCAAATGTCCTCAGCTACTTTAGAATAAGCTTGACTCTAATAGATGGAGTCAGAAATAGATGAAAGAAGCAAAGAATAAATAACAACATTAGCCCTGTCCCATTTAGATTGTTTGGATGCATTAACATCATTCTTTTATAGGGTACCATCAACGAATCCTAATTTATTTCTATCCCTAAGAGCTCTAGACATGGAACTTCTCCATTGCCTAAAATTTTCATTACCAATTAACTTTATGGTAATAATTGTTCTAACAACATTATCACAAGGATGAATGTAGAGAGGATCATCAAAGTTAACTTAATTATCCTTTCCACTTCCACCCAGAGAATCAGTAGGACCAGCCATAAAAACACAATTAATACACAAATAACAAGCAAGAATCGCATAATAGATAGGAACAAAAATCCAAGCAAAGGAAACACAAAAAAAACAACAAACAACTGTATCGATCACAAGTCCAGATAGTCACCATGTTTGTGTTAGATTAGGTGTCTAAGCCAATAACTAAATTAGTATAATCTTGAATTATTAGCAAAGTCCTTTTGGGTTGCCCTCAAACCTTGTAATTGACCGGAATGTTTTTTTCGAGAGAGAGAGACTGGTTTATTAATTTATTATACAGTTAATAAATTAATTAGAAATCAAAATAAATTATTTATTAATATATTATGAGAATAATATATTAATTAGAAATAGTATTATTTAATTAAGAATTAATCAGAAATTAATTGGAATTAATTTTGGGATTAATTGGATTAATTAAAAGTGGAAGGACTAAAGATGAAAATGTTCAAAGTTGAACATTGACAAATTCTAGAACCTCCCTAGGAGGGGGGACAAAATTCTAGATGGTTATGGGGTTTCTAGAGATTTTCTTAGGCTCTAAGGAAGCTTGGATGCCTTAAGGGGAAAGAAAAACGGATAAGGCTTATCCAAGGAAACCTGCCTTATCCTTGCTCCTCTAATCACCTATATAAGCCCTCCTAAGGGTTAATAATTTCGTTCATCCCTTATATAAGAGGTAGAAATGAAAATCCTTCCTCCTCTCATCTCTCCTCTTTAGCCTCCAATTTGCTAGGGTTTGGGTGTGAGCCATTCGAGGCATGAGATTTTTGGTGCTTGCTTTCTAAAGCTAGATCAAGAAGGAATCATTGTTTATTTACAATAATAAACAAAAGGCATGTAATTTCTATAAACGTTTGATATTTTCAAAAATAGCAATGTACTTTTAGGGTTTTTGAAATTCAATAGTTGCTTGCAAATCATAGTGAGAACATGGATCATTTAGGGTGCATGTGAACTTAGGGTTTATGTTTTTTCCGCCAAAATAGTTTTTTGTAACATGTAAAACCCATCAGTGGCATCAGAGCCATTGTTCTCATTGATCTTGCACAAAGTTGAATAGACTAAAATTAGGGTTTATAGAAACTAAACCCTAATGGAGACATTTTCGAAAATTGCTAGGGTTCTTGAAACCATAACCTCTACCCTTAGTTTTTTTTTTCGATTTTTACAAGGGTTTTAGAAACCCTAGCCTCCTCCTTATTTTCGATTACTTAGAGGGAAAGTTAGGTTTCCCTTATTTGATAATTATTGTTTTAATTAGTTAAAATTGAATAATTAAGATTGCTTCATCAGCTTTTGGTTGGAACTTTGTAAGCTGATCGCGGTTGTTTTTGATGAAGCATCTGCATCCAAAAACATGAAGAAAAGAGATACTTGGCTTTTGACCGTTCATGGCTTCGTATGGTTTCATATTGAGGCGTCGATTGATAATACTCCTATTTTGAGTGAAACATGCAGTTGAGACAGCTTCAGCTCAAAGATAGAGTGGAAGATTTGCAAAGTTAAGCATAGATCGAGCAGCTTCAACAAGTGTTCTGTTGCGTCGTTCGACTACACCATTTTGTTGTGGGGTGTATGGAGCAGAGAAGTTGTGGTCAATACCTTTCTCGGTGAGGAAGTTCTCAATGGTGGCATTGGTAAACTCCGAACCATTATCACTTCGGATTCGTCTCAGAGGAAGTTTGATGAGAACTTCAATTCCTTTGATAAAGTTGATGAGTTCCGAGGTTGTTTCTTACTTGAGCCTTAGGATGAAGATCCAGGTGAACCTAGTAAAATCATCCACAATCACAAGAATGTATTTTTGTGATGTAGACTTTCTACTATTGAGGGTCCACACAGATCAATATGCAGAAGTTCTAACAGCTCCGAGATGGATTTTTCAATGATGACAGGATGACCCTTCTTCGATTTCTTTCCACACTCGCATGCAGCACATAAATGATCATTATCTAACTTGAGGAGTGGCAGACCTCTTACCATTTCACCGGAAACAAGATCGTTCATATATCGAAAGTTTAGATGAGCAAGCCTTCAATGCCATAACCAACTGACGTCAGGAAAAGCTTTTGAGAGTAAACAGAGCTGGGATTTGCCAATGATCATGTTGATGTCAAGACGATACATGTTCTTGTTGTCATTTGACTTGATTAAACATTCCTTCCAGTCTTCTATCATGACATAGTTGTGTTTCTTGCAGAATTCAACTCGATGATTTGCATCAGTGAGTTGAGCCACACTTATCAGATTATGCTTCAGGTCAGCTACATATGCCACGTTTGAAATGGAGAAATTTCCATTTGTAAGGATGCCATAACCTCTTATCTGAGAGTTGGATTTGTTTCCATACGTCACGTAACAAGCATTTGGTGAAAGTTTGAGATCTCGCAGAAAGTCCTTCTGCCATGTCATGTGCATGGAGCAAGCACTATTAATATACCATATTGTTTCTTGCTCCGAAGCACAAAGTGACAGCAAAATTAGTGAGTTGTGGAGTTTTTAGGCTCCAAGTTAGGTTTTGGGACAAGGGCACGGGTTTTGGACTTTGGTTGTGACTTTTAAGCAACAGTTCTTTTAGAGGGTTTATTTCGAGATCCTTTTGGAAATAAATATAAAGCCATTGTTCTTTCATCTATCCAGTAATCATACTTAATGACATGTGGTTTCAGAACAACTTTTCTCGGACCAGTAACTTCGGAATTACTGTGTCTCTCGGAGTTGCAGTTTCATTTTTGAGAATTTTTACTTTCCATACAAGATTTTGTTTTGAAGATTTTTGTGAAAATGTTTTCTTAATGACTTGTTCTTTGTTTGATGATACATTTGGTTTTGAAGGCTGTTGAGTTTTGAAAATCATACCATCAGATTTGGCTATGAAAGCAGATGAAACAGTCTGTGGAGAGTTAGTTCTGACAGACTGAGTATCTGCAATGGGATTTTTCGATATGAGGTTGACAACCTTCTTATGTTCTAACTGACTGGGAGGATTAGATGGCCTTTTGAGAATCTTAACAGGTACGAAGGTGTTGTGACTCCTAGTCGATGCGCTGGCAGTCCGAGATACACTCTTTTTGGAGTTCTCATGGAATCTGGAATTTTGTCTTAACTTAATTTCCTTTTTGAGAGCATTCTTGGCTTCTACCTTAGGATCAATAACATCTTTCCTATTTAACATTGGATTTTTTTAGATTTGAAAGAGGACTTGGAAGTTTGACCTACAGATGGATTGTTAAACACAAGCTTGAATGGCACAAGCTTTTTTTTTTGGAAATTAGTTGCGAGTCATAATCACATGAATTCGATGAATCATCAATGTCACTATCTAAAGATACCCAACCAAACTCAACAGTATCAGGTTCATTTGACTCCGAAATGATTTCCTCAACAACACAGTTGTTAGGAGGACTGTGATTCAGAATTTGAACGACAATGTTGTTGGATTAGATGTCTAAGCCCATAACTATTATTGGTATGTACTTGAACCGAGAGTAGCATGGTCCATTTGGGTTACATAACACCACGACAATTTGTTAGGATGGACTCTTGAGAGAAAGGTTATATATGATTTATTAATATATTATAAGTTCTAATATATTAATATAAGATCATATGTTTTATTAGTATTGATCAAGAATTAATTTGTAATTAATTTAGTGATCAAAAGAGACTAATTAAATCTATGGGGAGTAATTATGGTAATTAGTTATATTTATATGTGTTGGGCTTATGATCCATGTTGGACCAAGTTTATGTATGGATACATAAAGAGTTGGCCACATGAACCATGGATCATAAAACCCATGGGTATGGATTTGGATTATATCCATGACTCTTGAAATCCCACATATAAATATGTAGTCCATTGCCCAAAATCGCCACTTGAGGAAGACTATTAGTTCTTAGAGAATTATGGTGTTTTTGGTGCATGGAGTTTCTCTCTCAAGAGTCACCTTTGTTCTAGGTGAGTTGTGATTCCATTTGGGGTGCAACACTCGGGGCACTAAGTTCTTAAAGGCCAAAGTGTTTCAAGCAACACCAAATACATCAAGACTTCAAGCCACAAAAAAGGTATGTTACTCTAACTGGTATCTTGTATTGTTTATGACAAATTGCATTCTAGTTATAAGTTTAATGCCTTGGAAACCATTTGCATGTATAATTAGTGAAAACATAGATCCAAGGTATTTAGGGTTGTATGTGCACCATAGGATGCTGTAGTATACTAAAGCCCATCAGTGGTATCAGAGCCAAGGCTTGTTTTCATTTATACTTGCTGAAAAAGGCTGAAAATCGAAGTTTTTTGCTGTCTGGACAGGGGAATCGATGAGTCCATTAAGGGACTCGACGAGTCCATGTACAAATTCATCCAACTCGTCGAGTTGGTTCTTGCACTCGGCGAGTTGGACCCCCTGACAGCATATCTTCGAGTTTTTTGGCTGGAATTGGACTAGGAACATTACCCTAAGCTGTTTTTGAACTTATAAACCTGTTTTTGATGTGGTAATGTTCATGCTAATCCAATTTCAAAGATAATTGTCAATGGATTCATGTTTTGTATTAGTTTAATGGTTAGACAAATTACATGAAAATTGTTTGATTTGAATTATCTTGTTCTTATGAGTTGGTTTAGATTAATAGAAAAATTATGTGATAATTTGTTTTCAATCCAAATTGATCTAAAAGTTGTTCATAAATTTTTTTTTGTAACTTGTCCTCAAGTTATATGAAAAGTCTCATTTATGATTTTTAAAACTCATAAGATTTCCATAAGTTATGAAAATGAAGAGTCTCATTTTTTTTAATGTTTTTAAAGTCTTCCATAACTTGTCCTCAAGTTATGAAACTTGAAGAGTTTTTCCATTAAAACTACTTTAAACTCATAAGTTATGGAAACCAAAAGTCTTGAATTGTTCAAAACTTGCCCTCAAGTTTTGGAATTTGTAAAGTTACCCCCATGTATTCTTTAGTTCCAAACCCTAGATTTTAAATAGTTTAAAATTCAACCCATATACTATTATAATATTATAGGTTTAATATTTATATATATGTATAAGAGTATGTCAGTCTTACCGTTAGTAGGCCTCATTGACGAAGCCGGTCTATAAGGGGGGTATAAGGTTACTGCCTATAAAATGGCAGTTTAATGGGTGTCCACTCTCACCCACTACTTCCTTGACTGGTGGAGGGTCGTTAGCCGAACGGGTTTGACAAAACATTAATTCTCCCTTCATTAAAAGTATAATGATAAATACTAAGTAACTAAACACTTATAAATTCCCGATCTTAGTTACTTAGGAAAATGTGAATTTGGTGCTAACCCATGAAATTACACTTTGTACCTTTCCAAGTCGTTGGTGGAGCGTGTGTGGGTAATCGGCACACTAACATGGACTAGTAAGAGTGGCAAAGGGTGACTTAATGTTTATCATAGATCGGTGGAGTGCGTGTGGGTAACCGGCACATCGATTAGGTGATAAAGATTAAGGGTATCAAGTTAATTTGCATGGTTATTCACACATTGTTTGTGATCCTCGGCATCCCAGTCACAAACTTGAGAGGTCACAATCAAGATTTAAACATGCCATTGAAAAGTTCAATGAATCTCAAAAGATCTAGGAGTTTCAAACCAATTAAAACCTAATACCTATTTCTTTTTTCATGGTGGAAATTGGTGAATCGTCATTCGCCTACCTTCAAATATTTTATAGCTTGTATCACGACATCCCTCTTCCAAGTTATAAAATATTGTGTTGGGTCCTAGCCTTAATATTTCGTATTGGGTGTTATATTAAGGACTTAAATCAACTAACTTGAATTTCTCCCATTGTCTAGTTCAGACAACTATGATATTCCCAAATCCCTTGGAACAAGCTTTGCTAATGAAGATGATGTCTTGCGATTGGATCATGGAAATCATATTTATCTTCCTCCACCTCCTCCAATTATTCTCCATAACCCACAAGTTCTTGAAAAGTTCAAGGTCACTCAGGCCCTATTGGCAAGCAAAGTCTATGTGTGCTCACATCTTGGAGATGAAGTCACATATTGACAAGCCGGGAGCGTTGGGTGTCAAGGTCTTGAGGAAGTTGGTTGTTGACTAGGTTCTTCAATCACTTTATATGTCACATAGTGAGTTCCTTTAGGACTACTATATGACAGACCATGACATAACCCTTAATGATCTTACCTATTTGCTTGGTGCTGCTGAATCAGCAATGATTTGGAGCACTGGTAAAGCAAATTTGATTGGAAGATCGACTTCCCAAACTTCCATGGACATTGAAAACCGTAACATTATAAATCCAGAAAAGCTTTCTCTTCCCAATGGAAAGGGATCAGCCATAGTCAACTGTCACACCCCCAACCCAGACGGCGGAAACGTCCGGGGGTGGAGGACTTCATTTGTAGTATCACAACACATGCATCATAGTAATCAAAGTACAAACAACCATTGTATTTTAAAAGTATAAATATTTACATGTGTTCAATCATTGTATATTGAAACCAAAACAGTTTCAAAAAGAAGACATGACTCAAAATAGCTCCATCTTCTCAAAAGCTCGGGGACTACCTGTCTACTGATTCCCTGAGAATACAAGTAATGTGAAAAGAGAGTATCAACATAAAGTTGAGGGAGTGCATAAGTATTTATGTTTGAAAGTATGTTTTCTGTTTCTTGAATATGTAAATTGTTCCAGAAAATCCTATATTTTCTACTGTATATGAAAAGTATTTTTAATTACATAAAACCATTCTATTTGTAAATCAATGTTCTGTTATTAAATTCCTTTTTGTATAAACTGTAATAGTGAGAGTGTGCCTGGCTTAACCAACTGTTTATTGAATACTGAGATGTAATACAGTAAAAACTGTATCATAGTAAACTGGTACTTTGAAAATGTACTTTAGTTAATTATACACTAACATATTGTTAATATCTTTTTAATGAGTTATTATAACCATACTGAGATAGATGACCTGACCCAACGCTTTGAAGGCGTCTAAAAACTGTTGATAACAATTGTCACTCGTAGGCGTGTATGCCTGACTGTAGCTAGCAGTCTGAGTGCGGGGTTGTTAATCCCAATATAGATCTATACACACATTATTTCGATCCCCGACTGGAGATTCTGGTTATAATGTCATGACTTTAACTATGTTGTTTAAATGAACTAAACAACCTGAATCAAATGACTCATAAAAAGCATATAGACGTTACATGTATAATAGTTATGAAAAACCCAATCATTATGAAATGAATAATTCATAGAATGCCATTGAATTAGTATTTGAAAAATGTATACTCTTGATTAGTTTTTGAATCAAACCTTTGTTCTTGTAATACAGTGTGTTTTAGTATACTTGAATCGTGATTTAATGTTCTATGAATCATAAATTATACCTATTATAATTTATATGTACTTTCTGAAATGATATTAACTATTCATGAATGCAACCCCTTGCTCAACATGTTACAAAGGGTATTTGAACTGAACGAATTAACTTTTATATATTTATATACATATACAATTATATAAATAAAATTTAAATGACATTTGGACAAATAACCATTACTTATAATCCCACATCCAAACAAGGAAAAGGAACCAAAGTGAACTCTCAGTCCTATGCCTTTTAATCCTTATATATATATATATATATATATATATATATATATATATATATATATATATATATATATATATATATATATATATACATATACATATATATATATATATATACATACATATATATATATATATATGTATATATATATATATATATATGTATGTATATATATATATATATGTATATGTATGTATATATATATATATATATATATATATATATACATATATATATATATATATATATATATATGTATATGTATGTATATATATATATATATATGTATGTATATATATATATATGTATATGTATGTATATATATATATATATATATATATATATATATATATATATATATATATATATATATATATATGTATATGATTTATGGGGAAAATATAAGTTTATTAAAACCATTTAAAAGAAGTCTAACATTTTGAAATACTTTTGATGACTTAATGTCATTTTAACACAATCTTAGAAACCATTTGTTTGTAACACAAAATCTTTGTGTTAGACTTGTATCCCCCCCCCCCCCCCCTTAAAACAGTAAAAACTATGAAAATATGGGGGTATGAACTCACTTGTTAAGAGTGACGATTTGATGAAAAATTGGGCTTTACGCGGGTAGCACTTCGACTGGAAAGAGGTTAGCTTTTCGAGAATTTCGGGGCTTCGGGCTTTCGTCGGAACTTGGATACGTCATCGGGGCGTCGGGGTAGTATCGAGAGGCTTAAAAGTGAGAAAATATAGGAGAGAGGATAGAAAATGGCACCTAAAACCGGAGGTATCGATTTCTATTTATAGGAGGTTGAGGCCTCCCCGTACGTTGGGCGTAGCGTACGTGGCCAGCCAAGCCGTTACGCGTCGGAGCTAGTGATCCTGCATGGCTCGCATGCAGCGAGGGGGTGACGGAGTGTCAACGTGGCTGGCTCCTGGCCTTGTTTCCGAGTACGCTGGGCGTACTCTTGTACGCAGGGCGTACTCCCTTTTTCCAAACTTCTAAAATTCATATCTTTTGCATACGAGCTCCATTTTTAAAGTTCTTTATATCCACGCGTAGGTGAGACTATTCTCTACAACTTTCGTTTAGACTCCGTCGGCTAATTTTGAATTTATTTTTAAAGTTATATTTTTAACAGGCCGGGACAGAAAAAGTCCGTTTAAAATTCATAACTTCTTCATCTGACGTCCGTTTTCGTCTGTCTTTTTATCGTTGTACTACCATTGATGAGATCTTCAATTCTCGTTTAGGTTGCGTCGGCTAAAAATCACTCAATCTTTATTTCGAGTTTTTAGTTGTGTACTGCTATGTCGAATCTTAGAAAAATCATAACTTCTTCATATGAAGTCAGATTTTGGTGTTCTTTTTATGGACACTCTCGGTTTAACGTATACTATAACTTTCATTTAGATAGTTAAGGTTAAAAAGCATTTTATTGAAAATTCAAATTTTATGTTAAACAATGTTTTGTCGGTTTTGTCGCGGATTTTCGATAGGTCATAACTTCTTCGTTATAACTCGGAATTGGGCGTTATTTATATTTTTGGAATCCTTGACAGGATTTCTACCACTATGTTCATGCCCAACAAGTTTGTTTAACATTTAATTTTTGAGGGTTGATATGTAAATGTATATAATATACAAAAAAAATTCCCTTTATTATATATATATATATATATATATATATATATATATATATATATATATATATACACACACACACTATTACATAAAGTCGAAATAACAGGATGTTACATCAACTCGGTTGACCAAATGGTAAAGAGAAAGGCTAAGTCTGAGATAGTCTCGTGTACCATTCCCAAAGAGTCCATATGTTTTTATTGCCAAAGGAAGAGGAATTGGTTGCAAAGTTGCCCTATTTACCTGAAAGATCATAAGGATGGTAAAGTCGACAATAACCCAAATGGTATCATGACCACCCGTTGTCCTGGGCAACTTGGTTATGAAATCTACTATCTCGGTCAGAGATAATAGATATTGGCACACCATGCAACTGTACTATTTCTTTTAAGTACGTCCTTGTTAACTTCTCCATTTTATATGTTTCTTTTATTGGCTGGAAGTGGGCGGATTTGGTTAATATGTCGACAATAACCAAAATGGTATCATGACCACCCGTTGTCCTGGGCAACTTGGTTATGAAATCCATTGTAATTCGCTCCCACTTCCATTCAGGGATTTCAGGTTGTTGCAATAAACCTGAAGGTTTCTGGTATTCTACCTTGACTTTGGCACAAGTAAGGCGCTTGTCCGGTAGCGATTTCGGCCTTCATGTTAGGCCACCAGTATAGTTTCTTGAGGTCTAGATACATCTTGTCTGAACCTGGATGAATGGAGTATCGGGTTTTGTGTGCTTCATTCATAACCACGTCTTTGTAACCACCGAACTTTGGTGTCCAGATCCGGTTCATGAAACAATAGACTCCATCATCCCTGACTTCGAAGTTCTTATCCATTCCTCTCAGGGTTTCACCTGCCACATTTTCGGGTTTCAAGGCCTCGATTTGAGCCTATCTGATCTGTATGGACAGATATGAATGGATTGTCAAGGTCAATGACTTTACTCGGCGTCCTGAGTATTCTTTTCTGCTAAGGGCGTCAGCTACTACGTTTGCTTTACCAGGGTGATAAAGAATCTCACATTCATAGTCGTTCAGTAGCTCCACCCACCGTCGTTGTATCATGTTTAGCTCTTTTTGGTCGAAGATATGCTGGAGACTTTTATGGTCCGTGAATACTGTGCATTTCGTGCCATATAGGTAATGTCTCCATATCTTCAGAGCAAATGGTTCCTAACTCAAGGTCATGCATTGTATAGTTGACCTCATGTGTCTTGAGTTGTCTCGAGGCGTAAGATATAACCTTTCCTCTTTGTATCAAAACACATCCTAGCCCTTGATTAGAAGCATCACAGTACACTACAAAGTCCTCTGTCCCTTCGGGTAGAGACAAGATCGGTGCACTGCACAAAGCTCGTTTCAATGTTTGGAACGCTGTTTCTTGCTTCTCTCCCCAACTAAAAGTTACACCCTTTTGTGTCAGGGTGGTAAGCGGTTTAGCGATTCGGGAGAAATTTTGGATGAATCTGCGATAGTAGCCAACAAGACCTAAGAATTTTCGGATTTCTGTAGGTGTTTTGGGTGCTGACCAGTTTTCAATTGCCTTGATTTTAGAAGGGTCCACGTGTATTCCTTCTGAACTAACCACGTGACCCAGGAAATCTACTTTTCTGATCCAAAATTCACATTTTGAAAACTTCGCATAAAGTTTTTCGGTTCTCAGAGTTTGTAATACTTGACAAAGATGTTGGCCATGCTCCTCTTTGCTTCTTGAGTAGATAAGAATGTCGTCAATGAAGACTATGACGAATTTGTCCAGGAATAGACGACACACTCTGTTCATTAGGTCCATGAATACAGCAGGTGCATTTGTCAATCTAAATGGCATCACTACAAACTCGTAATGACCATAAGGAGTTCTAAACGCGGTTTTAGGAATTTCCTCCTCCAAAATCCGTAACTGGTGATACCTGGATCTTAAGTCTATTTTCGAGAAGTAGCTCTCACCTTGAAGTTGGTCAAACAGATCATCAATGCGAGGCAAAGGATATTGATTCTTGATGGTAAGTTTATTTAGCTCGCGATAGTCTATGCACATACATAATGATCCATCCTTCTTCTTTACGAATAAAACCGGTGCTCCCCAGGGTGAGAAGCTTGGTCTTATGAAACCTTTGCTAAGGAGTTCGTTAAGATGGTTGGATAATTCCTGCATCTCAGAAGGTGCAAGACGATAGGGGGATTTGGCTACAGAGGTAGCCCCAGGGATTAAGTCGATTCTGAATTCGACTTGTTGTTCGGGAGGCACTCCTGGAAGATCGTCGGGAAAAATGTCGGGAAAGTTGCAGACCTCAGGAATGCTCGCGATGTCTTTCACTTCTTGCTTTTTGTCTACCATGTGAGATAAGAAAGCACAGTAATCTTTGCGAAGGTACTTCTGTGCCTTGATGCAAGAAATGATCTGAAGTTTCGTTATGGCTTTGTCGCCGTAGTTAATAAGAGTTTCGTTAGTTGGCAAGTTCAGGAGAATGGCTCTTTCATAGCATAGGATGTCGGCATGGTTAGAGCACAACCAATCCATACCTATTATGGTGTCAAAACTCTTGATAGAGACTGGCATAAGGTCTATTTGGAACGAAAAGTTATTCAAGGTAAGTGTACATCCTATGTATATATCGTTGGTGTATTCGGATTTCCCGTTAGCCATTTCGACTGTAAAAGTCTCATTTAGTGGTTGGGAGTTTTGATTTAGCAGGTGTTTAAAATTATGGCTCACGGAGCTCTTCTCAACACCACAATCAAATAGAATGTATGCATAAGTATTGTTGAGAAGAAACGTACCCATGACTACTGCAGGGTCTGCCACTGCTTCTTCGTGACCCATTGCTAGAATCCTCCCAACTCCACCGGTATTTCCAGCTTTCGGACAATCTCTCTTGAAATGCCCCACATCACTGCATTGGTAGCATGCTTGACTTACTCCAGCGGTAGGTACTTGGTTAATCGGTTGGGGTGGTGATCTACAGAATTGGGCAGTATGCCCTTTTCTGTTGCAGTTACGACACTGCATTTCCCGGCAATTTCCGTTATGGTGAAAATTGCATTTGTTGCATTTGGGGAGATTACCAGCACATGGCTTAGCTGGTGCAGGGTTAGCAGGAATAGCAGCAGGTACAGTAGCAGCTTGGACCGCCACTAATTATTGCTTATTTGAGGGTTCCTGAGAAGAATTCCCCTTTCTCTTATTACAACCCTTCTTCTTGCTGTTGTTGTTGTTTTCCTTGGGTTGTTCTGGGGTAGCAACCACAGTGTTTTGACGAGTTCCGTGGTCAATAAGGGACTGTGCCAATTCTTTGGCACTGTTAAAGGTAACAGGCCTAGAAGCAATGACACTAGCCTGAATCTGGGACGATAATCCCCAGATATACCTCTCTATCTTTTTTCTCTCCAGAGCAACCATTTCTGGACAAAGTATCGCTAAGTCACATAATCGATTCGTGTAGGTTGTTATGTCTGAACCAACCATAGTAAGACCCCAAAGCTCTTGCTCAAGTTTCTGAATTTCACCTCGCGGGCAGTACTCCCGCATCAACATGGTCTTCAAGTTCTCCCAACTTATGGAGTTGGCCACTACCAAGGTTAGTGACTTAACATGGCTGTTCCACCATGTTAGGGCTCTGTTAGCAAAGGTACAGACAACAAATTTGACTTTGCTACCCTCTGGGCAGGAGCAGATCTCGAAGACTACCTCTGTTTTCTCGATCCATTGTCTTAACGCCATCACTCCCCCAGTCCCGTTAAAGGTCCTGGGTTTAGCCTTCGAGAAATCCTTATGGGTACACTCTCATGAGTGTCCGTGATTCTCTCCGTGGTTGGGGGGATGTGCACCAGTTCCTGATCCACCTGCACCAGGGGTGTTTATATGAGACATAGCAGCTGCAACAGCTGTTGTGACCATCGCCTGAAACATGGCAGCGTCGAATTGAGGAGGTGGTGGCGGAGGTGGTGTTGGCGCTTCATTAACAGTGTTACGTCTTGGGTTTCTCCAAGGAGGCATCTTTTACTATAAAAGTTAAAAGATGAAAAGATGATAAGATATCAAGAGTGAATATGAATATGATATCTCTGAACTAAAATACTTAGTTCAATATGAATCTTGTAACGAATTGGTAATAGAAGTCTATTACAAGTACAACTTGCAAAAAGATAATATGAATTTGAGTGGTTATTTTTCAAAGATTATGAAAATACATGTCGATTGTATTGGTATATTAAGTACATATAGTCTGGAAAACTTGACCTTAAAGCAGGTCTATAATATACCACAATACTGCGAAAATATCGACATCAAACCGACCTACCGAAAAATAAAATTTTCGCGGTCATACTGAAAAACATGAAAAATAACACTAGAACAAATTCATAGATTTATACTATAACAAAAATACAATATGTTGTTCGAAAAGTTGGACCTATCTAAAGGTCTACAGTACACCAATTTACTGAAATAAAACATTTAGCCAAAGTCCTAATCTATAACAAAAATTGGAAGTAGAATAAACACTACTTGCGTTGCGTACTGCGACGAGTACTAGACTTTGCTTCCTGGTGTTTGGTTTGCATTAGCTGTCTTTCCAAGGTAGTTTGATGCTCCCTTAATTACCTTATTTATGTTAGGGCAACATTCATTTGGTTTTGCAGTGCCTCGGTGTGGGTTTGGGATTCATCTTGAATTTCGTCCAGACGACGAATATCCGCAACACTGATTTGTGTCGTTGCATTGATTTCCAGGATCCGGTTTATCGAAACCCTCGCCTGATCGGTTTGGCGAGCTATGCGATGAACAATGACAGGAAGAGCCCTGTCGGCTGATCCTCCGTTACTGAGATCGTAGAAATCTCGGTACAATCCATATGGTGGGCGATGGCCCTACTGTCGGCTCCAGTGATATATGTGATCTCCCCAAACTGGCGTTGCTCCTTGATATCCTTGTCTGACTGCGGGAGATGGGATGGCTGGTGGGGGATTTATTACTGTGGGTTCTGTGTCGGTACCCTCTGAATCTTCATCTTCATCTTCTTCTTCCTCTTCTTCTGGATCTTTTTCTTCCTCTTCTTCTGGATTTTCTTCTGGATCCTCTTCCGGATCCTCTACTATCCATCCTTCGTTACCGTAGTTCGGAAAATAAGGGTCCCCTGGTAAATGATATCCAGCCATTGTGTCTGTACGAGAATAAGGAAATAAGAAGTGCATGAAAACTAAAGTATAATATTAAACATCGATGTTAGACTATTGCATCTATAGTATCATAAAATACTCCTATAGTATTTTAAATTTATGTTTTGTTCTAGAGTTTCTTCTACATATGTATAATTGGTAAGTTTTAGACATGTCGCAACACTACCATCACTCCCAAACACATGTTGGTCATATCTCAAACCAATATAGTTGATCAGACTATATTAATCCCATATATGATTACATAATTGTCCAGGTTTGACTGTAGTGTCCAACATCCAAATACTTTTAAGTTCTTATGATTGTGATACTGTACTTGTAGGTATGAGTGTTAGTATACTTCTTGTAAAAATACTTAGATTTTTAAAAAGTATACTTGTAGTCAGAGCTCTTAGCCCCAATGTATTTATAGTTTGTAAATCTTTTATGGATTGATATACTGAGTTCACTATAACCAATGCTCTGATACCAATCTGTCACACCCCAAACCAGACGTCGGAAACGTCCGGGGGTGGAGGACTTCATTTGTAGTATCACAACACATGCATCATAGTAATCAAAATACAAACAACCATTGTATTTTTAAAAGTATAAATATTTACATGTGTTCAATCATTGTATATTGAAACCAAAATAGTTATACAAAAAGAAGACATGACTCAAAATAGCTCCATCTTCTCAAAAGCTCGGGGACTACCTGTCTCATGATTGCCTGAGAATACAAGTAATTTGAAAAGAGAGTATCACTATAAAGTTGAGTGAGTGCATAAGTATTTATGTTTGAAAGTTTGTTTTCTGTTTCTTGAATATGTAAACTGTTCCAGAAAATCATATATTTTCTGCTGTATATGAAAAGTAGTTTTAATTACATAAAACCGTTCTATTTGTAAATCAATGTTCTGTTATTAAATTCCTTTTTGTATAAACTGTAATAGTGAGAGTGTGCCTGGCTTAACCAACTGTTTATTAAATACTGAGATGTAATACTGTAAAAACTGTATCATAGTAAACTGGTACTTTGAAAATGAACTTTAGTTAATTATACACTAACATATTGTTAATATCTTTTTAATGAGTTATTATAACCATACTGAGATAGATGACCTGACCCAACGCTTTGAAGGCGTCTAAAAACCGTTGATAACAATTATCACTCGTATGCATGTATGTCTGACTGTAGCTAGCAGTCTGAGTGCGGGGTTATCAATCCCAATATAGATCTATACACACATTGTTTCGATCCCCGACTGGAGATTCTGGTTATAATGTCACGACTTTAACTATGTTGTTTAAATGAACTAAACAACCTGAATCAAATGACTCATAAAAAGCATATAGACGTTACATGTATAATAGTTATGAAAAACCCAATCATTATGAAATGAATAATTCATAGAATGCCATTGAATTAGTATTTGAAAAATGTATACTCTTGATTAGTTTTTGAATCAAACCTTTGTTCTTGTAATACAGTGTGTTTTAGTATACTTGAATCGTGATTTAATGTTCTATGAATCATAAATTATACCTATTATAATTTATATGTACTTTCTGAAATGATATTAACTATTCATGAATGCAACCCCTTGCTCAACATGTTACAAAGGGTATTTGAACTGAACGAATTAACTTTTATATATTTATATACATATACAATTATATAAGTAAAATTTAAATGACATTTGGACAAATAACCATTACTTATAATCCCACATCCAAACAAGGAAAAGGAACCAAAGTGAACTATCAGTCCTAAGCCTTTTAAACCTTATATAAATATATATATATATATATATATATATATATATATATATATATATATATATATATATGATTTATGGGGAAAATATAAGTTTATTAAAACCATTTAAAAGAAGTTTAACATTTTGAAATACTTTTGATGACTTAATGTCATTTTAACACAATGTTAGAAACCATTTGTTTGTAACACAAAATCTTTGTGTTAGACTTGTATCCCCCCCCCCCCCTTAAAACAGTAAAAACTATGAAAATATGGGGGTATGAACTCACTTGGTAAGAGTGACGATTTGATGAAAAACTAGGCTTTACGCGGGCAGCACCTCGACTGGAAAGAGGTTAGCTTTTCGAGAATTTCGGGGCTTTGGGCTTTCGTCGGAACTTGGATACGTCACCTGGGCGTCGGGGTAGTATCGAGAGGCTTAAAAGTGAGAAAATATAGGAGAGAGGATAGAAAATGGCACCTAAAACCGGAGTTCGCGGTTTCTATTTATAGGAGGCTGAGGCCTCCCCGTACGATGGGCGTACTACGCTGGGCGTAGCGTACGTGGCCAGCCAAGCCGTTACGCGTCAAAGCTAGTGAGCCTACATGGCTCGCATGCAGCGAGAGGGTGACGGAGTGTCGACGTGGCTGGCTCCTGGCCTTGTTTCCGAGTACGTTGGGCGTACTCTTGTACGCGGGGCGTACTCCCTTTTTCCAAACTTTTAAAATTCATATCTTTTGAATACGTGCTCCGTTTTTTACGTTCTTTATATCCACGCGTAGGTGAGACTATGCTCTACAACTTTCGTTTAGACTTCGTCGGCTAATTTTGACTTTATTTTTAAAGTTATATTTTTAACAGGCCGGGACAGAAAAAGTCCGTTAAAATTCATAACTTCTTCATCTGACGTCTGTTTTCGTCTGTCTTTTTATCTTTGTACTACCATTGACAAGATCTTCAATTCTCGTTTAGGTTGCGTCGGCTAAAAATCACTCGATCTTTATTTCAAGTTTTTAGTTGTGTACTGCTATGTCGAATCTTAGAAAAATCATAACTTCTTCATATGAAGTCAGATTTTGGTGTTCTTTTTATGGACACTCTCGGTTTAACGTATACTATAACTTTCATTTAGATAGTTAAGGTTAAAAAGCATTTTATTGAAAATTCACTTTTTATGTTAAACAGTGTTTTGTCGGTTTTGTCGCGGATTTTCGATAGGTCATAACTTCTTCGTTATAACTCGGAATTGGGCATTATTTATATTTTTGGAATCCTTGACACGATTTCTACCACTATGTTCATCCCAAACAAGTTTGTTTAACATTTCATTTTTGAGGGTTGATATGTAAATGTATATAATATACAAAAAAAATTCCCTTTATTATATATATATATATATATATATATATATATATATATATATATATATATATGTATATATATATATATATATATATATATATATATATATATATATATATATACTATTACATAAAGTCGAAATAACAGGTTGTTACATCAACTCGTTTGACCAAATTCTAAAGAGAAAGGCTAAGTCTTAGATAGTCTCGTGTACCATTCCCAAAGAGTCCATATGTTTCTATTGTCAAAGGAAGGGGCATTGGTTGCGAAGCTGCCCTATTTACCTGCAATATGATAAGGATGGTAAAGTTGAAAAGTTTAACTCCACTTCGGTTAAAGTCCACTATCTAACTCTATTAAGTTCCTATTTTGAGATTCTTATTACATGATGTGACTAGGTCGCATTTTGATGTTTTAAGAATCAAAGAAAAGAAAGGAAGCTTAAAGGAAGAATATGTTGATTCTGATCGCGAAGATGGATTTCGATCGCATGGTTCGGTGATCAGAATTTTGGGATGTTGCTTAAGAGTTGTGATAGGTTGCCTAGTAATAAATAACAACATTGTTTTCATATGCATTTGCATTGTAAGGATAAGTTTTTCCGCAAGTTTTAAAATAAAATAAAAAGGTTTTAATTTTATTTATTTTAAATATCCTTACAATGGCATTAGTGAAAAATTGTTGTTTATATGATTCCATTGATAGCAATATTGGAAAATGGATTTGATTCTTTCGTTTGTGGAAGTGTCATAATTTACCAAATAAGGAAAGATTCCTATCACCCAAGTTTCAGTTGGATAGAAACTTGGAATCGTGCAACTTGTATTGTATGATGAATGAGAATTTTCATCTTTGGGAAATTAAGACTAATTCCTTGTTCACATGTATATATGAGTCAAGTGAAGGACTAGGGGATCGGGTACACTTGGTTGTGTGCTGGTCAAGTCCACCACAAAGAACGATAAGGCTATTTGTCATGATTTACTAAAGTTTAGTAAATATGGTTGTGCTTACAAGTTTAAGTGTAATTCTGAAACATTGGAAAAGTTTCAATGTAAGGCAAAACGAATAAGAAGAATCAAATTAGGCAGAAAGATAAAAGTTTCTCCAATCTGAAAAGATGGGATAGTACTTGAGTATCTTGTTTTATCATTATCTTAGTGATTATGAAACCGTATCACAATTGATTCTCTAAGGACATCTTAGTGCATTTGTTTGGCTAAGAAGAGGAATCGTGGATTGTTGAAATTGGTTAAATCAAAAAGATGAATCATACTTCGTTCCAAAACAAGTCTTAGAGTCATACTCCAAGCTTGTAAGTTGAGTGACATAATCTTAAAAAGGTTTATAACACTTGTCAAATGTAGAGTAAAATGTTTCCTTACTCTTGTACATTTGAAATTGGTAAGTTGTGATGTTTTTTAATAAAACAAATACCAACTAAGACCAATTGAGTGAAGTTTTTATCTTGATAAGAATCCGCACTAACTCTTGAATATTTGTTTTGACATTTCAAACCCTAACAAGAGAATCTTATATGTCAAGAGGGCAGTGGGAGTCTTAAATATCTTGAAAAAGTCTCAAGAACTAATCAAGGGTGTTGTTTATCACTAGCACACGACTTGAGGTTTATAACCTATCGTGTTGACATATTCTTATTTCTGTGCCCATTCCAGTCAAAGTTGACTATGCATGTGAGTTCCATGAGTTGTCAATTGTTTGCATAACAACTTGGAAGTAATGGTAGACCCTTGTGCTGCCAAGTGGCAAGAAATTAGGATTGCACAAGTTCAGTCCATATGAGTTTGGATTTGTCACTAACCTTGTCTTGTGATTATGGTTTTGACAAATTCACATGGATAGGAACACATACACCATAAAATCTAAGTTTCATAAGGTTTCTCTCCGATTCGTAAAAATGATGGTGAGGAAACGCTTTCACTAAGTAGATTTTAAGTAGATAGCAATTGTGATATTTGCATTCTCAAAGTCGTTAGTGGAGCGTGTGTGGGTAATCAGCACACTAACATGGACTTGTGAGAAATGGTAAAGGTCTAAACAATTGAGACTATGATTACGACATCCTTTTTCATAGTTCTAAAAATTGTTTAGACACTTCATATGAGTTGTCTAAGGAAAGGTGTATGATTTTGATAAAGTTTTATCAAAGCATCGTGAATCAGAAATCTGAACTTTGGTAAGAAAGTCAATAAAGTATTGATTTCTAGAAGTCCAGCAGATTTCTAGATACATGTCAAAGCTAGTGGGAGCATAAGTATTATGCTAATAATTATCATGTTAGTGAGAGCATGATTATTATGTTAAGTGTTAATTATAGAAAACAAAATTCTCAATTCGTGACTTTGCAGGGTTTGAAAAGTTGTTTTGCTATAATTAAGGGAGAGGAAATTATACTTCATTTCAATTCTAAAAGCTTAGATTGAGTTTTAATCATCTTTAGTCAAGGATATATATATATATATATATATATATATATATATATATATATATATATATGAATTTTATGTTGGAATGGTTAAACATAAGGAAATTCTATATATATTGCGTTCTCAAAATTCGATTATGATTATGGCATCCCTCTTCATAGTCGAATTATGAAAACATAGCAAATAAAAAAAATATTGTAGCAAAAGACTGGTCTAGGATCATGTCTCTATGTGAGACATCATGAATCGTGTCCCATATGCTTCAGATATAGGATCGATTACATGTGCTATAATATTTATCCTTTCGAAATTTTTCCAAATGCCTAGGGCATTAAGAGGGAAAAGGTATAGAATTGGATATGACTTAAATGATTAAGCAATTGTTGAGGACAATCTGAGGTTTACCAAAGATTGGTTGCTCATGGACAGTTGGAAGTATGGTGTAAATTTTTGGAAAGGACCATATGGACATATTCTGAAAGGAGGCAACTCTTATTCAGAAGTGATAGTCAGAATGGGAATCTGGAAATGTTTCCATAGGTGGAAGTTATCCATTAAATCTGTGTAAGATTAGAAAACTTAATGCAGGTTGGATGTTCAAAGTAATGTACTTTGAATTTAAGACTTTTTTTCCATGTAACTGATCTCCATTGGAATACTCTGTAATGTCTGTTGACAAGTCTTTTTGACTTTGTGCATAGTCATTACAAGAGGATCAATGCATATAAGTTTAGAATCTAACAGATTTCGGTAAATTGCAGGATTTTGGAATTCTTACATTTACGATAAGGATTTCGATTGTGAAATGAGCATCATTGGAATCATGTTCAATTGGTCTATTTCACAAAGTAAGGATCATAGACAAACATAGTGTGCATACTTGGAGTATGGCATAACTATTGTTTGGACAAACATAATGTGCATGCTTGGAGCATGGCATGACTATTGTTTCAGATTCAAGTATAAAGTTGATTATTCGAAACATTATACAATGAATAATGAGTAATCAATATGGTGTTTAAATAAAAGCTGTTTTATTTACTCTCAAAGGTTCTTGGGGCCATATAGGATTAGTATTATTCTTGTGTTTCACTTTGCATGTTTTGACTTCCCGAATAACTAGGTTATTCAAACTCTCCATAGTCAATCATACTTTGGAAGTAGGTATGAATCAAGACTTTCATGAATGGGTTTGTAGTTTGTCTAGGTGGCCTAGACATAGCTGCAGTATTCATGAGTGCTCCTGGAATAAGATTCGAGTATTGGATTAAACCCACGCTCATTTGACTCACTTCATGGATTTTATCACGAGTGATCATGAGACGATAATATCTTATATTCTTCAAACGGAGACGTGTGAGTTGTAGTTGCGTGTCGGTTGCACATTGACATATGTAAACGCAACTAGTAACTTGGTTGTTATAAAACATATCGTTGTGTGAAATTTGATGAGTAAGTACAAGCGAACATTTGGGTCGAAGTTTATCCAATCCTTTTACCCTTGGAGGGATAAAAGCGATATCTGTGGGCCCCTCGATGATTTAGTGATGACAAACGTAAGTGCTCGGCTGGGCCTGGACTGATTTGATTTGTTTAACTAGTCGGTCATCATAAATCAGAAATCGAGAAACAACAGATGGACAGAGAGAATGATTATAATCCATGTCTCAGTCCATATGATATCTAGAATGGAGGAATATATGATCCCTTATCTAATGGACATGTCATTGACTAGGTCAGAGTTCGACAACGGCTTTTAAGAGCTACGATTGCTAGTCGGGATCTTGGAGTCATACGCAATAATAGTTTTAGACTTATCCAAGTGGGAGAATGTTGGATTAGATGTCTAAGCCCATAACTATTATTGGTATGTACTCGACCCGAGAGTAGCATGGTCCATTTGGGTTGCATAACACCAGGACAGTTTGTTAGGATGGACTCTTGAGAGAAAGGTTATATATGATTTATTAATATATTATAAGTTCTAATATATTAATATAAGATCATATGTTTTATTAGTATTGATCAAGAATTAATTTGTCATTAATTTAGTGATCAAAAGAGACTAATTAAATCTATGGGAACTAATTATGGTAATTAGTTATATTTATATGTGTTGGGCTTATGATCCATGTTGGACCAAGTTTATGTATGGATACATAAAGAGTTGGGCCACATGAGCCATGGATCATAAAACCCATGGGTATGGATTTGGATTATATCCATGACTCTTGAAATCCCACATATAAATATGTAGTCCATTGCCCAAAATCGCCACTTGAGGAAGACTAGTAGTTCTTAGAGAATTATGGTGTTTTTGGTGCATGGAGTTTCTCTCTCAAGAGTCACCTTTGTTCTAGGTGAGTTGTGATTCCATTTGAGGTGCAACACTTGGGGCACTAAGTTCTTAAAGGCCAAAGTGTTTCAAGCAACACCAAATACATCAAGACTTCAAGCCACATAAAAGGTATGTTACTCTAACTGGTATCTTGTATTGTTTATGAAAAATTGAATGCTAGTTATAAGTTTAATGCCTTGGAAACCGTTTGCATGTATAATTAGTGAAAACATAGATCCAAGGTATTTAGGGTTGTATGTGCACCATAGCATGTTGTAGTATACTAAAACCCATGAAGTGTTTGGAATGCTAGAGTGAGATTTTGAGGTCTGATTCAGGTCCAGATTTGTCATAGGCGGAATAAGCGTGGAATCGGGACAGCTGTCAACTATAGGCTGAAACTCAGGAATCAGCGATGCAAATTGGCCAAAAGTCTCAAGAAGGGGTGACAAAGGCAAGACAGGGGTGTCCGAATGTTTGTGGTTCGAAACGTCTCCCATAAAAGTTAGATTTTGCAATTCATTCAAGGGACGAGAAATAGGTTTCAGAAATTCACATCCGAGACTAGGAGCTTTTGACCACGGATGACGAAAATTATGAGTCATCCATTCATTTGCTTCAAGAATGTCAATGGAATTATGAAAGGCATCTATTTTGGCATTGAGACGTTTGTTATCAGAAATTAAAACATTTCTTTCAGAATATGTCATTTCACATTTGTCTTTAAGAATGATACATTCATCTTTTGACATTACAAGCTCACGTTCTAAAGACTCTATTTTTAACTTTTTGTCCTCGAAACGTAACCTAAGATGACTTAATTCACTGCCCATCTTCTCACTGGCTTCTATGGCAGACTCATAGGCTTTATATATGGTGTTCATATCTGTTTGGATCTGGGTTAAATAAGGTTCACAGAGAGATAAATCAAATTTATTATCAGTAATCATATATTTTACCTGTTGAACGATGCTTCTACCTGGTGGGTTGTTGGTAGCCATGTAGCAATAGTTTGGTTCAGCATCTTCATAATCCCCCTCTGATCTAGATGACCAGTAGCCTTCATCACATTCAATTGTCTGTCTAGCCATAAGGCACATATTTCTGCCAGTACTCACATCATCATCATCATCTCTAGAAGACCAATACCCTTCTACTTCTCTTGATACAACGGTAACAAAAGCCTTTTCACTCTCTGCTATTTCTTGAGCTCGTCGTGCATAATAAGCAGAGTCCTTAATCTTGGGTTTTTGTGTAACTTTAGCCAAGCAGTCTTTGGCATAATGGTTTGCATGACCACATTTGTGACATACGATCTTGGGTTTATCTGACTTCGGAGTCTGTGAAGATTTCAAGGTGTGATTTGGTGTAGGAAAGGTTAGGTTTGTAAGTTGGAGGGTTTTCTGAAGGTTTGTTGAATGGTTGAGGATTGCTTTGGTGAGGAGCATGGAAACGGTTGTTATATGGCTTGTTAAAAGGAATCTTGTTTTTCATGGAAAGTTAGGCAAACTCCTGTTGAAAGCGGAGTTTGGAGTCCATTTCTTCAGGGTCGAGGTCACCATTTGATTGATAGTTGCTGTTTGTAGGAGCAGGTAAGGCTGGTGGTGAGGGTTGAACATGTGGGATATATGGGACAACAGCTGTGAAAGGGTCCGAGACAGAGAGGTTCGAAATCTGAGGATCATAGGAACTGACAAGAGCTAGAGGGACTCCTGTGAGTTCTCGTAAGGTTTGTGCAACATTCGATTCATGACCTTGAAGCTCATCAAACAGTTGGTAGAGCTTCAGCTTTTTCAGAGATCCATTACTTTGAAGACACGATTTCATATTTCCCCATCCCTTTCTGAGGCTGTTAATGAACTTGAGGTTGTATTCTAGTGGAGTTCGGACTATCCCATGAGTTGTCATCTTGTTGACGACAATTCGATATCTGTTTGAAGCTGAGGCAACAGATTCATCAGGAGTTGTAGTGTAGGTATCAAACTCGTTGACAACTAAGGTTAGACGCTTGTCCTTCATATTTTTTGATCCCTCGAACAAGTCTTGAAGTGTATCCCAAATCTCTTTAGCATATTTACACAACTTAATGTGCTCAAAGAGAGAAGGTGGAAGACCAAACACCATTTCGGAAACGACAACCTGATCTACATGCAGCTTTTTGATGTCATCAACATTGAGAGGTGCTTGACGTTGTTCATCTTGTCCCATGAGAGTTGCATCAACATCTCTAACAGTTGTTCGAACTGGAACATGTGGACCTTCTTTAATGGATCTCCAAATAGCTTCACCTTTTTCTTTACCAAGTAAAAATCTTTCTATTATGACTTTCCAGTGATCACACTCTTCAACAACTAGAAGTGGGGCACGAGAAGGGCAACCCACACTATTTGTTATTTGCATTGAATACATTTGTTGAGAATTAGAAGCAGCCATTGAAGTTAAGATATCTTGAGCAAAAGTGGTATATAGAAGAACTTTTATCCTGAACACAGAAATGATCAAAATACCACGATAATCTCGAATCAATTATAATCTATTCTTATGGATTCAAAGGACAACCACTCAAGCTCTGATACCAATTGTGAGAATAAGGATATGATGCACAGGGACAAGGTTTGCAAACTCAAACCTTGAGTTAATGCTTAAGATCAATGTATGCTTTTAATTATATGTTCCAGTCAAGTGTCGTAATACCAGTCGAGACTTGAAATACGAATTCAACAAAGTACTCAAGTAATAAATGAAGAACTATGAGTATAATCAAGGTAAAGACAATAAATGAACAAGAATTATGTTTTGAAAGAGTTTGATATGAGAGAAAGGGGAAAGAGAGTTAATAAGAGAATATGTTATCTTTGGAAGAACAATCCACACTATTCTTTTTATTAAATCACTCCTTAAATAGTCAAGGAGGAACAACGTACAAACCGATCAACATACAAAGGACTGGATAATCACACTACTTCTGACATTCTGATTATCCAGATAAACAAAAGAGACTTGGTCCTATGAAATGTTACATCATATAAAAAAAACAAGAATAATTAATGCATAAACAGACACTCGATCTCGGATCATTTCTTCATCTCGGAGTTTGCTCCACTTCGGACTCTGACTCCATCTTGTACCACCATGCATTTCAGACTCATGACTGACTTCATATCTTCAAGAGTTAGATATTGCTAGAGGTTCACCTTCATGTTCCAACAGAAACTAAAAACGATAAAAAAGAAACTTGTTAATCGCAGGGTGTGACGTGCCTAGGGCGTGGAACGACGCACTTCTGGCTAATTTAGGGTATCAAGATTTTGTTGCTTAATTCAAATTGTAGGATAATTATTTGTCATTAATGGTTGTCTTATCTGATTAAAATTCGAACCTTAAGGCTAGATAATCATAAAACCCTAATTCGAATTTTGAGGAAGTAATATAAAAGGAAACTAAATTATTTGATTATAAGATAATTAAATGAAACTGAATTATCCTTAAAAGGAATTTAATATATTTAATTAATGGTTTAATTAAAATATGAATATTAAATTCAAAATTGGTTTAAAGATTAATTAATTAAATGTTAATTCAGATAATTGAATTTAAACCTTTTATTTTGAAAAGTTTAAAAGTACATCATATATATATATATATATATATATATATATATATATATATATATATATATATATATATATATATATATAATATTATATGTATAACACAAACTTAGTCAAATGAAGAGTATGCCTCATTCATGAAGCCACACTATAAGAGAGGTCTAAGGAAACGACTTACAAAATGATCTTTGAATGGGTGTCCTTTTCACCCACCGCTTCTTTGTGTGGTGGGTGGTCTAATCCCTGAAAGTGCAATTTTTTTCTTTGTGAGTCATTAGTGGAGGGTGTGTGGTTAATCAGAACACTAATGTGGGATTAAAAGTTGAAATGATGGTACATACTCGAAATTCATGATTGTTGATGGAGCATGTGTGGTTAACCGGCACGTCAATGTGAGGTCATAAACAATATCGAGGGTGTCATGTGGGTTTGCATGGTTATTCACATCTTTTTGTGATTCTCGACATCCCAGTCACAAATCGAAGAGCATAATCTGAGATTACCACGCCATTGATTGTTCAATGAATCTCAAAAGATCTAGGGGCTTCATTGTAATTGAAATTGGTAAAGTGTTTTACTTACTTAAAATAGATTTGTGATGTGACTACCACATCCCTCTTCATATTGTGAATCATATTTATGGATCCTAGCCTTAATTTAAAATTGGGTTAATAATTAATGATTGAATCGACTTATTTAAACCTTTTCTATTAGGTTAGATGGAAATCCTCTCCTATCGTCTCTCACACTTTCAAAAATCTAGCTTATCTATGTTCTCTATCAGGAATAACTCATTTACTATGATCATCTCCCTCAAATCAATAATGCATCAATTTTAAATAAGTTCTTATTACCATAAAATAGATATTTTTCGAATAAGGTCTCTTGCATCTTTATATCTATGTCGTCGGTGTTCCAAAAGGTTTTTGTGAACATGCGAACATATGTAATGAATTTGTAATTAAGTGAAATGTTTCCCCAAAAGGCAAGGAAATAATGATTTGAAGATCGTCAAAAGTTCCTAATTGCATTTGTATTGAAGAAAAGAGTTTTGTATGCAATCAGTGAGAGCTACATAGATAAAATCGAGAATCTCAATGTTACCCTTGACAAGAGTCTTGCAATAGATCTTGTGCATAGATATTTCATTAGTACTTATGATAATTTGGACTTGATTTATCATATGAATAGTATGGAGAAAAACATTGAAGGATTTCTTAAACATTCTCCAAACTGATGAAACTGGGAAAGAATTACATTTCTTATCCAATTCCAGTTATCGCCTTCTGAATGTTCTTGGAAATAATAGGAAACGTTCGAATCCTAAATGGAAAGGAACGGTTGCGGCTGGAACTTCCCATTATGAAGGAATGGAGTTGGTATGTCCTCTGTTCCACGCAACCATTATTCAAAAGAAGCAAGTTGAAATTAATGCAAAGACAAGGATCATAGGAAACAAAGTTACCCTAATTACTTTGAAGATCTTGAAGATAGTAAAGTCAAATGTTTGACTCTACATCAAGTACTTGAATGGTCAAACTCAAAATACATCAAATTCATGGTTTCTAGATGCATGATGTGGTAATCACATTTGGATGGAATTATAGGATCTAAAGGAAGGAAGGAAGCTTAAGCATCAAGAGTTAGGATAGATCGAGTTATTTGTTATTACTCTTCAGAGGTCTCTAGAAACCAAAATTTCATTTTATGCGCTATATAAACATGAATTTCAATTTTCATTTGATAATCGAAATGTGATAATTCTAGTTTATAAAGATGATTGTTTTATGTTTAAAATATCTTCTTATAATTGGCATTCATGAAGTTGTAGTTTGTGTTTTTAATAATGGCAGTGATGAATTAAGTATTGATTCCTCTAATAGTTTAGATATGATCATGCTTGTTTCATAATTGCCTTGAACACATAACTAAGAGTTAGTCACATCACTGAGCTCCAATTGTACCAGACTTGGAATAATTCGATCTTGAGTTGGATGATGTATATGAGTCTTGTAAGTTGGAAAGACTACTTCGTCACCATTCACATGGACATGTAATGGAGACACATGATTGTTGGATCTTGTACACACTATATGTTTGGATCCATCAGATCCACCACAAGGGAAGACATATACTACTATGTCATATTTATTGATAGTTTCAGTAGATGTGGTTATGTTATATGATTATACATAATTCTAACACTTTGAAAAGTTTCAAAGAGTATCAGAACAAAGTACGGAATCAATTAGGCATGAAGATAAAAGGGTCTTCAATCTGAAAGGAAAAAAGAGAATTCTTTAGTACCGAGTTTAATGATCATCATAGAGATTGTGGAATAGTTTGCTAATTCGATCCTCCAAGAACATCGTAGTATAATGGTGTTGCTGAAAAGGAGAATTGAATACTATATGGTTCGATCTATGATGAGTCTGCTTTCCTACCATTCACATTTTTTTGGGGAATATACACTTGAAATAATTTAGCATTTTTGAACCTAGCAACTAACTAGGTAGGTTTTGAAGACACCTTATGAAATATGGAGTTGGAAAGTTCCATCACAATTAGTTTTGGTTTTGTGAGATCTTTTTTTAGACGAAAAACCAATTACTAACTTGAATCAAGATCTAGGAAGTGTTATATTGTTGGGTATTCACTTAAGACATTTGATATTTATTGCTTGGAGCTCAAAATGAGTGTTCCTTAAGATAAAGAACATATACATATCAAGAAGTCAGTAGAAGTCATATTGACCTTGGAGAAATTCGAGGTGTGACAGACAATGAACCTAAATTTGGCACTAACTCTCGGTTTGAGGTTGAAATACCAGTAAAGTCAAATGACATTGCCTTACCTCTTTGCAAGATCTATAAGAATTTGAGCATCTCCCAAGTTTTATGAGTTTCATCTAACTGTAGTAGGACATATGTTGATTAGTGATAAAACATTAATCAATTTGGATAAGCCTAATAGCTACTAGGAAGTTATGGTGGGCCCTTGGGCTGCTAGTGAGAAGAGTCTAAGGATAGAAAAATTCAATCCATGGAGGATAACCAAGTTTAAGATTAGTTTATTTTAAATCTAGTCTTATGACAGTGGGTAGTAATTAGTTCTTCAATCTGAAGACTAACATGGATATGAATGTACACACATTCAAAGCTAGTACAGTGGAATTGGGTTTTGCTCAAACTTAAGAAATTGATTATAAGGAAACATTCTTAGCATTAGCTAAGAAAGGGTATTTTTGGCTATTTGTTACCATTGTTGCCTTCTTTGATATATAATATGGTAAAGTAGATGTTTAAACACCTTTCCTCAACAGGAAAGTTTAGGAGGATGTATGACACATTCTGAAAGTATTTAAACATACAAAATATCCAAATACGATGTTTAAGCTTGAGAAGTCTATTCGTAGATTTAGATAATCATCGCATAGAGGAATCTGTTCTTCTATGAGAAATTCAAAGAGTTTTGTTTTCCTAGAAGTACATATGGGTTCTAGGTATATGTCAAAGCTAGTGGGAGTGTCATTTCCTTGTCGATATTGCATGTTGATGACAATATTGTTCATAGGAAACAATTTCCCTAACTTGCAATGTGCAAAAGCTGGAGAAGGGAAGCGACATTGAAACTTGATATTTGGATCCTAAAGTACATATTGAAATTTTAATAGGTTTTAGTCAAAGTACAATGTGTTGGAAGGTTTCAATATGAAAGTTCCAAAGAGATTGTTTATACGCTTCATAGCAAGGACTCGAGTGAATCTCAAAAGTCCTTTGTATTAGACATGAAAATGATAGGAGGAGTCAAGTCCTATATGCTTCAGATATAGGATCGATCATGAATACTATGATTTGTGCTTATTCTGATGACTCAAGTGTTTTGAGCATTGTTAGATTGTGTCAGAAATTGGCTCGACTGAATTGATAGACAACTGTCAAGAACATTTTGAGGTATTGAAAGATACCTAGGAATGGTTGCTTGTAGACAGTATAGAACATGATTGAGAAGAGTTATAGTGACATGATTTTTAGAGATGAATTTAAGTCATAGTCTAAATGGATATTTATTTTAAATTGTAGCATGAAAGGTTTCATGTTGGATATGGTGGTAGATTCGACAATGTGAGTAAGACTACATTAGTGTAAGTGAAGTATCCAAGGAGCGCACCGAAACTAAAAAACTTCATAATTGACCATGGATTTGTTTTGAGTATACTCCTATATGTGAGTGGTTGAGCCTATATATACTCGATTTTTTTTATGAGTTTGAGGGAGCTAAATATAGTAGCATCGATTCTGTAATGCGCGTCAATTTAAGAGTATCCATTATATATATATATATATATATATATATATATATATATATATATATATATAAGATCGCGCGAGGACTTTATTTTCGATGAGTACTATGATGACAAATCTAGACCTTTAATATATATATATATATATATATATATATATATATATATATATAAGATCGGGCAAGGACTTTATTTTCGATGAGTACTATGATGACAAATCTAGTACTTTAACCATTAAAAACCATTAAAAATAAGTGGCTGGGATTTGATTTAAAAATTGAGCTGAATTAAAAAATGGCACGGTGGCGTTTTCATTATTTTCACCAATTGTTTATAATTTTCCAGCTAAGTGCTTAAAGTTCAGGGGCATAACTGTGAACACAACAAAAGTCATGCACGTCACGTTAGAACTCAAACAAGACACACACGCTTCACTCCCAGTTGGCACATGACACCTCTTTATTGGTTTCTTTTATTTATTTCTCATCCAATTCGTTTTCCGGCCTTCACTTTTTTTACAAAACCAAAGTTTTGAAAAAACTAAAATTTTTAAAATTTAATTCTCTACAAAATTAGCATAATAATGAAAATTTAAAAAAAATATATATTTTTTTTTGTTTTTTTATTTTAGTAAATACTCAAAAAAGTTCTTCAAAAATCATAAATAATTAATGAATAATTCTACTCACTATACTAATAACTTTGTAAAAAATAAAAAATTAAAATAAAATTTTAAAGTGTTCTTATTTTAATTTTATGTAATATTAGGTTTTATAAAATATAACGAATTTTTTATTTCTCCAAATACAAAAAGACAATTGAAAGAGTTATTCGTCTTAATATTTTAGTGAGTTTTTTAAAAAAAATTTAAAAATATTCTTGTTAAAGGTACTTACGTTTTGTTTAACGAAATCCAAGTTTTCTAAAAAATAAAACATAATAATTTCCGTCATTTAAATCAATTATTTTAAAAGATTTGTTATATATCATATTTGAAAATAATATGATCCAAATTAAGATAATTCAAAATATTTATGATCTAAAAAGTTATGATTCAACATGTTTTACGATAATGAATTTGTTATGATCCAAATATGTTATATGATCTTTAATGATAACTTTTTATGATTTAAAAGTAATAGTTTAAAATTTTTAATGATCCAAAATATGTTACGGACAAAAGTCGATTTAATTAAATATATTATGATCCAAAATCATTTGATCCAAAATCATATGATGCAAAATACTGTGATTCAAGAAAATATGATCCAAAAATATTATGATTCAAAAATATTTATAACCAAAATGATATGATTCTTAATTTTTTATATTTTAAAACTTTTATCATTATTAAACATCAAACTCGAACCAATGTATAGTTCAAAAAAATAAAAGAAAATTCACAAAAATGTAAAAAAAAAACGCAAGACACTTTCAATATTTAGTAAAAACATTTAAAAAATAAGACAAAATGAAAAAAAAAGTGTGTTAAAAATGTGATAATTTGAAAAAAAAATATAAATAATAAAAATAGAAAAATTGATTTCATACACGTATATAACTTGATATTTAAAAATAATAAAAGTAGTAAATGGTAAAATATATGTAACGTGATTCGTATTTGTGATAATTTTCAAAATGATAATATAATAATAATAATAATATTAAAAACAAAGTGGAATAAAGAAAACGAATATTTATTGACGTGAAATTACATTGTACAGTTTAATGCCTTCACAATTTATTTAAGAAGTTAAAGTGTTCAGTGGGCTAAATATTTAACAATCCATCTGACCCATAGACGCGCATAAAAGTAGCCCATATGACGGCGGAACCAGGCCCCGACATTCTGATTGTCCACATTTGGTTAATCCCTTAATAAAGCCATTGGTTAAAAACTGTAATTGTAGTCCTCATTGATATGATATTGAAGTCATCATTAGATCCGGACTCTAAAAGTGAAAAATTCTATTATGAAAGCTTTTTTTTTTTTTTAATTTGATATTTTTTTGAATAAATTTGTTATTCTTTAAACAATAATTTTTATTTTTTATGTGTGACCCATCAATTTTTAAATTATTGAAAACATCAAATTCCTAAAAAAAAAATTTCTTTTTATGGTTTTCTAACAAGAATCATAAATGTTCTTTATTTTTTTATTTTTTTAAAATTTTTTTAACAACTAACACACTCATTAAATCCTACTCTTAAATTATTTCATTATCAATAATGGAACTTGAATCTTCAACCTTAAAGGATAGACATTATTCCAACTTCTTCGTACTGCTTATTTTTTTGTAAATTTCTAACTCCTACTTTTTATTTTATATATTTGGCCGTTTTTTCTAAAAACACATCTAAAAACAACTAATAAAATATAAATGAAAAAGTTCGCCATATAATGTCCTTTGATACTTAAAAAAAATTTATTAAAAATTCCAGATAAAAAACCAATATTTTCTCGTTTGGTTGTATTAAGTAGTGAAATAGAAATGAGTTCTTTACCTTGTTTATTAATTTCAAACAATATTTTTTTATAAAAAAATACATTATGATATACATCTTAATTTGTTAAAATATGCATCTTTTATGTTTATAATTTTTCATTTCAACATTATTTGTTACCAAATATTTTATTTTCTTGTTAATTATATTAGTTTTTATACATCTTGGAAAACATATTTCTAATATAAATGAATAAGTTACAAACAGATCCAAACTTTTATATATATATATATATATATATATATATATATATATATATATATATATATATATATATATATATTACATAAAAACTATGTCCAATATAAGATGTACAAAGAGTTAAATTTAATATTCGTAATAAGTAAACAAACATAATTATGTCTAATATAGGATGTGCAAACATTCAACTTAAATATTCGTAAGAACTAGAAAAAAAACATAACTTAAAATAGATTAATCATGATATTGAGCCATCTACAGTCATTTCCATGTAGCAAACTTTTTCTTCTTCTCTCATCTTAAAAAACGATCGTGTGCGGAATTGAACCTTGCTAAATATGTTAATCGCCTTATTTCGTTGTTTGACATTGATATTTGGCATGCATTAGATATCTTCGATAACTTTATCTATCATATATCGTGCTTCTTTATGTTCTTGCCTTCCTATATTGAATATTGTTTGAGTGAGTATCTTACCAACCTCCTTGAAAGTCTCTTCCATTTCTTTCGCTACATCCTTATAAGAGCTTCGGGTGTCATCAGTTGGAGGCCTTTTACGTTTACTATTGACACTATCATTTTTTTGTGTCTCTTCAACAATATCTTCCAACCCTTCCACATCAACATGTGAGTTTCTTTATGTCTCTTCAATCACATCTTCTCCAAGATAAGTAGCTCCATTACCAATATCTCTATCCTTACCGAAGATTTTACATAGGTTATCGAATTAGGGAAATGGTTTATCGCGAAAACAAGCAGGACCTTTATGACTCTACAAGAAAGGCACAACATTAATTCGCTACTATTCATTTACAATATCTTTAATGATGATAAAAATACAACAGCCATAATCTTTATAGTACCTTGATGTACCCATCCCAAACTTCAACATCGGCGGTAACACAACATTTATCTGTATCCCAGCCGAATCCACTAATGTTTGTTCCATATACCATGTCGTGTATGATGTTGAAATGGTTTTTCCATGTCTTCATCCTCGATTTAATATGGGGCTCTTCTTTTAAACCCAAGTTAGGAAGACTTACATCTAGTAATTGCTTCACCGCCTTCAAATAATCGGGTTATAATCCGTTGTCGGCATCACCATACTTTATGAATACATGTAACTCCAACAATGCTTCAATCAAATTTGTATCCTCTTCAGTAGTCCATGTGTGTTTGCTTCGTGCTGCCATGCCTACAACAAAATTTACATAACAGATGCTTGAAATAATAATTCAACCATTAAACATAATATTATCACACCACATAATGAATACAAAATATAGCCAAGAATAATGAAATAATAATAGAGTTGTTCAATCATTAAACATAGTATCAACACCACATAATGAATAATGAAGTTTGCATAAAAACATGGAATAAAATAATTGTTGGCATGCCTTGCACTCCACTCAGTAAGCATATTATTAGTAAGAAGATCTAAATGGTCAGTTCATCCTTGCGATGTCTCTACGGTAGAAATAATGTTTTCATGTTCCTCTCCAAATTGTGTGTGATTTGTAGTGATTTCTTGATCGAGGGGCTCTTCGTTCATGGTTGTACGTATGAAATTATGCATTAAACAACATGCAATGATTATGCAAGGCATAGATTCTATTGGATGGTATGTATTATCACGTAAAATGATACATATATACATATGGATTTAATCAATCCAAAACATCGTTCTTTTACGTTCCTTATTGATGAGCGTCTCATGCTATATAACTCTTTAGCATTTGTAAGTGGTCGAGACCAGCCATTAAGATGGTAATGTTGTTTGTGATAAGGTGTTAAAAACCCTTCACCATTCGTATACCCACATCACAAAGGTAGTATGTTCCTATAATAGATTCTACATATTTAGTTAAACTGTATTGGTAATATTATGTAGCTTTATGTTTTAAGTATATCATAGCATGAGGTATTTTAAGACCATGTGGTCTACCAATAGCATCTCGCAGTACTTGACTACCTGCTGCTGAACCCTCCCATCCCGCTAATACATATATGAATTGAAGATCTCTCGTACACACTCCAAGTACATTAGTACAAATCTCACCCTTGCATGTTCGATAATGTTTTCTCTTCATTGCAGGGACTTTAACTTTGATATATGCCCCATCTAATGCTCTTAGGCAACCCTTTACATAAAATGAATTATTTAATTAATATTGGAAGTAAATAAATTTATAATAATAAATTACTAACCTTAAACCACCTCCACCTCTCCTTGGTTTCATCATCGGGTATTGGGAAAGGTTTCTTGTAGAACTCTTTATGTAATCGACATACTGCATCTAAGACAAACTTGAAATATCGACTTATAGTTTCACTTGACCTTTTGAATCTTTTTACTATAACCCTATTTTTTGCGTTATGTGCAAGTACATGTAAGAACATAGAAACTTTCTCGTCAACTAACATGTTTTTGCTATTTTTCAACCCCACCCCCTATTTGTCCAAACATGTCACATAGTCTGGTAAATGCATTTCTATTCATTCTTATGTTAACCACACTCGTATCACTTTTATAAACCACATCGTAAATACTATCACGCCCACTATGGTAACTCATTAAGTATTTTTTCATGTGATATTTTAGCTTTTTCTAAACACTTCATAGCAAAATCATACATCATCCACCAACGAATCATAACATACATTGCATAAAATGCTCTTACGGCGGATGTCATAGCAATTTGTCTATTCGTACAATTCATTATTGCAAAGATGACCATGTCATCTACATATATACAAACAATGAAGAGTTGGATATATGTTTGAAATGATTTAGCTTAATGTTTTGGGACGGTTTTGTTCATGTCTACATTAAAAACTTAAAATTCTTAAAAAAAAAAAATCCAACTATGCCCTTTTTAGGGCTATATAACTCAGCCAAAACTTAACCCATTAAGCAAATTTTTTTATCCAAACATGTAGACAAGACAGATGACAACAATCTAGAAAAAAACCACCCCATTCCAAGCTCGTATGAATATTTTATGATGGTTCAAAGTTGAACAAAATTTCTAGAAAGTGTTGAATAGTTAAAAAAAAATCGTAACATCCCATGTTTAGGGTTGTATAACTCAGCCAAAACTTAACTAATTAAGCTATTCTTTTATCCTAACATGTAGACAAGACGGACAACAACTATATCTTGGATTTAACTTTGTCATTCAGTTTCTCCCATTTTAATGACAGAAATTACCACAACAAACAATAACTATGTTGTCGTTTCAACAAAGTGTTTCACTTTCTCCCATTTGAATGACAAAACATCACCATCTTACCATTTGTTTGATACTAATGTTAAATACAAATAACCATTATAATTGATCATGTAATCTCAAAGGTGATAAGCTCCATGGTTGTATTTGTATTTAGAATACAATTGATTTTATTTTATATCCTTAATATATTATTACCTTATTAAGCTAAATAGGATCGTGTTTTTGTTTAAGGCATGTTTTACAATATATTTATTTTTAGTATATACTCTCGTAATAGTTTAGTAGACATGAAACCAAAAAGCATTTTCTATTTTTCATCCGGTACATTAATTGTTATTACAAAAAAATAGGATGAAAATAATTTAGAATCAATTGTAACACCCATGTTTCAGTATGGTTTAACCTTTATTCTCTTGGGCTAAAGATGGATTTTTTGGGAAAAACTTTGTGCCACAGCGTGGAGCATGGATGCCCACGACGTGGCATTACAAAAATGGCACACACATTTTATTGAGCCACCACGACGTGGCCAAGCATTGCCACGGCGTGACAGCTGTTCTGGCCCAAGCTCATCGTTCTTTTAGGGTTCCCTTCGTATTTAAACCCCTCTAAACCCATTTTAGGGTTCATTTTCAACATCCAAACCCTTTTTCACCTTAAAAAACCTAGCCTACATCCGTTGTTTGATTCTTGAGCTTTTTGGAGCTTTCGTGGCTTGAGGAAGAAGAGAAGAAGAGGATGAAGGTGATCTTTTGGTGGAGCTTTCAAGGAATCAACATTATCATCGTCTCATATTATCACCGGATCCTTGTAAGTGTCCAAGTTCATTGCTTTATTTCATTTTGTGGTTAGTCTTGAATATTATCTAATGTTCTTCATGTTTGTGCAAGTTTTAAGGGAGGGAACTAATAAAGTTGGCAAATTTATGACTTTCCTGAGTCCCATGAGCAACATATATTGTGGATCTAGGTTTTGGTTGAGGGTTCTTGATCTCGCAAGAGTTTTGGTCATTTCTAGCTCATTTTGACCTAAAATGGATCCTAGACATGCTTTGGATGTGCACGACTATAAAGCTTCCACCTTTATGATAGATATGGTATTATAAACCCTTATGGAGTGGTTAGGTTAAGGATTTTTCATATTAAGGACTTAATGGTTAAGACATTATGGATTTTGGCTTTATTTGGACCTAGGGTTTGAGATCTTGATCTCTTTAGGTATCTCAATTGATAAAGTTGGAAACTTTTTCCATTTACAGAATAGTATGAACCATATCTGAACTTTGGGGCCCTTAGGATCGAAGGAGGGATCTTCATCCATTAACCTTTTGAAGACCCAATGCCCACGGCGTGGCACCAGGTCGCCACGACATGGCAATAAGGAATATCGTGATGGATTGTTTGCTGGAGGGCCACAACGTGGCAGTTGACTAAAGTCAATGTTGATCGTTGACATTGATCATTGACCTTGAGTTGACTTTTGGTCAACACCTAGTTTGGAAGGAAAGCTAAGGGTTTATCTGGTATGGTCATATAGGTGGTGCGTAGCAGCGGTAATCTGTCAATGAGAGAAGTAACAGTTGATCATTCTCTAAGAGGTGAGTTTTTCTCTTTATATCCATGGGTCGAAGGCACCAATGCCGACCCATTCCTTGTTATGTGGAATGTTAGTTGTCTATGTGATACTTGCATGAAAGACCAGGATCTGACCCCTGGAACTTGTATGTAAGACCGAGATTTGGCTCTCGGCATTGCAAGGAAAGACCATGGGGGTGACCCATGGCACTTGTATGTAAGACCGGCATTTGGCCCTCGGCATTGCAAGGAAATACCATGGGGTAGCCCATGACACTTGTATGTTTTGGTATGTGGTATTTTGGGGAACTCACTAAGATTTGTGCTTACCATTTATGTTTATGGTTTCAGGTGCTTCTGGTTCGAAAGGGAAGAACCCAACATGGTGGCACAGCATCCTCCCCTCATGAATTCCGCATTTTGAATAACTGTATTATGATGTTTTGAATATTATGACTTGGTGTTGATTTTTAACAATTAATGAATGACTTGATAGACTTTAAAATGAAAAATTTTATTACTATTTTCGGGACGTTACAAGTTGGTATGAGAGCGTTGGTTTGAGGGATTCGGGCACACTTTCGGGTGTGTCTAAACTCAAATTGAGGAATTGATAATCTTTTTGAAAGGTAATAAATTTTCTAAAAAGGTTTTAAAGAAGAAAGGGGTGTGATGTATGCAATCAGTCGAGCTCAAGTAAGTGATTCCCAAAATACCTATACATGTTGATATGTTATATGATATGAATGTTTGTATCAAGGATAAGGGTAGGGATACTTTCAGGAATTGCATGATAGATTGGCCTAATATGTGATGCCTTGTAGCCTAGGAAGCATTGGATGCTATGTTTGATTGGGAATATGTATTGATAGCATTAATTGTTAAGTGTAAGCTATAAAAATTGCATCCGGTTAGGATAATATAGCCCTAGAATGATGGATTTGGCCTTACTTCTTTCTCTTTGTCTGGTTGTGGTCCTAGGGTAGATTCTTTCATTCGACAGTCTATTTGATCTTGTATTGTGTATAATTTACATGCATAAGGCAACCAGCAGTGAGAGTAGAAGTTCCTAGCAAGGTAATAGCAAGTGAGCATTACGATAAGTCCTTTGATTGATTTGTTTCTTGGAGTGTTACTGCTCGAATGATGCTTGCTTTGTGCTTTGTGGGATTCAATTTGATGTGAGTTAATTATTTCATGAATATTTTAATTTGCATGATGCGGAGGTTAAGTAATCTCAGAGTGATTGATGTGGCCCTATTGTGCGTCTCTCGTTTGAGTCTAACCTTTGTAGGGTTGAGTCTATTACTTGAAGGATTATCTAAGCTTTATGGCATGCAATTGTATCAATGAAGTAGTTAGCTGACATTAGTGGGAGTTCTTCAGCAGCTGATGGCAGGGTGAGGTTGGGAACTTAGGAGAGCTTAGGAAGTGCAGTAGTGAATTTTGGTGGCACTGTTTAGTGGGTACTTGGAGTACCAATTTGAGAAGGTGACATAGAGGATTCAAGATAATTCTTGAAGAAAGTATGGATAGGTGTGGAAGGTAGTATTGGGTCCGTACTACTGAAAGCACAGGATCCATACTCGAATCGAGAAGGGTCATGGAGAATCCATGAAGCCTGTAGGATGAGGATTCCTTGGGTATGTTCTGATCATTTGTATGAGCTCCTCATAGAATGGTGATGAGCAAGTGTGGAGGAGGTTTAGGTTCTGGTACAGGTTCAGGTGAAGATACTGAGTCGATTAATGAGCGGATGTGGGAGTTCATCTCGTCGGAGATCACCCGTTGAATTTTGGAGCAGACTCCTGTGATTTTCGGTTCGGTCAAGGAGGGGATCATAGAGATGTTGGATGAGTGTTTGGGTACATTCCAAACAGAGAGTACGATTATTGTGTGTAACGTCCCAAAATTTGTAACGTAAAAATTTCATTTTTAGTTAAACCATAAACACTATTTAACCATTTCAATCATTCAAAAGTACATCCGAGTAAAATAATTATCAGAGTACAATTCCTAAAATCATGAAGTGCGGAAACATGGGTGGATGCAGTACAATCACACCGGGCCCTTCCCTTCTGTACCGGAAGTACCTGAAACCATAAACATAAACCGTAAGCACAAAGCTTAGTGTGTAACGTCCCAAAAATTACGAGGTAAAAATTTCATTTTTAATTCGATCAAAACACTAATTATGTTTTAGCCAAACATTCATTATCCTTTTTCAAATTATCCAAAAGTAATTCATGAGAAAAAAAAATTATCAGAGTACAATCCCAAAATCATCCTAATGCGGAAACATGAGTGGATGCACTGCGATCAAGTCAAGCCCTTCCCTTTCAAACCGGAAGTAGCTAAAATTGTAACCATAAAACTATAAGCACAAAGCTTAGTGAGTTCCCCAAAATACCGCATACCTTACAAACATACAACCAAAGCATATTTGGGTGCTTGCAATCCCCTTCGGTCTATTTCAACCGGATATCGGGTCTATTTAACCCCTACCACTACCATACATATCAAACATATAGTGGGCCCCGCTCGGCATCGAGCCCCGCTCGGTATACTGATCTGTCAGTCATCAGGCCCCGCCTGGCATCGGGCCCCGCCCGGTATACATATAAACATATAGTCATACAAACACATGCGATAATCACAAAGATAGTAGCATACAGTACAGTCATTGGTCCCCACCCGACATCGGGCATTGCCCAGTAAGCATACCAACATATAACACATGCAGGAGTCATGCAAACACCTAGCATACTAACATAATAAACCACGGATCGGCAATGGTGCCTTCGACCCGCTACACACAGTGAGGAAACTCGCCTCAAGCTGTTGCATCACTCGAATAAATCTCTGGCTGCTGGTCCGGAAAATCCTCGTGCTATCAATATTAATATCATCCATTTTGTAGATTGAATCTCACCTCATAACCAGATTCTAAGCTACTTATCTCATAACCAGGGTAAAAGACCATTTTACCCATTATCTAAATTGCCCTAAATCCAAAGCCCAGCTCAACTATTCAAAAGGTCCAAAACCTAAATCACAACCCAAGGCCCAAATATGGCCCAATCTTCCAAATTGGGCCCAAAACCCATCATGTCTTAAAATCTAAGGAAGCCCAACATGCTAGTCCAAAGCCCAAAGCAGAAGTCTAATGGCCCAACCAGGCCCAAACTTACAAACCCAAGCATTTGCCCAATACCGAAAATGTCAAACCCAAGGCCCATCTGTTGAGTACGCGGGGCGTACTCAGCTCGTACGCTTCGCGTACTCCTTCTGGGGCTAGTACGTGCAGCGTACTAGCTGGGTACGCCCATTGTACTCCCCAGTGTGTCATCTCACTCCATTAAGCACTTAATTTGTTAAGCCTTTCCTCCAAACTCACAGATCTTGTCCCTAAAGGTGACTTATCACACTAAGTTTGCAACTCTACATACATGCATGGCTTAATGGGGCTCAATAGCTCAAAAAGTGCTTAACAAATGTCTTAATACATGCGTGGGTCCAAATACTCCATAACGTTGACATTTTTATTAACATGGGGACTGATTGGAGCTAAGATCTAGCATCTATTGCCTCTGGAGTAGATCAAAAGCTCACATTTATCACAAAGGGCTCAAAAAGTGCACAAAATGTTGCATGAAATAGATCTAACATATAAGAGCATAAATATGTAAGCTTTTTACCACAAAAAGCTTGCAAATATGGAGATGATCCTGGATCCACAAGCTCAAGCAATTCCCCTCAAGTGTTCATCTTCTTCTTCTCCTTCACAAACCACCAACAAACACTCTTCAAGCTCAAAACTCACCAAAAGACTCAAGGGTTTCGTTTTCTGGGACAATGAGAGGTGGAAGCTGGTTCAACATGTCCAAATGAGGCTATAATGAGGTTTAAATAGGGTGCAAACCCTAAAAATTAGGGTTTACCTCAGCCTCACGTAGGCCCTGCATACTTTATGTACGCCCCGCGTACGTGGTTAAGACCCGGGATCAAGAAATGAGCCAGTATGCCCATCGTACTACAACTTTTATGAAGTTGGAAAATTTGTCCCCTAGGGACCAATTCTACAAAACATTAACACACCAAGGGTCTAAACTGAAAAGTACTTTGAATCATTAGTTACAAATCTCCCCCGCTTAAATTAGATTTCATCCTCGAAATCATTCCTTACCATCCCAGGTACGCCAGACAGGTTGAAAAATCCAACCACAACCCTAATGCTGATCGAGTAAGCAACCCTGGGCATACAACAACTTCCAAAAATGCAACCGAACGCAGCCTTAGCAGGGCTCCCAAATCCTGACGATGAATGGATCCTTACTCAACTTAATTTAACCCCTGAAGAACAACCATTTTTACTCTACCCGAAATCTGAAATCTTTAAACTTGTCTGACTCCCCGACATACAGCCCATATTGAGTCACTGCTAATCCAACTCCACTTTGTATTCCAAGCTGATCATCCAACTTCTGATTACCTTTTTTTTTTCCACTGATAAACAAAATCACCGACCATTTGCTGCTTTCGGAAACTTTTCACTTAATAAAAGGAACTAGATAATCCTTCGAGTAAAAGACTCATCCTGAAGTTAACGTATCCATGAACATAATGAGCAACAAGAGGCAGTCTGGGAGTTAAACCTCCTAGTGCTGAACAAGTCACTACTTCCTTAACAGTCGAACCAATGTGTGACTGCTATAATTTTAAAACCCCATAACTTGCCAGACATACATACAGGTAGAAACATTCCAAAGCATAATCATAAGGGCCTTTTCTACCATCACAACTGAAAACATCCTTTTGACCCTGAACCCTTCAATTGATGCCCTTGGAATATAGATTCCTTAATTTATATCTTGCTGAAATAAAGATCTTGCACATATACACTAATAATTCTCAATGCAAATCTCAACCAAAAGCCAACTCGGTACATAACGCATAACCTGAGATCCAAGGATTTACACTTTATTTCACCCGAAATCTTCTGATTCACAACAACCATTCACTAAACCGAGATATAAAAATACCCAACCCACTGTTGAGACTGCTAGCCTCGTACTTGGTCCAACCACCAGATCCCTGAGAGTCTAACTGATAAGGCTACCCTAGCCTATACATCACTCTATGCCACTCACTGACCACATAATCATCCCACTAAAACCATGATCCAATACTTTGACCCAACTGGTCTCTACCAGGTCTCACCTGCACTGCCATAATCATACAGGCCTCGCCCACAGATCTCACCCAGTCTATACCAACGAACGGGCCATGCCCACGGGTCTCATCCCATCGAGAGCTACACAGGCCTAACCTTACCTCAGACTCCAATGGTCATCCTCCTATTACAGAGAAATGCTCTCCGACAATACTATCCGCCTTTCCCAAGGCACGAACTGATCCTCCATTATACCAACGACCACCTCAACGATGGTCTATCTTAATCTGGCGAATACTACGATCCCATCGCAGACTTACAACATTTCCACAACTGTCTAATATCATGGTGAATGCTACGACTACCTCGTACTCTTACACACTTCCACACTATCTGCCAATCCAATGAATGCTACGGCCACCCCGCAGTATTACGACACTTCAATTCCGCCATGGTCACCGCCCATGGTCTTACCACACCTCATACCGACCTGAATCGAACCTGCATCCAACTATATCCCAATCAGGTGTTCAGGTCATGCTTTGAACCCAAAGCCTTAATCAGACAAGAACAAGCAGATAGGCCCTAACACCACCCTCGACCTGGATCCATCCATATACCCGCCATTCGTCACTATATATGTGAAATGAAACCTGAATATCCTTCCCTGTGGAATCCTTTGGACCAACGATTCTCCCCCACTTGGGATTGACTGCGTCCTTCCAATCCATAAGATTTGATGGATTTCCAATCCATCTCGCAACTTTGCGATTCAAATTGTCGACATCCTGAGCTTACAAATGCCATCTTTCCATTACTAGCCAATCTCAATGATTGCACAAATCTTAAAATCCAGATGAATACTCCCCGAAATATCAGCAAGCCCGATAATCCCAATCACATCCCATGACACAACACCAAATCCTTAGGTCCTTTATGCTGGTGACAAAGACTATAACCCTTGACCGGAACTGGCGAATCTTCACTCCAACTTCCCGTTCCCAGAAGGATCTCTACATTTTAACCATCTTCAACCTTCGTGATTATAAAAATTCCTTTGGCACATCCAATATCCAAACAACCCCTGCGACTGCCGCCTTCATCTTCTTGCTACCGCTCCTTCCCTAGAAACGGTAGTGATTTGGACCCGAAGGTCCTCCCATAGATGTCTGCCGATCCTACCGAACAAATGCTAAAACTTTTGAACTTTGACTCCGCTGATGAACTATTTCTTCTAATTCGACCATAGATCTTCCAAACAATACCCCTGAATTGACCCCATCAAAGAATCGGGACAACAACCGAACAACTGAATCCCGCTCAACAAGATACGACCCTCTAATAATTCTTGGCATGCAAAAGGGCATATAACAGTTCTTGACGATATAACTCAGGCGATAACATAGAACTGAACCAAAGATAATGCTTACCCATACCAATACAAAATTCCAAGGCAAATATAAAATACTGATAATAAGCATGAAGGAAGCAAAAGATAACATATCCACAACAACATCTGATGAAACTTTGGCATCCACTGACTGGCACTGCAATGCTCGATTCTTCGCTACTGGGGCTCATGCCCTACCCTCACGACCGACAGTGATCCTTAAAGTAACGGGAGCAGGTGCACTCACTGATCCACTCCTCAACATCGGACACTCGGCCTTTTTGTGGCCTACCTGATTGTAGTGCAAAGAAATCGAAACCTATCCACGGGGCAATCCCTACTAAAATGACCCATCAGAGCACAAATGAAACATCCTCGACCTGCCTCCCGACATCCTCCCACATGGGTCCTCCCATCGTTGGCACAATGGCCCCGACCCTGATGGCCTCCCAAAAGTGAATCCTGAGTCATGGGCCTCTTCACCTGGCCCACTGAAAACTAAGTTTGCTATGGCATCCTTTTCCTGAGGTGCTTCAAATCAATCTCATGCTCTCGGCTCTAGCAATCATATCATTCAGGATCTCACACCCTGGAAAACTTTGATGACATCCCTCAGAATGTCATGATACCTTACCTTCTTCATCTCCTCGTCTACTAACCATCTCCCACAGGAAAATGGGGTCCTTCTTCTCAAAGGTCACATGAGTCTTCTCCAAAATGACGCGGATGATCTTCGACGAGATAAACTTCACATCCACTCATCAATCAGCTCAGTGCCTGCACCTGAGCCTGAACCAGAACCTGAACCTCCTCTTAGTGTGCTCATCGCCACACTGAGACAAAACAATCATACCAATAATTATAACATACCCAAGAATCCACATCCCACGGGTTTCCTATATTCTCCAAGAAAATCCTCAATTCGAGTATGGATCATGTGATTTCAGTAGTACGGGCCTAATACTACCTTCTACACCTATCCATACTTTCCTCAAGAATCATCCTGAATCCTCTAAGTCGCCTTCTCAAACTGATACTCCAGATACTCGCTAAGCAGCACAAACAAACCACTACAGCACACGTAGGCTCTTCCAGGTTCCCGACCTCACCTTGCCATCAGCTGCTAAAGAACTCCCAATAGTGTCAATTAACCACCTCATGAATACAATCACATGCAACAAAGATTAAATAATCCTTCGAATAAAAGACTCATCCCTACAACGGTTGGACTCAGACAAGAGCCGCGTAATAGGGTCAAATCTATCACTGTGAGATTATTTAACCTATGCAACATGTGACTTGACATATTCACTTCGTAGCTAACCGACATCACTAGGAGTCCCACAAAGCACAAAGAAAACAACATTCGAGCAACGGAAAATCTAACCAGCGTACCAACTAATAAAGCAATTCTATCCAATTATCTGAAAACCATACTAGCATGCAACTCTAAGAGCTCAAACAATCAGGAATATAAAGGCATCTCTCCTAGCATGAATTTCTGAGCAGGTCCTTAGCTCTAATCTAACATTCAATTCTCATAACATATACATAATAAACATGTATGGGCATTCTAGGAATCACTTACTTGAGCTCGGCCGATTACACGCATCACACCCCTCTCTTTTATTAGAAAATACTTTAATAAAACTTTTATTCTATGAAAATTTTACCAAACCCTCAGTTTGAGTTCAGACACGCACGAGAGTAAGCCTGAATCCCTCAAACTAAGGATCTGATACCAACTTGTAACGTCCCAAAAATTACGAGGTAAAAATTTCATTTTTAATTCGATCAAAACACTAATTATCTTTTAGCCAAATATTCATTATCCTTTTTCTAATTATACAAAAGTATTTCATAAGAAAATAGTTATCAGTGTACAATCCCAAAATCATCCTAATGCAAAAACATGAGTGGATGCGCTGCGATCAAGTCAGGCCCTTCCCTTTCCATCCGGAAGTACCTGAAAATGTAACCATAAAACAATAAGCACAAAGCTTAGTGAGTTCCCAAAAAATACCACATAACGTACAAAAATATAGCCAAGCATATATGGGTGCTTGAAATCCCCTTCGATCTATTTCAATCGGATACCGGGTCTATTTCACCCCTACCACTACCATACATATCAAACATATAGTGGGCCCCGCCCGACATCGAGCCCCGCTCAATATACAAAACTTTCAGTCGCCAGGCCCCGCCTGGTATACATATAAACATATAATCATACAAACACATGTGATAATTACAAAGATAATAGCATATAGTATAGTCATCAGGCCCCGCCCGACATCAGGCCTTGCCCGGTAAGCATACCAACACATGACACATGCAAGAGTTACGCATCCATCTAGCATCCCAACTTAATAAACCATGGACCGACATTCGTGCCTTTGATCAGCTGCACATAGTGAGGAAACTCACCTCAAGCTGCTAAATCACTCGAATAAATCTCTGGCTGCTGGTCCGGAAAATCCTCACGCTATCAATATCAATATCATCCAATTATAAATTGGTTCTCAACTCAAAACCATAGTCTAAACTAATTAGCCCATAAATAGGGTAAAAGACCATTTTAGCCATTATCTAACTCGACCCAAATCCAAAGCCCAACTCAACTAATCAAAAGGCCCAAAACCTAAATGACAACCCAAGCCCCAAATATGGCCCAATCTTCTAAATTGGGCCCAAAAACCATCATGGCCTAAAATCCAAGGAAGCCCAACATGCTAGACTAAAGCCCAAAGCAGAAGTCTAATGGCCCAACTATGCCCAAACTTAGAAACCCAAACATTTGCCCAATACCAAAAACGTTAAGCCCAAGGCCCATCTGCTGAGTACGCGGGGCGTACTCAGCTCGTACGCTTAGCGTACTCCTTCTGGGGCTAGTATGTGCAGCGTACCAGATGGGTTCGCCCAACGTACTCCCCAGTGTGCCATCCCACTCCATTAAGCACTTAATTGGTTAACCCTTTCCTCCAAACTCATAGATCTGATCCCTAAAGTTGACATATCACGTAAAGCTGGAACTTTACATACATGCATGGCTTAATGGGGCTTAAATAGCTCAAAAAGTGCTTAAAAAATGTCTTAATACATGCATGGGTCCAAAATACTCCATGAAGTTGACATTTTTTTAAGAAGATGGGGACTGATTGGAGCTAAGATCTAGCATCCATTGCCTCTGGAGTAGATTAAAAGCTCACCTTTATGACAATGGACTCAAAAAGTGCACAAAATGATCCATGAACTAGATCTAACATATAAGAGCATAAAGATGTAAATTTTTTACCTCAAAAGCTTGCAAATATGGAGATGATCCTGGATCCACAAGCTCAAGTAATTACCCTCAAGTGTTCCTCTACTTCTTCTCCTTCACAGACCACCAACAAACACTCTTCAAGCTCAAAACTCACCAAAACACTCAAGGGTTTCATTTTATGGGAAAAGGAGAGGTGGAAGCTAGTTCAACATGTCCAATTGAGGCTATAATGAGGCTTAAATATGGTGCAAACCCTGAAAATTAGGGTTTGCCTCAGCCTCACGTACGCCCAGTGTACTCTACGTAGGCCTCGCGTACGAGGTTAAGACCCGCGATCAAGAATTAAGCCCGTACGCCTGGCGTACTCCAACTTTTCTAAAGTTGGAAAATCTGCCCCGTAGGGACCAATTCTACAAACCATTAACACACCAAGGGTCTAAACTGAAAAGCACTTTAAATCGGGTGTTACATATTGATTTCCCCAAATAGCACATACCACACATATCATGTATTCACATAGACCTCAGGCCCTGCCCGGCATCGGGTCCCGCCTGGTACATTCATCAGGCCTTGCCTGGAATCGGGCCCCGCCCGGCATACATACAAACATAAACAACACATGAAAGAGTCATATAGACAACTACGACCCTACATAATGTACAATGGGCCTTGTCTGACAGCCATCGGGCCCTATCCGACATCAAGCCCCTCCCGGCATCGGGCCCTGCCAGGAAAAAATCTGTCAGTAACATGAGATGGGCCCCGCCCATTCATACTCATCACGACCCACCCTGTATACATAAAGAGATATAAAATACATGCAAGAATCACTAAGGTGGATAGCATACAATACACTCATCAGGCCCCGCCTGACATAAGACCCCGTCCGGTATACATATCACCTATCACACATGAAAAAGTCACACAAACAACTAGCATCCTAATCATAATAAATCATGGGCCGACATTGGTTCCTTCGACCCACCAAACACAGTGAAGAGACTATCCTGAATCACGAGGTCAACTAAACCATAGCTCACAGCCATACAACCAATGCTGAAACTCACATATGAAATCATACAAGGTCACCCCTTAGTATAAAACCCAGAATCCATCCATTTGGTCCAAAAGGGTCAACCCAGGTCAACAATTCAACGATAAAAGTCAAAGTCAACGGTCAGCATACCAACTGTTGACCCTCATGTCGTGACCAGCCCTTGGTCACGTCATGAGAATATACTAAGACATATTCCAGTTCGAACTCACACCAACTCGGAAACTCGGACGAATCGACTCAAAATCAGTCCTCACGACGTGAGCCTTCCTTGGTCATGTCGTGAGCTTTAAATATTCAAGTTTTCGGGGAAAAATCATTCTCACGTCGTGACACTCAATGTGTCACATCGTGAGCATAGTTTGACGCCATATCCGAATGTTTTGAGTCCTTAATCCATTAAGTTTTCAACCCCAACTCTTCCAGAAGCTAAAGGGGACTCCAATGGTCCATAAAAATGATTACTTGGTGGACATGCATGCCCCATGCATGTCCTAAACCCAACTTAAATCAAAATGACAAGAAATGGCCCTTAACTCATACAAGATTCATAAATCACAACTAAACCTCATATCCATAAGATATGATGCTCAAGGGGTCCTTAGAGGCCATAAAGTTGCCTACTTTAGGGATCTCCTCCATGCAAACCTCCACAATCATAAAGGAAAAGGGACAAGAACCTAGATCTAGTAACTTAAACTCATAAAGGTTGAATCTTGGACACTTACAAAGTCTAGAGTGTGCACAAGATGATGATAATGAAGCTTCCTTGTTGGACCAACACTCTAGAACATCTTCTTCTCCTTCTTCTAGCCACCAAAACACCAAAATGGATCCAAAACCACCAAAAGGGATTAGGGTTAGGTTTTTCTCAGTTGGAGGGAGGTGGAGGCTGAGAATTGAACCCTAAAACCGAGTTAAGGGGGCTTAAATACGTGGGAAACCCTAAAAGTTTGTGGGATTGGGCTGCAGCAGCTCTCACAGTCCTACATAACAATTCAAGTTAACACATTTCACGTCGTGAGCCTCTTATTCCTCACGTCGTGAGGCTCTTTTTACTTCAAAAATCCAACCTTTTGACCCTTGAAACCATAATTCGATTCGTCCAGGAAAATGGATTTTACAACTCTCCCCCACTTAAATTAGATTTCGTCCTCGAAATCAGTCCTTACCACCCTCGTTATATGCTAGGCAAGTTGGGAAACTCTTCCACAACCCCGGTACAAACTGAGGAATCCAGTCAGGCATACATTAGCCTTCCAAAACTGAGCATAAACTCTTCCAACCTTGGATTATCTTGTTGTCTCATAATTCATTTCTGATGCAACAGGGGCCTTCTGGTCTCGTACTTACCTACCAATTAACCGATATACCGGATTTTCCAACCGGTTGCTGAGGCTGATAGACTAACACCATCGCACCTCGCGATTCTTGAACAAAGGTCTATCTGGAAAGAGTTGCCCTAGCTCGTTTGCCATAACGGCTCTAACAGCCCTCCTGGTCCAACCAAGGATAACATAACCAACCATTAATCACAATCGAAACCTTCACTTGAGATCTAAGGGTGACTTCCCAACGCAAGTCCCACCCTTAAGTGCCAGACCAAACTAAAACTCACATTCTGATAATCAAAAGGATTCGCAGATTTAATCTTTCTGAGATCTCCTGCGCCCATGGTGACCTCCCACTGAACTGAGATGTAAACTACCCAATTATTCGCAAAAACCAATCATCACACACCTAGTCCTGCCACAAGGCTTCGACTAAAAGTATACTAATAAGGGCTACCCTAGACTAACCATCACACAAATACGAACCACTAACCACAGACTCATCTCACTCTAAACATGATCCAATACCTAGTCCAAGCTAATTTCCACCGGGTCTCACCCATTCCATCACAACCAAAATAGGCCTCGCCCATGGGTATCACCCAATCTACACAATCTAACGAACCTCGTCTACGGGTCTCATCCAATTATGTGCTATACAGACCTTACCTTGCCTCGGATCCCACGACCGTCATCCCAAAACAAAGAGAAATCCTCCGATAATATTGTCTGCCTCGCCCCAAGCATGTGCTGAGCCTCTTTCAGCCCAACGACCACACCTACTATGGCCTACCTCATTCTGGTGAATGCTATTACTACATCGCAAGCTTACAACATTTTCGTGATATCCTAACATCCTTGCGTACGCTACAACTACCCTCTAGTCTTACAACACTCACACATCTTCCCATTAACCTTGTGAATGCTACGACTGCTTTGTAGTCTTACGACACTTCCATACTGCCATGGACCCACCCAGGGTCTTACCATCTATCTACCATACCAACCATAATCATCATGAGTCAAGCCTGCATCCGACAAAACCCCCAATCAGGTGTTTGGGTCATGCTTCGAATCCCAAAGCCTTCATCAGACAAGAACAGGCAGAGAGGCTCTAATACAACCCTCCACCTGAATCCATCCACATACCCACAATGCGTCATTACTGAAGTGCAATGAAACCTGAATATCCATTCTTGTGCAACCTTTAGACCGAACGATTCTCCCCTACTTGGATTCAACTGCGCTCTTCCAATCCACAAATAATTTGATGGATTACCAGTCCATCTCACAACCTTACGATTCAAATTGTCAACAACCTGAGTTTACAAGAACTAGTGTTCCATTACTATCCAATCTTAATGATCACATACACATTCTAAATCCGGCTGAATACTTCTCGAAATCTCATCAGTTTCAATAATCACAAACATTTCCCATGATACAACTCCAAATCTTTAAGTCATTTTAGCTCGTGACAAAGAACTATAACCCTTGACCGGAATGGACGGATCTCCAATCCACTACCCACTCATCGAAGGATCTCTACATTTTAACCATCTTCCCTAGTATCAGTAGCAATCGGACCCCAAGGTCCTTCCATAAATATCTGTCATCCCTACCGTGCGACGCAACACTTCAAAACTCTGACATTATAGTTGAACTAACCACTCTAACCCCAACTGTTGATATTATAAGCGGTATCCCTAAATTGATTTCCCTAATAGATCACAACAACTACTTGACAACTGAACTCCAAATCCAGTAGATGTGCCCCACTCCAAACACTCGACATGCAGACATGGCATATAACAATCTTTGATAATATCAACCAGGCAATTACAGAGAAGCTAAACCGAAGACAATGCCTTACACATACTATTACATGATTCAAAAGTACATATATACGAATAATGAGGTACGAGGAAAACAAAATATAACATACCTGCGACCTGTCTCCCGAGATCCTCCCTCATGGGTCCTCCCACACTTGGCACAACGACCCCGGCCCCAATGGCCTTCCAACATGAATCCTAAGTCTTAGGCCTCTTCCCCTGGCCCACTACAACCTGAATCTGTTATGACCTCCTCTTTTCATGGTGCTCCAAATCGATATTCTGTTCTCGAGCTCTACCAGTCATATCATTCAAGGTCTCGCACCTTGACAAACTCACAAATTCCCAAATGTCATCCCTCAGCATATCATGATACCTTACCTTCTTCACCGCTGCATACTGTGGAACCAACAATTCCATTTCCCTGAACTCGGCATTGATTTCTGCTATAGTCTCAGTCACCTGGGGAAGGTCCTGAAAATCCCTCGCCAATTGTTGCACCTCAATAGCTGGTGCAAACTCTGCCCTGACCCAGGTCACAAAATCATCCCAGTCATCGTCTCCAAGGCTTCGCCTCCCAAATCGAAGTCTACCTCCTCCCACCAATCCCGAGCTATGTCTTTCATAAGAAAAGAAGTAAATTTGACCTTCGATCCCTCGAGGCAGAACTCGTCTGATAAGCGTTCACCATATCCGCTAACCATCTCCTACTAGCAATGGGGTCCTTCTCCCCAAAGAACTCGGGTTCTCCACAATCACGAAACTCGCAAAAAGAAGAGTGCGAGCTCCCACAATAGCCATAATCTTTGTGTGGAATGCGTCGTGACGCTCATCCAAAATCTCCATAATCCCCTCCTTGACTGTACCGAAGATCACAAGAATCTGTTCCAAAATACCACAGCTGATCTCCGAAGAGATGAACTCCCGCATATGCTCATCAATAGCACCTGCACCTGAGTCCGAACTAGAACCTAAACCTCCTCCATGTGTGCTCATCGCCATACCGAGAAGCAGTCATACAAATGACCAGAACATACTCAAGAATCCTCAATCCACAGACTTCCTGAATTCTTCGTGACTCTCCTTGATTTGAGTATGAATCCTGTGATTTCATTAGTATGGACCCAATACTACCTTCCACACCTATCCATACTTTCCTCATGAATCATCCTGAATCCTCCAAGTCACCTTCTCAAACTGCTACTCCAAGTACTCGCTAAACAACGTATCCGAACCCGCTAAAAACACTTCCTAGGCTCTCTTAGGTTCTTGACCTCACCTTGCCATCAGCTGCTGAAGAACTCCCACTAACATCAGCTAACTACTTCATGAATATAATCACATGCCATAAAGCTTAGATAGTCCTTCAAGTAACAGACTCAACCCTACAATGGTTAGACTCAAACGAGAGTTGCGCAATAGAGTCAAATCCATCACTCTGAGATTATTTAACATTTCCAACATGTGACTTGACATATTCACTTAATAGTTATCTCACATCACCAAGAGTTCCGCAAAGCGAAAAGCAAGAAGCATTTGTGCAATAACACTCCAAACCATGGAACAAACAAGGAACATCCAAAGCTCACTTACTACAACCCATGCTAAGAACTTCCATTCTCACTGTCGGTTGCCTTATGTATGCAAATTATATACAATACAGGATCAAATAGACTGTCGAATAAAAGACTCTGCCCTAGGACCACAACCAAACGAGGAATAGGAAATGAGGCCAAATCAGTCATTCTAAGGCTATATGATCCTAACCGCATACAATTTTTAAAGCATATACATATTTCCAAATATATCATAGTATCCGATCCTCCCAGGCTACATGGCATCACATATCTGGCCAATCCATCCAATCATCTGAAAATCCATTCTAGCATGCAATTCCATAAGCTCAAACAATCAGGAATATAAAGGCATCTCTCCTAGCATGAAATCCTGATCAGATCCTTAGCCCTAATCTAGCATGCAATTCTCATAACATAAAATCATAACAAACATGTATGGGTATTATGGGAATCACTTACTTGAGCTCGGCTGATTGCACGCACCACACCCTTTTCTTTTATTAGAAAATCCTTTAATAATACATTTACTTTATGAAACATCTACCAAACCCTCAGTTTGAGTTCGAACTCACCCGAGAGTATGCTCGAATCCCTCAAACCAAGGCTCTCAAACTAACTTGTAACGTCCTAAAATTTGTAAGGTAAAAATTTCATTTATAATTCAACCATAAACACTATTTAACCATTTCAATCATTCAAAAGTATATCCGAGTAAAATGATTATTAGAGTACAGTTCCCAAAATCATGAAGTGCAGAAACATGGGTGGATGCAGTGCAGTCATGCCGGTTCCTTCCCTTCTATACCGGAAGTACCTGAATCCATAAATATAAACCCGTAAGCACAAAGCATAATGAGTTCCCCAAATACCACATACCGAACATATCATCTATACACATAGACCTTGGGCCCCATCCAACATCGGGTCCTTCCTGGTACATTCATCAGGCCTCGTATGGCATCGGGCCCCGACCGACATACATACAAACATAGACAATACATGTAAGAGTCACAGAGACAACTAGCACCCTACATAACATAAAATGGGCTTTTCCTGAAAACTATCAAGCACCACCCAACATCAGGCCCCGCCCAGAACAGATATGTCAGTAACATGAGATGGGCCTCACCCATTCATACTCATCAGGCCCGCATAGAATCGGTCCCCAACCAGTATACATACAAACATTTAAAATACATGCAAGAATCATTAAGATAGATAGCATATAATACACTCATCAAGCCCAATATGGCATCAGACCCCGTCCGGTATACATATCACCTATCACACATGCAAGAGTCATACAGACAGCTAGCATCCTAATCATAATAAATCATGGGTCAGAATTGGTGCCTTCGACCCGCCAAACACAGTGAGGAAACTCACCTGAATCATGAGGTCAACTAAACCACAGCTCACAGCCACACAACCGATGCTAAAACTCACCTATCAAATCATACAAGGTCCAACCTTAGTATAAAACCCTGAATCCAGCCATTTGGTCCAAAGAGTCAACCCAAATCAACAAGTCAACGGTCAAAGTCAAAGTCAACGGTCAATATACCAACAGTTGACCCTCACGTCGTGACCAACCCTTGGTCACATCCTGAGAATACACTCAGACCAGCTCAAACTCACACCAACTCAGCAACTCGAACAAATCGATTCAAAAGTAGTCCTCATGGCATGCGACTTCCTTGGTCACGTTGTGAGCTTAAAATGGTCAAGTTTTCGGGGAAAAATCATTCTCACTTCATGACACTCCCTATGTCATGTCACGAGCATATTCTGATGCCATATCCTAATGTTTTGAGTCCTTAATCCATTAATTCTTCAACCCCAACTCTTTTAGAAGCTAAAGGGGAGGTCAATAAAATTATTACTTGATGGACATGCATGCCCCATGCATGTCCTAAACCCAACTTATATCAAAATGACAAGAAATTTCCCCAAAACTCATACAAGATTCATAAATCACAACTAACCTCATATCCATAACATTGCTCAGGGGATCCTTAGAAGCAATAAAGTTGCCAGCTTTAGGGATCTCCTCCACGCAAACCTCCACAATCATGAAAGAAAAGGGACAAAAACCTAGATCTAGTAACTTAAACTTATAAAGGTTGAATTTTGGACACTTAAAAAGGTCCAGAGTATGCACAAGATGATGATGATGAAGCTTCCTTGAAGGAACAACACTCTAGAGCATCTTCTTCTCCTTCTTCTAGCCACCAAAACACCAAAATGTATCCAAAACCACTAAAAAGGATTAGGGTTAGGGGTTTCTGAGTTGGAGGGAGGTGGAGGCTGAGAAATGAACCCTAAAACCGCTTAAATACATGGGAACCCCTAAAAGTTTGTGGGCTTGGGTTGCAGCAGCTCTCACGTCATGAGTACTCTATGTCTCACGTCGTGAGACCAGTCCTGCATAAAAATTCAAATTAACCCATCTCCCGTCGTGATCCTCTTATTCCTCACGTCGTGAGGGTCTTTTTTCTTCAAAAATCCAACCTTTTGACCCTTGAAACCCTAATTCAATTCGTCCAGGAAAACAGGTGTTAAATTGTGGGAGCTCGCACTCTTTCCTTTCATGAGTTTCGTGCTTGTGGAGATCCTAAGTTCTTTTGGGAGATGGACCCCATTGCTACTAGGAGGTGGTTAGTGGATATGGTAAACGTCTTCCGATCGAGCTTCTGCCCAAGGCGTCGAAGGCCAGATTTTTTTTCCTGTCTTTTAAAAGAGAGCGCGAGATTGATGGGAGGAGGTAGACTTCACTTTAGGAGGCGAGGCCATTGAGATGATGTATTGTGATGGGTTTGTGAGCCAGTTTATAGTAGATTTTGCACCAGTTATCGAGGTGCAACAGTTGACGAGGGAGTTTTAGGACCTTTTCCAGACGACTGAGTCTGTGGTGGGATCACCGCCAAGTTTAGGGAGAAGACTCTTTTGGTTCCTTAGTGAACTGCAGACGAGGAGATGAAGAAGACTCAGTACCATGATATGCCACAAGACGATATCAGGGAGGTTTTTAGTTTTTTTTAGCTTGTCGTACTTTGGAGGACATGACAGCTAGAGCCTAAGAGCGGGAGATTTATTTGGAGCACCTTGGGAAAAAGAAGCCAGGACAGGTGCCGATAGTTGGGGGTCCTACGAAGAGACCCAAGACTTCTGATTAGAGAATGAGAGGCCAGCAGGGTCGAAGTTAGTGCAACACGTGCGGGAAGTAGCACGATGAAGTTTGTCGATCTAAGGGTTAGAGTTGCTACAAGTGTGGCAGGATTGATCATGTCAACAAAGATTGTTCCCAGGGAACGAGTCCGTTATGTTCCCACTGCAACCAAGTGGGCGACAAGAAGGCCGACTGTCCGGAGTTGATGAGGAGAGCAGTGAGGGAACCTGCTCCAGCCACTCTGAGGATTATTGATGGTCACGATGGCAGAGTGGATGTTCTCGTGGTGAGGAGCTGAGCGTTGTAGTCACAATCCGAGGAGATCCGAGTTCCTCCAGTTGATGTCCTAGGTATTTTTTGTATTCCTTTCTTCATGCTTTTATTATTTGTGTTTGTTATGGTAAGTTGTGTGTGAGACACTATGTGTGGTCTATCTAAGTCTCCACCTAGAAATTAGAATATTCCTACTGATGGTTTAGACATGGTATTTTGAGAATCTTCATATGCCATTTTGTATATCGAGAGCCGTGCTTAGAGGATTTTTGGGTGAGCCGTTTTTGGGTTTCGATGAGGGAAGCAATGACCATCGTCAGAACAAGATTGAAGTGGGAGAAACCAACAGCTGGTTTGATTTTTGGTGGTATCAGCAAGGAGTTCAAGGAATCCGCAGGGTGAGCATGCCATATTTGAATGGAGGAATTGTAGGAATCTTTTGAGATTTCGAGGCAATGAGGAAATGGTTGATCGTGGTTGTAAGATCAGTAGTTGTTAAGTTCATACCTTCGAAGTGCGGTTAGTTTCAGGTTCACATGTGAATTACTCTAGGGTAAGTAAGTCGTTGAATTGGTTGGGTACCCGTTTCGATAGTTGAGATTTTGTTCTTCGTCATCTGATAAAGTCGTCGGGGGTTTATATTGGATTTAATGGAAAGTGTTGGGAATATTGAGCTCGTTGATATTTCGGGGAGTATTCATCTAGTTCTAGAAGGTGTGTGTTCTCTGGGATTGACTAGTAATGGAATGCTAGTTCTTGTAACAGTTTCGGGTAGTAAGGTTACATAATAGTTTGGAAATCCATCGATTTCGGGAGGACCATTTGGATTAATGAGAATGGTTTCAGATGTGAGGCAAGTAGAAGTTCCATACCCTAGATCAGATGAGAGTCATTCCTAGTCGCGGTATGGACTGAGGCATGATCAAGGAATGAGGATTCAGGTTACTCTGCGCATCAGCAGTGATGCATGTCGGATATGTGATTAGGTTCAGGTCGAGGGTGTGTTAGGGCCTCTTTGTTTGTTCTTGTCCGATTAAGTCTTTAGGGTTTGAAGCATAACCCAAACACCTTACTGTAGTATGGTCGGGTAAGGTCTTGCGTCATGATTGATTATGGTAGTGGTAAAAGTGTTGTAAGACTGTGGGGTGGCCGTAGAATTCACTAGGTTGGCAGGTAATGGTGGAAGTGTCATAAGACTGCAGGGTTCCCATAGCATTCACCTGGTCAATGAGCATTTGTGAGGGTGTTCCGAATCTACGATTTGGCTCGTAGTTTTATTTAGGTAGAGTTAGACCCTGGCTTGATGGGTTGTGAGACTATGGGAGGACCACATTATTCATGGGATTAAGGATGTTTGAGGGTCGTTTGGGGCCGGTTGTGATGTAGGACTACAGCTGGGCGAGTAGCATTCATTTAGAGAAAAGTAGATTGTGTTGCATCGGTATAATGGTTGATTATGTTATCCCTGGTTGGATCAGGAGGGTTGTTGGAGCCATTATGGCAAGCAGGCTAGTATAGCTCTTTCCAGATCACGTGCTGCGTTTGTGCATGAGGCTATCAACCTCAACAACCTGTTGGATATCTGATATTTTGGTTAATTGGTAGGTAAGTATGAGGCCATGGAGGTCTCGGTTAGATCAGAAATATGATTATAGGGCATCAAGATGAGCCTGAGTTGGAACCAATGATTAAGAGTCATGTTGAAAGTCGTTTTTGTCTTCGAGTGAAAGGTTTCCGACAGCGATGAATGGTCATGGATTCTGTTTCCAAGTGGAATCAACAGGATGATTCAGGGTCGGCAGGGTTTTCGTTCGGTTTGGGTTGCAAAGTACAGTCGTATTGGCAATCATTCAAAATGGTTTTGTATGTCAGGAAGTCAGACAAGGTATTGGATTTCTGGATCTTAAGCTGAGTAGAGATGGTTATTCTTCATTGGTTAAGGTTAGCGGGGAAAGGATTTAATCGTTGTCAGTATGTGGGTCCTGCTAAGGTTGGGTTCGATTAATCAATTAGAGGGTCAGCGTATGTTAGAGTCGACTTTTTCGGGGTTCTGGAAGATTTGATAGAATCTTATGGGGTGCTTGGAATGTAGTGAGAAGTGATTTCGAGGACGAAATCTGATTTAAGTGGGGGAGAGTTTTAACACCCGTGTTTCACTATGGTTTAACTTTTATTCTCTAGGGCTAAAGATGGATTTTTTAGGAAAAACTCTGTGCCACAGCGTGGACCATGGATGCCCTAGACGTGGCATTGAATAAACGACATGCATATTTTATTGAGCCACCATAACATGTCCAAGAGTTACCACGGCATGGCAGCTGTTCTGGCACAAGCCCATCATTATTTTTAGGTTCCATTCGTATTTAAACCCCTCTAAACCCATTTTAGGGTTCATTATCAGCCTCCAAGCCCTCTTTCACCTCAAAAAAACCCTAGCCTACATCTGAAGAAACAATGAATTGAGTAATGAATTAATCAGAGTATGAATTCAAGTAATGATGCGAGATTTAGACACAGGATGTAAATATGATCTTGTTTCAGCTCTATTACGCTCTCAAGTTTTACAGAGTACAAGATGTAATTCTGTAAAAGACTTCGTTACTATGACCCTAGTAAGCACTCCTATTTATAGGAGAGGAAAGCGTACAAAAAATATACTAAGGACTAAGCGTTAAGCTTCGAATACAATGCCCTAGTAAAATAGATTACAAAAATATTCGAAGGGTACAAAACATATACTTTGACTAATTACAACTATTCGACCCTTACAATCCCCCCCTTTGTAATAATAGTCGAAGTCTTCAATTAGTGAGAAGTGTGATGGAGTACAGCAACACCCTTCGAACCTCTGTATACCATGAGATAATCTTCTTCAACTCCTTCTTGTCTCCTTCATTATTCTTTTTGCAATGATTCATACGAACAATTAAGTTCGTATATTGAGACGTTGAGTACCTTTCTACTTCACTTGCCTGGAACAAGAAACGTTTAGCTTTTCTTGCTTTGTCTTTTCCAGCAAATACTATTCCAAATGGCTTAAGACAAATTTCTCCATCAGCAAATTTCTTTAATTCTTCTTGAGTCTTCGAAGGAGCCATTGGAGCTTTTATTTCCATTCCCTTGGCAGTTGCTAACTCCACATCAGTCATTGCCAAACACTCATAGTAATTTTCTATGAAGATTTTGATGTGAGCAACTCCAGTCTTGAATTCTTCTGGATCTGTGTTTTGTAGGAATGAAAATGATTTGTCTTTTAAAAGCAATGCAACTTGTATGAGATCATACAAGTTCATCAATGGAAAATCAGCAACAGTAAATTCACAAATCTTTCCATCTGCCCTGGCAACCACATATTTAAAGTTTTGGACTGTGTTTTCGAAAACCACATCCTTTTTCGTGCTGATCACTTTCTTTATTTTGATTAAAGACCAAACATCTTCAGGGGCTTTTCCAAGAACAGCATGAAAACGTATTTTCATGTGTGTACCATCATCCTTGTTTTTAAAGTTCCCTTCTGCCTTGAACTGTGGCATGATAAACATCATTTCGTTTATCGGGAAATCCAGCTGGCTTGTGTCAGTATTTGTGGCCAAATAGCTTTGCTTTGGTTTCTTTTCGAATGTGTACATGTGATTGAAAGCAACCTTGGCCTCAATTGTCTCGTAGTTATAATGTTTAGCTGGATCCCCTTTGTCCATTCCCTTCGGATCATTAGCTCGTTGAGCCATTATACTTTGAACAATTCTGAGCTTTTCAATCTCAGCCTTTGCTTCAGCCTTCTTTTCATCTTTCGATTTTTCAACAAGAATCGATTTCCCTTTGTCTTTTATTGCTGGATTATCTATTACCTCCTTTGGTTTTGAATCACTTCCACCAGTTTCCAAAGATTTACCAATTACAATCCCTTTGGAAAAAGTTCTTGTAATGGGTAATGTTGTTACAACTGTTGAAGTTACTGGTTCAGCAGAAACAATCACCGGTTTTGTTGTAGGGATCACCGATTTTGTTGTAGGAATTTTCGAAGAAAATACTTTGCCTACCACTTTCGCATCCTCTTCACTTGACTTCCTTTCTCCCCCTTGCACCCCTGTGAAAACAGGAGGGGCAGTGGTTGTGGGAAGAAGACTGGATATGCAAAAGAGCGGTGCAAGTTGCTTGTTAAGTATGGCTTCAAATTGAACAAACTTCTGAGATAAAAAATCCGGAGTAATCAATGAAGAAGAAATCGGCTTGACAGACATCTCCTTCAACTCCTTAAGCAGCTTAAGCATCTCCTCGAAGCTTGTTTGTTTGAATGTTGAAATTTGAGAAAGTTGTGGACTCAAATTTTCATACAACTTCACAAATCGTGTAACTGCATCACAAATTATATCGACCTTCTGATTCAATGAAGCATAATCGTGTTGAACATTGACTATTTCTTTGTGCATATCTTCACGAAGTTCGCGAATCTGCAAATTGACATCTTCGCGCACCTTCTTCACATCTTGAACAAAAAGCACATGGCGTTCTTTTGCTACATTTTTCAACTCTTTCAAATCACTAGTAAATTTCGAACTTTGAGAATTAAGTCGAATTTCAGTGTTTTGATCATTAAGATCAACTTTCTCCAAGACTCGAGATTCAGAATCTTTAATCATTCCTGATACTTTGCTCACCATCCTGGCTTCGAACATCTTGAGCATAAAGTCAATCTCCAAACTAGAAACAGATGAACCACCCCCCAGATCTGCTTGAGACTGAAGTATGGAATTCAACTTCTGATTTAAGATCTTAAACTGTTTCATGGTCATCAACATGTGATCAGGAAATTCCTCTTCCTCTTCATGAAACTCCAAGTCTTCGAACGTACCACCAAATCCCTCATTATCTGTCTCTGTTTCCATTTCAATGGTTTCTTGAATAGGAGAAGTTGATTTTGGTGGCTCAGTAGATTGTGAAGAAAAGATTGAAGTAAAAGGTTGATCAAGAATATGTTCGAATGTTGGAGAATGAGTGGATGATGTAATGGGAATAGTTGATGGTGAGACAGAAACAATAAGAGTAGAAATAACAGAACCTTGATCGTCATGCTTCGAACCTCCTTCACCCATATCGACATTTGCATCCGTATCAGATACGTGTGTGGGGATGCCTAAAGTTCGAACCTCCTCAAAAATTGATTTGGCAATCGAAACTTCGGGTGGTATGACAACTGTCTTCTCAGGAGTGGAACTTTGAATAAGATGAGTGAACTCTGGAGTTTCTGGAATTCTTTCTGCATCATCTTTAGTTGACTCAGTGGAAATCACCAACTTTCGAGCCTTCTTCTTCTTTTTCTTTGACAACTTCTTTGCCATATCCTCAGCCCTCCTTTTCTTTGACACCGGAGAAACAGGTGCTGGTACTTCTCTAATTAACACACCTTGATGTGTAATTTGGGGTTTTCGAATCATTTGTTGTGTAGGAGACTTGCGTTTATGAGAGGACTTCATTTTAATTCTTCGAAACATTCCTGTTTTCGAAGGAATGACAACCTTCTATTGAGTTTCTTCAATAACGGGCTCAATCACTTGTGTTTCAGCAACAGATATTCCAACAGTTTCAGACTTTTTCTTTGGAGATTTCGAGGATTTCGAATCCTTGGTTTTCTTTTCAGATGAAGCAGGATCAGCCTTCTTTGACTTTTTGGATTTCTTCTCTTCCCTAGGCAACAAGATCCCAGTCTGAACAGAAGAATCGATTGTTTGCAAATAGGCCACTAAAACGGAATTCGTAGGATCAACCCGTTTGAGCATCGCATTTGGAATGCGAGCCACAGATGGGAAATCATCAGCATTATCTACAACTTCCTTCGGATAATGATATGAATGAAAATTAACTTTCTCTTCGTCATTTGGTACCATAATTCCTTCCTTATTATAAAAATACTGCAAAATAAGGCTCCAGTATCTTGCACACGAAATACCATGAACTGCATTCGTATGTTCTACACCCTTTTGGAATTCCTTCCATAATTGTGTGGAATAATCCGCTTGCAGATCATAGTATAGGCCTGCAACCATTGCATACACCTCCATCCTTCCTTTGTCTAATCCAACTGTTCTTCCGGTTAAACATCGGAGAAAAATCCCAAATAAGAAATTCCATAGCCGAGGAAGACCAGATTTCTTAAAGTCACTTATCTTGGACAATGGGGGCTAATATCCCATCTCATTAAACATATGAACTATTTGTGGGAATGTGAAATCAACATAAGGAGGTGAATTCAGAATACCAAGAATCTGGCAGAAGAGTTTCTTGGATAGCCTAACCTTTTTATCGTTCACCAGATGGAAAGTGATCGTATCAGATGCTTTATTGTAAGTTGCAGTGGATCCTGCTTGAGAAAGCCAGAATAATGGAACAGAAAAGGAATTGAACATCGCCGTGGATAAAACAGAGTGTTTCAGTGAAACAATGAGCATCTTCAATTCCTCTGGGTATTGAGAAACTTCACCATCCACGTAATAGTTAGTGGATTGAATCTTCATGACTGGTGCGGATGAAATATCTTCAGTGGAAGGATCGACATGAGCAGAAGACGCCATTGTTAGGGTTTGAGAATTTGAAAGATAAGAGAATTTAGAGAATTTTTTTCTTTTGGAATGCGGAAACTGATACTGAACCCTTGAATCCCCTTTTATATGTAACCCTGAAGTTTGAATTTGAAGCGAGATGTGCATTTAATGATATCCGACGTGGCACCTTGAAAATCGGACCATTACTGCGGAAAGGTAGCCATGCGTCAAAAAGGAACTGTCACATCTCCTTGAGAACCGGACAGAATACCATACGTCATATGTAGACAGCCTGTATTGTTATCCCCAAGATGATTTGTAACCGTTAGAACCCTTCGAATGGAGGCATGGCTCTTTCACTTTTGGGATTAAAAAGCGAAGTCATATGCCAGAAGTTCGAAATCATCAGCCTGAGTTGGTAGTACTCAGAACCTCAAGGATTTCGTGAGTGCAGTGTTCCAAAGAATATAGATAAGAAGCAATGATAAAAAAAAATTTCGATTAGTGTGATGTCAAACAATTGACACAAAAGCAGGTTAAATCCCGGGCAAAGATTACTTCATTAATCATTAAGAGAAATGATCAATAGCTTGTGTAGGTTCCCGTGAATTACAATCGAATACTTTTTGATAAGTATCAAAGGGCTTCTTTTGAGAATACTTCGTGGGTAGGTTCAAAATTTCGTTACATGTCATCCTAAACATAAGGTGATAAATTGTAACAGAAATTACTTGTTTGACCAGTGTAGTCAGTGATAAGTTGGCTTTGATAAATTTTAAAATGACTAGGACATTCGAATAAAGCTCACACTTAAATCATATTCAAGAAAAAATTTTGTATGCTGAATCTTGTTGGGTAACAAACATCGTGGGCTTCAAATGTTTGATCAAAACCACTCATACGAAATGAATATGATTTGGAGTTTCGAATCTTGGTAAAGAAAAAAAAGTTTCGTGAATATCTGGAACATTGTTACCCGTCAATGCCTTAACAAGAGTATGAAAATTGGGTTTCACTTTCATCACGGTCTCATGATGTCAGAACACAAACACTGATTTTTGATATGTCTAAGTCTCGATTGGTTTGATCAGAGACCTCTCGGACATATGTCTTCGTGTGTGATCGTGTAAGAATTTTGATGAAAAAGATGGATTTAAGACACGAAAAGTACCTCTGTTATATTTTTGGACCAAACAGTAAACTCTTAACTCATTTTGAGAAGAGTAAGGTAGCTCAGAGACTAATGTGAATATAAGCCTGATTGGGAAGAAATTTTCGTATGAATAATTTCATTAAGGCTTTCGTACACACACATTGAGTCATGAAGGCTTTGGTCAACATGCAGCAGCATGCTTCTAGGGACAACCTAACTAGTTCGAATGATGAAAAATTTATCACTTCATACAAAAAAATAATACCTGACCCAAATACTGCATGCTAAGTTATCTCTGTAGCGTCACGATAATCTGCAACAAAATACTAAAAAGAAGTAAGAATCAAAATATTTTTGTTGTTTTGATTTTTCGAAAATAATGACAAAACAATCTAAAATCTTTTTGGAGTTTTGAATTTTCGAAAATGAAGTAACAAAACAAAAGAAAATCTTTTTGGATTTTTGATTTTTCGAAAATGCAATGACAAAACAAAAAAAAATCTTTTTGGATTTTTGATTTTTCGAAAATTTGAAATACAAAACTTTTTGCAAACAGACGAAATTTTATAGTGATAAATGTACGAATTCGAAGCATATTAATTGCATAATCACGTAATTGACTTTGAATCCATATTATTTGTGAAGTGCAAGCAGCAGCAGCCACATATTCTGCTTCAGCTGTTGAGATTGATACGCAAGTTTGCTTTTTCGACTGCCAGCTCACCAATTTGCCATCAAGAAATTGACATCCACCACTCATGCTTTTACGATCAAGATTACAACCACCCAAGTCTGCATCCGAATATGCTTGGACGAAGAATCCACTTTTCGAAGGATACCACAATCCTAACGAAATTGTTCCTTTAAGATAACGAAATATGTTCTTCATAGCTGTGAGATGTGGTTCTCGTGGATTAGACTGATACCTGGCACAATTACACACAGAAAACATGATATCAGGTCTACTTGCTGTAAGATAAAGTAATGAACCAATCATGCTTCGATAAAGAGTTATATCAACGGCTGGTTTATCTAACGACGGTGTCAACTTTATGCCTGTTGCCATTGGAACACGTAACTTCGTGTTATTCGTCAATCCAAACTTTTCAAGCAGATTCTTCGTGTATTTTTCTTGATTGATGAAAATTCCATTTCTGTTTTGACGAATATTCAATCCAAGAAAATTATTGATTTTGCCCACGATGCTCATTTCGAACTTACTTTTCATCAAATCTTCGAATTCCTTAGACAAAGCAGGGTCAGTTGAGCCAAAAATAATATCATCAACATAAATTTGAACAAGCATTAGATGATTCCCAACTTTCTTTCGAAATAATGTGGGATCAACAGATCCTTGTTTAAATTTAGATTGTTTCAAAAACGAAGTTAGAGTGGCATACCATGCTCTTGGTGCTTGTTTTAAACTATAAACTGCCTTATCTAAAATATAAACATGATTTGGATATTCTTCGTTAATAAAACCTGGGGGTTGTTCCACATAAACAGTCTCTTCGAGCTCTCCATTTAAAAATGCACACTTCACGTCCATTTGATAAACATCAAAATCTTTATGAGCTGCATATGCCAGAAATATTCGAACAGCCTCGAGTCTTGCGACATGGGCAAAAGTTTCTTCATAGTCGATTCCTTCTTGTTGTGAATATACTTTAACAACAAGTCTGGCTTTGTTTCGAACAATGTTTCTGTCTTTGTCGGTTTTATTTTTGAAAATCCATTTTAACCCGACAATCGAAACATTTTCAGGTTTAGGAATTAATCTCCAAACCTTGTTTCGTTCAAATTCAGACAATTCAGATTGCATTGCAACAACCCAATCTGAGTGTTCCATTGCAACCTTAATTGTTTTTGGTTCAATTTTAGATATGAAAACATTGAACACGCAAAATTCTTGATGAGTATTCAATACCTCATTCTTTGCACGAATTTAAGCTCTTGTTAAAACTCCCACTTGTGGATTCCCAATTACTAGATCCTTTGGATGATCTCTTGTCCATTTTTCCATTGGTGGATATGCTGGATCAAATTCCAAAGGAGCATCTTCGTATATATTATCATTCTCAGAACCTACAATCGAACAAACATCATCAAAATCATTATTATTTGCAATATTTTCTATATGCTCCCCCTCAACTCTAGGCTCCCCCTCAACATTAGCATTCAATCTTTCTTTCTCCCCCTCGAAAGAATGCACTTCGTCATTTAAAGTATTCGAATCCAAGTGCTCCCCCTCCACTGGATTATTTTGCATACTTTCGCCTTCTTGAGGAGTTGATGTTGATTCATCAGTAAACTTCGCAAATTCTGGTATATGATTATCAGGAGCATGAATTTCAGCATCGATTTCATGATCTGAAATACCAAAAATCAAATCATAATCAATATCATCCATTTGTAAAGATTCAGTTTCAATTTGCGTGTCTTGTAAAATTGGATGATTTGCAAATTTATGCTCATTTTGTTTAACATAGTAATCATCAAATGTGAGATTGAAAGTTTCTTCCACTTTTCGTGTTCGCTTATTTAACACACGATATGCGACAGAATTGTGCGAATATCCAAGAAAAATCCCTTCATCAACTTTTGCTTGAAATTTCGAAAGATGATCCTTGAGATTCATAATAAAGCACCTACATCCGAAAATATGAAAGAATTTCGCATTAGGTTTACGATTATTCAGAATTTCGTATGGTGTAATATTAAAACGCCTGTGTATGAAAGATCTGTTCTGAGTAAAACATGCAGTGGATATTGCCTCAGCCCAAAGATATTGAGGTAAATTCGCATATGCCAACATGGTTCTTGCTGCTTCGCATAGTGAACGATTCCTTCGTTCTACAACACCATTTTGTTGTGGTGTGTAAGGAGATGAAAAATTATGCGAAATCCCTTTGTCCACCAAAAATGAATCAAGAACATTGTTCTTAAATTCAGTTCCATGATCACTCTTGATTTTTCTAACAATCTTCTTCAACGTTATTTCCATATTTTTGATAAAGTCAATCATGATTTGTGAAACTTCGGATTTAAGCCTGAGAAAATAAACCCACGTAAATCTGGAGAAATCATCAACAATAACTAAAATGTACCATTTCTTGTTGAGAGTTGAAATAGTCGAAGGGCCACACAAATCAATATGCAAAAGCTCCAGAGGTGCAACAATTTTCGAATCTATCGTAATTGGATGACCTTGTTTATGTTGCTTGCCAACTTCACAAGCTGCACATAAGGAATCATTATCAAATTTAAGTACAGGTAAACCTCTTACCAGATCTTGTACCACCAGTTTGTTGATGTTTCGAAAGTTGAGATGTGAAAGTCTTCGATGCCATAGCCAGCTTAGATCAGATGTGGCTTTCGAAAGAAGGCATACAGCAGGTTTGCCTACTATAGGATTGATATCCAGAGTGAACATGTCACCTTTCCTTTTGGATTTCAGTAATACTTCGTTTGTGTTGACATTCGAAATAATACTTCCTTCTTCGTTAAAGATAACTTGATTGCCAGTGCCCACAACAAGTTGAGAAACACTTATCAAGTTATGTTGAAGACCTTCAACATATGCAACACGATTCACTGTGAATTGTCCATTTGTGATCTTCCCATATCCTTTGACTCGACATTTTTGATTGTTCCCAAATTTTACTACTCCAACATTTTTGAGACTTCGAAAATCTCGTAAATTCTCCTTCTTCCCAGTCATGTGACGAGAGCAACCACTATCACTATACCACTTGTTATCATATTGCTCGTCACTCAGTACCTGTAATCAGTGGAAAATTTTAGGTACCCAAGGCTTTTTGGGTCCTTGGAAATTAGATTTTAATTTCGAATGTAATGAAGAACGTTTAATCCAATCACAAAATTTGGTTTTGAGACTATCAATTAAGTTCACTTCATCATCTAAAGGAACCGAAACATAAGTGTTTGATGGTTTCGAATGTGCACTGACACTACCCTTCGAATTCTGAGTTTGAGAATGAACATTTTTTGCCTTTGATACTGGTTTCCAAGCTTTGACCGAAATGTTCGAATCCTTAGAAGATGAACTTCCGTTCGAAGAAGTATTCACATATTTTTCATATGCTACATGAATTTGTTCCTTTGAATATGCATTCGACTGATACATCTTTCCTTTGCCTTCAAGCCAATGATCAATGTTCTTCCTTGAAGTCATTCCTTTTTCTCGTGACTTTTTCATAGTTTCTTTCTTCGTATGATTAGGAAAATTTGGCTTTTGAGGAACAAAATTAACTTTGGGTTTTGTTAGAAAAGAAGAAGCATATGATGAATCAACTGGTGATTTAAAATTTTGTCGTTGAACAAATGTTTAATTTGGATTAGGTTTATTTGAAAATGCTCTTGATTTGTTAATTTCAGAAACTTTCGAAAACTTTGGTTGCTTATTCACTTCAAACCTTATATAATTTGATTGAGATGAATGTTGGTTTTTCGTTGAAAAATAGGAATTTTTAGCTTTGAAAACATTTTTGCTTGTCTTTTCGAAATGTTGTTTTCCTTCGAAAATTTGTCAATTTGATCTTTAAATTCCTTAGAATTTAGTTTAACAACTTTTTCATTTTCTTTTTCAACAGGTTTTGAATTCTCTTTTTCAACTTTTGATTTTTCAACCCATTGTCTTTGTGGTTTTTGACGTTGAAATACATACAAATTCTTTGTTAAGTTGTTTTCAACTATGCTTTGATTTGCGAAAAAACCTTCTTCAGTTGTTTTTGAATTATCCTCCTCAACCAACTTCTTTAATTCTGGTTTGATATTCTCAACATTTCTAGTTGTGACGAAAACTTGATTTGGAAAAATGACATCATCTGTGCATTTGAAATTTGGATAAACCACTGTATTCGTTTCAAGATAATGTTCACCTTTTTCATTCATTACTTTTTCGAACTTTTGTGTATCACCATACACTTGATCAACAACTATTCGAGGAATTTCTTCTTCCTTTGAAGATTTCTTTTCTTTCGAAATTTTCTGTTCATCTTCATCATCACTATCGTCAGTTTGGCTGTCTTTGAGATTCACTAAGTTCATTTCACAAACTTTCGAAGTTGAAGGTATATCAGTTTCATTTTCAACCATCAAATCCTTAACTTTTTCTTTCCCTTTAGATGTTGAAGCAACATTAACAACAGACAACTGAGAACAATCAACATCTTCAAGCTCACTAATTTCACTAATATTATCAGAATTATCTTCAATATCAGCAAAATTAGATTGAGAATCAGACATAGAATTCACAGTCTTTTTCAAAATTTGAATTTGTTCAGATTTAGTCAAAGTATCATTCACAATATCAACTAATTCATTCGCATCAAGACATTCATCAACTTTAACTATTCCATATCTATATTTATCATTCGGAACTTTGTTAAAATCAGCTATTTCTTTTTCACAGTCATACGAAATGTTATCTACCGTAGCTCTTTCATAAGCTAAAAATGGCAGCAATTTTCTATGTTGTTCTTTACTGATTTCGCATGAATGATGAAGTTCAGTTAATTTCCCATACAATCTTTTAGCCGAATTACAGTAAATGTTCCTCTGGGCTAACAACAGTTTCGTTTCACTAGACAAATTATCTCTATCCATCATGATATTAGTTATTTTAAGTTCCAAACAATCTATCTTAGTAATTTTCAAATCTAGTTTCTTCTGTGTCTCTAGCAACTGCATAGACAGCTTCTTAGCCTCATTGCTAGCAGATACCACAATCGAATAAAAATAAGTAACAGTTTCATCGAAAGATACTAATTCAGAATTATAAGCATGTATTGGAATATTAAAAGATTCAAGAATATTACGTACCTTAGTGGTCATCGGAGATTTGTCAGCAGCTTTTGATACGAAGCATCTCCCATGAACTTCGTATTTCTCGTCATCTGAATCTTCTTCCATCTTTGCATACATTGCTCCGTGGGTTGGATTTCGCATCTCCTCATCATCTGATCCAGATGACCAAATTTGATAAGTTTCATCTTCTTCTTGTTCACCACGAGCAACTAACGAAAGATTCTTTGCCTTCGCACGCACCTCCTCCAACTTTTCCACATAGTATGCTTCATCCTTCGTCTTATTCTTTTTCTCATCTTTCTTCCTTAGCATGCAATCATTAGCTAAATGATTAGCCCCGTTGCAATAATGACAATCAATCCCAGCATCTCCCTTTAACTTCTTCTCCTCAACAAACTTCGTATCCTTCTTCTCTTCCTTCTTCTTCTCATCCCCAACACTTTTACTCATAAAATTCCCTTTTGTCTCAGATGACTTTGCCTTCGGATTGAATGGATTTTTGAAGAACTTTTTCACACGATTATTCGAATAGAAAGCAATCGCGTCATCATCTGAGTTCATGATGAACCCTTCGTCTTCATCTGAAATATCTTTCTCAGCTTCCCTTTCAAAGATCTTCGAAACCAAAGCTAGTGGACCTCCCAAACTTGCCTTCGATTCTTCAGCAATTTCGTTCACTTCGCTTTCATAAGACTTCAGCTGATTGTACAAATCATTCAAAGTTGACGTATCAAAGCTCTGTTGATTCTTAACCATCATGCTCACACTACGCCACTCCTTACGAAGACCCATAACAAAAATTAAATTGAACTTCATGGCTGATCTGGTGATACCATATCGATTGCATCGATAGATTAATTCATTAAGACGATCGTAGTAAACTTCAATCGTTTCACCATCTTTCTGTCTGAAGTCCTTCAGTTCCACTAAGCATTGCTTCACAGAGTTAACTTTTGTTTTCTCACTCCCCTGAAATTTCTCCTTGAGATTGTTCCAGATCTCCTTTGCAGTTGTACAACTCCTCACATAGTTGTAAACAACTGGAGGCAAAGCACCTCTTAGTTCTCTCACACATCTCTTCTCTAGCTTTTTCAGACGATCAGACTGATTCTCAACTTCGGAACTTCCAGAAGATGATCCAATTGGTTGAACATTCATTGGTGGATTGAGATTGCCAGAAATGCAATTCCACAGTTCTTCATCCAATCCATTGAGATAATCATGCATACGATCAGCCCATTGATCGTAATATTCAGGGATTAGCATAGGAATTTTGGTGGATGATCCTAGAAGACGAGAAAACGAAGTCATGGAATTAAGATTGAATGACGCCATTGATGTATGGAATAAATCCTTGAAATTTTTTTTGAAGAAACTTTAAGAATTTGACAACAAACTATATGATTCAAATCAGAATCACTAGTAGAACACTCGATTCAATGATTCAAATGCAGAATTGAATCACATACTAAGATCTAGACAATTTTTCACTTTCAAAAAGTGCGGAAACTTTTGAATCAAAAAAAAATTGATTCAAAAACCTTTTGAACAATGTGAAAATCAGATCAGAGATATGATTCCTGCTCTGATACCAATTGAAGAAACAATGAATTGAGTAATGAATTAATCAGAGTATGAATTCAAGTAATGATGCGAGATTTAGACACGGGATGTAAATATGATCTTGTTTCAGCTCTATTACGCTCTCAAGTTTTACAGAGTACAAGATGTAATTCTGTAAAAGACTTCGTTACTATGACCCTAGTAAGCACTCCTATTTATAGGAGAGGAAAGCGTACAAAAAATATACTAAGGACTAAGCGTTAAGCTTCGAATACAATGCCCTAGTAAAATAGATTACATAAATGTTCGAAGGGTACAAAACATATACTTCGACTAATTACAACTATTCGACCCTTACAACATCCCTCTTTCACAGCATCCTCCCCTCATGACTTCCGCATTTTGAATAATCGTACTCTGATGTTTTGAATATTATGACTTGGTGTTGATTTTGAACAATTAATGAATGATTTGATAGACTTTAAAATGAAAAATTTTATAACTATTTTTGGGACGTTACATCAATTACATAGTAAACAATCTAATATTAGCTACCACCGATACAATTTATTAATCAAATATTAATAACCAACTTCTATTGTTGACATATACATTGCTAAGCTTGGATAATCTGTTATTTTTTATGTATTTATCAATTAATCCTAAAATAACCATATACTTTGAAAGGAAATTGTTATATGTGCTTTTAAAGTGACTCTAATGTATATTATAGTAATATATTATTAAGCTTCTGTAATTTTATTTTTTTTTTGTTTTTTTTTGTTTTTTGTATTAGCAATTAACCCTGAATTAAAAATATACTTTGAAAGTATGTTGCATGATATAAAAATAGGAGAATCACAAAATAGGACCAAGTCAAATATTTTCTAAATTTTTAAAAAGATCATTTATGTTAATTTTATTTTAAAGAATTTTTATTTTGTTTATTTTATATTTACCAATTTGAGATCAATGCAAATTGCATTTTTTTGGAAACAGCCAACGAATTAAGTGGAAGCCTAATCACAATATTTCAACGAGTACTCCGGGTTCGAGCTCCTTTACAGGGCAAACTCAGCCCCTATAGGGATTTCTAGGGAAAATTCCCCTAATGTGGCACCACAAGAGGTAGTTTAAAGGAATCGAACTCTCAGCTAAGAAAATAACATATATGTTGTTTATTACATAAGAAATGCAAGTAGGATGCTAATATTTTAAAAGAAAGAGAAGTACAATGTTATTTCATGTTGTGTGTGTATTTACGTATTTATTGCTACATATATTTTATGAGTTAAAATTTAGGATTATAGTCCGTTCATGCATATTACACGTTGTGAAAATGGTATTCTTGCAAAAATGGGTTGGAAAACATAATAGGTACCAAAATCGTAAAGATTTTCTGAAACCGTCAAATTTTCATTTTGCCAGTTGTCTTATCGAGTGTTAAAACTAGAAAAATATTAGAAATTATTAATTTTAGATAAGGATGGTAGACATAAAAATATAATTTTCATTGTTGTATACAAAGAACTATTTCAAAATTGAAGATAAAAGATTATGTTTTTTTATTTATGACATTATTGCTTTATTACATACAATGCATACTTATTACTCATTTCGAGATGTGGTTTATTTGTCATGTTTATGTACATATAACTTTGTTAGATAACTTTATTTTTGTGATATGTTTTATAGAAGCATCATGGTACTATCATGTATTATTGTTGTCATTTCAATCTATCAAGTTTTAATATATCATGTTACATCATGATGATTTTCTTATTAATCATCTATGATTGTTGTTATTAGACAACTACAGTAATGATGTCAATCTCACATAAAGGAAACACTAGGCTAGCAGGCATCATGTATTCAGGCAATTCTATCATGCAATTCCTGAAGATCCCTAGCCTAGCACTAACATGCTGTTCTATCATATCGTATAATCAAATAACTTGTATGGTATTTTGAGGTCTACATACTGGCTCCGGCTGATCGTACGCCCTGCATCCTCCTTTATTTATTTTGAAAACCTTTTTGAAAAGTCATTTTGAAAATCCTTTCCTTGATTTTGAGACTGGAGTCACACGAGTGTTCCTCCAATTCACTCAAACCAAGGCTCTGATACCAACTTGTAACACCCAAAAATTCAAGCCAAATTTAAACTTTCAAAACATGTCGAATTTATCAAAACATTACAACTTTGTTTTCAAAATGCATTTATATCAGAGTTTTCCCAGAAACATAACATAATAGGAGGAGCTGTACGATCATGCCTTCGCCTTGCCGCGATCCCCTGATGTACCTGAAACAATAAACGGAAACTGTAAGCCCGAAAGCTTAGTGAGTTACCCCCAAAATACCGATACACATACATTCCACATAACCATGTCACACCATGACATATCATAACAAACTGAGCAGAAAAGCACATAACGGGTCCACAGCTTTACAGACTGGAATACCGCTGGGCCCACAGTGTGAGTCTGGAATGCCTACCGGGCCCTCAGCTCACATCTGGATTGCCACCGAGCCCTCAGTACGAGTCTGGAATGCCTACCGGGCCCTCAGCTCGTATCTGGAATGCCACCGAGCCCTCAGTACGAGTCTGGAATGCCTACCGGGCCCTCAGCTCGTATCTGGAATGCTCCCAAGTCCTCAGTATGAGTCTGGAATGCCTATCGGGCCCTCAGCTCATATCTGGAATACTCTAGGGTTTGTTGGATACCGCACGGAGCAGTACAACCTCAACCCATCCCACATAACATATCAACATGTAACAGATAATGCACATGCAGACAATCAATCAGTATCACAGGTAGTCCTACAGGCCTACCCTCTAGCGTATCAAACTAGCATGCATAACTAACTCATACTCAACATAATACAACTACTAGGATATCATATCCGATGGGCCGGCCTTGGTGCCTTAGACCCCTTAGTATAGTGAGGATAACTCACCTCGCAACTGTCGTCGGAAATAAGAAGGCTCAACTCCTGGGTCCAACACGAACTCCACCACCTATAGGTACCATACAAACCTTTTTCATAAATCTCCCAATTACCAGAAACCATCAGAAGTCAACTGTTCAACCCTTGGTCCAAGTCAAAGTCCACAGTTAAAGTCAACAGTCTCTGTTGACTCGACTCGTCGAGTGCAGATCACCGACTCGTCGAGTCCTTCGTGAACTCGAGAAGTCGTGAAATCCTTGATTGGCTGGTCGAGTTCCCTTTTTAACTCGTCGAGTTCATACGTGGCCAAGATTTGGAAGAAACCCTAGCCAAATCGCCGAGTCTTCTAACAACTCGCCGAGTTCAAGGCAATCTTCAACGAACTCGCCGAGTTGCTCAACCAACTCGCCGAGTTCACGGCTATGTTCATAGGACTCGCCGAGTCTAGCGTTCTACTCGCCGAGTTCATTCAGTCCTTTTTCCATACAAACCTGGTTCGAGCCATGCAGCGGCTCCAAACCACAGATCTAGGCTTCTAGGGCATGCTTATCACGTAAAGTTGCAAACTTTACATGCATGCATAGCTTTAAGGGCTCCAAATGTCAAAACTAAGCTCTTAATGGGGTTCTAAGCTCAAGAGGGACCTCAATCACGAACATAACTGAGACTTTACAACTCTAGAAGGTAATGAGGGTCCAGATCTGAAGTATAGCCCAGCCATAAGGTTTCTCTACCAAGGATTTGGGGTTTTAGGGCTTAAAAGCAACAATTTAGGGACAAACAAGATCTAATAGATCAATAATCAAGATGGAAACTTTATTACCAGAATGGGTGACCATAAATGAATGTGTTCTGGATCTAAGTCCCCTTCCTTGAGCTCTTCAACCCCTTCCTTCTTCCACTTGCTCCAATGTGCACCAAAAGTCCCTTCACAAGGCAACAATCACTCAAACTCACCAATGGAGACTAGGGTTTCGATAAGGAATGCTCTGAGGGTGATGGAGGCTGAGATGGGGCTATAAGGACGTTTAAATAAGGTGCAAACCCTAAGGATTAGGGTTTCCTCCTGACTGGCCTACTCGCCGAGTCCAGGCGTGGACTCGCCGAGTAGATCACTTAAAGCCCGCGTCCAATTCGACATCTACTCGGCGAGTTAGGGCTACAACTCGCCGAGTAGCTCTTACAAAAAGAAACATTTATTCAAATTAAATACGTACCAGGAACGGGGCGTTACAATTCTCCCCCACTTGTCTCAGACTTCGTCCTCGAAGTCTACTGCTGCTGCATCTGAAAACAACTCCGGGTAATGCCCCCGCATCTCCTCTTCGGACTCCCACGTCCACTCTGAACCCTTCCGGTGCTGCCACTGCACCTTCACTAACTGAACCACCTTGTTCCTCAAGGTCTTCGCCTTTCGATCTAAGATCGCAACTGGTCTCTCGATATAATTCAGGCTGCTATCAACCTGAATATCCTCCATGGGTACTACTGCTGACTCGTCCACCAAACACTTCCTCAACTGAGAAACATGGAAAGTGTTGTGGATCTGGCTAAGCTCTGCCGGGAGATCCAATCGATAGACGACCCGACCCACCCGGGCCAAAACCCTAAAAGGTCCAATGAACCTGGGGCCCAGCTTGCCCCTCTTCCGGAATCTGACGACACCCTTCCAGGGTGATACCTTTAGGAGGACCATGTCACCCACCTGAAACTCCAACTCGGATCGGCGTTTGTCGGCATAACTCTTCTGCCGACTCTGAGCGGTCTGCAAACGCTGTCTAACCTGCTGGATCTTTTCGGTAGTCTGCAAGACTACCTCCGTACTACCCATCACCCTGTGCCCAACTTCGCCCCAACAAACCGGGGTGAGACATCTCCGCCCGTACAACATCTCGAATGGCGGAGCGCCAAGGCTAGAATGATAGCTGTTGTTGTAGGCGAACTCCGCAAGCGGTAGGTGAGAATCCCAGCTCCCACCGAAATCAATGACACATGCCCGCAACATGTCCTCGAGGGTCTGAATAGTCCCCTCGCTCTGGCCGTCTGTCTGCGGGTGGAATGCTGTGCTGAAGTGCAATCGCGTGCCCAGCTCCTCGTGAAACTTTTGCCAGAAGCGAGAGGTAAACCTGACATCCCGATCAGAGACAATGGAGACAGGAACCCCATGGCGAGACACGATCTCCCGAACGTACAATTCGGCCAATTTCGCGGCCGATGAGCCCTCTCGCATAGCCAAGAAATGGGCGCTCTTGGTCAATCGATCCACGATGACCCATATAGCATCAAACCCCTTTGCCGTCTTCGGCAATTTGGTAATAAAATCCATCGTGATCTGTTCCCATTTCCACATGGGAATCTCTAGGGGCTGCAGCTTTCCATGCGGCCACTGATGCTCGACCTTGACCATCCTACAGGTCAAGCACCTCTCAACGTACCAAGCGATTTCCCGCTTCATACACGGCCACCAATAGCTCAAACTCAAATCCCGATACATCTTGGTAGCCCCCGGGTGAATAGAGAAATGAGACTTATGAGCCTCCTCCATAACCGTCTGCCTAACCCCACCCGTCATTGGAACCCAAACCCGACCGCATCGGGTTAATAGTCCTCGACTATCCTGCACAAACCGGGTGTTCTCGCCCTTGATCCTCTCCAGCTTCCAATTTTCCGGGCTGATGCCCTCAACCTGGGCATCTCTGATGAAACTCACCAGCGGAGAATCCACCGCTATCCTCATACATACCGCTGGGGTGGAAAACCCCGCTGACTTGCGGCTCAAAGCGTCCGCCACTACATTCGCTTTACCAGGATGGTAAAGGATCTCGCAATCGTAGTCCTTGACTACGTCCAGCCACCTGCGTTGCCTCATGTTTAGGTTCGGCTGATCCATGATATGTCTCAAGCTCTTGTGATCCGTATAAATGGTACAACGGACCCCATAGAGGTAGTGTCTCCATATCTTGAGGGCGAACACCACCGCCCCCAGTTCCAAGTCATGCGTAGGGTATCTCGTCTCATGCGGCTTCACTCGTCCTCTCTGCATGAGGACCGCCCCTAAACCTGTGATGGATGCATCACAGAACACCACAAAATCCTCGACTCCCTCCGGGAGTGTCAATACTGGAGCCTCGCACAAATGCTGACGGAGGGTCTCAAACGCCCTCTGCTGCTCGGGACCCCATCGGAAATCCACTCCCTTCCTTGTCAGACGAGTGAGGGGCACTGCAATCTTGGAGAAGTCCCGTATGAACCTCCGGTAGTACCCTGCCAACCCCAGAAAGCTCCTAATATCTGAGGGAGATTTCGGAACCTCCCACTGCATAACCGCCTCGATTTTGGCCGGATCGACCAAAATCCCCTCCTGGTTAACGAGATGTCCGAGGAACTGGACCTCCCGTAACCAAAACTCACACTTCGAGAACTTGGCGTACAACCGTTCCCGTCTTAGAACTCCCAACAGCTCTCGCAGATGTTCCTCATGCTGCTCTCGGGTCTTGGAATACACCAAGATATCATCTATAAACACTATGACTGAGCGATCAAGCATCGGTCTATAGACCCGATTCATCAGGTCCATGAACACCGCTGGCGCGTTGGTGAGCCCAAACGGCATCACCACGAACTCGTAATGTCCATAACGAGTTCGGAACGCGGTCTTCTCCACATCCTCCTCTCTGACCCTGACCTGATGATACCCAGACCTCAATTCTATCTTGGAAAACCAAGATGCACCCTGTAACTGGTCGAAGAGATCGTCTATCCTCGGGAGTGGCTAACGGTTCTTCACCGTCAACTTATTCAACTCCCGGTAATCGATACACATCCGGTGCGAACCGTCCTTCTTCCGGACGAAAAGTATCGGTGCTCCCCATGGAGAACTGCTAGGTCGAATGAACTGCTTGCCCAGTAGTTCCTGCAACTGCGATGACAGCTCCTGCATCTCTGGCGGTGCCAATCGGTACGACGCCTTAGCAATAGGGGCCGTACCTGGCACCAGGTCGATCCTGAACTCGACCTGCCTCTCTGGAGGTATCCCTGGTAACTCCTCCGGGAATACGTCTGCGCACTCCCTGACCACCGGTACGTCGGAAACCGAAATCTGATCCCTGGCTCGTGTATCTACCACATACGCTAGATAACCTGCACACCCGTGCTGAATGTACTGTCGTGCCCTGGCAGCTGAACAAAACCCTGATCCCACTCTTGTGCCCTCACCATATATAATCAGTTCTCCCCCACTTGGGGTTCGAACTACTACTCGCTGCCCCTCACAGTCGATCATGGCACCGAATCGACTGAGCCAATCCATGCCTACAATCACGCATACCTCCCCCATGGGAATCGGAATCAAATCTATCGGAAATTTCACCCCGAAAATCTCCAAGTCACACCCTCGATAAACTGAAGAAGCAGAAACCCCGTGTTCGTTGGCGATAGACACTCGCAACGGACACTCTAACTCGCCCACTGGTGCACTGAACTCCCTACAAAATATCTGAGATACGAAGGACCGACTCGCCCCCGAGTCAAATAAGACCAAAGCAGGCAAGGAGTTCACTAAAAACGTACCAGCAACCACATCTGGTGCTGCTCTGGCCTCCTCCGCTGTAAGCTGGAAGGCACGACCCTGAGCCTTTGGAGGCTCTGCCCTGACTGGTCTCCCATCCGTGATCCTCAAAGTAGCCGGCGCTAGAGCCTGCGCCGGTTTGGCGGCGAGTAACGGGCAGTTGGCCTTCAAATTGCCAACCTGATCACAATGGTAACATAACCTCATACTCTGAACTGGAGCGGCCTGGCGACAGTCTTTCGCGTAATGCCCCTCCTTGCCACACTTGTGGCATTCACTACCAGCTCGACACACACCAGAATAACCCTTGCCACACTTCCCACATGTGCGGCTCTGCTGACCCCCGGTCCTAGTATCAGCGGTCTTAGACCGCTTCGGCGCCGGCTGAGAATGTGCCGGGGCCTTCCGCTGTTCTCTCAACTGCTGCTCAATCTCCAACTCACGCCGTCTGGCGGCCTCCTGCAACTCTAGAAGAGTATCACATCGCTGGGTAGACACAAACTGACGGATATCCGTCTTGAGCATGCTCAGATAACGGGTCATCTGGGCCTGCTCTGAAGCAAACTCCGGGCAAAACATCGCCCTCTCAGTGAACATCCGGGTGATCTCCGTCACCGACTCCCCATCCTGTCTCAAACTCAAAAACTCATGTGCCAATCGCTCCCGCTCAACCCGTGGAATGTAACGGGCGCGGAACATATCCCTGAACTGCTCCCAAGTAACAGCAGCTCTCTGATCATCAGAGTACGACCCAGTCGCAAGTCCCACCAGTCCTTGGCCCCAGACCTAAGCAGGTTCAGAGCACACCTGACCTTCTGGTCAGCAGGACACGAGCAGGTGAAGAAACACCCCTCCACATCTGAAATCCACCTCATAGCCTTGATGGGATCCTGCGTCCCATCAAAAGTAGGGGGCTTCGTGTTATCGAAGTCCTTGTACTGAAAACCTCTACCAACTCCCCCTCCCGTCGCTGATACAGCTGATGCAGCTGCTGCGGCGGCTGTCTTTGCAAGGGCTGCATAACGCTCATCAAAATATTCCACCATGGCGATCTTGATCGACCCGAACATCTCCGGTAACTGAGCCCGGAATGCAGCAACAACCTCATCATGCAGGATCTCTCGAATCCTGGCATCCAACTCCTCTGTACCCATCTGCACCACTGGCTCAGGTGCTGTCGGCCCCTCCTGGCCTCTGTCCCCTGATCCTGATCCCGAACCGGATCCAGCCACGAAGCGCCTCGTCATCACCATTCTGAAACATATCACCAGTTATCAGATAATTCATATAAATCACTGGGAGCCAACTCCCTACTAACCCTAGGGATTGCGACTTACTTGACACGCGTATAGGTCTTGTGCTTTCAGTAGCATGGGCCCCTACTACCTTCCACACCTACCCATATTTGCCCCAAGTATCACCACAACACCCTAACAATATGCACAACATGGCGAGCGCTCAATCCTTACTCCTAGAGGAATGCTAAATATCTTATAACTGACCTCCCGGTCTCACTCAATCCCTCCTATCCATGTAACTTCCACCAACCCTGTAGCACTAATGTATGCTAGCCATGCATAACGCTGGACCCTATAGACTTTAGAATATCCAATCCTACCCCAAGCCCCCAATCAAACAAGAACAGAACATAAGGCCAAATCAAACATTCTCAGGCTATAAGATCTTAATTATGTACAACTGGGATGCATACATTAGACAACTACAGTAATGATGTCAATCTCACATAAAGGAAACCCTAGGCTAGCAGGCATCATGCATTCAGGCAATTCTATCATGCAATTCCTGAAGATCCCTAGCCTAGCACTAACATGCTGTTCTATCATATCGTATAATCAAATAACTTGTATGGTATTTTGGGGTCTACATACTGGCTCCGGTTGATCGTACGCCCTGCATCCTCCTTTATTTATTTTGAAAACCTTTTTGAAAAGTCATTTTGAAAATCCTTTCCTTGATTTGAGACTGGAGTCACACGAGTGTTCCTCCAATTCACTCAAACCAAGGCTCTGATACCAACTTGTAACACCCAAAAATTCAAGCCAAATTTAAACTTTCAAAACATGTCGAATTTATAAAAACATTACAACTTTGTTTTCAAAATGCATTTATATCAGAGTTTTCCCAGAAACATAACATAATAGGAGGAGCTGTACGATCATGCCTTCGCCTTGCCGCGATCCCCTGATGTACCTGAAACAATAAACTGAAACTGTAAGCCCGAAAGCTTAGTGAGTTACCCCCAAAATACCGATACACATACAGTCCACATAACCATGTCACACCATGACATATCATAACAAACTGAGCAGAACAGCACATAACGGGTCCACAGCTTTACAGACTGGAATACCCCTGGGCCCACAGTATGAGTCTGGAATGCCTACCGGGCCCTCAGCTCACATCTGGATTGCCACCGAGCCCTAAGTACGAGTCTGGAATGCCTACCGGGCCCTCAGCTCGTATCTGGAATGCCACCGAGCCCTCAGTACGAGTCTGGAATGCCTACCGGGCCCTCAGCTCGTATCTGGAATGCTCCCAAGTCCTCAGTATGAGTCTGGAATGCCTATCGGGCCCTCAGCTCATATCTGGAATACTCTAGGGTTTGTTGGCTACCGCACGGAGCAGTACAACCTCAACCCATCCCACATAACATATCAACATGTAACAGATAATGTACATGCAGACAATCAATCAGTATCACAGGTAGTCCTACAGACCTACCCTCTAGCGTATCAAACTAGCATGCATAACTAACGCATACTCAACATAATACAACTACTAGGATATCATATCCGATGGGCCGGTCTTGGTGCCTTAGACCCCTTAGTATAGTGAGGATAACTCACCTCACAACTGTAGTCGGAAATAAGAAGGCTCAACTCCTGGGTCCAACACGAACTCCACCACCTATAGGTACCATACAAACCTTTTTCATAAATCTCCTAATTACCAGAAACCATCAGAAGTCAACTGGTCAACCCTTGGTCCAAGTCAAAGTCCACAGTCAAAGTCAACAGTCTCTGTTGACTCGACTCGTCGAGTGCAGATCACCGACTCGTCGAGTCCTTCATGAACTTGAGAAGTCGTGAAATCCTTGATTGGCTGGTCGAGTTCCCTTTTTAACTCGTCGAGTTCATACGTGGCCAAGATTTGGAAGAAACCCTAGCCAACTCGCCGAGTTCAAGGCAATCTTCAACGAACTCGCCGAGTTGCTCAACCAACTCGCCAAGTTCAGGGCTATGTTCATAGGACTCGCCGAGTCCAGCGTTCTACTCGTCGAGTTCATTCAGTCCTTTTTCCATACAAACCTGGTTTGAGCCATGCAGCGGCTCCAAACCACACATCTAGGCTTCTAGGGCATGCTTATCACGTAAAGTTGCAAACTTTACATGCATGCATAGCTTTAAGGGCTCCAAATGTCAAAACTAAGCTCTTAATGGGGTTCTAAGCTCAAGAGGGACCTCAATCACGAACATAACTGAGACTTTACAACTCTAGAAGGTAATGAGGGTCCAGATCTGAAGTATAGCCCAGCCATAAGGTTTCTCTACCAAGGATTTGGGGTTTTAGGGCTTAAAAGCAACAATTTAGGGACAAACAAGATCTAATAGATCAATAATCAAGATGGAAACTTTATTACCAGAATGGGTGACCACAAATGAATGTGTTCTGGATCTAAGTCCCCTTCCTTGAGCTCTTCAAACCCTTCATTCTTCCACATGCTCCAATGTGCACCAAAAGTCCCTTCACAAGGCAACAATCACTCAAACTCACCAATGGAGACTAGGGTTTCGATAAGGAATGCTCTGAGGGTGATGGAGGCTGAGATGGGGCTATAAGGACGTTTAAATAGGGTGCAAACCCTAAGGATTAGGGTTTCCTCCTGACTGGCCTACTCGCCGAGTCCAGGCGTGGACTCGCCGAGTAGATCACTTAAAGCCCGCGTCCAATTCGACATCTACTCGGCGAGTTAGGGCTACAACTCGCCGAGTAGCTTTTACAAAAAGAAACATTTAATCAAATTAAATACGTACCAGGAACGGGGCGTTACAACTATGTTACCCTATTAGTTCATTTTCCCTAAAGGAATTACGTAAAGAATATCGAGATTAAAAGCCGAAGAAATTGGTGGTTATGTGAAAACAAAAATTAAAGTAGTTAAAAAACGATTGAAATTAATTTGGTTTTTTAGTTAAATACTAATTGTTGTGAAATAATTACATTTCATAAATGTTTTGGTTTAATTAAATCTCTAAATAGAAGAAATAAAGAGAGAATGTGAAAAGGGTAAATTTTGGTTTAATTAAGTAATAAATTAATTATATCTCTAAATAGAAGAAATAAAGAGAGAATGTAAGAGGGGTGAAAATGAAGCAAAGTTGATAGTTGAGGTGATGAAGAAGAAAATATGTAAGGAAGATTGAAGATCTGCGGCTCAGCGCCTTCAAAAACAACATGACATCTCTCCCCCAGCCCCTCCACCTCTCTGATTTTTTAAAGTTCAGCTCCTTAACCGTGTTTTTAAAGAGCCTATCACTATTGTCAAGAGCATCCCCCATAGTTTTCGCCTTGCTTTCTCTCAGGATTTGAAAACTGCCCTTTACAAGGTGATTGCCCAACCCGACTCGGTTGATGCATGGATTTGTTTGTTACTTCTTCCTCGCTGTACACTGCAGGTGTTTAGGCCCAAGAATAGACAAGAATGCAGGTCTGGGAATAGAAAAGCCTTACAACAAAGCTCCATATTGAAGTCCTTGGATACATGGGGGAAAAGGATGGTATCAGGAAGTAAGTTCAAAATATGTTAGACAATCCCAAGGTTGGGGCCATGGGACAAGGTGGAGGCAGCCTTCAGAAGGAGTCTACATCAAGTAACATCAACATTAGGCAGTGTCTCCGTAAGGTTGTAGATGGGCATTTTACCACAGCAGTGAAAGTCTTATGCTCATCGGGTGTTATGCCATACAATGGTGATACTATTAAAGCTTTGGAGGACAAACACCCTTTCAGGCCACCCCCATCCATGTCGAGCCCCATAATTTCTGAACCTCCCATTGTAGCAGACTCTGACTGTGTATTTGGTTGCATTAAATCTTTCCCTAAAGGAACTTCATGCGGGAGAGATGGCTTGAGGGCTCAACACATCCTGGATGCCCTTTGTGGAGAAGGGTCTGTTATAGCCACAGATCTCATACGTGCTATCACTTCAGTGGTTAAATTATGGTTAGTGGGAAGATGTCCGACCATTTTGGCAGAGTTTGTTGCTTCCACTCCTCTCACGCCTCTTATTAAACTTGACAACGGGATCCGACCAATTGCAGTAGGCACTATATGGAGACGTCTGGTTTCCAAGGTTGCCATGAAAGGTGTGGGTAAAGAAATGGCCAAGTACCTTAATCATTTTCAGTTCGGGGTTGGTGTGTCTGGGGGTGTTGAGGCTGTGTTACACAGTGCCAATAGGGTGTTGAGTAAACATCGCGCTGATGGGTCTCTTGCAATGCTGACAGTGGATTTCTCGAATGCTTTTAACCAGGTGGATAGATCAGCCTTACTCCACGAGGTTAAGAGGATGTGCCCTTCTATTTCTTTGTGGGTGAATTTCTTGTACGGGCAAGCAGCAAGACTTTATATAGGAGACCAACATATATGGTCTGCCATTGGGGTGAAGCAAGGCGACCCCTTGGGACCTCTTCTTTTTTCCCTCGTTTTGTACCCACTTGTGCACAAGATTAGAGACAGTTGTAAGCTCCTTCTCCATACTTGGTGTCTAGACGATGGGACTGTCATTGGGGATTCAGAGGAGGTGGCTAGAGTGTTGGACATTATCCGGGTGAATGGTCCAGGCTTGGGTCTTGAGTTGAACATCAAGAAAACGGAGATTTTTTGGCCCTCCTGTGATGGTAGGAAGCTTCGTGACGATTTATTCCCAACGGATATAGGGAGACCTTCTTTGGGGGTGATGCTCCTTGGGGGGGGGGGGGGCTATTAGTAGAGACGCATGGTTTATTAGTGGGCTGGCCATGAAGAGAGCGGTCAATGTTGTTGATTTGATGGGTCTTCTTCCACAACTATGTGACCCGCATAGTGAGCTCATTTTGCTTCGATCATGTATGGGTATTGCAAAACTTTTCTTTGGTTTAAGGACATGCCAACCGGTGCACATAGAAGAGGCAACTTTGTTCTTTGACAAAAGATTGCGCAGATCTATCGAGGATGTGGTGGTATGTGGAGGCCCCTTCTTCGGAGACATCCAGTGGCGTCTGGCTTCCTTACCTATTTGTTTTGGTGGTTTGGGTTTGTACTCGTCATACGAGGTTTCCTCCTACGTATTTGTAGCCTCGAGGGCCCAATCGTGGGCATTACAAGACCACATCTTACGTGACAGTGGCATTTGTGGTATGGACTATGATTACCTATGTGCTATGACTCGTCTTCGCGATACGATTCCGAGATTCGACTGTAGCGGTTTCACTAATAAGGACACCGCCCCCTAAACCCGAAAAAGCATTGGCGTGTGCCCTTTTTAGAAAAATCATCAAAGATATGGAAGTCGACTTCGACATGACTGTTAGACAGAGAGCAGTTTTGGATTGTCTTCGGGCACCTCATGCTCAGGATTTTATACTAACTATCCCTATTAAGGGCCTCGTCCAGCATATGTCTCATGTAGCGTATGGAACTATCCTCCATTACCGCCTCATGATTCCTCTATTCCCAACTGACGGGATATGCTCAGTTTGCCGTAAGGCATGTTTGGATGCTTTTGGGGAACATGTGGTTCATTGTAGAGAGCTCCCCGGTTTCAAGTACCGACATGATGTGGTTAAGGATGTTCTCTTTGATTTTTGTCGGCGTGCTGGTATCTCTGCGAAGAAATAAGTGCCCGTGAACTTTTTGACGGACCCGCATGATGGAAGATCTACCCTCTGGCCGACTGACATTTTGGTCTTTGGATGAGTAGGAGGGAAGCACGCGTGTATGGATCTTATGGGGGTCTCTCCTCTCGTCGGTTTGAGGAGTGGGGGTTTCACAGCAGCGCACGCCACTTTGAAAGTTGTTGCATGCAAAGTGGCAAAGCACGAGAATGCATGTATAGAAAATCAACATGTGTTTGTACCTTTTGCATTTGATACATTTGGTTTTCTAGCACCAGAGGCCGCGAAGCTCCTCAACAAAGTCCAACGGGTCATGCATTCTAATGTCATATCTCCTAGATCCACAGATGTTGTTTTCAAAAGAATTAGTTTTGCCATCCAGAAAGGGCTAGCGGCGCAGCTTGTTGCCCGTTTGTCTTCCATTGATATGTATTGAACTTTATTTAGTTAACTTATATGATCACTTTTTAATAGAAAACTGTAGCCCTCCGATTATTTTTTCTGTCTCCCCAATTTTTAAGAGACCTAAAAGGCGGCCCTCTCCGCCTTTCAACCCATGGTCTCCATTGTTTGGATGCAAGCTCTCCGATTTATTAAAAATCATTATTTTTGAATTGTTCCAATCTATTTTTAGCTCAAACTCTTTTACCTCAACGTTATTACTATAAATATAAAATTCTTAGAGAAAGAAAATTACATCTCATTGTTTTAGCAATTTTGAAGGTGCAATCAAGCAAGAATCTTTGGAGGTCAATCGTCAATTAATTGTTTATTCGGTTCAAGTATTTTTCCTCTTTTTATTATGTTTTTACATGTTTTCAAGATCAATATTTTGTGTTTTTTCACCGAGACGGAAGGATAAATTCTCTGAGATTACTTTTGATAAGGTTTTACGATGTTAGGATGAACACACTTATATTATTACCTTTATTCCAAACAATTTCTAGTATTATTATATTTTTTCTCCGTTGATCATTTGAATAATAGTACTTGATTTTGTGTTTTATTCTCTTAGATTGTTATTTTAATTTGGATACTGTATTGTCAATATATGTACTATAATGATTTCAATTAGTGTAGAAATGAAGACGATCCGTTGAATCAACATAAAATATTTATAATTTTTAGTATTGAATACAAAACATTCTAATGGTTTAATTGTAATACATGATATTGTCAAACTATTAGTTGTGTCTAATCCAATAGACGTAAGGACTAAGATAACTACTTAGATCAATATATTGTGTGTCCAAAATTATATCTCTGCATGTTAATTAAAATCAATTATCTCTATGTAATTATGTTAGCATTTATTGGAAGATAAGTTTGATAATTCTAATCATCTAAACAATCAAACCAAAAGTGATATTGTTTTGTCTCGTTAATTAATTCTCATTCTAAGTCCTCTTTTATTTACAAAGCTTAAAATATATTTTTTTATTTATTCACAATATTTTAAGTGACTTATTTGCAACTCGTGGTTTAATTCATTGATCATTTTAAACACGTAATTTTACCAGAAACACCCCGAAAATTTGACTTGAATTATCGTAGCTAACTAGGTTAGTTTGTTTTATTTTTTACCCAGAAGTGTACCTCGACTAGTAGCATAAATAAGGTATCATAAAAATACAATGGGAACATACATTATTATTTCCTCATAATTTTATTATGAGTGGAGTGAACATACAAATGACTAAAAATGCCTAAAATTGATTTGTTGTTGGTACATATAGCTCGATCAGTAGTGATGAATGTTACTCTCACTTAGGGGGATATTGTTGGAAATCGAAAGTGACAATAGCAGGAGTGGTATGTAGCATATATATATATATATATATTTGAAGAAGAGTGAATACTGAAGATATGTGATCTACAGAGCCATGATCTCTCCTAAGAAATCGATTTTGCTCTTTTATCTTATTTATTTGATGTGATTGTTAGTTTGTTAAGATGCTTGTTAGTTATCTATGTAATTAGGATAAGGGTTCTTTTGTATCATGTCAATGTATGACATAATGAATTCTTCTTCTTAGTCTATAAATACTTATCAGTGTAGAAAAACATTAGCAAATTGTTAAATTTGGTTAATATTAAAGAATATCTTTCTCTCCGCAATATGCTCTTAATGTTTATTTACTTTAAGTTATGTTCTTTCTAGTTTATGATATATATATATATATATATATATATATATATATATATATATATATATATATATATATATATATATATATATATATATATATATCAGTTGTTATTTATGTTTCTAATATTTTGCATATAAACTAGGCATAGTCTTTTTGTATCAATAGAATGTCCACTACCGATTGGAGCCGGACTGGCATCATTTTTGGTAATGTGTCCCCATGTGCATATATATTTTTATCTCACCCTCTTGTGGAATGATCCACCTATTCTAATGTTTATTAAGGTGGTTGTGTCACTCCATGATAGTCTACATCTGAGTATTATGTGTAACATCCGGAATCTAGAAGGTCAATTATGATTATAAATTCCCTTTTTAGGGGCCAACTCGTCGAGTCTATGGCATAAACTCGACGTATTGGAAGCTTTTGGGGCGCATGTTTTTAAGGACCAACTCGTCGAGTTGGTGAAGGGAACTCGACGAGTTGGACGCTGTTTGAGAAACCCTAATTTTTTGGTTTTGCATCCTATTTAAACATCTTAAGTTCCAGGTGGTGGCCTCATTCCCAGCCTCCATATCCCCTAACCCTAATCTCGAAACCCTAGAGCCTCCTTGAATGTTGTGAGCTCATTGTGGGTATGTTTTGGTGTGTTGGGAAGCTCATTGAAGGGAAGAAAAGCTTGGTGCAAGGTGGTTGTTCAAGTAGGAGCTTTCAGATCTCGATTCTCTGCTGCATTTCCAGCACATTTTGGGTGTAAAGTTCTAATCTTGCTTAATATTTGCTTAGATCTCTTCTTTGATTAAATTGCATTCTTTTAGCCATGGATGGGCGATTGTTTGGGACGTAGAAGTACCAAGTGTTTATTCTTTCATATCTATGATCTTCATGAGTTCTTTTGGCATAATGGTGCCAACTTTATGGTCTTAAGGGCTTCATGCATCTATTAAGCTCTTCTTTTGGTCTCTTATGAGCTTTTGAGCCTCTCCTAGCCATACATGAGTGTAAAGTTGGAAGCTTTACGTGACCATGCAACCTTAAAGGACCAGATCTGTATTTTGGGGCTTTGTCTTGGTGATTAAGTGATTATTGAGTAAGCCCTTAACCTTTTAAGCCTAGGGTTTGGGTTTTGAGCCCACTTGGTTGGTTCCTAGGGGTAAATTTGGAAACTTTACCCTTCTAGATGCTATTTCAGTTAAGATCTGAGTGGGGAAGCTGTTAGCTTCGATTATGTCGGCTTTATGGATTAATATGTTCGGTTCCTAATGAACTCGACGAGTTTTTGGGAGAAATCGGAAAGTTGGATCGGTTCTACTCGATTTTGCAATCTGATGAAGGAAACTCGACGAGTTGAAGGGCAACTCGGCAAGTTGGGTCAACTTGGGTCGTTGACTTTGACTTTTGACTTATATCTTTGACCTAGTTTGTCCCAAGGGATGTTTTGAGGTAATCTAAGTTGCATTTAAGGAAAATATGGGCTTAGGATAAGGCCCATATGGGATCGGGACCAATTTGGAAAATTGGGCCATTAGTGGGCCTTTATGGATCTTTTGGTTTTGGACCTTTTGGTTAATGGAATTGGGCCTCAGTTCTGGTTCATGTTAGGGTCAGGGGTAAAATGGTCATTTTACCCCAAGTATGGATGGTGGGCCTTAGAATGGAACCCAATTGCTAATTGGGTGTTATTTTGATCTGTTAGATCGGAGGTGTCGTCCCTGCAGCAAGTAGGGATTTCTTTTAGTAAGCTTCAGCATTCGAGGTGAGTCTCCTCACCATATCAATGGGTCGAAGGCACCAAGGCCGGCCCATGTTATTTAGTTGTAGTGGTTATTTGCGAATGTGATGTCAATGTGTTTTATATATATGAAGACCATGTGGGGGTTCCCATGGCAGATAGTCAAGACCATGTGGGGGTTCCCATGGCAGTTAGTCAAGACCATGTGGGAGTTCCCATGGCAGTTAGTTAAGGCCATGTCGGGTTCCCATGGCACCTAGAATAAGACCATGGAAGGTTTCTATGGCATCCTTATATATATTTTCATGCATGACTTATGTGGTTTCATTTGTGGTATGTTATGGGGAACTCACTAAGCTTTGTGCTTACGGTTTCAGTTTTGTTTCAGGTACTCCGGTTTTCAAATGAAAGAGCTCGGGACGATCGCAACACATACACCCGTGGTTTCCGCAATATGTGATCTTTGGGATTGGACTCTGATAATTGTTTTATTTTAAATGTTTTTCAATGTTTTGAACAGAGTTGCAATAGTGTTTTGAATATAATAAAAATGTTTTTTTACCTTGGATTTTTGGGCTGTTACATTATGTCTATTATATCTTGTTGGATTAAGGTGTCTAAGCCAATAACTAAATTGGTATATTCTTGAATTAAAAGTGAAGTCCTTTTTGGGTTGCCCTCAAAACTAGCAACTATGAAGAATTACATTTGGAGAGAGAGGATGATTTATTATATATTATATGAATAATATATTAATTAGAAATAGTTACAATTAATTTAGAATTAATCAGAAATTAATTGGAATTAAGTTCGGGGTTAATTAGAATTAATTCGACGTACATGGACTAAGTTGTAATTATTCAATAGTTGAACAAGAGAGGGATTCTAGAATCCTCCTTGCATGGCCGGTTTTTGCTAGGGTTTGGGTACAAACCATTATAGACATCATGTCTTTGGTGCTAGTCATTCCAAGCTTTACAACTACAAGGATTGGTTTGATTTGTTTACAATAAAAAATCAAAAGGTATGTAATTATATGCTTTGTAATTTTCGGATTACACTAGGGTTGTGCTAGTTTAGTTGTTCGTTGTATCTTGCTATCAAGGTGTATGACATAGATCTTTTATAGGATGCATGTATCCTATTAATTGTTAATTTTTTCGCATTGTACAAGTTTGTTTTCTATAAAACTCATCAGTGGTATCAGAGTTTAGGTTTGTCAAACATTGATTTCACATGAGTTGAATCGAACTAAACATGTATTTCGCATAACACTGATCTCACGACGTGACAGTGCATCCGTCACGACGTGAGAAAGGATTTTTCTAGATATTCGATAATTATCTCCCTAATCAATGGTGTTGTTTTTGTTAATTATCCAATATTAGTTCTGTTTGATTCCGAATTTTGAATTCCTTGTGTGATAATTAATAAAACCCTAAATATTATGAGATATCCTTATTTGATCATTTTTAATTAGATAAATTAAATTGAATTACCTATTATGATTTTAATAATTAATTTGAGTATAAGAATAATTAAAGGATAATTATAAATTCATTCTAAGTTTAAATTAATTAATTAATTAATTAATTATATCATAATTTAGATGATTAATGTTTGAACCTTCTATTTCAAAAATATTTAAAATATACCATATAGTATGTATGATTAAAAGTTAATATATTATATGTATAAGACAAGTCATTCAATCAATAGTAGGTCTTATTCACGAAGCCATGCTATAACGGGGTATAAGGAAACGACCTATAAAATGACCGTTGAATGGATGTCTATTCTCACCCACCGCTCCCTTGGATGGTGGAGGGTCGTTAGCCGAACGGGTTGATAGAACATAACCTCTTAAAAGTATGAGACTATTAAAGTACTAGAACCTTTTATATGAATCCCAACTCTAGTTACTTTAGGAAAAAATGAGAAATGTATGTTAATCCATGAAAATGCACATCACTCTTTATATGACGTTATAGAGCGTGGGTGGTTAACCAACACACTAATTTGAGACTATAAAGCTAAGTGATGGAGAAATCGCAAATTATCATTGTTAATGGAGCGTGTGTGGTTTACCGAAACATTAACTTGAGATGATAAATGACATCAATGTTGTCAAGTGGGTTTGCATGGTTATTCACATCTTATTTGTGATCCTCGGCATCCCAGTCACAAATTGAAAAGCATAATATGAGATTAAACATGTCATTGATAAGATTCAAAGAATCTCAAATGAACTAGGAATCATGTTAGATTGGAATTAGTAAAATTTGTATTACCTACGTTAATAAATTCGCAGTTAGATTATGACATCCCTCTTCTTTGTTGTGAATTGTATTTTGGGTCCTAGCCTTAAATATTTATTGTGGATTAAAATATTAAGGATTTATATCACTAACTAAAAAGTATGTTTCTTTATACAGATGTCTGGAAACGGTGAACTCGCAACTACTCAAACTGGATCCTCTAACTCAAACTTCTCCCAATTCTCGATTTTGTCAAAAGAGAAGCTCAATGGTTCCAACTACATGGACTGGATGAGAAACTTGAAGATGAATCTTCGATACGAGGGCAAAGAATATGTCCTCAAAAAGGCACTTATTGAAATCGACTATTGCACCGCTACTCCTGAGGAAATTACTTCATACGACAAACATTCTGATGACACCAACCAAGAGGATTCTGTCACTAATCACCATTAGGAAAGAGTAGGAAAAATAGATGTAATAGCTCAGTATTGTAATATTTGATTTTCAGTTAATAAAAGTCAAATGTGTCGTTACATTTATTTGTTAAAACGACTATTAGACTCAAAAATAAGTGTCCAAAAAGTTGTACCATTTTCTAAGCTGGTTAACATACTTGAAAAGTACTCATTAACGTGAACCCAAGGATATAAGATTCATAAAAATCTGACTCCAAAGGAAAGAGTTATGGATTTTATTAAAATAGAATTCAACAGCGTAATTAAAATTAATTATGTCATAACGGTACGTAGAGATTGGTTGAGTTTCTACTAAAAGTGCAAAAAGGAGGTTCGTAGTACTCCTTAAGATAAAAACTTTAGGACAAAGAGTGTCGAAAACAGGATCCGTATGAGAGAGATATGATTTTTGTAAAATCATATATTTTTACCCCCGTTAGGCACAAAAATGAAAGTCAAAACTAGCTAAAGAAATCTAAAGGTGAGTTGTAGTACCCATTGAGATCATCACATAGATACAAAGAGGGCTTAGATCGGAGCTCGCAAGAAGAAGAATGATTTTTACAAAATCTTTCGTACGCGTGAGGTGTGCGCCTATGCCCGTCGCGCACCTAACACCAGATTCGAGTAGATTGAAAGTGATGTGACCAATTGGGGAAGTGACATGTGGCCTTCTCTGGATGTAGCCACGATGATCATGCGCGACGTGCGCATATATTTTGCGCCACACGTACCCCAAATCCATGACTATAAATAGAAGGCAGTGCATTCAACCCTGGAGTCCTAAGCCCGATTCAACCCTACACCAACGATCTCACACGACTAGGGTGAATTCACGACCCCTATTTCACTATTTTAAATGTTTTACAGGGGGGAGGAGGGGATACATGCTTATCAAACCGCTTTATCAAAATATATTTATATCAAAAAATATCAATCGTTTTATAAAGCTTGAAACCTTAGGATAATGTAGCTATAGATACTATGCCTAGTTATAAGCTATGATATTATGCCTAAGAGTTATGATGGCCGATAGTCTAGGAAAAGATACTACCAAGATGTTATAATGGCCAATTCTCTAGGATAACATAGTACCTAGAAGTAATGTTGGTCAAATATAGGGATATGCATTGTACCTAATCGTTACTCTGCCCAAATATCTAGTTATCAAATTAACCATAATTAGGGTATATATGTACGGTAAATTGTATATATATATATATATATATATATATATATATATATATATACTAGATAATTATAGATCTAAAAGACATAATTATCAAATATAAAATTAAAGGGGTTTATATTATGTTAGTTATAGGAAATCACTAAGAAAGATAAAAGATAAAAAATAATATAGCTAAGGTTAACGCGTTAGTGAGCTATTGATATTCATCCTTAGCCTGATTAAATCCAGCTACCCTGAACCTATAATCGTTAATCTTGAAAGAGCTAGGAAGATATGTATAGATCTATATGGGGATTGACACCCTCACCTGTTAATGTTAGCTACAATCCCGACAGGATAACTTTCTTATTAATCACTATTCAACGTCCGATGAAGCATCGTGGTGGGGTAACCAGTAGTCAAACAACATCAATATGGGGGCTCATGGTAATACATTACAACCACATTAGAGTTTCGACTACCAAGAGGGATGCCTTAGAGTGGTAGATAAAATATGTTATGATTAGTAAAACTTCCTAAAAGATAGTAAATTAGGATTAATAAAATATAATAAAAGATAATAAGATAGGATCATTAAGTATCCTATAAAGATAGTAAATTAGGACTGATAAAGTATCCTAAAAAGATAGTAACCTAGGGTTGATAAAATAGATTAAGAAAGGTTTTTCAAAAAGAAAAAGGATTCTTAATTTAACACAACCAAATAAAGCAGAAAACTATAAAAACCATTGCACTCACCAACATTATGTTGACGTTTTCAAAAATACATGTATTCTCAGGGAGATGAGTGAGGAGGATATTCGTGCCAAGGAGGATGTCTTCAAGGACGCTTGGTGGAGTTTAGTTCCGTCTGTTTGTCATTTCTAGTTATGTTCAGGATATGTGCTTGACCTTTTAAACAATGTAATTCTAAATAAACATATAATATATAAAAGTATTGTTTGTGATATACTTTTTCATTATGTTCCATATATATCTATATGCCTCGATCCAATATCCCTACGTGGCACAGCCCGACGTTTTCGCCGATGGCCGGGGGTGTGACAGATTGGCATCAGAGCTACAGGTTATAGCGAACTAATAATTTCTTAGGAACTACAACTATAACCTAGGGAATATACTCTGAATTAGTTAAACCTAATGAGAAGTATTATTATTAATTACCATACAAATAAACTACTTTGCAGTGACCAAATTATGATGTCATGTACGGAAATGTAAAGATCAAGTGAATCAATCAATCACGAATAACACAAAGAGTAAATAAAATCGTTTAAGCTCCATTAAATCTAGTAAGCTATTACAAGTGGGAAAGTAATAATTCTCTCACTAGTCTAATCTCACATCAAATGGGTTCCATAATCGTTCTTACATTAATCAGAGTCACTCACTTCCTATTTATAGGAAAGACTCAACCTATCACACATCGCAAGAGGGTAAGCCACATCCAAGGATAACTTTGCACCCTAACATTCTTCCCCTCAAAGTTAGGATTGGATGTCTCGGCTTTAATTTCCAATCGAGCTCCAAGCGATCAAGAGCAACTCCCCCTCGAAGTAACACCGGTCTTCAAATCCGCTTTGAAAAAAGAATATACAATTATCTTCGAATACCCATTTCCACATTCTCCCCCTTTTTATAATCAATAAATGATTATAAACCCCACAAGGGTATGAGAAGCGCTCGAGGAATGAATGTGACGAAACTCCTCCTCGATGTGTGACAAAAATGAAACCACGAAAATCTTGCACCAAAAACAATCACGAAAAGCCGAGAAAATTTTCCAAATTTTGTGAAACTTTCTACTTTTAGGTGAGAGTTGTAAGAATTTCGAAAAATGGGTAATAACTGTCAATTTCACAAAATCTATAGGGACCCGTTGTGAAAAATCAGCTTCAAATGTGAAACTGGGTATAAATTGTCAATTCGCATAATCTTCAGGGACCAGTTCGAAACTTCTTCCCACTTCACAGAAAAGTACCCCAATTCGAAATTGGGTAGAAACTACCAAAATGCTGAAAGAGCAAGTACCATTTTCGAAACTGTCATGTGTTCTTCCTTAATTGTACCAGATGCGAATTTGGAACACAACACCGGTCGAAATTCGTTCGATTCGAATCAAGATTCATCACTAGTAAAAAGAAGATCTCTTGACTCGAACTAACACCCAACACGTATTCTTTCGATCCCAACTCATTTCCATTTCGTTTCGAGACACGAACTAGCGTCATTAGTCGAATTCAATTTCGACTCCAAACCACTCGAATCAAGTTTCGATTAATACCATTCGAATTCTCACTTTCTGATGCTTCAAGCTTTTGTTCCCAAGACGTGTTACGTTCGACTCCAAGTAAATCCAAATCGAAATCAATTTCGATTTTGATTTGACATTAACATAAAGCATTTGACTGTGAACCCAAACCGAAATCATCAACAATCGCATTCGATTCCACACTTTTGACTACCCAACAGAAAACTCGTTTGATATCATGGGACATTTGGCTTTCAATTTCCACTCAAAGCAACCTTTTGATTTCTGATTCTCGTATATGGTCATTTGACTCAAGAACTTTGGCTTTCTTTCCAAGTTCTTCCAGCCAAAATTGATAATCAAACCAAAGACATTCGATTCCAAGGTCTTTAATTTGGACTTTAACAAAATCATTCACAGTTGAACTTACGTTCACACATCCAAATCGATATCCAAATCAAATATGTTCGATACTCAAGGCTCTGATTTTTGATTCCTATCCTTCTTCAAATCGTCGATTTGATTATGACCATCTAACGTCGAAATCAATTTCGACTCCAAGCAGTTTTCAATCTTCAACAAACTATTTCGATTTCGATTAGCAAAACTCCTTGCATCGAAACTTGATATTCAATCACCCTTCAATTGTTCATTATGAAAATCGATCATTCTCTATTCAAGTCAAAACCAGGATATCACAACCTCCTTTGATTTCAATCCCGAAAACTCAACATTTTCAATCATCCTCTCTGTTACCACACCTATAAAATTCGAAACCCCTTCATGCTCAAACCTTGACATCGAATTTTGATTTTCATCATTGAGGATTCGACCTCAAAGCCTTCGTTACAAACATCATCAGTCAGTTGTAGCAAAACATACTCGATAATAAGAACGTTTGCAAGTTGCGAGACCCAATTAATAGAATGATCGATGTTTCTTCATTCTTCCAATTTTGAATTGATGACTGATGCGAGAAATAAGATATCGAGAAACAAATGTATTGGATCAATTTTGAACAGTGTTCGGATTGATTTGGGCTTGAATTAATGAACAATAGATCAAATTGGTATGGGCTCTACTTTCAAATCGATGAATAGTAACCAAACAAATTGTCTGGGTTCAAAATTTTTGGATCAATATACAAATCGAAAAAAAATATATTGGATCAACAATGGGGCAGATTAGATCCAATGAATCAAAACGATCAAAAAAATAAATAACGAAAGCACGAATTGAAAATATGAGTGACTTTGAGTTTCGAGAAAACCTGACTCGTTCATTCGGATCTTCATGAACATGGTATTGATCTCAACATGAATTTTTCAGAATCCATTTGAGAATTTAAGAAATCTTCTTGATAATCCTTTTTCCATTTGCAATACTCGAATCGATCATGGAAGATCTCGGTTCTTTGGTTGGAAATAAGAAATCTCCAAATTTCACATTGTACCACCCACGATGCACATTGTACAATCCACTCTTCTCATTTTTCCAAGATCTAACTTCATCTACATAAAGATTTTGAGAGTCTTCAACAATTTTGGGTTTGGAATTAAAAATCATTGTAATATTTGATCATTGTTGCTTAGGAACCCAAATTTGCTTCATTGATTTCGGCTTCAAGACAACATTTGAAGAATTTTGTTTAGAAACCCAAATGTTCTTGTTTTTTATCTTCTTCTTCTTCTTCTTTTTGGATTTCGAAAATTTGAATTCAAGAACAACTTCATTTTTCACAACTTGAACTTGGCAACTTTGAATCAAATCTTTTGGAGCTTGATACATTTGAACTTCTTGGATTAAAGGCTTTCTATATGGAACCATTCCTTCAAACGAATCACAAGAATTCAAGCAATCATCAGTTTGAACTCTCGCAGAAGCCACGAGCTTCCCTCATCGGACCCGGACTTCGGTCCAATCAGATCATGCTAGCGAGGGCCTCGCATGCGCAGCCACGTGCGAGCCTATGTCCTGCGAGCTTCGGATCTTTGCCACCTGGAGGCTTCTCAGCCGTCCGATCAGAAGCTTCCCCCTATAAATAGAGGGTTGCGAGACTTCCCGGGTAATTTTGGGATTTTGCCCTTTTTCACCCCTAAACTCATATTTTTAGCATTTTGACCTCCCCCGATGCCCCAAGATCATTTCCAACGCCCGAAACACGTCCCGGAGTGCCCGAAGGCCCGAAAAATTTATCTTTTCGGTTTTGAAGCCCGACCTTTCGCAGAGCCCGGTTTCTCAATAAAACTTCCGGTTTTATTAGAAACGATCGTTTTAGGAAACGAATTGCTGCCCGATTTTCATTAAATCAGGTGAGTGTATAGTCACTTTCACCTTACACATAGATATGAAGTATTTACCTTAAAATACATGCTATGTGTAAATATATTAATTGTTTATTTGAGGTGACTGTTGAATTGATGTTTTATACAAGTTTTAAACTGTATATATATTTTTATCTACAAATATGTTGGTTAAAACATGCGTAGATGAATTAGATGATGTGTGATGAAATAAAAGTGATGAGAGGTATCGATGTTTAAGATGATCTAGTCATCTAGCAGAGTATAGACAATGGCCACAGACTATTTTAGATAGCCCAGTGGAACGTTAGTAGACTTGTAATCGGTACGTATGTTTGAACTGTATGTTCATTAGGTATTTTTGAACTATGTGTTCATCCATTAGTTCTTCCTTTTGACAATATTATGTGTCGGGGTACGGGAGCGTACGGGAGTACTTTATCAGTATTTTCCCTATACTTTTATTTGGAAGAGCTTTGGAGTCTTTGTTCTTTTATGAAGTGATTGGACAAGCTTCATGAGTTAGTGATATAGATCATGAGTTAAATAGTGGGTGTGTGATGAAAGGTGAGTTGGATAGATGAGATGATCAGTGATATAGATCATGAGTTGAGAGTGAGTGGTGAAATATGGGAAATGCTTTTACCCAAATGTTGGCGTGAGTGGTGCAATATGAGAAAAGCCCTTACCCAACGTTGACCCCTGTCATTCAGCAGAGTAGGGATGACAACCATGGACTGTTCTAGACGGTCTGCGGAACACTAGCAGGCTCGCAACCTGTAGGTGTTAATGGACTTAAGTGTTCATTCGTTGTACTCTAAAACCCCCGTCATTCAGCAGAGTATGGATGACAACCATGGACTGTTTGATGGTCTGTGGAACACTAGCAGGCTCGTAACCTGTAGGTGTTAATGGACTTAAGTGTTCATTCGCTGTACTCTATTCCCTCATGAGTGCCTTTAGGGCATGTAAGGCTGGGGAAACCCCTTAAGTATGTTCATCAGCTGTATGGAAAACCCATTGACATGTATTGCGGGGAAAACTCCCGTGGGAAATACCGTCGATAAATAAGAGCTATGGACTTAGTATATGGAAAACCCATTGACATGTATTGCGGGGGGGGGGGGGGGGTAACTCCTGTGGGAAATACCATCGATGAATAAGAGCTATGGACTAGCACATGGCGACGATGTGACTTCGTGCCTATTTGACATAAATTGCTAAAGGAAAGCAATGTTGTCAACTTGTTGGTTGTTTTATGTTAGGATGTCTTGTTTGACATAACTTGCTGAGGGAAAGCAATGTTGTCACCCCGATGTTTGTTTTATTTGACATAACTTCCTGAGGAACCCCCAAAGCAATGTTGTCACCCTTAGTGATAATCCTTAGGCTAGGTCCCTTGTGATAGTTGTTTTAGGGACGTAAAGTGAGGATAATGGGAATGGGTAATTAGGGTTATTTTTGGTTGATGAAATTAATAAATTTATTATTGACTGAGAACTTAATAAGTTTATTATTTATTGTGGGTTGAAAACCCTATATGCTCACCAGGCTCCCAAGCCTGACCCACTCAGTTTATTTGTATCACAGGTATTGATACGAAGTTGCTTTACACTGAGAGATTAAAAGAGAAGTAGATCACTAGTGTAAATGAATGTAAGTTTTGTTTATGCTTATGTTTTTGTATTGACAATGACATCCCAATGGTTTAAGTGAATAAAATTCATTTCTTCGGAAATGATTTGATAACATAGTTATCATGTTTATCTGGGAACAAATTCCACAACACTTTTAATCAAATGATTACTCTGAAATTATTTTAAAAGCATAAATTAAATCGGTCTTTTCTGGCCGTGAAATTGGGGATGTCACAGTTGGTATCAGAGCATTAGTTTAAGCGAACTAAGAAATTGTAGGATTTCTAGACTTCAACTTAGAATGCTAAGCGATGATTGTGAGTTGAGTGTGTCTATTATATTTTAGGTAGTACACCTAAATTGACACGAGCACTAGGTTATTTTAGGAAGGATGCCTAAAATGCTTTTATGTGCTAAATGTTTTGTGTTATAGCTATAATGATGCTATTATTTGTTCGGATCTATGGTCTGTTGCCGACCGGATCTGGAAACCTTATGTGTGTAGGATTCTAAGCGTATGATTACGAGATTAGAACTAACATGTAAACGTTTCGAAGTGATAAGGACATTTATACGTTTATTGTAAATAAAGTTTTCCTATCTTAAATTCGCGCCTGGTACATCGAACGTCTGCTTGGGTGTATAAAACGTTATGATAAAGACTCATAGAGAATTGAATAGATGGAGGAAATGAAAAGCTTATGATAGTGAATGATACCTATCAAAAGATATCATAAGAGTGGTATCTTGCCTTTAGAATATGTCTAATAAAATAACGGAACGTTTAGAGGGGTACGATACGTCTGAAGTATACCTCCGATTGGCAGGATGATGAATGGTTGGTGAATTTCTTGAAGTTGTTCCATCGTCGGGAATTTCCATCACCAACCAAGTTGAAGTAGAATTGGTGACTGAAGATATGCATGGAAGAAGTCCTAGTAGAGTCTAGGAAAATTTTATGATTAATTGGACACATTTGTATGTGTTAAATTGTTTTTTGATTTTAGGACTTGGGGACTGCGAGACAGTACTTGGGACGAGTATGAGTAGGTGTGAATAGTAGTAGAGATCTATACTACTGGAAGCACAGGACTCACACTTGGATCAGGGAAAGTCACAAGGTTACCAAGGAACTCGTAATTGATTCCATCTTATTCTAGTATGTCGTTACCATCGTTTCGGTAATGACTAAGAAGATGATTGTTATTCCGACCCTAGTGGTCATATCGAATTGAGTCCGACTACGATGAGTTTGTTATGTGGTTCAGAGAACCAAGTTCGATGTAGCAGTTGACTTAAGCCGAATTGAAGTAAAGGTTGATCAAAGCGATCAATAGAAGTATCGCGTTCGTAGGTTAGGTTGTATTTTGACCCAAAGGGGTGAAGTGATAGCGTATGCATTGAGGCAACGGCGCTGGCTAGAGTTACTCAAGGACTACGACTGTGAGATACTTTACCACCCTGGTAAAGCAAGTGTTGTTGCTAATGCTCTCAGTCGGAAGGTGAATCTTGAAAGGAAGAGGCCAAGAGCATTGAGAATTGAAGTTGTCTCTACAAATGGGAAGTATAAAAGAAAGCTCAGGAGGAAGCTTTAGAGAAAAATGACCGAAAGGAGGAACGTTTGGGATAAAACGTTGGTGTTTGATACAAATGGTCAAAGACTGAAGGTATTCAAAGGTAGGATTTGGGTACCTAAGATGGGAGGAGTAAGAGGTCTTCTGATGGAAGAAGCTCACAAGACCATGTACTCGATTCATCCCGGCAGTATAAGAATGTATAGGGACCTAAAACCCTATTACTGATGGCCGACGATGAAGCTCGATGTTTTTAAGTATGTGGCCGAGTGTGTAACATGTGCTAGGGTTAAGGCACAACATCAGAAACCGTATGGGAATTTAGAACCTTTGCCTGTACCCATGGGTAAATGGGAAGGTATCACTATGGATTTTGTGACTAAACTGCCCAGAACAAGGAACGGTCACGACATGATTTGGGTGGTCGTTGATCGCTTCACTAAGAGTGCGCATTTCATAGCAGCCAACGAGAAATGGTCTATGGATAAACTTGCGAATTCTTATGTGAAGGAAAGTGTGAGGCTTCACGGTGTTTTGTTAACGATTGTATCCGATCGTGACAGCCGTTTTACCTCAAGATTTTGGAGGAGTCTATAAGAGGAATTGGGAACCAAGTTGTGTTTGAATACAGCTTACCATCAACAAACCGATGGTCAGAGCGAACGAACAATTCAAACATTGGAGGATATGCTGAGAGCATGTACCCTGGAATTCCAAGGTAACTGGGGTAAACACTTACCTCTAGTAGAATTTTCCTATAATGATAGTTTCCACTCGAACATCTAGATGGCACCTTATCACTTTTTGTATGGGGAAGGTGTCGAATGTCGTCATGTTGGCTGGAAGCTGAGGAAAAGCAGTTTATGGGACTTGAAATAGTCCATCAGACTGCTGAAAAGTTGAAAGTGATTAGGGAAAGGAGGTTAGCTGCTCAAAAGAGCTATGTTGACAAGAAAAGACAACCGATATCATTCGAAGTTGGAGATTCGGTTTTACTTAAAGTCTCGCCGTGGAAGGGACTTATAAGATTTGGTAGAAGGGGAAAGTTGAGTCCAAGGTTTATTGGACCATTTAAAGTTCTTCTGAGAATCGGGAATCAAGCTTACAAGCTAGAAAACCCGGAAGAACTAGAGGGTATTCATAACACCTTTCGTGTGTGTTATTTAAGAAAGTTTACGGGAGATGTGCCCGACATAATTCCCATTTCTAAATTAAGGTTGGATGAAAACAAGAGGTTGATTAAAGAACCTGAGGCAATCGTTGACCGTAAGACTAGGAAGTTGTGATATAAAAATGGTCGATTTAGTGCTTGTGCGTTGGAAACCTACGAATGGGCCCAATCTCACCTGGGAAACGGAGAGTGACAGGAGGAGTCGCTACCCGTATTTGTTTGCTGATGTGTGATTCCGGGGACGGAATCATTCTAAGGGGGAGAGAGTTGTAACGCCCGTGTTTCTAGGCTACGCATTAATATTGACATAATGGTCTAGGTTAACTTTTGTAACTCATTTGGAAGAAATGAAAGGGAATTATGTGAATATTATGTGTTTTATGCATAATTATTAGGGTTTAATTAATTAAGAATAAAAATGAGCGTCAAAAATAAATATTAGATAAAGCCGATATCTATTAAGAAACTTGTAGTGGGCGTGAAAAGGATTAGGGATATATAAAGAATGCCGAAATCCGAGTTATAACGAAGAAGTTATGACCTGTCGAAGTTTCGCGACAAAACCGGCACGGGGCCGAATGTCGTAAAAAGTGAGTTTTCGATAAACTACTTTTTGGCCTTAGTGATCTAAACGGAACTTGTAGATTTCGTTAAACCGAGAGTAAGTATAAAAAGAACGCCCAAATCTGACTTCGTATGAGGAAGTTATGTTTTTTCGAAGTTTCAGCTTAGCAGTAGACAGCAAAAAACTCGAATTTTAGATCGAGTGATTTTTAGCCGACACGACCTAAACGAGAATCGAAGGTCTCGTGATTAGTAGCACAACGGTAAAAAGTCTGACGAAAACGGACGTCGGATGAAGAAGTTATGAATTTTTAACAGATTTCCTGTCCCGGTCTGTTAAAAATAATAATATAAAAATTAAAGTCAAAATTAGCCGACAAAGTCTAAAAAACGTTGTAGAGCGTAATTTTACCTACGCGTGCATATAAAGAACGTAAAAAACGGAGCTCGTACGCGAAAAATATGGATTTTAGAAGTTTTGGCGCGAAAATCGAGGAATAATGCCAAAACCGGGAATTTTCGCACACGTGGACTTCGGCCACGTGTCTTCGCCTCGCATGTGCCATCTGTCCGGAATGTTGCTGATTCATCCGGCGCGTACCCTCTTTTCCTTGTGTCCGAACCCTCGCAGAAGCCACGAGCTTCCCTCATCGGACCCGGACTTCGGTCCAATCAGATCATGCCAACGATGGCCTCGCATGTGCAGCCACGTGCGAGCCTATGTCCTGCGAGCTTCAGATGTTCGCCACCTGGAGGCTTCTCAGCCGTCCGATCAGAAGCTTCCCCCTATAAATAGAGGGTTGCGAGACTTCCCGGGTAATTTTGGGATTTTGCCCTTTTTCACCCCTAAATTCATATTTTTAGCATTTTGACCTCCCCCGATGCCCCGAGATCATTTCCGACGCCCGGAACACGTCCCGGAGTGCCCGAAGGCCCGGAAAATTTATCTTTTCGGTTTTGAAGCCGGACCTTTCGCAGAGCCCGGTTTCTCAATAAAACTCCCGATTTTATTAGAAACGATCGTTTTAGGAAACGAATTGTTGTCCGATTTTCATTAGATCAGGTGAGTGTATAGTCACTTTCACCTTACACATAGATATGAAGTATTTACCTTAAAATACGTGCTATGTGTAAGTATATTAATTGTTTATTTGAGGTGACTGTTGAATTGATGTTTTATACAAGTTTTAAACTGTATCTATATTGTTATCTACAAATATGTTGGGTAAAACATGGGTAGATGAATTAGATGATGTGTGATGAAATAAAAGTGATGAGAGGTATAGATGTTTAAGATGATCTAGTCATCTAGCAGAGTATAGACAATGGCCACAGACTATTTTAGATAGCCCAGTGGAACGTTAGTAGACTTGTAATCGGTATGTATGTTTGAACTATATGTTCATTAGGTATTTTTGAACTATGTGTTCATCCATTAGTTCTTCCTTTTGACACTATTGCGTGTCGGGGTACGGGAGCGTACGGGAGTACTTTATCAGTATTTTCCCTATACTTTTATTTGGAAGAGCTTTGGAGTCTTTGTTCTTTTATGAAGTGATTGGACAAGCTTCATGAGTTAGTGATATAGATCATGAGTTAAATAGTGGGTGTGTGATGAAAGGTAAGTTGGATAGATGAGATGATCAGTGATATAGATCATGAGTTGAGAGTGAGTGGTGAAATATGGGAAATGCTTTTACCCAAATGTTGGCGTTAGTGGTGCAATATGAGAAAAGCCCTTACCCAACGTTGACCTCCGTCATTCAGCAGAGTAGGGATGACAACCATGGACTTTTCTAGACAGTCTGCGGAACACTAGCAGGCTCGCAACCTGTAGGTGTTAATGGACTTAAGTGTTCATTCGCTGTACTCTAAAACCCCCGTCATTCAGCAGAGTATGGATGACAACCATGGACTGTTTTGATGGTCTGTGGAACACTAGCAGGCTCGTAACCTGTAGGTGTTAATGGACTTAAGTGTTCATTTGTTGTACTCTATTCCCCTCATGAGTGCCTTTAGGGCATGTAAGGCTGGGGAAACCCCTTAAGTATGTTCATCAGCTGTATGGAAAACCCATTGACATGTATTGCGGGGAAAACTCCCATGGGAAATACCGTCGATAAATAAGAGCTATGGACTTAGTATATGGAAAACCCATTGACATGTATTGCGGGGGGGGGGGGGGAACTCCCGTGGGAAATACCGTCGATGAATAAGAGCTATGGACTAGCACATGGCGACGATGTGACTTCGTGCCTATTTGACATAAATTGCTGAAGGAAAGCAATGTTGTCAAATTGTTGGTTTTTTTATGTTAGGATATCTTGTTTGACATAACTTGCTGAGGGAAAGCAATGTTGTCATCCCGATGTTTGTTTTATTTGACATAACTTGCTGAGGAACCCCCAAAGCAATGTTGTCACCCTTAGTGATAATCCTTAAGCTAGGTCCCTTGTGATAGTTGTTTTAGGGACGTAAAGTGAGGATAATGGGAATGGGTAATTAGGGTTATTTCTGGTTGATGAAATTAATAAATTTATTATTGACTGAGAACTTAATAAGTTTATTATTTATTGTGGGTTGAAAAACCTATATGCTCACCAGGCTCCCAAGCCTGACCCACTCAGTTTAGTTGTATTACAAGTATTGATACGAAGTTTCTTTACACTGAGAGATTAAAAGAGAAGTAGATCACTAGTGTAAATGAATGTAAGTTTTGTTTATGCTTATGTTTTTGTATTGATAATGACATCCCAATGGTTTAAGTGAATAAAATTCATTTCTTCGGAAATGATTTGATAACATAGTTATCATGTTTATCTGGGAACAAATTCCACAACACTTTTAATCAAATGATTACTCTGAAATTATTTTAAAAGCATAAATTAAATCGGTTTTTTCTGGTCGTGAAATTGGGGATGTCACAATGGAGGTGATAGTTCGAAAGGAAATAAATGAGGTCTAACTAGTGTCTATTCATTTTAAGATTTTATTAACTGTAATCCGAAACCCTCCCATGGAAACGAAGGCATAGTTGGTTTGACTAGGTGGATAGAAAAGATGGAGCCTGTTTTTGAGATAAGCTTTTGTTCGGAGGACTTTAAAGTTAAGTTCGTCGCCTGCACCCTAGAAAATGTAGCACTAAGTTAGTGGACTAGTTACACGAAGACCATGGGAATTAATGTAGAAAATGCCATGCATTTTAATGAGTTAAAACAACTAATGATTGAGGAGTACTGCCCACACGAGGAGATGCAGAAGCTGGAGTAAGAGTTATGGAATAGATAATGCAGGATGTTGATGTTGCCACCTATACTATCCGTTTCAATGACCTTTCCACCTTATGTCCTGGGGTGGTCACCCTTAAATATAAGAAGGTAGATAGGTATATTTGGGGTTTGCCTTAGCCTATCTAATGTTTAGTCACTGCCTTAAAGCCAACCATTTTTGATAGCGCGAAGAGACTACTAGCCTTTAGTCTGACCAATCAAAAGATTCGTCGTGATACGATCATCCAGAAGGCTGACCTTCCGAAGGTGGATTGTAGAAAAAGGAAATTTGGAAATGAGTCCAAAGGGAAGGCTAGGCAACCAGTAGAAAAGAAGCAGGAAGTGATTCAGGCATTTGCGGTTACGACAACCTCGACAGGGACTACCTCTGGAAGTAGCCCAATGTGTAATGAGTGTGGGTTTCGTCACAATGGAGCATGTTGGATATGAACCAACTACGGAAAAATGGTCATATTTCCAACAGATGCAAAACCCCACCCAATTGAGGAACCGCAACAACAGAAAGTCGAGTATGCTACGAGTATAAGGAAGTTGGAAACATCAGGAGGGATTGTCCAAAACTGAAGGGACAATGAGGTAACGGTAGGTGTAGAGCATTTGTGATAGGATCCAGAGAAGCCGTCCAAGATCCGATGGTAATTACGGGTATGTTCCTAATCAATAATTTATATGCAAATATATTTTTTGATACCGACGCCGATAAAAGCTATATTACTCCCAAATTTAGAAAAATATTCGACTACCCATCTAGTAAACGTAGGGAAGCCTATAGAGTAGAAATGGCTAACAACCAAGTCGGTAGTACTCAAGAAATACTTAGGAACTGTACCCTAACGTTAGATAATCATATCTTTCTCATCGACGTTATGCTAATGGTCATTGGAAGTTTCGATGTCATCATCGGTATGGATTAGTTATCCTCTAACCACGTCGAAGTATTATGCTTTGAGAAAGCATTACGTCTACCCCAACAAAACGGAGAACCCTTAATCGTCTATGACGATAAACCCGGCAGAAATCTTTGGATCATCTCCTGCATGAAGGAAATAAAATACTTTCAGAAAAAGTTTTTCACCTTCTTAGCTCATATTGTCGATAGGAAAGACAATAAGAAGAAAAACATCAAGGAAGTACCTCAGGTGTGCGATTACCTTGATGTATTCGCTAAAGATCTACCAGGTCTACTGCCAGCTCGACAAATAGAGTTTCAGATCGATCTAGTTCTAGCAGCTGCCCCAGTAGCATACTCTCCTTATATATTGGCACCATCAGAGATGAAGGAACTCTCCAGCCAACTACAAGAACTGCTTAACAAGGTTTTTATTATACCAAGCTTCTCGCTTTGGGGAGAACCCGTTCTATTTGTCAAGAAGAAGGACAGATCTTTTAGAATGTGCATAGACTATAGAGAGCTAAATAAGTTAACCATTAAGAATAGATATCCACTACCTCGAATAGACGATCTCTTCGATCCACTGCAAGGATCCAGTTACTCCTTTGAGATCGAACTGAGATTTGGATATAATCAACTTTGACTCATGAAAGAGGACATTCCAAAGACTACTTTCAGAACACATTACGGTCATTATGAGTTCTTGGTCATGCCCTTTGGATTGACCAATTCCCCAGATGTTTTTATGGATCTCATGAATCGAGTGTGCAAGCCCTTCTTGGAAAAAAATTGTGATTGTATTCATCGACCATATTCTGGTATACTCACGAACCAAGGAAGAGCATGTGCAACATCTTTGAGTGATCCTAGATCTTTTAAGAAAAGAAACGTTGTATGCAAAATTCTCTAAGTGCCAATTTTGGATAAGAGAAGTACACTTTCTTGGGCATGTGGTAAGCAAAAAAGGTATTCATGTCAATCCTTCGTCAATTTTTGGGACTAGCTGGCTATTACCGGAGATTTATAGAAAAAAATTCTCGTATAGCCAAACCCCTCACAACATTAACCCAAAAGGAAGTAAAATTCGTTTGGGGAGACCAACAGGAAACAACTTTCCAAAAGATGAAGGAAATGTTGTGTAGCGCACCGACACTATCCCTTCCAGAAGGTACTGATGACTTCGTAGTATATTGTGATGCTTCGCATTAGGGGTTGGGATGTGTATTAATGCAAATGGAAAAGGTCATAGCCTACACCTCAAGAAAACTCAAGGTTCATGAGAACAACCACATCACCCACAACTTAGAGTTGGGAGCGATAGTTTTTACCCTAAAGATTTGGCATCATTACCTTTACGAAATAAAGTGTATAGTCTACACGGACCACAAGAGTCTGCAACACATCTTCAATCAGAAAGATCTCAACATGAGACAAAGAAGATGGTTAGAGTTGCTAAATGACTATGATTGTGAGATTCGTTATCACCCAGGAAAGGCTAACGTCATAGTTGACGCCTTGAGCCATAAAGAACGAGTTAAACCTCGTAGAGTCAAAGCACTTACGATGACTATTCAGTCTAACCTAATTTCACAGATTAGAAGTGCTCAACTTGAGGCTTTAATGGAAGAAAACGTTAAAGAAGAAGGCCTCAGAGGAAAGGAAAGATAACTCGAAATTAAGGATGATGGAACGAGATATTTCATGAACCGAGTATGGGTTCCAAAATTTAGAGACGTCAAAGAACTAGTTCTAAATGAGACCTATATGACTAGATATTCCATCCATACTGGAGCAAACAAGATGTATGTGGACCTAAAAGCCCTTTATTGGTGGCCAGACATGAAGGCTGAGATTGCGACTTATGTAAGTAAATGCCTAACATGTTCCAAGGTCAAAGCAAAACATGAACGACCCTCGAGATTGTTGCAACAACCAGAGATTACCGAGTGTAAGTACAAGCATATCGCAATGGACTTTGTTACCAAATTACCAAAGACTACTTCTAGTTACGACACTATTTGGGTAGTTATCGATAGATGAACCAAGTTTGCTCACTTCATACCAATAAAAGAGACCGATAAGATGGAGAAGCTAACAAGGATGTACCTTAGAGAGATTGTGAGATTGCATATGGTACCCTCATTTATTATCTTTGACAGAGATAGCAGATTTAGCTCTTGCTTCTAGAAGAGTTTGCAAAAGTCCTTTGGTACACGCTTGGATCCTACCATCTTCAAACCGATGGCCAAAGTGAAAGGACCATCCGAACGTTGGAAGACATTCTCAGAGCATGTGTGATAGATTTTGGAAATGCATGGGATACTCACATCCTCTGATTGAGTTCACATATAATAATAACTATCACACGAGCATTAAAGCAGCACCGTTTGAAGCACTATACGGCAAAAAATGTCGATCTCCCATTTGTTGGACGGAAGTTGGCGATACCTAACTGGCCAAGAAATTCGTAGGGATACCCTATGAACAGGCCCAGAGATTATCCACGACACGAATGAAAAGATAGTGCAGATACGAGAGCGCATGAGGGCATCACGTGCCCGCCAGAAGAGCTACGCCGATGTAAAGCGTAAACCCTTACAGTTCCAAGCTGGAGATAAGGTGATGCTCAAAGTAACTCCTTGGAAATGAGTTATAAGGTTCAAAAAGCGGGGTAAACTGAACCCGAGGTACATAGAACAATTCAAAATCCTTGACATGATAGGTCTGATCGCCTATGGACTTAAGTTACCCCAAGAGATTAATAATGTGCATGACGTCTTTCATTTGTCTAATCTTAAAAAGTGTATTTCAGACGATACGCTTGACATTCCACTTGATGAAATTCATATTAACCCTAAACTGAACTTCATCGAAGATCCAGAGTACACATGGGAACGAGAGGACCAAATGAAGGACAACCACCCACACTTGTTCGAAGGAAGCCCGACGATAAGATAAAATTTTCGGACAAAATTTCCTAAACAACTGAGAGGATTCCGTCACTGATCACCGTTAGGAAAGACTAGAAAAAATAGATGTAATAGCTTAATATTGTAATATTTGATTTTGAGATAATAAAATTCAAATGTGTCATTACATTATTTGTTAAAACAACTATTAGGCTCGAAAATAAGTGTCCAAAAAGTTGTACCGTTTCCTAAGCTGGTTAACATACTTGGAAAGTACTCGTTAATATGATCCCAAAGATATAAGATTCGTAAAAATCCGTCTCCAAAGGAGATAGTTATGGATTTTATAAAAATAGAAATCAACCGCGTAATTAAAATAATTACGTCAAAACGGTACATTGAGATTGGTTGAGTTTTGACTAAAAGTGCAAAAAAGAGATTCGTAATAATCCTTAAGATAAAAAATTTAGGACAAAGAGTACTGAAAACGGGATTCGTATGAGTGAGATATGATTTTTGTAAAATCATTTATTGTTACCCCCGTTAGGCACAAAAAAGAAAATTAAAACTAGCTAAAGCAACCTAAAGGAGAGCTGTAGTACCCATTGAGATCATCACATAAATATAAAGAGGGCTTAGATCAGAGCTCGCAAGAAGAAGTTATGATTATTACAAAATCTTTTCATGCGCGCGAGGTGCGCGCCTATGCCCGTTGCGCACCTGACACCAGATTCGAGTAGATTGCGAGTGACGTGGCCAATTAAGGAAGTGACATGTGGCCTTCTCTAGATGCAGCCACGATGATCACGCACGACGCACACAGATATTTGCGTCGCGCACACCTAAATACATTCTCACACTCTCTTTGTATCTCTCGGAGTTGTTTCCCTTGGAGCGGTCCTCGGAGTCCTGCGCCCGATTCAACTCTACACCAACGGTCTCACGCGACTAGGGTGAGTTCACAGCCCCTATTTCACTAATTTAAATGTTTTAACACGGGTAATACATTCTAATCAAATTTCTTTATCAAAATATATTTATATCAATAAATATCAACCGTTTTATAAAGCTGGAAACCTTAGGATAATGTAACTATAGGTACTATGCCTAGTTGTAAGTTATGATATTATGCCTAATCGTTACTCTGCCTAAATATCCAGTTATCAAATTAACCATAATCATGGTATATACATATGGTAAATAATATATGTGTATATATATATATATATATATATATATATATATATATATATATATATATATATATATATATATATATATATATATATATATATATATATGAGATCTAAAAGATATAATTATCAAATATAAAATTAAAGGGGTTTATATTATGATAGTTACAGAAAATCACTAATAAAGATAAAAAATAAAATATAAAATACATAAATTAATACCTTAGTGAGCTGTTAATATTTATCCTTAGCCTGATTAAATTTAGCTACCCTGAACCTATAACCGTTAATCTTGCGAGAGCTATGAAGATATGTATAGATCTATACGGGGATTAACACCCCCACCTGCGATTGCTAGCTACAATTCCGACAGGATAACTTTCTTATCAATCACTATTCGACATCCTGTGAACCATTATGGCGGGGTAATCACCAGTCAAACAACGTTAATTATGGGGGCTCATGGTAATACATTACAACCACCTTCGAGGTTCGACTACCAAGAGGGACGCCTTAGAGTTGTAGATAAAATAGGTTAGGATTAGTAAAACATCCTAAAAGATAGTAATTTAGGATTAATAAAATATCTTAAAAGATAATACGATAGGATTGTTAAATATCCAGTAAAGATAATAAATTAGGATTGATAAAGTATCCTAAAATGATAGTAAGCTGGGGTTGAAAAAATATTTTAATAAAGGTTTTTCAAAAATAAAAATGATTCTTAATTTAACACCACCAAATAAAGCAGAAAACTATTAAAACCGGTGCACTCACCAACATTATGTTGATGTTTTAAAAAAATACATGTATTCTCAGGGAGATGAGTGAGGAGGATAGTCGTGCCAAGGAGGATGTCTTCGAGGAACCTTGCTGGAGTTTAGTTCCTTCTGTTTCTCATTTCTGGTTGTGTTCAAGATGTGTGCTTGACCTTTTAAACAATGTAATTCTCAAGGTTGTGAAAATCGTTCGGCCGTAGCTCGGCGGTCGACTTGCGAAAAGTAATTAATCAAACTAGGCGGTGATTAATCGGGGACTTAATAAAATTATTTAAAAAATTAATATTTCCTAAAAAATTAAGTTTTTGAAAATTTAAAATTTTGAAAATTTGAAATTTTTTTTATAATATTTTAATATTTGAAAACTTAAAAATATGAAATTATAAAATTTTGGTGCAATATTTGAAAATTAAAATTTTTGAATTTGTTACAATTTTCCCGCCTATGACCGCCGAGGACCGCCAAACCCGAGTTTGACCGATTTTGTCACACCGCCAAACCGGAACGGCGGAAACGTTCGGGGGCGGAGGACGTCATGTCAAGTATCACAGCACATGCATTATAGTAATCAAAGTACAACAACCATTGCATTAATAATGTATAAGTTTTTACATGAGTGGTTCAAACATTAGATATTCAACATCAAAAGTAGATATACAAAAAGGCAAAAGACGCAGCACGGTACTAGGCTGTCTTCTCAAAAGCTCCGGGAGTGTACCTGTCTACTGGATTCCTGAGAATACAAGTTATTTTGAAAGAGATGATCAACATTTAAGCTGGTGAGTTCATAAGTATTAGTTATGGTTGCTTTAGTTTTAAGAAAGTGATTGATTAAGTTCCAGAAAATCCTATATTTTCTGCTTTACAACTGAAAAGTAGTTTTAAATCCCATAAAACCGTTCTGTTTAAGTATTATTATACTTATAATATAGTTTAACATAATTTTAACTCTCCATAAAATTATAAGAAGAAAGTTTTCTGTTTTGTTTGTGAAAAGTAGTTTTAATCCCATAAAACCGTTCTGTTTAAGTATTATTGTACTCATAACAAAAGATAACATAATTTTAACTCACCATAAAAATATAAGAAGAATGTATTCCGTTTTGTTTATGGAAAACGACTGATGCAATAGTATTTCTTAAAAATACACTACTGGTGTAATAAATACCCTATTATTAAATTGGTTAATTAGGGTTAAAATGTGATAATGTTATAACCATACTGATTGACTAGTGTTTAACACGACGACCTGCTGGCTTCGAAACTAATGTGACATTTGTCACCCGTAGACCGGTAGGTCCCACTGTAGCTAGCAGCGATGTGTGGGATTGTCAGTCCCATATAGATCTATACACACAATGCCCGCTCTCCCTCCAGGAGACTCTGGTTACAAAACGCGACATAACAAGTATATTGTTATGCCGTGAAGTAGTGGCTCACATTTCTGGTTCATCTGGTTTGAGTAAAGATCGAATTTTATCCTTTTCTTAACAAAGTAGTTTAAACCTGGTATACTTATCTAGTAAAAATAGATTTCTCGTTTGTTTCATAAATTATACCTATTATAATTTATATGTTCTATCTGGTTAGCATGATCTCTCATGAAAGTACCCCTTTGCTCAACGTGATACAAAGGTAACAATATTGACTGAAGTAACCTTTTATATTCTCATATGTATAATATATATAATTTAGAAGGAAACGGCCTTCGGACAAATAATCTCACCTTAAGCCCACATCCAAACAAGGAAAAGGAAATAAGGCAACTCATTAGTCCTAAGCCCTTTAAGTCTTATTTATATACCTATACATATATGAACATGATTTTGACAAATATAAGTTTAAAGAGTTTATAAAACATTTTAAAAGAGTTTAACAGTTTTTTGAAGAGTTTAACAGCATTAAAAGAGTTTAACAGTGTTTAAAAAGAGTCTACATGACATTAAAGAGTTTACATGACTTTAAGTCATTTTGGAAGTATTTGCTAATATTTTATTGTTAACACAATATTTAAAAGCATAAGAAAACCTTTTATATGATTGATATCACAGGTAAATATTAACACAATTTAATTGTGTTCAACTTGCATTCCCCCCCCCCCTTAAAAGTATTTAAAATCATTAAAAAGGTAGATTATAAGGGGTATGAACTCACTTTATGTTGGAGTTTTGATTGAAGGTTCGATATAGGATGATAAGTTTCACGAGTGAAGTCCCGAAGCACAAACAGATCATATTTAGCATATAATAACATATATATATATATATATATATATATATATATATATATATATATATATGTATACAATTAGTGCATTTAACAACTAAGGTGTAAGGGAAACAACCAATGAAGTAGGGAACTCTTACAAAGAAGTGTTAGAATCGAAATTTGAAGGTTGAAGAGGGGTTCACGACCACCTTGAGGTGTTCACGGCCACCATGAGGTGTTCACGGCCGTAAAGGGTTTTCAGCCCTTGAAGATCTTGATGATTTGGCGAGTGTTTTGAAGATCCTAAGTGGTATGCTAAGGAGATTCAAAGGAAAGGGATTATTATAGAGTGAAAATGGTGTTCTTGGTATATGAAACTTGAGAGAGAAACTCAAGTTCACGGCCAGAAGAAGAAGAAGTGAGGGATAAATGAATCAAACTCATATATATAAGGTGGAGTTCACGGCCAAGGGAGGGTTCACGGCCGTGAACCTAACTTGCAGCCGTGAACCTCACATGATGGGGTTCCTGGATCGGTTGCAGACCTCGGTTCTCAAGTGATTCATTTTCTAAACAAACAACACCTTTGGTACAAGGTTTAAACACTTAAACCCATTAATCTATCCATATAAGACAATCAAATAATTGAGTTTGACCTTTACACTATATGTTTGACTTTTACAAGAATAAAAATTTTCGGGTTGTCATAGATTTTGACCAATTTCCGCCAAGCACCTTAATCGTAATCGGTTCAAGGCCGCCAAGTGATTAATCACTGATTAATCGGCCGCCAAGGCCGATTTCTGCAACACTGGTAATTCTAAATAAATTATAATAAATAAAAGTATCGTTTGTGATATACTTTTGCGTTATGTTCTATATATATATATATATATATATATATATATATATATATATATATATATATATATATATATATATGTATGCTTCGGTCCAATATCCCTACGTCGCACAGTTTGACGTTTCCATCGCCGACTAGGGGTGTGACACCACGAAGGTTACTTGTATCATGGTGGCCACTATGAAACCTGATCTGTCCAAGTTCTATGAGCACTATTGGCCTTATGAAATGAGTCTTGAACTTGGTGGAAATTTCCACAAGAAGGCCAGACAAGATCGCTACGAAGTTGTCAAATCTCTTATGGCATGCAAGCTTAAAGAAGGAGAATCGGTTTGTGCTCACGTACAAAAATGTAAAGGTACATGGAGCAACTCCAAAGGCTCAACGTGTCGTTTGAGGAGGAGTTGGCCATTGACATGGTCCTTAACTCCTTGCCTCCTAGTTATGATCAGCTTGTCTTGAGTTATCATTTAAACAACCCGGAGACGACATTAACCTATCTCCATAATTTGTTGCGAACTTCTGAGTCGGGGATGACAAAAAATCATGCTCCTACTAAAATAAATTTTCTTTTCCTAGCTATTGGATCTGGAAAGGGAAAAAGGGGGAAGGCTCCTTCCCAATCCAACAGGAAAAGGATGGCCCATGATGGAAGGTCTAGCAATGGGTCCAAGACGAAGCCCGACTTTGATGTTCGTACGATCAGTGATCCAAAAGAGGCCACTTCCTTCCATTGTCCCGAAAAGGGTAATTGGAGAAGAAGTTGACCTAAATACTTGTAGGACTTAAAGAATGGAAAGATCAAGGTGTCCTCGTTAGGTATTTAAACTATAGTCAATAACACACAACTTTCTCATTCATGGGTTCTTGATACAGGATGTGGTTCCATGTTTGTTCTGATTTGCAGGCACTAAGCAAAAGTGAGGAGGTGGGGCATGGGAAGTTCAATCTGGTCATGGAGAATAGGCGATCTTCACCTGTTACAAAGATTGGGACTAATGGGATTGTTCTTAGTAGTAATGTTAGGATTGACTTATTAAATTGTTGCTACTCATCAGAAATGACATGAAACATTATTTCTTTTCATGCGTTGTTCAAAAGAGGTTTTAAATATTCTTTTGATAATGATATTGGTTCAATTTCTGCTTTCAAAAATGGTGTTTTTATATTTAAAGCTTTACCTTGTAATGAAGTGTATGAAATTGTGACTTGTGTTGATAACTTAGGCAATAATGTGTTTCATATTGTTTCATCCAATGGTGTGGACAAGGCATGTTTTTGTCATTGTCGACTTCGGCACATAAACAAGAAACGCATCGCCCAAATCCAAAAGGACTGAGTTTTGGAATCGTTTGATCTTAGGACAAATGATGATTGCAAATCTTAACTCTTGGGCAAGATGACAAAATCACCATTCACTAGAACATGTGAAAGATTATTGGACCTCATCCATACATATATGTCTGGCCTGTTCAGATCCACCACAAGAGATGCTAATCGGTATTACATGATGTTTATGGATGATTATAGCATATATGGTTATATTTACTTGATCAAACATAAATGGGAAACTTTAGAAAACTTCAAAGAGTTTAAGCATGAAGTCGAGAATCAATTGGGCAGGAAGATAAAGATGCTTAGATCTGACAAAGGTGGTGAGTATGTATCGATTTCCTCAACTATCTTAAGGAATCTGGAATTGTTTCACAATTGACTCCTCCTAGAACACCACAACTTAATGGTGTGGCCGAGAGGCGTAATCGAATCTTACTAGACATGATTTCGTCCCATGATGAGTCAACCTTCTCTTCCTATTCATTTCTAGGGTATGCCTTAGAGACAACTGCCCATATCGTGAATCTTGTTCCAACAAATAACGTTGCCAAAACACCTCATAAGATGTGGAGAGGGAAAGTTCCATCGATCACACATTTCAAGGTATGGGGTTATGAAGCACTCGTAAGATGAGAGACTCACGAAAAAATCGAACCCAGAGCCGAGAAGTGTTATTTCATTGGCTACACATAAAAATCCTTTGGATACTTGTTCTACAAACCTATGAGAACATGGTCATTATAGCTCGAAGAGGAGTGTTTAGAGAGAGAGAGAGAGAGAGCTCATATTCAAAGATGACAGTAGGAGTGATATTGATCTTAAAGAAATTCAGTAGTCATCCAATGAAGGAACCCCTTACAACACTAGCATTCAACCTGAAGAAGAAATTATAGTTGAGCCAGTAGAGAATTCATTGCCCCTTCGTAGATCCAGTAGGGTTAGCATGCCACCTAAGTTCTATGGCTTCCATATAACTGTAGATGGTGATACATTTTTCATTGATCGTATAATGGTAAATTTAGATGAAACTGCTAACTACAAGGAAACAATGGCATGCCATGAGCCTGCTAAATGGAATGAGGCAATGGAAAGCGAGATTCATTCCATGTATGATAACCAATTGTGGAACTTGGTTGATCACGTACCTGGTCGAAAGACAGTCGGGTGCAAATGGATCTTCAAGAAGAAGTCTGACATGTATGGGAAAGTACACACTTTCAAAGCTAGGCTGGTTGCAAAGGGCTTTACTCAAACCCAAGGGATTGACTATGATGCGACCTTTTCACCAGTAGCTAAGATAAAATCTATCAGGATCATGCTTGCTATAGCTGCATTTCATGATTATGAAATTTGGAAAATGGATGTTAAAACCGCTTTCCTTAATGGGAAGTTATCTGAGGACGTCTACATGAGTAAGCCAGAGGGTTTTGTACATGCCAAGTTTCCTAGTATAGTGTGTAAGCTTGAGAGATCCATTTATGGATTGAAACAAGCATCTCGCAGCTATAATCTTTGCTTCCATGAGAAAGTCAAAGAGTTTGGGTTCTCTAGAAGCGAAGATGAGTCATATGTATATGTCAAAGCTAGTGGGAGTATAGTGAGTTTCCTAGTGTTGTATATTAATGACGTAATCCTTATAGGAAACAACATTCCAACTTTGCAAGAATTTAAGTATTGGCTTGGAAAGTATTTCACTATGAACGATCTAGGGGAAACGGTCTATATTCTGGGAATAAGGATTTATCGGAATAGAAAGAATCGTCTTATTGTCTTACCCATAGTAAATATTTGGATAAAATACTGAAGCATTTCAGTATGGAGAATTTAAAGAAAGGAGAATTTCTACTCATAGTACTGTCAAGTTGAGTAAGACTCAAAGTCCCAGTACTGATGAAGAGATAGCTGACATCAGTCGAATTCCATATGCTTCAACTGTATGATTGGTCATGTATGTAATGACATGTACTTACCCTGATGTGTCTTATGCTTTGAGCATGGTTATCTGATTTCAGGGAAATCCTGGTAGAGCCCATTGGATTACGGTGAAGATTATTTTTAAATGGGGGATCAGTTACTTGGAAGAGTTCCAAGAAACACATAGTGGTTGATTCCACCTGTGAGTTAGAGTACATTGCAGCGAGTGAAGCATCGAAGAGAGCGGCTTGGCTGAAGAACTTTATCGGAGATCTTGTAGTCGTTCCAACAATTTAGGAACTAATGGAACTATTTTGTGATAATGAAGTCATCATTGCTTTGAAAAAAGAACCAAAGGATCATGACAGATTCAAGCATATGAACAGAAAGTACCATTATATTCGACATCGGGTATAAGAATGGCATCTTCTGGTGAAGAAAGTATCATCAAAGGATAATGTTGCAGATCCTTTCACAAAAGCACTTAGCAGATTTAAACATTATCAACATGCTAGGAGCATAGGTTTAAGAGACAATGTTAGTTTTAGTAGTTAGGTGATATTTCAAACTTGTAACAAAATAAATGTAATTATTTGGTGAATGAACAATAGAGAATTATTTATGGGTATCATACTGCCTTATATAATTATTTATTCTTTTGTTTCTTTTTACATGTTTATACTTACTGAGTAATTTGAATTATTCAAACTTTCACAGTCTTTCATACCTTTGGAAGTAAGTAGTGGACTAAGACTATGATGAATTGATTGTAGATTATCGATTAAGGTTAAGACATTGCAATTGGAATTGCTACAATATTCATGAGTACCTTGAAAATAGGGATTTTAAGTATTAGATAAACCCACACTTAGATATTTCTTCATGGATATTTTCATGAGTAATTCCAAGATGATAATATCTTATATTCTTCAAACGATGATACATAAGTTGTAAGCTATGAATCGGTTGTGTATTGGTATTACGTAAACGCATTAGTAACTTGATGTTATATAACGTAGTATCATATATGATTTGGATAGTAAAGGTTAGAGTTATGTAGTCAAAGTTTATTCATTCCTTTTGTCATAACATGAAAAGAAATATCTTTGGGTCCCTCAATGATTTGATGTTGACTATATTGTACTAGGCCTAACCAGGACTAACTGATCTATTAAATTGAAGTCCAATAAAGACTTTAAAAATCGGGAAACCGAGAAACATAATCTTAGACAACGATATTGCTTATGATCCATGTCTCGTGTACATACGATATCTTGAAGAACGATGGAATAGTTGATCACGTATCTTAGGGCCGACGGCTGATTTGAATCGGAGTTTGGCAGTGGCTTTGGAAAGCACACTTTACTGTTTAGTTCAAGGTCTATACTTACAATTCTAGTTACATACTTATCCAAGTGAGAGACTGTAGGATTATGTTCTCTACGCCAATAACTAAATTGATATATTCTTGAATTAAAAGCGAAGTCCGTTTTGGGTTGCCCTCAGAACTAGCAACTGATAAGAATTACGTTTAGAGAGAGAGGATGATTTATTAATATATGATATGATTAATATATTAATTAGAAATAGTTATAATTAATTTAGAATTAATAAAAAAATTAACTGGAATTAATTTCAGGGTTAATTAGAAGTAACTGGAAGTACAAGGACTAAGTTGTAATTGTTTAATAGTTGAACAAGAGTAGGATTCTAGAATCCTCCTTGGATGTCCAGTTTTGGCTTGTGTATTAAGCATTCTAGAATGCTTCTTATTGATAGTTAAGGAGTTGGACAATTGCCATATTTGAGATATTATAATAAGACCCTAGGGTCTCATATTTTCGGCCATGCTTCCTTAGCCTCCTATAGTTGAATTTCTGCTCCCATCTCCTCTCTCCTCTAGTGTTCTTGATACTAGGGTTTGAGTACAAACTGTTAGAGGCATCATCTCTTTGGTGCTAGTCTTTCCAAGCTTCACAACTACAAGGATTGGTTTGATTTCTTTACAATAAGAAATCGAAAGGTATGTAATTCTATGCTTTGTAATTTTCGAATTACACTAGGGTTGTGCTAGTTTAGTTGTTCATTGTATGTAGCTATCAAGGTGTATGACATAGGTTTCTTATAAGATGCATGTACCCTATTAATTGTTAATTGTTTTCCGCACTGTACAAGTTTGTTTTCTATAAAACTCATCATATCTTCCCTGGAAAAAATCTTCACTCTTGATCATCCTAAAAACAAGATATCATATCTCATTCATCTGTCTAGGATGAGTACTATGAGATTTCTAACGTTTCCGCTGAAACATGTTGGCCACTCAACCTAGTTAGTGAGTTGCACCAACCGATTATAACTGCCACTATTATAAAAAAACGGTTAGAGCCTTCAATCTTCTGACCAGTCAGGTTCAACAATAACAAACCAAAAAAATTTAGATAAACATTCATTTTGTATGAGATAAAGTGGCATTGGATCAAGTGCATGTTCTTCACGGCCCTTCCACGTCTCAATATGTTGAGATCTTCACCAAAGGACTCGTGACTACATTATTTCAAGAATTTTGAACCAATTTAAATGTTTTGGTTCCCCCTTTCATTCACACTACATGAGGATATTAGTGTATATTTATGTATTTGTTATAGGCTTTGTATATCTAAACCCCATATTGGCCCACATATATATTTCATATTTTGTTCATGTAATCCTCTATTTATTGTAATAATTGAGAGATGTTTGAATATTGATCCATGGGAAAATAATATCTTCATGGCATTATTCTCATCTCTAGCCTACTAGTCATTAAGGGGGTGTTTGGTATAGGGGAATTAAACCAAGGAGAAGGAATTGATTCATTTTCTCTTGTTTGGTTAATACAAAAGATAGAGAATTGGGAAATAAATCAATTCCTTTTCCATCCAAACAATTCCTTACTTTTAAAAGAGAAAATGAGAGAAAAGAAATTAATCGATGGGCCGAGAATCAGAAAAAAAAAATAGAGAAATCATGTTTACCTCCATTTGATCCCCCTTAAGAGCAACGATCATATATTTTTTTCTATCCCAACACGTATTGGATATCATGCAGTCGGCCCACGTTTCTTCTTGGTTTGCCCTACACTGCGAACAATCACAACTAGCACGACATCACACTTCTGGCTGCTTCTGGGTTGCTTCTTCTTGTCGATTTTGTCACTGCAATCTTCCAATTCAAGGTATTACTATTAATCTTTCAATGTTAAAATCGATTCTAGATGTTTGAATGTTGTTATTGTGTTATTTGAATGTTAATTGTGACCATACTAAATGCCGTTATTGTTAATTTTAAATTATTGTTGTCATCATAATTTTAGATAAATATTGAATGGAGGTAAATAGCCATATGTTTCTTGATTGTGCTTGAAGTGTATGTAGAAAAGTATCTATCTCATTTTTATTTATTTATTTCTGTAATTTAAACAACCATAAAATCTTCATATGATCTTGGAATTAGTAGATTGTTTTTCTATATTATAGTCCTCTGTCTTTGCTATGTTTTAGGCTAAAAAAACAGCTTAATTGACTAAGATATGGTTGAGTTATACAACCCTAAACAGGGTCTGTTACAATTGTTGTAAACTATTTCAGCATTTTGTAAACTTTTTGTCCAACTTTGAACCACCATAAAATATTCATACAAGATTGGTATGAGATGATTTTTATCCCAGGTTGTAATCCTCTATCTTAGCTACATTGTAGGATCACAAAACAACTTAATTGATTAAGATTTGGCTGAGTTATACAACCCTAAACAGGGGTTGTTACGATTTTTGTAAACTATTTCAGCATTTTGTAAACTTTTTGCCCAACTTTGAACCACCATAAAATCTTCATACGAGATTGGTATGAGCTGATTTTTCCCCAGGTTGTACAACCCTATATAGGGGATGTTACGATTGTTGTATAATATTTCAACATTGTTTTTGTCCAACTTTGAACCATCATAAAATCTTCATACGAGCTCAGAATGTGGCGGTATTTTTTTCTAGATTGTAGTCCTCTGCCTATTATATGTTTTATGCTTAAGAGATAGCTTATTTGGTTTAGTTTTGGCTGAGTTATGCAACTCCAAATAGTGGCTGTTAGGATTTTATGCAATGTATGATTTTGCTATGAATCGTTTAGAAAAAGCTACAATACAGGAAAAATACTTAATGAGTTACCATAATGGACATGATATTATTCAAAATATGGTTTATAAAAGTGATAAAACAAGTGTGGTTAACATAAGAATGGATAGAAATACATTTACGAGACTATGTGACATGCTTGAACAAAGAGGAGGGTTGAAAAATAGAAAAAACATGTTAGTTGACGAGCAAGTTTCTTTGTTCTTACATGTACTTGCACAAAATGAAAAAAATAGGATTATAGTAGAAAGATTCAAAGGTCATGTGAAACTGTAAGTTGATAGTTCAAGTTAGTCTTAGATGCGGTATGTTGATTACATAAAGAGTTTTACAAGAAACTAGTGTCAATACCCGATGACAAAACGGACGAGAGGTGGAGGTGGTTTAAGGTTAGTAATTAATTATTATAAATTTATTTAATTACGAGAATTAGATGGAACATATATCAAAGTTAATGTAAGTCCCCAATCTGCTTCAGTATCAATCAAATCCGTTTGATGGTGCGGAATCCCAATCAAACGGATGATGCGAGATCAATAGAAGAAGAAGGAGAAGAAGAATAACTTGAATCTTGAATGTATTGAAGATATGAATGATGCTCCTTACACAAGATTCTCTCACACACACTATTCTTCTCTCTAGTTTCTCTCTCTAGAATATGCTCTCCTTCTCTCTAGCCTTACACTCTTACTTCTTTTTCTTACACATGTACTCCTCACCCTATATATAGTAGACATGGGCCGTGAATGGGTTTACGGCCGTAAACCTGTTCACGGTCGTAAACACAACCGTAAACACTTATATAGCCGTAAACACCGAGCTGTTTACGGTCTTAGACATAAAAAATACAATTGTCTAGAAAAACAAAGTAAAAACCATAATTTAGACCCAACAATCTCCCCCTTGGTTTATAGCTTTCTTTTCTAACTGAACCAACAAACTCCCCCTTAAAAAGTAGTTGGCTTTTCTTGTTAATCTTCATTAGGAGCTTTGGCTTCAGCGTTTCTCTTCGAATTCTTCACAAATTCAAGATGAACTTGATGAATGTTCAATGAATGACTTCATCTTTAGCAGTTGGGCTTTTCTTCAGAATTTGGCTTTGAACGCACGTTGGGTGAGGATGCTTCTTGATAAGATTCTTGAAAGATAGCGCTTTCAGCTTCAGAATCTTCAGAGAGAATAGAGAACCAAACTTATGGATCACTTCAGCAGGTTCATAGATAGCAGCAGACTGGTTGAGGAGGCTTCAATGCAATCTGTCACATAATCTTCAAGTCGGCTTCACCTTGCTTCTGGGGTTGAAGGATTGAATGTTGAAAGAATAATCTTCATTTCTTGCTCCTTCGAATGAGAATTCTTCGATGCTCACGGATGAAGCTTTGGCTCAGAAATTTTCGATTCGGTCTCCATGAGTCTCATCTACATCTGAATTCACTTTTCAAGACAAAACAAAACTAATAGAAAACTTAGAACACAATATTTTTGGATTTTTTATATTTTCTGAAAAAATAAAACAGAAACAAAAATATTTTTTGATTTTTGATTTTTCTGAATAAGAAATAAAACAGAAATAACACTATTTTTGGATTTTTAATTTTCTGATTTTTGTTTGATTTTTGAATTTTTTTAATTCCCCCCCCCCCCCCCCCCCTAAATTTGTGCATAGAGGAAAACTATGAACAAATTTAATAAAAACAAAAATATTTGGGATCAAAGTTGTCAAGCAATCCAATATCGTTTATCAGCACACGCCTGCATGTCTAGATCTGGTCAATCACCGGTATTGTGGTCCACTTAAACACAAAGGATGTTGACAATTTGGACAGATTACAAGTGACAGGTCATTGTGATATATATTCCAAAATGGACATTTAGCTAACGACGACCAAGGATATTGTTGTCCACTTAAATTAAGCAGCTAGATCTACAGACAACCTATTAAATGGTTCAATTTTAGATGTACTAGAACATGTTTCCCACTTCCCGATATACCCCGGTAATCAACAACTTCCAAAGAACTCCTTACTTTAGGTGAGTATTCAATCATTAAGAAATAAGTCAGATATAGAAGTGCATATGTTGCATCCCAGGACCGATGTCTTCCAATCACACAGAGGGAACAACATATGACTAACATAGATAGAGGGATTGAGAGGTAGAATGTTGCATATGTTGTGTCCCAGGTCGGATCTTCCGATCACGCAGCAGGGACAACATATGGCTAACAGATAGAAAGAATTTCATAGATAAGGAGGTGCGTAGAATTAGAGTTGCATATGTTGCAATCCAGGTCGGATCTCTTCCAATCACGCAGAGGAAGCAACATATGACTGACAGATAGAAAGCAAGAAAATAATTTCCTATAGACCTACTTTATCAGAACCCCCCAGTTTCCCTATCAATACCGGAATTAAGGACATGAGTCCATACATCAAGGAAATGTTGAGCCATAGTTCTAGATAATTAACTTTTAGTGTATCTCGCAGGTTCCCATGTTTATCTCACTGCTCAATCTACCCGAGCGTCGTACGGTCAGTCCAAATGAAACTATCTAAGTCTATATTGTCTAGTCCTTTCATGGTCAATCAATGTATAGTGCTTTTGAATCCTTTGTGCCTACTAGCACATTGAATACAGAGTCTAGACAATTCGACTTTAGTGCATTACACGCATCATAAATTGCTCTTTAGCACTATACTTCATATCACTTCCCAAAACAACCTACTAAAGAAAGACATATAAGGAAATTGAATAAAATTGTCTTTGAAATGAATCAATGTAAGAAAACTCAGGAGTATCGAGAAGAAGAATCAAACCGTAAGTCACCGATTGAATTTGCATCCAGAAGGTCTGAGAACAGCATGCATAATCTCAGAACAGATCCAAAAATTCTTCATGTCTTTAAGCACTAACCCCATGTGTGATCCCTTCATTTCTTCCTTTCCCGCAAAGGACACATACTCTCAAACAAAGTTCTGAATGTTGTACAGTTGAGAGATGCCTCCTATCATGTGCCTGGAACAGCCACTACCAACAAACCGAAGTCTGATGATATGCCTCCATAGCTGCTCCGACACCGAGCGGGATCAGTTGATCTTTGGAACCCAGTCTATTTTGAAACCGGGTTGACCTTTTTCATCCTTGCACGATACTCTTTCCCATGACATATCCTGTTTATCACAAACAGAATATGAAGAAATATTAGAGTCATTGGTTGATTTGGGAGAGTGAACCTTTGGAACCCATCTGTAGTTGGGTTTAACCCATTTCTTTTTCGATCCGATGGGTGCCCCAACACTTGTTTCAGAACTTAAAGTCGATCTTCGAGATGACGTTGACCTAACCGGTCTTGATTTCGCTGGAGCATCTCTTGATCTTTGCTTCTTGGCCGGCATTCCCTTCTTGTTGTTGGGAGTTGATTTCTTGGCCTTCATGGCATTCCAGTCGTCATTGTCTGATCGTGACCTTGAGGGGTTTCTTTTGGAAAATCTCCCTCCTGGCGCGTTCTACCAGCCTTGTGCGTAGTAGGGAACGTATGCACGATTTGGACAATTTATGGCAATGTGTCCAGGTGTTCCACAGTGAAAGAAAGTCTTTTTCTTCACGTAAGAGTTGTTTATTCCTGCCCCTGGTGGCGTATCCTTGCCTTGACTCTTATTATTCCTACAAGAACAATTACAGCAAGCACTCTGTTTCGCTTGTTTTGGTGGCCTATATTTCTCAACAACAGGTTGATCAGAAGCAACTGAGTTCGAAGCAACAGATTCAGAGTTCAAGGAGACATTGGTTTGTTCAATAGTTTTCTCCTTGTTCTCATCCTCTACTACTTTACCTGCACAAGAAGTAGAAGCATTAGAATCGTTCAGCTCAACACTTTCTGGCACAACCACGACAATTTATCAAAGATATCAAAAAAATTTAAGTCATCAGACTTTCATACAATTTCATTATCAGACACACTCTCTTTAGCTGCTTGCTTTTATTGACTTAAAGATTGATCTGCATGGGGAGTAGAAACATTAGTATTTTCAAAATTAATACTACCTCCTGACACAAATCCATATTTCAGATGTGGCTCTCTGTCCATTTCCTCTTTTGTCAAAGGGTTATACTGATAGGTGTGATTAAAAGGAGGAGGCACATTACCATACCCTAAACCCTTTGACTGATTATTTTTAAGTCTCAAACTATTTTCCATCATTGATGCAACTACTTCACTCGACACATCAAATTTTCTAAAATTAAAATCTGCATTTTCAAATTTTTTTTTCAATGTGTCAAGCTCAGCAGTTAACTCAGCAAGTTGTTCAGTCACAAATCTATAATTGGCACACTTATTGCTATACTCTTCCTGAATTTTTCGGAAGTCCTTGGTTTTAGTCTCTAATTGTTCTTTTAGGGGTTTTTGTCCTTTCCTAAGTTGATATCCTTCGTATTTTAGGTCCTCATTTTCCCTTTTTAGTAAATCTATTTGTTCACGAAGAAACTTAATCGTAGTTTCACAAGATGGAGTACATGAAACTTCATTGACCGCGTCGCTTGAAGAACTCATTGTTTACCAAAAATGCCCTTTGACTAGAAACTCAAAAGTCAACCTTAAAAGTCAAAATTTAAAAAGTCAAACTTAAAAAGTCAAACTTAAAACTCAAACCGAAAAGCTAAACTTGAAATTTTGAAGGTTAAACGAAAAAGTCAAAGTTTAAAGTCAAAGGTCAAACTTGAAAGTCAAAGTCAAAATTTAAGGTCAAAAGTTAAAAATAAAAGTCAAAAATTAAAAAATAAAATTTTTGATTAAAAAAGGAATTTAAAAATAAAAAGAAATTGATATTTGGGTTAAATATGTCAAAATTGCGAAAATAGGGTCGAATGGGAGTCCTTTTGAATTAAATTTGGAAGGTTTGTAGCGTGTGACAAGTTGGTTCAACTGGTAAGGTGCTTGGTTGAGTTGGCAGGAGACCAGTGTTCGATCCCCGGCACCCCCAAAATTGCCTTCCCTTTTTTTTAAGTGTATGCGGTGCGAACTTCGGACCTTATGCGATGTTGACCACGAATCCGAGGCGAGGCTGTAAATTCCGGTCGTAAACTCCGACCATACACCGAGGACCGCAAACCGAGGCCGTAAACTCCGAGAAACCCTAGCTGCTGGCCGTACACGCTGCCACCCCCTCACTGGTTACGACCAAAAACAGCGTTTTTCAACCTTTTTGCTCAAAAACTCGTTTTTATCAAAAACACGAAGAATAAACCCCCCTTATTTTGCCAAGATCTATCCAAAAACGCAGGAATCCTTCAAAAATAAGATCAAATAAGCTCCAGATCTGACAAAAATGATTGATACAATCCAAGCTCTGATACCAATTCTAAGTCACCAATCTGCTTGTGTATCAATCAGATCCGTTTGATGGTGCGGAATCCCAATCAAACGGATGATGCCAGATCAATAGAAGAAGAAGGAGAAGAAGAATAACTTGAATCTTGAATGTATTTAAGATATGAATGATGCTCCTTACACAAGATTCTCTCACACACACTATTCTTCTCTCTAGTTTCTCTCTCTAGAATATGCTCTCCTTCTCTCTAGCCTTACACTCTTACTTCTTTTCCTTACACATGCAATCCTCACCCTATATATAGTAGACATGGGCCGTGAATGGGTTTACGGTCGTAAACCTGTTCACTGCCGTAAACACAACCGTAAACACTTATATAGCCGTAAACACCGAGCTGTTTACGGTCCTAGACATAAAAAATACAATTGTCTAGAAAAGCAAAGTATAAACCATAATTTAGACCCAACAGTTAAAGTCCTTGCAGCGAAGAGAAAACCTTATCGAACACGCAAGGGTGAGATTTGTACTAATGTACTTGGAGAGTGTTCGAGAGATCTTCAGTTCATATATGTACTAACGGGATGGGAGGTTTTCGCATTAGATATTCGAGTACTGCGAGATGCTATTAGCAGACGACATGGTCTTAAAATACCTCATGGTATGATATACATAAAACATTAAGCTACATAATATTATCATTAATACAGTCTAACTAAATATGTAGAATCTATTGTAGGAACATGCTACATTTGTTTTGTAGGTTATATAAATGGTGAAGGTTATTTTAACACCTTATCGCAGACAACGTTACCATCTTAATGATTGGTCTCGACCACCGACTAATGCTAAAGAGTTATATAACATAAGGCACTCATCAGCAAGGAACGTAATAGAACGATGTTTTGGATTGATGAAATCTAGATGGACTATTTTACGTGATAATGCATAACATACAATAGAATCTACGCCATTCATAATCACTACATGTTGTTTGATGCATAATTTCATACGCACAACCATGACCGAAGACCCCCTTGATCAAGAAATCCCTACAAATCACACACAATTTGGAGATGAACATCACAACATTATTTCTACCGTAGAGATCTCGCACGGATGGACTGACCGTCAAGATCTTCTTGCTAATACTATATTTATTGATTGGAGTGCAAGACGTGCCAACAACTAATATATTCCATATTTTTATATAAACTTCATTATTCATTATGTGGTGTTGATGATATGTTTAATGACCGAACAAATTTATTATTATTTCATTATTCTTGTTGATATATTGTATTCATTATGTGGTGTGATAATATTTCATTAGTTTGAATATGTTTGTAACGTCATTAAAAAAATGTTGTTTACAAAGAATAAACAAGGTAAAAAAACTCATTTCCATTTCACTGCTTAATACAACCAAACAAAAGAAATGATTCTCAAAAATATTTATTTACTGGATTGTCAGTTCTACCAAACAGTGGAATCGATTTTCTTTCTCCAGCTTAATCATCTTTCTTTGTTGTAATTTCATTTCTTTATACCAAACGCACCCTAAATGTTTATTGGATCACTATTAACACTAGCGTGGTGACGTGTTTTCGGTACGTGCCCTTTGTCATGAAGAAAAGAGCATTGAGCGAACGAGACATATAAAAAAAAATCCAGGGATTAGAAGTGTATATTGGTCATAAATTTAGGGATCGGATCTCTCATTGTAATGAAATTGGTGCCTTATTTATAAAATATAAGTTTTCCCAATAAAAAAAAACGTGGAAATCACTTTAACAATTTAAAAACGTAAATCAAGGACGATTTTAAATAAAATAATCACCGACCAACTTATTTGAAACATGGCCCAAGTCTCAAAATTTGACAGATTTCTTTGATATTTGACGATAAGATAAAACACACTCAAAATTAAATGCTTTTGAACCTCTTATAAAATTGGGGAAATTGTTTTTCAAAGATTCGATGATATGGTCATTGATATACCTCTTATAATAAATTACATAATGAATGTGGATGGGTCTTGCTCGTTCTTGCCTCTGATATAAGAATCTACATGCATTGCAAAGATAAAACATGACTGAGAATGAAAGTGTTTACTTAGCTTGAATTTTCTTTTATCAACAATAATCATGTTCGTAAATTTTGATACTTTCATCAACCGAAGGTCGTAACCATATAGATGTAAAAGTGGGTCTTGCCTAGAGATGCACACAAAAACCGGTTTCACTATTCAAAACCGAGTCCAATCCGAAACCGGATTGGGTCAAAACCGGTTTTGACCAAACCGGATCGGATCGGATTTAAAACCGGATTTTCAATCGAATCGTAATTCTATATTCCGAATCGGATTTGATACGGGATCGTAAACCGGATTCGCTAAAAACCGGATCCAAATCCGCCCCAAAATCCGGATTCGCTAACAATATATATTTATGTTAAATAAAAGGAATTAAAGTTATGATATGACCTTTCTCATTCAAAATGTAAAATTTAATAGAAGGGAAAACATTGTTGTATGTTTGAATTACACTCCATTTTAGATTATTTTAATGTTGTAAGACAACTTCGTGTTAAACTTAAATATACAGTTTAGTTTAGAAAGTATATAATTATATTTTGTTATCGTTTGCCACTCATTCATATTTTGAAAATTATTTGGTGTACCTAAAACATAATCTTTATTACTGTCACTTGATTAACCTTTACACTTATGTTAGGCTTATATGGTTTTAGTATTAACTTGAATATCCTTGTGTATAATATTCTTTGTTAGTTAGTTTTTCTAGCATTATTATCGAATTATTATTATAATCATGATTTATAAAATATTAGTTAAAATAGGAATAATAAAAAAATGAACACTTGATTATGATAAATACAGTGAAATAACCATGCCTTTATCTATTTGTTGAAATGACCATCAATTCTAAAATGTAACATTGCCGTTTTCAGTGATATATAACGTGTTTTTCTTTTAAAAAACAAAAACTTAAAAAAATAATTATCTCCGCCACATAAATTGAAATATCCACTTCTAATAATTTTTAACTAAATGTTGCATTTTATTACTTGCATGCAATCTAATTGCTCTAATCTAAAAACATCTCCAATGGTTAAATCATACCAAGACTTAAAATTAACCCTACATTATCATTTCAAAAAATTTAACCTCTAATTAAATAACGCATTCAATAGTTAACCTCTTTCTATAGTTGTTTGTTATAAAAAGTTAACTAATTTACCCATATATATTTAAAATGTTCTATAAAACCCTCTTATTAATCATTCATTTTTGAACATACATCGTATTTTAATTTATTAAAAATATTACAATACATTGTTTCAAAAGAAATATATTACAAAATATCATTTAAAGAAATTAATATGAAAAAAACTATTATGAAATAGTCATAAAAAGATTGAAAATATTTTTATAATCATCATAATTTTATATTTTATAAATGAAATGTCATTAAATATATAACAGAAATAATTATTTAATAAATAAATAAAAAATATTTAAAACTAAAGTATATTTAAGATGGTAAATGAAATATAAATAAAATATGAAGGTGATAAATAACAAAGTATAAAAGTATATGAACCGCGTAATATATATTGAATTGTCAATTAGAAAAAAAAACAAATAAGCTGTACACTTCAATGGTAATAAGCTTTAAAAAAGTCATCATTGGAGTGTACTAAGTTTCTTTAGTTTTTTATTTTGTTAATCTTTGGTAAAAAAACGAAATATGTTCTTACCATCTTGGATTTTTAATTGAATTTCAGACATATTATTAAACTTTTGGAATATGTTTTTTTTCCAATCACAACACGTAGTCAAATATCCAGATAGTCAGAGAGATATCTGGAAGTAACTTAATGCCGCAAAATATACTTTTTATATATGATATTAGTTTGAACCTAAAATAATGTAACGACCCAAATTTTCAAAAGAAAATTTTCATTTTTAATTAGCCAAAATATGTTTCATCATTCATGTAATCCCAAATACAATTGTTTTCAAATTCATAACATCAAAAATTTTTATTTTAAAACATCAAAGTGTCCCATGATAACGAATGAGAGAGAGTGCACATCGCGCCATCAGACCTTGCCCTTGCCCTTGGGCTCGGATGTACCTGAAACAAATCCACAAATTGTAAGCTAATGTTTAGTGAGTTCCCCAGAGCATACCCCACACACAATCCACACAACACATAACATATTAGCTATAAAAGCTACATATATACTACATAAGCCATGCATACAACAGATAGGGATGTCGTGGGCTCGTCCCCAGGGTCTTACTCCAGGTTGCCATGGGCTCCCCACATGGTCTTACACCTAAGTGTCATGGGCTCCCCATGGTCTTCGATAGGAAAGCCATGGGCTCTCCACATGGTCTTACATCCAAGTGTCATGAGCTCTCCCATGGTCTTCCACACATACATACCATATATACTACTAACATGCTTCCTAGCTCAACAACTATCATACCACATAATACAACTACAGCTAGGATGCCACATATCATAAAATGGGCCGGCCTTGGTGCCTTAGACCCATTAGTATGGTGAGGAGACTCACCTCTTACGAATGTTGCGCTGACAAGATAAGATCCAATAAGTCCCAACGCACAACTCCAATTCAACTTCCTATAAGCATCATAAGATTGACTTGTCATAATCCCAAAATTACCCTCAAAGTCAACCCTGGTCAAAGTCAAGGTCAACATTCTGTGTTGACCCCAACTCGTCGAGTGCATCTAGTAACTCGTCGAGTTCCTACAGAGTCCAGAAAACCTGAACAAACCCTAGCCAACTCGCTGAGTTGTTTCATCAACTCGACGAGTTCACTTGATAACCAGAAGACGGGGAAACCCAATCCGACTCGTCGAGTTGCCAGGGTAACTTGTCGAGTCCCCCTCCCTGTTTGCGTATTATGATGATACACTTAATGCAGGGACTCCAGGGCTTAGATCTGAAACCCTAAGGTGTCTAGAAGGATAAAGTTTCCAACTTTACCTTCTAGAACCACTCTGAATGCTCTAAGGCCCTTATCAAAGATTGGAAAGCTCAAAAGCTTTGCCATATGGTCCAAGACTCTAGGGATATGAAATCCCTCCTTTCAAGAAGACTTTCTAGTCCTCAAAACGTTCCAAAGATGGAAGATTTATGGACATGCATGTCCAATTCATGTCTTTAAGTCAAAATGGCCAAAAAAAGGGAAATATACTCTAAAAACCCTTGCATGGAATCCTTGCTTGACCAAAAGCTAGATCTAGCCCACCTTGGGACTATTTTGCCCTGTAGATCCATAAAGTTGAAAAATTTATGAATCCCATGCATGCAATCAACATGAATGATAGGAAATGAAGGTAAAACTCAAGATCTAGCCATATTCTAAGATAAAAATCAAGTCTTGAAGACTTACAACAGTTCACAAGATGGTCAATCTTAAGAGTGAGGGCTTGGTTTGCTGGATCTCCTTCTTCTTCTCACTATCTCCTTTTTCTTTAAGCTCTACAAGTCACTCTACCTCACAAAATGGAAGAGAATGGAGATTAGGGTTTAGCACAGACATTCTTAGGGTTTGGAGGTTGATGGAAGGTCAGCCTCAAGGTTCTTAAGGAGATTATATAGGGTGCAAACCCTAAAAATTAGGGTTTCTCTTTACAGCTCCGACTCGTCGAGTCGGGACTTCCGACTCGTCGAGTAGGACCCAACTCCCGCATCCTCATAATAGCCTCTACTCGACGAGTCGGAGGTCCCAACTCATCGAGTCCCAACACCAAAACCCCAAAAAATTAGAAAATTAAATTAATACCTGGAACAGGTGCTACAAATAATAAACAAAATAATAGTAATAATTAAAAAAGCATTAAGAATATGTTATACAACGCCGTCTAAGACCTACCGATGATTTCAAAATCTGATCGACATCATCTTCCACCTACGGCTGGTTCAAACGTCGGCAGGGCTGTGGGAGAAATTTCGTTCCTTATTGATTAAGTAATCTTTCGATTAATCGTTGACAATTAGAATTGTATCATGCAACCTTGTGGTGATTATCTTTTGGCATACATGATCAATATCATGGTTTCTCAAAATCCTAATTGGCTGCCTGGAGAGGGTTGGAAGAATGACACTGTATATGAGGGGCATAGTATGAAAAATAGATTTCATCCCAATCGTGATCACCATCTTGTCAGGTCTGGTATTCATTCTTTTTATGTAACGAATTTTCAAAAAACTATTTTACCTTCTGATATGTGGCGTGCCTGCTCTCGATTGGGTAAAGTTGTTGATGTCTTTATTTCTAATAAAAAGTCGCGTATGAGGAAACAAATTTGATTTGTTAGATTTTCGGGAATTCAAAATGTTGATCACATGATTAAGAAGCTTTGTGATGTTTGGTTTGGTTATCACAAAATGTTTGATTCTGTTCTATTACACTCTATTTCGGGACATTCCTTAATTCAGAGCTTGTGGACGGTAATCCGATCATGTAAAGGCTTTGGGATTTGAGGAAGAAAAGTTTGGACCTTAGTGAGGGTTGATAATATTTGTTATGACATCTAAGCCCTTGATTCATGTGCAGGAACCAAAAGATGAATTGAGAAAAGTTTTACGTTAGACTTCTTACATGGATTATGGTTTTTTGTTCGACATGTGTTAATCCAAAAGTAACTAGATACAATTGTGGGGCTTGTTAATACCTTTATGTGCATATAAAGAACGCCGAAATCGGAGTTGAAACGAAGGAGTTATGGTTATTTCAGGTTGAACTGGAAGTTTGGGGTTTTGCCCTACGCAGGGCGTAAACAAGTTACGCAGGGAATAGCTTATTGAATGTTGATCGTGTTTGAATGAGCGACGCACGACGTAACTTAGGTTACGTAAGGCGTAACTACTACTGACCAAAACCCTAATCCTAAGGTTTCGAGCCCTATTTAAGGGCTCTAACTTCTTTGAACCCTTCCCATTACCAGCCTCCATCACCTCATATCGTTCTTTTGAAAGCCTAACCACCAATTATTAGTTTTGGAAGGATAAATGTGATTTTTGTGTGCATTCTTTAAGAAGGAGTCTATTGGAGAATCAAGTATGAGCTCCAAGATTTGTAGATCTAGAATTTGCACTTCATCGCCTATATCCAGAAGGTATAAAGCTTTTATCTAGATGTTCCTTTTGTTAGATCTATTTAGCTCATGGGTTTTTATGCTTTTTGTCCCATAATCCTGGTCCTTGTAAGTATGGGTTACTCCAAACCATTTGAATGCCTCATTTTGATGTGTTTGAGGCTATAAAGTTTTAAAAATGAGAGATTGGGCACTCTCATCCATCCATGCATGAGTTCTTGAGCAAAAGCTGTCATCTTGGACTGTGAGTTTGATTGTGTGTTCATCATGGCCATGCAAAGGAATAAAGTCAGAGACTTTATCTATTAAGACATTTATTCAGATCAGATCTAGGAGATTGAGAGTTTGGCTTGTTGTATTAAGAGCTGAATAGCAGTTTTGGGATCAGAGGCTATACGCAGGGCATAACCTTTGTACGCAGGCGTAGCTCTATGCATGGCGTAGTTTAGTTACGCATGGCATAAGTCAATTGTAACACCCAAAATTTACACACTTTAAAATGTTATGGTTTTAAAAACATTTGGGTCTTAACCCACATTGAACAAGATCGGTCCCATAAAAACATTTACAAATTAAAAAAGTGGGTGTTACCATTAAGCATCAATACAACCATAGCAAGCCAATAAGAATTACATCAATACAATTAACAAGGAACTTAACAAGTTCCAATCCATTCTTTATCACTTGACTTCTAACTTCCACCTATCATCCTCTCTCCTTAAGTGTAACCTGATATGCATGGCATTAAAAATAGATACGCACGACAATAATATCTCGTAAGCTACGCGGGTTTGTGACCCAAAACATTTATCATCTTTTCATAAAAAAAACATTTCACTTTTGCAAAACATATCTTTTCAAACATTTTCGAGGAAAAATCTTTTCATATATATCATAAACATCAGTTCATATATTATCATTTCATTTCAAAAGATATCTTTCCACGTTCCATTCTATATCAAATCATTTCATTAGTCATAACGTAATTCAAGACATTTCTTTTCACATTCCATTCCTTATTTCCTAAAGGGCTAATTCCGATGTTAAACCATTTCCATTTGTATACTTAGGGCCTAGCAATATCCTGAAGTCTATACCAAGGTGGAAAGAACAAAATTAGTTCACCAAGGCATCATTTCCGTTAGACAATCTATCTCGCGAAGGGGTAGCGCCACCCTAATAGATTCCTCTATATCCCGTTACGGGGATATCATGGCTCGATAAATTATTATTTTTCATTACTTTCGATACTTTACACATCCCATACATCATTATCATATATTTCCATGCTTTACATATTTCATATGTTATTATTATTATTTCTTTCCATGCTTTTCACGTTTCATACATAAGTATCAAAATACTCCTTTCAAAAGTAAAGAATCTATATTTCAAACACGTTATCAAAACACCACTTCTTTCAAAACATTCTTTTCTTTCAAAATGTTCTTGCCTTCAAGGCATTTTTTCAAAACATACTTTCCAAAAATCATTTAACACTTTCATTTCAAAATATTTCATATATCATAGCATTAGTATTTCATTATCATAAAATCATTTTGCCATATACCCTAAAGTGGGAAAATGCCAACACGTACTCACCTTTATCACACGAAGGCTAGCTAGTCTTGTTCTAGTTAATTTACATTGAGCAACATTCTCAAACACCACCTATATAACCAATAAGTAAAGGTCAATAAAAATGACCAAAATACCCCTCAAAGATTCCATTACTAAATTTTATTACTTCAACTTATTCCTTATGAAAAACTATATAGGCGAAAACCATGCGTAAATCTGAGTCTGTATGCAAAATCTATGAGAAAAATAAATTGACCCTTAACATGGTGGAGCACGGGCCGTGTTCATTATGCGTTGGGGAACATGGGTCGTGTTCAGGTGGTTGTATCATTTCTAAACTCTTTTTTTTTTCTCAAACTAGAACTCTACTTTGCATAGTTCTTGAAGACCCTTTTCTAAATCACATTTCACTACTTATATAGGTTCTCACACATGATTAGGAGGTGTTTTATCATCTCAAAACACTCCACTTAATCCATTAAGTGCTCATTGAAGGCATTAAGATCATGATGATCTTCAAGTGTTTAAAAGAAGGGTAAACTAGTCCATTTTGCACTTAAACATTCCAATGGCCACAAAACGTGTTCCTAACTTGTTGAATACTCATATGAAAAGTTGTCAAGTACATAAAACCATAACTAATCTCATTGTAAAATACCTAATCTAACTATGAAATCCTCAATTCCATTCCATATTCCCAAACTGCCCTTTGGGACAAAACAATCACCAGAGCTAGAACTTCACTAGAATCCCTTCATGTTTATGTTTCAATATCATTTTTAGAGTGTCAATTCATGTTTATGAATGTCATTCGCTTCTAATATATAAATCATCATGTAGTTATCCTTAGATTTCCCAAAATGCCCCTTATGACCACATATTCCATAGGTTAATCCAATAGTAAATATACACTTAGTATTTTCATTCAATTCAATCAAATATCATGCATCAATGGTTATGAACGTCATTTGCTCAAAAATTGTTCAACTACATAGGATTTCGTTGTTTTCATCATATTGTCCCCAAATCCATTTCAATCCAAGCTTATACATGGTTCTACCACCATGGATGAGTTTGATCATTCCAATTGGATTTATTATTTTCAAACATCATCTAGGTCATAGAATCCAATCCTACTTCATCATCAATTGCAATATCCCTAATTTGAGTTTTCTAGGGTTCATGGAGCTTTTTACCTAATACATCAAATCCATCAATGGGATGATTGGATTGAGATTAGAACCGTGGAAACCAATCAAGGGTGGTTAGAAAACCAAATCCTAATCAATATTTCTCATCAAATTCCACATTGGGGTTAACCTACTTCATAAATTCGAATTTCAAGGTTTGAAGGAGAAGAAATTATACCTAGAAAGCCTTTGATTCCTCTTCTTTTTGCTTGAATGTTTCAATCTCTACTTGAATGAAACCCTAGGAGCTCTTGGTGTCAAAATCGCCATTAGAAGAGGGATGGTGGATATCAAGCATGTTTTTCCTGCATAAGAGAAGAATGGTGCATCTTATTTCCAAAACGTTTACCATTTGGTCCCTCAAGTTTGCTCATTTTGCCAATTTACAAAATAAACTCATATTTTGTGATATTAGCTTAAGTTTTGACATAATAAGTCCTTCCTCATCCATTTTATAACTTTTGTAGTCCCATCCATTAATTGAGTCAACCCTTTGGTCAATTCATTTTTCCAAGTTGACACTTTTGGCCCTTTAACTTTTGAAATATTATTATTTTCACTTCTTACTTTGTAAACTTCATATCAACTAAAGATATGATTATACCTTGATGATTTATTTAAATAAATTATTTTATTTATTTATTTACTTTATTAATTTAAGAACCTAGTCTTAAAGTTTAGGATGTTACATCAACTGAGTATTAACTGTTGACTTTTTGACCGGTTTGACTTTTGGCCAACCATGTCGGGACTGAGTATTAGAAGGGCAAAATGGGTTTTTGCCCAAGGGAGGTCTAGTTGTGAGCCATATACTTTCGTGGGTTAGTAATTTCTTTAATTTTTAATTAGGGTTTTATTATGGATATGTTCAGCAATGGGAGGCTTTATATCGTAGGCTCGAGTGGGTGGTTTATCTTGTCTTCAGGTTTGAGGTGAGTCTTCTTACTATAGTTGTAACGTCCCAAAAATAAGACCATAAAGTTTCATTTTTAATTTAATAAAATTAGTGTTCCAAAAACATCATCCACACAATTCTAATAAAATAAGTGTATCAGCATCATCTGAAATCAGAGTAAATTTAAAAATCCGGAAACATGTGGTGTATGCTCTGCAATCATCCTGAGCTCCCTCGTTTGAAAACCGTAGTACCTGAAACACAATCTGAAAACCGTAAGAGCAAAGCTTAGTGAGTTTCCCCCAACATAACATAAAACATACAGCCATATAATATCATGCAACATACATATAGCTGCCATGGGCTCCCCCCATGGTCTTTGCCTGGAATGCCATGGGATCCCCCCATGGTCTGATATCCAAGTCCCATGGGCTTCCCCATGGTCTTTAATCCAAGTGCCACGGGCTCCCCCATGGCCTTTCATGAAAGTATCACAAAGAAAACTAGCATTCCACATAACAAGCAATGGGCCAGTATTGGTGCCTTCGACCCATGGATATAGTGAGAAGACTCACCTCGATCCGCTGCAAATAAGATAACACTCAGACATCGAACCGGAAATCCCACACTAACAACAAATAAATCCTAATTAATAATTATTCCATAATCTATTAACCGTGGTCTTAACTGATAAGTCACGATTCCTAGGGTAAAAGACCATTTTACCCTTTCCATAATGGGCCAACCCAAAGTTGGCCAAAGGCCCACTGATGGCCCAACAACGTAACTTAAGGCCTAATCTATACCTAAGGCCCACTCAAAGTCCTGTTGCCCAACCATAGCCAAAACAACTAATTAATAGCCCAACGAAACAATCCAGTCCATTCCAAGAGAGTCCAAGTCCAAAAATCCAATTCCCATTTGATCAGACATACGCAAGGCGTGCATGGCTTGTACGTACAACATACGTCGCTGGTCCAAAAACGAGCATCCTAGGCAGAACGCACGGCGTTCCCCAGTGGTAGGCACGACGTTCCCGACGGCCACCAAAAAGCCATTCCAATGACTTAATCCTTTAAGCCAAACGTCTAAAACCTCATAATAGCTAAATATAAGTGACTTGATCCATAAAGTCGAAGGCTTTAAGCCTTTGCATGGCTTAATGAAGCCCAATCACCAAAGATGAACTCCAAAAGGTCAAAATCACTCCAAAAATGTCTTAAATCTTCTTAATACCTTAAGACCTCAATCCAAACTTCCAGATCTGATTTCAAGGGACTTCTTAAGTGATAAAGTTTCCAACTTTATGACTTAGTATAACTTAATGGGACCTAAATCGAGACCCTAAGTCCCCGTTCATCAAATGACTACCAAATCATGCATGGAAGGTTTATACCCATCAAGATCCAAACTTTATGACTTCGTAACCTCAACAAGGACCAAATATGAAGCTCAAAGGTTCTGGAGTAACTTCTACTCACAAGAACCACCTTAAAGGGACCAAAACCATAACAAAAATACCACTTAGCTAGATCTACATGAAAGAGTTGTCAAGGTTGAGACTTTATACCTCCAAAAGATAGATTTAGGTGCACAAAGCCTGGATCCAAAAGCTCCAACTCAAGCAATGACTCTTCAAGAAGTTCCTTCTTCTTCCTCAAGCACCAAAAACACACATAAATCACTTTGAAGCTCAAGAATCACTTCATTCTTAGGGTTAGAGAGGATGGAGGCTGAAGGAAATGAGGGTTGGAGGTGAGTTAAGGTCTTTAAATAGGGTCCAAGACCCTAAATTAGGGTTTTCAACTGACCTACGAATGCCCAACGTTCCCTAAAAGTATCTACGATGAACGCCCCGCGTTCCCTCCTGCTACGCCCTGAGTACCCAGATTGGTCCAAAACCCTTCTAACTTCAAATAATCATAACTTTTGCATCCCTTATCCGTTTTCGACGTTCTTTATATCCACAGAAAGGTAATGAGAAGCCGTACACTCCTATAAACTTACTTTTTCCTAAAAACTAATCGAACACAAATATAAATTTCATAAAATTCCCGAACCAACGCCTTTACCGATACCCTTGGGCTCCAAAATATAAACCTAGTACCCCGGATCATCCAAACTACATCATCCACCTCCAAATGAGCCTAAGCTCAATTCTTCAAGGGTTCTAAGTTTGCTAATACCCACTCTTGATCACCACCCCGCAATGGGAAACGATTCGAAACAGGGCGTTACAACTCTCCATCACTTGAATTAGATTTCGTCCTCAAAATCATTCCTTACCATCCTCGGCACGCCAAACAACCTGAGTAACACGACCACGACCCAGAGCATACCATAGCCTTCCTAAGGCAACCGAAACCAACCCTAGTAGGGCTCTCCAACCGGAAGACGAACGAATCCTCTCACCACACGACAATAATCCCTTGTAAAATAGCCACATCGACTCAATCTGAAATCTGAAGTCTCGAGATGGTCTAACTCCCTAAAATACCGCCCACACTGAACCACTACCATTCAAATTCCACTATAAATTATAGACAAAACAAAACACTTCCAACCCTTGAGGCTTCCACTAGAAAACAAAATCACAGACCAATTATTGTTGCAGAACACTTATGCTTGACAGAAGGCTCAGATAATCCTTCGAGTAGAATACTTAACCCTGCAACGGTTAAACTCAGACGAGAGTTGTGCAACCGGGTCAAATCGTTTACTCTGAGATTATTTAACCCAAAATGCAAGTGACCTAACATATTCTCCGAATGAGCGACTCCACACACGAGATCCAAACCAATAATATTGCCTTGACTTAACTTGATGCCCTTCACCAATAGAACTAATCCATGACACAATCACAAGAGCTTGATCTATCACCAAAACCAAATCTATTCCTTACCCTTGAACCCTTTGATTGATGCCCTCGGCATATAGATACCCCACTACTTATCCCACTGAAATAAAAATCCTGCACATAAACACTCGTGATGGCCAACTCGAGATCTCAACCAAAAACCAATCTGATACTAAATTCATGACCCGAGATCCACGGAGTTACACTTGTATTTCACCCCAAACCTTATGATTTACGACAAACCCTCTCTAGACTGAGATATAAAGGTTACCAACCATCACTGATACTACCAGTCTCGCACCTGGTCCACCACCAGGTTCCCAAAAGTCCAAATAACAAGGCTACCCAGCCTATAAACCCCTCTACGTCACACACTGACCACCCACTTGATCCTACCACTTAGATTCTAAAACCTTAACCCAATGGTCTCTACCAGGTTCCACCTTAAATACCACAATCATATGGGCCTCACCCACAAGTCCTACTCATCTAGAGCTATACTGGCCCGACTCCGCCTCGGACCCCATCAGTCTGAACGCAAGACAGAGAGATACTCCTCGACGATCCTGACCGGCGTGTCCATGGAACGAACTGATTCCCCCTCCATGCTCGTGATCATCTCTAACAATAGTTTACCTCGAACTGGTGAATGCCACGATCCCATCGCAGTCTTACAATACATCAACCAAGCATGGTTACCACCCATGGCCTCACCAAACCATAATCATCACAACTCTACGCATCCTGAGCTGAAACCTGCATCCAACTGCATCCCGGAAGATGTTCGGGACATACTTCGAATTCTGAAACCCTCAACCTGGACTCAACCATAAGACTACTATGCATAACAAAGGAGATGCCAACCAGTGGTTGGAAACTTCCTGAACTCCCACCTACACAACCTCAATCTGAACAGCCACCTGGGTCGTCTCTCCCCCTGGACAGGATGTGAAACTTGCCCTAGTTCCACACCCTTCCTAACTCCCAGAAATCCGGATCGATTCTCCCCCACTTGGATTCGACAAAGTCCTCTCTCACCTCTTAATTCTTATGGATCTCCAACCCATCTACCTCAAATAGCATGAACCACCTATAACCTGAGTTAATCAATACTAGTGTTCCATTGCTAGCCAAACTCAATGATCACCCAAATCCTGAAACCCCGAAGAATACTCTTGAAATCTTATCCAGTCTGATAATCCAAATCACCTCCCATGATACCATACCACTTCCCTGAGTTCTTATGCTGGCGACTAAAAACCATAACCCTTGCCCTGAACTGACGAATCTTCATCCTAACTCCCACTCTCGAAGAATCATTTAATCCTAATCGACTGCAACCTGAGCGGATATAAAACTCCCCTGACATTACCAATGACCAAACAACTCATGCAACTGATATGACCTTCTTCCTGCTACCGCTCCTCTCTTAGCAACGGTAGTGTTTGAACCCGACAGTGTTTCCATAGGCAACTGCCGCTCCTACCAGTACAAATACTAAAACCACTGAACCTTGATGATTATCGGAGAACTAACCTGCTGAATCCTAACCAAGGCCTTCCACATAATACCCTCGAACCGATTCTGACCAAAAACCAAAATATCAACCGAACACATTGGAACCCGCTACACAAGATACAACCCCTCAATAACCCACTAATGATCACGTCATGCAAAAGGCATATAACAATTCTTTGAGGATATAACCCAAGAATAACATAGAACTAAACCAAATATAATGCTTACCCAAAATAATATAGAATTCCAAGAAACATAAATACCGATAACAACTGAATAGAACGCAAAAGATAACATACCCGCCAAATCACCTGCTAGAGCACGAGCCTCCCCGGCCTGACACTGAAACGACCGACTTCTATCTGCTGGGGCTCCTTCCCTATCCTCATGACTATTAGAGATCCACAAAATAGTCGGAGTAGGTGCACTCAGTGCTCCTCCCATCCTCATCATACATACGACCCTCTTGTGGCCCACTTGGTCGCAGAGAAAATATAACGGTCTTGCCCATGAGGAAAATCCCTGCTGACATGTTCGATCCTGCTACACTTGTAGCAACCCATACCCCTAGAATGGAAAGCTCCATCGTGCAGTTTCCCGCATGTGCTGTACTGACCCCGACCCTGCTGGCCTCCCAATCGCTGATTTGAAGCCTTAGGTCTCTTCCTGGGACGCTCTCTCGCTTGCACCTGATCTGACCCCCTCTTACCCAGGTGCTCCAAATCGACCTCTCGCTCACAGAATGATGGAGTGCAAGCTCCAACGATAGCCATAACCTCAGCACGGATTGTGCCTAAGCGATCATCCAAGATCTCTAGAATCCCCTCCTTAACTGAACCAAAGATCATAGGAGTCTGTTCCAAAATACCGCGGGTAATCTACGACGAGATGAATTCCCGTATCTGCTTGCTAATCGGCTCTATACCTGTACCTGAGCCGGAACCAGAACTAGAACCTCCTTCTTGGGTGCTCATCGCCAAACTGAAATACACCATGCAAACGATCAGAACATAGCCAAGAATCCTCTTCCTACAAACTTCTTAGATTCTCCAAGACTCTCCCCGATTCGAGTATGGATCCTATGCTGTCAGTAGTACCGGCCCAATACTACCTTCCACACCTATCCATACTTTCCTCAAGAATCATCCCGAACCGTCTAAGTCACCTTCTCAAACTGATGCACCAAAAACTCACTAAACAGCGCAACTAAACCCGCTGAAGCACTTCCTAGGCTCTCCTAGGTTCTCGACCTCACCCTGCCATCAACTATTAAAGAACTGTTGAGAGAAAAACTTGAACAAATGTTAGTCACAAGATGATAGAAAGCGAAATAATAAGAAAATTTCGAAGGATCTTGTTGGCTCAACAATAATAAGTTAGAAGAGTTAGATTGTGGAAATATAAAGGAAATAAATAGCAACAAGTTATATCAAGTATACACCAAGTTGATTCATAACGAGATTTGCATGCAAACACAAGTTAGTAAGTGCGATCAACTTAAAGTAAAGAGGGACTTGGTTTATCAAATGATAATAGAGATAGAGATGAAAAATCTTTCTATTTCAATAAAAGTTCAGGAAGAGGTGTGTAGTACATGAAGAGGGATGCTCTATTTATAGAGTCTCGAAAGTTACATTGAGGATTAAACTAATACTAAACTACTGACTACAGTAAGCATGAAAGGTTCACTGGATAATACAAAGTAAACAAGTAATGTCAGTTAAAGTAACAAAAAGTCTACATGCATCGTCCATCCATGCGGTAGTTCTTAAGGTCTGCGGTTGACACAAGGCAAAAACAATCTCCGGCTTGAAATATCTTCCACGGTACCACCAAGTGTTCAGGTCTGCGGTTCCTTAGCTGAAGAGGATCACTTTTTGTTTCAATAATTTCCCCCAAAGTGACCTTTCATCTAATTTCTTCATTTTTGCATTTTAAGGAACTTGATGATAGTCAACCAAAATTTTCTCACTTCAAACAGCCACTGGATTCTTCTTGAGATTTCAAAATTCACTTCATCAGTTGTGTGCTTCGATATTTGCACTTAAGCCAAAGTGATATCCAGCTGCTTCTTCGTTAGACATTGGATTGCGGTCACTGATATGAAGTACTTGGACCATCTTGTGCTTTTTTGTACACAACCCCTAACTCAGGGTAGCTTGTTGCACCAAGGGACATCAGAGTGATCTAATGACATTACTTCTTGTTGCGGTGAAGCTGATTATCGAGGAAAGTGTTCAGAGATTGTTTTTTGGGGAGACTTTTGTGGTGATTCCTGAGGAGTTGGAATTTTGTTCTGCTCTGCGGCAGGAGGTTGATTTCTTGGAGGAGTTTGAGAATGATGAGCTGATGGAGTTTTGGACCTTAAAGAATCACTATCACATCCCCCTCTTGAGGAAGCAGGCTTCAGCTGCTCCTCAAACCACTATTTCAAACCTGCGAGTTTCTCAAACGTATCATTGAACTGGTTTTTCATTTGATCACAAACATCTTGGTTATTGGGGGTTTGTGACTTGAAGAGGAATTGATAAATTTCCTTGGTGAGGTGGAGAATTTCGTCAACACTTTGATTTGCGGTGCTCTGATTTGCAGTGAGTGCTCTCCTTAGACCTTTGATGGTGTCTTGGAGGACTGCATACCCTGATTCATACGTAGTGTGGGTTTCTTCAATAATCTTTTTGGAGTTGTTTTCTTGAGTCTGAAGTGTCTGTTGGAGATCATCTTTCAACTTCTTTACTTCTGAGATGAAGGCTTCAGCTGTGGACATGAAATCCTTGTGGTCTGCGGTTCTTCGATTATCAAGTTCACTTATACCCATTTCAACTCTCAGAATCTCCGTTTTGTGGCCAACCTTTCCCTTGTTTCTAATCTTTCAACTTGTTCAATGAGCGACTGTGGTGTTGGAACATCAGTGCTCTGCGGTTCTTTGGTAGTGACTTCCGCCAAGATCTGATCTACTTTGCCATGAAGATTGATGAATTCTTTTCCTTGAGACTGCAATCTTCTTTTTCTTCTTGGGCTTAGGCTTTGAAGTGGAATGTTGAGATCCACTTGATTCTTCATCGTCAATTACCAAGATAAAATCGTCTGTGGGAAGAGGCTGTTGAGTATTGTCGAGGTTGTCATCATCAAGACCGAACATGGGTGCTGAACTGATCTCGATTGCGGTGCCATCATCATTTGAATCGTGAGCTTCATCATTTTGAGGAGGATTAAAAGGGCCAACCATATTCTCCATGTTTTGAGCTTGTTGAACAGTAAGCTCCATTGAAGACATCCATTGCTGAATTGCCAAAATATTATGAACAGTTTTGACATTATTGAACATTGTAGCCTAGTATTTTGCTACAAGTTGGAGAGACTCTTATTTTTGATGTTGCTATTGTACCTCTTGTGCCTTTCTTGCTTTCAATTCTCTTTTAAAAGCTTCAAATTTTCATAACCCCGACTATGTTGTTGGATGATATCGAGTCCAAGAGTCATCCAAAGCATAATCGTCAAGTCCTTAGCGCACCGAGGTGTCCCTCGGGTTCATGGATCCTTGCACGTTTGTGCTCACCATACCTAAACCGCTTTACTGTAATGTACGTGGTACAGGGTTTCCAGAGCTTCCTCGGTCTCCTTGACCTAAAGTCAAGTTTGGCCTCTGCTATATTCTGGAAAGGGATGAGAAAGAAGTGCTTTGCGGTGCAACATGTGTATCGAGTGTATGTGTGACTCGAAGTCAAATGGAGCACAACTCCTCAAGTTCAAAGACGTGTAAACTTGATGCTATGGAGACCGTAGGGCGACTAGTAACAACTGGATCCACTTGGGTTACGATTGGGGTTCTGTCTCCATCATGAGATGAAACAGATACACTTTCTGTATCTGAGTGGTAAGTTGGGGCTCTTTTGGGTGAGTCTGCGGTGACTCGAATGCCTGTAGGAGTCTTTTGAGAGACTCATGCATGTGCCTTGGATCACATTTGGCCAGAACTGTGGATAATCTTTAATTTCTTCCTCCTAAATACATCTTGGGATTATGAGTGCTCATATTGATGTTCATCGACGACATTAACAAGAATGTCATGTGCTTGGGAAGGAGAAAGTGGGACTGCGGGAGTAGGCTCTGTGGTTTTCGCCTTTATTTTTCTGAGGGAACAACTACCTTTTTAACAATGTTCATAGGTGTTTTTCTTGAGACAGCAAGGGATTTAACCTTTTTTGATTTTGGAGGCTGGTCATGTGTTACGGTAGAATGACTGGCTTTTAAAGGTTTTAGTTGTGGGTTTTGGACTGCGGTGAACTGATTGGGTCTTGGCGGGGAAGAGTGATATGGTGCAATACCTCTACGGTAGTGAGTCCAGTGGACTCTAAAATGTACATGGTTAATCAACAGATGGGACCAAAAATAGTTTGATCTTTGGAAGGGTTGTACCTCTTGAGATCACGAGCTGGAACAGGTTGGTGTCATTGCCCATGCTAAGATTAACATCCTTGTGGAAATCAACTAGGCATAGTGACCAAAACCTTGCAAAGGTCAATTCTTTCATGTCTTCGTTTGGTGCATCCTTGGAGATGTATTAAAGAAAATCATCCCAGATGATTTTCCCATAATCAACAGTGTTTCCTGTGAAGATACTCCACACAATGTCAAGGAGTTGTTTGTCCATATTATCAGTCCCTCCTATCCTGCCCGAGAGACTCCTGATCACAAAATGGCAAAAAAATTGCCAAACCGCAGGCAACTTGCTTTTCTTGAACTCTCCTACGCCTTTAAGCTTTGCCTGATATCCCATCTGATAGAGAGCAGAGAACACATCTGTTGAGCTTGGAGTATAGAACTTTGTTGAAGGAAGGATCCTGAGATTGATTGCAGATAGGAACTTCTCTTTGGTCAGAACCACCAAAGAGTCATCGACTAGATTCAGATGAACTTCATGAGGATTGTGGCTAGGTCTGAATGCCGAGAAAGCACATTTAAAGAGAACTGCCAATGGAACTACTTCAGTGAATGAATTGAATGCACCAAACAATGGGTGTGTTGGAAGGAACTTGATCATCAGTTTAATGGCTCCGTTCTAAGATTGATGATCTTCAAAGATCCCTCTGTAATTGCTTGCTGCAATCGAAGATGTGAGGTCTTTGATAGTGGAATCAGACCCTGTTAAGAGAACTGAGCCTGAGGCCTTGGATGGCTTCTTCGAGATGCCGGATTTCACCCTGATTTCAGAAAATAGTTTGAGAACTTGCTGGAAAAAAGGTTTTTAGCAAGAAGATGAAGAAGATGAATGAGTTCGTCGAGAGAGTTCAGATAGCATAAAAGCTATCTTGGGAAGAAATGGGGGTTTTTATACCTCCGGATTTGAAAAGTTATTGATATTAATTAAATTATAGTTGTAAAAGTTAAAAACCCTTGGGTTTTTACCATTATCAGCTGAATTTAAATAAATCAAAAGAAAATTTTATTCCGGAAAAGGTGGGGCATTAAATGTGTTGCAGGTCCATCCTGAAATGCTGGTTAAATGTGGGGTGTGACGTGCTTTTATTTGTTGTAAAAATGGGGAAGTGGAACGGATTAGATCCCAAAGGTTGTGTAACATGACTGGATGAGAAAATGATCTTTCAAAAAAGATTTCTTTTATAGAAAATAGATTTTTTGATTTTTATCCAAAAGTAGACCCGACATAGGAAAGTTTTAAGGATGACTGGAAAAAGTTATATGTGACAAAATGAATGTTTTGAAGAACGTTTTTTTGTTGGTAATGATCATTAAGTAGCACACATCGACATTTAAATCACTTGAGAATTAATGCCTGTGGGTTCAGTGAATGAATCTGCGGTAGCTGAAGCTGAAAACAGACTAGATGCTGAAAGTTAGAAATAAATGAAATAAGGAGCCCCGAGGAGTATATGGATCATATGTGTTTTCAGTATACCAAGTATACTGAGAAGCAGATATGAAAAATATACTAATAATTTATTCAGGAAAGGAATCGTAGAGTAAGTTGCTTCAAGAGTTTTGTTTTTGAAAAGAAAAGAAGCGGTCTATTCACCCCCAGAGACCTGAAATGGTCTATGGTACTTATCCTTTCAAGAAGAACTTCGGTTCTGGGTTCATCATTCCTAGCATTTCCAAAAATCCATTTAACTTTGTGGAGTCGAGTTCCTAGGTAAAAACGTCAGCTATTTCTTCGTGAGTGGACACAAAAATAAGTTCGATGTTACCTTTGAGGATGTGGTCTTTGATGAAGTGATACCGAAGTTCTATGTGTTTTATCTTTGAGTGATGAATAGGATTATGAGAAATCGCTATTGCACTCTTAGAATCACAATAGATGGGTACCCGTAGCATCTTGTAACCATAGTCCATAAGTTGAGTCTTCATCCAAAGGACATAGGAACAACAGCTGGTTGCGGCCACATCTTCCGCCTCTACGGTAGACAAAGAAACACAATTTTGTTTCCTTGAAGCCAGCTAACTAATCTTCCTCCTAAGAACTGACATCCACCCGAAGTGCTGTTACGATCGAGTCTACACCCGACATGATCTGCATCTATGAAAGCTTAAAGACTGAAATCATTACCCGCAGGTTACCAGAGACCCATTGCTTTACTTCCCTTCAGTTATCTGAGGATCTGCTTGACTGCGGTCAAGTGAGATACTTTAGGGTCAGCTTGGTACCGAGCACACAAACTCGTAGCAAACACAATATCCGGTCTGCTAGCAGTGAGGTACATCAACGATCCAATCTTTCCTTGGTATGTTTTGTGATCAACTAACTCTCCGGTAGGGTCAGCTGATATTTTATACCCAAAGGCCATCAGGACCTTCGCCGAGGAGAAATTGTCCATCGAAAACTTCTTCTATAATTCAGTGGTATACTTTTCTTGATGAATGAATATCCCTTTAGGGACTTGTTTAACTTGAAGTCCTAGAAAGAAGTTGATCTCTCTATTCATGCTCATTTGAAACCAACTTGTCATGAGCCTTGCAAATTCATCCACCATACCTCGATCCATTGATCCGAAGATGATATCATCCACATATATTTGAACAAGAATCAAGTGATTGACATTTGTTTGTCTAAATAAAGTGGGATCAATAACACCTCTTTTGTATCCTGAGGTGATAAGAAACCCAGAGAGAGTCTCGTACCACGCTCTAGGTGCCTACTTTAGACCGTATACTGATTTCTCCAGCTTGTAACATCGATTTGGAAATTCTAAGCTTTCAAAGCCTGGAGGTTGTTGCAGGTATACTTCCTCTTTTAGTTCTCCATTCAGAAAAGCACTTTTTACATCCATTTGATGAACCTTAATGTTTTTTTGAGCAGCATACGCTAAGAAGATACGTATGGCTTCCATTCTTGCTACAGGGGCATATGTTTCATCGTAGTCAACACCCTCGAGTTGACTATACTCCTTGGAGACTAATCGTGATTTGTTTCATACCACCACACCTGATTCATCTAGCTTGTTCTTGTACTGACGATAGTGTGACCTTTTGGCTTCAGTACCAATTTCCAAACTTTATTTCGTTCAAATTCAGCAAGTTCCTCTTGCATTGCAATGATGCAATCAGGCTCCATGAGTGCTTTTTTTATGGTTCTGGGCTCGATGGATGACATGGATGCCACATAATGACAATGGTTATTTAAATCAGTAGAGGAACGAGTTTGAATACCTAAGGATGGATTGCCGATGATTTGACCCAGTGGGTGATCTCTTGTCGAAACATGTAGCCATCATTGTTGATGGTCTGCGGCTACGGTTGAAGGGATATCCTTTATGTCTGAGGACTCAGTGGTTGGAGAAGGTAGCTCCCCCTCGATTTGAGAATAGTCCACAGATGAGTCTTGGTTTGTTGGAATGGGGTCTGTGGTAGGTAGTTGAAGTTCCTCCTAAGCCGTAGATGGGAGTTCCCCCTGAACCGATGACGGTTCCTCCTGGACAAGTGACATTGGTTCCCACTAGACTGATGAGTGATGAACAATCCTTGGATCACTACTTGTATCAATGTTTTCAACTTCTTCTTAAGAGTTTTTAGAAATGGTTGATTTATTGGTTGGTCTGCGGGTAGGCCCTGGAGCAGTATCTTCAAGTATTGGAACCTCTGCGGTTGTTACTTCCAAAGGAATTGGTCTTTCCCCCTCAACTGACAAGGTGGAAATATTGAATGATGTTCCTTCAGAAAAGATAGGTCCAGATACTACTGCATGTTGTTGTTGTGCCACCGGAGACACCAGAATTTCTGAGAGATACGATGTCTCTACGGGATCGAAGAGGTCATCATATTTAACTTCTACTATGTTCAATGGACCCGAGGATGTGGGAATATCGCTTTCCATAATTTACTTTGTTTCGGTGGAGGGAGCAGCGATACGGACGTAATAGTCATCAAATTTGACATCAAAGCTTTCGACTATTAGTCTTGTACACTGTATGAGAACCCTGTATGCAACGTTGTTGGTTGAGTAACCTAGAAAAATTCCTTCATCTGACTTTGGTGAAAACTTGTTAAGATGATCCTTGTTATTGATCACAAAACATATGCAACCAAAAATGTGAAAGAATCGAACATTTGGTTTTCGATTGTTGAGACCTTCATAGGGAGTCTTGTTGATGCGTTTACAAATGATGCTTTGATTTTGAACAAAGCATGCAGTTGTCACTGCTTCCGCCCAAAAGTAGAGAGGAAGATTGGAAAAGTTAAGCATCAATCTAGCTGCTTCGACCAAACTTCTATTTCTTCGCTCTACTACTCTGTTTTTTTTTGTGGTGTATAGGGTGTTGCGAAGTTGTGACTGATGCCCTTGGAAACTAAGAAGCTATTCAAGAGTTGATTTGTAAATTTTGTGCCATTATCATTCCTTATCTGCCTGACTGCTAGTTTGATTTGGATCTCTTTTTCCTTGATGGAGTTTATCATGATCTACGGTGTGTCTGATTTGAGTCTCAAAAAGAAGACCCAAGTAAAGCGAGTAAACTCATCAACTATGGCCAAAATATATTTCTTGTGGTGTCGACTAGCTACAATAGATGGACCGCACAGATCAATGTGAAGTAGCTCTAATGGTTCGACAACTGAAGAATCAACTATCAGAGGATAGCTACCCTTTGTTTGTTTTCCACATTCACAGGCTAGGCACAACGTATCATTGTTGGATTTCAAGATTGGTAGTCCACGGACTAACTCTTCGGTTACCAGGTTGTCGATGTATCTGAAATTGAGGTGAGCAAGTTTGCGGTGCCATAACCAACTTACTTCAGACACTGCCTTGGACAGGAAACACAACTTCAGTTTGCCAATGATCAAAGAGACATCCAATGGATACATTTTTCCTTCAGCTTTAGATTTGATCAACCAAGTATTTCTGTCGTTCGTCATGATATAGCAGTATTCATTATCAAACTCAACCCGATGATCAGCATGGCATAATTGACCCACACTGATCAAATTATGTTTTAAACCTTCTACGTAAGCAAATCGTTGTATAGAGAAACTTCCCGTAGTCAATACACCATAACCCCTGATGATTCTGTTTGCATTGTTTCCAAAAGTGACATGTCCACCACTACTGATTGGCCTGAAATCTCAAAGGTATTCCAACCTTCCAGTCATGTGCAAGGAGCAGGCACTATCGATTAACCATTATTCCTCTTGTTCCTCCTTGCACATTGCATACAAAATCAGAGGGTTAGTTTGGGCACCTAAACAAGTTTGGAGCCCTGGGTAATGTGAGGCTTAACAAATGCATTCACATGTGACTTTTGAACGGATTTCTCTTTAAATTTTAATCCAAGCACATAATCTTTTGTCCTTTTTGAAATGTTGCATGATGGGATTGGACATGACTCTTTTAGTGGATAAAAGCCGAAAGCAAGGTTTTTCTCATTTTTCCAGAAACCATATTTTTTCAAAGGTCTGGAGGGTGCAACTTGTTTCTTTTGACTGGTCCTTTCGGTGTGTTTTTCTGGAGTATTCTTCAGACTTGAAAAAGACTTGTCACGTGGCCTAAACTTAGGTTTTGACTTTGTAACTGACTGATGTGATTTTGAAAGATTTGGAGTTGGCAAAATACCCTTGAAATTTGGATTTGTTAAGGTATTTTGTGGAAGTGACTTGACTTCTTTTTGAAATTTTGGAGACGTGTTTTGAAAGGATTTTGTCACCGTACGTTCCTTTTTGCACGATCCATCGACTGGAGTATGTTTTTGAAAAGTTTTTGCAGAGATGGGTTTTTCGAAATTCCTTTTGTTCGAAACTTTGACTTGATTTTTGAAAGTTTTGTTCTTGAAATCAGCTTCCCGCTTTTCACATCGGGATCTGATCTCCTTTTGTAAAGCCAATTTTGCTTGAACTTTTGTTGAGACCACATCAGTGACATTCAACTGAGGTTTTTTGAAATTCTTTTTTCGATGTAAAAATCGGGGACTTGGGTCATCAGAACTGGAAAGTTCATGACTTTGGGAACATTGGCCAAATTCAAAATTATTAATTGGCAATTCATGCAAGATGGGCTGAAGAGTGGTGGTGCATTGGACTGGGGTCTACGGTAGAGAAGATTGGACTACCACAGAGTAAGTTAAAGGTGACTTTGGATTGGGACATTTTTTGGAAGGCAAGGATGGACCATTTACAACTAATTCAGGTCCTTCCAAAATAATTTCTTCATCCACATCTGAACAGGACCGAGAACCAGGAAAAACTATGCCAATAATGGGAATGGAATTATCTGAGTTACCCGAGGATTCATGAAGAATTTCCTCAATGACACAATTGTTGCTAAGATCACGAAGTCTACCGAAGTGACATTGAATATCCTCTGGATATGTCTTGTCATTGACTGGATAATGATAAGTTCTATCTGGTGGGACATAAGGACGTTCAGCATTAAATCGGGGAGAAGTGGTCTCATCGGTTGAGTACCCATTGGACCATACCCAATTATAAGTGTTGTATATGGTCTCATTGTTAACTAGATTCTCAATAGCTTCAGTTTCACTAAGTAGTTTTTCAAATAAAAGATTTAAACGTACAATCTCTTTTTGGGCAAGATCCCGTTGATTCAAAGCAATATCTAATTTAGTTTCACTTAACATTCCAGCCTCTTTTTCTAACAACAAGTCTTTTTATAACATAGAAATCTTATGCTTTTTGTCTTCTAATATTCCTCTCACATGATAAAGCTCTTGGGTTGCTATGTTCTTTTCATCTAAGGCTTTGTTGTAGTCTGTAAGGACAGAAACACAAGTGTCATTAAGTCTTTCTAAGTATGGTTCACAATGATGCATGCTGTAATCATTAGATTGAATCATACTTTTTACCTGTTCAACGATGCTGAGAGTTCCGTCTTTGGCCATGTAGCAGTAGTTCTATTGGTTTGTTGATCCGTCTTCCTCACTAGTTGCCACCATGCAAATTTTCCCTTTCTTCTTGTTGTTGTCCATTTCTTCATATTCATCACCCGAAGACCATACTTGATGATCCCTTCTAACTTGAGCAACATAAGCTCTTGCATTTTCTCTTTCCTCCATTTCTTGAGCCATTCTAAGGTAGAATGCCTCATCTTTCACCACGTTTGCTTTGTAGTCTTTTGCAAAGTGGGTTTCCTTGTGACACTTGTGGCAAACAATGACTCCATCTTTGTCTTCGGTAGTGGTAATGAAGTCTGAAGGTTTGTTAGTCTGCGGTAGCTCTTTTAAAGAAGTATTTTGCGGTTGTGAAGGATGATGAGGATTTCTGGGATATCTTGGATGGTTACTCTGCGGGTTAAAGTTATGATTAAAAGTTGGTTTGGTGAACTGTTGGTTTTTACGAAAGGATGGTGGTGGGAGTCTATTGAACTATTGGCTGACCAGAGCAATGACATTCTGAAACTCTTCTTCATCATCAAGTTCTGCATCAGCTTTATACGACTGTGGTGAGCTGTCATATGAGTGTTGGTATGATGACTCTGCGATATATAGGTACTAAGGAGTTTTGAATTGTGAAGTGTGAGCCATCAAAGCAAGTGTTCCTCCCAGATCTGCACAATACTTTAACATGGTTGATTCTTGGGTTTGGAGTTCACCATAAAGTTTGAACAGTGAGAGAGTATGTATCTTTCTGTCTCCTTGAACTATCATCTTTTTCGTAGTCCAATGTCTTCCTAGACCATTGAGGAATTGCAGGTTTGCTTCATTATTACTTTGGACTGTACCAGCATTTGACAGTTTTTTGATGATAAGGTTGAACCTTTTGAATGAATCGTCAAGACTTTCACACGGTAAGGCTTTAAAGTTGGTGAATTCATTGAGAGTTGTTGTAAGTTTCTTGTCTTGAGCTTGTTCTGACCCCTGGTATAGATTCTTGAGAACATCCCAGATCTCTTTGGCAGATTTGCAGTTGATGATGATGTCAAAGTTGTCTGGAGCAACACTACTTGAAATTTCATAGAAGGCTATGGCATCTTTCTCCATTGTGTCAAGATCATCATTTGTTGGTCGGTTCATGGCTGCCTAACCTGCACCTAGTCGTGCTTGAGTACCATCTGCTTGAACATGAGTGAGAACAGGGACATGGGGTCCTTATTCCACATACCTTCATACATCTCCACCGAGCCTCTTAAGATACCTTTCCATTCTTTGAGACCAATTGTGGTATTCATTTGCAACAAGTATTGTAGCTCTATTTGAACCTCCAACACTGTTGGAAACGTTTAATGAAAAAGCTTGTGCCATATTTCGTTATCGTTTTTTTTAGTTTTTTTTAAGAACGAGCTTCAGTGGTATAGAAGGCTTTCTAAAATCAGAGTTTTGTTTAAAAAGCAACCACTTTGCCTCTGATACCAATTGTTGAGAAAAAAAACTAGAACAATCGTTAGTCACAAGATAATATAATGCAAAATAATAAGTCAATATTAAAGGATCTTGTTAGCTCAACAATAATAAGTTAGAAGAGTTAGATTGCGGAAATATAAAGGAAATAAAAAGCAACAAGTTATATCAAGTATACACCAAGTTGATTCATAACGAGATTTGCATGCAAACACAAGTTAGTAAGTGTGATCAACTTAAAGTGAAGAGGACTGTGTTTATCAAAAGATAATAGAGATTGAGATGAACAATCTTTGTATTTCAATAAAGTTCAGGAAGAGGTGTGTAGTACATGAAGAGGGATGCTCTATTTATAGAGTCCCGAAAGTTACATTGAGGATTAAACTAATACTAAACTACTGACTACAATGACCATGAAAGGTTCACTGGATAATACAAAGTTAACAAGTAATGTCAGTTAAAGTAACAAAAAGTCTTCATGCATCGTCCATCTTTGCGGTAGTTCTTAAGATTTGCTGTTGACACAAGGGAAAAACAATCTTCGGCTTGAAATCTCTTCTACGGTACCACCAAGTCTTCAGGTATGCGGTTCCATAGCTGAAGAGGGTCACTTTTTGTTTCAACAAGAGCTCCCCATAATGCCAGTCGCCCACCTGATGAATACATTCATATTCACTTAGTAGCTAACTCCCATTACTTAAGAGTTCCACAAAACAAAAAGCAAGCAACATTCGTGCGATAACACTCCATTCAATAAAACGGTCATAGGACATTCAACCCACATACCACAACTCATGCTAGAATTCCACCCTTACTGTCGGTTTCCTTATGCATGAAAATTATACACAGAACAGGATCAAGTAGACTATCGAATAAAAGACTTTACCCTAGGACCACAACCAGATGAGGAACAGGAAATAAGGCCAAATCAATTATTCTATGGCTATAAGATCCTAACCATATACAATTTTTAAAGCATACACTTAGCAATTACTGATACCAACAGATATTCCCATTCCAACATATCATCCAATACTCCCAAGGCTACAAGGCATCACATATTAAGCCAGTCTATCACTGACCAATCAGCACAAGCATGCAAGTCTACCAGCTCATATAATAGACATACAAATGCATCTCTCCTAGCATTCTATCATGCAAAAACTGAGGAGATCCTTAGCCCTAACTAGCATGCAATTCACAGATCAAATCATATTGGATAACGTGTGTGAGTATTTTGTGAAAACTTACTTGAGCTCGACTGATTGCATGCACCACACCCTTTCTTATCTTAGAAAACTCTTTTCTTAAAATACTTTTCATTTTGAAAACTTTATCAAATCCTGAGTTTGAGTTCAGACACACCCGAGAGTATGTCCGAACCCTAAAACCAAGGCACTGATACCAACTTGTAACGTCCCAAAAATAAGACCATAAAATTTAATTTTTAATTTAATAACATTAGTGTTCCGAAAACATCATCCATACAATTCTAATAAAATAAGTGTATCAGCATCATCTCAAATCAGAGTAAATTATAAAATGCGGAAACATGTGGTGTGTGCTCTACAATCATCCTGAGCTCCCTCCTTTTAAACCGTAGTACCTAAAACAAAAACTGAAAACCGTAAACACAAAGCTTAGTGAGTCTCCCCCAACATATCATAAAACATACAGCCACAGAATATCATGCAACATACATATAGTTGCCATGGGCTCCCCCATGTTCTTTGCCTCGAATGCCATGGGCTCCCCCCATGCTCTAATATCCAAGTGACATGGGCTCCCCCATGGTCTTTAATCCAAGTGTCATGGGCTCCCCCATGGTCTTTGTTGCAAGTATCACAAAGACAACTAGCATTCCACATAACAAGAAATGGGTCGGCATTGGTACCTTCGACCCATGGATATAGTGAGAAGACTCACCTCGATCCGCTGCAAATAAGATAACACTCAGCTTTCGAACCGGAAATCCTACACTAACAACAAATAAATCACAATTAAAAATTATGCCATAATTTATTAACCGTGGTCTCAACTCATAAGTCCCGACTCCTAGGTTAAAAGACCATTTTACCCTTTCCTTAATGGGTCCAACCCAAACTTGGCCTAAGGCCCACTGATGGCCCAACAACATAACTCAAGGCGCAATCTATACCTATGGCCCACTCAAAGTCCTGAGGCCCAACCAGAGCCCAAACATCAAATTCATAGCCCAACAAAACAATCCATCCCGATCAAATCCCATTCCAAGAGAGTCTAAGTCTAAAAAGCCCAATTCCCATCTGATCAGATGTACGCACGGCGTGCAAGGCTTGTACGTACGGCGTATGTCTTTGGTCCAAAAGCTGGCATCATAGGCAGAACGCACGGCGTTCCCGGCGGCCACCCAAAAGTCATTCCAATGACTCAATCCTTTAATTCAAACGTCTAAAACCTCAGAATAGAAAAATATAAGTGACTTGATCCATAAAGTGGAAGTCTTTAAGCCTTTGTATAGCTTAATGAAGCCCAATCACCAAAGATGAACTCCAAAACGCCAAAATCACTCCAAAAATGTCTTAAAACTTCTTAATACCTTAAGACCTCAATCCAAACTTCCAAATCTGATTTCAAGGGACTTCTTAAGTCATAAAGTTTCCAACTTTATGACATAGCATAACTCAATGGGACCCAAATCGAAACCTGAAGTCCCAAACTTCATCAAATGACTACCAAATCATGCATGGAAGGTTTATACCCATCAAGATCCAAACTTTATGACTCCATAACCTCTACAAGGACCAAATATGAAGCTCAAAGGTTTTGGAGTAACTTCTACTCACAAGAACCACCTCAAAGGGACCAAAAGCATAACCAAATACCACTTAGCTAGATCTACATGAAAGAGTTGTCAAGGTCGAGACTTTATACCTCCACAAGATAGATTTAGGTGCACAAAGTCTGGATCCAAAAGATCCAACTCAAGCAATGACTCTTCAAGAAGTTGCTTTTTCTTCATCAAGCACCAAAAACAAACATAAATCACTTTGAAGCTAAAGAATCACTCAAATGGAGGCTAGGGTTTCGTTCTTAGGGATAAAGAGGATGGAGGCTGAAGGAAATGAGGGTTGGAGGTGACTTGAGGTCTTTAAATAGGATCCAAGACCCTAAATTAGGGTTTTCTTCTGACCTACGAACGCCCAACATTCCCTAAAAGTGTCTGTGACCATTTTGCCCATGAACGTCCCGCGTTCCCTACTAGTACGCCTTGCGTACCTGGTTTGGTCCAAAACCCTTCTAACTTCAAATAATCATAACTTTTGCATCCCTTATCTGTTTTCGACGTTCTTTATATCCACTGAAAGGTAACGAAAAGCCCTACACTCCTATCAACTTTCTTTTTCCTAAAAACCAATTGAACTCAAATCCAAAATTCATAAAAGGCTCGAACCAACGCCTTTACCGATACCATTGGGCTCCAAAACACAAACTGAATACCCGGATCATCCAAACTACATTATCCAGCTCCAAATGAGCCCAAACTCAATTCTTCAAGGGTTTTAAGTCTACTAATACCCACTCCTGATCACCACCCCGTAATGGGAAATGATTCGAAATAGGGCGTTACAACTTCCCCCCACCCCCACTTAAATTAGATTTCGTCCTCGAAATCATTCCTTGCCATCCTCAGCATGCCAAACAACCTGAGTAACACGACCACGAACCAGAGCATACCATAGCCTTCCCAAGGCAACCGAAGCCAACCTTAGCAGGGATCTCCAACCCGAAGCCGAACAAATCCTCTCACCACCCGACAATAATCCCTTGTAAAATAGATACATCGACTCAATCTGAAATATGAAGTCTCGAGATGGTTTGACTCCCTGAAAGACCGCCCACACCGAACCACTACCATTCAAATTCAAGTATGAATTCTAGACAAAACAAAACACTTCCAACCCTTGAGTCTTCCACTAGAAAATAGAATCACATACCAATTATCGCTGCAAACACTTATGCTTGACAGAAGGCTTAGATAATCCTTTGAGTAGAAGACTTAACCGTGCATCGGTTTGACTCAGACAAGAGCTATGCAACCGGGTCAAATCTTTTACTCTGAGATTATTTAACCCAAACTGCAAGTGACCTAACATATTCTTCGAATGATCGACTGCACACATGAGATCCAAACCAATAATATTGCCTTGACTTAACTTGATGCCATTCACTAATAGAACCAATCCAAGACACAATCACAAGAGCTTGATCTATCACCAAAACCAAATCCATTCCTTACCCTTGAACCCTGCGATTGATGCCTTCGACATATAGATACCCCACTACTTATCGCACTGAAAGAAGAATCCTGCACATAAACACTCACGATGCCTAACTCAATATCTCAATCAAAAACCAATCTAATACTCAGTTCATAACCCAAAATCCACGGAGCTTCCCATGCATTTCATCCCAAACATTCTGATTTATGACAACCCCTCTCTAGACCAAGATATAAAGGTTCCCAACCATCACTGATACTACCAGTCTCGCACCTGGTCCAACCACCAGGTTCCCAAAAGTCCAAATAACAAGGCTACCCAGCCTACAAACCCCTCCGTGTTACACACTGACCGTCCACTTGATCCTGCAACTCATATTCCAAAACCATAACCCAATGGTCTCTACTAGGTTCCACCTAAAATACCACAATCACATGGGCCTCGCCCACAGGTCCTACTCATCTAGAGCTACTTTGCTCTGACTCCGCCGCGGACCCCGTTCGGTCTCAACCCAAAACAAAGAGATACTCCTCGACGATCCTGATCGGCGTGCCCAAGGCACAGACTGATTCCCCTTCCATGCTCATAAAAGGCCCGAACCAACGCCTTTACTGATACCCTTGGGCTCCAAAACACAAACCGAATACCCAGATCATCCAAACTACATCATCCATCTCCAAAAGATCCCAAACTCAATTCTTCAAGCGTTTTATGTCTACTAATACCCACTCTTGATCACCACCCCGCAATAGAAAATGATTCGAAACAGGGCGTTACAATAGTATAGGACACTAGGTGTTGTTATGTGCTTGTTGTCTTTGTGACTCTTTTTGATATGCCTATATGCTATATGTATGTGGGGTGAAATATACCCAAGGGTGAAATACTGAAATAGACCCGTTCGGTTGAAAAACATCGATTAAGTTGAAATAGACTCAGGCATGAAATAGACTTGGGGGTGAAATATAGCCATTCAGTTACAAAATACTGATTGAGTTGAAATAGACTCGGGGTTGAAATAGACCCTGGGGTGAAATAGACATGTTACAACTTCGAGCTGATATGTATGTATAGTATGCAGTATTTTGGGGAACTCACTAAGGTTTGTGCTTATGGCTTGTGGTTTAACATTTTTCAGGTACTTCGAGTGACAAAGAGAAGGGCCCGACTTGACCACACAACATCCCTTGATGGCTTTTTCCGCACTAATTAATTTTTATTTACTCTGATGATTGAGAAATGTGTTGTATCATGTTTGGTTTTGGAATAAATGGTTGTATGACTTAATGGTTTTAACTGAAAATATTTATCGGTATGTTTGGGATGTTACAAGTTGGTATCAGAGGCTTAGTTTGAGGGATTCAGGCACACTCTGGGTGTATATAAACTTAAATGAATGAATTGGTAATCGTTTTAAAAGAAAATAAATTTTCTAAAAAGATTTTTTCTCAAAAGCAAGGGGTGTGATGTGTGCAATCAGCCAAACTCAAGTAAGTGATTCCCAGAATACCTATACATTTTTTATGTTATATATTTTGCATGCTAGAAGATAGCATATGGATATGATCAGGGTTACATGCTAGAGTGCCTATTAAGAGATTTGCATATTAGGAAGGATGCTTATTGATGTTTTGTGGCGTGTAGAGTTCTAGTGCTTGAATGTTGCTTGCTTTGTTCTTTGTAGGAATCATATCAATGTGAGTTAATTATTACATGAATATGTTAAGTTACATGCTGTAAAGGTTAAATAATCATAGAGTGATTGATTTGGCCCTATTATGCAACTCATGTCTAAGTCTAAACCTTGTAAGGTTGAGTATTTTAATCACAGGACTATCTAGGCTTTATTGCATGTAATTCTATTCATGAAGTAGTTAGCGGACATTAGTAAGGGTTCTTCAGCAGCTGGTGGCAGGGTGCGTTGGGAATCCTAGGATAGCCTAGGAAGTGCTTTAGTAGGAATGGTACGTTGTTCAACGAGTTTTGGGAATACTAGTTTGGGATGGTGACTTATAGGATTCTAGATGATTCTTGAGGGAGGTATGGATAGGTGTGGAAAGTAGCATTAAGCTCGTACTACTGAAAGAACATGATCCGTACTCGAATCAAGGAAAGTCATGGAGATTCTAGGAAGCCTGTGGAATGAGGATTCTTTGAGTATGTTCCGATCATTTGTATGGTTTCCTTTCAGTTTATTGTTGAGCACTTGTAGAGAAGGTTTTGGTTCTGGTTTAGGTTCAGGCTATGGCGTTAATCTGATTGATGAGAGGATACAACATCTTTTTTTGTATGATATCACTCGCGGTATTTTGGATGCGGCTCCTGCGATGGTTGGTACCATCAACGAGGGGATTATGGAGCAACTGGATGAGCGACTTGGGGTTTTTCGTGTTGATATTGCGGCTGGTCAGATTCGAGTGCGAACTCTCTCTTTTCAGGAGTTCAAGGCTTGTGGTGGATTGCTGACATGGAGAATGCTCAGCGGACTAGTTTTTGCCATGGGTTATCCAAAGTGGGATTTGCGTTTTGTCGTCTGAGGGTTGGAGCCCACTAAGGGAGGGGGAATGATGGTCATTTTCTTGGAGCGGAGGATATAGCGGCCATGTCTTAGATAAATTTTGTGTCGAGATTCAGTGTGGAGTTTCCACCGGCCTTTGAGGTGTAGCAGTTGGTGAGGGAGCTTCAAGACCTTTGCCAGACAACAGAGATTGTGGTGGAGATCCCCGCTAAGTTCAGAGAGAGGACTTTATTGGTTCCGTGGTATGCTACGGGTGAAGAAATGAAGAAGACTACGTTCCAGGATATGTTGTGGGATGATATCTGTAAGTTTATGAGCCTGTCAAGCTGCAAGACTTTAAATGATATGATTGCCAGGTGAAGAAGACCAAAATTCATGATTCACGATCGGGAGGCAATCAGTGCCAGAGCCATTCTGTCAGGTGGGGGAGAAATCAAGAGGGGAGCTATCATGAGAAAGGGAGGTGTTGCATCAGTTGTGGATAGGTTGGTCGTTTTAGCAGGGATTGTCCTCGGGTTTTGAGTCCGATTTGTTTTCACTGCAGTCAGGTGGGCGACAAGAAGGCCGATTGTCCAAGGTTGGTGAGTGGAGCAGTGAGGACACCAGCTCCAGCTATGCTAAGGATCACAGATCGTCGCGAGTGTGGAGTGGAGGCTCTAGTGGCGAGGAGCAGAGAATTTCAGTTTCAGACCGAGGAGACTCGAGTTCCATATGATGCTGTTGCAGTTAAGTCTCCACCTAGGGGTCCTAGTTTCTTTATGGTTGTCTGGTTGTTATAGATTGAGAGATTTGATGGGTTTTATATGTTACAAAAAAACTATTTTTGGCGGAAAAACATAATCCTTAAGTTCACATGCATCCTAAAGGATCTATGTTCTCACTATGATTTGTAAACAACTATTGAATATCAAGAAACCTAGAAATACATTGCTATTTTCGAAAAATACCAAATGGTTATTAGAAAATACATACCTTATGTTTATTGTAGTAAATAAACAATGATTCCTTATTGGTCTAGCTTTAGAAAGCAAGCACCGGAAGTCTCGTGCCTCTAATGGTCACACCCAAACCCTAGCAAATTTGAAGCTAAAGAGGAGAGAGGATGAGAGGAAGGATTTTTGGTTTTCTTTTAGGAATAAGGATGTCCAAAAATATGAACCACTAGGAGGGTTTATATAGGTGACTAGAGGAGCTAGGATAAGGCAGGTTTCCTTGGATAAGCATTATCCATTTTGCTTTCCCCTTAAGGCATCCAAGTTTCCTTAGACCCTAAGAAAAACTCTAGAAACCCTATAACCATCTAGAATTTCATCTCCCTTCTAGGGAGGTTCTAGAATTGGTCAATGTTCAACTTTTAAACATTTTCACCTTTAGTCCTTCCACTTTTAATTAATCCAATTAATCCCAAAATTAATTCCAATTAATTTCTGATTAATTCTTAATTAAATAATAATACTTCTAATTAATATATTATTCTCATAATATATTAATAAATTATTTAATTTTATTTCTTAATTAATTTATTAACTATATAATAAATTAATAAATCAGTCTCTCTCTCCAAATAGCATTCTAGTCCATTACTAGGTTTGATGGCAACCCAAAAGGAATTTGCTAATAATTCAAGATTACACTAATTTAGTTATTAGCTTAGACACCTAATCCAACAGTCTCCTACTTGGATAAGTCTAAAACTAAATTACAGGTATAACATCTAAATTAAATAGAAAAGGGGGCTTTCCAAAGCAACTGCCGAACTATGATTCGATCAGATATTTGTCCTTTAGATAAGTGATCAAATATTCCTCCGTTCTTTTAGATATCATGTGGATATGAGACATGGATTGAAATCAATCTCATTGTCCATAATTCTATTTCTCGATTTCCCGAATAATGACGACTAAATTCAGACTACTATTTGAACACATCAATTCAGTCCGGACTCAGCCAAGCTCTTCAGATGTTGACATAAAATCATCGAGGGGCCCAAAGATATCGCTTTTCCTGTTAGGGAAAAAGGAACGAATAAATTTCGACTCATATGCTTGTATCTTTTACTCACCAAATCATACATGGCACTACGTTTTATAACATCACATTACTGATGCGTTTTCACAATGCCAATGCACAATCGATTTGTAAATTACAACTTATATATTTCCATTTCAATAATATAAGAATATATTGTCTCAGAATTACTCATGATAAAATCCATGAAGTAATTCTCTGAGCGTGGGTTCATCCAATACTTAAATCTCCATATCCAAGTACTCATGAATGTTGTAATAATACAATTTCAATGTCTAAACTTATTAGATAATCTACAAACAAATTCACGACAATCTTAATTCACTAGTTACTTCCAAAAGTGTGAGCGAATGTGGAATTCGAATAATCAAGTTATTCACGAAGTAAAACATGTAAAGTGAAACACAATAATAAACTAATTCACTTCCACCTCTTGAATATCCAACTTCCTTTTCTTTCTAGCTTCATCCATGCTCATATTAAGTTTCTTGACAGTCTAGTACACTCGGTGTTCAAACTCCACAGGAAGTCGACATGGATTCCCAAAAACGAGTCGATATGGCGACATTCCAATTGAAGTTTTATCTACCGTCTTGTGAGCCCATAATGCGTAATCCAACCGAATACTCCAATCTCTTTTATTGGGTTGATCATTTTTTCAATGATACCCTTAATCTGTCGGTTAGAAGCTTCAACCTATCCGTTTATTTGTGGGTGATATGAAGTGGACACCCGATGAGTAACACCATATTTCTTCAGAACAAGCCCAAGGGTGCGGTTGTAGAAATGTATGCCCTGGTCACTGATGATGATCTTTGGTGTCCCGAACCTAGCAAAAATATTATTTTTAACGAAATCAACCACAACCTTCACGTCATCTGTCTGTGTAGCTTTTTCCTCAACCCATTATGACACAAAAACCACTGGTAGCAAGATGTATACAAAACCAAATGATGGTGGAAACAGACCCATGGAGTCTATGCCCCAAGCATCAAAAACATCACATACTAAGATCGGAGTGAGTAGCATCTGATTTTGAGAAGTCAAAGATCCTATCATTTGGCACTGGTCACATGTTTTGCAAAACAGGAACAAATCCTGAAAAATATGGGGCCAATAAAGACCGTTGTCCAAAACTTTGCATGAGGTTCGTTGTGGACCATAATGCCCTCCACGAGATTCAAAATGACAGAAGTTCATAATTGATTTAACTTCATCTTGGGGCACACATATTCTAATATCTTGATCAGTGCAGTGTTTCCAGAAATATGGCTCGTCCCAGAAATATCTTTTCGCCTCCTTTATTTTATCTTTCTGAGCTCGAGTGAGATTTGAAGGGAGTCATCTACAGACCAAATAATTTACTATATCATAAAACGATGGAGAGTTCTGAATAGCAAAAAGATGAACATCAGAAAAGGTTTCACGAATCGGTGTCGGGTCTTCAGGTGGTATCAGCCGGCACAGACGATCAGCTCCAAGATTTTTTTCCCACTCTTGTCTCTGATCTCTAAGCCGATTTCCTGTAACAACAAAATCCATCTGATCAACCTTGGATTTGAATCTTTCTTAGCGAGAAGATACTGAATGGCTGCATGCTAAGAAAAAATTATGACTTACGTCCCCAACAAGTATTGTCTGAATTTCTCAAACGTGAAAAAAAATGACATCAGCTCTTGTTCTGTAGTGCAATAATTTGCTTGCGCACTGTCCAAGGTCTTTGAAGCGTAACAAATAACATGGTGGATCCGATCTTTCCTTTGTCCTAACACAGCTCCAACAACAAAATTGCTCGCATCACACATGATCTCGAAAGGCAAGCTCCAATCTGGTGGCTGAATAATGGGGGCAGAAGTAAGTAAATTTCTCAGCAAATCAAAAGCCTTTATGCACTTTTCATTATAATGAAACTCTACATCTTTTTGTAGTACCTGGCACATGGGTACTGTTATCTTTGAGAAGTCTTTAATAAACCTCCTGTAAAAACCTACATGGCCAAGAAAAGAACGCACTTCCCGAACACTCTTCGGGTAGGGTAAACTTTTGATAATATCTATTTGAGTGTTGTCTACTTATAAAACCTCTTGTTGAAACAATATGACCCACATCAGGCCTTGGTCAACCATAAAGTGTCATATTTCAAAATTTAGGACCAGACCAGTTTCAATGCATCTTTGAATAATTTTGATGAGGTTATTAAGACAAGTATAAAAGAAATCTCCATAGACAGTAAAATCATCCATGAAGACTTCTGTGATATTTTCTACATACTCAGAAAAAAATACTTACCATACACCTTTGGAAGGTGGCAAGTGCGTTGTAGAGTCGAAAAGGAATCCGTCTGTAAGCAAAAGTTCCAAATAGGCAGGCAAAGGTTGTCTTCTCCTGATCTTCTGGAGCAACTGGAATCTGGTGAAAGCCTGAGTATCCATCCAGACAGCAGTAATGTGACATCCCAGAAAGTCTTTCCAGCATCTGATAAGTGGAAAGTGATATTTTTGGGTGGCAGCGTTTAATTTCCCTTAACCGATGCAGACGTACCATCCACTCTGAAGTTGAGTTAGGACTAACTCTCCATCTTTATTTTCCACCACTGTCACTCCAGCTTTCTTTGGAACGACTTGAACTGGACTGACCCATGTGCTGCCAGATATCGAGTATATCATTCTAGCATCCAAGAGTTTCATAATTTCCTTCTTAACTACTTCCATCATTGATAGGTTCAGTCTTCGTTGGCCTCTCTTGAAGGCTTAAAATCTTCATCCATCAGTATTTTGTGCATGCATAAAGATGGTTTGAGTCCTTTTATATCAGCTATAGTCCACCCACTCATGTTCTTGTACTGCTTCAGAATCCCAATCAGTTCAGATTCCTCTTTTTCTAAAAGCTTGTTGGATATTATGACTTACTGTGTTTCTTTTTCTCCCAGAAACGTGTATTTCAGATGTTCTGGTAGAGTCTTCAACTCCAAGTTGGGTGCTTGCACTACAGAAGGAAAAAGCTTGGAGTTAGAATCAGGTAACTTCAAAATCTGATTGTCATACCTGATTTCCTTTTGCTAATCCATGTGGGCTGCCATTTCTTTTACTTTCTTATCAAGAACATATTTTTCTGATAAAACCTGGGCTGCATTAACATACAAAAATTTCTGGAGGACTAAAGCTAGTGATTCTTTGTTAGTAATCTCAAAGTATTTTGCAGACAATGGTTCGATTACATCAATGAAATTAAGAGTTGTAACATCGTCTGGATAACGCATGACATCATGAAGATTGAAGTTGATAACTTCACCATCTTATTCCATAGAGAGGGTACCAACATAAACATCTATTTTAGTTCTGTCAGTTTTTAAAAAAGGTCTCCCCAAAAGAATAGAACTTGGATTTGGTGAGTCGTCATCTCCCATATCTAAGAGGTAAAAATCAGTTGGGAATATCAGCTCATTCACTTGGACCAGAAGATCTTCCAGCACACCTTTTAGGTGTACCAATGAACGATCAGCCAACTAAATGATAACTCCTGTTCCTTTTGGTGGCCCTACCTTGATAGTTTTATAAAGTGAATATAACAAAACATTTATTAAGGCACCTAAGTCCAACATGGCACATGACACTGAATGGTTCCCCAACTTGCAAGGAACGGTAAATACTCCTGGGTCATTGCACTTTGGGGGTAGCCTTTTTTGTAAAACAGCTAAAACATTTTCGCTAACCTTAACGGTTTTGTTACCTTTCAATTTTATTTTTCAAGTACACAGTCCTATTAGAAATTTCGCGTATCAGGGTAGCTGTTATATAGCATCAAGAAGGGGAATATTTACCTCTACTTTTCTGAAAAAGTCCACAATCTCTGCCCTCCTTCTCTTTTTTCGTATTTTTCAATCTCGAGGGAAAAGGGGGAGGGGTAATTTTTACCTCAGCTTTAGCAGGTTTGTCCTTTTTCTGCACCTCTTCAGTCGCCTCATATTCTTGTTTAACTACAATCTCTTCTTCCTCATCTACTTGCTGATGTGGTCCCTTGTGATTCCTACCACTTCTGAGAGTCACAACACAAGCGTTGTGCTTTGGGTTTTTCTCAGTATGAGATGGGAACTTTCCTTGTGTTTGTGCTTCCAGTTTACTTATAGAGTTCGCGAGTTGTAATACCTGATGCTCCAGATTTTTGATACTAGACTTGGTCTCATTCTGAAAAGCTTGGGTACTGGTAGCAAGACTTTTAACAATGTCTTCTAGAGACATGTTGGAACTACTAGCTTGTTGTTGAACAGGTGGTTGTTGAAAATTGGTTGGATGCTGATTTTGTTGAAAAGGTTGTTGAAAACCAGGTGGAGGTTGGTACTAATTTCTCTACTAAAAATTTTGTGGTCCTGGCTGGAAGTTGTTCTGGAAGCCTCCCTGAGCTTGGTTGTCGTGCGACTGATCATATTGTATTTTACTGTGCTTGATAACCTCCCATAGCTTGTACAGCTTCAGTATCTTCCTGTAATATTGGGCACATGTATGTTGGATGCCCAGTCTTCGTGCATATCCCACAAGTTCTGATCTTTGGTTTAACACCTTTTTCTTTTGTAAGTAAAAGAACAGCTTTTGTTAATTCTGAATTATGGGACTCAAGGTGGGTATTACTGATCTCCTTACTCCTCTCAACTGATCTGGGTATAATTCTTCTTCATTTGCTGAGTGTTTTGATTCGATTTCCAGCTTCTCTATTAATGCTCGGATCTCAGTCGGTGTCATATATGCAAGCGAACCACCACTCGAAGCATTGATCAGCCGCATTTCCATTGGCGTCAGGCCTTCACAGAAACATTGATACAACTGACATTGATCCCGTGCTGTGGGCAACGGACCAACAACTTCTTAAAACACTCCCAATAAGTATGAAGGGCTTCTCTTTTTCCTTGCATAATGGCAAAGATTTCTCTATGGAGGTTGGATACTTTCGTTTCTGGAAAATATTTTTCCAGAAAGAGCTTAGCTAACTCGTTCCATGTAGTGATTGATCCATAAGGGAGATCATACAACCACTCTTTTTTGGGTCTTGGAGAGAAAAAGGGAATGCTCATAACTTGATCTGGTCTTCAGTTATAGCGTGTGGCTTCATCCTAGAAAATACTACGTGAAACGCCTTGAGAAACTTCTGTGGATCTTCGTTCTCAAGGCCTTAGGAAGTCAGAAGCAGATGAATCAAACCAGACTTTGGCTCAAAGTTCTGAGCTTCAGGGAAAGTGATACACAAAGGTGGTTGTGTAACATCTTGTGTCGCCCACTCTCGAATAGTCTTTTCAGGATTGTCTCTGTGTTCGCTCATAGTTGGTTCTGTTTTAGGATATGAATCAAAAGGTTCATGTGTTTCGGATTTGATGGAAGATATGGGTGAGTAATTTTTAAATGGACTGTGTGAAGGTGAGGATGGAAGTGCTTTGGGAAAAGATGAGAAGGTTGTTTCAGGCTCATTCCACAAGGGAGTGTCTTATGGATTTGTTTGCTATGAAGCTGGAGAAGATGTTGACGCGAAAAAATCCTTTAACTTTTTCTCCTGAAGTGCTTATTTTCTAAGTTTCCTTGCTGTTTTCTCTATCTCCGGATCAAACTGTAGTGGAGTACCTATATGTGTAGATCTTGGAATAAAACGATTAGTGTTTGTCGTGTCCCCGACAACGACGCCAATTTGTTAACAGTGTGTCGCAACGCCTAGCAAACTAATAATATAAATAAAAATATTGCTCTAATGCACTAAGGGTTGGTACAGGAAAGTAGGGTCGAATCCACAGGGACACGTCCTAAAGTCTATGCCTTTCTTGCGTAAGACACACACTAGATTAACAGAAATTAAAATGGGGGTGGGGGAGTTTATTGACTAATTAAAACTAATTTTGATAGAAATATATAAAAGAAAAACATAATTTAAATACTAGAACAAAATTCAGAAGATAAATACAATTTCAGTTTGGCGATGATTGTCCTAATCATACAAATAACCTTCAACAAGATACATGAATTGTGTACTGTTTAAACTGGTATTGAAAATCATTAATAAACTCTAACAATTTTCTCTTACTACAATTTTTAACCAAAACAAGCTCTTTGAATTAAACTTTACTTTTTACTGAATTAACCAAATAAGCTCTTAATTAATTTATAAAAGTAACATTAAGCACATTGTAAATTCCCAGTAAAGTCCAATACTTCTCATAAGCTTTGAAACATAAAGACTTGTTTGGTCAGTTTATATTAGAGTTAACCCTAACACAGAATTGATCTAATATTTGTTACTTTTACTGATCAATAAAGACAATTACGGATCTAAACGAATCAAATAACTGGAATGATTTATTAACAATTACAGTGGCCAACAAAAATTGAACAAAATAAAAAGTTCAACTAAGCGTAAAACTGATCATACTAAACAGTGAACACAATCAAAAATCGTGCCTAATTATTACTTGCACAAAGAGTCGAGTCGTTTGCGAAACTGAAATCTAAGGTTTTTAGCCAGACATGGCTAAAAACGAATTACAAGAAGTAAAAACGAAACCTAATTGATGAATCTTACTAAACTAAAGTAAAACTTCAATCGTGTTCTTCAAATCTATGTTTGGCACTCGAAAATCTCTGAAAATCGCCCCTCAGTCGTCTGTAATCACAAATGGTTGAAAGGTTGGGTTGTAAGAATGTTAAAGAGGCTTATTTATACGATATGAAAAATTCGAGTTATAAATTCGATCGAATATATTTTGGCACGATCAAATTTTTGGCTCGAATTCCAAGCTTTCTGATTTTTCTCGAATTTCTGACTCCAAAGACCTAATTCGATCGAATTTTTTGGAAATCCGGTCGAATTTTTCTGCTTTCTTTTTTCTTCGACTAAAAATGAACTGATAGATCCTCAAAACATTAATTCAATCAAATTTCTGAATAATTAAATCGAATTTATTGAATTATGACCGAAACGTCGATTTTTCCTCGATTAAAGCAGCTTCCAAGCATTCGTCAACATCATCCACTAGTTTCAAGCTCCAAAGCTCCATCCAATGCATCCTCAATGTGTCGTATTCTCAATCCTTGCTAATTTTCCCTGAAAATCATAACAAAAGTGAGTAGTATGGGCATTCTGCTAACATAATGAGAAACACACAATATATAATAAAACAAGGGAAATAGTTAGCATTTTATAAGAAAATAATGACCAAAACATGCCAATAGATGCATATAAAATGCATCTAACACGTAACTTATGGTACACAAGGCGTAACTGCTAATGACAAGAACCATAATCCTAAGGTTTTGAGCCCTTTTTAAGAGCTCTAACTTCTTTGAACCCTTCCCATTACCAACCTCCATCACCTGATATCATTCTTTTGAAACCCTAGCCACCAATTATGAGTTTTGGAAGCATTAGTATGATTTTTATGTGCGTTCTTGAAGTAGGAGACGATTCGAGAAGCAAGTGAGAGCTCCAAGTTTTGTACATACAGACATTTAACTTCATCACCTATCTCCATACGGTATAAAACTTACCTCTTGATGTTCCTTTTGTTAGATTTATTTAGATCATGGGTTTTGATGCTTTTTCCCATGATCTTGGTCCTTGTAAGTATAGGCTACTCTAGACCATTTGAATGCGTCCTTCTGATGTTTTTGAGGCTATAAAGTCATAAAAATGGGAGCTTCGGCACTCTCATCCAACAATTCATGAGTTCTTAGTCAAAAGTTTTCATCTTGGACTTTGAGTTTGATTGTGTGTTCATCTTGGGCATGCAAAGTGATAAACTCAGAGACTTTATCCATTAAGACATTCATTTAGATTAGATCTCATAGCTTGAGAGTTTGGCTGGCTATTTTGGGAGCTTCGTAGAAGTCTTTGGGATCATAGGTTGTACACAGGGCGTAACCTCTGTATGCAGGCGTAGCTCTACGCATGGCATAGTTTAGTTACACATGGCATAAGTCAATGCAGTGTTGGCGGTTGACTTTTTGACCAATTTGACTTTTGGTCAACCATGTTGGGACTGAGTATGAGAAGGGAAAAATGGTATTTTTCCCAAAGGAGGTTTAATTGTGAGCAATCACCTTTTGTGGGTTAGTCATTTCCTTAATTGTTAATTAGGGTTATATTATTGATATGTTCATCAAGGGAGGCTTGATATCAAGGTTGAGGTGAGTATTCTCATTGTACTATATGACACTAGGTGTCGTTATGTGCTTGTTGTCTTTGTGATTCTTGCTTATATACTTGTATGTTATATGTACGTAGGGTGAAATAGACCCATTCGGTTGAAAACACCGATTGATTTGAAATAGACTCAGGTGTGAAATAGTCCTATTCGGTTAAAAACATTTATTGAGTTGAAATAGAATCGGGGTGAAATAGACCCGTTCCCGTTATCCTTACTTTATGTCCCTAAAGTATCTAATTTAAGGGACCTAGCCTAAGGATTATCTTCGGGATTGACAATAACGCTTAGGGGATTCCTCAGCAATATATGTCAGTAAGGAAACCATGAGGGGGATGGAGTACAAATGGACTGTCTAGAATAGTTCGTGGTCATCATCTATACTCCGCTAGATGAATGGATCAGTTTTAACATCATGGCCTCTCATCATTTATTTCATCTTTCATTATCTGTATGATCTACCCATCTTTACCCAACATAATTGTATGTATAAAATAAATATACAAGTAAAACATGTATAAATCGTTCATCCAACAAACATATCAAGAACATAGATAATAGGCACATATAACATGTAATTTATATTAAATACTTCATATGTATGTGTAAGATGAAAGTAACTATGCACTCACTTGTTAAAGTGACGACTCATAATTCGGGAAGCGCTTCCCTTTTAACAATTGTCTTTTCCCTTGACGAAACCTAGTATCATTATCGCAAAGTCTTAGTCTATTATTTATTGCAACTAGTTATTAGTCTAGATTCATCATTAACTCAAAGTCTACTTCAAGATCTATCAAGTAAGGATGAGTCAGGCACGACACTTGGGAGGCAGGACCATTTCGGCGTATAGCCTTTCTGAAATCCAACAACCAAGCCAACGTGACCATTCTAGACACCTGTCCCGTAAGTAGATCAATCAGTATAACAACTTTCAATCATTGATAAATCTTGTTTGTAGGTTCATAATAACGATAATGAACTTAAAAATAAGTTATACTTAAAGTATGGTAAGCAAACTCACTTATAGGGGGTTTAGTAAGAAACCTGGCTTTGCCCGGGCAGAACTTCTGAGTCGAAAGCTCTTCTTCTCAGCGCTTTCCGGTGCTACGGGCTTCGCTAATAACACCTATGAGGTGCTAGGGAAAGGCTTAGAAGGTTTGGGGATGTTTGAGAAAGAATTTGTTGACAAGATGTGGAGAAATGAGTGAAAAACGAGTTCTATTTATAAGCTGGAGGAGTGTACATACGTTGGGCGTACTCAACACTACATTGGGTGTACTCAGTACACTAGGCGTACTCCATCCAGGTGTCGCCATCTCGTTCCAAGTCGTGGGGAAGAAGTTGTGTCCCAGATCTTGCCACGTGTCACTCACTGGTTAATCCCAAAAATTAATTATCTTCTAAAATTTGTAACTTTTCCATACGAGCTCCATTTTTGACATTCTTTATATCCACGCGTAGGTATCGATGAGTCTACAACTTTTGTTTAGACTTTGTCGGCTAATTTTTGATGGGTTTTGAGCATTACAACATTCCTATGGTGCACATGCAACCCTAATTGCTTTGGATCTAGGTTTTTCTCAAGTTATACATGCAAATTAATTTTCCAAAGCAAGAACCCTAATTTTAAGATATAAAATCGAAATCTAATCATATTAGGGTTTAGATGAATACCTTTCTTGTTAGCTAGTAGTAACAAGAAATCTTCACTTCAATTCCTTGACCTTCGAAAGCCTAGTGCCCTAAGCATTGCACATCTAATGGAGTTACAAACACCGCAAGCAAAGAATGAGGAGAAAGAGAGCAGATTTCGGCTTGGTTTTCCCTTGGAAGCAGTGGCCGAAATTGAGAGGTCAGGGGGCCTTTAAATACTTGTGGCTGCCAGGTTTTCTAGGTGGAAACCCTAATTCTCGACTTCGGCTCCAAGAAATCCATGAACCCCCTTTCTAGAAGGCCCTAGACGATTTCAATAGGGCCTCCTATAGATTTCGTACAACCCTTTACAAGGGAGTCCAGCAGCCCAATATTGCAACTATCAGTGATCTGCAATATCAGTCCCTGTACCTTTAATCAGTTTCTTCTTATCACTAAATTAATTCCAAATTAATTTCAGATCAATACTAATTAAATAATATGATTTCTCAATAAATATATTATTCTTATAATATATTAATAAATCACAAATTAACCTCTTTCTCCCACACTCATCATATCAAATTGCTATGGTGAAGGCAACCCAAAAGGACCATGCTACTATCAAATCAAGTACATACCAATTATAGTTATGGGCTTAGACACCTAATCCAACAGTCTCCCACTTGGATAAGTCTAATAACTATAACTGCCAATGCAACTTCAGAATCCGATTAGCAATCATAGCTCTCAAAAGCCACTGTCGAACTCTGACCTATTCAATGACACGTCCTTAACATAAGGGATCATTTAATCCTCCGCTCTGCAAGATATCGTGTGGACATATACGTGTAACATAATCATTCTCAATGTCGAACAGTTTGTTTTCCCGACTTCTGACTTGTTTCACATAGAACTTAATTTAACACATCAATTTAGTCCTGACCGGGCCTGACACATAAGTCAACACAAAATAATCGAGGGGCCCAAGATATCGCTTTTAACCTGCTGGGATAAAAGGAACATATAAAATTTGACTTATATGCTTGTAGTATTTACTTGTCAAATCATACACAACAACACGTTTTATAACATCAAGTTACTGATGCGTTTACGCATTATCAATGCACAATCAACTTGTAAACAACAACTCATATACCTCGGTTTAAAGATTATACCATATTACCGTCTCACAATCACTTGTGATAAATTCCATGAAGTGATTCACATGAGCGTGGGTTTAATCCAATACTCAAATCTTATTTCAGAAGTACTCATGAACATTGCAGCAAACCTTTGCTAAGTCTAAGCACTTAGACAATCCACAACCAATTCATGACAGTCATGCCTCATTACTTACTTCCAAAGTATGATCGACTGTGGATAATTTGAACAATCTAATTATTCTGGAAGTAAAACATGCAAAAGTGAAACAATAGTAAACAATCGACACAAGATAGTAAACTCTACTCATATATAAATCTCCATTACTTAATAATCAAATGCCAATTACATTTATCTATTACAACTTTCTAAACACCTATCTAATCGCAAAAGCTAATATCGTCCTTCAGACCAATGCTCCTCGCATGTTGTAAGTGCTTAACCCTGCTCATACCATTTGTGAGGGGATCTGCTGGATTCTCCTCTGACGGTACCCTCTTGACTATGAGGAGTCCCTCTTCTACCCGATGTGTGATGAAGTGGTATTTTCTGTCGATGTGTCTGGATCTACCATGATGTGACATCCCCAAATTTCACGGCCAGAAAAGACCGATTTGTTTATGCTTTGTTTCAAAATCAGAGTAATCGTTTAAAGAAAATTGTTGCGGAATTTGTTCCCAAAACAAAATATGATAAGAATCTATCAAAACTCTTCTTGAAGAAATGTATTTTCATTAAATAACAAAATCTCGGGATGTCATGTTCCGATACAAACCAAAAGCATAAATAGTACTAAATAGACCTTACAACAGTTATTTTCAACTACTGGTCTATATCCAAGTATCTTTTTCAGTCATCCGACTTATTCACTGGTGCCACTACCTATAATACAAAGAAAACTTTAGTGGGTCAGGCTTGGGGGCCTGGTGAGCATATAGGGTTTTCAACCCACAATAATATAATTATTATATTTAATCATCAAACAAACAACCCAATTACCCATACCCATTATCTTCTTTATTTCTTAAGGATTTACCGTAAGAATCAACTATCCTTCATTCCTAAGGATTGACCTAAGGAATAGGCACGAAGTCCATCGTTGCCCGAGGTTTATACAACAAGCACTAAATCCATAGCTGCCAAGGTTCATCTACACAGTATTAAATCCACAGCTACCAAGGTTCATCTACACAGTACTAAAGACATAGCTACCATCGTACTTATATAAGGCACTAAGTCCATAGCTGCCAGGGTTTTTAGAGTACACCGGTGAACATCAAGTCCACAACACCTACAGGTTGCGAGCCTGCCAGTGTTCCACAGGACTGTCTAGAATAGTCAGTGGCTGTCATCCCTACTCTGCTGAATGTCGGGGCAATCGTTTGGGTAAAGGTTTCACTCATTTTTTACCTGTCACCCTCATCTCATGATCTAAATCATCTTTCGTCTCATCCTCAAACTCATCTTTCATCACACACCGACTATTTCGTCTACCCATGTTCTACCCAACATATTTGTAGATATAAATTACATATACAGTTTAAACCATTTAAAAACCTGTATAAAACCTTCATTCAACATCCATCTCAAGTAAACAATGTATAAACACATAGCACGTATTTCATAGCAAATACTTCATATCTATGTGTTAGAAGAAAGTAACTACACACTCACTTGATTAGACGATGCTCGGACAGCACTACGGCTCTTCAAGTACTATTCTTTTGATGTAACCGGAATATTTTCCCACACCGGGCTTCTTGCAGGCAGAGCTTCGGCTTGAAACTCTTTTCTTCTCGGGATCTTTGGAGCGTCGGGACTCGCTTTGGGTATCGGGGATGATACCGGGACTTCGGGGGGTTAAAAGATGGCTAGAGAGGGTATAGAGAGTGAGAGAATGAGTGAAGTAGCAACCAAATCCGGTTGCCCTCGACTTATATTTATAGGGATGGATTTTCGATATTCACGTCGTGAACAACAAGTTCATGTCACGACTTCAGTCGTCATCAGGTGCGTCATCGCAACTTGGGTCTGTCAGGCTCCAGAAGTCGTCATCTCTGAGTTCACGTCGTGAACCCTATGTTCACGTCGTGAGCTCTGACACAGTGTTGGGGTTCGTGCCCCGAACTTCAGAAATTCATATCTTTTGCATACGATCTCCATTTTTGACGTTCTATATATCCACGCGTAGCTGAGATTATGCTCTACAACTCTCATTTCGACTTCGTCGGCTAATTTTGTCTTTATTTTTATTATATTATTTTTAGTAGAAGCCGGGACAGGAAAACTCCATTAGAAATTCATAACTTCTTCATCTGACATCCGTTTTCGTTTGTCTTTTTACTGTTGGACTACTATCGATGAGATCTTCGATTCTCGTTTAGATTGTTTCGGCTAGAAATCACTCGATCTCATATTCGAACTTTGGATTGCAGACCACTAAGTCGAAACTTAGAAAAATCATAACTTCCTCATACGAAGTCAGATTTAGACGTTCTTTTTATGCACACTCTCGGTTTAACGTATTCTACGACTTTCATTTAGATCGCTAAGGCCAAATATCGCTCTATCGTAAATTTACTATTTACGTCGCACAGTGTCGTGCCGGTTCTATCGCGAAACTTCGACAAGTCATAACTTCTTCGTTATAACTCGGATTTCGACATTCTTTATATATCTGGAATCCTTGTCACGACCACTACAACTTATTTAAGATTATTCATTCAAAATAATCTTCTATCAAAAAGTCATTTTTGATGCTTATCATCTCTAAATTGATTAACACCGATCTGCGGGCGTTACAATTATCTCCCCCTTCGGATGATTACGTCCCAGAATCATCAACAAAAATAGGGCTTGTATAATGATTCCATATGTTATCTTTCCATCCTAAGTAATAACCGTAATATTTATGTTTCTTCGAACGAGTATCTAACTCTTGGGCTTCTTGACTGCAGGCGATGCTCAAATCTTGCACCTGCTTTCTATCTTATGTTAAACTCCAAATTATGACCTTTAAGTCACATTCTCGATCCTTACTGGAGACTCCTTCTTCTTCTTTAACAAACTTAAGGCAAGTTCTTTTATTACTACCATGGATTGATGTGTCATATTTTAATGACCTATCATCGTGTGATGCAACGTTTAGACTCAAGTCTCTTAGAGTCAAATTCAAGAACAAACTATACCTTCCTTTATGTTCTAATGTGATATGATCACATGTAGCATTTCTAGCTACTAACTTCTTCAACAACGAGCGTGATGTTATCGATCGCATTGATTTCAATCTTTTGACTTAAGTCAGATGTTACATCGAACTTGGTTCTCCGAACCACGTAAAAAACTCCTCGTAGTCGGACTCAATTTTATATAACCACTTAGGTCAGATTAACATTCATCTTCTGAGTCATTACCGAAACGATGGTAACGACATACGTGAATAAAACAGAATAAATTACTAGCTTCTTGGCAACCTTGTGGCTTTCCCTGATCCAAGTGTGAGTCTTGTGCTTCTAGTAGTATAGATCTCTACTACTATTCACACCTACTCATACTCGTCCCAAGTATTGTCTCGCAGTCCCCAAGTCCTAAAATCACAAAACAATTTAACACATACGAATGTGCCCAAATAATCATAAAAATTTTCCTAGACTCTACTAGGAATTCTTCCATGCGTATCTTCAATCATCAATTCTACTTCAACTCGGTTGGTGATGGAAATTCCAGACCATGGCACAACTTTAAGAATTACACCAATCGTTCCATAATCCTGCCAATCGAAGGTGTACTTCAGACGTACCGTACTCCTCTAAACGTTCCGTTATTTTATCAGTCATATTCTAAAGGAAAGATACCACTCTTACGATATCTTCCGATAAGTGTCATTTACTATCATAAGCCTTTCATTTCCTCCATTTACTCAATTCTCCACATGTCTACACCATGACGTTTTGTACACCCAAGCAGACGTTCGATGTACCAGGCGAGAATTTTAGGAAGGCTTTATTTACAATAGACGTATAAATCTCCTTATCACTCCGAAACGTTTACATGCTAGTTCTAATATCGTAGTCATACGCTTAGAATCCTGAACACATAAGGTTTCTAGATCCGGTCGGCAACAGACCATAGATCTAAACAAATAATGGCATATATGGCAAACATATAGCATTTATCACATAAAAGCATTTTAGGCATCTTTCCTAAAATATACTAGTGCTCGTGTCTAAAATATGGTAGACACTCATCTCACAATCATCCCTTAGCATTCTAAGTTTAAGTCTAAAAATCCTACAAATTCCTAGTTCGCTTAAACTAATGCTCTGATACCAACTATGACATCCCCAAATTTGACGGCCAGAAAAGACCGATTTGTTTATGCTTTGTTTCAAAATCAGAGTAATCCTTTAAAGAAAACTATTGCGGAATTTGTTCCCAAAACAAAATATGATAAGAATCTATCAAAACTCTTCTTGAAGAAATGTATTTTCATTAAATAACAAAATCTCGGGATGTCATGTTCCGATACAGACCAAAAGCATAAACAGTACTAAATAGACCTTACAACAGTTATTTTCAACTACTAGTCTATATCCAAGTATCTTGTTAAGTCATCCGACTTATTCACTAGTTCCACTACCTGTAATACAAAGAAAAACTGAGTGGGTCAGGCTTGCGGCCTGGTGAGCATATAGGGTTTTAAACCCACAATAATATAATTATTATATTTAATCATCAAACAAACAACCCAATTACCCATCCCCATTATCTTCTTTATTTCTTAAGGATTTACCTTAAGAATCAACTATCCTTCAGTCCTAAGGATTGACCTAAGGAATAGGAACGAAGTCCATCGCTGCCCGAGGTTTATACAACAAGCACTAAATCCATAGCTGCCAAGGTTCATCTACACAGTATTAAATCCATAGCTACCAAGGTTCATCTACACAATACTAAAGACATAGCTACCATCGTATTTATATAAGGCACTAAGTCCACAGCTGCCAGGGTTTTTAGAGTAGACTGGTGAACATCAAGTCCACAACACCTACAGGTTGCGAGCCTGCTAGTGTTCTACAGGACTGTCTAGAATAGTCTGTGGTTGTCATCCTTACTCTGCTGAATGACGGGGCCATCGTTTGGGTAAAGGCTTCACTCATTTTTCACCTGTTACCCTCATCTCATGATCTAAATCATCTTTCGTCTCACCCTCAAACTTATCTTTCATCACACACCGACTATTTCGTCTACCCATGTTCTACCCAACATATTTGTAGATATAAATTACATATACAGTTTAAACCATTTTAAAAACATGTATAAAACATTCATTCAACATCCATCTCAAGTAAACAAACAATGTATAAACACATAGCACATATTTCATAGAAAATACTTCATATCTATGTGTTATAAGAAAGTAACTACACACTCACTTGATTAGACGATGCTCGGACAGCACTACGGCTCTTCAAGTACTATTCTTTTGATGTAACCAGGATATCTTCACCCACCGGGCTTCTTATTGGCAGAGCTTCGGCTTGAAACTCTTTTCTTCTCGGGATCTTCGGAACGTCGGGACTCGCTTCGGGTATCGGGGATGATACCGGGACTTCGGGGGGTTAAAAGATGGCTAGAGAGGGTATAGAGAGTGAGAGAAAGAGTGAAGTAGCAACCAAATCCGGCTGCCCTCGACTTCTATTTATAGGGCTGGATTTTCGATATTCACGTCATGAACAACAAGTTCACGTCGTGACTTCAGTCGTCATCAGGTGCGTCATCGCAACTTCGGTCTCTCAGGCTCCAGGAAACGTCATCTTTGAGTTCACGTCGTGAACCCTATGTTCACGTCGTGAGCTCTAACACAGTGTCGGGGTTTGTGCCCCGAACTTCAGAAATTCATATCTTTCGCATACGAGCTCCGTTTTTGAATTTTTATATATCCACGCATAGGTGAGATTATGCTCTACAACTCTCGTTTAGACTCCGTCGGCTAATTTTGACTTTATTTTTATTATATTATTTTTAGTAGGCTGGGACAGGAAAACTCCGTTAGAAATTCATAACTTCTTCATCTGACGTCCGTTTTCGTCTGTCTTTTTACCGTTGGACTACTATCGACGAGATCTTCGATTCTCGTTTAGATTGTTTCGGCTAGAAATCACTCGATCTCATATTCAAACTTTGGGCTGCATACCGCTAAGTCGAAACTTAGAAAAATCATAACTTCCTCATACGAAGTCAGATTTAGACGTTCTTTTTATGCAAACTCTCGGTTTAATGTATTCTACGACTTTCATTTAGATCGCTAAGGCCAAATATCACTCTATCGTAAATTCACTTTTTACGTCGCACAGTGTCGTGCCGGTTCTGTCGCGAAACTTCGACAGGTCATAACTTCTTCGTTATAACTCGGATTTCGACATTCTTTATATATCCGGAATCCTTGTCACGACCACTACAACTTAGTTAAGATTATTCATTGTAAATAATCTTATATCAAAAAGTCATTTTTTGACGCTTATCGTCTCTAAATTGACTAGCCCTGATCTGTGGGCGTTATACATGATCGCTTTGTTCCTTGGTTAAGGCAACCGCTCCTTCGTTATCACAGAAAATCTCCATAGGCTCCTTTATGGCTGGTACAACTCCAAGGTCTCTAATGAAGTTCTTCAACCATATTGCCTCCTTCGACGCTTCGCTCGCTGCTATGTACTCTGATTCGCATGTTGAATCAGCCACGGTCTCCTGCTTGGAACTTTTCCAAGTAACTTCTCCTCCATTTAGGGTAAATACCCAACCCGACAGAGAGCGGAAGTTATCTATGCCGGTCTGAAATCTGGCGTCACTATACCCTGTCACTCTCAAGTCATCACTCCCACCAAGTGTAAGGAACCAGTCCTTAGTCCTTCACAGGTACTTAAGAATGTCCTTAACTGTTGTCCAATGAGCTCTACCCGGGTTCCTTTGATATCTGCTAACCATGCTCAACGTAAAAGCCAATTCACGGCGAGTACATGTCATAACGTACATGATCGAGCCAACGGCGGAAGCATATGGCACTCGACTCATTTCCGCTATCTAAGCATCGCTATTCGAACTCTGAGTCTTACTCAGCTTGGTATTGCTTTGGATTGGCAGTTCCCCTTTCTTGGAATTCTCCATGCTAAAACATTTCAGCACCTTGTCCAAGTAAGTACTTTGACTAAGTCCTATTAGTCTCCTACTTCTATTTCTCAAAATCCTTATCCCCAGAATGTAAGCAACTTCTCCTAGATCGTTCACAGCGAAACATTTCCCAAGCCAGGACTTAACCTCCTACAAGTTCGGGATGTCATTTCCTATGAGCAGTATGTCATCAACATACAAAACTAGAAAGCTAACTATACTCCCACTAGCCTTGACATACACACAGGACTCATCCACGCTTCTCGAAAATCCAAACTCTTTGACTTTCTCATTAAAACAAAGATTCCATCTGCGAGACGCTTGCTTTAATCCATAGATGGATTTCTCAAGCTTACATACTCTATTAGGATAATTAGCATCCATAAAGCCCTATGGCTAACACATATAAACATCTTCAACCAGCTTCCCGTTAAGTAAGGCAGTTTTGACATCCATCTACCAAATTTCATAATCATGAAATGCAGCGATAGCTAACATAACCCTAATAGACTTGATTTTGGCCACTGGTGAGAAGGTCTCATCATAGTCAACCCCCGGGGTTTGAGTAAATCCCTTCGCAACCAGTCATACCTTGAACGTATGCACCTTTCCTTCCATGTCGATCTTCTTCTTGAAGATCCATTTACACCCAACTGTCTTTCGACCTGGTACATTGTCAACCAAGTTCCAAACTTGATTGTCATACATGGACTGGATCTCGTTGTCCATTGCCTCTTTCCATTTTGCAGACTCGGGGCCCGCCATGGCTTCCTTGTAGTTAGTAGGCTCATCCAAATTTACCAGTTTACTATCACCGATAAACGTATCACCTTCGTAGTAATATGAAAACCATAAAAATATGGTGCCATCCTAACTCGAGAGGAACGTTTTAGAGGTAATGATTAGTCAATCGGTTCAAAAAGAATCTCTTCCTCAGGTTGAGTGCTAGTGTTAGAGGTTCCTTCACCGCTTGACTCCTGAAGCTCTTCAAGATCAATTTGCTCCCACTGTCCTCTTGGCATATGAGTTCTCTTTCACAGAAAACCACTCTCCTTGCTACGAAGGCCAGATTGTCACTGGGTCTGTTGAAAAGATATCCAAAAGATGTCTGTGGGTAGCCGATGAAAATACACTGCTCACTACGTGTAACATCCCAAAAATACAGGCCAAAAATTTTGTTTTAATTAAGTTATTACATGACACCATTATCAGAGTGTAATCAAAACATAATATCATAAAACCGTATCAGAGTGTAATCCCAAGGATCTCGTGTGGGGAAATCGTGGTGTGATGCGCTGCGATCGAGCCGGCTCCCTTCCTTTGAAAACAAAGTACCTGTAATCAAAACTAAAAACCATAAGCACGAAGCTTAGTGAGTTCCCCCATCATACCACATACCACATAATTCCTATCCCTCAATATCTTTCAACCGGTATCTGTCTGGCATAACTGGGAGCTGGACTCCCCTTCGGTATCTTTCAACCGGTACTCGGGAACTAACCTCCCCTTCGGTATCTTTCAACCGGTAACTGGGAACTATTGCACCCCTACTACTACTAACACATATCTCATAGCATCCCAGCACAATAAGCATATCAATTAATGGCAACCAGATAATTATCACAAAGACAATCATCTCAAACATAATCACCTACTGGTGGGCCGGCATTGGTGCCTTAGACCCACCCCTACTGGAAGGTAACTCACCTCACACTGCTGAAGTCTCGCAGACTCAACCCCACATTGCTAAAGTCCCGCAGACTCAACCCCACATTGCTGAAGTCCCGCAGACTCAACCCCAACTGTTAGATGACAGATTCCCGAACTGTCAACACCAAAATAACACCCAATTAATAATTGGGTTCCAATACATAATCATAAGTACATACTTTGGATAATTACTACATTACCCCAAACTTGGCTTTATGCAAGCCCAAGGCCCAATCCATAGACCCAAAGTCAACTAGGAAATCAAAGCCCAACATATGGCCTAATTTTCCAAATTGGGCCCAAGCCTACACATGACCTTATTCTAAGTCCCAACATCATATATAATCATTAACGCCCAGACTATGGCCCATCTATGGCCCAATTTTCCAAATTGGGCCCAACTCCTCATATGGGCCTTACCTCAAAGCCCATTAATTATTCTAGTCCAATTGCTTGACTTTGGATGGCCCAATAATAATTCAATCATCAAGGCCCAATAGAAAGGCCCAACAATAAACCCAAGTGAAATTAGGGTTTCACATAAAATGATTATTAGGGTTAAGTTTCCTACTTAACCCATTAAGGACTTAATCCATTAAGTCCAATGTTGCTTAGATTAATTTTTGCCATTGATTATTATTTAATATTTGAAGTTATTAAATAATTCCCGCGTGTTCCGATTAATTCCCCAAAAATTAGGGTTTTATTGGCATTAGGGTTTTCCAACCCAACTACTAGCCCATTTATCATTTTGTTGGGCTTTTAGGTCAATTAGGGCTTCATCGGGCCTACTAGGCCCACTAGAAAGTCATTAAGTCCATTAGGGTTTTCCTTAGGCCCATTAAGCTTCATTAGGCCCATTAGGGCTTACGAGGCCCATTAGGGTTCCAAGCACCTCCAAAACTAATCAAACTCACAAGACAAGCACACCGTCACCCGACACGGCGGCCGGTGGCGGCAGCCACCACCTCACGGTGGTGGTTTGGTTTTTTTTCCTTTTCACTATACCGATTTGTTACAATTACAATGTCCATCCGATAATCACACTCACACCCTAATCTAATTATAAACACACATACACATGAAAATTCACCCACCCAAGGTGGTACACGGCGGCAGCCACCACCTCACGGTGGTGGCGGTGGCTTCCTTGCGATTCTCGGCTAGACTACACACGCACTAACAGAAATACATGCACACAAACCCGCTACATGGTCACATAACAACTCCAGCATCCACCTAGTGGCTCATAGCGGCAACATTAGCTGTTAACGATGGCAACGACACCGGAAAGTGGAAGGAATGGCGGCAGGCGGTGGTATTTGCGATGACAGCCACCACCTCACGGTGGTGGCAGCGGTTCTCTTGATTCCTGTGAGCAAATTAACGCAAATACAACACGATTAGCTCCCCATACGGCCCTTTAAGGCAACACACATGCATTTAGCCACCTACAAGGTGGCGGGACATCGTCGGAACGCCACTGAAATATAGTCTCACCGACAGCGTTCCTATTGCACACGACTCGTGTCCGCCGGTCACAGCTCCGCCTTCATTCTTGGTGGGGCTTCTCCAGCCGTTCACGACTTCACCGGAGGCGGCAGAGAAGATTATGGTGGCGTTCGATGACAGGGTGGCGGAGGTTGGAACGGTAGCATCTAGCGGTCTTGATCGATCGGAACGAGAAGGAGTGTGCGGCTGGAGATGGCGAACGGCAGAAGGGAGATCCAGAGATGGTGACGGCTGAAAAATGAGGCTAGGGTTAGGGTTCCGTAAGGGCTATATACCCGATGCCTCTAAACTCCTTTCCATAATAACGCAATCGGCCCCTCCTTCCTTATTTTCTTTCAAAATGGATCCATAAGTTACCCATTTAACCCTTGAAATCAAAACCCCTTACAAATTGGATCCGAATTTTACCAACAGCCCCTCCTTCTAGAAATCCTTTCCAAATTGGTCCAGAATTTACTCTTTAGCCCCTTACTCCATAAAATATGTTCAACCTTAATCCAATATTTACCTTTCAGCCCCTGACTTCAAAATCCTTTAAAAACAAATCCGAAAATTATATTTTAACCCCTTAACTTTCAATTATAACTTTTCAATCCCCGAAACTAACTCCTTGTTATACTATTCCGCTTTCAGGGCTATTATTCATTAATTAATTAATTAATTAATTTATTAAATAAACAGGGTGCTACAACTCTCCCCCACTTAAATTAGATTTCGTCCTCGAAATCATTCCTTACCCTTCCTTACACGCTAACCACTCTAGTAATACGGTCACAACTCCGAGCATAGCCCCAGCATTTCCAAGGCATTCTAAATCATCCCTCGCATGGTTCTAAAACCCAAGAGCGAACGAACTCCTACAACAAGATCACACCTACTTCGTCTGAATCTGTTGTCTTGAGATGGTCTGAATCCCTGACAGACCACTCGTACCAAATAATTACCATTGAATCCAGTTCGTTTATCCTTCAACTGACTACTCAACTTCTGATAACCTGTGGCTCCCACCGTGAACCTGGGTCACAAACCCAATTACCTCTGCAGATCACTTATACTCGGCTAAGGCTCAGATACTCCTGCTGTGAGTGACTTGGCACTCCTCAAATCATCTAGCTATTCTGTCCGTACTCGCGACCTGAAGCGCAAATGCTAACACTGCCCAAACGCTGAAACCGCTCGAACACTGAACTGCCTGAAGCAGTATGCTACTACATAGATGCTTCCTGAAATCTATCGAGACCTTCCTGGTCTCAATTCATCCATCAGTAATTTGAAATACCAGGTTCCAGCCCTACTGCGGAGTCAATAGGACTCCCACCTAGTCGTCTCACACGACTTCTATACAAAATCCTTCTCTGGAACTAGTTGCCACTAGTTGTCATGCCACAGCGACTCTAACAACCTTCTGATCCAACCGATCAGGTCCATACGTCGAATCCTGACGTCGCCAAATACAGGCTAAAAGTGATTGCTACCTAACCGATGGTAGCCTTATATCACAATCAATCTTATACAGCACATTGCTTCCCTGATCCCACAACTGTAGTGGCACTCCTACAGTCGTATCACTGACTCAACCTGATCCAATCCTTCTAGGTAATTCCGAAATCCAATCCGTGGATTTCCATATCCTTACTGTTACACCCGAACTGGTGGGTACTACTTGTTCCTTCCGCGTCCTAACAATGCGCTCATGCTATATACCAACCAAGTGAATGCTACGAGTACCCGCAGTCTTACAACACTTCCTATACTAACTGACCACCAGTGAATGCTACGTCTACCCCCGTAGTCTTACAACACTTCCCATGCTAACTGACCACTAGTGAATGCTACGGCTACCCACGTAGTCTTACAACACTTTCCATACTAACTGACCACTAGTGAATGCTACGGCTACCCCCATAGTCTTACAACACTTTCCATACTATCTGACCACTAGTGAATGCTACGGCTACCCCCGTAGTCTTACAACACTTTCCATACTATCTGACCACTAATGAATGCTACGGCTACCCCCGTAGTCTTACAACACTTTCCATACTATCTGACTACTAGTGAATGCTACGGCTACCCCCGTAGTCTTACAACACTTTCCAACCGGGTCGAACACGCACTCGACCTAACACATCACTGAACTTGAGTCCTAACCGTAACTCTAACCTCGTTCCCGAAACCTGCTATCATGTGAGCCCATTGTATCAGTGCCGTACCCATGCCCATGATGAAAGCGTCACAGTAACCCACAAAATCATCTACACCCTCTGGCAGGGTGAGAATCGGTGCCTCGCACAACCACTATCTGAGAGTCTCGAAGGCTGTCTGCTGCTCAGGCCCCCAACGAAAGGCCACCGAATTCTTGGTCAGTCGGGTCAAAGGAACCACAATCTCATAGAAGACCCGTATAAATCTCCGGTAATAACCTGCTAGACCCGGGAAACTCCGAATCTCAGATGGAGACCTCGGAATCCCCCACTGCATCACGGCCTCTATCTTGGCCGGATTGACGAGAATACCCTTCTGGTTGACAAGGTGCCCAAGAGATTACACCCCGCGCAACCAGAACTCACATTTTGAGGACTTTACAAAAAGTCTCTCTCCTACTTAGATTCGACTAAGTCTTCACGGCACGTGAGAATTGAAGGATTCCCAATCCTTCTTACTTCCTAATAGTCCACTGCCGACAATCTGAGCTTACCAATGCTAACAATCAATTACCAGTCAAACCTTAAGATCGGCCCATCCTCTGAAATCTCAAAGAGTACTCCTGAATTCTGGTCCAGTCTGACACCCCAATCCACCTGTCATGTTGCCCATTAGAGACCTTAATTCTTACTCTGGCTGACGAATCCTCGTCCTCACTTCCAATCTTGCAGCACCACCGAATTCTAACTTCGCTGGAGAACTATTGCTCTAATCCTGACCGAGGATCTTCCAAACAATACTCCTGCACATATCTCGATAAAGATCCAGAATGATAACGGTACACGCAGAACCCGCTCCGCAAGGTACGTCCCTATGTGGGTTCATCAAGGACCTTTTGGCATGAAGGATGGCATATATGATCCTTGATAACCCAGACACTAGCAGAAAACCGACCCGATGTCTGACTTATCCAAACTCACTCACAATTCCAAAGCGATACGTACTCCCAACATCCATCTAGCAGCAGTAGAAGATGACATACCTGCAACATCTGGAGGGATACAGATCACCTTCAGCTGACATGATCAACCCCGCCACACTTGTAGCATCCTAAACCCTTGGAGCAACAAACTCCCTTGTGCATTTTCCCGTACGTGCAGTACTGACTCCGGCCCTGCTGGCCTTTCACATGAGGATCAGAAGTCATGGATCTCTTCTCGGGACCCTCAACTATATGCACCTGGCACGAACCTCTCTTCCCATGGTGCTCCAAATCGATCTCGCATCTGGAACTCTTGGAAATCATATCCTTCAGGGTCTGACACCCTCTCACACTCACTAGCTCACTTGCCAATGGCTAAGCTACAACAACTGGAACATCCTCTGTCCCCAAACCGGGTCACAAACTCCTCCCATAAGCTCCTCAGATTCTCCAAGACTCTCACCGATTCGAGTATGGATCCTGTGCTTTCAGTAGTACGGGCTCAATGCTACCTTCCACACCTATCCATACTTTCCTCAGCAATCCTCTCGAATCCTCCAAGTCACTTCCTCAAACTGGTACACCCAGTCTCACTAAACCTCACTACTAACCCACTGAGACATATCCTAGGCTCTCATAGGTTCCCGAACTCACCCAGTCCTCAGCTGCTGAAAGATTCCCAGTAAGGTCAACTAGCTATTTCATGAATATAGCTAGCTCACATTACTAAGAGTCCCATAAAGCACATAGCAAGCAACATTCAGACAATGGAAAATGTAACCATCATACTCCAATCAAACCATTATATCATCTACTCAGGAGTCTGTACATGCAATTCAAAGGTTCATACAATCAGGCATAACCTAAACAGGCTATCCTATCACTGACTGATCAGTACTAGCATGCAAGTCTACAAGCACATACAAAAAGGCATATAAGGCATCCTCCCTAGATCCTTAGCCCTAATCTAGCATGCAGTTCTCATAATCATATCATATCACAACATAACATGTATGGGTATCTTGGGGAAAACTTACTTGAGCTCGGCTGATTGCGCGCATCACACACCTTGTTCTTTTCAAAGTTCTTTTCCCTTTTCAAACTTCTTTTTATAAAATGATTTTTACTTTTGAAAATTTTCATACCAAGTCCTTAGTTTGAGTTCAGACACACCCGAGAGTGTGCCCGAATCCCTCAAACCAAGGCTCTGATACCAACTTGTAACATCCCAAAAATACAGGCCAAAAATTTCGTTTTAATTAAGTTATTACATGACACCATTAGTATATAAACATTCATATTAATATCTCATGTCAAAGCCAAAGTGTCAATAATCAAAACATGGTATCATAAAACCGTATCAGAGTGTAATCCCAAGGATCTTGTGTGCGGAAATCGTGGTGTGATGCGCTGCAATCGAGCCAGCTCCCTTCCTTTGAAAACAAAGTACATGTAACCAAAACTGAAAACCATAAGCACGAAGCTTAGTGAGTTCCCCCATCATACCACATACCACATAATGCCTATCCCTCAGTATCTTTCAACCGGTATCTGTCTGGTATAACTGGGAGCTGGACTCCCCTTCGGTATCTTTCAACCGATACTCGGGAACTAACCTCCCATTCGGTATCTTTCAACCGGTAACCGGGAGCTAACCTCCCCTTCGGTATCTTTCAACCGGTATCCGGGAACTAACATCCCCTTCGGTATCTTTCAACCGGTAACCGGGAGCTAACCTCCCCTTCGGTATCTTTCAACCGGTATCCGGGGACTATTTCACCCCCTATCACTATCACATAATAACAGGTCATATACATATTGGTTCCATGATAACATAACATAAACATACTGAATCACATAATGGCATATCATAACCATACTGGTCACATAATATCATATCATAAACATATTGCGCACATAATGGCATATCATAACCATATGGGTCACATAATAACATATCATAAACATACTGCTAGGCATGCACGGGTTCTGTCCACCCCTTCGGTATCTTTCAACCGGTAACCGTCTTCGGTATCTTTCAACCGGTAACTGGGGACTATTGCACCCCTACTACTACTAACACATATCTCATAGCATCCCAGCACAATAAGCATATCAATTAATGGCAACCAGATAATTATCACAAAGACAATCATCTCAAACATAATCACCTACTGGTGGGCCGGCATTGGTGCCTTAGACCCACCCCTACTGGAAGGTAACTCACCTCACACTGCTGAAGTCCCGCAGACTCAACCCCACATTGCTGAAGTCCCGCAGACTCAACCCCACACTGTTGAAGTCCCGCAGACTCAACCCCAACTGTTAGATAACAGATTCCCGAACTGTCAACACCAAAATAACACCCAATTAATAATTGGGTTCCAATACATAATCATAAGTACATACTTTGGATAATTACTACATTACCCCAAACTTGGCTTTATGCAAGCCCAAGGCCCAATCCATAGGCCCAAAGTCAACTAGGAAATCAAAGCCCAACATATGGCCTAATTTTCCAAATTGGGCCCAAGCCTACACATGACCTTATTCTAAGGCCCAACATCATATATAATCATTAAGGCCCAGACGATGGCCCAATTTTCTAAATTGGGCCCAACTCCTCATATGGGCCTTACCTCAAAGCCCATTAATTATTCTAGTCCAATTGCTTGACTTTGGATGGCCCAATAATAATTCAATCATCAAGGCCCAATAGAAAGGCCCAACAATAAACCCAAGTGAAATTAGGGTTTCACATAAAATGATGATTAGGGTTAAGTTTCCTACTTAACCCATTAAGGACTTAATCCATTAAGTCCAATGTTGCTTAGATTAATTTTTGCCATTGATTATTATTTAATATTTCAAGTTATTAAATAATTCCCGCGTGTTCCGATTAATTCCCCAAAAATTAGGGTTTTATTGGCATTAGGGTTTTCCAACCCAACTACTAGCCCATTTATCAATTTGTTGGACTTTTAGGTCAATTAGGGCTTTATTAGGCCTACTAGGCCCACTAGAAAGTCATTAAGTCCATTAGGCTTTTCCTTAGGCCCATTAAGCTTCATTAGGCCCATTAGGGCTTACGAGGCCCATTAGGGTTCCAAGCACCTCCAAAACTAATCAAACTCACAAGACAAGCACACCGCCACCCGACACGGCGGACGGTGGTGGTTTGGTTTTTTTTTCCTTTTCACTATACCGATTTGTTACAATTACAATGCCCATCCGATAATCACACTCACATCCTAATCTAATTATAAACACACATACACACGAAAATACACCCACCCATGGTGGTACACGGCGGCAACCACCACCTTACGGTGGTGGCGGTGGCTTCCTTGCGATTCCCGGCTAGACTACACACGTACTAACAGAAATACATGCACACAAACCCGCTACATGGTCACAAAACAACTCCAGCCATCCACCTAGTGGCTCACAGCGGCAACATCAGCTGTTCACGATGGCAGCGACGCCGGAAAGTGGAAGGAATGGCGGCAGGCGGTGGTATTTGCGATGACAGCCACCACCTCACGGTGGTGGCAGCGGTTCTCTTGATTCCTGTGAGCAAATTAACGCAAATACAACCCGATTAGCTCCCCATACGGCCCTTTAAGGAAACACACATGCATTTAGCCACCTACAAGGTGGCGGGACATCGTCGAAACGCCACTGAAATGGCGACCAACGGCGGTTACGGCCCAAACAGCTAGAAAAATGGAAGAAGGAGATGAAATATAGTTTCACCGACAGCGTTCCTATTGCACACGACTCGTGTCCGCCGGTCACAGCTCCGCCTTCATTCTTGGTGGGGCTTCTCCAGCCGTTCACGACTTCACCGGAGGCGGCAGAGAAGATTATGGTGGCGTTCGATGACAGGGTGGCGGAGGTTGGAACGGTAGCATCTAGCGGTCTTGATCGATCGGAACGAGAAGGAGTGTGCGGCTGGAGATGGCGAACGGCCGAAGGGAGATCCAGAGATGGTGACGGCTGAAAAATGAGGCTAGGGTTAGGGTTCCGTAAGGGCTATATACCCGATGCCTCTAAACTCCTTTCCATAATAACGCAATCGGCCCCTCCTTCCTTATTTTCTTTCAAAATGGATCCATAAGTTACCCATTTAAACCTTGAAATCAAAACCCCTTACAAATTGGATCCGAATTTTACCAACAGCCCCTCCTTCTAGAAATCCTTTCCAAATTGGTCCAGAATTTACTCTTTAGCCCCTTACTCCATAAAATATGTTCAACCTTAATCCAATATTTACCTTTCAGCCCCTGACTTCAAAATCCTTTAAAAACAAATCCGAAAATTATATTTAACCCCTTAACTTTCAATTATAACTTTTCAATCCCCGAAACTAACTCCTTGCTATACTATTCCGCTTTCAGGGCTATTATTAATTAATTAATTAATTAATTAATTTATTAAATAAACAGGGTGCTACACTACGAGGTTCAAGCTTGTCGTGAGTCTCTCGTCTTACGAAAGCCTCGCAACCCTAAACCTTGATATGTGCCAACGAGGGAACCTTCCATGTCCACATTTCGTGAGGTGTTTTGGCAACCTTCTTAGTTGGGACTAGATTAAGGATATGGGCGGCAGTCTCTAAGGCATAGCCCTAAAATGAGATAGGTAACAAAGATTGACTTATCATGGAACGAACCATGTCTAACAAGGTTCGATTGCGCCTCTCATCCACACCATTTAGCTGCGGTGTCCTAGGTGGCGTCAACTGTGAAACAATTCCACATTCCTTGATAGTCGTGGAACTCGATACAAAGATACTCACCACCCCTATCGAATCTGAGCATCTTTATCTTCCTGCACAATTGATTCTCCACTTCTTACTTAAACTCTTTGAACTTTTCAAAGGTTTCCGACTTGTGCTTGATTAAGTATATATACCCATATCTGCTATAATCGTCGGTTAAAGTCACATAGAAGTGGTTAGCCTCCCTTGTGGTGGATCTAAAGGGCCCACACACATCTGTGTGTATGAGATCCAACAATCCCTCACCTCTTTCACAAGTGCTAGTGAAAGGTGATTTAGTCATCTTTCCAAGTAAATATGATTCGCACGTGTCATCTGACTTTAGGTCAAATGACTCCAAGACTCCATCCTTTTGGAGTTGAGCTATGTGCTTCTTGTTGACATGTCCAATATAACAATTCCACAAGCATGCCTTGTCTAAACCATTAGACGAATCGATATGCAACACATTATTTCCTAACTTATCTACAACCATCACAGTTTCATATACACCATTACAAGGCAATGCTTCAAAATATAAGGTACCATTATAGAAAGCATTAATAGAACGAACTTCATTTTTAAATGAAAATCTAAAACCTTATCTGTACAAACCATGAAAAGAAATAATATTCCTCGTCATATAACGAGTAGCAACAATCATTCAACTCTAATCCTAACCCACTACTACGCACTAAAGAATAGATCCCGATCTTGGTGACATGCGGTGATTTCCTATTCCCCATTATCATGTTCATCTTCCCATGCTCCACATCCCTACTTCTTCTTAGCCCCTACAAATCAGAACAAATGTGAAAACCACATCCTGTATCAAGGACCAAAGAACTAGCATGTGATGACTTATTATATTGAATAGTAAAAATACCTAAGAATGAGGGTTTTATCTTCCTATCCTTGATGTCCTGCAAGTATTTCGGGCAGCTTCGTTTCCAATTCCCTTCTCGTGACAGTAGAAGCACGTTGCTTCTTTAGGATCGGATGAGGGAGTGGCAGAACCGCCTTTACCTTTGGATCCATTTGAAGAGGATCCATCATGGGACTTTCCCTTGTGGCTCTTAGAGGGTGCTTTCCTCTTTTTCCCTTTTCCAGATCCTATAGCAAGGACCGGGGCAGCAGCAGTAAGGGTGGACTCGACAGCTTTGCCTTTAAGTCCACTTTCAGCAGTTCTCAACAAACCTTGAAGTTTGTTCAAGGTGACTTCCTCCTTGTTCATATGATAAGTCATCTTGAATTGATCATAACAAGGAGGTAAAGAGTATAGGATTATATCAATCACTAACTCTTCGTCAAATTTGACATTCAATTGAGCAGACGATCCACATCCCTTTGCATCCTTTGCAAGTGGCTCGTGATGGACTCTCCATCTTTCATCTTGGTTGTTATCAGCGAGGCGACAATCTCGTACCTTTCTTGATGCGCGCTTTGATGGTACTTTTCCATCAAATCTTGGCACATGTCGTAAGGCCAGTAGTCCTCGTAGAACCGTTGCAGCTCAGGAGTCATAGTGGCTACCATAATACACGACACCTTTGTCGCGTCTTTTTCGTGAGCCCTATACTCAGCTATTTGTTCAGAAGTAGCTTTGGTTTCGTCTATCTCTTTGAGTTCTTTGTCGAGGACGTATTCTTTCTCCTCGCATCGCAGGTCCATTTGAATATTGTGAATCCAATCATTAAAATTGGATCCATCGAAAGTGACCCTCCCATAAATAATCAAAAGAGAAAAGGAGCTTGAGGAGTTGGAGTTCGAGCCAGAAGCGTTGTTTAAGCCAGACATCTGAAAAAGAAAAAGAACAAAGTTTTGATTAGATAAAGGATCCTTAATATAACACCCAAATGAAATATTAAGGCTAGGACCCAACACAATAATTCACAATTCGGAAGAGGGATGCCGTAATCCAATTAAAAATTATTTGAAGGTAGGTAAATGACTATTTACCAATTCCACCACGAAAAATGAAATGAAGAATTAGGTTTTAAATGAAATTAAATTCCTAGATTCTTTTGAGATTCATTGAACTTTTCAATGGCATGTTTAATCTTGATTATGCCCTTCAAGTTTGTGACTGTGATACGGAGGATCACAAACAAGGTGTGAATAACCATGCAAATTAGCTTGGCACTCACGATGTCGTTTACCACCTAATCAATGTGTCAGTTAACCACACACACTCCATTGATCTATGATAATTATCGAGCTACCCTTTGCCACCCTTGTTAGTCAAAGTTAGTGTGTCGGTTAACCACACACGTGATGGCTTTTGAGCATTCTAACACTCCTATGGTGTACATGCAACCCTAGAAACCTTGGATCTATGTTTGACTAAGATACATGCAAATAATTATTTTTCCAAGGTTCTTATCCTAACTAGCATGGCATGGGATACTTGAATCAAATAAAACTAGTAGAATTACTTACCTTGTAGTAGTAGTTGATTGCTTGGAGTTTGAGAGCCTAGCACCAATAATGTGGATGCCTCAAATGGAAGTCACAAATCACCACAAACTTGGAAACTTGAGAGAATAGTCACAAACTTCTTGAAATCGGCCCTCTTGGTTTACATACATCAACTAGTGTGATTTCAAGAACCAAAGCCTCCTTTATATAGTGTGGTGGATTAGGGTTACATCCATGTAAACCCTAATACCCATGTCTTTTCATTTCCATGAGATCCATGGGTTAAAGCTCCATGGAGTATCCATGGACTTTCCATGCAAGCCTAGCCCATTCCAAATAAGCATTAGCCCACACTATATAAATACAAGAGCCCATATTTAATTAGTCATACTTTTGATCTCTAAATTAATCCTAGATTAATTATAGATCAATACTAATTAAATAATATGATTTTATATTAATATATTAGAACTTATAATATATTAATAAATCATAACTTATACTATTCTCAAAAGATTATCCTTAAATTGTTCGGGTGAAGTGCAACCCAAATGGACCATGCCGGGTCGGGTGAAGTACATACCAAATATAGTTATGGGCTTAGACACTATATCCAACAGTCTCCCACTTGGTTAATTCTAATAACTATAGTTGCAAGTATGACTTCAGGAACCGATCAGCAATCGTAGCTCTTTAAACTCTGTTGAACTATGAAGCGCCATTTTAGATAAGTGATCATACAATCCTCTATTCTAGATATCAACCGGACAAATACATGGAGCAAGGTCTTGCTTATTGTCCAGCATTTGTTTCCCGATTTCCGATTTGTTTGACATAGAACTTAACTGAACACATCAATTTAGTTCTGACCGGGCCCGGTACATAGGTCAAAACAAAATCATCGAGGGGCCCAGATATCGCTTCTAATCCTAGAAGGAACAGATAAACTTCGACTCATATGTTTGCTCTACTACTTGTTGAATTACACACAAAAGCACGGTTTATAACATCGAGTTACCAATGCGTTTTTGTGCAATCAATGCATAACCAACTCATAGGCAACAAATCATATCTCTAGGTTTGAAGACTTATATGATATTACCGTCTCATGATCACTCGAGATAAATTCCATGAAGTGATACAAGTGAGCGTGGGTTGAATCCAATACTCAGAACTTATGAGCACTTATGAGTGTTGTAGCCCTGCTTTGTCTAACATCTTAGACCTCTACAAGCCAACCCATGACAGTCTTGATTCATATCTACTTCCAACATATGACCGACTGTGGAGAGTTTGAATAATATGATATAAACCATAACATAATTATTCTGGAAGTCAAAACATGCAAAAAGAAATAATAGTAAACGATTGACAAGAGATAGCAACACTTTACTCATAAATAACAACTTTTATTTATCATCAAATGTCAATTACATTTTACAAATTTCAAGATTATCTAACTACTAAAACTAATATCATCCTTCAGCCCTATGCTCCGAGCACGCTGGAGATGCTTAGCCCGAGTCAGTCCCTTCGTGAGGGGATCTGTTGGGTTCTCATCCGATGATACCCTCTTTGCCACGAGGATTCCTTCTTCTATTCAATGTCTGATGAAGTGATATTTTCTGTCAATGTGTCTGGATCTCCCATGATCTCTTGGTTCCTTGGCTAAGGCAACCGCACTATTGCTGTCACAGAAAATCTCCATTGGCTCCTTTATAGCTGGTACAACTCTAAGGTCTCCGATGAAGTTCTTTAGCCATATAGCCTCCTTTGCTGCCTCGCTTGCTGCTATATACTCTGATTCACAAGTGGAATCAGCCACTGTCTCCTGCTTGGAACTTTTCCAAGTAATTGCCCCTCCGTTTAGAGTAAAGACCCAGCCCGACTGAGAGCGGAAATTATCCCTGTCAGTCTGAAAGCTAGCATCACTGTACCCTACAACTCTCAAGTCCTCACTGCCACCGAGGGTAAGGACCCAATCCTTAGTCCTCCGTAGGTACTTGAGGATATTCTTTACCGCAATCCAGTGTGCCTTGCCAGGGTTCCCCTGATACCTGCTAACCATCCTCAAAGCAAAGGCTACATCAGGTCGAGTACACGTCATAGCATACATGATCGATCCTACAGCTGAAGCATAAGGTATTCGACTCATTTCTGCTATCTCAGCCTCAGTACTAGGGCTTTGTGTCTTACTCAATCTGGCGTTACTCTGGATGGGTAACTCTCCTTTCTTGGAGTTATGCATGTTGAACCTTTTCAACACTTTGTCCACATAGGTGCTTTGACTAAGTCCAATTAGTCTTTTACTCCTGTTTCTCAAAATCCTTATCCCTAGGATATAGGCAGCTTCTCCAAGGTCCTTCATAACGAAACACTTCCCAAGCCAGGACTTTACTTCATGTAGGGTTGGGATGTCATTTCCTATGAGTAGTATGTCATCCACACACAGTACCAAAAAGCTGACCATACTCCCACTAGCCTTGATATAGACACAAGATTCATCTTCACTCCTTGAAAAGCCAAATTCTTTGATTTTCTCATCAAAGCAAAGATTCCATCTGCGAGGTGCCTGTTTTAATCCATAAATGGATTTCTCGAGCTTACACACTCTACTGGGGTACTCTGTACTGACAAAACCCTCTGGCTGAACCATGTAAACATCTTCAGCCAACTTTCCATTAAGGAAAGCGGTTTTGACATCCATTTGCCATATTTCATAATCATGAAATGCAGCAATGGCTAACAGAACCCTAATAGACTTAATCTTGGCCACTGGTGAAAAGGTCTCATCATAATCAACTCCCGGAGTTTGAGAATAACCCTTTGCAACCAGTCGTGCCTTATAAGTGTGTACATTACCATCCATGTCGGTCTTCTTCTTGAAGATCCATTTGCACCCAACTATCTTACGATCAGGTACATTGTCAACCAAGTTCCAAACTTGATTGTCATACATGGACTGTATCTCGCTATCCATAGCCTCTTTCCATTTAGTAGCCTCAGGGCCTGCCATGGCTTCCGTGTAGCTGTTAGGCTCATCCAGATTTACCAGTGTGTTATCACTGATAAGTGTCTCACCTTCTGCAGTAATATGAAAACCATAATAATGCTCAGGTGCATTCCTAACTCTGGTGGAACGCCTCAGAGGTATAGATTCTTCAGTTGGCTCAACAGGAGTTTCCTCCTCAGGTTGAGGGCTAGGGTTTGAGGTTCCTTCACCACTTGACTCTTGAATTTCCTCAAGGTCAATTTGCCTCCCACTGTCTCCTTGGCTCATGAATTCTCTCTCTCGAAAGAATCCTCTTCTTGCTACAAAGACCACATTATCACTGGGTCTGTAGAAGATGTAACCAAAGGATTTCTGTGGGTAGCCGATGAAAATACACCTTTCGCTTCGGGGTTCGAGCTTATCGTGAGTCTCGCGTCTCACGAAAGCCTCGCAACCCCAAATCTTGATGTGGTCTAGATTGGGAACTTTTCCAGTCCACAACCCGTGAGGTGTTTTTGGAAACCTTCTTTGTAGGGACTAGATTAAGGATATGGGCGGCAGTCTCTAAGGCATACCCCCAAAATGAGATTGGTAGCGAAGCTCGACTCATCATGGAACGAACCATGTCCAACAAGGTCCGATTGCGCCTCTCAGCTACACCATTCAACTGTGGTGTCCTAGGAGGTGTCAATTGTGAGACAATCCCACATTCCTTAAGATAGTCAAGGAACTCAGTACTAAGATACTCACCACCACGATCGGATCGAAGCATCTTAATGTTCCTGCCCAACTGATTCTCCACTTCTTACTTAAACTCTTTGAATTTCTCAAAGGTTTCTGACTTATGCTTGATTAGGTAGACATATCCATATCTACTAAAATCATCAGTAAAAGTCACATAGAAACAATTAGCATCTCTTGTGGCGGTTCTGAAGGGTCCACACACATCCGTGTGTATGAGGTCCAACAAACCTTCACCCCTAGCACAAGTGCCAGTAAAAGGTGACTTTGTCATTTTACCAAGCAAACAAGATTCACAACTATCATCTGACTTTAGGTCAAATGACTCCAAGACTCCATCCTTTTGGAGTTGGCCTATGCGTTTCTTGCTTACATGTCCAAGACGACAATGCCATAAGGATGCTTTATCTAAGCTAGTGGAAGAGTTAATACACAATACATTATTTCCTAGATTATCTACAACAGATACAGTTTCATACACGCCATCACAAGGTAATGCTTTAAAATAAAGAACATTATTAAAGAAAGCATCAATACTACCATTATTATTATCAAAATAAAAGGTAAAACCTTGTTTATACAATGCATGAAAGGAAATAACATTTCTTGCCATTTCTGGCGAATAATAACCTTTATTCAAATCTAATGTAAACCCACTATTTAGCACTAAGGAATAAACTCCTATCTTGGTGACAGGTGAAGCTTTCCTGTTTCCCATGATCAAGTTTATCTTTCCCTGCTCCACATTCTCACTTCTTTTTAGTCCCTGCAAATCACAACATATGTGAATACCACAACCTGTATCAAGGACCCAAGACTTAGAATGAGGTGAGTTATTAGACAATATAGTGTATATACCTGCATGGTTGGGTTTTACTTTCCCATTCTTCAAATCTTGCTGGTACTTTGGGCAGTTTCGCTTCCAGTGCGACTTTTCATGGCAATAGAAGCATTCAGCCTCATTAGGGTTAGCAGAAGGAGTGACACAACCTTTCTTGATTTTGCTTGAAGAGGAGCCTTCAAGGGTCTTACCCTTGGTACCCTTAGAAGGGTTCTTTCTCTTCTTCCATTTGCCATGCCCGATTGCCAAGACATTGGCCGCAGTTGGAGTAGGAGTAGGAGTAGTAACAACCGACTTACCCTTTAGACCACTTTCGGCGGTCTTCAAGAGTCCTTGAAGTTTGCTGAGGGTGACTTCTTCCTTGTTCATGTGATATGTCATGCGGAATTGATCATAACACGATGGCAAGGAGTGCAAAATGATGTCTATTGCTAACTCCTCAGGGAAGTTCACATTCAGCTTCAGTAAACGGTCCACATACCTTTGCATTTTCTGCATGTGGCCTGTGATGGGTTCACCATCCTTCATTCGGGTTGTTATCATGGAGGAGATTATTTCATATCGCTCTTGACGAGCACTTTGATGGTAGCAGTCCATCAAGTCCTGGTGCATCTCAAAAGGATAATAGTCCTCATAGGACTTTTGGAGCTCGGCTGTCATGGTGGCCATCATGATGCATGCCATTTTTGTAGCATCTCTTTCATGTACCTCATATTCAACAAGCTCTTCAGGAGTAGCAGTTGGCTCGGGTACCTTCAGCTCCTTGTCGAGAACATATTCTTTGTTCTCATACCGAGTGACCATCCTGATGTTTCTGATCCAATCTGTAAAGTTGGACCCATCAAAGATGACTCTCCCACAAAGATTCATGAGAGAGAAGGAGCTAGTAGGGTTTGAGCCAGAAGCATTGTTATTGGAAGACATCTGAAAAGAAGAGGGAATAGATTAGATTAGATATAGAGATAGTCCTTAACAAAACACCCAAATGTAATATTAAGGCTAGGACCCAACACAATATTTTATAACTTAGAAGAGGGATGCCGTAATCTAAGCTATAATATATTTGAAGGTAGGTGAATGACGATTCACCAATTTCCACCATGAAAAACGAAATATTTAATTAGGTTTTAATTGGTTTAGAAACTCCTAGATTCTTTGAGATTCATTGAACTTTCTTCAATGGCATGTTTCAATCTCGAGTGTGCCCTTCAAGTTTTGTGACTGGGATGCCGAGGATCACAAAACAAGGTGTGAAGTAACCATGCAAATTACTTGGTACCCTTAATGTATTACCCCTCAATCGATGTGCCGGTTAACCACACACGCTCCATCGATACTATGATAAACATTAAGTCACCCTTTACCTACCTTGTTAAGTTCAAGTTAGTGTGGCGGTTAACCACACACGCTCCACTAACGACTTCAACAAAGTGTAAAGTGTAATTTCATGGATTAGCACCTTATTCACATTTTCCTAAAATAACTAAGATTGGGAATTCAATAAAGTTTAGTTACTTTAGTATTATCATTATACTTTTAATGAGAATTTATAAGTCCTTGTCCTACCCGTTCGGCTAACGACCCTCCACCGATCAAGGAAGCGGTGGGTGAGAGTGGACACCCATTAAGTTGCCATTTTATAGGCAACAACCTTATACCCCCCTTATAGACCGGCTTCGTGAATGAGGCGTACTAGCGGTAAGACGACTTGATCTTATACATATATAAATATTATTAAACTTATAATATTATAAAGTATAAGGGTTGAATTTTAATTTTTAAAATTCTAGGGGTTGGAACTAAAGTTTTTAATATGACTTTACATGTTCCAAAACTTGAGGGCAAGTTTTGTAAACTTTCAAAACTTTTCATTTCTCATAACTTATGAGTTAATGGTTATTAAAAATGAAGACTCTTCATTTTTTGTAACCTATGTGTTCTTTTAATGGTTATTTATAAATGTGACTTTTGGTTATCCATAACTTAAGAACTAGTTATGGACTCCATTAAAACATATAAAGATCAAGAATTAATCTAATCAATTATTAGCACATAATTTCTATGATCTTCTAAACTCATATGTTTATGAGTGTTCATATCAAAAAATTCAAGAATCGTAAGTACATATACAAAACTTAAAATTTTGATACGAGCTTTTGAACAAAACTTCGATTTTTCAAGTTTTTTTTTTTTTGCATCAAGTATCAAATAAACAAACCAGGCTCTGATACCATTGATGGGTTTTGAGCATTCTAACACTCCTATGGTGTACATGCAACCCTAGAAACCTTGGATCTATGTTTGACTAAGATACATGCAAATAATTATTTTTCCAAGGTTCTTATCCTAACTAGCATGGCATGGGATACTTGAATCAAATAAAACTAGTAGAATTACTTACCTTGTAGTAGTAGTTGATTGCTTGGAGTTTGAGAGCCTAGCACCAATAATGTGGATGCCTCAAATGGAAGTCACAAATCACCACAAACTTGGAAACTTGAGAGAATAGTCACAAACTTCTTGAAATCGGCCCTCTTGGTTTACACACATCAACTAGTGTGATTTCAAGAACCAAAGCCTCCTTTATATAGTGTGGTGGATTAGGGTTACATCCATGTAAACCCTAATACCCATGTCTTTTCATTTCCATGAGATCCATGGGTTAAAGCTCCATGGAGTATCCATGGACTTTCCATGCAAGCCTAGCCCATTCCAAATAAGCATTAGCCCACACTATATAAATACAAGAGCCCATATTTAATTAGTCATACTTTTGATCTCTAAATTAATCCTAGATTAATTATAGATCAATACTAATTAAATAATATGATTTTATATTAATATATTAGAACTTATAATATATTAATAAATCATAACTTATACTATTCTCAAAAGATTATCCATAAATTGTTCGGGTGAAGTGCAACCCAAATGGACCATGCCGGGTCGGGTCAAGTACATACCAAATATAGTTATGGGCTTAGACACTATATCCAACAACACGCTCCACTAACGACTTGACAAGGTGCAAAGTGCAATGTCATGGACTAGCATCATTTTCACATTTTCCTAAAGTAACTAAGACTGGGAATTTATAAAAACATTTAGTTACTTTATAATATTCATTATACTTATTAATGAGCAATTAATGTCCTATCCTACCCATTCGGATAGCGATCCTCCACCAATCAAGGAAGTAGTGGGTGAGAGTGGACACCCATTCAACCGCCATTTTATAGGTGGTTTCCTTATACCCCCCTTATAGATCGGCTTCATGAATGAGGCCCACTAACGGTAAGACTGACTTATCTTATACATATATATACATATTAATTTTTTAATATTATAATAGTAGAAGGGTTGTATTTTAAACTTTTAAAACACTAGGGTTTTAGAATTTAATATTTCAAAATTAAAACTTTTAATTCAAATTTTAAATTCCAAAACTTGAGGTCAAATTTAAAAACCTTTCAAAACTTCTAGATCAAATTTTAAATAATTAAACTAATCACATAATTTTGAATATTATCTTAAAATTTGACCATTATCTTTCAATTAGATGAGGATATTCATTACCATATCAGAAAATTCGAATTTAAACAGTTAAAACAATGTAAGGTAATGATCCTTATCTAATTTAGGCTTGAAATCCGAAAAATTTGCCATCTGACGAACCAACTCGTCGAGTCAGGTTATGGACACGTCGTGTTGGTCCAACTCGTCGAGTTCATCAGACAGAAGCCAAAAACGAATTTGATTCATCTTTGAACAAAATACAATTGCACCATATATAATAGAAAAACACCCTAAGATCTGATACCACTGATGGGTTTTGAGCATTACAACATTCCTATGGTGCACATGCAACCTTAATTGCTTTGGATCTAGCTTTTTCTCAAGTTATACATGAAAATTAATTTTCCAAAGCAAGAACCCTAATTCTAAGATATAAAATCGAAATCTAATCATATTAGGGTTTAGATGAATACCTTTCTTGTTAGCTACTAGTAACATGCAATCTTCAGTTCAATTCCTTGACCTTCGAAAGCCTAGTGCCCCAAACGTTGCACCTCTAATGGAGTTACAAACATCACAAGCAAAGAATGAGGAGAAGGAGAGCAGAATTTCGGCTAGGGTTTCCCTTGGAAGCAGTGGACGAAATTGAGAGTTCAGGGGGCCTTTAAATACTTGTGGCTGCTAGGGGTTTTAGGTGGAAACCCTAATTCTTGACTTAGGCTCCAAGCAGTCCATGAACCCCCTTTCTAGAGGGCCTTGGACGATTTCTATAGGGCCTCCTATAGATTTTGTCCAACCTTTTACAAGGGAGTCCAGCAGCCCAATATTGCAACTATCAGTGATCTCCAATATCAGTCCCTGTACTTTTAATCAGTTTCTTTTGATCACTAAATTAATTTCTGATCAATAATAATTAAATAATATGATTTCTCAATTAATATATTATTCGTGTAATATATTAATAAATCACCAATTAACCTCTTTCTCCAAAACTCATCCTATCAGATTGTTATGGTGAAGGCAACCCAAAAGGACCATGCTAATATCAAATCAAGTACATACCAATTATAGTTATGAGCTTAGACACCTAATCCAACAATTTTGACTTTATTGTTAAAGTTATTTTTTAACAGGCTTAGACAGTTAAAGTCCATTAAAAATTCATAACTTTGTCATCCGACGTCTGTTCTCGACTGCCTTTATATCGTTGAGCTCTTATTACTGAGAACTTCAATTCTTGTTTAGGTTGTGTCGGCTAAAAATCGATCGATCTAAAATTCGATTTTTGGACTGTATACTGCTATGCTGAATCTTAGAAAAATCATAACTTCCTCTAACGAAGTCATATTAGGACGTTCTCTATATGCATGCTCTCGGTTTAACGTTTACTATGACTTTTGTTTATATGTCTAAGGTTAAAAAGTATTTCGTCAAAAATTTACTTTTTACGATACGTAGGGCCGTGCCGTTTAATCGCAAAACTTCAACGGTTCATAACTTCTTCGTTATGAGTCGGATTTTAGCATTCTTTACATCTACGGAATCCTTGTCACGACTACTTCAACTCTCTTCAATGATATTGGGTCTAATTATTATTTTCTTTTAGACGCGTATTTTATTCTTATTTTATTATATCGTTATAAGCATGTATATTTCACATAAATCACATAATACTCAAATAATTCTTCTTTATTACATAAAATAGGTTACAATTGTTGACCCTAACTATTACATCATAGTAATAATGCCTAGCCAGAAACACGGGCATTACATCTTACATTGACAATGATGAATCTTCTCAACACCCGTTTGGAATTTATGAAACTTTGGAATAATTAAAAAATAATAACACCTCAAATGACTTTAATGGGTCTTTCAGGGTCAGTCTCGGAATGAGACTCACACAAATGAAAGTCAAAATGCTCTAGGGTTTTTTACCTCGACCTAAAACCAATTCTTCTCTTTCTTCAGCTCCACAAAAGCAGCCTGATGCAGGTCTTCAGCCACCTACTGCCTCGATGACAGCTCATGTTGTTGTTCTGATATCAGTTTCTGTTGTAGTGTTGACAACAGCCTCCACTACTCCTTATTCGGTTCCTGTTCAACAACCTCTCAGAAAATTGCCTCAGTTTCGAACAAGCTGTCTTTTAATGGAGATGGTTCTTCTGATAAACTTCCTAATGCACGAGTTCATGCTAGTCAAGTGGGTTTTTCAAGAGGGTTTGACGCGTTTTGGGTATTAATATTTCTAAGGAAGAACTTTCGCATCAACCGGATTTTTCAAAACAGTACTATTCTTTTCTGGGTGACAATCATCATGTTTCAGATGGTTTTTTTTAACAATAATTCATTTTTAAATGAAATAAAAATAAACATTGAAATGGGAGAATCATTGGGGTACAATATAGACAGATGTTTGGATCGTGTTAAAGAAATACTTCAAGGGCACGTAGCGAGGCAAAGAAGATTATGAATTGTCTTTCTATAAATATTCAAGGGGAGGGCTCTTTAGATAAGAGGAGTTGGATTAGAAAATTATGTATCTACATACAGTTAATTTTCTGGCGATTCAAGAAAATAAAATGGAAGACGTTGATTTAGATACAATTAGATCGTTTGGGGTAATTCTTATTTTATGCAAGTTTTCTCTCCTTCTCGTGGAGCTTCGGGTGGTATCTTTATTTTTTGGGATTCAGATAGTATTTCCCAGATATGGGTTGCTATTAATGAGTGGCTTGTTGCTATTGAGGCAGTATGGGTATGTTCGGGTCTAGATGTATCGTTTATTGTTGTTTATGCTCTGCGGGAATAAACAACAAAATACATTTGTGGGATGAGATTTCTCATCTTATTTCCACTTTTTTGGGGGATAGCATCAATATGGGTAATTTTAATGAAGTTCGAAATGAAATGGAAAGATTGGGGGTTGACTTTTAATCAAGCTTCTGTGAGAGTTTTTAATGACTTTATTGATTCTTTGGACCTTGTTTACATTCATTTTGATGTCCCTTGTTTTACCTGGAGTGAAAAGTGGGGATCTAAATTTAGTAAAATTGATAGATTCTTGGTCACAGATGGATTTCTAGGTTCTTTTCCACATCTTACAAGTTTTGTTTTGGAGAAAACGATCCCTGACCATCATCCTATTCTTTTATTGGAGCATCGGGTTGATTATGATCGTACTCCTTTTCATCTTTTACATTCATGGTTTGATATGGATGGATTTGATGTGGTTGTGTGAGAGTCTTGGTCTAGTGATTTGTGGGGGCCGGTCTCAGATATTCCTTGGGTTACTTTCAAGAAGAAATTACAGCCTCTTAAAACTAATCTCAGGGGGTGGAATTCTAATAATCAGGAATAGGTAGCTACTAAGAGGAAAAACATCCAAGAGTTAATTGAGTCTATTGATTGTCGTTTAATAGGTGATGATGGGTTGGCTACTTTGAGAGAGCGGGGAGTTTCCTTATTAAAGGAGATGCCAGATCTAGACCACTTGGCACAGGTAGATCTTGTTTAGAAGGCAAAAATTCAGTGGAGCATAAAAGGTGATGAGAACTCAGGTTTTTACCATGGCCTTCTTTATCACAAAAGGCATCAAATTGCTATTTGGGGTCTTATGATTGATGAAGTTTGGTTTTATAACCCAATTCGGGTTAAGGAGGGGTTTCATGCGTATTACCAATCTCTCTTTTTGGATAATACAACTTGATGACCTTTGACAGATGCCCTTCTTTTAGTACTTTATCTTACACTCAGGTTGATCTGTTGTAGTCTCCTTTTACTGTTGGGAATAAATCTGAGATGACGAATGCGGAATATCAGGAACAATCAAGAATCAATCACCATCATATGCAAGTAATCTGATAAAGGCTTTTGTGTATATTGATTATGATATGAACGTACAGAGAAAAATCCTAATATGGAAAAATGCCTACCTAAAAATATAACCTAATGATTATTTATAGGGAACATAAAATATCTACCATAAATATAAAATCAAAGCCTTAATATAAAACCAATGCCTTAGAAGAGCTCGATTAACAACTTCTACTGTAAAGGCACCGTAGGGAATCATAAAATGATTATCCCTAAAAAGGCTTCCCTAAATAACCAAATATGACAAATCAGTTTTAATATCTCAAATACTCAACAATCTCCCCCTAGATGTTGAAACTGATGAAGATCACGATTTCCGATCTTCTTGGCATTTCTCCCCCTAAATTGTGAGACTCATCAGTACATGGGGTCTTCAAAGCAAGAGAAACAAATATCGTCTTCCAAAAACGAACTCCCCATTGAATAATCATCACTCCCCCTTGAATCTTCAACAAATACCATGGAGAGAATCCAATAAGTTAAGAAGAATCACCAACAATTTTCAAAACCCATCAGATTTGATGAAATAAATCCCTTTAGAATATTAACAATTCTCAAATTTTAAAACTGGAAAAAATAACAAAAATTAATTTTGTATTTTTCAATTTTTGAATATTAGACAAAAAGAATAGAATAAGAGACAATTATTTAGAAGGATTTAAAAAGAATAAGACCAAAGAAAAAGGATTAGAAATGAATTTTGTTTTTAATTAGAACGAGATGAACTTGTTCTTTGACTAGAGAAAGTCAAAATCAGATTATCTGATGAAATATCTCCGATCAAACTTTAATTCCGAAACCACAACTCTGATTTCCAACTTCTTTAGACTGATTCTGAAGACTATATTCCTTCAATTTCGATTTTTAAACCGAATGTGATTCCGTTCAGACTGCAAATCATGATTCCGATTTTGAAGAAAAATACGAACGAGATTATAAGATTAGAACTCCTCCGATTTTGAATTATGACATCGACATATGGTTCGTTCCTATTTTCCAGTGTCAAATTCAGAGGCTAGAAGTCCCAATTGCAGTTATGAAGCACATAACTCCGAACAATCGTTTATAGTTGATTTCAAAAAAAATTCTGATTCCAATTGAGTTCGTTTGCGAATCTAGGAAATTCCAATTCCAAATCCTTTATGAACTTCCGATGTGAATCCGGTTGCAATCATGCGAATGTATAAACAGCGAGTCAATTCCGATTTGTTATAGCTGCCGATCCGATTTTGGTTTCTAAATGCGAACCTTTGTTGACCCGATTACGAGTCCTTAAGTGTGAACCTATACCTGCGAATGGAGGACTGCGAACCTGTAGAGTCGAATCACTGAACTCTTAATTTGGAACTGCGAACCATCGAGCCATGAACACGAACGTGATTCAAGGACTACGAATGCCTGCGAACGTTCAGAGCGATTCGCGGTTGTTACGGTAAACAGAATTGCGGATTGCGAACCTTCGTAGTCTGGGACATTCGCATCTTGACGTCCGTAGCTTGCGTTGTTCGTCAATGTCGTTTCAATGAATGAAATTAGGATCAGATGGTCAAGTGCGCAAAATTCATCTATCATACTTTAATATAGTGACAAAATTTGCCCATAAATGCGAAACTAACCAATTTTTGCCAAGAACTTCCGAAAGCAACCCTATTTTTCAAGAAATTGCGAATCTGACCCTCTTGAATGTTGTGAACTGACAGCTTGCACCCCTTTTGCTGAAATGTGTCAGATAGCAACCTTATTTTTGCAAAAAATGTCACTTTTCACCCACTTTTTCAACCTTTCACCTTTTTGTCATTTCCAACAATTAGAAAATCAATAAAATTGATTTCTTCAACACAATTTCATATATTTGACTGAATCTTCACAATATTTCACCAGATTTTGTCCCTTTTTCGTTTTTTTTTATAAAGGTCAAAACTTTTTATGGGACTTTTGGTACCTATTTAAGATTCAACATTGAAGTATGTTTCTTGCACACCCATTTATTTGAAGAAAATCTATCATCTTTTGAAAATAATACCCACTTTTTTGTTGTCAAACAAAAATTTCCATAAATTTCATTAAACCAACCAAATTCTTTTTTCTTTTCCTTCCAACTTCTAACATTTTTATCTGAAGAAAAATGAGAATTGAAGTTTCTTTGAACATGTTTGAATTCAACTTTCTCAACTTTTTCACAAGCATTAGGTACTTGTACTTTGGGCATCCAAACTTTCTTTATTTTACTCTTGTTCTTCCTCTTGTTCTTCCTTTTCTTATTTTTAGGCTTTAGAAACAAATTTCGGATCTGAACAACCTTTTCATCTTTCTGAATCTGAACATTTAAAGACTTTTAAACACAATCCTTAGGAGTTTGATAAATCTGAACATCTTGAATTATTGACTTTTTGTAAGGAATCAATCCTTCAAATACATCATCAACACAAAAAAAATTATATGTAGATGTTCCAATAGAATAAAACTCCTTCACTTTCACGATTTCCGAAGATTTACTTTGAGATTCTTCTTCAGAACAACTATATTCGGATGGTGAAGCTTCTGAAAAACTTGAAACACTTGACTCCCCCTCAACAAGAAGATCTGGAGTTACTTTTTCTTCAAAAATTTGAAGAACATCATGAACTTCTTCAAGAACATCAAGAACATCTCCTTTTTCTTTTCTTTCTTTTTCTGAATTCTGTTGTATTTCCTTCAAAAGTAAATATTCTTTGATAATGATAAATTGTTTTAAAAAAATCTTTATCTTCGTCTACACGATTACTTTTAAATCCACCACTAGAAATCTGTGTGAAATCACCAATCGTCTCATCAACATAGAGATTATACATCTCAATGGCATTCTTCAACATAGATTATTCAGGAACATCCCAAAACAAATATCCTTCTTTAAGACGAAACTTTGGATATGTAACTTTTAATCCTAGTCTCTTAATGTCTTTTAACACCTTGTAATCCGCCATTTAATCTTCAACAAGAAAGAAAACTGGAAGAGAGAGAAAGTAGATCTGATGAGAATTCTAGAGAGAGAAAACAGATCTGAGATGGTTTCTAGAGAGAGAAAACAGATCTAAAATGATTTTTGGAGAGATAAAGTAGATTTGAACACAAAAATTCGAATAAACATGAAATATTTCTTCGAATACTCTTCCAGAGCACGATTCAAGAAGATAACAGATCTGAACAAGATTTTGCAATAAAATGAGGTATTAGACTTTTTCTTTTCAGAAAACTTACAAAACTTGAAGAATAAGGTGGGATTCATGATAAAGTATAGCCATAAACAAGATCGATCGTTGCAATAATCGTTGGGATCTACAAGAACCTGCTCTGATACCACTTGTTGGGAATAAATCCGAGATGACGAATGCGGAATATCAAGAACAATCAAGAATCAATCACCATCATATGCAAGTAATATGATAAAGGTTTTCGTGTATATTGATTATGATATGAACGTACAGAGAAAAACCCTAATCTGGAAAAAAAGCCTACCTCAAAATCTAACCTAATGATTATTTATAGGGAACATAAAATATTTACCATAAATATAAAATCAAAGCCTTAATATAAAACTAATGCCTTAGAAGAGCTCGATTAAGAACTTCTACTGTAAAGGCACCGTAGGGAATCCTAAAATGATTATCCCTAAAAAGGCTTAAATAACCAAATATGTCAAATCAGTTTCAATATCTCAAATACTCAACATTTACCCGTGAGGAGATTAAAAGGGCAGATTAGGATTGTGGTTCTACTAATTCCCCTGTCCCTGATGGTTTTACTTTTGGGTTTCAAAAGCGGTATTGGGATCTTTTAGCGGATGATATTGAGGCATTTTTCATATATTTCATTCATCATTCTTCTATTCCAAAGGGGTGTAACACAACTTTTTTCACTATGATTCCAAAAATCAGAGATCTGAAGGTTGTAAGAGACTATAGGCCTATTAGCCTCATTGGTTCCCAATATAAAATTATTAGTAAACTTTTAATTAATTGATTGGAGGAGGTTATTGATATTGTTGTTAGCGTAGAGTAACCTTCCTTTATTAAAGGTATGCATATTTTAGATGGTCCTTTCCTCCTCAATGAAGTGGTTGCTTGGAGCAAGGTGACTGGAAATCCCTTGGTGTTGTTAAGGTGGATTTTGAGAAAGCCTATGATTCTTTATCATGGGACTATTTATTGGAGATCATGCAGATTATGGGATTTGCTCCTTTGTGGTGTGGGTGGATTAAAGAGTTATTGTCTACCACTAGGGATTTATTTTGGTTAATGGTTCTCTAACTGATGAATTTCAAATTCATTGAGGTTTGAGACAAAGAGATCAGTTATCTCATTTTCTCTTCATTTTGGCGATGAAGGGGTTACATGTAGCTCTGTTTAGGGCCCAATTGGCTAATTTTGTTAGGGGGATTTATATTTTAGGGTTTGAAATTCTGCACCTCTTCTATGTGGATGATGTCATGCTGGTGTTGTCTTGAGAACCTGAAAACGTAAATGGTCTTATTCGCATTCTCTAGTGTTTTTATATGGCATTAGGGCTGAAAATCTATTTCTTTAAACTCAAGTTGATTGGTGTGGGTGTTCCTTTGTCCCAATTTCATAGTGTTGCTAACAGGATTAGGTGTATAGTCTCTGATCTTCCTTTTCCCATCTTGGAATTCCTATGGGTCAGTCTATGAGTGTTTCTCTGCTTGATACCCAGTTCTCAATCGTTTTCAGAGTAGGCACTTGGGTTAAAAGGCCAAGTTCCTTTTGTTTGGAAGTGGTCTTACATTGGTGAAATCTGTTTCGAGATCGTTAGGGAGTTACATGATGTCCATTTTTCTTACTCTTATTTGGTTTTGTACTCTTTAGATGATTTGAGGGCTAGATTTTTTTTGTGGTGCAGATGTGGATGAGAGACGTATGCATTGGGTTAGATGGGATAAATTCTTAGTATCTAGGGATGAAGGAGGTTTGGGTATCGGTAGCCTATTTTATTTCAATAAGGCTACGATATTCTGGTGGATGAGAGACTCATGTCTCTTAGAATTCTTATCCCTAAAATATAGCCAGCCTCTAACAGATCCTTTATAGAGAAACACTTTCCAAGACAAGACTTGACCTCTTGCAAAGTTGGAATGTCGTTTCCTATAAGAAGTATGTCATCAACATACAACACTAGGAAGGTTACTATACTCCCACTAGCTTTGACATATACACAGGACTCATCTTCACTTCTAGAGAAACCAAACTCCTTGAACTTCTCGTCGAAGCAAAGATTCCATCTGCGAGATGCTTGTTTCAATCCATATATGGATTTCTAAAGCTTTCACATTCTATTAGGAAACTTTGCATCAACAAATCCCTCTTGATGACTGATGTAAACATCCTCAGCCAACTTCGTATTAAGGAAAGCGGTTTTGACATCCATCTGCTAAATTTCATGGTCATGAAATGCAGCTATGGCGAGCATTATCCTAATAGATTTTATCTTAGCCACTGGTGAGAAAGTCTCATCATAGTCAACCCCTGGGGTTTGAGTAAAGCCTTTCAAAACTAGTCGAGTTTTGAAAGTGTGTGCTTTTCCATCCATGTCAATGTTCTTCTTGAAGATCCACTTGCACCCAACTGTCTTACGACCTGGTACATTATCAACCAAATTTCAAACTTGGTTGTCATACATGGACTTGATCTCGCTGTCTATTACCTCTTTCCATTTTGCTGCCTTAGGGCCTGCCATTGCTTCCTTGTAGTTAGCAGGTTAATCAAAAATTACCAGTGTACTATCACTGATAAACGTATCACCATATGTAGTAATATGGAAACCATAGAACTCAGGTGGCATTCTAACTCTACTGGAATGTCTAATAGGTAATGAATCGTCAACTGATTCAACTGGAATCTCTTCCTCTAGGTGAACCCTTACGTCTTCATAGGTTCCTTCAGTAACATCCATAAAATCACAAGAAATTTAAATTTTTAAAATCAACCCAAATTCATAAATTGTTTACAAATCATAGTTTTCAAAACACTTCCAAATATCAGAGTCTCCCAAAATCATAAGTCATAAACAAAAGGATGTGTACGTTCACGCCTTCGCCTTCCCGCGGTCATCAGAAGTACCTAAAACATAACCCAAAACCATAAGCCAACGTTTAGTAACTTCCCCCAAAGTACCACCACATAAACAAAAACATAACAACAAACAACATGCATACATAGCCTACAGCCTGACTGGAACGCCACATCGGCCTTCAGACTATCTGGAACGCTCACAGAACCTTCAGCATGACTGGAACGCCTCACCAGACCTTCCACCTATTTGGACCTTTCTCTGGGCCTTCGGCCTGACTGGTACGCTTCTCAGGCTTGCAGTCTATCCAAGACGCCCTGGGTCTCTTGGCCTTCAGTCTACACTGGTACGCCTTAAGCCAACCACACAACATTTCGACATATACATAACAGATAAACATACATATAACCATTCAACAGACAATAGACAGATCTTACAGATCACTAAGCATAGCATCATCCTATATACCAGGACACCGATCTAATAGATCACTATAGCACAATAACATACTATCACATAATAGGATATCTAATCTAATGGGTCGGCCTTGGTGACTTCGACCCGCAAGTACAGTGAGGAAAACTCACCTCACAAACTGGAAAAAAGTTGATGAGGTCTCGACTCCAAATCTCAACTCTAATCGACACCTATTCCAACCAAATGACCAAACTCAATCAAAATCCCAAAATACCCTTAAGGTCAAACTTGGTCAAATTCAAAGTCTAACTGGTCAAACCAACTGAGTCAACTGAGTCAATCCAGCTGAGTCAAGTCAGAGTGAGTACGCGGGGCGTACTACGAAGGTACGCGGGGCATACTCCGAAGGTACACTAGGCGTACTCGCATGTTGACCACCATCGGGGTGGTTGACCTCATACGTAGGGCATACTCCATGTACGCGGGGCGTATTCCCAGAAGCCTCAAAACTCAATAAGTGCTTAATGGCTTAAGCACTTACGTCCATTTTTCAGATCCATGGCTAAAATACCCTCAAGAGTCATAAAGTTTCCAACTTTATGACTTTTCATGTCCATTAAGAGCTTAACTCAACTTCTTAATCAGTTAAGACCTTCTAATGATGCATTGAGCAAAACCAACCACTTGGAATCCATTTTTATGACTGAAGACCCTTATAAGGGTCTAAAAGCACAGCTTAATGGGTCAAGAACATGTTATGTTCATGAATCATCATTTTGGGACCAAAAAGGTGACTTAAAGAGCAAAAACCTAGATCTACAAGATAGAGTGGTAAAGATGCAAGCTTTATACCATCAAGATGTTGCAAACCAAGTAGAAATTTTAGATCCAAAGTGCACTCAACTCCAAGACTGTCTCACCACATTCTTCTTTCTCCAAAACCACTCCCAAATCCTCTTAAAAGCTCAAAGTTTGCTCTCTCTCTTGCTCTAGGTTGCTTGAGGTTTGAAATCACAGAAGGAGGTTCGGTAAGAAGATGATATGAGTCCATAACGTTGCTTAAATATGAGCGAAAGCCCTAAATTTGCATGCATTCCACATACACACTGCGTACGAAGTGTATGCCCAGCGTACTAAGGCGCACCTTAGTACGCTTAGCGTACATACGTACGCATAACGTAGTCCTCAATCCCAATTTTACCAAAATACCACTAAGGGCCCTTTTGCACTGTTTCTCACACTTAGGGACCAAAATGCAATATAATTCAATTATAGGGTCAAATTTAGAAGTACCTCACCATCGGAATGTTACAATTCTCCCCCAATTGAACTAAACTCCGTCCTTGAGGTTGGATACGGCGGATAACTCTTGATAATGCTCCCGAATCTTAGCCTCTGGCTCCCAGGTCCACTCGGAGCCTCTCCAATGTTGCCATTGTACCTTTACCAAAGGTATCTCCTTGTTGTGTAGGACCTTCATCTTCTTTTCTAGGATAGCTATCGATATCTCAACATAGTTCATGTACTCATCGACCTGAATATCATCCAACGGTACCAATACCTCGCTGTCCAATACACATTTCCACAACTGAGAGACATCGAATGTGCTGTGGATCTGAATGAGCTCCGTCGGAAAATTCAACCTATAAGCCACCTTGCCAACCCTGGCAATCACCCGAAAAGGTCTAATAAACCGGGGACCCAATTTCCCCCTCTTCTTGAAGCGTATCACACCATTCCAGAGCGAGACCTCCGGGAGCACCATATTGCCAACCTGAAATTCCAATTCTGACCGGTCTCGGTCAGCATAGCTCTTCTGCCGACTCTGAGCGGTCTGCAGTCTCTGCCTGATCTGATGGATAAGATCTGTGGTATGAAGGACTACTTCGATCCTTCCCATAACTGTTAGGGTTAATAAAGTGTTGTGTCAAATGTATGCTATTAGGGTTTGTTTCTTCCAAAATGGGCATGTCCATGTTCGGTTTTAGTATCTAAATAGTCTCTATAGATAGCATACATGTAACTATAGGGCTAAAATTTTTGAAGCTCTCACAGAAAATTTTCGTATTTAAGAACTCTTGTAGAGTTGTGTTTAATACAATCATTTATCACACTTTTGATCATTATTGTTTCTTATCATTTATTCATCTGATTAATATAAAAACTATCGATCTTTATTTTTTACAACAATTGGTATTAGAGCAGGAGATAGTGGAATTAATTAGCTATTCTTCTGTCGATTAAAGGGTTTTGCATTAGGGTTTTACGATTTACTCAGATCTACTATTGTTGTCACAATCATCTCAATCGATTGCTGATTCCAGATCTAGATCTCTAGTTTACCCTTGAACCCGATTATAGTTTATACATCTGGTTCTATATTTTATTTTCTTGAATTCTTGATATTATGGCTAACGACTATCTTCAATCTCTTTCATTCAACCTCCCAAGTAGCATCAGTTCAACAACAAGGATTCTTGTCCTTTTTCCAGAAGATTATGAGGTCTAGGTGCTTTGCTTCGAAGATTACGTACTGGAATAGAAGAACATGGATCTACAATATGGCATGCAATAACAAAAGAAACATACAAGTTTTCAATAACGAAGAAAGAAGTCAAAACCCAGAAGGATTATGATGCAATCATTATAGACAATCCTGAAACTGATGAGAAGATCAAGTTAATGTGTAATCTAAAGGCAATGAGAATTATTCAATTTGCTCTTGCTACAGACACTTTCCTTCTTGTTAGTTCATGTGATACTGCAAAAGGAATTTGGGATAGACTGAAGGAATTGTATTTGGGTGATGACGACTTGCAACATTCTGTGCAGACGACTCTTCTGTCGGAATTTGGTTCTTTTGTTGCAAAAACCAGATGAGAACTTAGACAAGATCGCCAATCGCTTCAATCACATGTTAAGTAGAATGCTTAAATACAATCTTCAACGACATGATATTGAACAGAAGGTCACGTTCATGAATGATCTCATATCCTAATGGAAGACTATAGTTTTCACTGTTAAAGCGTATGAACAATTCAAAAGCTATGCGTTGGCAAAACTCTTGGGTATTCTGAAGTCTCACGGAGACGAGGTTACTAATGAAGTGAAACTTGTCTCCAGTGTTGGATCTTTGATGCTGGTTGCTAAAGGTAAGAAGTCAGCAGTTGATGATTCTGAATCTGACTTTTCGGATGATGAACTTTCAATAGAAGATAGGGTGTTGATGGTATCAAACCCAAAGAAATTCTTTAAGAAGAATTTCTCACAATTTAGAAACAAATACAAGTAGGGAAACTCAAGTTCCGAAAATCCAAGAGAGGAGAGTTTTAAGAACTCTCAGAATGATGAGGAAGAAGGAAAAGAAACTATGTTGGGTTAAAAATATGGTTTATACTTTACTTTTCTAAGCTTTAATATTTGTCGGTCCATGTGGTGTGTGCGGTTAGGAGGGTTCACGACCCAGGTGGGTGTTTACGGTCGTGAACTGGTTCACGACCCATGTTCACTTTAAATAGATGTTTGGCGAGAGAGGAGTTAACGGCTAGAAAGGAGCTTAAGTGTGTGTACTCTAAGGTGTGCTAGAGAGAGAAAGTGGAGAAGGTGCAAGTGAGTGTGTGAATCTAGTGTTGGATTATCATTCATATCATATAAACATCATAGATTCATCTTATTTTTCTTCTCCTTCTTCTCTATTTTGATCTTGCATCATCCAATTGATTGGGATTCCACACCATCAATTGGATCTGATTGATACGTCAAGCAAATTTGGGACTTACAGTTGGTATAAGAGCTTCGATTGTATCAATCATTTTGGCCAGATCTGCAGCGTTTTTGCACTATTTCTTGAAGGATTTTGCATTTTTGGATAGTTCTTGGCAAAATAGTGGGGGTTTGTTCTTTGTGTTTTTCATAAAAAACGAGTTTTTGATCGAATTTTGGAGCAAAAAGAGGTGAAAAACGTTGTTTTTTCGCGATACGAAGAAGGGTTCTCGGTCCTCCGAAGCAGCATTCACGGTCCTCCGAAGAAGCTTTCATGGCCAGCCTCGCACGTTTGCGGTCTTCGCTTGTTCACGGTCTCGTACGTTCACGGTCCTCGCTTCGTGTTCTCGATCATCCTCGTTCTCGGCCCAGCAGCTTGTGCAATCCTCGCCCATGCATTAAAAGGATTTTGGGGGGTTGCAAGGATCGAACCCAGGGGCATCGCCTCCTTAGACCACCACCTTACCATTTTATCTACCAAGGATCTTGTTACAAGCCTTCGCAATTTAACTCAAATATTAATCTTTCGCACCTAATTTCACAATTTTGACAAATGTTGCCAAAAATCAATTTTTTAAATCTTAAAATTTCACTTTCAACCCAAAGTTTTTAACTTCTAATTTTTTACTTTATAAATTGACTTTTGACCTAAAAAAATTGACTTTGACTTTAAAGTTTGACATTTGACTTTAAACTTTGACTTTCTCTTTTAACTTTCAAATTTTCAAATTTAGTTTTTCGGTTTGACTTTTAAGTTTGACTTTTAAGTTTGACTTTTTAAATTTGACTTTTAAGGTTGACTTTTCAGTTTTTAGTCAAAGGGCATTTTTGGTAAACAATGAGTTCTTCAAGCATCCTGGTCAATGAAGTTTCATGCTCTCAATCTTGTGAAACTACTATTAAATTTCTTCATGAACAAATTGAGTTACTAAAAAGGGAAAATGAGGACCTTAAATATGAAGGATATACCCTTAGAAAAGGCCAAAGACCTCTACAAGAAAAATTAGAGATCAAGACTCAGGACTTTAGGAAACTACAACAAGATTATAGCAATAAGTGTGAGTGCTACAATTTTATCGAGAAACAACTTGCCATTGTGACTGTCGAGCTTGACACATTGAAAAATAAGTTTGAAAATGCAGATTTTAATTTCAGAAAATTTGACGTGTCAAGTGAAGTAGTTGTGTCAATGATGGAAAATAGTTTGAAATTTAAAGATAACCAGCAAAAGGGTCTAGGGTATGATAACATTCCTCCTCCTTTTAATCACACTTATCCGTTTAACCCTTTGACCAAAGAAGAAATGGACAGAGAAGCACATCTTGAGTATGGCAAACCTGTCGTGGTTGTGCCAGAAACTGTTGAGTTGAACGATTCTAATGCTTCTACTTCTTGTGCAGGTAAAGTAGTAGAGGATGAGGACAAGGAGAACAGAACTAATTCTAGTTCTGCAAATTTTGATGATTATCAAACCAATGACTCCTTGAACTAAGAATATGTTGCTTCTGACTCAGTTACTTCTGACAAACCTGTTGTTGGTAAATACAGGCCACCAATTCAAGCTAAATAAAGTGCCTATTGTAAGTGTGCTTGTGGGAACAATCAGTGACAAGGCAAGGACACGCCACCAGGGGCAGGAAGAAACAAATCCCACGTGAAGAAAAAGACATGTTTTCACTGTGGAACATGTGGACACATTGCCAGAAATTGTCCAAATCGTGCATACATTCCCTACTACGCACAAGAATGGCAGAATGCGCCAAGAGGGAGATTCTACAAAAGAAGCCTTTCCAGGTCACAATCGCGCAATGGTGACTGGAACGCGCAGAAGGCCAAGAATCTAACTCCGAACGCCAAGAATCAAATTCCACAGGACAAGAGGGGAATGTCGGCCAAGAAGCCAAGCTCAAAAGATGCTTCAGTGAAACAAAGACCGGTTAGGTCAAAGTCATCTCGGCGGCCGACTTCAAGTTCCAAAGCCAGTGCTAAGGCACCCAACCGAGCGAGCAAGAAATGGGGTAAACCCGACTACAGATGGGTTCCGAAGGTTCACTCTCCCAAATCTTCTAATGACTCTAATATTTCTTCATCTTCTGTCTGTAATAAACAGGATATGTCATGGGAGAGAGTACCATGCGTTGATGACAAAGGTTAACCCAGTTTCAAAATGGACTGGGTTCCAAAGACCAACTGATCCCGCACTTTGTGCTGGAGCAGCTATGGAGGAATATCATCAGACTTCGGTTTGTTGATAGTAGCTGTTCCAAGCACATCGTAAGGGACATCTCTCAACTGTACAACATCCAGAACTTTAAGTGAGAGTATGTGTCCTTTTCGGGTAAGGAAGAGAGGAAATGATCACAAATAGGGTTTGTGCTTAAAGATGTGAAGAATTTTCGGATCTGTTCCGAGATTGAAACAAAGCTAAGGCTGAATTTGTTGCTGCTTGCGTCCTCAATTGCTGACTTTCGGTTTGAATTCTTTCGATACACCTGAGTTTCTCTTAAAATGATTCATTTTAAAGACATATTTCTTAAAATCAAAATTTTAAAAAAAAATTAAAAAAATTAAAAAAATTTAATTTACATTTTGTATTTTACTTTTGTTTTTGGTTAAATTTGTTCATATTTTCTTATATGCACAAATTTAGGGGGAGAATTAAAAAAAACACAAAACAAAAAATTTATAAAATTTCAAAAATACAAAAATATTTTGTTTATGTTTTAATTTTTTTTTTCAGAAAAATATGAAAAATCCAAAAATATTGTTTTTGAGCGTATTTTACTTTTTATTTTTATTTCTTTGTGTGCTAAGTTTACTTTTATTTTTTATGTTTATCTCAAAAAATTTCTTTTGTCTTGGAAAGTGAATTCAGAAGAAATTGAGACTCAAGGAGAATGTATCGAAATATTCTGAGCATGGAGAAGAAACCTGAAAATGGGAAAGGAATTGACTGTCATTACATTTCACACTACTTTCACAAGGAATTGACGGAAGATTCAAATGCGAGTGATAGACTCTTCTATATTGAGACATATACTAGTCTTAATAGGAGTCTTCGCATCAAATGTTAATGATCAAAGTTCATTTTCACCATGACCAATGTGATACACCCAACCATTCTTCACCCATATCTAAAATTTTCTCCATCAAATCATTTCCACGTACCGATACCCCTTGAGGTTCGAGTATAAAACCACTAGGTTGAAGGTTGCCAAAAAATATGTGTTTATGATCTTAGATGTCGTTGTCACCATGACTCTAAGTGAAACCCAAAATCCAAAACCATTTAATTCTAAATTGACGCTGAACATTTTGAATGTTCTAGATTTCACCCATGAATTGACGGATAATGGCTCATACCTGGTGTGACATTGTACAAAATGCCAGTCAGGCAGTTTCTTTTTAAGAATTGTCGTATCTAAGTAATTGAAAGTCTGAAACGGTACAAATTTTCAGATTGGTCTTGTCAGCTTTCTTTACCTAAGAACTGTCACGACACCAGTGCGATTCACCCAACAGGGAAAAAGGTATCGCTGAACGTCTCGCCAAGGGCCAAGTTAACTCGTTAACTTGATAACTGTATTGAGATCTATGATCAAGGATATACAGGGGCTAACATCAAAACTAGCCACGAGTAGTTCTCCGATACTCAACAAATCGCAGTGCGTTCCTCCGAGTTCACACAGATACTGCGAGAAGTCTCTTTTTGAGCCAAGGATTCATCCGTGAACAACTGTGGTGAGAAGGGTCTTTATGATTCTTTCTGTGATCCACAGAGACTTTTTAGTCACGGTTACTTCTCAAGACGCATCGGTGATCATTCGAGAACATTCATTCGAAGGAACAAGAAATGAAGATCATTTTTCAACATTCAATCTTTTAACCCCAGAAGCAAGGTGAAGCTGACTTGAAGATTATGTGACAAGTTGCATTGAAGCCTCCTCAATCAATTTGTTGCTATCTAAGTACCTACTGAAGTGATCCAGAAGTTTCGTTCTCTATTCTCTCTGAAGATTCTCAAGTTGAAAGCGTAAATTTTCAAGAATCTCTACATGAAGCCTCCTCACCCAACGTTCGTTCAAAGTTAAATCTTGAAGAAAAGCTCGTCCGCTCAAGATGAAGTCACTCACTTAGAAGATTCATATGTTCATCTTGAAGCTGTGAAGATATCAAAGATTAACGCTGAAGCCAAGCTCCAAATGAAGATTGACAAGAACAGCCAGCTACATTTTTAGGGGGAGTTTGTTGGGTCAAAGAAAAGAAAGCTATAAACCAAGGGGGAGATTGTTGGGTCAAAAATATGGTTTATACTTTACTTTTCTAAGCTTTAATATTTTTCGGTCCATGGGGTGTGTGCGGTTAGAAGGGTTCACGGCCCAGGTGGGTGTTTACAGCCGTGAACTGGTTCACGACCATGAACTTGTTCACGGCCCATGTTCCCTTTAAATAGATGTCAGGCGAGAGAGGAGTTAACGACTAGAAAGGAGCTTAAGTGTGTGTACTCTAAGGTGTGCTAGAGAGAGAAACTAGAGAAGGTGCACGTGTGTGTGTGAATCTAGTGTTGGATTATCATTCATATCATATAAACATCATAGATTCATCTTATTTTTCTTCTCCTTCTTCTCTATTTTGATCTTGCATCATCCAATTGATTGTGCTTCCGCACCATCAACTGGATCTGATTGATACGTCAAGAAAATTTGGGACTTACAAACTACTAGGTGATTCCGGTTATGACTGTAGTTATTGTCATGGAAAGAATCATTTTGTGAAAAATGCATGTTGTGTGACACCAGTCAAATTTAGGTCAAAAATAAATTGATCAAGAATCATAATTGGGATGAACAAAGTGGTAGAGATTGTAACAAGGTTTCCACAAATATAAAGAACACTGAAATCCGAGTTATAACGAAGAAGTTATGACCAATCGAAAATTCGCGACAAAACCGGCAAAAGACTGTTCAGTGTAAAAAGTGAATTTTCGATAAAAGGCTTTTTAGCCTTAACAATCTAAATGAAAGTTGTAGAATATGTTAAACCGAGAACGTTCATAAAAAGAACGTAAAAATCTGACTTCGTATGAGGAAGTTATGCTTTTTCTAAGTTTCGGTTTAGCAATAGACAGCTAAAAATTCGAAATATAAATCGATCGATATTTAGCTGACACAACTTAAACGAGAATCGAAGGTCTCGTCAAAAGTAGTACAATGGTAAAAAGACAAACGAAAACGGACGTCGGATGAAGAAGTTATGAATTTTTAACGGATTTCATGTCCCGGTCTGTTAAAAATAACAATATTAAAAATAAAGTCAAAATTAGCCGACGAAGTTTAAACGAAAGTTGTAGAGTATAATTTTACCTACGCGTGCATATAAAGAACGCCAAAAACGGAGCTCTTATGCGAAAGTTATGAATTTCGCAAGTTTTGCACGAAAATCAAGAAATGTTGAAAACCAGGAATTTTCGCATGGACCCTCTTCGGCCACGTCCCCTCGCATGCGAGGCTTCCATGTGTCTGCTACGTGGCATCTTCTGATTGGACCGCAGTCTCGCATGGCGCCTTCTGATTCGACCAAAGCCGCGGTCCACTTACCTTCGGACACCCTCGTAGGAGACACCCCTCGGACCCTCGTGACACCTCCCCATTGGACCGAAGTTTGGTCCACTCAGAAGCCAACACGCGCCTCGCACCGGGTCGTGCATCTGAGCTTCGCAAACCGCCTTAGACTTCGGCCTTGTGGCCTTCGCAGCTGCTGACGCGTGGCTGCTGACTCCTCCTTTCCTTCGCCACCTGTCCGAGACTTCGGACTATAAATAGGAGGTGCGAGACCCTCCGGTTCTTAACCCCTTTTTACACCATTTTTGCTCCTTTTTCACCCCTTTCACTTCCATAACTTCACAAACAACCCCCAAGGCCCCGGTATCGTGTCTAAAACCCGAAGCAAGCCCCAGAGCCCCGAAATTCTTGAGAAGATAACCTCTTTCCAGTCGAAGTGCTACCCGCATAAAGCCTGGTTTTTACTCAAAACCTCGCGGTTTCTTCGAGAAAGATCATCTACAGAAACGAAACGCTGCCCGAATCACCACTTATCAAAGTGAGTTCATACCCCTATAATTTACTTTTTTAATGGTTTTTAAATGCTTTTTAGGGGGGGGGGGAATACAAGTTAAACACAATATAAATTGTGTTAATAATTCTATGTGATAATAATCACACAAAGGGTTTCCTTATGCTTTTAAGGATTACCAAAAACTTCCAAAATGACTTAAAGCCATGTTAAATCTTTAAAGTCATGTAAACTCCGTTAAATTCTTTGAAAAAGGTTTTATAAACTATTTAAAATTATAATTGCCAAAAATCAGGTTTATATATGTATAAATATATAAATAAGATTTGAAGGGCTCAGGACTAATGAATTATCTTATTTCTTTTTCCTTGTTTGGATGTGGAATTAAGGTGGTGTTATTAACAACGGTACAATACAGAGTACCAGGGTTCGCAATCACGGGGTAATAATACATCATACCGGGTTTGCATTAACAAAGGTACAATACAGAGTACCAGGGTTAGCAATCACGGAGTAATAATACATCGTAAATCTCGTTGAGACAATAAATTTGTGAGACTCTTCATGGTGTACTTATCTAAGTACGACCTTAAGTCCTGACTTATTAACCAGAATCTCCTGTAGGGAGGGCGTGAATTTGTGTATAGATCTATATGGGACCGACAATCCCGCACCTTTACTGTTCGCTACAGTTTGGCCGGCAGGCCTAGGGTGTCAAATATCATATCGTTTCCGACGCCTAAAGAACGTCGCAGCAGGCATATCAGTCATATTAGTATGGTTGATAGAACTCACATGGATAAAACAACGACTAAATTACTAAGTAATATACTTCTCTTAAAACAATAAGAAAAGATAATTACATCCTGACCAAATATACCTTCTGTTAGTTTTTACTTACAGTAAAAACTACGTATCATGAAATCAAGTATGGTAAATATACTTGTACTTCTGGTTTTGAACATTTAAAACCACAAGGCAGTATTATGGATAATATAATATTTTCTAGGATTAATACTAAGGTTTTTACTGTAGAACGGATATAACTAAGTATACTTTTACAAATAAAACGGTTTATGAGATTAAACCACTTTTACAAATGAAACGGTTTATGGAATTAAACTACTTTTACAAAGGAAACGGTTTATGGGATTAAACCACTTTTACAAAGGAAACGGTTTATGGGATTAAACCACTTTTACAAATGAAACGGTTTAAGGGATTAAACCACTTTTACAAATGGGAACTTAGTCATTCACTTTCTGTAAACTAGTATAACATAAAGGACCTTTAGTGGTTAATTCTATAATTCCTTAGTTTTTACATCAGAGTTATACATAAGTAATATCCGATTGACAGTGAAATGTGTGACTTCCGCCTTACTTCCTGTTCCTTGTTTGGTTGTGGGCTTAGGGCAGATACACCCATTTAACCGTCCATTCGATATTGGGTTATATATAATTAGTATAAACTAAGTAATTACAGAGGGAAACTATTAAGGTTATCAATCTATCACCTCAGGAAATATAGGATTTTCTGGAGGAACCAGTGAACTTTTCCAAAGAACTTAGAGTATACTTAACAGAACTAAAATACTTATGAACTCACCAGCTTAAATGCGATATACTCTTTCCAAATAACTTGTATTCTCAGGAATCCATTAGTCAGGTACACTCCCGAAGCTTTTGAGAAGACTACCTAGTACCGTACCGCGACTCTTGTCTTCTACTGTACCTACTTTGGTGTTTGAATATGTAATGTTTAAACACTTATGTAAAACTTATACTTATTAATGCAATGGTTGTTTGTACTTTTATTACTATATTGCATGTGTTGTGAGACTTACCTGAAGTCCTCCACTCCTGAACGTTTCTGCCGTTCTGGTTTGGGGGTGTGACATGTTGCGAAGGCAGAATGAGAAGAAGGAGAATGTTAAAGATGAAGCTTATTAAGCTCAGAAGATAGAAGAGCTTTGGAAGAAAATTTTACCGGCTGTGAAACCGATGCTAATAGTGCAAGAGGAAAGTGATGACGGTAGAGTCGAAGTGTGGTCTACGGACTCTGGGGACGATGAGGTAAGGAAACCAACCCATGACGGGTGTTTTATGGTGAAGTCCGAGAAGGAAGGATATACGAGCAAGTGCTTGATGGTTCAGAATGGCAATTCAGAACCAAGGGGATATGCGACTCATAGTAGAAAAGCATCAGAAAACTATTTTGCTGCAAAGACTGTCACAGAGCAGGTGAAGGAGTGCAAGAAGGTTGTCGATAAGGTACATTCAATTCTTAAATCTCTTAATATTCCTTCATCACGTTATGATTCTGAATTGGATGATTTAAGTTACGATTTCTAATTTTAGTGATAGCTTAAAAGGAACTCGTATAAGTAATTCTAATCTGAATGATAAACTTAACAGGGTAACTTTTAAGAATGAAGAGAGAAGAATAAAAATAGAAGCATTGGAAGTAAAGCTTACTAGATCACGAGATGATATTGTTATCCTTAAGAGAGACAATAGAGCACTGTTGAAACAGAGAAACATTTTTTGTTTGATTGCTAAACGTTTATATTTTAATGTTACTCAGCTTCATTTGTATTGTGAAATTGGTAAAGGTTTTCATAAAATGATTTTACCTTTTCTTGAATTAAAGGAAGATGAAATTGATGTTGAATGCTATAAATGTGAATAAATTGTTTCTTTAGATGATGTTTCAGATTCTTACAGGGTTGGACTTGAGAAAATAGAAGAATATATACAGTCCAAAGAACATAAAAACATGTTGAAAAAGGTTTTAACTGAAAAGGATAAAGAAGAAATCAAATTAAGTGCTATGCAAAAATATGACATATTATGCAAGAAACTGAATTCGGAAAATACTCTTGATTATGAGAATATTTCTGAATTCGATGAAAGTGAAATGAGTGAAATATTTGTAGAGTATGAAATTGACTGTTCTGCTTTTGTACAAAATTGTGATGAACCAAAGAAAAACTTAATTTCTAAAAATTCAATCGATTTTGTTCGAATTACTGAAAATAAAGGCTCAAAAGTTTTGAAAGTAAAAGCAACCATTTTTCCTAAAGTTTAGACAGTTCCAAATAGAGTTTTTGTCAAGAAAGGACTGAACAAAAAATGATACTTCTGAATTAACATCTGTGGTTGCTGATGATAATGCGAAAAGGTGTGGTGAATTCTTCTGGTCAAAGCCCATAGACAACGCAGATGAAACAAAAGGTCTCTCCAAGATGACCTCTTGGAAAACAAAAGGGAAACACGTTTCAAAACCATTGAATCGTGTAGACTTTTGTTACGACAAGGCAGGACCAAGTGGTACAAAAGATCTATCTACTGAAACGTCATCAGAAAAGAATGAAACACCTATTAGAAAGGAAAAAACAAAAGCCAACATTTATAAATCTGTTGAGGAATTAATCGCAAAGAAAAGACAGTTGAATGCAAGATATAGAAAGAATTTGAGTGAAAGAAAGCATTTTTGGAAGAAAATGAATTCCAATCAAAGTTATGTCAATACATCAAGATGCTCTAATCAAAATAAAGATTCGTCTCAAATCCCAAAACAAAAGTCAAGTTGTTCTTCCAATCAAAGTTTTTCACCAAAATCACATATTTCAAAACCAACTGCTAAAGAAAAAGATTTTAATGTTGAAAATAAAGTTTCTTCGGAACCAGAAATTACTCTCAAGGAATACGAAGCAAAATTAAAAAGGGAAGAAAAAGAGTTTTCAAAAAGAATGGCTCCAAAATTCAAAGAATATATTCAATGAAAAGCCAATTTTGTTGAAATTAATCTTTGTGACAACAAAGTTAAGGTTTTTAAAATGGATAAAGGGATGAATTGTACTTTGAAAAGAAAATATTTTTAGGTTGACAAAACAAAAAAATTCCCTGTTCAATAGAAATCCTCACAAGGACCCAAGTTGGTTTAGGTTGCTAAAACTCTCTAAATTTTGCAGGTTATACGTGACGAATAGTATGATTCAGAATTATACATAGATAGTGGCTGTTCTCGACACATGACAGGAAGAAAAGAGGAGTTACGAGAGTTTCAAACTTTAAAGGATGGCATAAAAGTGAAGTATGGAAACAACGCCACTGGAGAAATAAAAAGATACGACATGATCACAAATGGAGAAGTCTTAATTCGGAAGGTAGCTTACATTAAGGGATTGCAACATGATCTGATTAGTATCTCTCAATTGGTTGTAAGTACAGGTGTAAAAAAGTCTTTTGATGAAGAAGGTTCATAAATTATAGAAAAGAAATCCAAAGTTGTTCTTCTGAAATCTAGAAGGAAAGGAGAGATGTATCCTCTGAATCTAAATCCGATCCAAGGAAAACCTTCTATTTGTTTGCTCACAAAAACATCTTCAGATGATAGTTGGTTATGACACAAAAGGCTTTCTCATCTGAATTTCAAAGATATCAATAAGCTTGTGATTGGTGATCTCGTACGCGGACTACCTCTTCTGAAATTCGAAAAGGAACATTTATGTGTTGCTTGCGAGTTCGGAAAACAAAGTAGAAAGAGCCATTCTTCTATCATCAATACCAAAATCATTGAGCCACTAGAACTTTTGCACATTGATCTATGTGGTCCCTCTGCCATCGAAAGCATTAGTGGTAACAAATATATTTTGGTTATTGTTGATGATTTTTCTAGATTCACCTAGGTATTCTTTCTTAGACAGAAATCAGAAGCAACATAGAAGCTGATAGATTTCATCAAGCAGGTTGAGCTACAATTACGAAAGCCAGTTCGGAAAATTCGTAATGATAACGGATCGAAATTCAAAACTAATGCGTTTGAAGAATTCTTAACCGACAAAGGGATTTCTCACAATTTCCCTTCGCCTTAAACTTCACCGCAGAACGGTGTAGTTAAAAGACGAAATATCTCTCTTTGCGAAGCTGCAAGGACAATGCTGTCATTTACAAATCCTCCTTTGTATTTCTGGGCTGATTCTATTGCCACTGCTTGTTTCACTCAGAACCGCTCCTACATCAACAAACGTTTTCTGATTACTTCATATGAAATTTTAAACAATCGAAAACCTAACGTTAAATTCTTTCATGTGTTTGGTTCCAGGTGCTTCTTACTCAATTCCAAAGAAAATCAGAATAACTTCAATGTGAAAGCAGACAAAGGAATCATTTTGGGGTATTCATTGACATCAAAAGCTTTTCGAGTTCTGAACAAGAAGTCAAAGAAGATTGAGGAAACCTACTATGTTACTTTTGATGACAATTACATGAAGAAATATCAAAAAGAAGATTGTCAAACTGAGGAAATCTTTCCATCAACAAATTCTAAGACTATTCCTCTTATGGATTTATATGAGGATTTTCTAAATTTGTTTGATGAACCTGACAAGGAAATTTCCTCAGGATCAAAAGCAAAAGACAATCAAGAGGATGAATTGATCAAGATTGTTGACGAAGCTGCTAAAAATGTAGAGATTCCTCCTAAGCAACCAATTTCGAATGAACCTCAGCCAAAATCTTTTGATGCTCCAATCCGGGGGGAGAGTTCCACTCCAACCTTCAATACCGATATTCCAATCCACGGGGAGAGTTCAACTCCAACCTTCAATACCAATATTACTCTACAGGGGGAGAATCCAATTCCGAATGATGGGTCGCATGCAAAATTCCAGGAGGAGAATAATTAAAAAAATGACTCAGATGTACAATCGGAATTTGAAGAAGTTTTTGCTGAAATCGATCCAGGCTATGATCAGAAATATCCTCCAATGGAAAATGGACCAAAGATCATCCATAATCTCAAGTGCTCAAAGATTCTTAATCAGGAGTTCTTACTCGTGCTCAACAAAAATTAAAGAAAACTACATTATTTTCGAAACACTTACAAACATTAGAGTCTCCCAAAATCATAAGTCATAAACAAGAGGATGTGTACAATCACGCCTTCGCCGTCCCGCGGTCATCCGAAGTACCTAAAACATAAATCAAAACTATAAGCCAACGCTTAGTGAGTTCCGCCAAAATACCACCACATAAACATAAACATAATAACAAACATCATGCACAGAGAGCCTAGAACTTGACTGGAACGCCGCATCAGCCTACAGACTATCCGGAATGCTCACAAAACCTTCAACATGACTGGAAGGCCTCACCGGGACTTCAGCCTATCTGGACCGTTCTCTGGGCCTTCGGCTTAACTGGTACGCCTCTCAGGTCTGCAGTCTATCCGGGAGTCCCTGGGTCTCTTAGCCTTCAGTTTACGTTGGTCCGCCTCAGCCGAACCACACAACATGTCGACATATACATAACTGATAAACATACATATAACTAGTCAACAGACAACCAGACAGGTCTTACATATCACTAAGCATAGCATCCTCCTATATACCAGGATATCGATCTAACAAATCACTACAACACGATAACATACTATCACAAAACAGGATATCTAATCAATTGGGCCGGTCTTGGGGCCTTTGACCCACAAGTACAGTGAGGAAAACTCACCTCACAAACTGAACAAAAGTTGATGAGGTCTCGACTCCGCATCTCAACTCTAATCGACACCTATTCCAACTAAATGACCAAACTCAATCAAAATCCCAAAATACCCTAAAGGTTAAACTTGGTCAAAGTTAAAGTCAAAATGGTCAAACCAACTGAGTCAACCTAACCGAGTCAACTTAGAGTGAGTATGTGGGGCGTACTCCGAAGGTACGCTGGGTGTACTCGCATGTTGACCACCATCGGGGTGGTTGATCTCGTACATAGGGCGTACTCCAGGTACGCGGGGAGTACTCCCAAAAGCCTCAAGACTCAATAAGTGCTTAATGGCTTATGCACCTACGTCTATTTTTCAGATCCATGGCTAATATACCCTCAAGAGTTGTAAAGTTTCCAACTTTAGGACTTTTCATGTCCATTAAGATTTTAACTCAACTTCTTAATGGGTCAAGAACATGCTATGTTCCTTAATCATCATTTAGGGACCAAAAAGGTGATTTAAAGAGCAAAAACCTAGATCTACAAGATAGAGTGGTAAAGATCCAAGCTTTATACCTTCAAGATGTTGCAAACCAAGTAGAAGTCCCAGATCCAAAGTGCAATCAACTCCAAGATCTTCTCATCACCTTCTTCTTTCTCCAAAACCACTCCAAAGTCCTCTTAAAAGCTCAAAGTTTCTCTCTCTCTCTCTCTCTCTCTCTCTTGCTCTATGGTTGCTTGAGGGTCAAAATCACAGAAGGAGGCTGGTTAAGAAGAGGATATGATTCTATAAGGTTACTTAAATATGAGACAAAGCTCGTACTCCCTTCATATGAAGTGTACGCCCAGCGTACTAAGTCACGCCTTAGTACGCTTAGTGTACACACGTACGCACACAGTACTCCTCAATCCTAATTTTACCAAAATGCCACTAAGGGCCCTTTTGCACTCTTTTTCACACTTAGGGACCAAAATGCAATATAACTCAATTATAGGGTCAAATTTAAAAGTACCTCATCATCGGGATGTTACACCTTCATCGTTTGATTCTTGAATCTCTTCAAGATCAATGGTGCTCCTACTGTCCTATTTTCATATGAGCTCTCTCTCTTGAAAGACTCCTCTTCGCTCTACAAGTACCATGTTCTCAGTAGATTTGTAGAACAAATATCCAAAGGACTTATGTGGGTAGCCGGTGAAAATACATCTCTCACTTTGAGGTTCAAGCTTGTCGTGAGTCTCTCGTCTAACGAAAGCTTCACAGCCCCAAACCTTGATATGTGCTAACGAGGGAACCTTCCCTGTCCACATCTCATGAGGTGTTTTGGCAACCTTCTTAGTTGGGACAAGATTAAGAATATGGGCGGCAATCTCTAAGGCATACCCCCAGAACGAAATTGGAAGAGAAGCTCGACTCATCATGGAACGAACCATCTCCAACAAGGTCCGATTGTGCCTCTCATCCACACCATTACGTTGTGGTGTCCTAAGAGGGGTCAATTGTGAAAATATTCCACATTCCTTGATGTAGTTGTGGAACTCGATGCTAAGATACTCTCCACCTCTATCTGATCGGAGCATCTTTATCTTCCTGCCCAATTGTTTCTTGACTTCATGTTTAAATTCTTTGAACTTTTCAATGGTTTCTGACGTATGCTTGATTAAGTAGATATAACCATATCTACTATAATCATCAATGAAAGTCACATAGAACCGATTTGCATCCCTTATGGTGGATCTGAATGACCCACACACATCTCTGTGTATTAGGTCCAACAAACTTTCACCTCTTTTACAAGATCTAGTGAAATGTGATTTTGTCATCTTACCCAAAAGACAAGACTCGCATGCATCATCCGACCTTAGGTCAAATGATTCCAACACTCCATCATTTTGGAGTTGGGTAATGCGTTTCTTGTTAACGTGTTCAAGACGACAATGCCACAAGTATGTTTTGTCTATACCATTAGACGAATCAAGTTCAAATACACTATTGCCTAAATTGTATACACGCATCACAGTTTCATACATACAATCACAAGGTAAAGCTTCAAAATTAAAAACCCCATTTTTATAAGCAGAAATAGAACCATTCTCATTATTAAAATAATATCTAAAACCTTGTCTGAACAATGCATGAAAAGAAATAATGTTCCGTATCATTTCTGACGAGTAGCAACAATTAATCAAATCTAAAACAACACCATTACTAAGCACTAGAATATAAACTCTAATCTTGGTGACAGGTGAAGGTCGCCTATTCCCCATGATCAAGTCCATTCTATCGTGCTCCTCCTCCCCACTTCTTATTAGCCCCTACAAATCAGAACAAATGTGAAATCCACATCATGTATCATGGACCCAAGAACGAGAAGATGATGAGTTATTAGAAGAGACTGTGTATATATGTGCAGAAGTCCGCTTCACCTTGCCATCTTTAATGTCTTGCAGATACTTTGGAAGCTTCATTTCTAATGCCATTTGTCATTGCAGTAGAAGCAAATGGCCTCTTTGGGATCAGCGATAGGAGGAGCATCATAATTAGATTTACCTTTGGGTCCATTGCTTGACGACCCAACTTGGGACTTTCCCTTCCAGTTTTTCTTTGGATTACCTTTCCTCTTCTTCCCCTTCCCTTGACCAATGGCCATAACGGTAGCAATAACAGGAGTGGAGGCAATGTTCCCTTCATCCCTGCTTCAGTTGTTCGCAGGAGGTTGTGGAATTGAGCCAAGGTGGTCTCATTGTTGTTCAGATGATAGGTCAAGATGAACTGATCATAATAAATTGGTTAGGAGTTCAAGACTATGTCAATAGCCAACTCCTCATCAAAATGCACATTGAGCCTAACAAGGGGATCCACGTATCGTTGCATCCTTTATACGTGGCTGCTAACAGACTCTACCTCTTTCATTTTGCTTGCTATGAGGGACTTTACCACCTCGTACTTTTCTTGACAAGCTCGCTAAGAGTACTTTTCCATAAGTCCCTTATTCATCTCGTATGGCCAGTATCCTCATAGCATCTTTACAACTCAGGAGTCATGGTGGCTACCATGATGCAAGCAACTTTTGTCGCATCATTGTGGTGCTTCTTGTAGGCGGCTATTTCTTCAGGAGTGACCTTCTCTTCGTCAATCTCATTTAGTTCTTTCTCAAGGACATACTCATTGTCCTCGAAATGAAGGGCCATTTTGATGTTGCGCATCCAGTCGTTGTAGTTGGTTCCATCCAATGTCACATTCGAGCAGATGTTCAACAACGAAAAGTTATGGAAGGAGGAGGAGGAGGAGGAACCAGAAGCATCATCTGAAGTAGATATCTATAAAAAGAAGGTGGTTTTAGTGAGATAAGAATAATCCTTAATATAACAACCTAAAAATCAAATATTAAGGCTAGGATCCAACTAAAAAATTCACATATTAGAAAATGGATGTCGTAATCTAATTGTAAATTTTATAAAGGTAGGTAAATAATGATTTACCAATTCCACCAATCGAAAACGAAATTTGAAAAGAATTAAGTTAAGTGAAATTCCTATATCTTTTGAGATTCAATGAAACTATTCAATGGCATGTTTAATCTTAGATTATGCTCTTCCATTTGTGACTGGGATACTGAGGATCATAAACAAAATGTGAATAACCATGCAAATTAGCGTGTCACTATCGATGTCTTTTATGATCTCATTTTAATGTGCCGGTTAACCACACGCGCTCCATTAATCAATGATAATTTTTGAGATGCCCATTATTACTCTTTATAGTCACTATTAGTGTTCCGGTTAACCACACACGCTCCACTAACAACTATAAAGTATAATGTGCAATTTCATGGGATAGGATACAAATTAACATTTTTCCTAAAGAAACTAAGATTGTGATTTTAATAAAAAAGTTTAGTTACTTTTAATAGCATTATACTTTTAATGAGAATTAATTTGTCCTATCAAACCCATTGCACTAACGACCCTCCACCATACAAGAGAGCGGTGGGTAAGAATGGATACCCAATGACGGTCATTTTATAGGCCACTTCCTTAAACTCCCCTTATAGTATGACTTCGTGAATGAGGCGTACTAGCGGTTTGACTGACTTAGTCTTATACATATAGTAATTATTAAACTTTTAATTTTACATATAGTATAAGGTGTATTTTAAAACTTTTTCAAAATACTAGGTTTATATTCAAATGTCGAAAATTAAATAATTAATTTAAATTTAAAAATAAACCAAACGATTTAATAATTGTCTATTAACTAACATTTAATTAATTATATTAAATCAAATAAGGATTATCCAATCAAATTGATCAATTAATTTACTCATAATCTTTATACCCCTAAATTTTCGAAAATAGGTATAAGATTTATCCAATTTTAATTATCCTTTTTAAGGGCAAGTAAAAAGATAATTACCAAAATTAAAAAAAAAATCCCTAACCTACCATTTTTCGAAATATTTCATGCGGAGGAAGGTAAGCGATTCAAGTCCTTACCTTAATTTCGAATTTCTTGGGGAGGAGGGTTAGGGTTTCAAACCCTACCCCTAATTTCGAAACTTAGGGGGCAAGAACCCTAATCCAATTTCGAAATGTGTTGCCTTATAGGGTTTAATTGCCATAAAACCTAATTTGATCAAATTCAACAATTATAGCAAATTCAGTTGAAAACAAACCTAATGCTCTGATACAACGGATGGGTTTTAGGCATAACAAAACAAACTTAAAACTCTTACGTGTGCATGCAACCTAAAACAAGATCTATGTTTTCACTATTGAACCTATAACTATGAACATCAAAATAAGAACCCTAGGAACCCAAGGTAATTTTCGAAATTACTAAAGAAAAGGTTTAGGGTTACATACCTTTTAGTTGTTATAGTAAACAACTAGAAATCCTCTTGTTGATCTTTTGGAAGCAAGCACCACAAGCGTCGTGCCTCTAATGGAATCACACCCAAGCTAGCAAGAGGAAACTTATAGAGAAAGGAGAAGAGAGCCAAGATTTCGTCCAAGGGTTGTAGAAGGAAGGGATGCACGAAATTAAAGGCTAGGGAGGCCTTTATATAGTTGAGGAATCTTGGGGCCCAAGCTAGGGTTTAAGGGATAATCCCTAGATTCCCTTGCTTGGTGACCAAGCAACCCAATCCCTTATCCAAAGGGCCTTGGACGAAAATTTCAGGCATTCCCTAGAAGTTTTCGACCACCTCATCTAATGAGGTTCTAGAGCCTTCCCTCCTCAACTTTCAATAAATAACCAAACAGTCCATGTACTCTTAATTAACCAAACTTGTCCCAAAAATTAATTCCAATTAATTTCTGATTAATTATTAATTAAATAATATGATTTCTAATTAATATATTATTTTCATAATACATTAATAAACCATTTATTTAATTTATTATTCACATAATAAATTAATCTCTCTCTCTAAAATTCATTCTGCCAATTGCTTGGTTTGAGGGTAACCCAAAAGGATTGTGCTACTATCAATTCAAGTATATACTAATTTTAGTTATGGTCTTAGACACCTAATTCAACACAATGGTCATGGATTCACTAGATTCCCTTCAATGTGTATCTTTAGGTTATTAACATGTACATACCATCTATATGCCAAGTAAGTTTGCGAGAACTCACCTCGAATATTGATATGATAATCCATACAAAGAGCTAAGTGGTAGAGATACAATCTCGAATCATTACATATATAATCAAACCTAATATTGCAATTCCGATAAAAAAATCTAGCTAATCCTTTTAACTATCTCTCTTAAGGGAAAAAATACCATTTTGTCCTTATCCTAAGACCTAAGGTACACCTCTTCAAGCAATTTGACAAAAAGTCAACTTGGTGATCGGTCAAAAGTTAACGGTTAATGGTCTCTGCACCGTGGCGAACTAAAACCGTACCGTGGTCCAATTTATATCATTTTATGGGTCGTCATGCAATCGTTTACCACATCATGGACTCCTATTGACCACGTCATGGTCCTCTTTAAGAAAAAAATCACGACGATTCTGCTCGCTACACCGTGGTCAATTATTGACCATGCCATCGGTTGCTTGGTATTATCATTTTCCTTGCACATCTCTTTATCTGTTAAGACAGCCCATGATACTTTACAAAAGGCTTCTTTACACCATTAAGAACCATAAAAATCATAACTTTGTGGACATTCATGCCTAATGAATGTCCTTCTCTAAATTTAGGTCTAAATAGAGTAAATGGGGTCAAAACCCCATGCATTACCTCAAACACGAGAAATAATTCAGATTTAGAATATATGAGAGTTATAGGACCTCAAGGAGTGATATAGTTGCAAGCTCTGTCATTTCTAATCTTTCAAACTTACTCAACACAAGAAAGTTTGCTAATAATCATAGATCTAGCAAGAAAAGAACATAAAAGAGAGAGCTTGAATGCTTTCAAAGGTGCAAAACGAGCTCTAGGTTCTTGAATTTGCTTTCTTGAGTGCTCAAAGCTATCAAGATGCACTTCTTCAACCTCAATGAAAAGGAAGTTAGGGTTTTGGAGTTGGATTCTGGAGGAGAGGGAGGTTGGGATTGGGGAAAACCCTAACCCCGTCATTCTTTAAATAGGTTCATGATCCAAGACATAGGGTTTTGGTCATTTAGAGGTGTCACGTCGTGGTAAAGATATCCCCAAACCATGGTAAAACACTCACCGTGACGTGGAAAGACAAAACCTAAAACTTTCAACAATCATACCTAAATTTGGATGCTACATAGAGAAAGAGAGAGATAGAGAAAGAGGGAGAGAGAGAGAGAGAGAGAGAGAGAGGGAGAGAGAGAGAGAGAAAGCAAGAGTGAGGATGATGAATTAGGTTTCTAAGTGTCTCTTTCTTAATTTTGTAGCTATGCTAATTGTTGGAGCAGGAAATACTCTGTAATGATGAGTAACAACTATATGCTAAGATATTTATTTGTATGTAAAATCCTATTTTCTATATTGATATACGAAACAGATGAGCAGTTATTCATGTGTGTGTACCTCAATGCAGACATTAGACATAAGGAGATTGTTGGCTACGATTTCTCTACCAAGCCTCTTTTGTGTTCACATTGTATTTTCTATTTTATATATATATATATATATATATATATATATATATATATATATATATATAATTCATTATCATTTGAGACCTCATGTTTAACTCGATTATCGTTATTGTTGTTATTATTTCACACTTGCTATAACATCCTAAAAACCATGATAAAAATTTTTCATTTTCATAAAACATTCCTACAAAACCATAAGGTAGTAAACCATTGTTTTAAAATCAAATCCATAGAATCAGAGTATCACAAATCTCTCAAAACATAAATCAGCAGGAGGATGTGTACGATCACACCTTCGTATTCCCACAATCACCAATGGTAACAACTGGGTCAGCATGAAGCTTAGTGATTTCCCTCAAAATACCCCACACAACAATATATACAATTTGTAAAACTCGTTTCCTCGAGTATATTTGTTGTATTATTAAAGTTTTAATTTTTGGGAAATTTGGTCATACGCAGGGTGTAAGTTAGTCACCTACGCATGGCATAGGTCAAAAAGTCTTTACGAGGGTTTAATGCTCTACGCAGGGCAGATATATATATATATATACACACACACACAGGGCCTAGGTGCGCAGGGTTTAAACCCTAATTATAGGGTTGTGAGCCATATTTAAGGGCCTTAACTCCTTGATACCCTCTCCATACTCATCCGCCACCCTTCCATTCATTCACCTCGAAACCTAGCCCCTTAGTGTGAACGTTGAAGCATGTGAGTGGTTCTTTGTGTCTTTTATGAAGAAGGGGACCACTAAAGGAGTGCTTGGGAGACCATAGCTTATAGATCTAGACTTTTCTCTTGTTTAACATTTTCGAGGAGGTATAAAGCTTAAACCTTGATGATTCCTTTGATATATCTAGTTATTTATGGGTTTTTATGAGCTTTTTGTCCCTTAACCTTGGTCCTAGTGAGTATGAGCTACTCTAGGCCTCATGAGTGGCATTTTCTAACATTTCTGAGGTTGTAGAGTGATAAAAATGGGGGCTTGATCACTCTCATCCTTCCATGCATAAGTTAGTGAGCATTGTAGTGTTTTGTGGGTTATGGTTTAGCCTTGTGTCCTTATAAGCCATGCAAATGCATAAATTCAATAACCTTATCACTTAGGATGTTCTTTAGGACTAGATTCGAGATTTGGGCGTCTGGTCTTTGTGTATTAAGGACTTAATAACAAGTAGGAAAAACATACTAATTACACAGGCCGTAATTTTGGCTACGCAGGGCATAGCCTGATTTTTCCCTGTTTCCATTTAAAGGCTATACGCTTGGCATAGAGCATGGTATGCATGGATTAGCTCCAGAAGTTGATTTTTTGGTCAAAATGGGTTTTAGGTCAGGTAGGGTGGATTCTAGCCATGGAAGGGTAAAATGGTCTTATACCCAAGTAAGACAACTGTGAACCAAGACCCTGAGGTGGAATAGCATCTTAATTATGATTAAAGTTTTATTGTGAATTTGGTTAGTGTGAGGAGTTCCAGCATCGGCAGTTTGGGTGTGCGTATTGCCTATCTTCAGATTGAGGTGAGTCTTCCCACTCTATTCGTGGGTCGAATGTACCAATGTCGGCCCACTAGATTGTGCTATTTGTCTTTATGACTCATGCATGTTTATGTTGGGTTGGGCCTATTTGTATTTTGGGTTGGGCCCATTATTATGTATGTTGGGCTGAGCCCATTTGTATGTTGGGTTGGTCCCATTATTATGTATGTTCGACTGGGCCCATTTTATGTTGGGTTGGGCCCATTATTATGAATGTTGGGATGGGCCCATTTGTATGTTGGGGTGGGCCCATTTATATGGTAGGTGGTATTTTGGGGAACTCACTAAGATTTGAGCATATAGTTTTGTTGTTTAACATTTTCAGGTACTACTAGTTCGAAAGGGAAGGCCCCGACGTGATTGCACAACATCCCATTGATTTTATTCCACATTGACATTTGACTTTCACTCTGATGTTGAGAATATTTTATACTATGGTTGATTTGGAACAAATCGGTTGTATTTTTGGGTGTTTGAAAAATGAAAATTTTATCATTATTTTTGGGATGTTACACAATGCATGCAAAAGGCGTACATCATACGGTTGGACTGCCACCTGAGCCTTCAGCAACAAGTTGGACCAGTTCTTAGCTTACAACATAAGATGGACCGCTCCTTTGGGCCTATAGTATTAATTGGACTGCCCGAGTATCTTGGCCTTCAACTCAAAGCAGGACCGCCTCAACCCAACCACATTATGTTGATATGCAAACAATAATCAATAACCAGCAAGTTCGGGTAATCATAAAGATCTACCAATCTAACAGATGACTACAACTTAGCAACATCCTATATACAAGGATATATAACACAATCTAGTGGGCCGACATTGGTGCCTTCGACCCATGAGTACAGTGAGAAAACTCACCTTAATCCGACAACAAGATGGACCACACACCCAAGCTAACGATATCTAGTCCCTCACGCTAAATACATAATAAAACCATAATTATTAATTAAGGTGATAATTAACCCCCAGAGAGTCTTGGTTCATAGCTAATCCTCCTTGGGCAATACACCATTTTCCCCATTAAAGACTACATCCCACACAGTTGACCAAAAATAAAATCGGTCAAAAAGTCAACACTCAATCTTAAGTTGAGTTACATCCTGCCTAGAGCTACTCCCAACGTACAGAGGCTACGCCCTGCATAGAGCCCCTGATCTATAACGCCCTGTTCCGAATCGTGTTCCTAATTCGGGACTGTGGCTCGAAGATGGGTTATCATAAGGCTTAGGTCCTTTGGAAGAGAGAGATCTAGACCCATTTAGGTACGGACGATGTATTGGAGGTAATTCGGGAGTTGGGTGGTCCATTGGAGCCAAGGGGCATATCGGTAAAGTGGTAGTTCGAGCTCTTTATGAATTTTGGATTTTCGTTCGAAATGTTTTGAGGTGAGGATAAGTTGATAGATGCGTAGAGCTTCTCGCCACCTTTCCGTGGATATAAAGAACGTCAAAAACGGAGTCGAAACGAAGAAGTTATGGTCGTTTGAAGTTGGAGTGGTCAGGGTGAGTGATCGTTGACTTATTGACCAAGTTCATTTAAGGCTCATGACATGAGCATTAAGGGCTCACGACGTGAGACGCACCTGATGCACCAAAACCCTTATTTTCGGGTATTTAAAGGTATGGGATGATTAGGTTTGCTTCTCCTCAGCCTCCTTCACTCCCAAATCACTGAAAAAACCCTAATTTCGGCCTTCTTGAGCCCTTGAGCCATTGTTGGTGGTGTTGGTGTGTTATAGTGGTTGATTTCTTTGAAGAAGAAGAAGAAGCTCTTGGTAAGTTCCTTTTGGCAAGATAAGCTCCTCCTAATGACACTTTTGAGCTCATAAGCTTCTGTAAGTCTCAAAGATCCCACCTTTCTCCTTCAATCTTGCTAGATCTAGGTTGTGGTGACCTTCTTTGCATGGGATCTTGAAGTATCATGCATGGGGTCCATAAAGTTAGCAACTTTATGGACCATTGAGTCATTTGCTATGCTAGAACCCCTAGATTTGGATTTTGGTGCAAGTTATGGGCTTCAAGTTTGAATCTTGATGTTTATACCCATCTTTTGACCTAACTACTATTTAAGTCATGTATTGGACATATGTTACTAAAAAGCTTTGATTTTTATGGTCCTTGAGGTCAAGGAAGATCCCCTAGACTATCCCATGTTATGGCTTAAAGGATTAAGAGCTTAATGCTCATTTTTGGTCAGAACTGGACTCACGATGTGAGGAATGAAGCCTCACAATGTGAGTACGTATTCGAGAAAGTTCATGGACTGAAAAACACGACCTCATGACGTAAGAATGAAGAGCTCACGACGTGAGCAGCCCCTGTGCAAGTTTTGGACTCTTTGATGATGGGCTAGCATGGTTTTGGACTTGTCATTTGGTTTGGGCTCTTAATGGGCTAAGGAATTGAGAGTAATGGACTTCTGGTTGGTCTTGCCTTGCTAGGCTTTCCCTAATGGGCCTTGGATGATGAATTGGGCCATAGCGGGCCCAATGGGTTTGGACCTTTGGGCCATCGGAAAGTCATTGGTTCAGCCAGTGGAGTATTAGCAGGGCTTCAGTAGTGCAAGGTGAGTCTCCTCACTATGTGTATAGGCCTACGGCCACAATGCCGGCCCATTTAGTTTATGTATGGTAGGAAGACCTGGGGGTTAGCCCTATGTATTATGTATGAAAGACTAGGGGGTGGCTCTTGGCACATAGTATGCTATTATGTATGATAGGAAGACCCGGGGGTTAGGCCTAGGCAATATGTATGAAAGACCAGGAGGTGGCTCCTGGCACAATGTATGCTCATTAGCTAAGTAAAGTAGTATGTATGCTAGTTGTCTTTGTGACACTTGCATGGAAGACCAGGAGGCGGCTGTTGGCACTTGTCTGTAAGACCTAGGGGGTGGCCCCCGGCTTGGCAAGAAAGACCATGTGGCGGCCCGTGGCGTAACAGCAAGACTATGTGTGACACATAGCACCCTATTTGATATATGATTGAGATGTATCGTTCACAGTATGTATGGCATGTATGGCCCAGTTGATATGTATGGTATGTGGTATTTGGGGAACTCACTAAGATTCGTGCTTACGGTTTATAGTTTTGGTTTCAGGTACCTTCAGTTTTCAGAAAAGGAGCTCGGGACGATCGCAGCGCATTCACCCATATTATTCCGCATTATGTGATCTTTGGGATTATACTCTGATGTTTATTTTAAATGAAACATTTTCAAAGTTCGGAACAAAGTTGTTAAGTGTTTTTCTTATATTAAAAACAAAATTTTTAGCCTTGAATTTTGGGATGTTACAAGTTGGTATCAGAGCCTTGGTTTGAGGGATTCGGACATACTTCCGGTGTGTCTGAACTCAAACTGAGGACGCGGTATGAAATTTTTTAAAAGAATAATCATTTTTATAAAAAGGGTTTTAAAAAGAGAAAAAGGGGGTGATGCGTGCAATCAACCGAGCTCAAGCAAGTGGTTCCCAAAATACCAATACATGTTTGTTATGTGATATGATATGATTATGTGATTCGCATGCTAGATTAGAGCTAAGGATCTAGGAAGGATGCCTTTGTATGTTTATATGAGCTTGTAGAATTGCATGCTAGAACTGATCAGCCAGTGGTAGGATAGCCTGTTTAGGTTATGTCTGATTTTATGAGCCTTAAATTACATGCTAGTATAGATTCTTGATAAGAGGATAGAATGGCTAGATTGGAGTATGATGGTTAGATTTACCATTGTCTGAATGTTGTTTGCTTGTGCTTTGTGGGATTCTTAGTGATGTGAGTTAGCTACTAAGCGAATATGCTAAGTCACATGGGACACAGGCCGGATAATCTCAGAGTGATGGACTTGACCCTATTGCGCAGCTCTTGTCTGAGTCCAACCGTTCTAGGGATGAGTCTTTCACTCGAAGGATTATCTTATCTCTGTTACATGTGGCTATATTCATGACGTAGCTAGTTGACATTACTGGGAATCTTTCAGTAGCTGAGGATTGGGTGGGCTCGGGAACCTAGGAAAGCCTAGGATATGTTTCAGTGAGCCTAGCGGTGTGGTATAGTGAGTTTTGGTGTTTGTGTTGAGAAGGTGGCTTAGAGGATTCGGGATGATTGTTGAGGAAAGTATAGGGTGGAAGGTAGTAGTGGGCCCGTACTACTGAAAGCACAGGATTCAAACTCGAATCGGTGAAAGTCTTAGAGAATCTAAAAAGCTTATGGGGAAAGGACCCTTGGTTATGTTTTGACTCTTGGAATGTTGTATTTCAGTTGGAGACGAGCTCTCAGGGAGATGGTCCAGGATCGGGTTCTGGCTAAGGTGCAGACGCTGAGCCGATTAGCGAGCAGTTGCGAAAGTTCATTTCATCAGAGATTTCTCGTTGTGTTTCAGAGATAGTGGATGAGCGCTTGGGCGCATTTCGTAAGGAGGTTATGGCTATCATTGGAGCTCGCACAGTTACTTTCCGGGAGTTCCGTGCTTGTGTAGCCCCTGCGTTTCATGGGGAGAGGGATCCCATTATCAGTATGAGATGGTTAGCAGATATGGCTAACGCATTCAGGACGAGTTTCTGCGCCGAGGAGGCGAAGGTCAGATATGCTTCCTGCCTGTTGAAGGATCGGGCATGTGATTGGTGGGAAGAGGTCAGTAGTGAGTTGGGTGATGATGTGGTCGATGCTATGTCGTTGGATGACTTCTCGACCAGGTTCCGAGCTGAGTTTTCACCAGCGATTGAGGTACAACAGTTGGCGCGAGAGTTCCTAGATCTCCGTCAAACTACGGAGACTGTGGCGGAGATCACTGCCAAGTTTCGGGAGAGGGCATTGTTGGTACCGCAATATGTAGAAAATAAGGAGATGAAGAAAGTAAGGTACCACGACATGCTGCGGGATGACATGAGGAAGTTCGTGAGTATCTCAGGGTGCGAGACCCTGAATGACATGATCTCTAGAGCCCGAGAATATGAGATTGATTTGGATCACATTGAGAATAGGAGGTCAGATCAGGTGTATACTTTGGAGCCCGGGAAGAGACCCAAGACTTCATATCAGCGATTGGTAGGCTGGCAGAGCCGTAGTCAGTGCAGCACGTGCGGGAAACTGCACGAGGTAGTTTGTCACTCCTGGGGTTCAGGCTGCTACAAGTGTGGCAGGGATGGTCACGTCAGCAGGGGCTGCCCACAAGGGGCAAGCCCATTATGTTTTCACTGCGATCAAGTGGGCCACAAGTAGGCCTACTGTCCGACGATGAGTGGAGGGGTAGTAAGCACGTTTGCTCCGGACATTTTGAGGATCACTGATGGACGAGAGGAAAGGACAGGAGCCCCAGCAGAGAGGAGTCGGACTTTGCAGTGATATGCAGGAGATCAGGATTACAGCAGGAAATGTTTCAGGTATGTATCAATTGCTCTTTTTGATTCTATCGGTATTATGGTTGTTCTTGCCTCGGTCTCGGGTAAGAGTATGTATGAGTTATCTCCCTATTTGTATTCGGATTGTATTTGTGAAAAATATCATATGCCAATTGCATTCTGGGAATTTTTAGTAGCTAGTGGAAGGTCATTTTCCTTTTTCTGGTTCGAAGTGTTCAGTGTTATCTCGGTTACGGCCGAGATCAGTTCAGGAGCATCATGAGAAAATCTATGGTCAAGGTTCAGCAGGATGGTTATCCATCATCGCTAGGATTCGGTGAAGTTCAGTCTTTGTGCTAGGGATAGGTTTTGGAGGCATCAAGAGAAGCAGACTATCGCTAAAGAAGTTTCTCTGAGCATCGGCTAATTGGACTTTAAGGATGGGAGGGACATCAGGTTAAGATTATGGGATCATTAGTATTGGGATTTTAGAAGGCATTCATCTAGTCTTCAATGATTGTGCGATCTTTGGAATAGGCTAGTAATGGATCGCTAGCAAGGTTAGGCATTGGTAGTTAGCGTGTCTATCGTGTAAGGAAGGAAGGAATTGGAATCCTCCGATTCTCGCGTGCCGTGAAGACTTAGTCGAAGCTAAGTGGGGGAGAAACGATCATGTACTCAGAAGCAAAAGCGGTTTTGAAAATAGGATAAGTTTTGAATCCTTGTCAGAAAGAAAGATGGCCCAAGCGGCTGTATGGATGGAGGATAGTGTGAATTGGAAGTTCGGAAAACTCGCAAATAGTGAGATCGCATTCTCGGGATTTTTGATAGCAGGCTTCAGAAAAATTAGATTGGGAATTTTAGTCAGGACATGAGTTCAACTTGGGATATTAGAACGTGCATGTATGCTCGACCTTGGGTGTGTTCGGATTAGTAGTCAGCGGAAGACCATGGTCAACGGTTGAGTTAGTGTGGAAAGTGTTGTAAGACTACGGGTCAGCCGTAGCATTCACTAATAGCCAATCAGCATGGAAAGTGTTGTAAGACTGCGGGTTAACCGTATCACTCACTAGTAGCCAGACAGTGTGGGAAGTGTTGTAAGACTGCGGGTTATCCGTAGCATTCACTAGCAGCCAGTCAGTGTGGAAAGTGTTATAAGACTGTGGGTTAGCCGTAGCATCCACTAGCAGCCAGTCGGTGTGGAAGCTGTTGTCAGACTACGGGATAGCTGTAGCATTCACCAGTGGTCAGATAGTATGAGAAGTGTGGTAAGACTTCGGGGTGGCCTGTAGCATTAGTTGGCAGATAGTGTAGAAGTGTTTTAAGACTATGGGGTGTCCCATAGCGTTCACTAGTTGGCAGATGGAGTAGGAACGTTGTAAGACTGCGGGGTGGCCCGTAGCATTCGTTTATTGGTATAGTAAGACTGCGGGGTGGCCCGTAGCACTCGTCAGTAGCCGTTAGTATATTGGTATAGTAAGACTGCGGGGTGGCCCATAGCACTCGTTAGTTAGTCGTTAGTATATTGGTATAGTAAGACTGCGGGGTGGCCCGTAGCATTCATTAGCGGTCATTTAGTATGGAAGCGTAAGACTGTGGGGTGGTCCGTAGCATTCGCCGATCCCTATTCGGTAGTGAGAATGTGGCAGATGCGTGATTCGCTCACGGATTTCTTCAGATGGTTTAGGCTAGGGAGGGACAGACGCACGGATGTGATTAGGCCACAGTATGATTGGATTCGGAAAACGGTAGGTCGTTGGAGACCAGGAGTGATGTAAGACTACAATGGTTCTGGTGGCATTCATCTTTTGTAGTAGATTCGGTGGCGACAGGTAGTCGGACAGTATGATCTGGAGGATCAGCAGGAATAATGCAGCCATGAGTTGCAATACGATTGGGGCAGGTTTCGATAGCCGAAGTTCTCTTTGGAAGTCGCGGGAGGCGACTATGAGGTTGCGCTTTAGCTCAGCAGCAGAGTAGGAATCCAGTATTCTGGATAGCGACGGTAATTTGGGATTTTGTGTAGAGTATCTGGTGGACAGGAAGATGCTAAGGCACTTACAGTTGGATTACATAATCTTAGTGTATTTGATTTGACCTAGTTGCGCAACTCTCGTATGAGTCTAACCGCTGCAGGGATGAATCTTCTACTCGAAGGATTATCTGAGACTTCTGTCAAGTATAAGTATTCTACAGCTGGTTATTGTTAGTGGCTTTGTTTCCATAGGTTATATCAAGGTGATCAGAATTGGAAGTCCTATGGTTGATCAGTTGTTCAATGAGGTTCAAGCATGGTAACATTGCAATGTAAGCGGTCCGTCAGGGAGACTGACCATAATGGAATTTAGACTTTGGGAAGGCAGAAGTGGTTTACAGAAGCTTGAAGTTCGTTCTTCAGGATGGAAGTTGGGATCAGTTTCGGTTGACTTGAGAAGGTTGGTTTATGCGCAGGATCAACGGTTGCGTTCCGTGGATCAGTAGTTTTGGATATGGGTATTAGTAAAGAGTGATTTCGAGGACGAAATCTAAGTTAAGTGGGGGAGAGTTGTAACACCCTGTTCCGAATCGTGTTCCTAATTCGGGACTGTGGCTCGAACATGGGTTATCATAAGGCTTAGGGCCTTTGGAAGAGAGAGATCTAGACCCATTTAGGTACGGACGATGTATTGGAGGTAATTTGGGAGTTGCGTGGTGCATTGGAGCCAAGGGGCATATCGGTAAAGTGGCAGTTCGAGCTCTTTATGAATTTTGGATTTTTGTTCGGAATGTTTTGAGGTGAGGATAAGTTGATAGATGTGTAGAGCTTCTCGCCACCTTTCCGTGGATATAAAGAACGTCAAAAACGGAGTTGAAACGAAGAAGTTATGGTCGTTTGAAGTTGGAGTGGTCAGGGTGAGTGATCGTTGACTTGTTGACCAAGTTCATTTAAGGCTCATGACATGAGCATTAAGGGCTCACGACGTGAGACGCACCTGATGCACCAAAACCCTTATTTTCGGGTATTTAAAGGTATGAGATGATTAGGGTTGCTTCTCCTCAGCCTCCTTCACTCCCAAATCACTGAAAAAACCCTAATTTCGGCCTTCTTGAGCCCTTGAGCCATTGTTGGTGGTGTTGGTGTGTTATAGTGGTTGATTTCTTTGAAGAAGAAGAAGAAGCTCTTGGTAAGTTCCTTTTGGCAAGATAAGCTCCTCCTAATGACACTTTTGAGCTCATAAGCTTCTGTAAGTCTCAAAGATCCCACCTTTCTCCTTCAATCTTGCTAGATCTAGGTTGTGGTGACCTTCTTTGCTTGGGATCTTGAAGTATCATGCATGGGGTCCATAAAGTTAGCAACTTTATGGACCATTGAGTCATTTGCTATGCTAGAACCCCTAGATTTGGATTTTGGTGCAAGTTATGGGCTTCAAGTTTGAATCTTGATGTTTATACCCATATTTTGACCAAACTAGTATTTAAGTCATGTAGTGGACATATATTACTAAAAAGCTTCGATTTTTATGGTCCTTGACGTCAAGGAAGACCCCCTAGACTTTCCCATGTTATGGTCCATGATGGGCTAGCTTGGTTTTGGACTTGTCTTTTGGTTTGGGCTCTTAATGGGCTAAGGACTTGAGAGTAATGGATTTCTGGTTGGGCTTGCCTTGCTAGGCTTTCCCTAATGGGCCTTGGATGATGAATTGGACCTTATTGGGCCCAATGTAGTTAAGTCTTGATTGGGCCCAATGGGTTTGGACCTTTGGGCCATCGGAAAGTCATTCGTTCAGAAAAGTAAATGGATTTAGGAAAAGGCCCATGTAAGGGTTTGGGCGCAATTTGTAAAATTGGGCCATTGATGGACTTTATTAGACTTTATGGTTTTGGGCTTCATGCATGGACCAATTAGATCAAGGGTAAAATGGTCATTTTACCCTAAGAAGGATTTACGAGTTTGGACTAAGTGATGTTTTGGTACTGATTGCTCGGGGAGCCGAAGGAGTAGAAGTTCGGGGAATTGCCAGTTATCATCCAGAGGAGTATTAGCAGGGCTTCAGCAGTGCAAGGTGAGTCTCCTCACTGTTTGTATGGGTCTACGACCACAATGTCGGCCCATTTAGTTTATTTATGGTAGGAAGACCCGGGGGTTAGCCCTAGGCACTATGTATGAAAGACCAGGGGGTGGCTCCTGGCACACAGTATGCTATTATGTATGATAGGAAGACCCGGGGGTTAGCCCTAGGCAATATGTATGAAAGACCAGGAGGTGGCTCCTGGCACAATGTATGCTCATTAGCTAAGTAGAGTAGTATGTATGCTAGTTGTCTTTGTGATACTTGCATGGAAGACCAGGAGGCGGCTCTTAGCACTTGTCTGTAAGACCCAGGGGGTGGCCCACGGCTTGGCAAGAAAGACCACGTGGCGGCCCGTGGCATAACAGCAAGACTATGTGTGGCACATAACACCCTATTTGATATATGATTGAGATGTATGGCTCACAGTATGTATGGCATGTATGGCCCAGTTGATATATATGGTATGTGGTATTTGGGGAACTCACTAAGCTTCGTGCTTACGGTTTATAGTTTTGGTTTCAGGTACCTTCATGTGACAACCGTCAAATTTCGGTCAATTCAAAGTCAACAAGTCAAACCGGTCAACTCCAATAACCCTTGTATGCTAGGGTTTACGTTATGTAATCACTATACAATTCGCTATTTTAATGAGAAATCCTCATTTGGAAAGTTCATGTGTTTGATTTTCCTTAGCCTTAACAGTGCTAAACAACGAACCAAAGCGATAAAACACTATTGCACAATCATCGGGATTGTGTACGACACTAAAACACGGTTTAATGGGGTTTACGAACCTTGCGTTGTGAAGCCGGACACTCAAATTAATCACAAGCGAAACCTCTCTAAATCGTTTTCACTCTATCTCTTTCTAATTGAAATCTCTCCCAAATCTCTCTCAAAAGTTTCTTTAACTTTTTGTAATCATTTGGGTCATCTCGACCCTTAACCGGGTCAAAGATCGCTTGAAACGGGATAAAAACGAGTAAAATAGCTTTAAGGATCCGAAACCAAAGCTTTTGGACCGAAGCCTCGCATCTGAGGCCTCTGGTCCGAAGCCGTGTCCGAAGCCAGTGTCCGAAGCCCGTGTCCGAAGTCCGAAGGTCCGAAGGTCCGAAGTCAGGCCCTTTTTACCGGTTTTTCGACTACGACTTCGTTTTAACTCCGTTTTTCATTATTTTAACGTGGGATTTTCACCCAAAACTTTATTTTATAAACTAAGGCCCCAAAATATATAAATCTCCAGGGTTTTTATAAAATATATTAAAAGAATTGGTGATTGAACTAATTATTGAGGGAATATTTGCTTTTCCTTAATTTATGGCAAAAGCAACCCACTACCACCTCACTCTATGATCAGTCACTCTTTCCCACTACCCCTTGTCTCCTTAGTGGACCTTTACAGCCAATCTCCAGCTCTTCCCACGTTCTAAGAGCTGGAGGATTGACCCTCTCTCCTCATTCTCCATAAAACTCTTTCATTCCACACTTAGCAACCAAGAACACTCTCCAAAATTCTCTCATCTTTTCTCTCAACTTCAAGAACTTCAAGGCTTTCTCCAGGGATTTCTTGCTTCAATTAGTAAGTATCTTCATCATTCACATAATTATTAAACTCCATTCTACTCAAATCATTGATATCTTACACAAGTTCCATCTTATTCGGTGTTAGATTCTCGAATCATCAAGACATCTTCTTAGTGTTCTTGAGTTGAACACTTCCTCTCTCTCACTTTCATCTACTGAAACCACATAAGGTGAGTTCATACCCATACATTTACATGTTTTTCTTAAGTTTTAAGGGGAGAATACAAGTAAAATCATCAAGAACACAATTAAACTTTTTCTAACAGATTGCATCAGAAAAGTGGACGTTAATCACGGACTGTTTTGGTCAACTTAAAAATTTTAGTTTTCAAAACTGTTTAAGGTGCAAGTAGTTCAAACTCTTAGCTTTAAAATGACTACCTGCACATCTCCAAATGATTTTTCTACAATTAATGATGATTTTTACAAAACTGCGTGTCATTTCAGAAGCAAACCCGGACCAGTCTGTGATTATGAACATTTTCACCTCTGTTAGAGATCACTAAAAATCATGATAAAATTTACGAACAAACTAGACTCATATTCCAAACTCTCAAAATTTTCGGATTTGGATTTAGAGCTGTGATGATTTTTCTATAAATTTTCTAAGAACTGTAACAGAAACTGTTTTTAACGAAAAGTTGCTGTTAATTTCATTTCACCTTGTAACATGTTGAGCAAGGTGTATATCTTTATGTGACTATATGTTACTGCAATATATGACATTTTATCTTAATATTTAGACACACATCAGTTTACAAATGGATTTGGTCATATAAAATATAAAGAATAACAAGTGATTATAATCAAAGTACAATCGATACATTCAAACATTAAATAAACTATTTTGAATATAGTTTGCATACATTACCACATACTACCCTTGGTTGATAAACTATAATAGGTATAGTTTATGATACATTACATAACACATACATTTAAAAAGGGTACATTTATACAAAGGATATTTTCATTAAGCAAGGTACGGTCATACGGTACCAAGTTTTCATAACACGTAATTCCATTAATGACTTTGTGAGACATTTACTTCAAATTACCATTAAGTCCTGTATTGTAACCAGAGTCTCCTTGAGGGAGAGCGTGATACTTGTGTATAGATCTATATTGGGTTTGACAAACCCACACCTAAACTGCATGCAACAGTTAGACCGATAGGTCTGGGGTGACAAATGTCATAACATTTCCGACGCCTGAAGAACGTTGTTTTAGGCAACCTTGGTCACAGTATGGTTATAATAAACTCACATAAAGTATTAACAAACATTGGAATTTACGGGAACTTCATTAAAATTTAACGAGTTTATGTCGATTTAAACTTGCATTGTTTTACTATAAATATGACAAATTACTTGTACATTTCGGTCTTTGGGTTTTAAGACTACATTTACACATTAAGGAAAATATTGGATTTTTCTAACACAAATACTACTTTTACAAACGAAAAGCTTATGAATTCACCAACCTTTGTGTTGACACTTTTTCAAACAACTTGTATTCTCAGGAAATCATTAAACAGGTAATCAAGTGCTTTTGAGGATGGGACGCTAAGGCGTCTACTATTTCATATTTTATCAACATATTGTAATTGATTCGTAAACATGTAATTCATACAATGATGTAATTTTTTTTAATTATATATATGTTGGTTGTGTTTGCTTGAATTACTATTACAATTGCTGTTATGATACTATACATGAAGTCCTCCACCCCCGGACGTTTCCGCCATCCTTGGTTTGGGGGTGTGACAGATTGGTATCAGAGCGCACTTTATAGTGAATTAAGTATATCAAACCACATAAGATATACAAACTATAAACACAATTGGGACTAATAGTCTCTGATTTGTGCATTTTTCAAATAAATATACTTTTACAAAATAAATGATTTTTTTTTATTTAAAAGTATAAATACATGCATACATGCTCACATAGTGTCATAACTAGAAGAACATAAAATAAAAGAAGAGGAGTTGTACATTATGGGTATGCCTTGGTATATGTAAATCAAGTCTGGGAAGGATATAGCCTGATCAACTATATCTGTCCGGGAATTGACTTGCATATACCGGGGGATGGTCAGGATGGACAACAAATCTAACAAACCTAATAACAGACTACAAAGGATACTTTAAGGACTCAAAACTAAACATTTACAAATACTATAGGAGTATTTTGTGTTACTATAATAAATTATCTGATAATTAAATAGGTCTTTATTTGTAAATTAATAGCTGCTAAGTGGATGCGCTAAGGTCATATGTAACTAAGATGCTATAGACTTAGAATTTATGTATCTTTGTTTCACTTCCTGTCCTTGTTTGGTTGTGGTCTTGGAGTTAGGGTCATCTATTCGAAGGACTATTATATCTTAATCACATATGACTGGTATGCACTTTGCAACTAATTAAGTAACCGATAAAGATCATTTTAAAATATAATATATTAATTATGTCCCGACTAAATTAGTATGCACTTTGCAACTTATGACAGAACCATGCCGCCAAGAAGAAGACCAAGACCTTCCAGCAACACAGCAATACCTCCTCCGCCGCCGCCTCCACAGTTTGATCCCGCGATGTTCCAGGCTGCAGTAACAGCAGTCGTAGCGGCCGCAATGTCGCAGATAGGGACCAACGGAGCTGGTGGTTCGGGATCGGGAGCTACACACTCTAACCACGGAGACAGTACGTGGCGTGCAAAAGAGTGTTCATACAAAGACTTCACAAATGGCAAACCCGACAACTTCAATGGAAGCGGGGGAGTCATCACGTTGATGCAATGGTTTGAAAAGACCGAAGTAGTCTTTCAGGTGTGCTCCTGCCCCGAAGCGAGCAAAGTTAAGTTCGCAACCTTAACCTTCACCGGCCGGGCCCTTACTTGGTGGAACTGCCGGGTTAAGTCACTTACTCTCGAAGTGGCTAGCTCCATAACCTGGGCAGAACTAAAAACGTTGATGATGAAGGAGTACTGCCCGAGAGGTGAAATTCAAAAGCTGGAACAAGAACTTTGGAACCTCAGGATGTCGGGCTCTGACCTTGAAACCTACACCACCCGATTCAATGAATTGGCTCTCCTCTGCCCAACAATGGTTACTCCGGAGGAGAAAAAGGTGGAGCGATACCTTTGGGGACTGTCTCTCCACGTGCAAAGTAGTGTCCTGGCTTCAAGGCCAACTACTTTTGACAGTGCTAGGGAGCTGGCACAACAACTTGTTGACCACCGAGCCGGTCATAATACTACAACCACCACCACTGATAAATCAAAAGGAGGAAACAACAAAAGGAAGTTCTGGAACGAAAAGAAGAGCCAACCAGCACAGGACCCCGCTAAGAAGCAACAAATTGTTGCTGTCCATGCTGCCACTAATACTGCCACTACTGCTACCACTCCAGCACCACCGAAGCCGTATGCGGGAAAACTACCTAAGTGCAACAAGTGCAACTTTCACCACAATGGTGCTTGTAGGGAGATGCACTGTAACAACTGCGACAGGAAGGGGCACACTGCTCGTTTCTGTAAAGCGCCGGCTCAACCAATCAACCAAGTCGCCAGTACGGGGGCAACCCGGACCTGCTACAACTGTGGAGACGCAGGTCACTTCAAAAGAGACTGCCCCAAAGCACAAGCCCCTAATGCTGGTGGAGTAGGAAGAGTCCTGGCAATAGGACATGGGGAAGCAGTCGAGGATCCCACGGTGGTTACCGGTACGTTTCTCCTCAATAACTCTTATGCATGCGTACTATTCGATAGTGGAGCGGAGAGGAGTTTCGTGAGCCACCAATATAAACAGTTACTTGAACAAAATCCCCAATCACTAAAGGATACTTATGTAGTAGAAATGGCAAATGGGAAAGTAGAACGTACTAGCGATATATACTCAGAATGTACTCTCACTCTAGGCAACCATACATTTAAAATTGACCTGATGCCGGTCACCATAAAAAGCTTCGACATAATCATCGGGATGGATTGGTTAGTTCCTCACCGTGCCGACATTCTATGTTACGAAAGGGCCGTTCGCCTCAATCTACCAAATGACGAAACCCTTCTCATCTATGGTGACAAACCTAGTGCGAATTTACAAATCATCTCATGCATCAAAGCCCAAAAGTATCTCCGGAAGGAGTACCACGCCTTCTTAGCCCATGTAGTAGACAAGAAACAAGACGTGAAAGACATCAAAGACATCCCCGAAGTATGTAACTTCCCGGATGTGTTCCCAAAAGATCTTCCTGGTGTACCACTCGCACGACAAGTCGATTTCAGAATTGACTTAATACCCGGAGCTACCCCTGTAGCCAGAGCTCCATACCGCCTCGCACCATCAGAAATGCAAGAGTTGTCCAGTCAGTTGAACGAGCTTTTGAGCAAAGGGTTCATCAGACCAAGCTTCTCACCTTGGGGAGCACCAGTCCTTTTTGTAAAGAAGAAGGACGGATCCTTTCGCATGTGCATCGACTATCGGGAACTAAACAAGCTCACCATCAAGAACCGATATCCTCTACCCCGAATCGATGACCTTTTCGACCAACTCCAAGGAGCAAATTTCTTCTCAAAGATCGACCTAAGGTCAGGCTACCATCAGCTACGAGTTCAAGAAGAAGATATTCCCAAAACTGCATTCAGAACTCGCTATGGGCACTACGAGTTTGTGGTGATGTCCTTCGGTTTAACAAACGCACCTGCGGTATTCATGGACCTAATGAATAGAGTGTGTCGACCCTACCTAGACAAGTTTGTAATCGTATTCATCGACGATATCTTGATCTACTCGCGAAGCGAAGAAGAGCATCGCCTACATCTACGCCAAGTGCTAGAGACACTAAGAGCGGAGAAGCTTTATGCTAAGTTCTCTAAGTGTGAATTCTGGATTAGAGAAGTGGATTTCCTTGGACATGTGGTAAGTGAGAAGGGCATACATGTGGATCCCTCCAAGATCAAGGCAATCGAGAATTGGTCAGCACCCAAGACGCCAACCGAAATTCGACAATTCCTTGGGCTTGCTGGCTACTACCGAAGATTTATACAAAACTTCTCCAAGATTGCGAAACCACTCACCACCTTGACGCAGAAAGGTGTGTTATTCAAGTGGGAAAATAAACAAGAAACTGCTTTCCAAACGTTAAAACAAGCCCTATGCAGCGCACCGATCTTGTCTCTCCCAGAGGGAACCGAGGACTTCGTAGTGTACTGTGATGCTTCAAATCAAGGCCTCGGATGTGTGCTCATGCAGAGAGGGAAGGTTATCGCGTATGCATCAAGACAGCTTAAGACGCACGAGGTTAATTATACTACGCACGACCTGGAATTAGGAGCAGTGGTATTCGCTTTGAAGATCTGGAGACACTACCTCTACGGCACGAAATGCACTATCTTCACTGATCACAAAAGTCTTCAGCATATCCTCAATCAGAAAGAGCTCAACATGCGACAGAGGAGATGGGTGGAGTTGCTGAATGACTACGAGTGCGAAATTCGTTATCATCCGGGCAAGGCCAATGTAGTGGCCGATGCTCTAAGCAGGAAGGAGTACTCGGGCCGCCGAGTAAAATCCTTAACAATGACAATCCATTCCCACCTGACCATACAAATCAAGGAAGCTCAACTGGAAGCTTTGAAACCAGAAAAGGTGGCAGGAGAGACATTAAGGGGAATGGATAAAAACTTAGAAGTCAAGGATGATGGAGCACGTTATATCATGAACCGGATTTGGACACCGAAGTTCGGTGGACTCCGAGATGTCGTCATGAATGAAGCACACAAGACTCGATACTCCATCCATCCCGGGTCGGATAAGATGTATCTGGACCTCAAGAAATTATACTGGTGGCCGAACATGAAAGCTGAGATTGCTACCTATGTGAGCAAGTGCCTGACTTGCGCTAAGGTCAAAACCGAATACCAGAAACCATCCGGGCTATTACAACAGCCGGATATACCTGAGTGGAAGTGGGAACGAATAACCATGGACTTCATAACGAAGCTGCCTAAGACATCGGGCGGGCTTGACACAATATGGGTAATTGTAGACAGATTGACCAAATCAGCACACTTCCTACCAATGAAAGAAACCGACAAGATGGAGAAGCTGACTAGAACGTACATCAGAGAGATTGTACGACTCCATGGTGTGCCGATATCCATTATCTCCGATAGAGATAGTAGATTTACCTCACGGTTTTGGCAGTCTCTACAAAAATCATTGGGAACTAGGCTTGACATGAGTACGGCCTACCACCCACAAACCGACGGACAGAGCGAGCGAACCATTCAAACGTTGGAAGACATGTTAAGAGCTTGTGTGATAGACTTCGGTAAAGCATGGGATACCCATCTACCGCTTATCGAATTCTCCTACAATAACAGCTATCATACTAGCATCAAAGTCGCTCCATTCGAAGCTCTTTACGGTCGCAAATGCAGATCACCCCTGTGTTGGGCTGAGGTGGGGGATACACAGCTAGCTAGAGGGAAAGTCTCTAATAGCACCCTCACTGGCCCTGAAATCATAAGGGAAACCACAGAAAAGATTGTTCAAATTCGAGAGAGACTGAAAGCGTCTCGCGATCGGCAAAAGAGTTACGCAGACAAACGACGCAAACCCTTGGAATTCCAGGTGGGTGATAGAGTACTACTAAAAGTTTCCCCTTGGAAAGGAACGATACGATTCGGCAAACGCGGGAAACTAAATCCAAGGTACATCGGGCCATTCGAAATCCTTGCTAGGATTGGGCCAGTAGCATACAAACTTCGATTGCCTCAGGAACTCGACAAAGTACATCCCACGTTTCACGTGTCGAACCTAAAGAAGTGTTTGTCTGATGAGACACTCGTAATACCACTCGACGAAATCAAAGTTAACGAAAATCTCCACTTCGTGGAGGAACCAGTCGAAATCATTGATCGGGAAATCAAACGAACGAAACAAAGTCGTATTCCCATCGTGAAGGTACGTTGGAACGCTAAACGAGGACCCGAATTCACCTGGGAACGCGAGGATCAGATGAAACAAAAGTATCCATATCTCTTCCCAAACTCTTGAAATCCCAGTCAAAATGAAAATTTCGGGACGAAATTCCTTCTAACGGGGGGATGATGTGACAACCGTCAAATTTCGGTCAATTCAAAGTCCACAAGTCAAACCGGTCAACTCCAATAACCCTTGTATGCTAGGGTTTACGTTATGTAATCACTATACAATTCGCTATTTTAATGAGAAATCCTCATTTGGAAAGTTCATGTGTTTGATTTTCCTTAGCCTTAACAGTGCTAAACAATGAACCAAAGCGATAAAACACTATTGCACAATCATCGGGATTGTGTATGACACTAAAACACGGTTTAATGGGGTTTACGAACCTTGCGTTGTGAAGCCGGACACTCAAATTAATCACAAACGAAACCTCTCTAAATCGTTTTCACTCTATCTCTTTCTAATTGAAATCTCTCCCAAATCTCTCCCAAATCTCTCTCAAAAGTTTCTTTAACTTTTTGTAATCATTTGGGTCATCTCGACCCTTAACCGGGTCAAAGATCGCTTGAAACGGGATAAAAACGAGTAAAATAGCTTTAAGGATCCGAAACCAAAGCTTTTGGACCGAAGCCTCGCATCCGAGGCCTCTGGTCCGAAGCCGTGTCCGAAGCCAGTGTCCGAAGCCCGTGTCCGAAGTCCAAAGGTCCGAAGGTCCGAAGTCAGGCCCTTTTTACCGGTTTTTCGACTACGACTTCGTTTTAACTCCGTTTTTCATTATTTTAACGTGGGATTTTCACCCAAAACTTTATTTTATAAACTAAGGCCCCAAAATATATAAATCTCCAGGGTTTTTATAAAATATATTAAAAGAATTGGTGATTGAACTAATTATTGAGGGAATATTTGCTTTTCCTTAATTTATGGCAAAAGCAACCCACTACCACCTCACTCTATGATCAGCCACTCTTTCCCACTACCCCTTGTCTCCTTAGTGGACCTTTACAGCCAATCTCCAGCTCTTTCCACGTTCTAAGAGCTGGAGGATTGACCCTCTCTCCTCATTCTCCATAAAACTCTTTCATTCCACACTTAGCAACCAAGAACACTCTCCAAAATTCTCTCATCTTTTCTCTCAACTTCAAGAACTTCAAGGCTTTCTCCAGGGATTTCTTGCTTCAATTAGTAAGTATCTTCATCATTCACATAATTATTAAACTCCATTCTACTCAAATCATTGATATCTTACACAAGTTCCATCTTATTCGGTGTTAGATTCTCGAATCATCAAGACATCTTCTTAGTGTTCTTGAGTTGAACACTTCCTCTCTCTCACTTTCATCTACTGAAACCACATAAGGTGAGTTCATACCCATACATTTACATGTTTTTCTTAAGTTTTAAGGGGAGAATACAAGTAAAATCATCAAGAACACAATTAAACTTTTTCTAACAGATTGCATCAGAAAAGATGGACGTTAATCACGGACTGTTTTGGTCAACTTAAAAATTTTAGTTTTCAAAACTGTTTAAGGTGCAAGTAGTTCAAACTCTTAGCTTTAAAATGACTACCTGCACATCTCCAAATGATTTTTCTACAATTAATGGTGATTTTTACAAAACTGCCTGTCATTTCAGAAGCAAACCCGGACCAGTCTGTGATTATGAACATTTTCACCTCTGTTAGAGATCACTAAAAATCATGATAAAATTTACGAACAAACTAGACTCATATTCCAAACTCTCAAAATTTGCGGATTTGGATTTAGAGCTGTGATGATTTTTCTATAAATTTTCTAAGAACTGTAACAGAAACTGTTTTTAACGAAAAGTTGCTGTTAATTTCATTTCACCTTGTAACATGTTGAGCAAGGTGTATATCTTTATGTGACTATATGTTACTGCAATATATGACATTTTATCTTAATATTTAGACACACATCAGTTTACAAATGGATTTGGTCATATAAAATATAAAGAATAACAAGTGATTATAATCAAAGTACAATCGATACATTCAAACATTAAATAAACTATTTTGAATATAGTTTGCATACATTACCACGTACTACCCTTGGTTGATAAACTATAATAGGTATAGTTTATGATACATTACATAACACATACATTTAAAAAGGGTACATTTATACAAAGGATATTTTCATTAAGCAAGGTACGGTCATACGGTACCAAGTTTTCATAACACGTAATTCCGTTAATGACTTTGTGAGACATTTACTTCAAATTACCATTAAGTCCTGTATTGTAACCAGAGTCTCCTTGAGGGAGAGCGTGATACTTGTGTATAGATCTATATTGGGTTTGACAAACCCACACCTAAACTGCATGCAACAGTTAGACCGATAGGTCTGGGGTGATAAATGTCATAACATTTCCGACGCCTGAAGAACGTCGTTTTAGGCAACCTTGGTCATAGTATGGTTATAATAAACTCACATAAAGTATTAACAAACATTGGAATTTACGGGAACTTCATTAAAATTTAACGAGTTTATGTCGATTTAAACTTGCATTGTTTTACTATAAATATGACAAATTACTTGTACATTTCAGTCTTTGGGTTTTAAGACTACATTTACACATTAAGGAAAATATTGGATTTTTCTAACACAAATACTACTTTTACAAACGAAAAGCTTATGAATTCACCAACCTTTGTGTTGACACTTTTTCAAACAACTTGTATTCTCAGGAAATCATTAAACAGGTAATCAAGTGCTTTTGAGGATGGGACGCTAAGGCGTCTACTATTTCATATTTTATCAACATATTGTAATTGATTCGTAAACATGTAATTCATACAATGATGTAATTTTTTTTAATTATATATATGTTGGTTGTGTTTGCTTGAATTACTATTACAATTGCTGTTATGATACTATACATGAAGTCCTCCACCTCGGACGTTTCCGCCATCCTTGGTTTGGGGGTGTGACACTTCAGTTTTCAGAATAGGAGCTCGGGACGATCGCAACGCATTCACCCATATTATTCCGCATTATGTGATCTTTGGGATTAGACTCTGATGTTTATTTTAAATGAAATGTTTTCAAAGTTCGGAACAAAGTTGTTAAGTGTTTTTCTTATATTAAAAACAAAATTTTTAGCCTTGAATTTTGGGATGTTACATGATCCCAAAACTTCTGTTAAGCTCTTAATACAACAAGCCAAACTCCCAGATCTGATCTAAATAAATGTCTTAATGGATAAAGTCTCTGACTTTATCCATTTGCATGTTCATAAAGAGCACAAAACCAAAACCCATGTCCATAAAGTTATCTATTCCTCAAGAACTCATGCATGTATGGATGATAGTGACCAAGCTCTCATTTTTATGACTTAACAACCCCAAAAACGTTTGGAAATGATACTCAAATAGTCTGGAGTAGCTCATACTCATAGAGACCAAGGTTATGGGGACAAAAGAATGGAAATCTCAAGAGTATCTAGATCTAACATGAAACATATCGAGGTAGGAACTTTATACATTATGGAGAGAGATGTTGGCTTGAAAATCTCAGATCTACACACCTTGAAGCTTCAATCATGGTTCTACAAGCACCTTCTTCCTTCAAATAGAACTCAAAGCTCTCTAAAAGCACCAAAATTCACAAATAGAGGCTAGGGTTTCATAGGAACGGTATTGTAACGTTCCAAAAATATGATCCAAAAATTTCATTCTTAAAAGAAAACAGTATTCCAAAAATATTATCTATACAACCCAAATGAAAATAAGTGTATCAAACATCATATCTATCAGAGTAATATCTCAAAAAAGGAAACCATGCGATGTGTGCTCTGCAATCATCCCAAGTTCTTCCATTAGAAAACCGAGTACCTGAAACATAAACTGAAAACCATAAGCACAAAGCTTAGTGAGCTCCCCATAAATACCACATTCCAAACATACTTATGGGCCCAGGCCTGGGGTTCATTCCAACCCAAAAAGCAAGTATGGGCCCCGCCCTGGGCCTCACCCTGGGGTATATTTCAACTCGAACATATCATAGTGGGCCCCACCATGGGGTATATTTCAAACCAAACATAACATAGCGGGCCCCGCCCTAGGGTACATTTCAACCCGACCACAACACAGTGGGCCCCGCCCTGGGGTATATTTCAACCCGAACATAACATGTATCACATAACAACTAGCATACTTCATAACCAGATAATGGGCCGGCTTTGGTGCCTTCGACCCGAGGTTATAGTAAGAAGACTCACCTCACAAACTGACGAATAGCTGAACAAAACACTGCTCCAACACCATCTCTACAAGTCTTCCTGAATACCAGACGTAGACCAAAACCCAATCAATACAACAAAATACCCTTTTTGGTCAAACTTGGTCAAGGGTTGAGGTCAAACGAGTCAACCGAGTTGAACCACTTCGAACGTGGGCCGTTCCATTCTTGAACGCGGGGCGTTCCAGCCCTTGACCAGAATCGCGAAGTCGAACCGGAACGCGCTGCGTTCCTCCCACTTACGCAGGGCATTCCCACTGAATCCCCAAACTTTATATTAAGGGCTTAATACCTTGATTCCTTTCGTCCAAACACAGATCTAGGTATAATATGTCACTGAGGCTCATTAAGTTTCCAACTTTATGACCTTGCATGTCCATTAAGTGCTTAAAGTCAAAGTTCTAACCTTTTAACCATTAAGACCATCTAACACATGCACGGGTTGAATACAACACCCAAGATTACATTTTTATGGTCTTAATATCTCAATAATGGATAAAGTTTCCTTATTTATCCATTAGAAATGGTCCAAGAAGTCAAGATTTAATCTTTTAAGTCAAAAGGGGACCAAAACTGCATCTTCTCAACTCAATCCATTAAGTCTAAGTTTCCAACTTCCAAATATGATTTCAAGGGACTTGTTAAGTCATAAAGTTTCCAACTTTATGACTTAGCATAACTTAATGGGACCTAAATCAAAACCTAGGTCCCAAACTTCATCAAATGACTACCAAATCATGCATGGAAGGTTTATACTCATCAAGATCCACACTTTATGACTCCATAACCCCAGTAAGGGCCAAATATGAAGCTCAAAGGTTCTGGAGTAACTTCTTCTCACAAGAACCACCACAAAAGGGACCAAAATCATAACAAAGTGCCACATAGCTAGATCTACATGAAAGAGTTATCAAGGTTGAGACTTTATACCTCCAGAAGTTAGATCTAGGTGAATAAAGCCTAGATCCAAAAGCTCCAAGTCAAGCAATGACTCTTCAAGAAGTTCCTTCTTCCTCCTTAAGCACCAAAAACACACATAAATCACTTTGAAGCTCAAGAATCACTCAATGGGGGCTAGGGTTTTGTTCTTATGGTTAGAGAGGATGGAGGTTGAATAATGGAAGAGGTTTGGGTCCATAATGATGCTTATAAATGGGCCAACCCCTAAAAACGAGTTTTTGAAATAGCCCCGCGAACGCCCTGCGTTCCCTTAGGGAACACCCAACGTTCCTAAGTTGGCCCGTGTCCATTTTCCTTTTGAACGTCATGCGTTCCCACCTGGTACGTCAAGCGTACTCGGTTTGGCCCAAAACCCCTCTAACTTCAAATGGTCATAACTTTTGCATCCTTTATCCGTTTTCGACATTCTTTATATCCACGGAAAGGTAACGAGAAGCCCTACACTTCTATCAACTTTATTTAGCCTTAAAACCAACCAAACGTAAATCCAAAATTCATGAAATGTCCAAACCAACGCCTGTACCGATACCCTTGGGCTCTAAAGTACAACCCGAACTCTTTTATCACATAACATACCTTACCCATATCCAAAAAGAGTCTAAACCTTTATCCCTTAAGACCGAAGCCAGATATTCGGGTCATGGTCCCGAATTTATGATATAACTCACTCCAACACGCCATGTCCAATCCTAAAATGGGGATTTATTCCCAACAATTGTTCCTCAAGATTCCGGGTTTTATAGGTATGAGGTGATGGAGGCTGGAAATGGGAAACAAGAAGTTATAGACCTTAAATACGGCTCAAAATCTTAGGGTTAGGGTTTTAGTCAGCAACGGTTACGGCATGTGTAGCATAACCTACGCCCTACGTAGGTCATTAAACTCGTGTTCATCATTCAACATCTACGCCATGCGTAGCATTCCTTCAGCCTACGTAGGGCAAAACCCCCAAATTCCAATTTAGCTTCATACAATCATGACTTCTTCATTTCAATTCCATTTTTGGCGTTCTTTATATGCACGGAAAGTTATTGAATAGCCCCGTAACTCTATCTAGTTATTTTTGGCTTAATACATGTAGAACTAAAACCAAAACCCATGCAAGAAGCCCGACATATAACTTTTTTTATTTTACCCTTTGGTTCCAGTACACAAATCAATGGCTTAGATCTCATAACCAATATTATCAACCTTCAATAAGGTCTAAACTTTAATTCCTCAAGGCCCAAAGTCTTTACTTGATCGAATTACGACCACAAACCCTAAATTAGGAAATTTCCCGAAACATGGTGTTACACATGCGAATCGTATATGGGATCATACAGTTTGTATCAGAGCTATACTCATTTTATATGATGAATGATCTTGAATGGCTACTTTTTTATTTTTATTTTTTTTAAATTTCATGTTTCTATACATAATTTTCTCATATTTTTATCTATAAAAAATCCTATGAGTTTCTTTCTACCATCAGATTAAAATCTAACTATCCATCTTTGCCTTTAATTTACACTCTTTTTCATTAATGTTGGTCAAATCTTCAATATGGTCCTCCATACTCACTGTTGACAATATCAACTTGAACACCTAAGGTATTTAATGATCGTACATACACGTTCAAAACACAAATGATGGTGTATCATGCTTCAACAAGAATTTTCTTGAAATCTTCTTATTATTGATATAAAGAATAGTTGGGCTCATTCGGTCTTAAACAAAAAAATAAATAAAGCGATAAATATATGGGAAAATGACACAAATGTCCTACGAAGTTTCTAGAATTGGTCCATTTAGTCCTTAAAATATTTTCATTGTTTTATGATGGAACAAAGTCGCGAGCAACATGCTTTTTTAGTCCCTGTTACCTGAAGTAGCAGGTTTAGTGTGCCACATGTACATAGTCAAACAAATATTCAAACTTTAAGGGTTTTGTGTGCCACATGTACATTATTTAATGCTCCTTTCGTCTATTTTGTAACCTATTTTTTGTCGATAAAGGATTCTCTCTTCTCACCACTACTTCGTCCTCTCTCCCCCTCACTATAACACGCCCAAAAAGCTTCTGCTTTTCCTCTGAATCTTCAATTCCATTATTGTACTATTGATACTACTGTGTGTCTAGGTTGCAGGACCATTGACAATGTTGGAAATGTCAAAGAACTATTCATAGATTTCATTAGTTTATGGTAGTTGTTGATCTTTGTCTTTGTAGGAGTTTGGATTTCTTAAGGATAAATGGGAGTTTGGTGATCTTCTGTTTGGTGTAAATCGAAAACGTGAGGTATGTTTTGAGGATTTTCCATTTGGATTTTTCATTTTGTGATGATGGTGGCTGTGATTTCTAAAAACAACAAACCAATCAAGGCCACTGTTGTTACCTTCCTAGAAAGATAATGGAATCATTGCCCTAATAAACTAACAAGACCTAAATCGAAACAAGTTTCTTCAAGATACTTATCCGCTTCCCCTTCAACTTCTTCGAATTCTTGATCATTACTTCGGAAAGAAAAAGAACCGGTACCCCTTTAAGAGTCAGAGATCACATTGAGAATACAAAACCTGGAGATCAACACCGGTGGCCGGTGAGAATTCGTCGATTAAATCAAACGGTTTTATCAAAAAGTTCAACATAGATTTCAGAAGAGCATCAATCGATGGTGTTCATGGTGGGAGATTATCTCTAGATTTAGGTTACTTCATATTTTTTTACCTAATTCAACAAAATCCAAATAGGAATCATCTGATATCGATACCGTCTCATGTGATAGCACATCTGGAATCCAAGAAACCAAACAAAATGGAACCGGAAGGGTAGTTATGTCCGCTAAATTTTGGCAAGAAACAGGATACTAATTGTGGAACCACTCCTGGATAAAAAGTAGTAAAATTTTTTTTATCTATGTCGTGTGGCAACTAAACTTGCTACTTTAGGTAACAAGGACCATAAAAACAGGTTTCTCACAGCTTTGTTCCCTCATAAAGCAATGAAAATACTTTATGGACTAAATGGACCAACCCTACAACTTCGTAGGGCATTTGTGTCATTTTCCCTAAATATATTAAGCATTGAGAATATAAATGCAACAATTTTACAAAAGAAACAAAGAATCGTTTACATTGGTCATCTATATAGAACAAGGGCATCACGCTGGAACTCAGACTCAAGCATGACCCATGGCCTATTATGGGCTTATGAGGGAATAGTTTTATGCTTAACAAGGAAAAACGATAATTTTGTCAGTTTATAGAATCAAGGATGACATCCATGATGAAAGAACATAAACCAATCACAACTAGAGGCTAGAAGAGAAAATATTGGAACAAATATACATTAGGGATAGTCTTTAAACATCAACAAAGTAGTTCAAATGCCACTATTCTTTCGATGACGTTCGATTTTATTTATATGTTTGTGAAGACGATAGTAACCCAAAACTTCTATAATAAGCTAACTTGTTAGTAAACTGAAGCCAAACTCGAGAAACTTAAGGTACATCCCTGTCTTACTGGGGGTGGGTTGGTTGATCAAAATGTTGTTAATAGACACCTCAATGCCATCAACATCAACATGGAGTAACCATATTCGCCATTGATCTACTCTACTCTTATAGAAGTAAGAATAGACACCACTTCATTATATGTTGGTCCTTAATCATTTTTACACCCAACAACATATCAAAAGGGCGAGTTTTAAAAACAAGAGAGGAATAAGCACAGTGGCCTTGATTGGTTTGTTGTTACAGGTCATTTTTCTGATATGATAATAAGCCACGTCATCTGTTTCTCTTCTTTGACTTCCATAGAATTGAACAAAATTGTAACTTAGTTGGGCTTTTTTAGACAAAAGATTAAGTTCGTTCAGTTTTCTTGAACATAAAAAACATGATTGAGGTTTTTTGAACGTTTTGGAAAATTCATTGGGCTCGTAAGTCATTTTCCCAACATAGAAATTACTAACATGTACATCCATTTTGAGTTTTGACCCGCTTAGGAACTCGTGCTTTCATCAAACCCATTTGTGAGTCATGAAATCCAAATGTTTCAAATTTTTTATACATATAGAAACCAAACATAGTATTTGTACAAACACACATGATTATTTGGGGTGGTTTTAAATCTTGCAAGTTGTGATGCAGCGTAATTCGTCTAATTAAGTGATTTTTTTGAACGGATGAATAAATTAACGAAAACCAACTAGCAAGGAGCTAGGAAAACAACTACAAAGAGTTTTTGGAGCATTGGGTTTTGTAACCACAAAGTCCAAGTTATACTACTATGGCTACTTCTATCAAAAAACCAATCGTAAGAATGTAAAACAATACTATCAAAAATTGAGCTCCTCTTCATCTTGGTGTTTTGAAACACAACACTGTTTCTAAACATCCATATCATCCAAATTGACGTAAGCATAATGACCACAAGAGTCTTCTTCTTTGCATGGGAGGAAGTAAAGGAATCAACCCAGAAAAATAAATCTGCAACACTATTGAACAAAGGGAAAGGAAGATCAAGCCACTTAAACACTCTCCTCCAAACTTCTTTCGCCACTTCACAGTGCGCAAACACATGATTGGAATCTTCTACTTGAGAGTGACAAGAAGGGCATAACAATGAAGAAATGTCAACATTTCTCTCTACTAAGTTTACCCGAGTAGACAGTCTATCTAACAACACTCGCCATATCATAATATTAACTTTTATAGGAACTAGACGACACCAACGAGTAGCACCTCCACCCTCCTGCAACAAAATAACATCAATGTGTGGTTTGGTTACATTTACCAGAAAAGAGCCATCCTTGCATAAGGTCCACTCCCATTTATCTTACTGATATGAGAGAATCACCTGCGAAAGACAAGACTTAAGAACCAAAAATTGAGTTGATGTAGTACCCCCCTCACGAACCGGTCTATTCCAATTCCACACCCATTGTCCATTAACGAGTTTGTCACTAACCAAGCACTCCTTATTTGATTCCATGACAAAAAGACGAGGAAATCTCTCCATAAGAATACAATCACCCAACCAATTTTCAACCAAGAAACGGGTACCTTCACCATTTCCAATGCACTTCCTAAGACATAAAAAAGAAACAATATTTATTTCATGCAAATACCGAAACAACTTGCTTATAGAAATCCAAACACTCGATCCATTTGGTTTTTTCTTCAAATAGACGTCATTCAACCCATGAATACCTATAATAACTTTTGCCCAAATCGAATTTGAGTCATTATGTAATCTCCATCTCCACTCGCATAATTAAAAGCCTTCAAGCTTCCAATACCTAGCCCTCTTTTCTCCTTAGAATTAATAACTTTTTCCCGCTTTACCCAAGCTATTTTCCTGTCTTTATCCATAGTTCCCCAAAAGAAACGAGCCCTTAAATTCTCAAGGACTTTAATCACAGCTGAAGGTACCTTGAAGAGCGAAAAATAGTAAATTGTCAAACTCCCACACACTGAATAGATTAAAGTTAACCTACCCCCCGAGGAGAGTAAGTTAACTTTCCAGTTGGCCAATCGTTTTTTAAACTTTTGAACCACCAAATTCCAACTATCCACACGACCCATGTTTCGCCCAACAGGGATTCCTAAGAACGATAACGGTGTAGACGCAACCAAATAACTAGTAACGGTAGCCCTGTCTTCCACTTGATGAAAATCAATACCAATCCCATATAAATTTGGTTTTTGTAAGTTAATGCGAAGACCCGAAATCAAATAAAAACAATTAAGAATAGTAATTAAATTCTCAATGTTATCTTTATTCCAAACTCCCAAGAAAATGCCATCATCTGCGTAAAAAAGATGAGAGATGTTGTATCCCGGGTCACCCACTTCCAGACCTTTAAACAACCCTTGACTAGTAGCATCCTCCATAGCAATATTTAACCCTTCCATCACCATAATAAATAAGAAATGGGATAACGGATCACCCTGCCAAAGACCTCGATTAAGAGAGAATTCCTTAGTAGGGCTACCATTAACAAGGATCGAAGCACGAGAAGACTCCAAACAAGCTTGTATCCATCTTATCCATTTATGATCAAAATCCATAAACTCCATAATTTTCAACAAATACTCCCAAGAAACCGAATCATACACCTTATCAAAGTGCACTTTGAAAATCATAGCTTTTTTTCTTCTTCTTACACCACTCAATAATTTCATTTACCATGAACGGACCATCTAAAATTTGTCTACCTTTAACAAAAGCAGACTGTGTCGGGCTAACAATAGAATCAATCACATTTGCCAGTCTATTGGCTAGGAGTTTAGATAAAATTTTATATTGCACCCCAATTAAACTGATCGGTCTATACTCCTTAATAGAAGAAGGACTATCAACCTTAGGGATTAGCGAAATAAATGAGGAGTTACACCTTTTAGGAATAACTCCATTCGAATAGAACTCCTCCATAAAATTAAATACATCGACCTTAACAACCTCCCAAAACTTCTTAATAAACCAAAAAGATAATCCATTTGGCCCTGGAGCCCGATCACTTCCACAAGACCAAACTACGGCTTTAATTTCATCATGAGAAAGTCGAGAAATTAGAGCATTTTTATGCCCAAAAGACAGCTTGCGTAACCGAGAGCTTGGCTTGGAAATAGAAGCACCCGAAAAAGCACTAAACTTTTCTTTGAAGAAATAATTAAAGCAATCTTTAACTTGGACCGGTTCTGTCACCCACTCTCCATCACTCATAATACCATTAATCATCATTTTTCTCATTTTTCTTTTAAGTATAGAATGGAAAATTTTAGAATTTTCATCACCATCTACAACCCACTTAGATTTTCCTTTCTGAGCAGCATCCATATCTTCCAATTTCTCCAGGTCCGAGAGAGATTTCAGAATATCAATTCTAGCTAAAGCCAATTCCTCATCTCGATTCCCTGCATCAAGAATAACATCAAAATCGACTAATATTTTAATCAATTGTCTCATATTTCCAAATTTTTGAGCGACCATCACTTTGTGCCATTCCTTTAATCTCTCTTTCAAAGTTTTCAACTTATTTTTAAACACAACGGATTTGTTAGTGTTTAAAGGTTCATCATTCCATTTCCAAGCATCCAACACCAATTGGTCAAACTCGTCCATAAAAAAACCATGAATGGAATAGTTTAAAATGGGTGGGACCATACTCTCTATGTTTTTCTTTTAGAACAATAGGGGCATGATCAGACCACAAAAGAGCAAGAACCACACCTATAAGATTAGGATAACTATTAAGAATACCATTAGATACCAAAAAGTGATCCAACTTTGCCATTTTCAAACAAAGTTTATCAACTCTCGTAAATCTTCTCCCTCCCAAAGGAACATCTACCAAATCAGAATTAATAATGAAATTATTAAAATATTCGGCTTCCTTCTGACAAAAATTAGGCCCACTCCTCTCAGCTTGATTACGCACCACATTAAAATCTCCAAACACCAAGTACTCCCCAACATTAGCACCCATGAAATTAGTAATAAAGTCCTAAACCGCTTTTTCGAGTATCTATCTTGAGGAGCATAAACATTAATGAGGAAACATTTCATAACTGAAGCAATAATCTCTCCTTCTACCACCAAAAAACTTTCCATCGACCACACTTTACGTTTCATAAAGACAGTCGGATCCCACACTACTAACAGCCCTCCCGACCTTCCTTGTGAAGCACTACTAGCAACATCGAACTGATAGTTTCCCCAAAGCGATTTAACCAAGAACAGATCAAGACTGGGAATTTTAGTCTCTTGAATCCCCAACACACTAATGGAATGTTCTATGCATAACTTTTTTATCCATCTCCTTTTCTTGTGGCACTTTAAACCACATAAGTTTATGGACAAGGTATTCATTTAAAACCTTGTTGCACACATTGACTTTCAATTATTCTTCCAGTGTCTTCTTTGCATCCAATGAAATCATACCCTAAAACCTTCCCAAACTCCACATATTTCTATATTACCTCAATTAAAGATCCAATTGGAACATATTTAGACTTAATGTTATCTTCTTTTCGTTTTCTTACCGAAGCATTAAATGATTGTTTCTTTTCTACAGAGGAATCTCCTGACCGAATTGGAGAATGGAATCTTTGGTGATTGAATCCAGGTGGAGCAGAGGCTGAACTCGAATTTTGACAACCATCAGTAGCCTTTATATTATTTCCAACATGATTACCCTTGCCTTTAATGGAATTAAAACCATTCTTCTTCTGAATTTGAGCAAAATTTTCCGAATCATCACTTTTATTGACATCTTCCCCTGATTTTTCAATTTAATTCACATGTTCTGAGGATGTGAAAACAGATGCAGGTAAAAGAGAGATCGATTGTTTTGTATAAAACACTCCTTCTTTAACTTCCTCCCTGTTATTATCCTCCATGTCAATGAAACTATCTTCCACATCCCTTTCTCTAAACCCCTTATACTTATCATTACCCGAACCATTTTCTTTTAAACCGCTATCATCAAGAAAATCATTGCAATCACCCTCATAATCCCCATTAATGTTATCCTTATCAAAGCCTTCTTCTTCTTCTTGATCTTCTTCTTCTTGATCTTCTTCTTCTTCTTCTTCTTCTTCTTCTTCTTCTTCATGTAAGAACTTATCATCTTTCCTTTGAGATTCTCCTTGCCCCACACATGGAACTTTATCAATGTTAGGACGCCACACGTCAATCTCTTTGACATGAATATTATATTCTAGACCTTCCACTTCTACCAAGAGATGTTCATTAATGAGTCCAGAAACAGGGACAACAATACACACTTTCCCACACAGCATATGCTCCTCCAAGGCTTCATCTGCAAACAAAACCCTGCCAAAGACATTAGCCACCTTCTTGAAAGCAACAACTGACCAAGCAGAGAGAGGAAGACCATTAATCTCAATCCATTTTGCACATTCCTTAACTACAAAGTTCTTAGTGACATTACTAAATTCCACAAAATAGGAACTAATTCCAGAGGTTTGTTTAAACTGAATGCAAGTCTTCTCTGAATGAAATTCAAACCAAATCCAAGTCCCTCCTGCATACTTAATCTGAACATCATCAAAACCTTCAGCAAGACAAAGATGATAAAGTCTAGGGATGATAGAAGCATCTTTTATCCTTCCCAAAGTGACTTTTCTAGAATCATCAACCACATGCAGATCAATTACAGGAATAATAATCTTTTTCATGACCTTATCAATTAATTTCGTCTTCTCCCCTTCATTCCTCTTGAGAACATTAGCATAAGAATTCTCATGCACAACTTTCAATCCATGCAAAGTAGAATTACCCTTCTGTTGATTCTGATCCTCCCTTTCTCTCGTTCCTTTATTCCTTGATGAATCATACAAACCTCTTTTAAATTTAGCTACTGATACAAACAGGTGGAAATTACCCACCCAAATATATGCCAATCTTTTTTCTAGTCGATCACCATAAAAAACATTCAAATATCCGACGAACGCAAACTTTCTCCCATTCTTAGACAACTTTCTAGCAATATAGATGTCTGCAATCTTACCAAACTCTTCAAAAAGATGCTACAAATCCTTCTCAACCAAATCATTCGGGAAATTAGTAACAAAGTATGTCACATATAGCTTTTCTACCTTTTCCTGATTTGAATCACTTCCATTCCTGTTAGATCTTTTATTCCCGATCAGCCACTCATAGTCTATGAATCGTCATACAAAAGAACTAGCATAAAACCACCCCAAACCAAATAAGCAAAATTGGCCGGCGTTTGATCCCGCCGAAAATCACCTTGAATCGCCGGCACTCGCTATTAGGGCAACTCAAGAAATAGGTGTATGTTATCTAAGTGATTTTTCTTTAGAACTATTCACGACCAATATTGCGAGTTTTTCTTTGTAGTAATGTAAAGTTAGTATATGACAATGAAGATAGAATTCATCTCTCTTTCTTTAATATGAATACAATTTAAGTGCAAACTAATAATTTTATTAATACAAGTTAAGTGCAAACTAATAATTTTATTAAGGGTAAATGTCACTATAGCCCAATCAACTATCGTCATTTATCCGATTTGATCATTAAAATATTTTTTTTTGCACAATAGGTCATTAAATTTACAACTTACCTGTCTATTAAGTTACTTTCGTTAGTTTGTAACATATCCTCTGTTAAGTAGTTATTATAAATTACACAAATGGTCCCTATGATTTCAATTTATTTCGTGGTTGGTCCCACACCAACATAGTTCATCACCGACATCACCACCGTTCAATTCCAGCAACCACCACCCTTCACCTCAGGCAACCCCGTTAACCATTATTCTAACATACAGTCACTCACAAAAAAATCTCAATCAATTTTAATTTTTATTAAAAAAAAATTTCAACGAGTTTCAGTTTTAAAGAATGCATTTAAAAAAATATGTTTAGAATCAACATTGAATGAAAGTGTAACAATGTCTATTTGCTAAATAAGAAATTAATTACCAATAAGATATTTGTGAGTTTACTTTTTCTTAAAAAGAATGTATCAATATTCCTTACCTTCACAAAGTATATACATGCCATGCTTATTTGAATTTGATTATCTTAATGAAATTGTTACACCATACAACACTAAATACAGTTAACTAACTACGAACATATACATTTTTATTTGCGACAAAACCCCATATTAAAATTGATCATTTTTAATGCAACTCTTTCACCAAATAATATTAAATGCAGTTCTCAAACTTCTACGATAACCCTTTTTAGTGATCTACCATATTTTTGGTCGATTTAAAGGATTTAAGTGGTTGGAGTTTCTACAAAATGTATCATATTTTTACTTAAAATCGACCGGTAAACTAAACTCTAAATCATAAATCATGGGGGTTGCTCGAGGTGAACGTTGGTGGGTGTCGGAAGTGAACGGTAGTGGTGCAGGTGATGAACGATGTTAGTAAAGGACCAATCACAAAAGAAATTGAAATCATAGGGACCATTCTTGTAATTATAATAATTGGTTAACGGATGATCTGTTAAAAACTAACGAAAGTGACTTAATAGACATGTAAGTTGTAATTTAATAACCTATTGAGCAAAAAAAATACTTTAGTGACCAAATCGGATAAATGACGATAGTTGGTTTGGCTATAGTGACATTTACCCTTTTATTAAAGATAAAATTCATCTCTCTTTCTTTAATATTAAAATAACTTAAGTGCAAACTAATAATTTTATTAAACAAAGTTGTACATGAAGCAGCCTGCAGCCATCTTAATTTAATAGTGTTTAATAGTGTTTGTGTATTTACAAACTACGAGAACGCACATACATCAAAAATTAAATAAATAAATAAATAAAAACACGTCCACATTAAATAGTTCGCTCCATAATTTCAGCCAATTGCAGAGCCATCTTTACACTTGCCACCCACCCCCTATCTCTCTTCACCCCTCAAGGCTCAAGCCACCATGCTCCTTATTATACTCCTTACATTTACTCACATCTGCCACTCCGCCACCATTAACTCCGACAACCACCACTTCCTGAAGCTCCCACTCCTCCACATTAACCCTCTTCAATCCCCTTCCCAAGCCTTCTCCTCCGACTCCGCCCGTCTCTCCGCCCTCCTCTCAACCCTCCACCGCAAGCCCAATCTCCCTGTCACCTCCGGAGCCTATGCCGGCGCCGGACAATACTTCGTCACCCTCCACCTTGGTACCCCTCCTCAAAAACTCCTTCTCATTGCTGACACCGGCTCCGATCTCATCTGGGTAACCTGCTCCGCCTGCCGAGATGATTGCAACCGCACCCGCCCTCCACATTCCGCCTTCCTCGCCCGCCACTCCTCCTCCTACTGCCTCCACCACTGTTACGAGCCGGCGTGTAAACTCGTACCTCATCCTCGCCCCAGAGTCGCGTGCAACCACACGCGCCTCCACTCTCCATGCCGTTATGAGTATTCATACGCGGATGGGTCTATCACTAATGGCTTCTTTGCCAAAGAGACGACATCGTTCAACTCCAGCACCGGCGAACTGTTACAGCACGACAGTTTAGCTTTCGGGTGTGGGTTTACGATTTCCGGTCCGAGTGTTTCCGGTCCAAGCTTTAATGGTGCTCAAGGAGTAATGGGGTTGGGCCGTGGGACTATATCGTTTGTTACTCAACTCGGCCACCGGTTCGGTAACAAATTCTCTTACTGCCTCAGAGACTACACCATCGCTCCGCCGCCGACGAGTTACCTCTTGATCGGCACTGCCGCCGGGAATTCAAGAATGCGGTACACCCCATTGCAAACTAACCCTTTGTCCTCTCCATTTTACTACATTGGGATTGAAAACGTTTACGTAGATAATATGAAATTACGTGTAAGCCCTTCGGTGTGGAACATTGACAAAATGGGAAACGGCGGCACCATCGTTGACTCTGGCACCACCCTCACTTTCCTACCTGACACCGCGTACCGCCATGTTGTGGCAGCTTTCAGGCGGCGCGTGAAACTTCCAACCCCGGCGGGTTCTCCTCCAAACTTCGATCTTTGTATCAACGTATCAGGCATTTCAAGACTGAGTCTGCCCAAACTGAGTTTCAAACTCGTTGGCAACTCTGTTTTTACTCCGCCGGTAGGGAACTACTTCATTGACACGGCGGAGGACGTAAAATGTTTAGCGTTGCAGCCAGTGACCTCAGCCGGTGGATTTTCGGTGATCGGAAACCTAATGCAACAAGGGTTTTTGTTTGACTTCGATATCGGAAGGTCACGACTGGGGTTTTCTCGGAGCGGGTGCTCTATTGGTTGAGTCAGCCGAGTCATGATCTACGTCAAACCACCTGGGATTTTGTGTAGTAATATGATATTATTTTTTATTGTTGAATTTTTAAATTTATTTTATAGTGAATGGTGAGTTATTAATGATTAAATTTGTGGGTGAGGAGGAGGGGGCCAAAGAGGATCTTCAGCATGTGATGTATTTTTGTCCTTATAAATTCAACACAAAACAAAGCAGGAAAATACGAAAAATTTTAAGCTGCTTTTTCGCTGTTGTCTGCTTTCTCATTGGACCTTTCACGTGACCCCATCATTATTAGTTAGGTAAGTTTACATTTTTTTTTTGTTATATGTTTTGCAGATTATACTTGCATATATGGTTTAGGCAAACCTTAAGAATGGTACTTGCCTACTTGGGTTGGCAAGTTTTTTTTTTTTTTTTTTTTTTTAAGAAATGACGATCTCCCCTAAGGAGGGTGTTTGCTTATACGCATATCGACCAATCTCATGTGCGAGTATAGGACTATGACTCATGACCTATAGTCACTATAAACGAACCTTCATACCCAAAAATAATATATTAGTGCCAAAATTAATGTGAGTGTCGGGATTCTCGGACGTGAATTCCTAATATATCTTCCTAAAGTGATGATGTTATATCTTCCTAAAGTGATAATGTCTAACAACTACCTCACAACCCTTCTCGTTTGTGGTTAGGGTGTTAACACTTTTGATATTTTTAGTTCATGAATTAAAGAAAGGGAGAAAACGATTTCCATTAGCTGGTTTTTTTGTCAATAATGGTTGCTTTTCGGCTAAAGATAAAACTGCAAAAATGGTTTATATGGTATGTATTTTTTATGAGGTTTAGTCCAAACCTCAATCTTTTTGGTTTTGTGGTAATTTTTAGCTAGTTTTGTTGTGGATTTGGTTCCTCAGTAAACTATTGAAAAGACTATAATACCTTTCGGCTATTCGTTTTGTTATTTTTCTTTTATTTTTTAAAATCTAATATTTATTTATTTATTTAAACAATTAAAAAAATAAGAGGACCCTCTCTCTCTCTCATGATTAAACTAGGGTTCATTATCTTTTAATTCAACCAAAACACCAATTATCTTTTATTGAAACATTCAAAAGTAGTTTATAATAAAATAGTCATCAGAGTACAATGCCAAATTCATCACACTATGGAAACATGTGTGGATGCAGTGCATTCACGCCGGGCCCTTCTCTTTCGCACCGAAAGTACTTGAAACCATAAACAATAAACCTTAAGCACAAAGTTTAGTGAGTTTCCCAAAATACCACATACCAAAACATACAAGTGTCATTGGCTACCCTCATGGACTTTCCTTGCAGTGCTGAGGTCCAAATCACGGTCTTACGTATAGACGCAAGGGGCCAGATCCTGGTCTTTCATACAACTGTCAGGAGCCAAATCCTGGTCTTTCATACCATTGTCATGGGTCAGATCCTGGTCTTTCGTACAATTGTCAGGGGCCAGATCCTGGTCTTTCATGCAAGCATCACAGAGACAACTAGCATTCCACATAACAAGTAATGAGCCGACATTGTTGTTATTATGAGAATGATCTACAGAAAACATTTCAAATATTATGCAAGTGTTAGAGTGTTTTTATATGGCTTCTAGGCTAAAGATTAACTATCATAAGTCTAATCTTCATGCGGTTGGAGTTTCTTTTGAGGAGATTGAAAACATGGCTACCATTATAGAATGAAATTCCCTTTCGATTACTTGGGAATTCATGTTTGCGATAATATGGAAAAGGTAAAGGGTTGGAATACGATATTTGAAATGACTATCTAAATGGAAGGCTAATATGCTCTCGATTGATGGCATGTCGATATTGCCAACTTCGGTTTTAGGCTCTCTTTGAACTTAATTTTATTTCCATTTTTCCTATGCTAGTCACGACCAAGAAAACTTTGGAAGGGTTATGTGTGAAGTTTTTTTTTTGGGGTGGTGATGCCAGTGATAGGAAAATGCATTAGCTTAAGTGAAATATTGTGCTTACGGCTAAAGATATAGGTTGGTTGGGTATTGGCGGTTTATATTCTCAAACCAAGCTTTCTTGTAGAAATAGAGATTGAGGCTTGTTATAATAGATAACGCTTTATGGATAAAGATCATTATCTATGCATGGATTATAATGTGGTTTTCATTTTCAACATGTAAAAAGCCGAAGGGAAGGTGTGTGGTATCGGATGTTGAAAGCTATAAACCGTATGAATGAAAAATGTGTCATTCCTAATAATACCCTTAAAAAACAGGTGGGAGATGGTTGCAAAACAAATTTTTGGAGTGAAGTGTGGCTAGGAATATTCCTTTATGTAGGTATTTTTCGAGACTTTTCAACTTGAAAGCTCACAAGGAGTGATTGTTGATTGTTGTCATAATGACACTTGGAGTTGGTCTTGGTGAAGGGATATTAGAGGTGGTGTCGAGGAGGATCAATTACAAAGTTTACAAGACTTTTTGTTACATTTTCAAGAGGGTGATCAAAGTGACAAATATATACATGTATGTTTATAGTTAATACAACTAGAAAACATATTGATGATTTTTCTAACACAATTTGGTGGTACTGCGACGAGATGGAATCTGTTTCTTCCTAGAAAAGTTAATATTTTTATTTGAAGGATGTCATTAAACTAGTTGCTAAGTACTACTAATTTGGATAAAAAACGAATTGATGTTCCTTCCACTCTTTGTCCCATGTGTAAGTTGTAACCTGTGAATACAACCTTGTATACCAAGGTTTAATTCAGAATTGCACTCTGGTAAGAACGGAGCAGAGAAAGAGCAGAGCAAAAACAAAAACAATGAACATGGAAGAATGAAACGAGAACAGGGGAAGGAACGGTTTTTGGAAAAAAAAACAATTGTTCACCAAGCCTCATTAGAAACAAAAGCGTAAAAACTAAAAAACAATTACTTCTACTTAACCCCCTATATATACTAAAAGAGTTAGACTCCTAAAACAACTCAAAAACGTTTAAAAACTAAATATTCCAAAAATACCCTTGGGACTCTTTTTTGTCCCAGAATCAGAATTAAGCCAACAATTTCCCCCTAATTCAGAATTCGTTAATTTCTTTACTCCCAGTATACTTCTCATCTCTTCAAACTTGTTTCTTGCAAGTGACTTTGTGAGTATATCAGCTCGTTGCTCCTTGGTGCCTATGTGCTTGACCACAACATCTCCATTTTCTACAAGCTCACGTATGAAATGATATCTTGTATCAATGTGCTTACTCCGACCATGAAATACAGGATTCTTCATCAAGTCTAGGGTTGACTTGTTATCCACACGTAACATCCCAGGTGCGATGTTTCTTCCGGTTAGCTCCATCACCAAACGCCTTAGCCAAATTCCTTGACAAGTTGCACTCGTAGCAGCCATAAACTCTTCTTCACATTATGAAAGAGCTACACACTTTTGCTTCTGTGAAGTCCAGGTAACCAGAATTCCATTAAGGTAAAATGCCATACCCGTTGTACTCCGCCGATCATTCACAACCCTTGCTAGATCGCTATCTGTGTAACCTGTTATTATGTCTTCACCAACACTCCTAGAGTACTTCAAGCCAAAGTCTACAATACCTTTTATGTAACTTAGGATGTGTTTAACAGCTTGCAAATGTTGTTTTGTGGGTCTTTCCATGAATCTGCTAACCAACCCAACAACATATGATATATCGGGCCGAGTATGAGTCAAATACCTCAATCCTCCAACAATGCTCCTGTATTCCTTGGGATTAATTGGTTCTCCTTCCTCTTCTTTTGCGAGTTCCAACTTTGGTTCCACTGGAAATTTACAAGGATTGCACTCTTGCATTCCAGCCTTTTCAAGCACCTTATTTACATAACCCGATTGTTTTAAAGTAACTCCATCCTTAGTTTGACTTACTTCAATACCAAGGTAATATGATAACAAGCCAAGGTCACTCATGTCAAACTCCATGCTCATTTGTTTCTTGAAATACTTGATATCTTCACCGTGACTACCTGTAACAATTAAATCATCAACATAAACACCCACTATTAGTAATTTCCCGGCCTTGTTTCTTGTGTAAACAACATATTCTTGTGGACATCTTTTGAAACCAATTTGCTTCAGGTACTTGTCTAATCGAGAATTCCAAGCTCTAGGAGCTTGGCGCAAACCATATAACGCCTTCATCGACTTATACACTTTACCCGGTTGATCACGGTTCACAAAACCTTCCGGTTGAGTTACATAGACTTCTTCTTCTAAGTCACCATACAAGAATGCTAATTTCACATCTAAATGGTGTACAATCCATCCATTTTTAGTTGATAAAGCAAGCAAGACACGTATTGTTTCTAAACGTGTGACAGGTGCGAACACTTCATCAAAGTCAATTCCGGGTTTTTGCACATAGCCTTTTGCAACTAACCTTGCTTTATGCTTCAATATCTTTCTTTGGATCTCTTTTCAGCTTAAAGACTCATTTAAGACCAATGGATTTTCTTCCTAGTGGTAAGTTTACTAGCTTCCAAGTTTTATCTTTTTCAATTGCACCCAATTCATCCTTCATCGCCTTGACCCACTCTTCTTTTACACATGCTTCGGTGTATGATGTAGTGTAACATCCGGAATTCCTAGGTATATTATTTATTTATTTATTTTGAGGTTTGCTGAGTGACTCGATGAGTTGGTGTTTCAACTCGTTGAGTAGAGTCGCGCCTGGTGACGTGGATTAATGAGTTGACTCGACGAGTCTGTGAGTCGACTCGCCGAGTCAGCGCTGCTGAAGGAAACCCTAAATTCTCGGGCCTGAGGCCTATTTAAGGACACTTATAGCCTCCATTTCGTCTCACCAACACCCTTGCACCTTTGAGAGAAACCCTAACGTCCATAGTGAGCTTGAGTGGTGAGGATAGCTAATCTTGTGATCATTTTGGCTCATTTCCTTAAAGAAGAAGGAAGGTTCTTTAAAGATCAAGAAGGGAGGGCTAGTAGATCTGCTTCTTATTCATCTCAAGCTTCAAATCAAGGTAAAAAACTTTTACCTTTCTTGTGGGATGATTAGATCTGATGTTCTTGAGATTTAGGGCTTGTAACACCTTCTTGATGGGGCTATGGATGCATCAAGCCCCTTTTTGAGTATGGACTTCAGATCTGGACCTTGTGAGGTCCAGAGAGTCCAAAAGTTCAGATCCATAGTCGATCAACCAAAGAGTTTTGTGTTTTGGAAGCATTAATGGAGTGGTGATGGCATATAGAGCAAAATATGCCATGCATGGTCATCAAGATCAAACCTTTACGTGACTTTTGGACATTGGGAGACTAGATCTAGAGGTTGGAGTTGCAGATCTGCCCTCAGGTGTCCAAACAAGAAATACGATTGAGTCGACTCGCCGAGTCTATGGGATGACTCGACGAGTCGGACCGGGTTTGTCCCAGCGTTCTTGACCCAGTGATAACTCGTCGAGTTGGGGGTCAACTCGACGAGTTGAGTTAAACCTTAGGAGTACCTCTGAGGATACGAGTGGACTCGGCGAGTCCCATGAGTGCACTCGGCGAGTCATGTCAATTTTGACTGTTGACTCGTATCGAAAACTGTTGACTTTAGGAATGGGTCAAATATGAGCATTTGACACCATGGAGGGGTAAAATGGTCTTTTTCTCATTCCAAGGGTTAGAAAGAGAATAAGAGAACTTTTGGTGTATTTGAGTAAGAGTGGGGTATTGATTAGAGATGCTTATTAATGTGTTAGGCGGAGGCTAATTCGGGATTCCCGAGTACGTGTCTATTACTTGCTAGCTACGAGGTGAGTCTTCTCACTATACTTTACCTAGAGTGGTAATTTTTGTGCGACCGGAGGGTCTTATGTGTTTATTTGAGTTATGTGATATTATGCATCCTGTCTGTGTGATATATATGCTATATTATTGTTGAGACCGGACCGGAGGGTCGAACGATCCATGAGACCGGAAGGTCCTCACTGAGACCGGACCGGAGGGTCCAACGAGCAGTGAGACCAGAGGGTCCTCACAGAGACCGGACTAGAGGGTCCAACGAGCCGTGGGACTGGAGGGTCCCACTGAGACACATTGACCGGAGGGTCTTACAGAGCTATAGCCTCGAGTGGCTAATTATGTGTTATGTATTTCAGGTACTTCCGAGGATCACGAGAAGGAACCGGCTTGACTGTACACACACATCTGAGCTGGAGTTACATTTATTTTGGATCCTGGATTTGTGATAAACAATTTCTGAAATATGTAACGATATTTGATACTTGAGGTTTTGGGAGAAAATGTGACATGTGTTTTATTGTGTTTGAAAAATGAAAATTTTGGTTTGAAAATTTACGTCGTTACATGTAGGCTCCTCATCATCATCCATAAAGTATAACTGCTCAGTATCTTCATACAGATCAGCTAGCGATCGATATCTAACTGGAGTATCACTTTCAATTGAGCTATGGGTGTCGCTTGATAGGTCCTGTGGTTGGGAATTTGATGAAGCCTCGAAAGTAGATGTTGTGTCAAGCTGTTCCGAAGTAGGGGCTGTTTCGTCATCTACAAATACATCAGGTGTTAACTCTCCATTGATTGTGAGGGTTACACCTGGAATAAACTTGATTTTTGCTGCCTTGTCCCATTCCCATTGTATGCTTTCTTCAAAAGTTACATCCCTACTAATGCAAAATTTCCCTGTATTTGGATCAAGAAGTCTATATGCTTTTGTATCCTTTTCAATGCCTAAATGCACCATTTTCTTACTACGATCTTCCAACTTCTTAAGGTAAGGACCCGTTGTTCTCATATGAGCTAAGCACCCAAAAAAACTTAAGTGTTCAATGTTTGGTTTTCTTCCTGTCCAAGATTTGTAAGGTGTTGAATCTCCAAGGGCTTTAGTTGTTACACAGTTTAGAACATAGACAACATGAGACAATGCTTCTCCCCATAAAACTTCTGGTACATTCATGCTCTTGAGGTTACTCCTTACCATTTCCATTACCGTGCGATTGCGTCTCTCCAAAATCCCATTCTGTTGTGGAGAGTATGGTGTCGTGTATTGTCGACTTAACCCGGTTTCTTTGCAATGATTTGAGAAATCCGATGAAAGGAATTCCCCCCCGGGATCGGTTCGGAAAGTCTTTCGTTTTTCACCTGTTTCGGTTTCTACTTTAATCCGAAACTCTTTAAAAACACGAAAAGCCTCATCTTTGGTTTTCAATAGGTAACACCACATCACTCTAGTGCAATCATCTACTAGGAGCATAAAATACTTGTTATCTGCTGGTGTGGATGGCGATATTGGACCACAAAGGTCACCATGTACTAGCTCAAGTCTTTTTGTTGCCCTGAAGCTTGCTTGACTCGGATATGGATTGTGAGTTTGCTTACCTATTAAGCAACCTTCACAAGGTCGTGTGGGATTTTCAATTTTCGGCAGCCCTTGAACTAGGTTCTTATCAGACATATTTTTAAGGGTTGTAAAGTTGACATGGCCCATTCGTTCATGCCACCTCCAAGTTTGATCAAGGGTTTTTGCAAGTAAACACTTAGCATCAACATGATTTAGCATAATTTTGTACAAACAATTTTGAGATTGCTTTACCTTCATAAGTAATCTTCCCTTTTCATCATGAATCCATAGAAACAAACCTTGCATTCTGATTTGATCACCTTTCTCTGCTAGTTGGCCAAGACTTATAATATTATTGCACAATCTTGGGATGTAATATACTTCGGGGAGTACTCGTTGTTCACCATTTTTGCATTGAAACTTGATGGAACCTATTCCTTCGATGCGTACCTTTGAACCATGGTTGTCAAAATCGCGATCCTGATCGTAGGATCTTACGATCCTACGATCCTAGATATGAAAAACGATTCGGATAGTAAAAGGATCATATTTGATGTAGGATCGCAGATAGGATCGTACGATCGTAGGATCGAGATCCGGTCCGATCCTACCTTTCCTTGATTTTTTTTTTTGCAAATGAATTTTTTTACCTTTTTATGTCTTTTACCCTTTACCAATTTACCAGTTTACCATTTATCATTTTGTATTGTGACTTATGACTAATATTTTGAAGTTTTTATAACTTTTGAACGAAAAATTGAATGTTTAAAATATTTTTCATGATTAAAAATTAAAAATTAAAATTATATTTTATTTTGTGGGATCTTAGGATCCCGATCCCGATCTTACGATTCCGATCTTGCAAACCAAAAAACGATCCTAGGTAGGATCCCGATCTTGACAACCTTGCTTTGAACCATCTCCAAACTTCACAAAACCTTGTATAGACTTATTTATGTCACAAAACCTTGTTTTGTCACCTGTCATGTGGTTACTAGCCCCATTATCATGATACCACATATTTGAGATGTCACAATCTTCACCTGATGGTTTTAGTTTAGGATTTATATTTTCTTCATTTAACAGAATTTCCCCTGTTGCTTGATCATTATGTAATGCAGATAATAACAAAGCAGGTTCATTGTCATGTTGATATTGAGTTAGGTTTGCTTTAGTGTTTCTTTCACGTCGAGGATTTTTACACTCAGCTGTATAATGGCCATGTTCTTGGCAATTATAACATTGCACCTTGCTTTTGTCTTGATTTTCAGATCTCCCTCGTGTGTTCTCTCGATGTTGGTGGCTGCCGCCTCTACCTTGGCCTCCACGGTATCCCGAACCACCACCTCTACCACGACCTCTTCCCCTTCCTCGAGAGTTGTTGGTGTTCCCACGGTTGTTTTTGGTGGAAGAACGAGATTGCTCTTGAATTTTCTTCTTACATCTTTCAGACCATTCTTCATGTGTAAGAAGTAGCTTCTTTTCTTCAACTTCACCTTGCCCTCGGATTCTCTCCTCGTGCACCTTCAACCTCCCAACAACCTCTTCAACGGTCATGGTGTCTAATTCTCCAAACTGCTCTATAGCCGAAGCAATTTGAACAAACTTGGATGGTACGACTCGTAATATTTTCTTTACCACATACGATTCTTCCATGTTATCTCCCAAAGTTCGGATGCTGCTAACTATGTTTGAGATTTTTGCAGAAAAATCATCCACAGTTTCTGATTCCTTCATCTTCAAAACTTCAAACTCTGCTTTTAATGTCTGGACCTTCTCGGTTCTGACTCTTTCTGCACCCATGTACATGACTTTTAGAGTTTCCCATGCCTCTTTTGTTGTTTGCTTCTCCGCAATTGTTAACAACACATCTTCCGGAATCCCTTGATAAATAACAGTAAGAGCCAACTTATCATTCTTGACACCGACTGCATTTTGGGGATTCTTGGGCTCAATAGCATCCCATTCTTCTTGAGCCTGCATAAAGACTTTCATCTTTATTGCCCAGGCTACATAGTTGCTCCTGGACAGCATGGGGTAAAGAACTTTGGGACCTTCCATGGTGGGATTGCAACCTTTGATCGAGACCTGGTTAAGCTCTGATACCAAGTATAAGTTGTAACCTGTGAATACAACCTTGTATACCAAGGTTTAATTCAGAATTGCACTCTGGTAAGAACGGAACAGAGAAAGAGCAGAAACAAAAACAGTGAACAGGGAAGAATGAAACGAGAACAGGGGAAAGAACGGTTTTTGGAAAAAAAAACACTTGTTCACCAAGCCTGAGAAACAAAAGCGTAAAAACTAAAAAACAATTACTTCTACTTAACCCCCTATATATACTAAAAGAGTTAGACTCCTAAAACAACTCAAAAACGTTTAAAAACTAAATATTCCAAAAATACCCTTGGGACTCTTTTTTGTCCCAGAATCTGAATTAAGCCAACAATTTGGTGGTATTGCGATGAGATGGAATCTGTTTCTTCCTAGAAAAGTTAATATTTTTATTTGAAGGATGTCATTAAACTAGTTGGTAAGTACTACTAATTTGGATAAAAAAACGAATTGATGTTCCTTCCACTCTTTGTCCCTTGTGTAAGTATTTTATCGAAGATATGGATTTGTTTGTGAAGTTTGAAATTGTGGCCATGACTTGGAATGATAATTCGTTGGTTAGATATATCTTGTGTGTGCAAGCTGTTTTACATGTGGGTGGAAAATGTGAGATTGGTCGAGAATAAAAAGATGGCGATTGATGTGATCATCGGAACGATATGGTGGCTCTTATGGTGATATCGAAATGTATTGGTGTTTAATGATGACTCCATAAAAAATGGTATTTTTGGTTTAGATGGTTTATGAGTAAGAATCGTAAAATTGATATAAGTTGGACTGAGTGGCTAAAAGCCCTTTCAATTGTTTGTGATATTTTGTTTTATAACATCTTGGTAGTTCGGTTTTAATGGAAATATGAAATATTTAGCTGTTAAAAAAGACACCTCTCTAATATATATTATCCGCATGTGAAACCAGAAAAAACAAACCTGATAAATTTCACGCCACAAGTCGATCAAAAGAACACAACTTTCCATATTTGTTATCGTTACACGTCAAACTTGGAAAACAAACTAGATAAAACATGGGAAATTTTGTTCTTTCAAGCAAAGCAACATCACATTTCTTTTTATCATTGTTGGTTGCCATGAGACATGAATTTTTTGTAAAGCATGAGTGGGATTCTTGCTCAAGACTTGCCAACATAATTTGGCTATTACAAACAATCATAATGCATGGTATTTGATCCAAACTTTTAATTAAATCTTTTTAATTATTGGTTCAAATGATCATATCAACCGACTCCGAATTTCTTTTTATTTCGAATGCAATTAAAGGGGATGAAGAACTCACCAACCATATAAGAAAATTTTATAGAACTAGGAAAAAAACCTTAGAAAAACCCAACATATTTTCATCAAATCCTTTAAAAAACCACTATATTGTTTTTTTTTACGTTAAAACACTTATATTTTTTTAAATGTCTAATTTAAGACTTTGAGTTCAATAAACCCTAAATAGCAAAAAATGTTAGGCAATCGATTCTTAACGATTTGATGGTTACAATCGATTAGATTAAAATTTTTTAAAAAATATAAGGGTTTTGATGTACTAAAAAAATAATATAATTGTTTTTTTAATGTTTAAATGAAAATAGATTGAGTTTTTCTAAGCTCAAAAAGACTTAAATAAGACTTTTAGAAAATATAAGGGTTTCAATACCCTAAAAAAATAATATTATAGTTTTTTAAAACTTAAATGAAAATATGTTAGGTTTGATGTGGTTTTCTTAGAAGTATTTTTTACCTTACTACAATATGTGTCACAGTAAATGTTGAACGCACTGTAATGCGTGCCATAATTACTTTGAACAAGGGATGCAATGTAAATATAATATTAGTTCAGTAGTAATTCATAAAATATATAACTCGTTATCTTATTTTTTTTTCGAAAAAGCAAACTATTTTTTTTTGGTATGGAATCAAATTTTGATTAATAAAACTTAGTTATCAACGTACAACGAATGAGAAAGAAAACGAGCAATAAGTTGCGTCGTTAAGTCTTTTTGTATGGTAAAACCAAATTTTTTGAAGACTATATCTATAGATCTGGGGGATATAACATTGATATGCATGATTCGTTGTACTCTATTAAGAAGCCCCACCACATCCGGCGCAAGGAAACCAAACATGTCATATGCAAATGGTATAAATACGTGTTGATTTTCCATGCACGATTTTTCATGTTTGGTGACCTTGCATGTAGCAGTTTTTAATGCAGTTTGTCTCGCTGTAAAACCCCCGACCCTCAAGCCTACGAGAGGGGATACCCCTGTAAGGTCTACACATGCGTGTTTCCCTCCAACTCATCTAAAAATCAAAACGTCAGTTGGTCTAAGGGTTGACATTTCTTCTGTCGGGTCAGTCAAGAAATTCACAGGAGTCTTTTTCTTGACAGAAACCCCGTCACGCTTAAATATGTCGACCAAAATAACTCTAACCATATTGTGTCTGTATTTGAAAGCAGAAAGTTTTTTGCAATGAACTCATGACCTCTTAAATTACTACTATGTCTTTAACAAGACTTGAACTCATGACCTCTTAATTGAAAGGATGACTCCTTACCGATAGACCAAATGTCTTTTACTAAATAACTCATTATCTAGCCCCACATGACAATATTAAATATTAAACTTATACAGTTTATATTGACAGTATAGGTTTGTTTAATTTTCAAACACTGTCATCATATGTTTTCGAATCAACCTCACTCACAAAACCAAATACCAAGTCAAGAACGAACAAATTAATTGCATAAAATGAATCTCCGCAAATCGTTAAATTTAATTCCCGCCTTATTGTTTTTTGTTTTTTTATTCGTTTTACAGGAAGATACACATATTCTTTCACATGTAATATAAAAGTAGGTTCAATCTCCTTGATCTTCTCATTTCATTCGTATGCATGCGTATATATACAACTGGTTACTTGATACCCTATCTAGTACCAAAGAATAGGAAATTAGATAACTGCCAAAATACTAGAAGTATAGATCCCTAATATGGTTATATGATGAAATAAAAACTTAAAATGGTAAGAATATGGAGAAAAAAATTTAATGAAAATTTTAATCAAAATACCACACATATGAGCACATGCAAAGGTTTTAAAGATTCGTTTAAAAAAGAGAATGTATTTTTTTTGGAATGTGTATATGTGCACGCATGCATGTATGTTGACAAAAAAATGTGTAAATATTTACATTCCAAAAATAATAAATCTTTTTTGCAGTTTTTTTTTTTCACGAATGTTATAGATTCTTGCATATGTTCACATTGTGGTGCTTTGATAGAAAATTTTTATCTAAAAAAAGTTTATAGGTTCTAATTCATACTTGCTTATTTGAATTCAGGGGCGGACACATAAATATGGAGCGATACGTGCATCAATAATTTTTTTTCCGAACCCCAAACCAATGGGTTCGATTTATTGGTTTTTCACTTGGGTTTCCGGTTCGGTTTCGGTTTTATGATGTAAACCAAACCTCAAACTATTTTTTAAACCATCTCAACTCCTTATACTATGTAAAATTGAAGATGGCTCATGTTTTGATCCCCAAATGACGTGGAACTCAAAGTTATAACTTCAATAAAGAATGATGATGGTTCATGCTTATATAGTAGAGGCATGGGCGTTCCGTTGATTTGAGGTCCTATAAGAAAAATAAATATTACTTAAATATAGAGTTTATATATATATATATATATATATATATATATATATATATATATATATATATATATATAAACAAATTTCGTTAATACTATGATAAATCCATAAACGCTATAAAAATAACTAAAACAAAAAGAACGATAATATGATATATAATCATACATAATTACATAAATTATAAGTCTTTCTTAATATTCTTGTAAGACTCGAATATGGAATCGGAACAACATAATTGCACAACACTTGAATACTTGAGTATTTCTATTTAGTAAGTGAAATTGGAATCGAAATATGAAACATTGAAACTTAAAGAAGAAAATAGAATTGGGCTAGAGAAAAAATAGTTGCGTTTGCAACTTGCCAACCAAGGGAAACAAAATTGATCCATTAACCACTAATGACTCTCGACCTCAACCTGATCCATTAACCTCTAATGACTCCCGAGCTCAACCTGATCCATCAACCTCTATGAATCTCGGCTCAACTATCCCTATTAGGTTTTTAGACTGTGACTCGAACCCCAAAGCCCCATCAAACAAGAACATGCAAGGAAATCTTCATCACCATTCTCAACCTGAGTTCCGTAACATCGTAGAATCCTTATACATGGAAAAACATCTCACAATCTAAAATCCTAATAAGTAAAACAACAATGGATTTAAATAGTCCTTCGAATAGTTCAACTCTACCCCAAAACCTTTATCAAACAAGAATAGGTGGAAGGGCCAAGTCAAAAGTTCTAAGTCTATAAAGTCCCATTCATGCAATTCACCACCGATCTAAGGTGGTTTAAACAAAAAATTGTCCACAAGACAACAACTATCGCGAAGAGGGTCACAAAAACAACAATTCATAAAAAAAGAATATCATAGAAATGATGTAGTTGAAAACATACCAACAGTCATCACGACTGCCGCTCCCGAATCCTCTTCAATAAGCTGGTAGGCCTTTTCCGCATCCTTACGAACCTTAGGTCTGATGGGTTTTATAGGTTATAAAATACATGTACATGCAGAAAAATCACTCAACATTTAAGGGCACATGCAACGTATAAGGATCTATGTCATAACACTTTGAAGGTAACATACAAAGAACAACAAAGAACCCTTCAAGAAACCTACTATAATCAAAATAAGTAGATCTAGGGTTACATATATTTGAATTGTCTAAGTAAACAATTCCTAGAATCCATTCCTTTGTAGATCATGGAAAGAAAGCACCAAAAGTATGATGTCTCTAATGGCTCACACCTAAACCCTAGAACTAGAAGACAAGAGAGGAGAGATGAGGAACAAGGAGAAAATCGGGTTTCTCTTGGGAATAATGCAAGCCGAAAATCAAAGGGTTACAACCCTTTATATAGCTGCTAGAAAACCCTAGAAACCCTAAATTTGAACATAAAATAATATTATTTCAAATCTAGTAATTATCTAATTTCCTAATATCAAATGGAGGCTTCCAAAAACCCTAAAATAGGGCACTAAAACCGTCTATATGATGGAAAGTTCTGGATTCTCTCATTTGTTCAACTATTAAACAATTACAGCTCAAACCTTGCACCTTTAATTAATTATAATTAACTTATAACTAATTCAAATTAATTCTGATTAACTCTAAGTTAATTATCACAATTTGTAATTAATATATTAGTCATATATTATATTAATAAATCATTTATTACAATTTTTAGTTAATTTATTTGTAACGCCCCAAAAATCATGACATATATTTTTTTTATTAGTAAATCGTTAATGCATTTCTTTCTCATGAAACCAAGGTAACCAAGAGTTAGCAAAAACATTATCAAATTAGAGTAATTCACAGAATGCGGAAAACATGTGGTGTGTGCCCTGCAATCATCCCGAGCTCTTTCATTTGAAAACTGGAGTACCTGAAACATAAACTGAAAATCATAAGCATAAAGCTTAGTGAGTTCCCCAAAATACCATAAACATACAACCGCAGAATATCATACAACATACATATAATTGCCATGGGCTCCCCCACATGGTCTTTATCTAGAATGCCATGGGCTCCCCCCATGATCTTTGCCTAGAATGTCATGGGCACCCCCCATGGTCTAATATCCAACTGCCTTGGGCTACCCCCGAGGTCTTCCATGCAAGTATCACAGAGACAACTAGCATACCATATATCACAGAACAACTATCATACCACATAACACGTAATGGGCCGACATTGGTGCCTTCCACCCATGGATATAGTGAGGAGACTCACCTTGCACTGCAGAAGCTCACTCAAAAAATCCCTAGCTGTTGCCCTAACGACTTCCTCAATTAACAATATCAATAATACATCTAATTAACAATTGGGCTCCAATCCATAACCACAACTCAATACCTGGGGTAAAAGGAGCATTTTACCCCCAACCTAGCCTTGACCAAACCCATGACCCAAACTACAATCTGAAAGGCCCAAAGGCCCACTAATCAACCAATGGCCCACTTTTCCAAATTGGACCCAAACTCCTTATATGGCCCTGCCTTAAGGCGCAACCATTCTTTCTAGTCGAAACACTTTGTATCCTGATGGCCCATTAACAACTCAAGCCCAAAATACCAAAAACTACTAGATCTATCAACGCCTACTAATGGCCCAATTTTCCAAATTGGGCCCAACCCCATACGGGCCTTATACTAAACCCATAGTTCCCTTAATTATAAGTCAAAAGTCAAAGTCAACGGTCCGAGTTAACCCAACTCGCCGAGTTGTCCTTCAACTCGTCGAGTTCTCCCATTAAATGCACAGATCGGGAAAATTCGCAACAACTCGCCGAGTTCTCCTCATGAACTCGTCGAGTTGGCTAGGAATCAAACAGCTTAATGCATTAAGCCGTTTCCATCGGATCTAGAGGCTTCCATTCTCAGATCTCCTCCCAAATGATGACTAGAAGGGTAAAGTTTCCAACTTTACCCTTAAAAACCACTACAATGAACCTAAACCCGAATCCTTGACTTAATAGAGTGGGGCTTAACCCATTAAGCCCCTAAACTCTCAAAACATAGTCCCAAAACACAGATCTAGCATCCCAAGGCAAGATTATCACGTAAAGTTTCCAAATTTACATTCATGCATGCAAGAAAGGAACTCTAGAGCCCAAAATGGTTTAATAAAGGACTTAATGCATGGATGGGACTTAGGACTTAACAAAGCTTACAACTTTATTCCAAGAGAGGTCATAAAAGGGTCAGATCTATCATAATAAACCCTGAAACTGTAAACCTTTAGACAACCCAATCAAACACCCAAAAATTAAACTAAAATATCCCACAAAGAGATCTAGAAGATAACAACACAAGGTTTCGACTTTATACCTCAAAAGGACTGCAACAAATGGAGAGTTTCTGGATCCAAAGCCTTCCTTCCAAACTAAGCACCTTCATTCTTCAAACTCCTTCCAAAGAACACCAAAAACCAACTCTCCAAGTTCACCACAAGCTCACACACTCAACCTTGAAGGATAATACACGAAATTAGGGTTTTCTGGACAAGGAGGCTAGTAAGGAGGCCAACAAAAGGGAGTTAAGGTCTTTAAATAGGGTGTAAAACCTTAAAATTAGGGTTTTCTCGAACAGCATCCAACTCGTCGAGTTTCCCTATACCAACACGACGAGTTGGTCCTTAAAAACACGTGCCCCAAAAGCTTCCAACACGTCGAGTTTATGCCATAAACTCGACGAGGTGGCCCCTAAAAAGGGAATTCATTTCCATAATTGACCTTCTAGATTTTGGATGTTACATTATTAATCACATAATAAACTAATAAATTATCCTCCCTCTCTACAAATGTCATTCTAATCAAATTCTAGTTATGAGGGCAACCCAAAAAGCACTTTAATATTAATTACAAGTGTATACCAATATAGTTACGATCTTAGACACCTTAATCCAACAGTCTCCCACTTGGCTAAGTCTATAACTATAATTGCAAGTCTAACCTTGAACCAAACAACAAAGTGTGCTTTCCAAAGCCAATGTCGGACTCTGATTCAAATCAAATGTTGGCCTTTAGATAAGTAATCAGCTATTCCTTCATTCTACAAGATATCGTATGAACATAGTCATGTATGAAATGATCAACATCAAGTTAATTTGTCTGTTTCTCGGTGTCCGATTTTATGATCAAATTCAGACTACAAAATCGAACACATTAATTTAGTCTGGACCAGGCCTATGTAACACCCTGTTCCGATTCATTACCCATTTGGGTATGGGTGATGTAATGTAGATGATTCGGGCGTTCGGACTTGGTTTTGGAGCCAAGGGGTATTTTGGTAAAATGGTAGCGGACTTTATTGGATATTGGATTTTGTGTTCGGGAAATTTTATCGCAAGTATGAGTTGATTAAAGTGTAGATCTTCTTGTTACCTTTTCATGGATATAAGGATGGTCAGAATTGGAGTTGTATCAAAGAAGTTATGACATTCGGAATAAATTAGGGTTTGAGGGGAAAAACTAGTATGCGGGACATACCAAGGGAGTACGCGGGTCGTACTGATGTGAAGGGTATTATGTTGTACGTAATGGGGTGTACGCTTAGTGTACAGCGAGGATTGGATCGGGGTGCGAGACCTCGTATGCTGGGCGTACGAGGGTGAGTAAGAAATCCTAATTTTTCGTGATGTACCCTATATAAGCTTTATGTTAGCCTCTTTTGTTCATTTCTAAGCCAACCTCCATACCCTAAAAACCCTAAATAGACCCTTTTAGCCTTTTTGGTAGCGTTCTTGAGCTATTAGAAGGCTTTGGTGCACATTTTGCCCTTGGGAAGGAAATAAGAGAAGCTTGAAGTTGTTTTGCTTGGTAGAAAGGCTTTGGATCCAGAATAATAATCTTGTGGGGGCAGCTGTCTAAGGTATCAAGTTTTCATCATGGCTTATATATTTATAGAACTCTTCATGGTTAGTTTGTCATGATTTTGGTCTCGTTTTTGGGTCTATGGATGAGTTAGGTCGTTTAAGGGCTTGTTCTTTCAGATATGAGTTTGTTTTGGTATCTTTGGGCATAAAGGTGCAAGCTTTATGTGAATTTTGGTGTCATGCATGCATTAAGTCAACTATTAACTCCCTTTTAACTTCAAGAGCTTCATTTAGCCATGCATGAACGTAAAGTTGGCAACTTTACGTGATGATCCAGCTTAAGGAAGTCAGATCTATGTTTTCAAGCTTTGTCTTAACGAATAAAGTGGAAAATCAAGTTTTGGGTTGAATAGGGTAAGTACGCTGGGCGTAAAAGCAGGTACGCTTAGCGTACAAGACTCCAAGCGAGTACGTTGCATGTACGTGCTGAGTATGCCCCGCGTACTCGGTCTGTTGGTCCTTGTATGTTTGGGATTCGGTTGGGGCTATCATTTGGGATTGGTTGCTTGGGGATTTGTTGGGCCATCTGAGAATATGTGTTTTGGATTAGGGAAAAGTATTGGACTTTAGGGTAAGGCCCATGTAAGGGTTTAGGCCCAATTTAGAAAATTGGGCCATAAGTGGGCTTTGGATGATTATTGGTTTGTGGGCCTTTATGATTAGAGTTTGGGCCTTTGTATTGGACCAAACTAGGTGAGAGTTAAAATGGTCCTTTTACCCCATATATGTATTGTTGGATTTGGATTGGAACCCATTTGTTAATTGGGTGTTATTTGTTTGATAGTGTGGGGATTCTAGCGGATCAGCAGTTAGAGATTTATTTGTGGGTTCAGTTGTCGAGGTGAGTCTCCTCACTGTACTATGGGTCGAAGGCACTAATGCTGGTCTAATTGGTTTATATATTATAGGAAGACCAGGGGGTGGCCCTTGGCAATTGTTTGAAAGACCAGGAGGTGGCTCCTGCCAGATCTTTATGCAAAACCAGAGTTTAAACTCTGGCAGTTAAGTAGATAAGTAATTGTAGATTATATGCTAGTTGTCTTTATGATGCTTGCATGGAAGACCAGGAGGTGGCTCCTAGAACTTGTCTGAAAGACCCAGGGTTTTGGTCCCCGACTTGGCAAGGAAAGACCATGATATGGCTCGTGGCATAATGGCAAAACTATGTTTGGCACATAGCACTTCCTATTGCATGTTGATATGTTTGACTCGTATGTTATGTATGGTATGTGGTATTTTTGAGAACTCACTAAGCTTTGCACTTAAAGTTTATGGTTTATGGTTTTAGGTACTTCCGGTTCGAAAGGGAAGGGCCCAAATTAATCGTAGCGCATACACCTGTGTTTTCCGTAACTCCTGATTTTGGGAATGTACTCTGATAATTGTTTTTATTTGAAATACTTCTAAATGTTTGAATAAAGGATAAATGAGTGTTTTGATCGTATTAAAAATGAAATTTTATCCTGTGATTTTTGGGACGTTACAAGTTGGTATCAGAGCCTTAGTTTGAGGGATTTTGGGCATACTCTCGGGTATGCCTGGACTCAAGCTGAGGCTTTGGAGAAAATTTTCATAAAACAAATGTTTTATAAAAAACGGTTTCTAATCAAAGAAATGGGTGTGATGCATGCAATCTTCCAAGCTCAAGTAAGTGGTTCCCAGAATACCAATACATGTTTATTAGGATATATGATATGATTATGAGAATTTCATGCTAGATTAGGGATAAGGATCTGCTCAGGATTTTATGATAGGAGAGATGACTTTATATCCCTGATTGTATGAGTTTTTAGAATTGCATGCTAGTATGGTTTTTAGATAAATGGATAAAATGGCTTGATTAGTGAATGTTGGTTAGATTTTCCGTTTCCTGAATGATGCTTGCTTTGTTCTTTGTGGGACTCTTAGTGATGTGAATTGACTACTAAATGAATATGCTAAGTCACATGTGGCACGGGTTAAATAATCTCAGAGTGATGGATCTGAACCTATTGTGCAACTCTTGTCTGAGTCTAACCGTTCTAGGGTTAAGTCTGTCACTCGAAGGATTATCATTATATCTGTCGTATGTGACTGTATTCATGAGGTAGTTATTTGACATTGGCAGGAGCCTTTCAGAAGATGAGAGTATTGGGTTTTGAGCATTCTAACACTCCTATGGTGTACATGCAACCCTATAAACCTTGGATCTATGTTTTCTCTATTATGCATGCAAATATTAACTATTCCAAGGTTTCATCCTAACTAGCATATTATGAAGCACCTATACTACAAAGTTCTAGTTAGATGACATACCTTTTGATGTAGCTTGATGTCTTCAAGCTTTAAGAGTTTAGCCCCAATAGTGTGGAAGCCTCAAATGGAATCACAAATCACCAAAACACCTTGGAAGAACTTGAGAGAATATGTATGCACACTAAAATTGGCCCACTCTTATTTTCACACACTTGTGCCAATTTTGTGAGCAAAGGACCCCTTTATATATTATGGAGGATTAGGGTTACATCCATGTAAACCCTAATACCCATGACCTTTCATTTACATAGGATCCATGGGTTAAAAGCTCCATGGACCATCCATGAAATCTTAGCCCAACCTAAATGAACTTGGCCCATTCCATATATATAAGAGTCCATATTTAATTAGTTCTTTTTGATCACTTAATTAATTCTAAATTAATTCTTGATCAATACTAATTAAATAATATGATTCCATATTAATATATTAGAACTTATAATATATTAATATAAATCATAAATATATTATTCTCAAAAGACTATCCATATAAATTGTACCGGTGAAGTGCAACCCAAATGGACCATGCCGTGTCGGGTCAAGTACGTACCAAATATAGTTATGGACTTAGACATTAATCCAACAGTCTCCCACTTGGATAAGTCTAAAACTATTATTGAGTATGACTTCAAAACCTAACTGGAAATCGTAGCTCTTAAAGCCGCTGTCGAACTCTGACCTTGTCAATGACTTGTCCATTAGATAAGGGATCATATATTCCTCCATTCTAGATATCATATGGACTGAGACATGGATTATAATCATTCTCTCTGTCCATTTGTTGTTTCCCGATTTTCGATTTATGATGACTGACTGATTGAACAAATCAAATCAGTCCTGGCTTGGCCAAGCACTCACATGTGTCATCGCTAAATCATCGAGGGGCCCACAGATATCGCTTTTATCCCGAAGGTAAAAGGAATGGATAAACTTCGACTCATATGGCTTGTTCTACTACTTGTTGAATCATACACAAAGGCACGTTTTATAACATCGAGTTACCAAATGCGTTTTCGTGCAATCAATGTATAACCAACTCATAGTAACAACTCATATCTCTAGGTTTGAAGAATATAAGATATTATCGTCTCATGATCACTCGTGATAAAATCCATGAAGTGATTCAAATGAGCGCGGGTTGAATCCAATACTCAGAACTTATGAGCACTCATGAGTGTTGTAGCACCACTTTGTCCACCAACTTGGACCTCTACAAACCAACCCATGACAGTCTTGATTCATATTTACTTCCAACATATGACCGACTGTGGATGGTTTGAATAACTTAATCATTCAGGAAGAGCGACTTAGTTATTCTGGAAGTCAAAACATGCAAAGTGAAACACAAGAATAAATGAATCAAATATGGTATCAAACCCTATGAATATAAATAAACACTTTTATTTATCACCATACTGATTACTTATTATTCATTGTTTTGGTTTTGTCAACTTTATACTTGAATTAAAAACACTAGTTGTCCCATGCTCCAAGCATGTACACTATGTTTTTCTTAAACAATAGCTTTGCCATACACCAAGTATGCACTCTATGTTTGTCTATGATCCTTACTTTGTGAAATAAACCAATTGAACATAATTTCAATGATTCTAATTTCACACTCCCAAATCCTTATCGAAAAATGTGAGAATTTCAAATTCCTATCATTTATCGAAATTTGTTTAGATTTTAAACTTATATGCACTGGCCCTCCTGTAATGAATATGTACGAAGTCACAAAGACTTGTCAACAATCATTATAAGGTATTCCAATGGAGATCAACTCCATGGAAACTAAGTCTCATATTCAAAGTACATTGCTTTGGACATGCTTATTGCATTTAGTTTTCTAATCTTACACAGATAACTTCCACCTATGGAGACAACTCCATATTCTCATTTTGACTATCACTTCTGAATAAGAGATGCCTCTTTTCAGAATATGTCAATATGGTCCTTCCAAAATTAGCATTATACTTCCAACTGTCCCTGAGCAACCAATCTTTGGTAAACCTCAGATTGTCCTCGACAATTGCTTAATCATTTTAGTCATATCCAATTCTAGACCTTTTCCCTTCTTAATGCCTCTGGGCATTTGGAAAAATTTAGAAATGACAAATATTATAGCACATGCAATCGATCCTGTACCCAAAGCAAATGGTACAGGATTCATCACATAAAGACATGATTCTAGACCAGTCTTTTGCTACAATATTTTTATTTGCCATGTTTTCAAAATTTGACTATGAAGAGGGATGCCGTAATCATAATCGAATTTTGAGAACGCAATATATAGAATTTCCTTAAGTTGAACCAATCCAACATGAAATTCATATATATATATATATATATATATATATATATATATATATATATATATATATATATATATATATATATATATATATATATATATTTATATATATATTCTTGACTAAAGATGATTAAGGTCTCAATCTAAGCCTTTAGAACTGAAATGAAGTATATCCTCTCCCTTAATTATAACAAAACAACTTTTTCAATCCCTGCAGCCTCACGAATTGAAACTTTTGTTTTCTATAATTAACATTGCTAACTTGCAACACTAACAATAATTATCATGCTCCCACTAACATGATGATTATTAGCATAACACTTATGCTCCCACTAGCTTTGACATGTACTCAGAAATCAGCTGGACTTCTAGAAATCAATACTTTATTGACTTTCTTACCAAAGTTCAGATTTCTGATACGAGATGCTTTGATAAAACTTTATCAAAATCATACACCTTTCCTTAGATAGCATGCATGTGTGTCTAAACAATTTCAGAACTATGAAAAGGGATGTCGTAATCATAGTCTCAATTGTTTAGACCTTTTGCCATCTGCTTCAAATCTACTTGGTGAAGTGTTTCCTCACCATCATTTTCATGAATCGGAGAGAAACCTTATGACCCTTAGATTTTATGGTGTATGTGTTCTTATCCATGTGAATAGTCAAAACCATAGTCACAAGACAAGGATAATGATAAATCCAAACTCATATGGACTGAACTTATGCAATCTTAACTTCTTGCCACCTGGCAGTACAGGGCCTGCCATTGCTTCCAAGTTGTTATGCAACCAATTGAGAACTTTCAGAACTCCTATGCAAAGCCAACTTTAACTGGAATGGGCACAGAATATGTCAACACGATAGGTTATAAACCTCAAGTCGTGTGCTAGTGAAGAACCTCAGGTTTTATTCTTGATTAGTTCTTGAAATTCTTTTTAGGATCTTTAAGACTCCCACTATCCTCTTGTCATATAAGACTATCTTGCCAAATATTCAAGAGATAGTGAAGATTCTTTATCAAGACAAACACTTCACACAATTGGCCTTAGTTGGTCTTTGTTTTATCCAAAACATCACAACTTACCAATTTCAAATGTACAAGAGTAGGACACTTTTACTCTTACATTTGACAAGTGTTTTAAACCTTTCTTTAAGATATGTCACTCAAGTTACAATCTTGGAGTATGACTCTAAGAATTGTTTTGGAACGAAGTATGACTCATCTTCCTGATCTAACCATTTCAACAATTCATGACTCCTCTTCTTACTCATAAGAATGCACTAAGATGACCTTTAGAGGACTAATTGTGATATGATTTCTAAATCATTAAGATGATCACAAACATGATACTAAAGTACTCTCCCATCTTTTCAGATTTGAGAAACTTTTATCTTTCTGCCTAATTTGATTCTTCCCATTCGTTCTGCCATACATTGAGACTTTTCCAATGTTTCAGAATTATACTTAAACTTGTAAGTATAACCATATTTACTAAACTTTAGTAAATCAAATAGTCTTAACGAGCTTTGTGGTGGACATGACCAGTGCACAAGAATGTGTACTCGATCCCTTTAGTCCTTCACTTGACTCACACTTCCATGTGAACAAGTAATTAGTCTTGATTTTCCAATGCTTGAAAGTTTTCATTCATCATACTATTCAACTTGCATGATTCCAAGTTTCGGTCCAATTGAAACTTGGGCGATGAGGAACTTTCCTGATTTGGTAAATTTAGACACTACCACAAATGAAAGAATCAAATCCATTTTCCAATATTGCTGTCAGTGGAATCATATAAGCAACAATTTTCCACAAATGCCATTGTAAGGATACTTCAAATAAATAAAATTAAACAATTTTCTTTTATTTTAAAACTTTGCGGAAAAACTTATCCTTACAATCCACATGGAAAATTGTTGTTATTTATTCCTTAGCAATATATCATAACTTCTTAAGCAACTGCTCAAAATTCTGATGCGATCGAAATCCACCTTCGCGATCAGAATCAGCATATACTTCCTTTAAGATTTCTCTCTATTCTTTGATTCTTAAAACATCAACATGTAACCCAGTCACATGATGTAATGAGGATCTCAGAATAGAACTTAATAGAGTTAGATAATGGGCTCTACCTGATGTAGAGTCAAACTTATTGACTTTAACATCCTTAGGTAAATTTGGCAGCTTTGCAATCAACGCTCTTTCCTTTGGCAAAATTAACATATGGACCCGTTGGTAATGGGACTATCTCAGACTTAGCCTTTCTCTTTACCATTTGGTCAACCGGGTTGACTATGGCCAATCCCTTTCCATTGGGAAGAGAATGCTTTTTCTGGATTGCCAGTGTCACCATTGTCACTGTCCATAAAGTTTTTGGGAAGTTGATCTTCTAATCAAATTTGCTTTACTATCGTTCCAAATCATTGCTGATTCAGCAGCACCAAGCAAATAGATATGATCATTAAGGTTCATGTCATAGTCTGTTTCATAGTAGTCCCAAAGGAACTCACTATGTGACTTAGAAAGTGATTGAACATCCAACTTTCTCAAGACTTTGACACCCAACTCTCCCGACTTGTCAATATGTGACTTCATCTCTAAGATGTGATCACACATAGACCTTGCTTGCCATTAGGGCTTGAGTGACCTTGAACTTGTGGGTTAGGGAGAATAATTGGAGGAGGTGGAGGAAGAGAAGTATGACTTCCATGAGCCAAACTCGGGAAGTCATATTCATTAGGAAAGCTTGGTTTGGGAAGATCATTGTTGTCTAAACCAGACATCAACAATGGGAGAAATTCACGTAAAGTTGATTTAAGTCCTTAATATAACACCCAATATGATATATTAAGGCTAGGACCCAACAAACTATTTTATAACTTGGAAGAGGGATGCCGTAATCCAAGCTATAAAATATTTGAAGGTAGGTGAATGACGATTCACCAATTTCCACCAAGATAAACGAAATGTATTATTAGGTTTTAATTGGTTTTGAAACTCCTAGATTCTTTTGAGATTCATTGAACTTTTCAATGACATGTTTCAATCTCGAGTGTGCCCTTCAGGTTTTGTGACTGGGATGCCGAGGATCACAAAACAAGGTGTGAAGTAACCATGCAAATATACTTGGTACCCTTAATATTTACCCCTCAATCGATGTGCCGGTTAACCACATACGCTCCAACGATACTATGATAAACATTAAGTTACCCTTTTCCTACCTTGTTAAGTCCAGGTTAGTGTGCCGGTTAACCACACACGCTCCACTAACAGCTTAAACAAAGTGCAAAGTGTAATTTCATGGATTAACACCTTATTCACATTTTCCTAAGTAACTAAGATTGGGAATTTATAAGTGTTTAGTTACTTAGTATTTATCATTATACTTATAATGAAGGGAGAATTATAGTCCTTGTCCTACCTGTTCGGCTAACGACCCTCCACCAGTCAAGGAAGCGGTGGGTGAGAGTGGACACCCATTAAACTGCCATTTTATAGGCGGTAACCTTATACCCCCCTTATAGACCGGCTTCGTGAATGAGGCCTACTAATGGTAAGACGACTTGCTCTTATACATATAATATATTAAACTTTTTATATTATAATAGTATAAGGGTGTATTTTAGACATTTAAAATACTTGGTGGTTTAATCTATTAATTAAACTATACTCTTAATTTAATTAAATTTAAACCATGTCATTATGGAATTATTAATTCTCTTTTAATTAAACACTTTAATTATCTATTAATAAAGTCCATAAGAGTTAATTGAATTATTCAATAAAAACATCATAATTCCAATTATTAAATTCAAAATTAAAACCATTTAATTAATTGTTTAAGTTATGAACCCAAGAGTTTTAAAATTCAATTCTTTTTTTTTATCATAAAAAACTTTTTCCAAATTCCAAAACTTGAGGGCAAGTTTTGTAACTCTTGAAAACTTTTGGATTTCATAACTTATGGAGTTAAATACTTGTTTTATGATGAAACTTTTTATGTTCCATAACTTAAGAACAAGTTATGGAATTCTTTAAAACATTAAGACCAAGTTTTGTAACTCCATAAAAAACTTTGAATCAATTTTTTTAAAAACCTTTTCATATCCATAACTTATGGAGGTTTCAAAAAACTCTTTAGATCAAACTTTTAAAACTAATAAAATAATCATATCATTTTATCTTTTACTAAATTTGACCTAATTCAACTTATATAGAAAATGATTTAAATTTTACAAATAATTAGTTTTTCACAAAAACAAGTAATTATCTTAAAATTTGACAAACGTCATGTTTTTTTTTCCTTTTTTTTCAACTTGAAAATAAAACATTTGCATCAATATAACAGAAAACAACCTGGCTCTGACACCACTGTTGGGTTTTGAGCATTCTAACACTCCTATGGTGTACATGCAACCCTATAAACCTTGGATCTATGTTTTCTCTATTATACATGCAAATATTAACTATTCCAAGGTTTCATCCTAACTAGCATATTATGAAGCACCTATACTACAAAGTTCTAGTTAGATGACATACCTTTTGATGTAGCTTGATGTCTTCAAGCTTTAAGAGCTTAGCCCCAATAGTGTGGAAGCCTCAAATGGAATCACAAATCACCAAAACACCTTGGAAGAACTTGAGAGAATATGTATGCACACTAAAATCGGCCCACTCTTATTTTCACACACTTGTGCCAATTTTGTGAGCCAAGGACTCCTTTATATATTATGGAGGATTAGGGTTACATCCATGTAAACCCTAATACCCATAACCTTTCATTTACATAGGATCCATGGGTTAAAAGCTCCATGGACCATCCATGAAAGCTTAGCCCAACCTAAATGAACTTGGCCCATTCCATATATATAAGAGTCCATATTTAATTAGTTCTTTTTGATCACTTAATTAATTCTAAATTAATTCTTGATCAATACTAATTAAATAATATGATTCCATATTAATATATTAGAACTTATAATATATTAATATAAATCATAAATATACTATTCTCAAAAGACTATCCATATAAATTGTGCCGGTGAAGTGCAACCCAAATGGACCATGCCGGGTCGGGTCAAGTACATACCAAATATAGTTATGGACTTAGACATTAATCCAACAGAGAGCAGGGTGAGGTCGGGAACCTAGGAGAGCCTAGGAAGTGATTCAGTGGTTTTAGTTGTGCGGTTTATTGAGTCTTTTGTGCATCAGTTTGAGAAGGTGACTTAGAGGATTCGGGATGATTCTTGAGGAAAGTATGTATAGGTGTGGAAGGTAGTATTGTCCCCGTACTACTTAAAGCACCGGATCCATACTCGAATCGGGGTGAGTCTTGGAGAATCTAAGAAGCTTGTGGGAGGAGAATTCTTGGGTATGTTCTGATCATTTTCATGATGTATTTAAGTTTGGTGATGAGCACTCAGGAAGGAGGCTCTGGTTCTGGTTCCGAATCAGGTCCAGGTACTGAGCCGATTAGCGATCAGATGCAGGAGTTCATCTTATCGAAGATTACCTGCTGTATTTTGGATCAGACTCCTGTGATCTTTGGTTCGGTCAAGGAGGGTATTCTAGAGATTTTGGATGAGCGCTTGGGCGCGTTCCGTGCTGAGGTTTTGGCTATCATTGGAGCTTGCACTCTTTCTTTCCGTGAGTTTCGTGCTTGTGGAGCTCCCACGTTCTCTGGGGAGAAGGAGCCTATTCCGAGTAGGAGATGGTTAGTAGATATGACTAACACGTATATGATGAGTTTCTGCCCCGAGAAGGCGAAGGTCAGATTTGCTTCCTGCCTTTTGAAGGACAAGGCACATGATTTGTGGGAGGAGGTAGGACGTGAGGTCAGTGATGATGTTGTTGATGCTTCGTGATGGGATGATTTTTCGACCAGGTTTCGAGCTGAGTTTGCACCGGTGATTGAGGTGCAGCAGTTGGCGCGAGAGTTTCAAGATCTCCGCCAGACTATTGAGACTGTGGGAGAGATCACTGCTAAGTTCCGGGAGAGGGATTTATTGGATCCGCAGGATGCATCAGATGAGGAAACGAGGAAGGTAAGGTATCATGATATGTTGTGGGATGATATAAGGGAGTTTGTGAGTATTTCAGGGTGCAAGATCCTGAATGATATGATTACTAGAGCCCGAGAGCAGGAGATTGATTTGGAGCACCTGGGGAAGAGGGGGCCAGATCAGGTGTAGTTAGTGGAGGGTCCCGGGAAGAGACCCAAGACTTTAGATCAGCGATTGAGGAGCCAACGTGTCCGGGGTCAGTGTAGCACATGCGGGAAACTGCACGATGGGGTTTGTCGTTCCAGGGGTTTGGGCTGCTACAAGTGTGACAGGGTTGGTCATGTCAACATGGATTGTCCTCAGGGAGCAAGCTCGTTATGTTTTCACTACAACCAAATGGGCCACAAGAAGGCTGATTTTCCGATGTTGAGGGGAGGAGCAGTGAGTGCACCTGCTTCGGCTACTTTGAGGATCTCTGATGGTCGTGAGGGTAGGCCAGGAGCCCCAGTAGACAGGATCCGAGCATTGCAGTGTCGGACAAGGGAGGCCAGGACTCCAGTAGGTGATATTGCGGGTATGTATCTTTTTCTTTCTCTTCGGTTGTGATCTGAATTTATGTTGTTTGGAATTTTTGTACATGTTTGGGTAAGTGTCATTTTTGGTTTAATTCTCTGTTATTGATTGAGATGTATTATTAAGAATTGTTATATTATGATCAATTCAGTGAGAACTTTTATATGAGGAATATCGACATGACCCTTATTGATCTTACCCAAATGTTGATTGTTGCTAAAGCAGAAATGCTTAAGAGCACATCTAAAGCGGAGATGCTATTTGGGTCTAAATTTCAAGGTTTCCATGTACATTAACAATGGTGGTCCTGAAAGATTTCTCTTCCCAATAGAAAGGGTTCATCCAAGATCAAAAACCATTTTGATCATATGATAAAGAGAAAAGCTAGTTATAGGATCATTCCATGTGTTAACCCCAAAGAGTCCATTTGTTTCTACTCCCAACTGAAAGGACATTGATTGTGATGTTGCCCAAAGTACCTGATAGATCCCATAGATGGTAAAGTTAATTTTAATGACTCTACTTCAGGTACATCCCTTATCTAACTACATTGTTTTATAAGTTCCTATTCATAGACTCTTAATATATTATGTGATGATCACATTTTGAAGGTATTAAAAGAGATAAATGAAAGAAGGAACCTTAAACAAGGTAAGCTAAAGGTGCATATTTTCCCTTAGGAAGGAATGAAGAGAAACTTGAAGTTGTTTTGCTTGGTGGAAAGGCTTTGGATCTAGAATCATCATCCTGTGGGGCAGATTTCTGAGGTATCAAGTTTGCATCTTGGATTGTATATGTATATATCTCTTCATGGTTAGTTTGTCAAGATTTTGGTCTCCTTTTTGGGTCTATGGACGAGTTAGGTCGTTTAAGGGCTTGTTCTTTCAGATCTGAGTTTGTTTTGGTATCCTTGGGCATAAAGGTGCAAGATTTATGTGAATTTTGGTGTCATGCATGCATTAAGTCAACTATTAAGTCCCCTTTAACTTTAAGAGCTTCATTTAGCCATGCATGAACGTAAAGTTGGCAACATTACATGATAATGTAGCTCAAGGAAGTTAGATCTATGTTTTGGAGCTTTGTCTTAATGTATTAAGTGGAAAATCAAGTTTTGAGCTGAATAGGGTGAGTACGTTGGGCGTACAAGCAGGTACGCTTAGCGTACAAGACTCCAAGCGAGTACGCTGCGCGTATGTGCTGAGTACGCCCCGCATACTCGGTCTGTTAGGCCTTGCATGTTTGGGCTTCGGTTGGGGCTATCATTTGGCCTTGGTTGCTTGGAGCTTTGCTGGGCCATATGAGAATATGTGTTTTGGATTAGGGAAAAGTAATTGGGCTTTAGGGTAAGGCCCATGTAAGGGTTTGGGCCCAATTTTCTAAGGGGGCTTTGGATGATTATTGGTTTGTTGGCCTTTATTATTGCGATTTTGAGCCTTAGTCTTGGATCAAACTAGGTGAGGGTTAAAATGGTCTTTTTACCCAATATATGAATTGTTGGATTTGGATTGGATCCCAATTGTTAATTGGGTGTAATTTGATTGATAGCGTGGGGATTCTAGTGGATCTGCAGTGAGAGATTTCTTTGTGGGTTCAACTGTCGAGGTGAGTCTCCTCACTATACTATGTGTCGAAGGCACTAATGTTGGCCTATTTGGTTTATGTATTATACGAAGACCAGGGGATGGCCCCTGGAATTTGTTTGAAATACTAGGAGGTTGCTCCTGGCAGATTTGTATGCAAAACCTGAGTTTGGACTCTGGCAGTTAAGTAGATAAGTAATTGTAGATTATATGCTAGTTGTCTTTGTGATGCTTGAATGGAAGACCAGGAGGTGGCTCCTATCACTTGTCTATAAGACCCAGGGTTTTGGTCCCCGACTTGGCAAGGAAAGACCATGATACAGCTTATGGCATAATGGCAAGACTATGTTTGGCCATATAGCACCTCCTATTGCATGTTGATATGTTTGAATCGTATGTTATGTATGGTATGTGGTATTTTTTGGGAACTCACTAAGCTTTTCGCTTACAGTTTGTGGCTTATGGTCTCAGGTACTCCCGGTTCGAAGGGGAAGGGTTCGAATGATCGCAGCGCATACACCCGTGTTTTCCGTAACTTGTGATTTTGGGAATGTACTCTGATAATTGTTTTTATTTGAAATACTTCTAAATGTTTGAATAAAGGATAAATGAGTGTTTTAATCATATTAAAAATGAAATTTTTATCCTGTGATTTTCGGGACGTTACAAGTTGGTATCAGAGCCTTAGTTTGAGGGATTTGGGCATACTCTCGGGTATGCCTGGACTCAAGCTGAGGGTTTGGTGAAATGTTACATAAAACAAATGTTTTATTAAAAAGGGTTTCTAATCAAAGAAAGGGGTGTGATGCATGCAATCTGTCAAGCTCAAGTAGGTGGTTCCTAAAATACCAATACATGTTTATTATGATATATTGTATGATTATGAGAATTACATGCTAGATTAGGGGTAAGGATCTGCTCAGGATTTTATGATAGGAGAGATGCCTTTATATGCCCGATTGTATGAGCTTTTTGAATTGCATGCTATTATGGTTTTCAGATTAGTGGATAGAATGGCTTGATTAGTGTATGTTGGTTAGATTTTTCGTTTCCTGAATGATGCTTGATTTGTGCTTTGTGGGACTCTTAGTGATGTGAATTGACTACTAAGTGAATATGCTAAGTCACATGTGGCACGGGTTAAATAATATCAAAGTGATAGATCTGAACATATTGTGCATCTCTTGTCTGATTCTAACCGTTCTAGGGTTAAGTCTTTCACTCGAAGGATTATCTGATCTTTGTCGCATATGAATGTATTCATGAGGTAGTTAGTTGACATTGGTAGGAGCCTTTCAGCAGCTGAGGGCAGGGTGAGTTCGGGAACCTAGGAGAGCCTAGGAAGTGCTTCAGTGGGTTTAGTTGTGCGGTTTATTGAGTATTTGGTGGACCAATTTGAGAAGGCAACTTAGAGGATTTGGGATGATTCTTTAGGAAAGTATGGATAGGTGTGGAAGGTAGTATTGGGCCCGTACGGCTTAAAGCACTGGATCCATACTCGAATCGGGGTGAGTCTTGGAGAATCTAAGAAGCTTGTGGGAGGAGGATTCTCGGGTATGTTCTGATCATTTGCATGTTATATTTCAGTTTGGTGATGAGCACTCAGGAATGAGGATCTGTTTCTGGTTCCGGATCGGGTCCAGGTACTGAGCCGATTAGCGAGAAAATGTGGGAGTTCATATCATCAGAGATTACCCGCAGTATATTGGATCAGCCTCCTGTGATCTTTGGTTCGGTCAAGGAGGGAATTCTCGAGATTTTGGATGAGAGCTTGGGTGCGTTCCGTGCTGAGGTTTTGGCTGTCGTTGGAGCTCGCACTCTTTCTTTCCGTGAGTTTCATGCTTTTGGAGCTCCCACGTTCTCTGGGGAGAAGGACCCTATTCCCAGTAGGAGATGGTTAGCGGATATGGCTATCACGTTCAGAATGAGTTTCTGCCCCGAGGAGGCTAAGGTCAGATTTGGTTCCTGTCTTTTGAAGGACATGGCACAAGATTGGTGGGAGGAGGAACGACGTGAGGTTGGTGATGATTTTGTTGATGCTATGTCATGGGATGATTTTTCGACCAGGTTTCGAGCTGAGTTTGCACCGGTGATTGAGGTGCAGAATTTGGCGCGAGAGTTTCAAGATCTCCGCCAGACTACTCAGACTGTGGTAGAGATTACTGCAAAGTTTGGGAGAAGGCTTTATTGGTTCCGCAGTATGCAGCAGATGAGAAAATGAAGAAGGTAAGGTATCATGATATGCTGCGGGATGATATCAGGTAGTTTGTGGGTGCAAGACCTTGAATGATATGAATTCTAGAGCCCGAGAGCAGGAGATTGATTTGGAGCACCTGGGGAAGAGGGGGGCCATATCAGTTGCAGTTGGTGGAGGGTTCTGGGAAGAGACCCAAGACTTCAGATCAATGATTGAGGGCCAGTAGGGCCGGGGTCAGTGCAGTACGTGCGGGAAACTGCATGATGGGGTTTGTCGTTCTAGGGGTTTGGGCTGCTACAAGTGTGGCAGGGTTGGTCATGTCAACAGGGATTGTCCTCAGGGGGCAAGCTCGTTATGTTTTCACTACAACCAAATGGGTCACAAGAAGGTCGACTGTCCGATGTTGAGGGGAGGAGCAGTGAGTGCACCTGCTCCAGCTACTTTGAGGATCACTAATGGTCGTGAGGGTAGGGAAGGAGCCCCAGCAGAGAGGATTCGGGTATTGTAGTGTCAGACAGGGGATGCCAGGACTCCATCAGGTGATATTGCGGGTATGTATCTTTTGCTTTCTCTTCGGTTGTTATCTGTATTTATGTTATTTTGAATTTTTGTATCGGTTTGGGTAAGTGTCATTTTTGGTTTAATTCTCTTTTATTGATTGAGTTGCATCATTAAGAATTGTTATATTATGATCAGTTCAATGAGAACTTTTATGTGAGGAATATCGACATAACCCTTGTTGATCTTACCCAAATGTTGATTGTTTCTAAAGCAGAAATTGTTGGATTAATGTCTAAGTCCATAACTATAATTTGTAAGACTTGACCCGACCCGGCATGGTCCATTTGAGTTGCATGGCATCATGCATTTGGATAGACTAAAATGAGAGAAATAACACTTAAGGTTTATTAATATATTATAAGTTCTAATATATTAATAAGGTTATTTAATTAGTATTGATCAAGAATTAATTTGGAATTAATTAAGTGATCAAAAGGAGACTAATTAAATATATGGATTGATTGTGTAAATCATTCATTCTTTTATATGTGGGCTTGTGATCCAAGATTCCTTATGTTGGACTAAGTCCATGGGGTGACCCATGGATACTCCATGGAGGCTAAAATCCATGGAGCATAAGGAATGGGTAAAGTTATGAGTTACATGGTGTAACCCTAATAGCCACCATATAAAAGAATCCCATGGCTCAAGAAATCGGTGACTATGTGTGAGGAAAAAGGGCTAGCCGGTTTTATGAAGTGTTCCAATTTCTCTCAAGTCATTCCATGTGCATTTGATGTTGTGTGAACCATTTGAGGTGTCACACTTGGGGCACTAGGCACTCAAGCTTCATGAAGACATTCTACATCAAAGAGGTATGTAATTCTAACTTGAGATATTCATTTAAATCAGTGTTATTATGCTAGTTAGGATGAATACCTTGGAAATTTCATATTTGCATGTATAATAGAGAAAACATAGATCCAAGGTATTTAGGGTTGCATGTACACTTAGGAGTGTTAGAATGCTCAAAACCCAACAGTGGTATCCGAGCCTAGGCTTGTTTTCAATTATACTTGATGCAAATTGCTGAAAAATGCTGAAAAAGTCGAATTTCGGGCATTCTGGGCACTGGACTCGCCGAGTCCACAGATGACCTCGCCGAGTCCATGAAGAAAATCATCCTACTCGTCGAGTAGGTTCCTACACTCGACGAGTAGGAGCCCCTGTCAGCATATCTTCGAGTTTTTTGGCTAGAAATGGACTAGGAACATTACCATAAGCTGTTTTTGAACCTATAAACCTGTTTTTGATGTGGTAATGTTCATTCTAATCCAATTTCAAAGATAATTGTCAATCGATTCATGTTTTGTATTAGTTTAATGGTTAGTCTAATTACATGAAAAAGTTTGATTAAATTGTCTTGTTCTTAAGAGTTGCTTAGATTAATAGAAAAATTATTAGAAATTGTTGTTTTCAATCCATTTTAATCTAAGAGATGATTGTAAAATGTGTTTGTGTAACTTGTCCTCAAGTTACATGAAAAGTCACATTAAAGTTTCTTAAAACTCATAAAAGTTGGCAAAGGTTACAAAATGAAGAGTCTTGTCTTCATTGAATGGTTTTATGACTCCATAACTTGTCCTCAAGTTATGGAGGTTCAAGAGTCACTTCATTAAGTAATAAAATGTGTAACCTTAATTAGTTCCATAAGTTACAAAAATAAAGAAAAGTTACATTCTTTCATTAGTTTAAAGTCCTCCATAACTTGTCCTCAAGTTATGGAACTTGAAGAGTTTTTTAATTAAAACTACTTTAAACACATAAGTTATGGAATTAATTAGTTTTGAATAGTTTCAAAACTTGCCCTCAAGTTTTGGAATTTGAAAAGTTTTCTCTTATGAATACTTTAATTCCAAGTTAAGCCCTTAGAATTTTAAAAGTTAAAATTCAACCCTTATACTTTATAATATTATAAGTTAATAATATATATATATATATATATATATATATATATATATATATATATATATATATATGTATAAGAGAAAGTCAGTCTTACCGTTAGTAGGCCTCATTCACGAAGCCGGTCTATAAGGGGGTATAAGGTTACTGCCTATAAAATGGCAGTTTAATGGGTGTCCACTCTCACCCACCGCTTCCTTGACCGGTGGAGGGTCGTTAGCTGAACGGGTAGGACAAGGACTATAATTCTCCCTTCATTAAAAGTATTAATGATAAATACTAAGTAACTAAACATTTATAAATTCCCAATATTAGTTACTTAGGAAAATGTGAATTTGGTGCTAACCCATGAAATTACACTTTGCACCATGTTTAAGTCGGTTAGTGGAGCGTGTGTGGTTAACCGGCACACTAACTCGTATTTAACAAGGTAGGCAAAGGGTAACTTAATGTTTATCATAGTATCGATGGAGCGTATGTGGTTAACCGACACATCGATTGAGGGGTAAACACTTAAGGGTACCAAGTATATTTGCATGGTTATTCACACCTTGTTTTGTGATCCTCGGCATCCCAGTCACAAAACCTGAAGGGCACACTCGAGATTGAAACATGCCATTGAACAGTTCAATGAATCTCAAAAGAATCTAGGAGTTTCAAAACCAATTAAAACCTAATAATACATTTCGTTTATCTTGGTGGAAATTGGTGAATCGTCATTCACCTACCTTCAAATATTTTATAGCTTGGATTACGGCATCCCTCTTCCAAGTTATAAAAGTATTGTGTTGGGTCCTAGCCTTAATATTTCATATTGGGTGTTATATTAAGGACTTTAAATCAACTATCTTGAATATCTCCCAAAAGATGATCTTCCCAAATCTCTTGAAACAAGTTTTCCTAAAATGAAGATGATGTCCCATGGAAATCATACTTCTTTCACCTCCTCCAATTATTCTCCCTAACCCACAAGTTCCTGGAAAGTTTAAGGTCACTCAAGCCCTATTGGCAAGCAAAGGTCTATGTGTGATCACATCTTGGAGATGTAGTCACATATTGACAAGCCGGGAGAGTTGGGTGTCAAAGTCTAGAGGAAGCTGATGATCAATCACTTTCTAAGTCACATAGTGAGTTCCTTTGGGACTCCTATGAAACAGACTATGACAAGACCCTTAATGATCTTATCTATTTGCTAAGATCAACTTCCTAAAACTTTATGGACATTGACAATGATGACATTGGATATCCAGTAAAGCTCTCTCTTCCCAATGGAAAGGGATCGGCCATAGTCAACTCGGTTGACCAAATGGTAAAGAGAAAGGCTAAGTCTGAGATAGTCTCATTATCAAGGGTCCATTGCCAAAGAAAGGGGCATTGGTTGCGAAGCTGCCAAATTTACCTAAGGATGTTAAAGTCAATAAGTTTGACTCTACTTCAGGTAAAGTCCACTATCTAACTCTGCTAAGTTTCTATTCTGAGATTCTTGATACATGATGTGACTGGGTCACATGGTGATGTTTTAAGAATCAAAGAAAAAGTGAAGAAACTTAAAGAAAGAATATGCTGAATCTGATCGCGTAGATGGATTTCTATCACATAGTTTGAAGATCGGATTCTTGAGCTACTTCTTAGGAGTTATGATATTTTGCTTAGGAATAGATAACAACAAGTTTTCATATGGATTGTAAGGATGAGTTTTTCCGCAAAGTTTTAAAATAAAAGGTAAATCTTTTGATTTTATTTATTTTAAAATATCCTTACAATGGCATTTGTGAAAAACTGTGTTGCTTATAAGATTCCATTAAGAGCAAGAGTGGAAATATGAATTTGATTCTTTCATTTGTGGTAGTGTCTAAATTTACCAAATAAGGAAAGATTCTCATCACCCAAGTTTCAATTGGACCGAAACTTGGAATCATGCAATTTGTAGAGCATGATGAATGAGAACCTTCAAGCATTGGAAAAATTAAGACTAACAACTTGTTCACATGGATGTGTGAGTCAAGTAACGGACTAAGGGATCGAGTACACATTCTTGTGCACTGATTAAGTCCACCACAAAAGATTGATAAGACTATTCGTCATGATTTACTAAAGTTTAGTAAATATGGTTATACTTACAGGCTTAAGTATAATTCTGAAGCATTGGAAAAAATTTCAGTGTATGGCGGAACGAATGAGAAGAATCAAATTAGGCAGAAGGATAAAAGTTTCTCAAATCTGAAAAGATGGGAGAGTACTTTAGTATCATGTTATATAATCATCTTAATGATTAAGAGACCTTATCACAATTCATCCTCTAAGTGCATTCTGGTAGCTAAGAAGAGGAGTTATGAATTGTTGAAGTGGTTAAATCAAGAAGATGAGTCATATTTCATTCCAAAACAATTTTTAGAGTCATACTCCAAGATTGTAACTTGAGTGACATGTCTTAAAGAAGGTTTAAAAACACTTGTCAAATGTAAGAGTAAAAGGTTTCTACTCTTGTACATTTGAAATTGGTAAGTTGTGATGTTTTGGATAAAACAAAGACCAACTAAGGCCAATTGCGTGAAGTGTTTGTCTTGATTAGAATCCACACTATCTCTTGAATATTTGACAAGAGAGTCTTATATGTCAAGAGGACAGTGGGAGTCTTAAAAGGTCTTGAAAGTCTCAAGAACTAATCAAGAATCAAAACCTGAGGTTCTTCACTAGCACACGACTTGAGGTTTATAACCTATCGTGTTGACATATTCTGTGCCCATTCCAGTTAAAGTTGTCTTTGTATAGGAGTTCTGGAAGTTCTCAATTGGTTACATAACAACTTGGAAGCAATGGCAGGCCCAGTACTGCCAGGTGGCAAGAAGTGAAGATTGCACAAGTTCAATCCATATCAGTTTGGATTTGTCACTAACCTAGTCTTGTGATTGCGGTCTTGACAAATTCTCATGGACAAGAACACATACACCGTAAAATCTAAGGGTCATAAGATTTCTCTCCAATTCATGAAAATGATGGTGAGGAAACACTTCCACCAAGTAGATTTGAAGCAGATGGCAAAAGGACTAAACAATTGAGACTATGATTACGGCATCCCTTTTCATAGTTCTTAAAATTGTTTAGACACACAAGTGTGCTATCTAAGGCAAGGTGCATAATTTTGATAAAGTTTTATCAAAGCAATCTAGTATCAGAAATCTGAACTTTGGTAGGAAAGCCAATAAAGTATTGTTTTTCTAGAAGTTCAGCTGATTTCTGAGTACATGTCAAAGCTAGTGGGAGCATAAGTGTTATGCTAGTAATCATCGTGTTAGTGGGAGCATGATAATTATGATAAAGGTTACAAGTTAGCAATGTTAATTATAGAAAACAAAAGGTTTCAATTGGGAAAAAGTTGTTTTGCTATAATTAAGAGAGAGGAAATTATACTTCATCTCAAATCTAATAGTTTAGATTGAGGTTTTAAATCGTATTTAGTCAAGGATATATATATGAATTTCATGTTGGAATGGCTCAACATAAGGAAATTCTATATATGGGTCCATTATTTGCGTTCTAAAATTCGATTATGATTACGGCATCCCTTTTCATAATCTGAATTATGAGAACTTGGCAAATTGAAATGGAAATATTATAGCAAAAGACTGGTTTAGTCTTTATGTGAGACATCATAAATCGTCTCCCATATGCTTCGGATATAGGATCGATTACATGTGCTATATTCATCCTTTCTAAAATTTTCCAAATGTATGGGGCATTAAGAAGGGAAAAGGTCTAGAACTGGATATGACTAAAAGGATTAAGCAATTGTCGAGGACAATCTAAGGTTTACCAAAGATTGGTTGCTCAAGGACAGTTGGAAGTATAGTGTTAATTCTGGAAGGACCATATTGACATAATCTGTAAGGAGGCAACTCTTGTTCAGAAGTGATAGTCAAAATGGAATATGGAAATGTTTCAAAGTTAGAAATTATTCAATCTGTGTAAGATTAGGAAACTTAATGCAAGAAGAATGTTTCCAAGGAGTTGATCTCCTTGGAATGCTCTGTAATGTTTGTTGTCAAGTCCTTGTGACTTTGTGCATAATCATTACAAGAGGATCAATGCATATAAGTTTAGAATCTAACAGATTTCAGTAAATGGCATGAATTTGGAATTCTTGCATTTGCAGTAAGGATTTGGGACTGTGAAAAGAGAATCATTGAAGTTATGTTCAATTGATCTATTTCACAAAGTAAAGATCATAGACAAACATAGTATGCATACTTGGTGTATGGCATGACTAGTGTTTAGAAAACATAGTGTACATGCTTGGAGCATGGGACAACTATTGTTTTAATTCAAGTATAAAGTTGATAGTTTGAAACAGTATACAATGAATAATGTGTAATCATATGGTGATAAATAAAAGGTGTTTTATTTATATTCATAAGTTCTGAGACCATATTGGATTCGATTATTATTGTGTTTCACTTTGCATGTTTTGACTTCCAGAATAACTAGGTCATTCTTCCTGAATGATTAAGTTATTCAAACCATCCACAGTCGGTCATATATTGGAAGTAGATATGAATCAAGACTGTCATGGGTTGGGTTTGTAGAGGTCTAAGATGTGGGACAAGGTGGTGCTACAACACTCATAAGTGCTCATAAGTTCTGAGTATTGGATTCAACCCGCGCTCATTGGAATCACTTCATGGATTTTATCACGAGTGATCATGAGACGATAATATCTTATATTATTCAAACCTAGAGATATGAGTTGTTACTATGAGTTGGTTATACATTGATTGCACGAAAACGCATTGGTAACTCGATGTTATAAAACGTGCCTTTGTGTATGATTCAACAAGTAGTAGAACAAGCCATATGAGTCGAAGTTTATCCATTCCTTTTACCTTCGGGATAAAAGCGATATCTGTGTGCCCCTCGATGATTTGGTGACGACAAATGTAAGTGCTCGGCCGGGCCTGGACTGATTTGATTTGTTCAATTAGTCAGTCGTCATAAATCGGAAATCGGGCAACAACAAATGGACAGAGAGAATGATTATAATCCATATCTCAATCCATATGATATCTAGAATGGAGGAATATATGATCCCTTATCTAATGGACAAGTCATTGACAAAGGTCAGAGATCATCGGCAAGGTCAGAGTTCGACAGAAGCTTTTGAGAGCTACGATTGCCAGTTGGTTCTTGAAGTCGTACGCAATAATAGTTTTAGACTTATCCAAGTGGGACACTGTTGCATTAATGTCTAAGTCCATAACTATAATTGGTAAGACATGACCCGACCCGACATGGTCCATTTGGGTTGCATGGCATCATGCATTTGGATAGACTAAAATGAGAGAAATAACACTTAAGGTTTATTAATATATTATAAGTTCTAATATATTAATAAGGTTATTTAATTAGTATTGATCAAGAATTAATTTGGAATTAATTAAGTGATCAAAAGGAGAGTAATTAAATATATGGGTTGATTGTGTAAATCATTCATCCTTTTATATGTGGGCTTGTGATCCAAGATTCCTTATGTTGGACTAAGTCCATGGGGTGACCCATGGATACTGCATGGAGGCTAAAATCCATGGAGCATAAGGAATGGGTAAAGTTATGAGTTACATGGTGTAACCCTACTAGCCACCATATAAAAGAATCCCATGGCTCAAGAAATCGGTGACTATGTGTGAGGAAAAAGGGCTAGCCGATTTTATGAAGTGTTCCAATTTCTCTCAAGTCATTCCATGTGCATTTGATGTTGTGTGAACCATTTGAGGTGTCACACTTGGGGCACTAGGCACTCAAGCTTCATGAAGACATTCTACATCAAAGAGGTATGTAATTCTAACTTGAGATATTCATTTGAATCAGTGTTATTATGCTAGTTAGGATGAATACCTTGGAAAGTTCATATTTGCATGTATAATAGAGAAAACATAGATCCAAGGTATTTAGGGTTGCATGTACACTTAAGAGTGTTAGAATGCTCAAAACCCAACAGAAATGCTTAAGAGCACATCTAAAGCGGAGATGTTGATTGGTTCTAAATTTCAAGGTTTCCATGGACATTGACAATGGTGGTCCTAAAATATTTCTCTTCCCAATAGAAAGGGTTTATCCAAGATCAAAAACCATTTTGATCATATGATAAAGAGAAAAGCTAGTTATAGGATCATTCCATGTGTTAACCCCAAAGAGTCCATTTGTTTCTACTCCCAATTGAAAGGACATTGATTGCGATGCTGCCCAAAGTACTTGATAGATCCCATAGATGGTAAAGTCAATTTGAATGACTCTACTTAAGGTACATACCTTATCTAACTCCATGGTTCTATAAGTTCCTATTCATAGACTCTTAATACATTATGTGATGATCAGATTTTGAAGGTATTAAAGGAACTAAATGAAAGAAGGAAGCTTAAACAAGGTAAGTTAAATCTGATCGTGAGAAATAGACTTTGGTCACATGGTTTGAAGATCAGAATTTGGACCTACTTCAAAGGAGTTGGGATAATTTAATAGAATTCTATTACTCTTAGAAGATGTCTAGAAACATAGTTTTTCATTCTATGCGTTGTAAGGACAAGTTCCAATTTTTCGTTTATTTTCAATAATAGGGAAGTTTTGGTTTTATGGTTGCCTCATTTCATATTTCCTTGCAATGACATTTATGAAAGTGTTGGTTATGTTTCTAATATTAGCAATATTAATTATGGATTTGATTCGTATTATATCGCTTGTGGTATTGTCATAATTAACTAAGTGAAAAAGAATTCTTATCACCAATTTTCAATTGGACATAAACTTGGAGTCATGCAATTCGAATTGTGTGATGCATGAGAATCTTATATAGCCACTATAAACTTATGACTAATTCATTGATCACATGTTTATGTGAGTCAAACTGAAGGACTAATGGAACTAGTACATATTGATATGGACTATTCATATCCACCACAAAGGACGATAACTCAATTCGTCATGATTTACTGATGATTCAGTAAATATGGTCGTAAGATTAAGCATAATTCTAATATTTTGGAAATGTTTTCAAAGAGTAGCAGAACGAATAAAAGAATCTATTAGGCAAAAAGATTAAAGTTTCTCCAAACTGAAAGGAAAAAAGAGTACTTTAGCATCATGTTTTATGATGATCTTAATGATTGTGGAACTATATCACAATTGATCCTCGATGAACATCTTATTACAACTGTATGAATAAGAAGAGGAATCAGATATTGTTGGAATGGTTCAATCAAGAGATAATTCATACTTTGTTTCCAATGGAGTTTTAGAGCCATGCCCTAGTTATTACAAATCGTAACTTGAAACTCATTTAAAACTAAAATGGTTTATAACACCTCATGAAATATACAGAGTTAAATGTTTTCTTACTCTGGCACATATAAAATTAGAGTTGTGATAAACTGAGACCTATTCTATGAAGTGTTTTCTTGTCGAGAATTCACACAAACTTTCGAATATTTGATTTAGCTCATCAAGGATTGTTCCTTGAGAGAAAAATCATATGTCAAGAAGTCAGTGCGAGTCTTATTGATCTTGAGAGTTTAAAAGAGTCAACCGACATTAAAACTTTTAGTTATCACTAGCATGCGACCAATAGTTGATAACCAATCGTGTTTAACCGACATTCCTTTACATATTTTGAAGTGTGAGAAATGGCAAGGAATTTTTTGAACTTTCGGTGACTTATAGTTATAAGTTATGAAAGGGTTTAAACACACACATATGCTATCCAATAAAGGAGTATAAGCTTAAGAAGTCTAGTTGGAGACTTATCAAAGAATCACGTAAGTCAAGTTGGTTTCTGGGTACATGTCAAAGCTAGTGGGAGCATAATCGTTTTGTCAGTGTTGCATGTTGACAATATTGTTCGTAGGAAACAAAAGTTTTCAATTTGCAAATTGCAAAAGTATGAGAATTGTTTCGCTACAATAGGTTTAACGGAGACGAAACTCATACTTTGTTTCAAATCTAAAGGATTAGATCGTATAGTTTAATAGAACTTAGTCATAGATGTATATGAATATCATGTTGAAATGGTTCACATAGAAGATTCAATGTATAGAAATATTATAGCGAGAGATTGAACAAACATGAAATGCTTATGTAAGACATAATGAATCGAGTCCCATATGCTTCGAATATAGGATCGATTACATATGTTATAATATTCACTTGTTCTGATTTTTCCAAATGCCTTGGGCATTGAGAGGAAAAAGGACTAGAACTTTGTGTGACTTAAGTTGTTAAACAACTGTCAAGAACATACTAAGGTTATACCAAACAATTGGTTGCTTGTAGACAGTTGGAAGTATGGTATTGTTTGGAAGGACCATAGTGACATGTTTTAAATTGAGATGATTCTTGGTCAAAATTGATGGTCGTATGGATATATGGAAATGTTTCCATAATGAGAGTTGATTGTTGAATCTATATGTAAGTTGGAAACATTAATGCAGAAGAAGTGTTCAAGGAGTGTACCTTGAATTTGAAACTTCATTACTATGGAATTGTTTCTAGTAACAAAGTTCCAATGGAACATTCTGTAATATCGTTGGCTCAGTCTCTGTAACTTTGAAGCCTCGACATCACAGAAGGTCAATGCACGTAAAGTTGGAATTCCAATACATTTTAGATTGTAACAAGAATTTGGAATTGTGAAATGAGCATCATTGGAATAATGTCCAGTTGATCTGTTCAGAAAGGAAGGAGCATAGAGAGGCATAGTATGCATGTTCATAACATGGCATGACTGATGTTATTTAATCCAAGTGATTAGTTGATTACTCGAAACATTGTACTATGAATAAAGTCGTAATTATTAAGGTGATTAAATAATAGATATTATTTATACTCAATAGGGTTGAGACCATAATTAATTAGTTTATTATTGTGTTTCACTTTGCATGTTTTACTTCCTGAATAATTTAACTATTAAAAGTTCCACAGTCTCTCATACTTTAGGAAGTAAGTAGTGAATTAAGTCTGTCATGAATTGGATTGTAGATTGTCTAAGGGAGTTAGACATAGTAATAGTATTGCTTCAACATTCACGAGTACTTAGAAATGAAGATTTAAGTATTGGATAAACCCACGTTCAGAGAATTACTTCATGGATTCTGTCACGAGTAATTGTGAGACGATAATATCTTATATTCTTAAAACGGATATATATGATCTATAATTTTCAAGTCGATTGTAGATTAGTAATGCGTAAACACATCAGTAACATGATATTATAAAATATATTGTCATGTATGATTTGATGAGTAAAAGATGAAAGCATACAAGTCAAAGTTTATTCGTTCCTTTTCCCTAATGGGAAAAGAGATATCTTTGGGACGCTCGGTGATTTGGTGTTGACTTATAGTGCTAGGCCTAGCCAAGACTAAATTGATGTATTCAATTAGTAGTCTTATGTCGTCGGAATAAATCAAAAATCGGGAAACCATATCTTGGACAATGAGATTGATTATAATCCATGTCTCATGTCTGTACGATATCTTGTAGAACGGAGGAATATTTGATCACTTATCTTAAGATACGTATCTGACTGGGTCAGAGTCCGGAAACGGTTTTTTGGAAGCTACAATTTGCTGATTAATTTAGAAGTTATACCGGCAGTTATAGTTAGGTGTCTAAGCCCATAACTATAATTGATATGTACTTGAATTGATGGTAGCACATTCCTTTTGGGTTGCCCTCAAACCTAGTAAAAGACTGGAACGCTATTTGGAGAGAGAGACTGACTTATTAATTTATTATTAATAAATTAATTAGAATTCAAAATAGATGATTTTATTAATATGTTATGAGAATAATGTATTAATTAGAAATAGTATTATTAAATTAAGAATTAATCGGAAGTTAATTGGAATTAATTTTGTGATTAATTAAAAGTAGAAGGACTAAAAGTGACAATGTTCAAAACTTGAACATTGACCAATTCTAAAACCTCTTAGTAGGGGTGGAAGAAATATAGAAGGGGTTATAGGGTTTCCTTGGGCTTTAAGGAGTCTTGGATGCCTTAGGGAGAAAGTTAAGAGATTAGGGTTATCTTCGGAATATCTGCCTTATCCAATACTTTCCTAACACCTATATAAACCTCTAAGGGTTTAGAATTTCGAAATCAATCATTCTAATAGTCTTAGATTCGAAATTCTTCCTTCTCCTCCTCTCTCCTCTTTAGCCTCCAATTTGCTAGGGTTTGGGTGTGAGCCATTAGAGGCACGATACTTGTGGTGCTTGCTTCCAAGATTATTGAAGAAATGATTTGACTAGTTTATTTATAATAATAAACTAAGGTATGTATTTTCCTATAACCCTTTATGAATTTCAAAAATTGTAATGTAGTTCTAGGGTTCTTGATGTTCAATAGTTGTTTGCAAATCATAGTGAGAAAATAGATCCTTAGGGTGCATGTGAACTTAGGGTTTATGTCTTTCCACCTAAATTGTTTTTGTAACTTATAAAACCCATCAGATGCTTCATTGGACGTCGAAATGATAATAGACTAGAAAGTTATACATGTTGTGACTTTATCGACAGGGGTTTTAGCTAGCAACCATGGGTGGGGGTGTCAACCTCGTGTAGATCTATAAATATCTTTCACCCTCACTTATGATTGACGATTATAGGCATGGGGTTAACTGAATGTAATCAACTAAAGAATGAATATTGATACTTATTTAACAATTGTTTTCTCTAATAGGATATTATGGCAGATTAACAACTAAATACAATTCTTCTCCTTAAATTTGGCCAACATAACGACTATGTACTATGTTATTCTAGGGTATAGGCCATCATAACAACTAGGTATAATATTTATTATTTTGGGCAGTTTAACGACTAGGCATAATATTATTCCTAAAAATTTGGTAGGGAAACTAGCATGCATAATATTATCCTAAAATTTCATGCGTTTGTATAAACTACTGATATATTGTAAATAATAATGTTTTTGTAAAAATAATTGATATAGTTTTATAACATGTATCCCCCCATAAAACATTTTAAAACGGTAAAAGTGGGTCAAGGAACTCACCCTAGTAGCATGATTCATTGAAGAAGGGTAGATTCAGGACTCGGGACTTCGGAGACTGCTATAGGATGGACTAGCTCGATCGGAGAGAAAGAGAGAGAGAGAGAGAGAGAGAGAGAGAGAGAGAGAGAGATAGAGATAGAGATAGAGATAGAGAGAGAGAATGGTAGGGAGATGCTTAATAGGTGTGCAAAAATGGTTCTGCGGACACTTCAATTTATAGCAAGTTTTTGAAGTGCACGTCATGCAAATATCTGTGCGTGTCGCGCATGATCATCGTGGCTCCATCTGCGAGTTTCCACATGCCACTCTCTCGCTCGGCCATGTTACCCGCAATTTACTCGAATCAAGTGTCAAAAATCACGTCGTGCATGGAGAGATGATCTCGTCGAGTACTACAACTTATCTTTACGTTGTTTTGGCTAGTTTTGACTTTCATCTTTTGGCTTAACGGGGGTATAATTGAATGATTTTATAAAAATCATATCTTCTACATATGGACCATGTTTTCATCATTCATTTTCTTAAAGTTCTTATCTCGAGGAGTACTAAGACTCTCCTTTTGTTGACACTAGCCAAAACTCGACAAATCTCTTAATACTATTTTGATGTTAATAACTTTATTTACGTGTTTGATTATTACTTTTTACAAAAATCATAACTCCTCCGATCGAAATCAGGCTTTTATAAAGTTTGTATCCCTAGAATCACATGGAAATGTACTTGCCATATGTGTTACCCTTTATACCAGTTAACGCAGCCTTGTCTTTTAGATAATTATCATATTCTGAGTCTTTTACAACTGGTCACTAGTGATAATTTTTTCAATTGTCACAACATCCTTTTCAACCTCCAACCTCTCTATTTCGAAAACCCTAGTCTCTTTGAGTGGTGTTGGTTTTCTTGGACATTTGAAGACTCATTTCTCATATTTTGGTGTGCATCTTGAAGACCAAGTTTCTTGCAAATTGTTTTGATGAAGGGCTCTAGTGTAGATCTAGCAATAGTACTTCATTTCTGGATCATTGTGAGTAAAAAGATTTCATATTGATCTTTAGTGTGCTAGATCTTGTAGTTTGATCATTTATGTCCCTTTTTTGGTCCTTGTGAGCTTGTGATTGGAGTTGAGTGAACTCCAGCACCTCTTGAGCTTATTTTATCTTCTCATAATTTTGTTAGGTTGGGAAAGTTTACATCTTGATCTTTTTCTTGAAGTCATGCATGTTTTGCGAAGGTTTTTATGCTATTAAGGACTTAAAGTTGTAGATCTAGCTTGTGATGGAGTCCTAATGGATAAAGTTGAAAACTTTATCCACTAAGTCGATAAAAAGAACTAGATCAAAAGTTTTGGGCTTTGGTCTGAAGGAATTAAGCACTTAAGGGAGATTTTGGCATTCTTCCAGAAGCCACGACGTGGCTTAGGGTTTGGCACGATGTGAAGATGCTCAGTATCGCAACTGTTTTGTCCAGGCATTGCCACGATGTAGCCAAGGAGGGCCCACGACATATCAATGTCCTACATGGCGACTTTTTGAAATTTCATTCCCACAACGTGGCCAAGGATGGTCCACAACATGGTGTTGACTTTGTGGACCCTTGACCGTTGACTTTTTACCAGTTTGACTTGGGGTCAAACTTGGAGGATTTGGGTTGTTAATTGAGGGTTTGTAACACCTCAAATTTTAGACCAAAATTTTCATTTTTAAAACTTTCAAAAACATAGTTTTACAACCAGATCAATTACAAGTTATCTCAAAACCACAAATTTCATAGTTAACAGAGTATATAAAAGATCATGTCCCAGTAGTAAATTCCCAGTGTGTGTGTACAATCAGACCTTCGCCTTCCCGCGGTCCTGCAAAGTACCTGCCACATACAAATCAACAACTGTAAGCATGAAGCTTAATGAGTTCCCCAAAATACCATGTATAACAAAACATAAGTTAACAAATTTGGGTTATCTACAACCCTGGGACTATCAACAATCCCGGTGAGCTAATAGCACGCTCGTAAGGTTATCCACAACCACCAGATGGCTATTAGCAGCCCCAGTCATAACAAATACCATATCAGCACATAACATAACATAACAGCTAGACCCAACTGGTCATGATATTACAGCTAGCCTACCATACAAGTAAGAGTAAGTGAGGACACTCACCTCATACTGATGACACGAAAACCTAGTACTCGAGCTGCCGGATCCAGACTCCACCTAGTTAACAAAATAATTATCCTTAATTAAAATTAAGGTCCACACCAATCACGAGTCCAAAGTCCACGGTTAATCCTTCTAAGGGAAAAAGGACCATTATTCCCCTCCCTAGGTCCAAAACCCTAAACTTTGAGCAAAAGTCAAAATCGGCAAAAGTCAACAGAAAGTCAACACCCATCGAGTACACTGGGCGTACTACCCCTAACATTGGGCGTACAATCTGGTTAAGTACGCGACGGGGATTCATTGTACTACGTTGCGCGTAATTGGGAGTGTGCACGGTGTACTCCACAAACTTCCATTTCCTTACTTTTGTGGTCTTAAACCGTTAAGACAACCATTCCATCCATAGATCTGACTAATTTAAGACCTCTTAATCCATAAGGTCGTGGGCTTTAAGCATTTTCATGGCTAGGAGAGGCTAAAACATAATTTCATCCATTCCAAAGTACTATACTCATGCATGAGGTCAAAGGAAAGATTAAGCAAATATTTTTATCAACCTAGATGCCTTAAGATACTTGAAAGGACAGTTTAAACTCTCTGAAGAGTCTCAAACTCAAAACGGTCCAAACGTGGGGACTTAAGCTCATGAATCTTACATTAAAGAGATCTTGAAGAACACTAGCCAAGGTATAAGCCTTATACCTGAAAATGATGCACAAAGGTGGGAAGTTTCTGGATCTCTAAGCTTGATGGCACCTTCCTCTTCTTCCATAACCTTCTTCTTCAACTACAAGAGTGAAGAATCACTGAAAACTTGAAAAAACACACATACAAGCCACACACACGAGATTAGGGTTTTAGAGAGGATTGGAGGCTGATAAGGGTGGCTAGAAATGAGACCATAATGTTCTTTATATAGGGACCACTAAAAAATTAAGGTTTTGCATCTGAGCCTAGTACGCACAACGTACCCCTGGGTACACCCAACGTACGTGGTGTCATCAACGATTTTGCATGGTGCATGAGTACGCTGCACGTACTCATGCGTACGCCCTACATACTTCATAAGCCAACTTTTCTATTTTAGGGACTAAATCTGACATTTTAAGGAAAAATTCAAGAATTGTACCTCATTTCGGGATGTTACAATTCTCCCCCGCTAAAATCAGACTTCGCCCTCGAAGTTGTCCTCCAGAAAACAGCTCAGGATACTGCTCACGTATCTCGGACTCCGGTTCCCATGACCACTCCGAACCTCTATGGTTTTTCCACTTAACTTTGACCAAGTTCATCACCTTATTCCCCAAGGTTTTCACTTTACAATCCAAGATGGCTATAAGCTTCTCCACATAATTCAGGTGATCATCGACCTGAATGTCCTCCAAGGGAACCACAGCTGCCTCATCAGTTATACACTTCCTCAGCTTGGATACATGGAAGGTATCATGGATCTGACTCAACTCCTCCGGTAGCTCCAATCGGTAAGCCACCTTGACCACACGGGACAACAGTCGAAAAGGACCAATAAAACTGGGGCCCAACTTGCCCCCCTTCCTGAAGCGGATAACACCCTTCCAGGGTGACACCTTCAGGAGCACAAAATCCCCCACCTGAAACTCTAACTCAGAGCGTCTCCGATCCGCATAACTCTTTTAACGGCTCTACACGGTCAAAAGTCTCTGGCGAACCTGTTGTATAAGCTCAGTCGTCTTGAGCACGACTTACGTTCTCCCCATGACCCTCTGCCCCACTTCGCCCCAACAAATAGGAGTTCTACACCTCCGACCATAAAGGAGCTCGAACGTGGCATACCGATACTGGAATGATGGTTGTTATTATAAGAGAAATTAACCAAAGGAAGATAGGAGTCCCAACTCCCACCAAAATCAATAATGCATGCGCGCATCATATCCTCGAGCGTCGGAATCGTCCGCTCGCTCTGCCCGTCCGTCTGCGGATGGTACGCGGTGATAAAATGTAGTCGGGTACCCAACTCCTCATGAAATCTTTTCCAGAATCTGGAAGTAAAGCGCACATCCTGGTCAGACATGATAGATGTCGGAACCCCATGCCGATCCACATCCTCACGAACATAAATCTCGGCCAACTTCTCCGCATAAGAGTTATCATTAATGGTTGATAAGTGAGCACTCTTCGTCAAACGATCCATTATCACCCAGATAGTGTTAACACCCCTCGCAATCCTCAGTAGCTTAGTAATGAAATGCATAGTAATATGTTCCCACTTCCGTAAGGGAACCACTAGAGGCTGACACTTGCCATGAGGGCACTGGTGCTCCGCCTTGACCTTCCGACAGGTCAAACATCTCCCCACAAACCGTCCCACATCTCTTTTCATACATGGCCACCAATAATTAAGCTTCAGGTCAAGATACATCTTTGTGGCTCTAAGGTGGATAGAGAATCTCGATTTGTGGGCCTCCTCCATCAAAATCCACCAGGCCCCACCCGCATATGGCACCCATACCCGCCCATGGAGAGTCAAAATCCCTCTATTGTCCATATCAAATGCTGAAATCTGACCGATCACCCGCTCACTCTTACGGTTTTCTTTTTTATGGCCTCCGACTGTGCTTCCTTGATAATCTCTAAAATCGGAGTCATCACTGTTATCCTCATACATACATCTGGAATCGGGGTACTCGTTGCCCTTCGGCTCAAGGCATCCGCCACCACATTAGCCTTTCCTGGATGATACAAAAACTCACAATCATAGTCCTTCACTACGTCCAGCTATCTCCGCTGCCTCATATTTAAATTAGGCTGATGCATAAGGTATCTCAGGCGCTTATGGTCCTTGTAGATGGTATACCGAACACCATAGAGATAGTGACGCTAAATCTTGAGGGAAAAAACCACTGCCCCTAACTCCAAATCATGAGTGGGGTACCTCACCTCGTGAGGCTTTAGCTGCCTCGAAGCGTAAGCTATCACATGCCCTCTCTGCATCAACACAACTCCTAATCCCGTAATGGATGCATCTCAATAGACTACGAAATCCTCAACTCCCTTCGAGAGGTCAAGTACTGGGGCCTTGCACAACCTCTGACGAAGAATCTCGAATGATGCCTGCTGCTTAGGCCCCCAACTAAAGGCAACATCCTTTATGGTCAACCTGGTGAAAGGAACAACAATCTTGGAGAAATCTCTGATGAACCTCCGATAATATCCTGCCAAACCAAGGAAGCTATGAATCTCAGATGGAGATCTCGACACCTACCACTGCATCACCGCCTCAATTTTGGCTTGATCGACCAAAATACCGCTCTGATTGATGAGGTGCTCCAAAAACTAAACCTCTCTCAACCATAAATCACACTTGTAGAATTTGGCATAAAGCCTCTTCATCCTCAAGACCCCAAGAATATCTCGCAGATGCTCCTCATGTTGTTCCCTAGTCTTCAAATATACCAGAATGTCATCGATAAAAACGATCACTGATCGATCCAACATGGGCCAACACACCCGGTTCATGAGGTCCATGAACATTGTCGGTGCGTTGGTGAGCCCAAAAGGCATCACCACAAACTCGTAATGCCCATAACGAGTTCGAAAGGCCGTCTTCTGAATATCCACCTCCCGTACCCTCATCCGATGATAGCCGGAGCTCAAATCATTCTTAGAAAACCACGACGCCCCCTGAAGCTGGTCAAAAAGATCATCTATCCTCGACAAAGGGTAGCGGTTTTTCACCGTCATCTTGTTCGGTTCTTGATAATCAATGAACATCCGGTGCGAACCGTCCTTCTTATTGAAGAAAAGGATCGGAGCTCCCCACGGAGAACTACTCGGTCTAATGAACCTTTCCCCAACAACTCCTGCAGTTGAGAGGATAATTCCTACATCTCAGGAGGTGCAAGACGGTACGGTGCCATGGCGATCGGCGCCGCACCCAGAATCAGATCGATCCAGAATTCCTACATCTTAGGAGGTACACTCGGTAACTCCTCGGGAAAAACATCAGCAAAATCACATACCACCGGAACATTAGAAACATAAGTCGATCCCTTCTTCTCAACCCGAGTATCCACCATAAATGCCAGAAAATCCATACACCCATGTTGTAAACTCTGCCTTGCCCTGGCGGCAGAACAGAAGGCTGATTCTGGTCTAGTACCCTCGCCATAGATAGTCAACACTCCCTCACTAGGATCCCAGGCTATCACTATCTGGAGCTCGAAGTCGATCAGAGCCCCAAACCGGCTCAAGCAATCCATACCCACGATCACACAAACATCCCCCATTGAGATAGGGATGAGATCAATCGGATATCCAACACCGAAAATATCTAACACACAACCCCGGTAGATATCCGTAGCTGAGACAGGACGCTCATCGGGTATCGAGAACCTCAAGGTCCTGCTCAAGGCCTCTCGCAGAATACTAAAAGTGCGACTAAAGGATGATGACACAAAATACTGACTCACACCCGAGTCAAATAGCACAAGTACATACACATAATTCACAAGGAACATACCTATCTAATTGACAATATAAGCAACATAAATAAATCAACAGAAATATAAGGAATACATAGCAGCCAAGACATCTGGAGCTACACGGGACTCCTCTGTTGTCAAATGAAAACCTCTGCCCTGAGCCCTCGGTGCCTCGGCCTTCCTCTGCCGGCCATCGGTAATATGCAGTGTCGTTGGGGTGGGTGTCTGAGCCGACCTGGATGCAAGTTGTGGACAATCAACCTTCACGTGGCCCGTCTGATTGCAGCTGAAACTAACTCGAAATCCGTTGGGGTATTCCCAAGCCATATGCCCCTCCTTGCCACACAGGTAGCAAGCCGACCAGGAACGACATGGTCCCTCATGAGCCTTGCCACACTTCCTGCAAGTGCAGCCCTTCCAGCCTCCAGATCTTTGATCAGCGGGCTTAGCCTGCTTCGTCGCCGGTTGCGACTGCACTAAACTCATATCCCTACCCTGGGTCTCCCTCTCCTCCCTGGCCTGAGTCTCCAGCTCGATCTCTCTCCCCCTGGCATTGGTCTGCACCTCAGCCAATGTCCTATACATGGTGTTCGCCACAAACTCCATGATACCCCTCCTCAGAACACTCAAATATCGGGCCACATGAGCCTGCTCCGTAGATACATGCTCAGGGCAAAACAAAGCCCTCTCATGAAACATCTTGGTGATCTCAGTCACCATCTCTCTTTTCTTCTTAAGAGACAGGAACTCATGGGCTAACATTTCCCGCTCAAATGCGGGTACAAACTCATCCCTAAACATCATAGCAAATCTCTCACAAGTCATCGCAACATGCTCTGCAAGCGTGTAGTCAACGGTCACAAACTTCCATCAGTCCTTCGCTCCCAAGCGAAGAAGGTTCAATGCGAACCGAACCCTCAAATTCTCTGGACAAGAGCATGTATAGAAACATCCATCAACATCAGAGATCCATCTCATAGTAGCAATCAGATCATGGGTCCCATGTAACGCCCGTAGATTCGGGCTAGTCAATTTAGAGACAATAAGCGTCAAAATGACTTTTTATGGAAGATTATTTAGAATGAATAATCTTAACCAAGTTATAGTATATGTCACAAGGGTTCCGTACATATAAAGAATGCCAAAATCTGAGTTATAATGAAGAAGTTATGGCTCGTCGAAGTTTTACGGCTAAACCGGCACGACACCGCGTAACGTAAAAAGTGAATTTTTGATACATTACTTTTTAGCCTTAGGGATCTAAATGAAAGTCATAGTGTATGTTAAACCGAGAGCGTGCATAAAACGAACGTCCAAAACTAACTTCGTATGAGGAAGTTATGATTTTTATAAGATTTGGCACAATAGTATGCAACCTGCAATTCGAATTTTAGATCGATTGATTTTTAGCCGACACAACCTAAATGAGAATTAAAGATCTCATTAATATGAGCTCAACGATAAAAAGACAGTTGAAAACGGAGTCCGTATGTAGAAGTTATGAATTTTACACGGTCAGTAAATAGTGTAATCTTCTCATACTATTAAATTTAAAATCGGTCGAGAATTAGCCGGTAGAGTCAAAAGGAGAGTTATAGATCTTGTCTATACTTACGCGTGGATATAAAGAAAGTTGAAAATGGAGTTCTTATGCAAAGCTTACAAAATTTAGAAGTTGGGATGGGTTGATGCAAAGTGGGTGATGTGGAGCGATCTGAGCCATTTCTTCCTCCCCACGCCTTGCCACCTGATGGTGACACCTGACACCCAACGCGACAAGTTGGAGGCTCAAAACTCGTTGAGTTGAGCCATTTATCAGCCTATAAATACCATGCAAGGCTCACTCATTTTCCTCACACCTCAACCCTTCTCTCTCTCTCTCTAACTTCTCTCTAAACCTCCCCCAACCTCTAGTAACTTCTAAGTGCTAGAGAAAATCCCCCGGAGCACCAGAAGGCTCTGAGAAAAAGTTCTTTTTGGCTTGGAAGTTCTGCCCCCGCAGAACCCGGTTCCTAGCCAAACCCCTGGTAAGTGAGATATGCTTACCCTACTATAAGTATAGCTGATGTTTAAGTTTATTATCGTTATTATAAACTTATAAACAATAAATATATTATAAAATATAATACACAAAGTGTATGACCCCTGTCTGAAAGGTTTGAAAGGTCGTATAGGGTTGTTGGATTTCAGAAGTGCTATAATGCCAAAATGGTATTGCCCTCCGATGTTTCATGTATGGCCCCTGTCTGTACATAGTGGTTGAACAGTATTTTTTAACACTTATAAAACAATATCGCTAATAAATAGTCGCTAGAAATATTAGACTAAAATCTAGCGGTAATGATACTAGGTTTCGCCGAAGGAAAATAGAATTGTTAGAAGCGAAGCACTGCCCGAGTTTTGAATCACCACTTTAACAAGTGAGTGCATAGTTACTTTCATCTTACACATAGATATGAAGTATTTAATATAAATTATGTGCTATGTGTGCATATTATCTGTATTCCCGATATCTATGCTAGATGAACGATTTATACATGTTTATGTGATTTAAACTATATACGTATTTTTATACTTATAAATATATATTGGGTAGTGACGGGTGATGAGAGATAGGTGATGATAATTAGGTGATGATAGATAGGTGATGATAAATAGGTGGTGTGAGATGAGAGGAGATACCATAACCTTGACTGGCGATGTGGAGATGTAGTTATCTACCAGAGTATAGGTGGCGACCACAGACTATTCTAGACACTCATGTGGAAACACCAGCAGGCTCATAACCTGTAGGTGATGAATTACGAGTTCAGGTGATGTTGTAACTACGTATTCATGCGATGATACTCTAACCCTTACTATGAATTACGAGTTCAGGCGATGTTGTAACTACGTATTAATGTGATGATACTCTAACCCTCACTAGACACGAATTGAGGGAGTAACCCCCAAATCAATACTGTCTTTGCGATGTAGGCGACGATCCTTAGGAAAAGTCTTTAGGAACAAATATATAAGAAAATGCGATGTAAGGAGATGACAAGTAAATACGATGTAGGAGATGACCCTTAGGATGAGTCTTTAGGGAAGTTTAAATGAAGAAAATGGGGATGGGTAATCGGGTTAATTGTTTGACATAAATTAGGTGAAGAAACAAATTAACTATATTATTGTGGGTTGAAAACCCTATGTACTCACTAGGTTTCCCAACCTGATCCACTCTATTTATTTGTATCACAGGTATCGATACAAAGCTACATTACACTGAGAGATTAAAGGAGATGTACATCACTAGTGTAAATGAATGTAAGGTCTGTTTATGCTTATGTTTCTGTATTGATGATGACATACCAAAGTTTTAATATAAACAAAATACATTTCTTCGGAAATGATTTGATAATATATTTATCATGTTTTCTACGAACAAATTCCGCAATATTATTCTTTAAAATGAATACTCTGATTTTCAAATAAGCATAAATAAATTTTTTAAAATGACTATGAATTTGGGGATGTCACAGTTGGTATCAGAGCATTAGTTTAAGAGAACTAGGAATAATGATTTATTTCTAGACTTAAACTTAGAATCCTAAACGATGATCGTGAGGAGCGTGTCTAATATATTCTAGGAAGTACACCTGAATAGACACGAGCACTAGCTAATTTAGGGAAGATGCCTAAATTGATTTATGTGTTAAATGATTTGTGATGCTTTATGATGCCATTATTTGATCGGATCTATGGTCTGTTGTCGACCGGATCTGGAAACTTTATGTGTTCAGATTTCTAAATGTTTAATTATGGTATTAGAACTGGCATGTAACTTTTCAGAGTGATAAGGAGATTTATACGTCTGATTACCCTATCCAAATTCTCGTCACTGCACACCGAACGTCTGATGTGGTATATAGATCGAAATGGTGAGAACTTGCAGCGGACTAGGAAATGCTAATGGAAACCAATAGCCACGAGTGATTGAGTGTGCACCAGAGGTAGCAGCTGCACCCGAGCCAATCACGATGGCAGGAGTCCAAGCAACGATTCAGGCTATGATGGCCGAACAAAGGTAGGTGATGAGGCAAATGTTGCTTAATAGGGATGAACCTATTGTGCCTATTGTGCAGCCCGAACTGAATGAAGAACTGTCAAAGGAGGGAAATTACAATCGTACTGTGATTCAAATTGGACCCCTAGTGGTCAGGAGGAACAACCTGGATAGAGGGATTGACAGGGATGAGCGTATGTATAAGAACTTCTTTGGTGCCAAACCATCAAGTCTTTTTAGAAGCCCAAAGCTAGTGGAAATTACGGACTGGATCTCCGAGATGGAAATGGTATTTAAAAGCTGCAACTGTAGCGATAAGCAAAAGACCGTCTTTGCAGTAAGACAACTAAAGCCCAAAGTTTTAAGTTAGTGGAAGTTGTTGGCAGATACAATGCCACGGGGAGAAGCCATGCGGATGTCTTGGGAAGCATTCATAGAGCAGTTGAGATTTCAATACTTCTCAGAGATAGATCTGACAGACCCTAAAACAACTAGGCATATTTTGAAATTCTTAAGGGAGGAGGCTAGGGTTTTTCAAAACCCTAACCCTAATTTCGATTAGGGTTCTTTGGAGGCTAGGGTTTTCGAAAACCCTTTTATCCAAAACCCTAATTTCGAAAATTTGGCCTTTAGGGTTTAATAGCTATAAACCCTAATTTGCAATTCAACAATTATAGCAATTCAATTTAAAACAAACAATGGCTCTGATACCACTGATGGGTTTTAGGTAAAACAAATAAACCAGAAAACAATTCCTAAGTTCACATGCAACCTACTTTGGATCTATGTTTTAACTATTGAACATACAACTTTGAATTGCAAAACAAGAACCCTAGAGGAGGAGGCTATTTTCGAAAATAGTAAACTAGGGTTTAGGAGTTACATACCTTTCAATTGTTATAGCAAACAATTGATAATTCCCTTGATCTTGATCTTGATCTTCTTGGAAGCTTAGCACCACAAGTGTAATGCCTCTAATGGAATCACACCCAAGAACTAGCAAGAAGGAAAGTAGAAGAAGAGAGAGAGGGAGGGAGTATGCAATTCGGCCTAGGGTTTCTTCCAAAGAACAGAGTGGCCAAAAATGTGAGCCAGGAGGCTCCTTAAATAGCTGAGGGATCTAGGGTTTTGGGAAAACCCTAATGCTCCTTGCTTAAGGCCTAAGCAAAGCCCAAGGGCCTTATCTAGAACCCCTTGGACGAAATCTCTAGGGTTTCCCCTATGGATTTCGTCCACCTCCTTCCAAGGAGGTTCTGGATCCTTCCACTCAACTATTAGTTAATTGCAAACTAGTCCCTGCACTTTATAATTAATTCTTTTAACCCCAAAATTAATTCTGATTAATTTCTGGCTAACTATTAATTAAACATAATGATTTCTAATTAATATATTAATCCACTAACATATTAATAAATCATTTATATATTAATTTATTAATCTTATAAATTAGTATCTCTCCTTTCATAATTTCCTTGTCTAGTTGCTAGGTTGAGGGCAACCCAAAAGGATTGTGCTGCTATCAATTCAAGTACATACCAATTATAGTTATGGGCTTAGACACCTAATCCAACAGTCTCCCACTTGGATAAGTCTGTAACTATAATTGCTAGTATGCCTTCTAAATTTGACAAGCAAATTGTAGCTTCCAAAAAGCTGCCGCCGAACTCTGACCCGGTCAGTTACGTGTCCTAAGATAAGTGATCATATAATCCTTCGTTCTCCTGGATATCCCCAGACAAAAGACATGGAATATAATCAATCTCTTTGTCCAGAATCTATGTTTCCCGATTCCTGATTTATGATGATGTAGGACTTCTAATCGAACACATCAATCTAGTCCTGGCTGGGCCCAGCACATAAGTCAACACCAAATCATCGAGGGGCCCACAGATATCGCTTTTCCTGTTAGGGCAAAAGGAACGAATAAACTTTGACTCATATGCTTGTGTCTTTTACTCATCAAATTATACATGACAATACGTTTTATAACACCAAGTTACTGATGCGTTTTCGTATCACCAATGCATGACCGACTTGTAAATTGCAACTCATATATCTTCGTTTCAAGATTATAAGATATTATCGTCTCAGTATTACTCGTGATGAATTCCATGAAGTGATACTCTGAGCGAGGGTTTATCCAATACTCAAATCTCAATTTCTGAGTACTCATGAACGTTGCAGCAATTCTATTGCCATGTCTATCCTTAGACAATCTACAATCCAGTTCATGACAGTCTTAGTTCACTACTTACTTCCAAAAGTACGAGCGACTGTGGAGTTTGAATAATCTTATTATTCAGGAAGTAAAACATGCAAAATATGAAACACAATAATAAACAATTGACAGAAGGCAGTAACCAAACTTATAAACAATACTTTATTATTTAATCACCAAAAGTCAATTACATTTACTTTGTTACAAGTTTCAGAACAAAACTAATCTAACTACTAAAACTAATATCATCTTTCAGTCCTATGCTCCGAGCATGCTGAATATGCTTAGCCCTACTCAGAACCTTTGTAAGGGGATCTGTTGGGTTATCTTCAGATGACACCCTCTTTACTACAAGATGGCCTTCTTCTACTCTATGTATGATGAAATGGTACTTTCTGTCGATATGTCTGGTTTTACCATGATCTCTCGGTTCCTTTGTCAAGGCAACCGCTCCTTCATTATCGCAGAACAGTTCCATAGGCTCCTGGATGGTTGGAACAACTCCGAGATCCCCGATGAAGTTCCTCAACCAAGCTGCTTCTTTCGACGCTTCACTCGCTGCTATGTACTCTGATTCACAAGTAGAATCAGCCACCGTATCTTGCTTGGAACTTTTCCAAGTAACTGCTCCTCCATTCAGTAAAAATACCCAGCCCGATTGAGAACGGAAGTTATCTCTATCCGTCTGAAAGCTGGCATCACTGTAACCATCTACTCTCAAAGTATCATTGCCACCAAGTACAAGGACCCAGTCCTTTGTCCTTCGCAAATACTTGAGTATATTCTTTACTGCTATCCAATGAGCTCTACCTGGGTTTCCCTGATAGCGACTGACCATGCTCAAAGCAAATGCCACATCAGGGCGAGTACATGTCATAGCGTACATGATCGATCCGACAGCGGAAGCATAAGGTACACGCTCATGTCATCTATTTCCTCATCTGTACTCGGGCATTGAGTCTTACTCAATTTAGTATTTCTCTGGATAGGTAGCTCTCCCTTCTTGGAATTTTCCATACTAAACCTCTTTAGTACCTTATCCAAGTATGTGCTCTGACTAAGTCCAATTAGTCTCTTCTTTCTATCTCTCAATATTCTAATCCCAAGAATATAGGCAGCTTCTCCAAGGTCTTTCACGGCAAAACACTTTCCAAGCCAAGACTTAACATCTCTCAAGGTTGGAATGTCGTTACCAATGAGTAATATGTCATCGACATATAACACCAGAAAAGTTACTATACTCCCACTAGCCTTGATATACACACAAAACTCATCTTCACTTCTAGAGAAACCAAACTCTTTGACTTTCTCATGGAAGCAAAGATTCCAGCTGCGAGATGCTTGTTTCAATCCATAAATGGATTTCTCAAGCTTGCACATTTTATTGGGAAACTTTGCATCAACAAAACCCTCTGGCTGATTCATGTAAACATCCTCAGCCAACTTCCCGTTAAGGAAAGCAGTCTTGACATCCATCTGCCAGATTTCATAGTCATGAAAGGCAGCTATGGCGAGCAATATCCTAATAGATTTAATCTTAGCCACTGGCGAGAAGGTCTCATCATAGTCAACCCCTGGGGTTTGAGTGAAACCTTTTGCAACCAGTCGAGCCTTGAATGTGTGCACATTTCCATCCATGTCTGTCTTCTTCTTGAAGATCCATTTGCACCCAACTGTCTTACGACCCAGTGCACTATCAACCAAATTCCAAACTTGGTTGTCATACATGGACTTAATCTCGCTGTCCATTGCCTCTTTCCACTTGGAAGCCTCTGGGCCTGCCATTGCTTCCTTATAAGTGACTGGTTCATCTAAGTTTACCAGCGTTCTGTCACTTATGAATGTGTCACCATCTGAAGTAATATGAAAACCATACAACTCAGGTGGCATACTCACCCTATTGGACCTTCGAAGAGGTAATGAGTTATCAACTGGTTCAACAGGAACTGTTTCCTCTGGTTGAGTGCTAGTGTCATCTAAGGTTCCTTCATTGGCTAACTCTTGAATTTCTTCAAGTTCAATGGTGCTCCCACTGTCCTCTTTGAATATGAGCTCCCTTTCTAGAAAGACTCCTCTTCGTGCCACAAAGACCACGTTTTCACTAGGACTGTAGAACAAATATCCAAAAGACTGCTTTGGGTAACCAATGAAAACACATTTCTCACTTCTAGCTGCTAGCTTTTCGTGAGTCTCTCGTCTTACGAAAGCTTCACAACCCCATACTTTAATATATGCCAACGAGGGAACTTTCCCCGTCCACATTTCGTGAGGTGTTTTGGCAACCTTCTTTGTAGGGACAAGATTGAGGATGTGGGCGGCTGTCTCTAAGGCATACCTCCAGAAGTGAATAGGAAGCGAAGCACGACTCATCATAGAACGAACCATGTCTAACAAGGTCCGATTACGCCTCTCAGCTACACCATTTAATTGTGGTGTCCTAGGAGGAGTCAATTGTGAGACTATCCCACATTCTTTCAGATAGTCGTTAAACTCGATACTAAGATACTCCCCGCCTCTATCGGATCTAAGTATCTTTATCTTCCTGCCCAATTGATTTTCGACCTCATGCTTAAACTCTTTGAACTTTTCAAAGGTTTCTAACTTATGCTTGATCAAGTAGATATAACCATATCTGCTATAATCGTCAGTGAAAGTCACATAGAATCGATTAGCATCTCTTGTAGTTGATCTGAAGGGCCCACACACATCTGTGTGTATGAGATCCAACAGACCTTCACCTCTTTCACAAGACCCTGTGAATGGTGATTTTGTCATCTTTCCCAAAAGACAAGATTCACACATATCATCTGATTTTAGGTCAAATGATTCCAACACTCCATCCTTTTGGAGTTGGGCTATGCGTTTCTTGTTAATGTGTCCAAGACGACAATGCCACAAGCATGCCTTGTCTACACTATTAGACAAGTCAATATTAAGTACACTATTTCCTAAGCTATCAACACAAGTCACTGTTTCATACACACCATCACAAGGTAAAGCTTCAAACATAAAAACACCATTCTTATAAACAGAAATTGAACCATTCAAATCATTAAAAGAATATTTAAAACCTTGTCTGAACAATGCATGAAATGAAATAATGTTTCTCGTCATCTCAGACGAATAGCAACAATTTATCAAATCTAATCTAACATCATTACTAAGCAAAAGCTGATAAACTCCGATCTTGGTTACTGGTGAAGACTTTCTGTTTCCCATGATCAAGTTTATCCTTCCTCGCTCTATCTCCTCACTTTCCTTTAGCCCCTGCATATCAGAACAGATATGAAAACCACATCCTGTATCAAGGACCCATGAACGAGAAGATAATGAGTTATTAGCAGAAATAGTGTAAATACCTGCCGAAGATGGCTTCACTTTGCCATCCTTGATATCTTGCAGATATTGTGGGCAAGATCTCTTCCAATGCCCCTTTTGATTGCAGTAAAAGCAAACGACCTCTTTTGGATCAGAAACATGGGGAGTGGAACCATTGGGCTTAGCCTTTGGGCCATTGCTAGATGACCCAGCTTGAGCCTTGCTCTTCCAGTTTTGCTTGGGAGGACCTTTCCTCTTTTTCCCCTTTCCCTGTCCAATAGCCAAGACAGGGGCACTTGCAGGTGTGGAGGGTATACTTTTACCCTTCATCCCTGCTTCAGCTGTCTGCAACAAGTTGTGCAATTGGGCCAGAGTCTGCTCAGTGTTGTTCAAATGGTAAGTTAGAATAAACTGACCATAACATTCAGGAAGTGAGTTCAAAACCATGTCAATGGCCAATTCCTCATCAAAGTGAATGTTGAGCTTGACCAAACGCTCTATGTAGCGTTGCATTCTTTGCACATGTGACACAACCGACTCCCCTTCTTTCATCTTGCAAGCCATGAGTGACTTGACTACTTCAAACTTTTCTTGACGAGCTCGCTTATGGTACTTTTCCATAAGGTCCTTGTTCATCTCAAAAGGCCAGTAGTCCTCATAGTACCTCTGCAGTTCTGGGGACATAGTTGCTACCATGATGCATGCCACTTTGGTAGCATCATCGTAATGTTTCTTGTAGGCAGCAAGTTCTTCAGGAGTAGCTTCAGACTCATCAAGTTCTTTAAGCTCCTTTTCAAGAACATATTCTTTGTTCTCAAAACGAAGAGTCATCTTGATGTTGCGCATCCAATCGTTATAGTTAGAGCCATCCATAACGACTTTGGAGCAGATATTGAGCAAAGAGAAGTTTTGGTTGGAGGAGGATGAAGCATAAGTGTTTCTAGGAGTAGACATCTGAAAAGAAAGAAAGTTTTAGTTAGATTTCAAGATACCTCAATATAATAACCCAAAGATAAAATATCAAGGTTAGGATCCAACTATGAAGACTCACAACTTAGAAATGGGATGCCGAGATCCAAGTGTAAATTTCATAAAGGTAGGTGAATGACGATTCACCAATTCCACCATTAGACGAAACAAACGAAGTGAAATTCCTAATTCTTTTGAGATACATTGAAACTATTCAATGGCATGTTTTAATCTCAGATTATGCTCTTCTATTTGTGACTGGGATGCCGAGGATCACAAACAAGATGTGAATAACCATGCAAATGTGCTTGGTAACCTCATTGTCTTTATCATTAACTATTGATGTGCTGGTAAGCCACACATGCTCCATCAAAATGATAATTATGAGATTCCCATTACTACTCTTTATTAGTGCATTTTAGTGTGCTGGTTAACCACACACGCTCCACTAACGACCAATAAAGCACAATGTGCAATTTCATGGATTAGCATACTTTTCACATTTTTCCTAAAGTAACTAGAGTTGGGATTTTGTAAAATAATGTTCTAGTACTTTCTTTAATAGCATTATACCTTTAATGAGAAGTAGTTGTCCTATCAAATCCGTTCTGCTAACGACCCTCCACTAATCAAGGAAGCGGTGGGTGAGAGTGGACACCCATTCAACTACCATTTTATAGGCAGTTTCCTTATACCCCCCTTATAGACTAGCTTCGTGAATGATGCATACTAGCGATTTGACTGACCATATTCTTATACATATATAATATTAAACATCATAATACATATATAAGGTGTGTTTTAAAACTTTTTAAAACTTCAAGGTTTATATAAATTTCGAAATTCAAACTATTAAATTTAAATTTAAATAAACCAATTAACTAGATTTAATATTTATCTATTAATTAACTTTTAATCAATTTATTAAATCTTGTAAGGATTATCTAATCAAATTAATCAATTAATTTAATCCTAATCCTTATCCCTCTAAATTTCGAAAAATAGGGTAAGGATAATTATCCAATTAATCTAATCAAGTAACAATTATCCAAAACAAGAAACCCTAAAACAACTAGGCATATTTTGAAATTCTTAAGGGAGGAGGCTAGGGTTTTTCAAAACCCTAACCCTAATTTCAATTAGGTTCTTTGGAGGCTAGGGTTTTCGAAAACCCTTTTATCCAAAACCCTAATTTCGAAAATTTGGCCTTTAGGGTTTAATAGCTATAAACCCTAATTTGCAATTCAACAATTATAGCAATTCAATTTAAAACAAACAATGGCTCTGATACCACTGATGGGTTTTAGGTAAAACAAATAAACCAGAAAACAATTCCTAAGTTCACATGCAACCTACTTTGGATCTATGTTTTAACTATTGAACATACAACTTTGAATTGCAAAACAAGAACCCTAGAGGAGGAGGCTATTTTCGAAAATAGTAAACTAGGGTTTAGGAGTTACATACCTTTCAATTGTTATAGCAAACAATTGATAATTCCCTTGATCTTGATCTTGATCTTCTTGGAAGCTTAGCACCACAAGTGTAATGCCTCTAATGGAATCACACCCAAGAACTAGCAAGAAGGAAAGTAGAAGAAGAGAGAGAGGGAGGGAGTATGCAATTCGGCCTAGGGTTTCTTCCAAAGAACAGAGTGGCCAAAAATGTGAGCCAGGAGGCTCCTTAAATAGCTGAGGGATCTAGGGTTTTGGGAAAACCCTAATGCTCCTTGCTTAAGGCCTAAGCAAAGCCCAAGGGCCTTATCTAGAACCCCTTGGACGAAATCTCTAGGGTTTCCCCTATGGATTTCGTCCACCTCCTTCCAAGGAGGTTCTGGATCCTTCCACTCAACTATTAGTTAATTGCAAACTAGTCCCTGCACTTTATAATTAATTCTTTTAACCCCAAAATTAATTCTGATTAATTTCTGACAATACGTTTTATAACACCAAGTTACTCATCAAATTATACATGACAATACGTTTTATAACACCAAGTTATAAAACGTTTTCGTATCACCAATGCATGACCGACTTGTAAATTGCAACTCATATATCTTCGTTTCAAGATTATAAGATATTATCGTCTCAGTATTACTCGTGATGAATTCCATGAAGTGATACTCTGAGCGAGGGTTTATCCAATACTCAAATCTCAATTTCTGATTAATATATTAATCCACTAACATATTAATAAATCATTTATATATTAATTTTTTAATCTTATAAATTAATATCTCTCCTTTCATAATTTCCTTGTCCAGTTGCTAGGTTGAGGGCAACCCAAAAGGACTGTGCTGCTATCAATTCAAGTACATACCAATTATAGTTATTGGCTTAGACACCTAATCCAACAATTATATCGCATTAGAACATGAAGAAATGTATATTCCATTATGGAATTTGACTCTAAGAGACCTGAGTCTAAGCATTGCATCACACGAAGAGAGGTCATTAGAACATGACCCATCAGTCTGTCATGATAATCGAAGTAAAGAACTTCTCTTAAGTTAAGTCTGTTTAGGAAGAAGTAGGAGTCGCCAATAAGGATTGATTTTGTAACTCGAAGGTTACAATTGAAAGTCTAACATAGGATAGAGAGCATATGCAAGATTGAGCATCGCCAGCAGTCAAGAAGTCCAAGAGTTAAATACTCATTCAAAGTAAGATATGAGTTACGTTTATTATATAGGATGAAAAGATAACGTATGGAGTCATTATGTAAGCCCCATTTTCTTGATGATTATGGGACGTAATCATCCTAAGGGGGGGATAATTGTAACGCCCGCAGATTAGGGCTAGTCAATTTAGAGACAATAAGCGTCGAAAATGACTTTTTGATGGAAGATTATTTAGAATGAATAATCTTAACCAAGTTATAGTATATTTCACAAGGGTTCTGTACATATAAAGAACGCTAAAATCTGAGTTATAACGAAGAAGTTATTGATGGGTTTTAAGCACTACATCATTCCTATGGTGCATATGCAACCCTAATGCTTTGGATCTAGGTTTTTCTCAAGTTATACATGCAATTCTAATCATCCAAAGCATAAACCCTAATCTAGCATACAATTTCTAAATTGATAACATAAAACAAAGTTAGATGAATACCTTTTCTTTGTAGCTTGTAGATCTTGACCTTCAAGAGCTTAGTGCCTCAATTGTTGCACCTCTAATGAGTCACAAACACCAAGTAGCAATTGGAAGAATATGAGAGAGGTTATTGAGGCTCTAAAATCGGCTAGGGTTCTCTTATGAATGCATAGGCCGATTTCAAGGAGCCAAGGGATGTATTTATAGCTGAGCTGCTAGGATTTCAGTAAAACCCCTAATCTAATTGCTTAAGCCTTAAGCACTCCAGTAGATCCTTCCAGAAGGCCCCCTTTGGACGAAATCTATGTGGGCTACACATAGAATTTCGTCCACCCCTTCCTAGGGATCCATACGCCCAACTTGCAACTATCACATAATTGCAATACCAGTCCCCGTAATTTAATTAGTCTCTTTTGATCCCCAAATTAATTCCAAATTAATTTTCGATCAATACTAATTAAATAATATGATTTCTTAATTAATATATTATTCTTATAATATATTAATAAATCACAATTAACCTCTCTTTCCATAATTCATCTTATCAAATTGATATGGTGAAGGCAACCCAAAAGGACCAGGCTACTATGAGGTAAAGTACATACCAGTTATAGTTATGGGCTTAGATACCTAATCCAACAGTCTCCCACTTGGATAAGTCTAATAACTATAACTGCAAGTATGACTTCAGAATCCGATTAGTAATCGTAGCTCTCAAAAGCCGCTGTCGAACTCTGAATTAGTCAATGACGCGTCCTTTAGACAAGGGATCATATAATCCTCCGTTCTGCAAGATATCGTGAGGACAAAGACATGGAACATAATCATTCTCAATGTCCAACTGTTTGTTTCCCGACTTCTGATTTGTTTGACATAGAACTTAATTGAACACATCAATTCAGTCCTGACCGGGCCCGACACATAAGTCAACACAAAATCATCGATGGGACCAAGATATCGCTATTACCCTCCTAGGATAAAAGGAACGGATAAACTTTGACTTATATACTTGTCCTATTTACTCATTAAATCGTACACAACAACACGTTTTATAACATCAAGTTACTGATGCGTTTACACATTATCAATGCACAACCAACTCGCAAACAACAACTCATATATCTCGGTTTAAAGACTATACGATATTATCGTCTCACAATCACTCGTGATAAATTTCATGAAGTGATTCACATAAGCGTGGGTTTAATCCAATACTCAAATCTTATTTCAAGAGCACTCATGAACATTGCAACAAACTTTTGCTATGTCTAAACACTTAGACAATCTACAAACAAATCCATGACAATCTAACCCCATAACTTACTTCCAAAGTATGATCGACTGTGGATAATTTGAATAATCTAATTATTCTGGAAGTAAAACATGCAAAAGTAAAACAATAGTAAATAATTGACACAAGACAGTAAACTTTACTCATAAATAAAACTCCTTTATTTAATCATCAAATGTCAATTACATTTATCTATTACAAGTTTCTAAACAACTATCTAATCACTAAAACTAATATCGTCCTTCAGACCAATGCTCATCGCATGTTGTAAGTGCTTAACCCTGCTCAGACCCTTTGTGAGGGGATCTGTTGGGTTCTCCTATGAAGATGCCCTCTTGACTACGAGGAGTCCCTCTTCTACCCGATGTCTGATGAAGTGGTATTTTCTGTCGATGTGTCTGGATTTGCCATGATCCCTCGGTTCCTTGGTCAGGGCAACCGCTCCTTCGTTATCACAGAAAATCTCCATAGGCTCCTTTATGGCTGGTACAACTACGAGGTCTCCAATGAAGTTCTTCAACCATATTGCCTCCTTCGACGATTCGCTCGCTGCTATGTACTCTGTTTCGCACGTTGAATCAGACACAGTCTCCTGCTTGGAACTTTTCCAACTGATCGCTCCTCCATTTAGGGTAAATACCCAGCCGGACTAAGAGCGGAAGTTGTCTCTGTACGTCTGAAAGTTGGCATCACTATACCCTGTCACTCTCAAGTCATCACTCCCACCAAGTGTAAGGACTCAGTCCCTAGTCCTTCGCAGGTACTTGAGAATGTTTTTCACTGCAGTCTAAAGGGCTCTACTTGGGTATTTGGCATCCACAAAACAAAGATTCCATCTACGAGACGCTTATCAAAAAACCAAACTCTTTGACTTTCTCAACGAAACAAAGATTCCATCTACGAGACGCTTGTTTCAATCCATAAATGGATTTCTCAAGCTTGCACACTCTATTGGGGTATTTGGCATCCACAAAACCTTCTGGCTAACTCATGTAAACATCTTCAGCCAGCTTCCCGTTAGGAAAGCGGCTTTGACATCCATTTGCCAAATTTCATAATCATGAAACACAGTGATGGCCAACATAACCCTAATACACTTGATCTTGACCACTGGCAAGAAGGTCTCATCATATTCAACCCCTGGGGTTTGAGTAAAGCCCTTCGCTACCAGTCGAGCTTTGAATGTATGCACTTTCCTATCCATGTCGGTCTTCTTCTTGAAGATCCATTTGCACCCGACTGTCTTACGACCTGGTACATTGTCAACCAAGTTCCAAACTTGATTGTCATACATGGACTGAATCTCGTTGTTCATAGCCTCCTTCCACTTTATAGACTCTGGGCTTGCCATGGCTTCCTTGTAGTTGTTAGGTTCATCCAAATTTATCAGTGTATTATCGCTGATAAACGTATCACCTTCAACTGTTATATAGAAACCATACAACACGGGTGGAACACTAACTTTACTAGAACATCTCAGAGGTAAGGACTCATCAATTGGTTCAACAAGAATCTCTTCCTCAGGTTGAGCGCTAGTGTTAGAGGTTCCTTCATCGCTTGATTCTTGAAGCTCTTCAAGATCAATTTGCCTCCCACTGTCCTCTTGGTATATGAGTTCTCTCTCTCTCTCTCTCTCTTGGAAAACCCCTCTCCTCGCAACGAAGACAACATTGTCACTCGGTCTGTAGAAGAGATATCCAAAAGATTTCTGTGGGTAGCCGATACAAATATACCGCTCACTACGAGGTTCAAGCTTGTCGTGAATCTCTCATCTTATGAAAGCCTCGCAACCCCAAACCTTGATATGTGCCAACGAGGGAACCTTCCATGTCCACATCTCGTGAGGTGTTTTGACAACGTTCTTAGTTGGGACTAGATTAAGGATATGGGCGGCAGTCTCTAAGGCATACCCCCAGATTAAGATAGGTAACGACGCTCGACTCATCATGGAACGAACCATGTCCAACAAGCTTCAATTGCGCCTCTCAGCTACACCATTAAGTTGTGGTGTCCTAGGTGGCGTCAATTGTGAAACAATTCCACACTCCTTAATATAGTCGTGAAACTCGATACTAAGATACCCACCACCCCTATTGGATCTGAGCATCTTTATCTTCCTGCCTAATTGATTCTCCACTTCTTGCTTAAACTCTTTGAACTTTTCAAAGGTTTTTGACTTGTGCTTGATTAAGTGGATATATCCATATCTGCTATAATCGTCGGTAAAAGTCACATAGAAGCGGTTAGCATCCTTTGTGGTGGATCTGAAGGGCCCACACACATCTGTGTGTATGAGATCCAACAAACCTTCACCTCTTGCATAAGTACTAGTGAAAGGTGATTTAGCCATCTTTCCAAGAAAACAAGATTCGCACGTGTCATCTGACCTTAGTTCAAATGACTCCAACACTCCATCCTTTTGGAGTTGGGCTATGCGCTTCTTGGTGACATGTCCAAGACGACAATTCCACAAGTATGCCTTGTCTAAACCATTAGACGAATCAATATGCAACACATTATTTCCTAAGTTGTCTACAACCATCACAGTTTCATACACACCATTACAAGGCCATGTTTCAAAATATAAAATGCCATTATAGAACGCATTAATAGAACCAATTTCATTATTGAATGAAAATCTAAAACCTTGTTTGTACAAACCATGAAAATAAATAATATTCCTCGTCATTTCTGACGAGTAGCAACAATTATTCAACTCTAAACCTAACCCATTACTAAGCATTAAAGAATAAATCCCGATCTTGGTGACAGGCGACGATTTCCTATTCCCATTATCAGGTTCATCTTCCCATGCTGCACATCTCTACTTCTTCTTAGACCCTTCAAATTAGAACAAATGTGAAAATCACATCCTGTATCAAGGACCCAAGAACTAGCGTGTGATGAGTTATTAGATTGAATAGTATAAATACCTGCGAAGGAAGGTATTATCTTTCCATCCTTGATGTCCTGCAAGTATTTAGCGCAGCTTCATTTCCAATGCCCTTTGTCGTGACAATAGAAACACTCTGCTTCTTTTGGATCAGATGAAGGAGTAGCAGAACCACCTTTTCCTTTGGACCCACTTGCAGAATATCCATCATGAGACTTTCCCATGTGATTCTTAGAGGGAGCTTTCCTCTTTTTCCCCTTCCCATGTCCAATAGCTAGGACTGGGGTAGCAACAGTAGGAATGGATGCGACAACTTTGTCTTTGAGTCCACTTTCAGTAATTCTTAACAGACCTTGAAGTTTGCTCAAGGTGACTTCCTCCTTGTTCATATGATAAGTCATCTTCAACTGGTTATAGCAAGGAGGTAAAGAGTGTAGGATTATATCAATCGCTAACTCTTCGTCAAAGTTGACATTCAGCTTGTTAGACGATCCACATATATTTGCATCCTTTGCAAGTGGCTCATGATGGAATCTCCATCTCTCATCTTGGTCGTTATCAACGAGGCTACAATCTCGTACCTTTCTTGACGCACACTTTGATGGTACTTTTCCATCAAATATTAGCACATCTCGTAAGGCCAGTAGTCCTCGTAGAACTGTTGGAGCTTAGGAGTCATAGTGGCTACCATTATACACGGCACCTTTGTCGCGTCTTTTTCGTGAGCCCTATACTCAGCTATTTCTTCAGCAGAAGCCTTGGTTTCGTCTATCTCTTTGAGCTTTTCGTCGAGGACGTATTCCTTCTCCTCGTATCGAAGGGCCATGCGGATGTTACGGATCAAATCATTGAAATTGGACCCATCGAAAGTGACCCTCCCACAAATGTTCATAAGAGAAAAGGAGCTTGAGGGGTTGGAGTTCGAGCCGGAAGCGTTGTTTGAGCAAGACATCTGAAATAGAAAAGGAACAAAGTTTAGATTAGATAAACAATTCCTTAATTTAACACCCAAATGAAATATTAAGGCCAGGACCCAACACAATATTTCAAAATTCGAAAGAGGGATGTCGTAATCCAATTGCAAAATATTTGAAGGTAGGTAAATGACGATTTACCAATTTCCACCATGAAAACGAAATGAACAATTAAGTTTTAAATGAAATGAAATTCGTACATTCTTTTGAGATTCATTGAACTTTTCAATGGCATGTTTAATCTCGATCATGCCCTTCAAGTTTGTGACTGGGACACCGAGGATCACACAAAAGGTGTGAATAACCATGCAAATTTAGCGTGGCACTCTCGAGTCATTTACCACCTAATCAATGTGCCGATTAACCACACACGCTCCATTGATCAATGATAATTATCGATCTACCTTTTGCCACCCTTGTTAGTCAAAGTTAGTGTTCCGGTTAACCACACACGCTCCACCAACGACTTTTGACAATGTGCAAAGTGCAAATTCATGGAATAACATCATTTTCACATTTTCCTAAAGTAACTAAGATTGGGAATTTATAAAAAAACATTTAGTTACTTTATAATAATCATTATACTTATTAATGAAGAGTTAATGTCCTATCCGACCCTCCACTTTTTAATCAAATTTTTTAAATTCCAAAACTTGAGGGCAAGTTTGAAACTTTTAAAAACTTCTAGATCAATTTTAAAATAATTAAAATAATCATATAATTTTATCTTTATCTAAATTTGACCTAATCCAATTTTATTTGGTAAGATAAATACAAATCAAATTTTACAAATAATTAATTTATCACATAATCTTGTAATTATCTTAAAATTTGACTATTATCTTTTAATTAGATTAGGACATCAATTACCATATCAAAAAAATTTGAATTTTAATTAGTAAAACAACTTATGGTAATTTTGCAAGTCTAATTTAAGCCAAAAATCGAAAAATCTGCTACCTGACTCGTCTCCACGTCGTGTCAAGCCATTACACGTCGTGGAGGGCCAACACGGCGTGTTCCATTATGAACACGTCGTGTTCATCAGGCAGAACCAAAAAAACAATTTTTCTTTTGCTTTGAACAATTCATTAATTCATCAAATATAACAGAAAAACACCCTAAGCTCTGATACCACTGATGGGTTTTAAGCACTACATCATTCCTATGGTGCATATGCAACCCTAATGCTTTGGATCTAGGTTTTTCTCAAGTTATACATGCAATTCTAATCATCCAAAAGCATAAACCCTAATCTAGCATACAATTTCGAAATTGATAACATAAAACAAAGTTAGATGAATACCATTTCTTTGTAGCTTGTAGATCTTGACCTTCCAGAGCTTAGTGCGTCAATTGTTGCACCTCAAATGAGTCACAAACACCAAGTAGCAATTTGAAGAATATGAGAGAGGTTGGTGAGGCTCTAAAATCGGCTAGGGCTCTCTTATGCATGCATAGGCCGATTTCAAGGAGCCAAGGGATGTATTTATAGCTGAGCTGCTAGGGTTTCAGGTAAAACCCTAATCTGATTGCTTAAGCCTTAAGCAGTCCAGTAGATCCTTCCAGAAGGCTCCCTTTGGACGAAATCTATGTTAGCTACACATAGAATTTTGTCCACCCCTTCCTAAGGATCCATAAGCCCAACTTGCAACTATCAGATAACTGCAATACCAGTCCCCGTAATTTAATCAGTCTCTTTTTATCACCAAATTAATTCCAAATTAATTTCTGATCAATACTAATTAAATAATATGATTTCTTAATTAATATATTATTCTTATAATATATTAATAAATCACAATTAACCTCTCTCTCCATAATCCATCCTATCAAATTGCAATAGTGAAGGCAACCCAAAAGGACCATGCTACTATCGCTTCAAGTACATACCATTTATAGTTATGGGCTTAGACACTTAATCCAGCAGTTATGGACCGTCGAAGTTTTACGGCTAAACCGGCACGACACCGTGTAACATAAAAAGGAATTTTTGATAAATTACTTTTTAGCCTTAGATATCTAAACTAAAGTCTTAGTATACATTAAACCGAGAGTGTGCATAAAAAGAACGTCCAAATTTGACTTCGTATGAGGAAGTTATGATTTTTCTAAGATTTGGCATAGTAGTATGCATCCCGGAATTCGAATTTTAGATCGATTTATTTTTAGCCGACACGATCTAAATGAGAATTTAATATCTCATTAATAGGAGCTCAACGATAAAAAGACAGTCGAAAACGGAGTCCGTATGTAGAATTTATGGATTTTACACAGTCGGTAAACAGTGTAATCTTCTCATACTGTTAAAATTAAAATCGGTCGAGAATTAGCCAATGAAGTCAAAAGGAGAGTTGTAAATCTTGTCAATACCTACGTGTGGATATAAAGAACGTCGAAAATGGAGCTATTATGCGAAAGTTAAGGAATTTAGAAGTCGGGATAGGATGATACGAAGTGGGTGACGTGGCGCGATCCGAGTCATTGTTTCCTCCCTACGCCTTGCCACCAGATGGTGACACCTGGCACCCAACTCGATGAGTTGGAGGCTAATAACTCGCCGAGTTGAGCCATTTTTCAGCCTATAAATACCATGCGAGGCTTACTCATATTCCTCACACCTCAACCCTTCTCTCTCTCTCTCTCTCTCTCTCTCTCTAACTTCTCTCTAAACCTCCCCCAACCTCTAGTAACTTCTAAGTGCTAGAGGAAAGCCCTAGGATCGCAAAAAGGCTCCGAGAAAAAGAGCTTTCCGGCTCGGAAGTTCTGCCTCCGCAGAATCTGGTTCTTAGCCAAACCCCCGGTAAGTGAGATACGCTTACCCTACTTTAAGTATAGCTTATGTTTAAGTTTATTATCATTATTATAAACTTATAAACAATAAATATATTATAAAATATAATATACAAAGTGTTATTATAATATCTTCTAATTACTCGCGGTACGGGGAATCTGGTTTGAAGGGTCGTATAGGGTTTTTGGATTTCAGAAGTGCTATAATGCCAAAATGGTCCTTCCCTTCGGTGTTTCACGTCTGGCTCTTGTCTGTACATAGTGGTTGAAAAGTATTGCCTAACACTTATAAAATAATATCGCTCGTAAATAGTCTCTATAAAACTTTGGACTAAAATCTAGCGGTAATGATACTAGGTTTCGCCGAAGGAAAATAGAATTGTTAAAAACGAAGCTCTGCCCGAGTTTGGAATCATCACTTTAACAAGTGAGTGCATAGTTACTATCATCTTACACATAGATATGAAGTATTTAATATAAATTACATGCTATGTGTTCATATTATCTGTGTTCCTGATATCTATGTTAGATGAACGATTTATACATGTTTACGTGATTTAAATTGTATACGTATTTTTATACTTATAAATATATATTGGGTAGTGACGGGTTATGAGAGATAGGTGATGATAGAAAGGTGATGATAATTAGGTGATGATAGATAGGTGATGATAAATACGTGATGTGAGATAAGAGGAGATACCATAACCTTGACCAGCGATGTGGCGATGTAGTCATCTACCAGATTATAGGTGGCGACCACAGACTATTCTAGACAGTCATGTGGAAACACCAGCAAGCTCATAACCTGTAGGTTATGAATTACGAGTTCAGGCGATGTTGTAACTACGTATTCATGCGATGATACTCTAACCCTTACTATTAATTACGAGCTCAGGCGATGTTGTAACTACGTATTCATGCGATGATACTCTAACCCTTACTAGACACGTATTGAGGGAGTAACCCCCGAATCAGTACTGTCTATGCGATGTAGGCGATGATCCTTAGGAAAATTCCTTAGGAACAAATATATAAGAAAATGCGATGTAAGGAGATAACAGGTAAATAAGATGTAGGAGATGACCCTTACGATGAGTCTTTAGGGAAGTTTGAATGAAGAAAATAGGGATGGGTAATCGGGTTAATTGTTTGACATAAATTATGTGAAGAAACAAATTAACTATATTATTTTGGGTTGAAAACCCTATGTACTCACCAGGTTTCTCAACATGACCCACTCAGTTTATTTGTATCACATGTATCGATATGAAGCTACATTACACTAAGAGATTAAAGGAGATGTAAATCACTAGTGTAAATGAATGTAAGTTCTGTTTATGCTTATGTTTCTGTATTTACGATGACATCCCAAAGTTTTAATATAAACAAAATACATTTCTTTGGAAATGCTTTGATAAAATATTTATCATGTTTTCTGGGAACAAATTCCGCAATATTATTCTTTAAAATGAATACTCTGATTTTCAAATAAGTATAAATAAAAATTTTAAAATGACTGTGAATTTGGGGATGTCACATCTCATCAAACTCGGGTGGCTTTGTGTTGGTGAAATCTAGATGCCACAACGAATCACCCCCTATGGTCTAGCGGCAGTGAGAGTTGCGGTGGCTGTAGCAGCAACATCCTCAGTGACAGCGGCATAGTGATCATCAAATGTCTCAATCAGCATGGTCTTAACAGACCCAAACATCTCCAGAATAGCCTCTCGGATTGTTGCAGCCAGCTCCACGACAACAATCCTGTGAATCTCATCATCACTGGCTCTCAGCCTCTGAGGGTCGCTGGAGCCTGAACCTCGGGTGACCACCATACTGAAATTCATAAGGAAATCATCAGCACAATCTAAACACATATAACGACTCTTACATCCCTAGAATCTCTTTAGTCCCTCAAGATTATTCCCCAAGCTGTGTAAGGATTCGGTGCTTTCAGTAGTACGGGTCCAATACTACATTCCATACAAATTTGTATTTGCCTCGGGTCGTACCCTCGAGGCCCCTAGAACTCTACCTCCTCATATCAGCTATGGACTCGCCCTACTGGTTCCTAAGAACCTCAAACATACGTCTAGATATTAGTTCTAGACCACTCCTAGTACTACTCTTCATTGCCCACGTCATTTGCCTCGTGTATGCCAATTGTACATACTACGAGACTCGATAGACATTCGAATAAATGATCCTACCTAAAATCCACACCAAGAAAGGAACAGGAAGAAAGGATAAATTAGACATTCTAAGGCTATAAAATCCTAACTATGTACAACTAGAAAGCATACACCAAACAAATAAATAAGGCATATTCAATCCCATAAAGAATGAACTCCTAGGCTAAGGCATCATTAATCAGGCAATATTTCATATTGTTTCAACAAGATTCCTTAGCCTACTCCTAGCTAGCATGCAATCCTATTTGGTAATAATACAACATGCCTGCTCTGCACTACTAAAATGTAAATTGAGGTATTTTGGGAAACTACAGCTCAAGCGCTGGTTGATTGTACCCACTGCTTCTCTACATTTTTCCTTCTCTAAAAAGTCTTCATTTCTTGTTAAGTTCTTAAAATGTTCAAACCCTCGGTTTGAGTTTGGAATCACCCAAAAGTTCATCTAAATCCCTCAATCCATGGCTCTGATACCAAATTGTAACACCTCAAATTTTAGACCAAAAATTTTCATTTTTAAAACTTCCAAAAACATAGTTTCACAACCAGATCAATTACAAGTCATCTCAAACCACAAATGTCATAGTCTGACTAATTTAAGACCTCTTAATTCTGAAAGTCGTGGGCTTTAAGCCTTTGCATGGCTAAGAGAGGATAAAACATCATTTCATCTATTCCAAAGTACTTTACTCATGAATGAGGTCAAAGGAAAGATTAAGCAAACATTTTTGTCAACCTAGATGTCTTAAGATATATGAAAGGATAGCTTAAACTCTCTGGAGAGTCTCAAACTCAAAAAGGTCCAAACTTGGGGACTTAGGCTCATGAATCTTACACTAAAGTGATCTTGAAGAACACTAGCCAAGGTATAAGCTTTATACCTGAAAATAATGCACAAAGGTGGGAAGTTTCTCGATCTCTAAGCTTGATGGAACCTTCCTCTTCTTCTATAACCTTCTTCCTCAACTACAAGAGCCAATGATCACTCAAAACTTGAAAAAACACACATACACAAGCCACACACACGAGATTAGGGTCTTTGAGAGGGTTGGAGGCTAATAAGGGTGGCTACAAATGAAACCATAATGTTCTTTATATAGGCACCAATGAAATATTAGGGTTTTGCATCTGAGCCTAGTACGCCCAACAAACACCTGGGTACGCCTAACGTACTAGGTGCCATCCGCAATTTTGCATGGTGCATGAGTACGCTGCGCATAATTATGCGTAAGCCCCACGTACTTCTCAAGCCAACTTTTATCTTTTAGGAACTAGTTCTGACATTTTAAGGAAAGATTCAAGAATGATAATTGTACCTCATTTCGGGATGTTACAGGGTTCGTTTCTTTTGATGATTAGTCGGCTCGCGGAATTGAGTAGTTCAAGGTGTGAGAGTGTATATGTGCTTCTTCAGTTCATCAGTTCAGGTGAGTTTCTCACTATGCCACATATCCCATTGTAGTTCGTTTACATGTTAAGATAGAGGTCCTGTTAAAGCACAAGTATTAATATTGGTTGAGATAACTCCTTTGTATAAAAGTGCAGTGTGGGACACTTAGTTTCATTGTATTCTAAACTGGTAGGGTCTTTTCTGTTGATCGTATGATACTAATAGGAGTTATGTTTGGATAAGGTAACTGGGGTAGGCTAGTTATTAGGATTATTTATGGTTGATCAGCGAAGGACTTAATTAAGAAGTGGTCAATGGTAGGGTAATTAAGGAAGGCTAGTTTCCAAGGAAATGTATATTGTTAGCTTGTGATATGAATGTATGTTATATGGTTATGTGGTAGTGATAGCTTCGGTTCTATGTAGTCTATGTTCGGTAGCCTGAGAACTCTTGTTCTAATGCCTGAATGTGATGTTCTTGTCTGATTGTTCACTCTCGAGTGGATCATCTATTCGATTGTATATATGATGCCTATATACATGACTTTTTTTCATTGCAAGGAAAGACCATGGGGTAGCCCATGGCACTTGTTTGTAAGACCATGGGGGTAGTTCATGGAATTATAAGGAAATACCATAGGGGTAGCTGATGGCACTTGTTCGTAAGACCATGAGGGTAGCCCATGTCATTGCAATGAAAAACCATGGGGGTAGCCCATGGCAAAATGTAAGATTATGAATTTGCCCATTGCTTTCACATGGGGTTGGAGCATACCCGTTACTTCATGTATGTTTGTTTGGTATGATTACGTGGATAGGAGATTGGTCTGTTTATGGATGCATTATATGTATGATGGAATATGTGGTATATTGGGAGAAATCACTAAGCTTTATGATTTCGGTTGTGGATTAACCATTTTTGCAGGTCTTTCAAAAAAGGAGCTTGGCAAGACTGTACACACGCATCAAAATGTTCGTTTCAATGGTTTTGTAAATTAACTCTGATATTATATTGCTTTAATCAAATGAATGTTACTTGATAATTTTGAAGCAAAGGTTTTAATTGGTTAATATATTTTAAAATTGAAAAATATCTTTGTAATTTTTGGGAAGTTACAAGTTGGTAACAGAGCCTTGGTTTGAGGGATTTGGGTGCACCTTGCAGTGTGTCTGAACTCAAACTTAGGACTGAATGATTCCCTAAAACAAGTTTTTGGAAAAAAAATGTTCTTATTCAAAGAAAATGATTTTCTAAAAAGGTTTTTGAAACAAATGGAGAATGCGATGTGTATAGTCATTCGGAGCTCAGGAGGTAACTAATTCCCAATATACCCATATGATCTTGAATTTGTGCTATAAACTGATATATATATATATATATATATATATATATATATATATATATATTCCTAGAATGTAGGTTGTGGATCTACTCAGGAATTGCATGATACAATTTCCTGACTTATGTGATGCTGTATAGCTTAGGGAATTGTGTGTTCTTTGCTAGGTGTATGTTTTAGAATTGTATACGATATGGATTACATAGCCTTAGAATGAATGATTTAGCCTTATTTCCTGTTCCTTTTCTGGTTGTAGGCTTAGGGTACAATCACTTATTCGACAACCTATTTGATCATGTGTTGTGTATAACTTGCATGCCCGAGGCAACCAACAGTGTTGATAAGGGTTGTACCAGTGTGGAAGCGAGTGAGAGGAGGATCCAAGAGGGAGAGTCTAGGAAGTGTGGTATTGTACATATGGATAGACATATTCATGCGCGTGAGGAGTTTGGTAGAGTGATGCGAAGTGACTTGGGAGTATTGGTCCCACACTACTAAAAGCACAAGATCCATACTTAGGTCAGGGAGTATTCCAGGATTATCATGGAACTTGTAGGTGGGTATGCATAGTGTGGTTTTCACTATGCATTGTTTGATGTATTTATGTTATCTTTCAGATTCAGGATGGCAACCTTTCATGTTGGTGATTAAGGGCTGAGTGAGGAGGTTGTTCGAGACATCATAGTTGTGGAGATTTTGAGGTTCATGATGGAGGATGAGCATCGTTTAATCAGCTCACTCAGGGATGAGTTAATTTTAGTAATGGATGAGCGCCTTAGTGTTCTCCGGGCTGATTTGGAGGTCGGTTGCCTCAAGGTTCGAGAGGTTTTGTTCATAGAGTTTGATGCTTAAGAGCCCCTTATTTCTTTGGGAGTAAGGATCCGATCATCAGTATGCATTGGATCACTGATGTGGAGAGTGCCTTTCGTTCCAGATTCTGTCCGATGGAGGTCAAGGTCAGATTTGTGACATGTATCCTACACAAAAAAGCTAGGGATTGGTGGTGCGAGGTGATCCAAAGCCTCGAATCAAATGCAGTCGAGTCCATGTCATGGGAGGATTTGTGACCAGGTTCAAGAAGGAATTTGTGCCAGCGATTGAGGTTCAGCAGTTAGCACATGATTTTTAGCACTTGAGCAGACTACATAGTCGGTGGTAAAGATCACTACCAAGTTTAGAGAGAGAATAATGTTTTACCCTCAGTATGCAACTTCAAAGTAGACGAGGATGACTCGCTACCATGACATGTTGAGGACAGAGATCCGAGAGCACGTAAGCATCTCGAGTTATAAGACTCTTCCCAGTTTAGTGGGGACAGTCAGGGAGAGAGGGCTGGAGTTGGAGACCCACCAATGGAAGAGAAGGATGATCATGTTAATGCATCTTCAGCAACATGCAAGAAGGCTCAGGTGACGAGCATTCAGAAAAGAGATCGAGAGACTCGCAGACTTTGCGGGATTTGTGGTCAGACCCATTGGGGTATTTTTCGTGCGTCTGTTTCTGGATGTTTCAGGTGTGGTCAGGAGGGTCACTACAACCGACACTATAGTCTAAGGGAGTCATCAATGGTATATTTATTTTGCTGTCAGTTAGGCCATGTTAAGGTCGATTGTCCTCTAAGAGCTGACGGTGTAGTTTTGGATGCGACACATTTGTCTTGGCAGCTACTAGATGGGCGACATCGGACAGTTGGAGTCCCAAGAGTCAGGGTTTGAGTTAACGGTTTTCTGTGGTGCAGTTCGATGCAGCACGCATTGGTGTCATCAGTATCCCTTTTATTTTGTTGGTTTGTTGTTTCAGTTGTAGTCTTTGTTGATCTATTAAAATATATGATATTAGTCTACTTTGGTTTTATTTTGGAAGCTTTATTTATATATCAGTTGTTGTTGTTATAAGGTTGTAAGTGTGTGTTGGAACTCTTTGGATTATGTCGTTATGGGTCATATTTATATTGTAACTCTTGAGTTTTGTTTAAAAAATTGGATTCCTTTATGCTTGGTAATGACAAGTCTGGTTATTAGGAACCATGCAGTCTAGTATTTGTATTGGCTTGGATATTCGAATGGTTATGAAGTTGTCAGGGTTTACCCAAATCCAAGAGGGGGAGAATCACTTCGTCAGATGGAAATATTTCAAGTGCAGGTCATCTCGGAATTTCCTATTCAAGGATATGAGGACATCTAATTTGGGTGGTTGTTCAAATTGTGGTATGTAAGGAGCAATGTTCAGCAGTTAGATGTGATTAGGTAACTAGATGTTGAGGATTTCAGGTTATCTCATTTGAAGGTTTGAAGCATCGTCGGCACAGTAGATTTTGGGTTAGTTGTTAGGTTCAGGTCGAGGGTTGTGTGGGATTCTCTCTGCGTATTATTATCTAATGAATGCTCTCGGATTCGAAGCACGACCTGAACACCTAACAGGGTCTAGCAGACTAGTGGCCCGTCTCGTGTCCGCCTTGCTTGGTATCCTTGTAGGCTTGCTTATAAGACCGTAGGGGTAGCCCATGACACTTTCTTATAAGACCATGGGTGTAGCCCATGGAATTGTAAGGAAAGACCATAGGGGTAGCCCATGGAAGAAGGTGTTGTAAGACTACGGTTTGACCCATGACATTCACATGGTTGCGACAAATGTGTTATTATACGTTTGTGGGTTGTGAGTAGTCACTTTCATGGACTTAAGGGTTGAAAGATTCGTGTGGAGGTATACGGGTAGGTTAACCTTTGTTGTTGGTATTACATGTTGAGTTTGTTGTTCATCCATGTGGGTCCGGTTGTCGGTTTCAGCAGTTAGTTGTGGAATTCATTATGCGGTTCATTCGCAAGATGGAGCAAGTTGGTAAGGATTTTGGTTAGACCAAAATTGAGAATTTTCATTCGACATGAGTGAAGTATAGGCTAGTATAGGCTTTTCCTGCTGGGCTTTTATTTGGGGTTTCCATTTGGTCAGCAAGGTCAGGGAGGCCTTGGTTAGATCGGAGTTGCGAGTTTCTAGTCAGCATGGCTATGATTCGGATGGCTTTCTATCTGGAATTCAAGAATGCTTTCAAAATCCTTGGAATTTATATAAGGATGTAGGTCTCCTCAATTATAGTGGGTTGTGTTGTGATGTAAATTGTTCTTCGTTAGGTCGCATGTTTCTTGCTAAGGATTGAATCAGTATCTATATCGGAAAAGGGGTCATCGATTAGGGTATTAACCGTGGCTATAATTGTTTGGGGTCGAGGAGTACCACGACTCTCCTTTTGGTGACACTATCAAAAACTTGACCGATCTCTTATTACTATTTTGACGTTAATAACTTTATTTAAATGGTTTATTTTTAATTTTTACAAAAATCATAACTCCTCCGATCGAAGTCATATTTTTACGAAGTTGATATCCTTGGAATCACATTGTGGTGTACTTTCCGAATATGTTACCCTTTATACTAGTTAACGCAACCTTTTACGCACTTAATTATGTGACTTATCTATATTTTGGAATATTTTCTCTCATACACCAGGGTCCTAATCCTTGTGTTTTAGATAATTATCATATTCTGAGTCTTTTACAATTGGTGACTGGTGACAATTTTTGCAATTGTCACATCATCCTTTTCAACCTCCAACCTCTCCATTTTGAAAACCCTAGCCTCTTTGAGTGTTCTTGGTGTTCTTGGACATTTGAAGACTCATTTATCATATTTTGGTATGGATTTTGAAGTCTAAGTTTCTTGTAACATGTTTTGGGGAAGGGGTCAAGTGTAGATCTAGCAAGAGGGCTTCATTTCTAGACCATTGTGAGTAAAAAGCTTTCATCTTGATCTTTAGTTTGATAGATCTTGTAGTTTGATCATTTATCTCCCTTTTTGGTCCTTGAAAGCTTGTGCTTGGAGTTGAGTGAACTCCAACACCACTTAAGCTTATTTTGTCATCTCATAATCTTGTTAGATTGGAAAATTTTGCATCTTTATCTTGTTCTTGAAGTCATTCATGTTTTGGGAATGGTTTTATACTATTAAGGAATTAGAGTTGTAGATCTAGCATTATGATGGAGTCCCAATGGATAAAGTTGGAAAGTTTATCAATTAAGTCAATAAAAAGAACTAGATCTGAAGTTTTGGGCTTTGCTATGAGGGAATTAAGCACTTAACGGAGATTTTGGCATTCTGCCACGACGTAGCCTATGGTTTGCCACGACGTGGCGATGCTCAGAATCATGACTGCTTTGTCCTGGCATTGTCACGATGTGGCCTAGGAGGGTCCACGGTGTGGAATTGACTTTGTAGACCCTTGACTATTGACTTTTGACCAGTTTGACTTAGGGTCAAACTTAGAGGGTTTGGGTTGTTAATCGAGGATTCATTTCTTTTGGTGATTAGTCGGCTCGCGGGATTGAGGAGTGAAAGGTGTGAAAGTGTTGTTATGCTTCTTCGGTTCATCAGCTTAGGTGAGTTTCTCACTATGCCATGTATCCCATCATACGTCCTTTTCATGTTAGGATAGAGATGTTGTTAGAGCACAAGTATGTTAGTGTTGAGATAACTCCTTTGTATACAAGTGCAGTATTGGAAACTTAGTGTCATTGTATGCTAGACTAGAAGGGTCTTGCCTGCTGAGTGTATGGTACTGATAGGAGTTATGTTTGGATAGGGTAACTGGGGTAGGCCAGTTATTAGGATTATGTCTGACCGATCAACGAAGGACTTAATTGAGAAGTGGTCAAAGGTACGGTAACTAGGTAAGGCTACTTACCAAGGAAATGTATCTTGTTATATTATGATATGAATGTATGCTATATGGTTATGTGGTGGTGATAGCTTGGGTTCTATGTATTCTATGTTGGATAGTCTGAGAACTCTTGGTCTATTACCTGATTGTGATGTTCTTATCTGATTGTTCGCTCTCGGGTAGGTCATCTGTTCGACTGTCTATGTGATCCCTGATTACATATGAATTTTTTCATTGCAAGGAAAGACCATGGGGTAGCCCACGACACTTGTTTGTAAGACCATGTGGGTAGCCCATAGAATTGAAAGGAAAAACCATGGGGGTAGCCCATGACACTTCCTCGTAAGACCATGAGGGTAGTCCATGACATTGCAAGGAAAGACCATGGGGTTATCCCATGGAAAGATGTAAGACTATGAATTAGCCCATTGCTTTCACCTGGAGTTAGAGATGACCTATTACTTCATGTATGTTTCTTAGGTATGATTACGTGGATAGAAGAATTGTCTGTTTGGTGGTAGAGCTGAACTCTTGTGTGGATGGATTGTATGTATGATGGAATATGTTGTATATTAGGGAACTCACTAAGATTTATGCTTACAGTTGTGGATTGAACATTTTTGTAGGTCGTTCGCAAGAAGAGCTCGGCGGGACTGTACACACGCATCAAAGATGTTTGTTTCCGCGGTTTTGTATATTAACTCTGATATTGTATGGTTTTAATCAAATGAATGTTACCTAATGGTTTTGAAGCAAAGGTTTTAATTGGTTATTGTATTTTAAAATTGAAAAATCTCTTTGTAATTTTTGTGATGTTACATAGTTACGCCATGACACTCAAAATGAATACGCGTTTCCATTGGGTGCCGCCAGATCGTGGTGCTATCACCACCACGTCGTGGCCACCACAAAGCCTTATGTTTAAGTATTGAATGCCAAAAATTACAAAAGTAATTATACCTGGAACTTGGTGTTACACTCGAGCTTAGGTAGGCTCGGACTCGACTTGTATAAAATTCATGGGGCTCGATTCGAGCTTATGTTTCATACCTTGAGCTCGGCTTATGGATGATTTAATAGGCTCGAGCACTGCTCGTGCTCCACTCATTTGTGAGGCATGCTTAAACGAGTCTAAGCTCAACTCGAACTCGGCTCGGTTAATAGTCAAATATCAAGCTTATTTGTGTTTTTAAGCTCGGTAAAGTCCTCGTTTATCATTATGTGATATACAATAATTAATTATTTAATTATAATTTAATATACAAAAATAAATTAAAAATTATATTATATTATATTATTATGCATAGGCTCGTTTAGGCTCGCGAGCCTAATCGAGCTCATCATATGAATCTCAAGCTCGAGCTCGTTTAATAAATGAGCTTGAAACTAAGCTCGAGCACGGTTCAGGCTCGTTTAACTCGAGGTCGAGTCGAACTTTTAATGAGTCGATCCAGAGTAGCTCACGAGTAGCTCGGTTGATTTATCCCCTTACAACCAAGTATTGGTACTGGTACCAAACATGATTGTAAACACTCGAGCAGTTCAGTGATCGGTTCTCTAAATTAATTTGCCTCATTTGGTTCTCGGTAGTGGCCAGATCAATACCGTCAGTTTGCGGATAAAACTGGTGCGGGATAAAAGTCTCAAGTCAACACAAGTTGTTGATATGAAAGTTGGGTCTTCAGGATGTTGAAGGCAAAATGGAAAATTTTTGTAGAATGTACAAACAAAAGTTTGACACGGTGGAGTTTCTTGCATCATCTCAAGAAAGACAGTAATGAAGATGTTTGTCGTGATGATGATGATAATTTTTTTTTGGGTGAATTTCTTACCATGAAAGAAAAGAACTTGTTTTCACTGAAAACGAAGTTAAAAAGGTACTTCAAAATGTGCCAAAATTCCATATACTAAGGACTTACATATTCTTAAGGGGATATATACACTAAAGTCCTAATATTTTCATCGATTTGAAAAGAAAGTCCTAAACTTTATTTTTTTGACAGTAAAGTCCAAATTACCGGCAGTTTTTGACACTTTTACCTTTTTTTCCGATTAGCCGGTAATTAGGACTTTTTTTGTCAAAAAATAAAGTTTAGGACTTTCTTGTCAAATCGTCAATTAGGACTTTACTGTTAAAAAAATAAAGTTTAGGACTTTCTTGTCAAATCGTTGAAAAAATTTGGAACTTTAGTGTATATATCCCTTTTTTGGTTCGAAAATTAATGGTATGATACTCTTTAAGCATAAGAGTTATTGAAACCTTATCTAGTCAGCTAGATCCTATTGAAATCCTTAACATTTGCTTCTTGTTAAATCGTTTTTTTCATCTCAACAAACCGACTTTGAAAAAAATGGAGATAATCAAGAAAGAAAGAACCAGGGTTGTGTTGGCTTTTTGTAGTCCCAAAAATGGAGAAATAAGGAACCGAAAAAAACGAAATTGACCTTTTTTTCCCTTCTCCACATTCACACCTTTTTAACTAGGCATGTGTTGTTTGTGTTTGTATAATCTGTCCCCACTTTTTAGTTCAAGATTTGGCGGCGAAGCAAGAAGAAAGTTTTACAAGTCTTTTCACCATTTCTCGTTCTCTCTTTTGCATATGTTTCTCCTGATCGTGATTGTGTCAGGGTAAAGATGATGATGGTAAGAAAAACAGTGGTGCTGCAACAAAAGTCACAATTAAAAGTTCTTGGGTTACGAAAATACACTAAAGTCCCAATATTTTCGAACGATTTGACAAGAATGTCCTAAACTTTATTTTTTTGACAGTAAAGTCCTAATTGACGATTTGACAAGAAAGTCATAAACTTTATTTTTTTGACAAAAAAAATCCTAATTACCGGCTAACCGGAAAAAAGGGTAAAAGTGTCAAAAACTGCTGGTAATTGGACTTTACTGTCAAAAAAATAAAATTTAGGAATTTCTTGTCAAATCGATTAAAATATTGGAACTTTAGTTTATATATCTCTATTCTTAAGTGGTGAAACAAAATGTCATGCCTTTTCCAATAGTTTATCAGATGGCCAAATGTATATTTTTATTAATTTCAAGTTTATTTTTAAAAAATTTCAAGATAATTTATTAAATTTTATGATTTATAGTTTTATATATTTGTATTTTGGCAATTCTTATTGCAACGATAGATACTAAGTTTGTTTTTTGATTTTTACTACGATATAAGCGATAATGATAATAATAATAATAATAATAATAATAATAATAATAATATGAAAATGTACAAGTTGATCATTTATAATTTATTTTGAAATGAAAGTATTTTTCATTCTATTGATATTTTTGCTTACCGACTTTATAACATTTTAAAATCGTTAATACCACCAAAACACTATTTTAATGTGTGGTTGGAGTAAAAAAAAATTTTGGTGTTAAAAATACACAAATTTAGTGATAGTTTTAATGGAATGATTGGAGTTGCTCTTACGCCACACTTGCTTACATATCATCCTTATACAATGATAGAGAATAAAAGTAGATATTTACCAAAATATTAAAATACTAAAAGATCTCAAATATATTTACACATATTCTATAAGGAAAAAATGATAGAAAAAAGTGATACAAATATCAATCGTAATCTACCAAAAAAAAATCTAAAAAAGATAGTTAACATACTTCTACATCGGATTTTTTTTAAGTCAAACATTTGTCAAATGTATATCTTGTAAAAGTAGGGGAGTGGTGGTGATGAGAAATAAATAAGTTAGATTTTGGAAGAAAAAAATAATAATAAATCAATGCCAACCATTCAACCAATCATAGGCCACCTCCCCCCTTATCTCCCTTCTCTCTTCTCTTTGGTGACCGCACTTAGTGAGAGCTAGAGGCGGTTTACAACACCCTTAGCATATTTTTTAACATCCTTAAGGGAGGAGGGAGTCATTCTCTTCCAACCCACTGAACCTAATGTCGCATCACTTTTTATCTTTTGTTTTTTTTCATAATTTCGAACCCACAACACACGGAAATTATATCTTTTTTAACCCACTCAATTAAAAAAAAATACAAAACAATCAAATGTAAAATCTTAATTAGCAATAGAGTTATCGGCGATACCACTCCCGCTTCAACGAGTGGGTTGATTGGTTTCACTAACTCACTTCATCATCTCTCTCTACTTTCTCTTTCTTATTTTCTCTTGTATCATGTGTTTTAAAACTTGTATCTTAGTTGTTTTGTATTTTTTTTAATTGAGTGGGTTTAGTGGGTTCAAAAAAATAGGATTTCCGTGTGTTGTGGGTTCGGAAAGATGAAGAAAAATAAAAGAGAAAAAGTAATGTGGCAGTGGGTTCGGTGGGTTGGGAGGGAACGACTTCCTCCTCCCTAAGCACCTTCCATTCTCTATAGCTAAACCACCGTGTTGTTTATTATCCCAAACTGGTTATTGGAAAGTTATGTGGAATGTGATATAGACCTCGGTAACACTATCTCATATGCTTGATATAACAATTTTTTTTTCAGTATAGGTTTGCCGTTAGACAGATAAAATAATGTTTAGTTGAAATGAAGCTTAATGAGTTCGAAACCATTCCTTCCGGTCTAAAATTCCAAAAGAAAACAAAAACAAAAATCTACATCAAATCTATGATTGTGTCGCGTTGGATTCTTATACCAACCAAAGTAGCTACACTTTGCTTTTTTGTTGTGCACATTTATATGCTAATAATGGTAAGTGGGGCATTTCTCATTATACTATAAAATCATATTCATCAATAATTTTTAAATTTGAGTAAAAAAAATTGTAACTGAAATTTATGTTACTTATTTATTGCATATAGCTCATTTTGTAACCATTAAACTGGCATCAAACATCCTTCCTTTTATCATTTCTTAGGGAGGAGGGAGTCGTCCCCTCCCAATCCACCGAACCCACTGTCAAATCAATTTTTGTCTATTCTTTTTCTTCATCTTTCCCAACCCACAACACACGAAAATCCTATCTTTTTGAACCCACTCAACCCACTCAATTAAAAAAAATACAAAACAACTAAGGTACAAGTTTTAGAACACATGGTACAAGAGAAAATAAGAAAGATAAAGTAGAGAGAGATGATGAAGTGGGTTAGTGAAACCAATCAACTCACTCGTTGAAGCGAGAGTGGTACCGCCGATAACTCTATTGCTAATTAATATTTTATATGTGATTGTTTTGTATTTTTTTTTAATTGAGTTGGTTGAGTGGGTTCAAAAAGATAGGGTTTCCATGTGTTGTGGGTTCGGAAAGATGAAGAAAAATATAAAAGAAAAAGTGATGTGACAGTGGGTTCAGTGAGTTGAAAGGGAATGACTCCCTCCTCCCTTAAAATGAACTTTAAGGATTGTTTTAAGGATGATCCGTAAGGATTTCGAAAATATTTCATAAGAATCATATTTATAACCAAAGAACTTATAGCCTACAGGTATCAAAAGTTGATAATAGATGCATCTTTTCCAAATATTAAAGGTTTAAGTATTTAGTGAAGATGAAAGATATACATTTAAGAGTATAATAATGGTTGTATATGTTATTCTTTCAAAAAAAAATCATATTTATAAATTATAATACTAAAACTCCTACCTTTTACATTAATTTGATATGATATTAATAATTTAAAGGAGCTATCAACGCCAAAGAATTATGATATTTGATAACCAAAATAATTATTGATATATAAAAATAATTGGACAAGTCATGTCAAAAGATATCAAGGATATCCAAGTGCAAGTACCACAAGGACAAGATGCCAAAACCAAGCTGGCATCCCTCTATATATTGAGTGTTTATTCGGTCTCATTTAATATATATTTTAGCAAAAAAAAATAGTGTAATTAAATAACAAAATTAATTTTATTTTCTAAATATTATGTATCCATTAAAATCAAATTTCTATAATCATGAAGTATAGTTGTGTTTCACAATACATAGTATCTTTCTTACAATAACAAAAAGTATAAAATATGTTATCTTTAGAAAATATATTTATTGATAAATGACATTAAAAGGGTGGTCCATTAATGCTTGCATGTTTGGTCTTTACTACAAAAATATAATGCCTATCTTGTTTGCCCATTATAAAACTTGATATGTACCATCAATTTAAAGAAGTTGACTGGTTACTAGATATTCAAAATATATTTTAATATTTATAAAATAAAGTGTAAAGTACACAAATGATCGTTGTCATTTCGGATAATTTATGCATTTGGTCTTTTAAATTTCTTTTTTCTTCTTAACTCTTATCATTTCAATAGTTTGATTTTGGTTTGGTACTGCCACTTTTTTTAACGGCTGAATTCGTATTAGGAAAAGGTTAGTAAAGAGCTAACAAAATTAACTAGGAATAGCTAAAAAAAGGTTTTGTAATTATGTAGTCCAATTAACACTTATGTTCCTATTACTGTCTAAAAGATTTCGAGTAAAAATTTTATTTTTAAATAAATCAAAACCCTTCGTTCATTATCCCAAACGACAATCATAATAAAAGTAATCTCAAAATATTATAGTAAAATCAATATAGTTAATGCAAAATAATTCTCTAGGAGATACAGTCCGATCAAGCTGGATCCATACTTTTGAAACCAGAAGTACCTAAAAACATTTTAAACATAAATTGTAAGCACAAAGATTAGTGAGTTTCCTCAAAATACCTCGTACCATACATACATAACAGTATAAAACTAAATTGGGTCAATTTCACCTCTTCGGTCTCTTTGAACCGGTACTGGGTCTATTTCACCCTTTTTGGTTTCTTTCAACCGGTATTGGGTCTATTTCACCCCCATCCAGTCTCTTTCAACTGGTATGGGTCTATTTCACCCTTACTGCTAAACATATAATCATATCAGCAAGATTCACAAAGACATCAAGCGCATACATGCATAACAGTAAGTGTCACAAAGACAACTATCATCCTACAAACATAATCTAGTAGGTTGGCTTTGGTGCCTTCGACCCACGAGTATAGTGAAGGAACTCACCTTGCAGATGAACCCACACCTAACAACACCGACAGCCAAAGAATGGTGCTAACACCTCTTATCAATCCATACAAGGTAAACCCTTAGCTTGCCTTCTAAAACTAACAATTGGCCAAAAGTCAACCCTCTAGGTCATCAGTCAAATCCATCATCAACTCATCTCCACTTCTTGGCCAACCCATGGCCACGTCGTGGCTAACAAACAAAACCCCAATCCAAGCTTAAGACGTCCTCCACGTCGTGGCCAGACCATCGCCACGTTGTGGCTATCTGACAAGTCGCGATCCAAACATTCACCACGTCGTGGCGCTCAATCTGCCAGGTCGTAGCGTACATCAGATGGACAGTTCGCAGATAACATAATCGCCATGTCGTGGTACCATCCTGTCACGCCATGGCCGCTGCCTCTGGGACAGCTTAACCAATAAGTCCTTAATCGTTTGACCCACTCATCCAAACCTTCCAGAAGCCATTCATACTCCTAAAACATCCTAAAAATTGTTCCTTTTCAGACATACATGACTATGAAAGTCTCGGGATTAAGTTAGGTCAAGAAGGTGAAAAAGAGGTCAAAACCTCTAGAATATATGATGATTATGGGACCAGAGTGAGCTATAAAGTTGCAAACTTTATCTCTTTCAACCATCTAAAGCTTAACTATAGACCATAACATACCAAATAACCTAGATCTATAAGGTAAACATCATCAAGATGAAAACGTGTTAACTCACAAATGATCCAGAAGATGCACACAAGGAGTAGAGATTAGTAGCTTGCTTGATCTATGCACAAAAGCTCATTCTTCTTCCTTCCAAGGCCACAAAAACACACCAAATTAGTCAATAGCTTCAAATAGGGCTAGGGTTTAGGTTTATGGGTGTTGGAGGCTGTTAAGAGGTGAAATCCTAACCGATACTTCCTTTAAATAGGGTGTCAAACCCGAAATTTAGGGTTTAGACCTCCAGATGGATGTCACGCTGTGGCCAAAAGAATGTCACTCTGTGGTGGCTTAAATGAAGTCTGCGACCAATTTGCCCTCGTCACATCTTGGTGGTTCCTCCACCACGTCGTGGCAACCCCCAAAACTCACAAATCAACAAATAAAATATATCTCAAGAATTCGGGTGTTACAACTCTCCCCTAATTGAATTAGATTTCGTCCTTGAAATCATTCCTCACAACTTACTCAACCACACTAGCCGACCTCGCCTGAACTTCCTAAATCCCAATTAGAACTAAGAAATTATCGCACACAACGACTGACTTCCAACAATGCTAACGGAACCCAACCTTAGCAGAAATCACATCTTCTGACCATGGAATAAATCTTAGGACGCCACCCTTAACTATTAGATAGAAAGTCCAACTGTCCTGCCCAAAAACTAAAAGCCTGGAACCATGTCTGACTTCCAGACAGATAGTACCATTCCAAACCATATCCATAATGACTCCATTCAAAAAACCTAAACCGAACAAAATCCTCCGACCTTGGGATTATCTCACTGATAACCTGGAGAAACAGAAACCTTGATTATTTATCGATGCCAAAAACCCTCATTCGAATATAAAATTCACCCCCAAACCAAATTCAACCATTGGTTCCAACCAACGCCTGCATCTCTAAAAAATCCCAAGAGACCACTCAGAACCCCACAACTACCAATAATAAACTCAATAACTTGAAAACACTCAATTGCAACAACTATCCTTCTCTACCCAACTTACAACGAAACTAATCAGTCAGGTAACTCTCGAAACCAAAAATATAGACCAACTCCATCAATATACTCCTCAAAACCAGAAATCCATCAGTCTAACTTCAGAAACCATACCCTAAGACTGATGATCATCCATCCGTCAAACCTACCCCTAGTCCCTAACTAGGAATATTACCGAACCATACATAATGAATACTCAAAACATGCTGATCATGAACATCGACCAATCCCCATTTGAAAATTGAGCCCAAAAACCTGAAATAAACACTTAACTTCTTGACAAGTCATCATTAATCCACTTATCCCATGAGCATAAAAGTGGTCAATCTAAGAATCTCACATTGCATCCAAATTCTTCATCAGCTTAACATCCACCTGCCAAACCATTCGAGACTTTCACCATGAACTTCATGACCCGAAGTTTCTAAATCAAAACTCAATGTTGGTAACCAAATTAGGAATAAACAGCCCGCTAGAAAACAAGGTTCATAATTCAGACATTCAGCAAGAGACTCCCGATGCACAACGAACACTCCCAACAAGCTTTTACTGGCCACATGATCCAAACCAGCTGGTCATTGAGTCTCTGGGCTACCAACAATGCACTAACACCCAAACATGACAACAAGACTAACGATCTGAGACTTAATAGTTTCAATCAAATGACTATCAGGTTCCACCCATATGAAGCATATAGCCACTGGTCCAGGATACATCGTGGCTCCTTTTAACCACTAGAACAATAAGCTCACAGTACTACACTGATCTTTCCGCTGTTCTATCACTGACCTGAAGACTCACGACCATCACCACAGAGGCCTAAAGATATTCAACCGCTAACTCACTGAATTGCAGGAACCCAATCAACATCTCCCTTAACGCTAACTAAACATAATAGGGGCCATAACCTTTTATCACATACCATTCCTTTCATAGTACATGTTGTTACCAATGCAGAATCAGACAAAAAACATGGTTACACACAACTAGAGAATGATATAGGCGGTCGTACTCTTGTTCCAATTCAAATGCTATAAACCAAATAAGAACCATACCAATCATCCGAATCAAGTGTTCTCATACCATCACATTCAGTCCACAAACACTACCTCATGATCATAATCGAGGCACTACCACAATGTAAACCCCCAAGGGAGACACATAACAAACCTTGGATCTACTTCATTCCTTCTTCCTTATAACCTTACCCAAAGGGTGAGGTACCAGCAGATCTAACGAAATGCCCTAAAAGTGGATTCTCTTTGATCTAGAGTTACACCTGAAAAACTAACGACACTGCCCCAACATCCGAACTTCGAATAACCAAAGATAGTTGTTGAGCCCGAGTCCGCTATGAACAGTATTTCCATAACCAACAACTGAGGGTACACATACCCATAAACCCAATATACAATGTACAGGATTTAACGATAGGTTGACGCATCCATTGAAATTCAACTGATACAACTCGAAACCTTCGAAGAACCCCAACCGTTGACGATGAACGAAATGACCAATGATCAAGAATGCATTGACAACATATCCAATGATCCAATACACTACTAAACCAAAATTCATGCAGAACTAAACACACCAAACTATGAAGCTAATTTACCGATGAATAACTGCCCAGCCCAGACTATAGATAGCAAACTATACAACAAGCTGACGAATCCCTCAACAATCAATACCCAACCCCGAGCGTCCCAAATGCCTCTTGATCTATTCACCGGCATCCCGAAAGTAACCACTTGCTACAACGATCTCCTTTTTCAACAGCTTCCTGCTGTGAAGACAACTCATGCATTCATGAGCACAAACATCTGATGGCAACTTTCTTTCCATCTCCGACTTGACCAAATCCTAAGCCAAATTCTTGCATATCCAAACCATAGATACCTATGACCCATCCTTTTGAAACCATGTACTCTAACCGATCGATGATCCTCCAAGCATAATACCCAGTCCCCCCTTCCCCACTTAGGATTCGAACTACCACCAAATGACATTGCAACAACCCAATACTCAAACTAACTCAACCAGATACATACCATCCTTGACTCTCGGAATGTATAACATAACACAAGATGATCTTCCAGATAAAGACCAAGCAAACTCAAAGATATTTTGAATCCCAGATGGAAACCTCGGAAACCTCCCAATCATAACCACTTCGAACATCAAAAATCCCTTGCAGATGCACAAGTAATAATTATGTTGGTCTGTTCATAGCTCTAATTCTTTATCTAGAAACAAACGGACTACAACACACCTCGCTTATAAATCCCCATCAAACAATTTATAACGAGAATTACTCATAAATATAAGAAACATCATTCTCTTAGTCAGGATATATTAGAGATAAGAAAAATTGCCATTCCTAATTCACCTCCTTCTTCAACTGAGAGAATCAAATAACACCTGAACTAACTAAATTCAAAGAAATCAAACCCTTGATCTAATCTCAAGGCAACCATACCACAATAATCCCCTTGTGTATTCCCACACTGCCATACTTTCCTCAAAAAACCGCAACTATCTAGCCACATGTTGGGTCTATATCCCAACTTTGAAAATCCCATGTCTGCTCTCTCTCTTTCTTCCGAACATAAAAAGATGGAAAAACATAATCTCTGTCATGGGTGGTGACATCCCAATCCATCTGCCAATCACTCAGTCTCTGGCTGTAATCCTCAAGCCGATCATCATAATCGCTTCCTTCTTGAGTCTCGCGACTCAATTGGAACTACCCTGAGCAAGGACCTCGAGACCTTAAAATCAATTAAACCATCTAGTTCTGCATCATTAAAAACCAAACTAACATGGCCACTAAGGCCCAAGCAATTCACCATGCCCTTCCTTATCCTGAACAACCATAATCGATAAACCGAATAAGACAGAAACACATTGCAATGAATCACGATGTAAAACCATACAATATACCCTCAATTAGCTCCTTAGAATCCCAAAATGTTTTCCTCGATTCGAGTACAGATCATGTGCTTTCAGTAGTACGGGCCCAATACTACTTTCTACATTTATCCGTACTTTCCTCTAGAATCGTTCCAGATCCTCTAAGTAACTACTCATGTCCACTACCGTCCAATACAATCACATATACTCGATCTCAAACGAATATACACCGCTAAAGAGCATACTAATACCTCTAAGGCGCTTCGTAGACTCTCCTAGGATTCCCACCTCACCCTTCCATCAGCTACTGAAGAACCCCTACTAATATCAACTAACTACTTCATGAATACAATTACATGCAACAAAACTTAAATAATATTTCGAATAAAAGACCCAACCCTACAACAGTTAGAATCAAACGAGAGCTACACAATAGGTCCAAATCAATCATTCTAGAATTATTTAACCTTTGTCATATGTAACTTAACATATTCATTTAATAGTTAGTCCATATCAATATGGGTCCCACAAAGCACAAAGCGAGCAACATTCAGGCAGTAACATTTTATAGGCCACAAAACATAAAAAGGCATCCTCCCACTAACTTCTTTTTGCGATGCTAGGAACTTCTACCAACATTGCTAATCTTCCTAGATTCTCCTTCTAGAATCTCTCTTTTGAAAATGATCACACAAGCACATTCTAACATTATTCCTAGCTTTCCTAGGGTTCCCTTCACACCACTCTCCGCCATCAGCTGCAGAAGAGACTCCCTCTGATACCTTCTAACTACCTCACGAATACAATTACATGCCACAGGCACTAGACAATTCTTCGACTGTAAGGTATCACATTACAACGGTTGGACTCAAACAAGAGCTGCGCAATAGAGTTAAACCTAACCTTCTAAATTTATGTAATCCCTAAAACATGTTACCTAACGTATTTGATTATTAGTTAGCCGATGTTATTGGATATCCCTAAAAGCACAAAGCAAGCAACATTCGAGCATCGAGTAATCTAAACCAGTGCCTCACTTAAGTTAGGCCATTCTATCAAACAATATGAAATCCATACTAGCATGCAGTTCCAAAAGCTCAATCAACATGCATATAAAGGCATCTCTCCTAGCATTCTATCATGCAAATCCTGAGCATATCCATAGCCATAATCTAGCATGCAATTATCACATACTCATACCAAAATAATAAGCATATCACATGTATGAGTATTTTGGGAAAATTTACATCAGCTCGACAGATTTCACACATCACACCCCTTTTTCTTAGAAAACCTTTTTAGAAAATCATTTTCTTTTAAAAGATTTTAGAAATCCTCAGTTTGAGTTCAGTCTCACCCGAAAGTGTGCCTGAATCCTTCAGACCAAGGATCAGATACCAACTTGTAATGTCCCAAAATTACCGACTAAAAATTTCATTTTTAAATAAGTCAAAACCCTTCATTTATTATCCCAAAAGACAATCATAATAAAAGTTATCTCAAAATGTCCGAGTAAAATTAAAATAGTCAATGCAAAATAAATCTCTAGGGGATGCAGTGCGATCAAGTCGGGCCATTCCTTTTGAAACAATAAGTGCCTGAAAGCATTTTAAACCTAAACTGCAAGCACAAAGCTTAGTGAGTTTCCCTAAAATACCACATACCATACATACATAATAGTATAAAACTAAACCGGGTCTATTTCACCCCCCTTCGGTCTCTTTAAACCGGTATTGGGTCTGTTTCACGCCTTTCAGTCTCTTTCAACCGGTATTAGGTCTATTTCATCTCCTTCGGTCTCCTTCAACCCGTATCGGGTCTATTTTACCCCTACAACTAAGTATACAATCATATCAGTAAGAGTCACAAAAGACAACAAGCGTATACAGACATAACAGTAAGTGTCACAAAGACAACTATCATCCTACAAACATAATCTAGTAGGCTGGAATTGGTGCCTTTGACCCACGAGTAAAGTGAAGGAACTCACATCACAGAGGAAAACACAACTAACAACACCCACAGCCTAAGAATGGTGCTTACACCTCATATCAATCAATATAAGGTAAACCCTTAGTTTGCCTTCTAAAACTAACAATTGGCCAAAGGTCAACCAAGTTAAAAGTCAACCCTCAAGGTCATCAGTGAAATCCATCCTCAACTCATCTCCATGCTATGGCCAGCCCATGAAAACGTTGTGGCTAAAAAACAAAACCCAATCCAAGATTTAGAGATCCTCCATGCCATGGCCAGACCATCTCCACGTCATGGCTATCTGACAAGCCGCGATCCAAACATTCACCACGTTGTGGCACTCAATCTGCCACATCGTGGTGTGTATTAGACGAACAGGTCGCGGATAACACTATCGCCATTATGTGGCACCATCCAGTCACACCGTGGCCGCTGCCTTTGGGAAAACTTAACCAATAAGTCCTTAATTGTTCGACCCATTCATCCAAACCTTCCAGAAGCCATTCATACTACTAAAACATCCAAAAAATCATTCATTTTCAAACATGCATGACCTATGCAAGTCTTGGGATTAAGTTAGGTCAAGAAGGTGAAAAAGAAGTCAAAACATCAAGCATGGAAACAAGACCTTAACAATTCATAGATCCAGAATATATGATGACCAAGGGACCAAAGTGAGCTATAAAGTTGCAAACTTTATCTCTTTCAACCATCCAAAAATTAACTACAGACCAAAACATACTAAATAACCTAGATGTATAAAGTAAACATCATTAATATGAAAACTTGAGAACTCACAAATGATCCAGAAGATGCACACAAGGACTAGATATGAGTAGCTTGCTTGATCTATGCACAAACACTCATTCTTCTTACTTTCGAGACCATAAAAACACACCAAATTAGTCAAGAGCTTCAAAGAGGGCTAGGGTTTAGGTTTCTGGGTGTTGGAGACTGGTAAGAGGTGAAACCCTTGCTGCTACTTCCTTTAAATAGGGTGTAAAACCTAGAATTTAGGGTTTAGACCTCTAGATGGCTTCCACTCCATAGCCAAACGAATGCCACGCCGTGGTGGCCTAAATGAAGTCTGCGGCCAATTTCCATCGCCACGTCGTGCTGGTTCCTCCACCACGTCGTGGCAACCCCTAAAAATAATAAATCAACAAGTAAAATATATCTCAAGAATTCGGGTGTCACAATTACAAAACACAAACCAATTATATGAATAATCAATCAGCCTATCGATTAATAAATTTATTGTAACTGTATGATCACTAAAAAGAACATCATTTTGAAAGTTTCAAATGATCCACAACATCGCCATTATCATAGCTTCTAACAAAACTGGTCTCAAGTCAATCCATTGCATTACTTCTTCCAGCACAGAAAATCCACAGACACTAATGTCACACCATCTACCTACATACCCCCATAACTCCATTGCCAATTCATATGTAATAAAAACATGAACCACATCTTCCATATCCGAGTTGAAAACTCCACAAAAAACAGATGGATTGTCAATACTTTTCACATCCACATAAATACGAGTAGATATCCTATTTAACCTGCATCTCCAAAAAAAATATTTACTTTTCTAGGAAGATATTTTTTCCATTTAGTAGAAATATAACCATCTGGAAGCGAATGATCATCAATGCATCTTCTAGTCTCTAAAATTGTAAAATGATAATCAATGCATCCTTCCTCATTTGATCTTCCTCTACTTGAATACGAAGGAATTCCAAGTGCTAACATTGTACTTCAACTCTTTCTTTTGCTATTAAATTGTGTACATTGAATTTCTCTTTCATTTCCTCTAACTCTTGTGCCCTTCGTTCAGGTTGATCTACATGTTGTTAAGTGCGTTTCGCTTTGTCACGCCCAACCGGTCATCGTGGGGGGGATAGATCTTTGTTATTGTCGGGATCTCATCAGTGTGGGCATTGAGATCGATGCTAGTTCATGCATCAGAAATATCAACTGAACTCAAATTGCGAGACCTCTTCGATTTTACCTTCGATGATGTTGGAGTTTCGATCCATTTTGCATATTGTCTCACAATCTCCCATATCTTTTCATACTCGAAAATATGACCCATTTTGACATGATATTTCTCCCTCTCGGCTCTAAACAAATCAAAATCTTTGGCACCACTTTGCTTTTGCTAAACAAGCTTGTTGTAGATCCCATTAAACATGGTGTACCTACAATTGTTTGGAGTCCACTTCCAACATAGCATATCAGTATTGCGATATGGAGGTTTCTTCATAAGTTTGTGAAATTTTTCGAGCACGTCTTCCTAAAAACTAATTTTCCTCATATCATTTCCTATAAGTTCATTTATGGAAGTCTCGCACCATACGATCTGTAACATCATGTTTCGATAAGTTCTTATTTCAGGATTATGGACAGTTAACGGATCAATGAAGGCCTTGGGCTTCAATGGAATGGATTTTAGACTCTAATGGATGCATATGTTGTTGGATAAGCGATTTAAACCTTGGATTGTTCGATGGAAGCTGAGGGGTAAAATGGGAAGGGTTATGTTTTGGGCTTCTTTCATAAATTAAGGATTTTAGTTTGAGATGTTTTTAGTCATGGCTATCAAGATATAATTGTAGAGCTCATCGATACCTTTCCGTAGGTATAATGGTCATTGAAAACAGAATTGGAACGAAGAAGTTATGGTTGTTTGAAGTTAAGCTGGAAAAAGAGAGTCTGGTAGTACATTGGGCGTACACTAGGAGTACGTTGGGCGTACTAAGCTGAAGGAGTTGCGTTTTTAGGGTGTTACGTTGGGCGTACTGTTGCAGTGTAAAAACCCTATTTTTGTGGCTGTGAACCCTATTTAAGGACTCTAACCCCTTGGGGTCCTCCCTAACATCAGCTTCCACCCTCTTGAGCCTCCAACTCGAAACCCTGGACCCATGGAGCAAATCTTAAGCCTTTTTATGTGTTTTAGGTGCATTTTGGATGAACTACAAGTTCAAGCTTGTTGATTTTGAAGCTCAAGCTTGTAGATCCAAAGCCTACATTGCTTTTCTCAACTCCAGAAGGTATAAAGCTTGAACCTTGATGATGCATTTGTTAGATCTAGCTAGTTTGGGTTTTATGAGCTTTTTGGTCCCATAATCTTGGTATCCATGAGTATGGCTTACTATAATCCAAATAATTTATCCTTTCATATGTTTTTAGGTGCTAGGAACCATAAAAACATGATCTTAGTTCTTATATATCCTCCATGCAATAGTTATAATGCTTTGCTTTGTGAATTAAGTTTGGGTTTTGGTTTATAGACTCCTTCTAGCCATGGAAAGTCATAAAGGTGGAAACTTTATGACTTAGAATGATGTTTTGGGTCAAGATCTGAGTTGTGGATGTGAGGTCTATATGGAATAAGCACTTAATGAGGAGGTAAGGGCTCATGCGAAATACTTTAGGCGTATCAAGTGGTACGCTGCGTGTATTGGTAAGAAACCCTGATATTTGCATGGAACACGACTACGCTCAGCATAGTGACTTAGTACGTAGGGCGTACTCAGTCAGTGTTGACCTTCTTTGACTTTTGGACTTTTTGACTTTTGACCTTGAGCAGGAATTTAACCAAGTTTGACTTAGGGGCATTTCGGTTATTTTGAGTGGTAGATTGAGTTAAGGTCACTGTTTGTTGTATAAGTGACCAGTAGTGTCAGCAGTTGGAGTTGTGATCTGTTTAGCTACATTTCAGACTGTGAGGTGAGTTTTTTCTCACTATACTCGGGGGTCAAAGGCATCAATGCTGGCCCACTAGGTTGTGTTATGTATCATGGTGTATAGGATGATGCTAAGTTGATTATATGTTAAATTTGTAGATTTGTATGATTACTTGTACTTGCTAGTTATATGTTTATTTGTTACATATGTCAACATAGTGTGGGTGGGTTGAGGCTGTACTCATTTGTGTTGTCAGCCAGCAAACCCGGGCAATCCAATCGAGAGATTATGGGCCAGTGGCAATCCAACCGGGAGATTGTGGGCCAGAGTGGAAATCCAATCGGGAGATTATGGGCCAGAGTAGCAATCCAGTCGGGAGATTTTGGGCCAGAGTGGCAATCCAATCGGGAGATTGTGGGCCAGGGTAATCCAGTTGGGAGACTGTGGACCCAATATACAATATGTATATTTGTTTGGTTGTGTGTGGTACTTTGGGGGAACTCACTAAGCTTTGGCTTACAGTTTAAGTGTTATATTCCAGGTACTTCAGATGATCGGGGCATGGCAAAGGCTTGATCGCGCACATCCTTCGGATTTTATGAGATTTGATTTTGGGATACTCTGATTTGTGATTTTGACTTTTGGAAACTAAGGTTTGTAAACTTTATGGTTTTCGGTTTGGTTTTGAAAAAGAAAAATGTTACTTGATTTTTGGGATGTTACAAGTTGGTATCAGAGCTCTGGTTTGAGCGAATTGGATGAGCATTCGTGTGAATCCGTACTCAAACTAAGGATCTATAAAAGTTTTTAAAAATGGTTTTCAAAATTGTTTTCAAAAGTAACCAAGAAGGATGAGATGTCTATGATCAGCCGGAGCAAGAAAGTATACCCCAAGTTACCCACACTATTATTTTTATATGATGATTATGATAGAATTGCATGCTAGTTATAGGCTATGGATCCTTAGGAATGGCATGATGGAATTGCCTGAATTATGATGCCTTATTTCCTATGGAGTTTTTCTAGTTGAATGTCGCTTGATTGATGTTTAGTAGGACTCTTTGGGGTGTAAATTAACAACTAAATGAATACGTTAAGTCACATGCTGCAAAGGTTAAATAATCTTAGAGCAAATGATTTGGTCCTATTATGCAGTTCTTGTTTGAGTCCAACTATTTTAGGGTTGAGTCTTTAATCTAAAATTATTTAAGTTATGTTGTATGTGATTGTATTCATGAAGTAGTTAACTGGCACTAATGGGGGTCTTTCATCAGCTGATGGCAGGGTGAGGTGGGGATCCTAGGATAGCCTAGTAAGTGTTGTAGTATGCATGGTGTGTTGTTTAGTGGATTTTGGTAGTATCATTATGAGGAGGTAACTTAGGAGATTCGGGATGATCCTTGATGAAATTATGGATAGGTGTGGAAGGTAGTATAGGGCGCGTATTACTGGAAGCATAGGATCCATACTCGAATCAAGGAAAGCACGAGGAGTCTAAGAAGCCAGTAGAGGATGGTGTGAAGGTTTCTATTTAGTGGGTGAAGTGTGATGGATTAATGATGACCATTTGGTCTTGTTTAATAGGATGGCGACGCCTGGACAGGAAGTAGATCCCTCTAAGATTGGGGCGTACATAGGGTTACGTGGTTAGATTGCCATTGAGGTTTCACAAATATTTTAGGAAGAGTTTCCTGGTATCATGAGTTGGATCATTGGCAAGCTAATTGCCAAGGTCGAGGAGAGAACTACATCCTTGCAGATTGTGAGTGGGAGTGCTGAGGCGACTACTATGGGAGATATTGATGTGGACACGCGACTTGGAAGGAGAAAGAGGACTTATTTAGTGATGGACAAAGAGTTCGAGGTTACTAGCCTGGGTACTGGAAGTCAGGGGGACCTTGATTTTTGCGGGAAGTGGTATGTAACCCACAGGTTTGATTGTCACAAGTTCAAATGCTACAAGTATAGAGAGAAAGGGCATGTTGTTCGTAACTACAAGAAAGATCGGACGTGTTTCCATTGTCACCAGCATGGTCATCTCAAACCTGACTGTATTGCATGGGTGGAAGAGGGAGTGCAAGACCAGATACCCATCGTTCGACAGGAGGTCAAGGTTGAATCGCAAGAAATCACAGGTAATTTTGATATTCGGTTTATCTTGAAGGGATAGTCATTCGTATAGTTATCTTGTTAGAACTATTATGTTAGCATTGGTGGTTTTTTAAGGATTGGGGATGCGGTCTTCGGGGTGCTTCATAACTCATAAAGTAAGAGGTTCGTTCGCGAAGGGTTTGAAGTTGTACTACTTGGAAAGCCTCTGGAATCTCCATCCAAGGTGCAACATTTCCTTGCGATTGCTGGTTAATATTCAAGTATTGTCGCATGCGATTTTATATATCGAGAGCCATGTTTAGAGAGTGTATGGTTGAATTGGTTTTAGGCTTCGACGTGGAAGACGTCGGCCAATGACAGAGCAAGCCTAGTGGGGGAGGATTGAGAGTTCGGTCTGAAGGATCAGCAGCCAGGTTGATTTTGATGGGTTCAACACGATAGGTTGAATGAAGTTGCAATGTAAGTTCATTGGAATCCTGGTGTTCGAGACTGTTAAGGTCTGTTATGGTGGAGAGGATTAGAGGGATTGATCAGAAGCGGGTGCAGGGTGAGTTGCGGTTAGATTCCTGCTCTCGAGGTTGTGCATGTAGTCCTTGCGATGGAAGCTTCTAGAAAAGGCATGACTGTAGTCGGTTGTTCCTTTGGGACAACTAAATAGAGTCAAGAGGAGCATGTGTTGCTCATGTTGAATATCACTTGAAGGTGGGTTGGCTCATGGAATCGATAGTTATCATTAGTAGGGGTAGAGCTATTGATAATTTATCAATCTACTTCACGGTGTAATAGATGCACTTTTGCATAGGTTTTGGTTCGGTAAATGAGATTGTTTAAGAATTATTGAGTAGTATCAGTTGACAGTGCTATGTATGCCACAATCTTTCTTCAATTGTAGAGCAACGGATAATTTTGGACCCATGAATAGAGTGTCGTAGTAACGTTGACCAATTTTCTCGAAGAACTTCGGATCTACGCGGAATCCTTTTTCGGCAGGTTCGTGCCAGTAAGGTTGGAAAGGAGTCAGTCCGATCACGGTTCTGATAGCATTCAAGAAGTTTCGTTCAAACAGTTGTGCAATTGTAGGATTGGTCCGATTATTCAAATTGTAAAATTTCTTTGGAAAGGTTTTACGGTTAGGATATTTATTGATATGGATGGTGATCAAGCTGGAAAGCTTAGGGTCTGGACGCCATGGATTGTAGATGTATAGTAAAAGTCTTGAAGTCGTTAGGGAGGGACTGATTCCAAGTGGGGGAGAACCGCTTGTAAATATCAGATATATATTCAAGCGCAGATTAACTTGGGATTCATATCTAAAGGGCAAGAGAATAGTTGGTTTTTGATCATAATCAATGAATCATAGATTAAAGATTTAGATTATCTCGGTCAGGGATCCGGATCATATCGATCTTTTATTTGGTATTCTTGAAGATGGTTGGCAAAACCATGGGTTGGGCCCATGGCAGTGTGGAAGTGTTATGAGACCTTGAGGTAACCGCAGCGTTCACCAGGAATGGTTGTGAGAATGTGGAAGGACTACATATTGTAGTATGGTATCGCTCTTGTGCTTTTGGTAAGTGGTAAGCGAGACGTTGTTTGATGTAATACCTGTCTTTTCTAACCAAGTATCATTACATAAGATATAAAATGATATGAGATGAGTAGGAGAAATAGAGTGTGCAGTTAATTTAAATTGATATATGCTATCTAGGAAAATATAGTTGAGGAATTTTGTAGGGCTTGTTGAGAGGATTTCATGGATATAAAGATCGTCGAAAACGGAGTTCGTAGGAGAAAGTTATGGCCATTTGAAGTTTAGATGAAAGTACATTGCTATTATGAGAAAGTTAACAAAAGTCAAGTCAACCGTCAACTTTGATGCCCACGACATGGCAATGAGTATGAGTCACTAAGACACGTTTGAACTGGAGAGTGACACGTGGCAAATAATTCCCCTACAATATGGCGTTGAAGGCCACGACGTGACACCTGTTGAGTCAATTATGACACAAGGCTGGAAAGTGTGATATGTAGCAAAACATGAAGGCCACGACGTGGCGATGCCCAGGCTATAAAAACAAGTGTTTTGTATCATTTGGATAGTTATTGGCATGTGTTATCTGCGATATACTTTATATGATCTAAAATTATTAATTATTAATGAGTAATGTATTGATATTATAAAGATTGATTACAAAGAGAGATTGATATATGATTGAAAGATTGATCTTGATAGAGAGATAAATCATATTAAAAGATAGATCATGTCTGAGTAATTGTTGTATTTGATTTATGATATTTATGATATATGTGATATGCAATGTATGAATTATACAGAGATTTAGATTATGGATTATTTTTAGGAAATTATTTATTATTATGAGTTAAATCATTATTGAGAAATACATTATAAATGACAGATTAATTATGATTAACAGATAGATCATGATTGGTAGATTATTCATGAACAAGTGATAGATTAGGATAAAGAGATTAATTTCAATTGAAAGAGATAGATCTTAATAGATAAAATTATTAATATTGACAAAGATAAATTATGACAGTGAGGAACATTGATAGATAAATTGTGAATTGAGAGATAGATCATGAAAGAGAGAGAAAAGAGAGAGAGAGAGAGAGAGAGAGAGAGAGAGAGAGAGGGAAAGGGAGAGATAATTGATTGGGGAAATGATTACTATTGAGGAATAGATTAATGACAGAGAGATAGATTATTAATTGAGGAGTAGATCCTGAAAGAGTATTAGATTATCACGGAGAGTTTGGCTATTATAATATCCTTAATTACATAAATTAATTGTTAACTAAGTGAGAAATAAGTTGTAATGTGATTTGTATGATATATCTGATTATGTTTTTAGTATATCTTATTCACTAAATTCGTGAGCCTTATGTTGTTATGATGATTTGTTTTGCATGTCTATAATTGTGACGTCCGACTTGATCCTGTACTTGAGGCCAATACGATCCTTGTGATAACTACTTGTATTCCAGAGTACTGATGTACACCAAAACTATTGTAAACTTTTAAATGATAAGTGAAATGTTTTGGGTGTACCTGGTATAAAATCCTGGGTGTTACAAGGTTGTATTAGATTCGTAGTTTAAGTGAATTAGGTTCTTATAGTAGATTCCTAATCTTAAACCATAGAGTATAAATGATAATTTATTTAATATGATAACTCTGAGTTAGATATATTATTTGACATTTTGGAAATTTCGAGAAAAATAAATATATTATTATTTCCCTATAAGTTATATTATGATGCTTTACGGATAGAGTTGTGGCATGTGATTGAGTGATCCATAGTGAAATACGTTGCATGGAGACCAGTGATGCACGGAACAATGATCCAAGATACTTGATGCATTTAGATTGATAATTAGCAATGTACTTTGTTAGTCACGACGTGAAGAGAGAGTGACCACGACGTGACTATAAGTAGGATGTTATAATTAAGTTGTATATATCACGACATAAGGAGAATAAGGTCACGACGTGATGATTAGATCACCACGAAGTGGTTGAATTTAGCCACGACGTGGTTATGAGGGTGAGTAGATAAAACTAGTGTACTTAAGGTAACCACAACATGATGAGAGTTTTCCACAAAACGAACAAAAAGTAAATTGTTATATGATTATTTAGAATAATAGACCACGACATGGTGAAGATGATACCACATCATGATAACGAAGGGTGAGAAAAGGAGACTACGACACGTCGAGAAGCCTGTTATGATACGATGTTTATTGGAAAATGAGTTAGAGTCCATACAGATATAAATTGAGTAGTATTAAACAAATGACAAGAGTGTATATACTACGAGTCTATGAATTAAAATAGTGATATAACTTCAAAGTAAAGATAATGTGAGAAAATATAATGAGAACATCTGATTAGGATCATGAGATTTACATAATAAAATCCATGAGAGGTGATTGGATCTCATTGTGTAAAAGATAGAAATAAGTGAGACTTCTAATTGAGATCATAGAGTTACATGATTATTTCATGTACAAAGTATAATAGACTTACATGATTAATCTATGAGAGGTGATTATATCATTTCACGTAGACGATTGAGATTGTAACATCCTGTTTCGGATTGTCCGAGATTAGGATTTGTGGGCTGCAACCCGGGCATGAGGATGTCTCGGGGTTGCGACAAGTTGCTGGAAGCATAGAGCATCTTGACACCTTTCCGAGGATATGCGATTCATTGGAAACGGAGTTATATCGAGGAAGCAATGGAAGTTTGAAGTTATGGCAGGATAAGTCCTTTAAAATTGAAAAAGGTGGCAGCGGAGTACGCTGGGCGTACGTGTATGTACGCTTAGCGTACTCATGTGCGTGATTTTTAAGCGGAGCCACCTAGTACGTTGGGCGTACCAGAAGGTACGTTGGGCGTACTAGGCACAAAGTGGAAACCCTAACTTTGTATGTGTCCCTATATAAAGAATGAGATGGCCTCATTCCTGGCCACCATCCTCGGTCAATAAACCCTCTAAAACCCTAATCCTTCATTCATGGAGCTTGTGAGTGCATTTGAGAGCTTTAAGTGATATTGGTGTATTCTTGGAGTAAGAAGGAGCTTTGGACAAGAAGGAGTGAGAAGTCCAGGCCTTGGATCTGAGCATATCTGAGATGGAAGCTTCATATAGAGGTATAAAGCACCAAGCTTTCTCACTCTTTTGTTTTGAGCATCATATTAGAGTAGTTTAGGGTTTTGTCCCAAAAAGGTGGAGACTTTATGAGATATTGAGCTCCAGAGACTATGATCAACCCATTTGAGTGAATTTAGTGGTGTTATGTCATAAAAATCCAATCATAGTCGTTGGAATCCAGCCATGCATGAGATAGGAACTTTTTGAGATAAGGAAGTGAATGTTTTGGGTGTTTGTGACCTTTTCAGCCATGCAAAGGCTTAAAGTCACTGACTTTATGGAGTAAGTGCCATTAAGGAGTCCAGATCTGGGATTTGAGGTAATGTCTTAACTGTTTAAGACCAAATGAGTAGAAAGAGTGAATCTGGCGAGTACGCTGAGCGTAATTCCTGTATGCCCCGCGTACTGCCCCAGTGTCCCCGATGGCCAATATTGATTCGTGAGTACGCTGAGCATACCAAGAGAGGTATGCCCCGCGTAACCTCACTATGGACTTTTGGGCTAAGTCTCCTTTTGGGCCTTGAGTGTTGGGCCTGGAGTTTAGGCTTGTTGCAATAGAGTCTTGGACCAGAGGATTATATATATGTGCTTTGGACCCTTGAGTTGGGCTTGCCATTAGATGTGAGAGAGTTGGGCCTCGGGAGAGCCCATTTATTATTGGGCCTTGGTGGGCCCAATGTGTTTTAGGTCATTGATGGGCTGGTTAGTGGACTGCCTTTAGACCTAATGAGTGAGAGTTTGGACTTAGTTCCTAATTGGGATAATTGTGGGTTTGGCACAGAGTTAGTGGCCGATGCGTAGCAACAGCGTTTATAGGGGTTATTCATCATCCGAGGTGAGTCTTCTCACTATACTTACCATGAGTGGTATCTTTGTGTGATTGAGATGTCTTGTGTGCCTACATTGTGTAATGTGATATCCTGCATTATTTGTTTGTGATTTATGTTGTGTAGTATTCAGAGCTTACAGAGTTAGGACCGGAGGGTCCATCAGAGTTGTGGGACCGGAGGGTCCCACTGAGACACATTGAACGGAGGGTCTTACTGTGCTATAGCCTCGGGTGGCTAATGAGATGTGTGTGGTATTTTGGGGAACTCACTAAGTTTCGTGCTTACGGTGTTATGTGATATGTGTTTCAGGTTCTTCTCAGGATCGTGGGAAGGCGCCGACTTGATTGTACACACCAGAGACAGAGTTATGTTTTGAGGATACTGGATTATTAATCAAAAAATGATGGAGTTGCGTTTTGTAAATTAAATAAATGGGATTTTTTGAGAAATGTGTTATGAGAATTATGTGAATTAAAATGAAAAATTTGTTTGAAAATTTACGGTGTTACAAGTTGGTATCAGAGCCTTGGTTTGAGGGATTCGGATGCACCTTCGGATATATCTAGACTCAAACTGAGGAATTGAGAAAACTTTTCAAAAGAAATGTTTTTTCTAAAACGAGCAAGAGTTTCTAAGAGAAAAACGAGAAGGAGCAGTGTGTACAATCAGCTAGAGCCCGAACGGTGATTTCCCAAAATACCCTTACTTATTTGTGTTATGAGCTATTATTGAGATATTAGTGATGCATGCTAGAAGATGGGCTAGGTATTTCATATCTTAGGGCTAGAGTTGCCTGATTTGTGATGTCTTAGCCTAGGAATTTTGATATCTATGATGTGCTTTGAGGATGTGCGGAGTAAGATTATCCAGCAGGAATCTTTTAGAGAGAGAGAGAGAGCTTTGAGTAGAGGAGTAATCTAGGAGAGATTCCTAGATAAGCAGTGGAGGAGCCTACTGAGAGAGTAGTTAGATACCCGCGTGGGGTAGAGTTACTTGAGTTCGGTGACACCTTTTGAGTGCGAGTAGAGCAAATAGAGTTGTAACCGAGAGTGGTTTTATGTGTTGATAGGGATTATTCGATGGCCGAATGTTGCTTGCTTTGTGCTTTGTGGAACTCTTGATTATGAGAGTCAGCTATCGAGTGAATATGACGATATTTAGGAGGTAGGTGGCTAGCATCATGAGGAGTTCTTCAGCAGCTGATGGCGGAGAAGTGTGAGAACCTAGGGAGAGCCTAGGAAGTGACTTGATTCAGATGAGTACGCTGTTAGAGGAGGGTATTCGCTGGAGGGCGAACATGTGTAGCGGGATTGGTGATCGAGAAGGTTGAGCAACTACTTAAGAAACCTGGGATGATCCGAGTGGAAATTATGGGTAGATGTGGCAGGTAGTATGGGCCTGTACTACTGAAAGCAGTGGACCCATACTCGAAACAGAGAGAATTTCAGAGGTTCTAAGTAGCAGATTGAGAAGAGAGATAACATGGTTCGAGTACCATGATTCATGGCGGTTAGTGTTTCTGGTTTACCAGTTATCTCGTTGTGATTGATCAGACTGAGATCAGATGTGATAGAGTGTGGGGCTAGAGGGCAATGTCAATTGAGTTTTAATGGAGCATTCATGGAGAGGGAACTGAGAGAGTTTTTCTTTGGTGAGATGCCAGTTGGAGTCGCAAGACATAGGGATGAGTAGAGATGAGACTTTATGGAGAATTGCGGCCTGAGTTGAGCAATCGGATGATAGTTGAGATGTCACTTTCTGTGACAAGAGTTACGCTGCTCCCGTTTCCTGGGAGAAGAAAAACGAGATATTGAGCTTTCGGTTTCAGAGTTAGAGGTAAACCCCGTGGGGCAGCATAGGGTTGCAACCTTTTCACTAGAGTATTTGGGCAGTATGGTTGCTGCGAGGTATTCCTTATACCACGAGAGAGCTATTAGTAGAGACTGAGATGAAGACAAAGAGATGCCTTAGTCGATTCAGGCATGCTTTTAGCAGCAGTTTCAAGTGATCAAGAGGAGTATACTGGGACGGTGGCCCTCGTTGTTATGCTGTGTATCGGCCGTGAGAGTGAGGTATCGTGCTTTGATGATGATTCCCATGTTGGGAGGCTAGTCGAGGAGTCAGAGACGAGGTGTGTGATAGTGCATTATTTCCGGACCAAGGGTCAGGATTATTTCAGAACAGTTGAGGTGCCTGGCGGTATATCGGTCTGAGATTTCAAGATGACTAGAGGAAGTCGTTGGGAGGGTTTTGAGTTTTTGTGTTTACGGGATATTTGGAGTTGCTTGGTTTCCATCGGGAATATCATTGAGTGTTTACGTGGTACGTTCCAAGAGTTAAGTGTGATGTACCCGGTGAAACAGTCTGTGGAGTAGACTGTGGGTATGCCAATTGGTGATGGTTCAAACCCTGAGTGGGGGAGGACTGAGTATTTTATTAAGAGGATCAGAGATTTGTTCAGGTACTGTTAGAGAGTTGGTTATGGAGATCTGCAGTGCGGACACATGAGACCCGGGTTATTAGTGATGAGGCGAAATGATGTATGTGTATGTGCTTATGAAAGGATGATTGGATCCACGGCAGGTGGCCGTTGGTCAGAGAATTTATTATGACCAGGATTTTTTTCAGGTTTGCAAATGTTGAGTTCGAGGCGGTTGGGTCGCTGAGTCAGGGTGTAACAGCTGAGATTTGCAGGTATAGGTATAGATTGTGATCTATACTCCAGGAGGGGCAGCAATTGAATTGTCAACCAATTGCAGAGTCTAGGGTCGTAAACGAGCTGAACGTTCAACGAACTGTTTATGAACCGTTCGGCGGGAAGTTCGTTTATGTTCGTTTATCTAATAAATGAACGAACATGAACATAAATTCTCATTCGTTTACTTAAACGAACAAACATGAACAATGGTCTCGTTCGTTCAATTATGATCGTGAACGTTTGTTTATGTTGTTCGTTTATGTTTGTTTATGTTCGTTCATATAAGTTCCTTTTATCTTCATATATGTTTAAGTGTGTCTATTACATTACTATATTATATGTTTACTTATGTTCATATATGTTAGTTTATCTTTGTTCGTTTATGTTCGTTTGTTTATGTTCGTTTAACATGTTCACGAACATAAATGAACAAACATGAACAATGTAATTTGTTAAACGAACGAACATGAACAAGAAAACTCGTTCGTTTAACCATTCGTATTCGTTCATTTGTTTGGTTAACTTAAACGAACGAACATGAACAAGCCCCATTCGTGTTCGTTCGGTTCGTTTACAGCCCTAGCAGATTCGGTATAAGTAGTTACGTATGGATGGTGACCAGTAGAGGGTGGAGCTTTGGATTTTCGTCAGCATGTTTTCAGTCGTTGACGATTTCTTTCGTGTTTGAATTTGTGAGATGAGAATATTTTGAGGTTTCAAGTTGCGTAAGTGGAATATCAGTGGTTGAGGCAAGACATCGTGAGATGCCGTGATGGTGTACCGAGGTACCCGAGTGATTTTATTGTTCTAGTGGAAACCCATCAGTTAATTGTCGCTGGAGTGGGACTGTCTAAGGGTATATTTGTGTTGAGACTAGTGCCTTGCCCACAAGAACTTACATCAGGAGTGGTGGTGCGTAACTGAGTGGGTGTGCGCACTTGTCTATGTTGGGTTGTGGAGCATGAGTTAGTGAACTCAGTGTAGTGATGACTTGATGATGAGATTATGAGGTGATAAGAGAGCGAGTGGATCCGAGTGGGGGTAATCACTTAGGATTATCGGGGAAAAACCATGGAGTGAGTCCATGGCAAGTCAGTGAGTAAGAGAGTGTTGTAAGACTACGGGGAGTCATAGCATCCATGGATCAGTGAGAGAAAGGGTATCGTGTGGCTGTGGAGATTCGCAGCATACATGACTCAGAGAAAGGGTATCGTGATACTGCATGGAGCTGTGGTATTCACTAGTCAGCGAGAGAGTGTCGTGATACTGCGGGGGGGGGGGGGGGCGTACTGTTCACTGGTTAAAAAGAGAGTGTTGTGATACTACGGGGAGCCGTAGCATTCTCGAGTCAGTGAGAAAGTGTCGCAAGACTACGGGGGAGACCGTAGCACTCAGTAGTCGATAAGGGTGAATACTGTCCCGCAGGGAGCTGTAGTATTCACTGGTCCGAGTATGACGCAGAGAAGTTCTTAGGCTTCTGCAGCCTTACCACTTGAGTCTTCGGGTACTTGATTGCCGAACCAGGGGCGAGACTGGGGGTCTCCGTGTCAGTCGATAATTGTTATATTCCGGGTTGAGAAGGGATTATCGTAATCGGAAGGAATTGAGAGATGGTGTGTGCATAAATTCGCGAATCTTGGGTCATGAGTTGAGTACCAGATTGGAATTGAGTGGTTCCAATTCTGCTGTTGAATCAGAATCTCGAGCTTGAGTTTGGATTCGTTCGTGTGTTGAGTAGGCGAGATGAGGTTTCGGATTCGTAGATGGGTTCATATAGAGGTATTATTCGCCATCAGATCTATTTGACCAGAGTTAGTCAGTTTCGTCGGTATGGGGTGAACCGCGAGACGCATGGAACCAGTGGGTGGTAGACGACTGAGGTCGAAGGTGAGACGATTTCAGATGGGTTGTAGTATTCGCTTGGGGTAAAGCGAACTTCGTGACTTGTGTGTCACTATGAGCCGAAATAGTTATTGTGAGAAGGAAGTCGGTGAGACGTTTTGGTCATGCAATGAGTAGCCTTTGGAGGTTCATCTATTGGGTCGAGAGCTGACCTGGTGCTCAGTGTTGAAGGGGATATTTGAGAGGGAGCTGGGGCTTATGTCTATAAGAGGTCAGAGAATACTTCCATGCGAGGATGATCTTTTTCTTGTGTTCGATGTCAGAGTTTTTGGGTTCATCCTTTCCGATGAGTTTTGATAGCTGTTCATGCAGTGGGTCCTTAAGAGGGGATTATGACCTTTCCGTTCCTTTTGAGTTGCGATCAGGATCGATTAGAGAATCGGGGTTGGAAGAGTGTTCCTAGAGTCTGTTAGTCAATGGGCGATTAGCAGGATGATGATTTGCAAGGGTGGTCTGGCAGGGAGATAGACTACTAGAGTTTTCAAGTTCTGGAGAATCATATCGAGTACCGCGCGGCAGATTGGTCTGTCCTTCTTCGGGTCGGGAGTCCCTGTTGGGATCAGGTGTCTTTGGAAGTGATTGTTGTATGATATGAGGTCCTTCGGTGGTGCTTCTCGGGTTTTTAAGCTCGATCTATGTGTTGGTAAGGAGCGATTTCGAGGGCAAAATCTAATTCAAGTGGGGAGAATTGTAACATCCTGTTTCAGATTGTCCGAGATTAGGGTTTGTGGGCTGCAACCTGGGCATGAGGAAGTCTTGGGGTTACGAAAAGTTGCTGGAAGCATAGAGCATCTTGACACCTTTCCGAGGATATGAGATTCATTGGAAACGGAGTTATATCGAGGAAGCAATGGAAGTTTGAAGTTATGGCAGGATAAGTCCTTTAATTGAAAAACGTGGCAGCGGAGTGCGATGGGCGTATGTGTGTGTAACGCCCCATTTATGGTATGTGATTTAAATAAAGTAATTTTCATTTTCTTAAGGGATACTCGACGAGTCTGTAGCCCAACTCGTCGAGTAGAGACGGGTTGATCACGCGTATTAAGCTGGCTACTCGACGAGTCCATATGCTGGGACTCGGCGAGTCCGCTTTTCTGGATGAAGCCCTAATTTTAAGGGTCTGCACCATATTTAAACATATTTATGCGCCCCAACCTCGCCTCCATCACCCTCAGAACATTTCTTATCAAACCCTAGGCTCCTTAAAGAGTGTGTGAGTGGTTGTTGCCTTGTGAAGGAACTTTTGGTGCATTTTGGAACAAGTAGAGGAAGGAGAAGGTTGAAGAGATCAAGGAAGAAGAAGTAGATCCGGGACACACTCCTTTGTGGTCATCTTTTCTGGTAATAAAGTCTCCATCTTGTTTATTGATCTAATAGATCTAGTTTGTCCCCAAAATTGTTGATATTAAGCTCAAAAACCCCAAATCTCTTGTAATAAAGCCTTATGATCGAGTTATACTTCAGATCTAGCCCCTCTTGAACTACAAGAGCTCATTATAGCCACCTTTATGCAATCTTGGCCTTGTTCCAAACCCTAAGTGCTTAGTAGTTGATGATTTTGGGTATTTTAGCCTCATACCCTTGTGCATGCACGTAAAGTTGGAAACTTTACGTGTAAAACCAGTCCTAGAAGCTCAGACCTATGATTTAGAAGCACTGAAATCGATTAGAATCGACTGTATAGTAATAGCATGCTTGGGACTCGGCGAGTTGTTCTTCAGGCTCGACGAGTTGTTTTTATGACTCGGCGAGTCGCAGACTGGACGTGTTCATATGATGAAGGAGAACTCGACGAGTTGTTCATACAACTCGGCGAGTCGGATGAAGTTAGACTCGATTTACGTATCGAAGAAGAACTCGTCGAGTCTTCGCCAAACTCGACGAGTAGAAGCGAGTAGAGGACTAGAACGGATGAAAGGGACTCGGCGAGTTGGCGGCCCAACTCGGCGAGTCCATTCAACTGGGAGTTGACTTTGACCCGGAAGTTGACTTTAACCGGGGGTAAAATAGTCATTTCACCCTCAGTTGAGTTATCAGTATTTGATTGAGTGTATTTGTGGGAATTGTAGCTGGGGAGATACCGGAGCAGCAACAGACAGTTCCCGAGTAGCTTTTTCAGTATCCAACTTACGAGGTGAGTTTCCTTCCAGTAGGAACGGGTCTACGACCACAATGCCGGCCCGTTTAGTTAGCAGTAGTTCCAGACTTCGGTCTGATGCAGTCGTTCAGTGTGCTTGATGTCTTTGTGATTCAAGTTTGATTTTGTGTTATGTGTTCCGAATTTCGGTCCGATGCAGTATGCTATATATGTGTTGATGCTAGTAGTTATTATTATGCTATGTTATGTTCAGTTAGTTCTGGACTTCGGTCCGATGCAGAGGGCAAGGCCCTGGTTAGTTCCGGACTTCGGTCCGATGCAGTTGCCGGACTTCGGTCCGATGCAGAGGCCAAGGCCCTGGTTAGTTCCGGACTTCGGTCCGATGCAGAGGGCAAGGCCCTGGTTAGTTCCGGACTTCGGTCCGATGCAGTTTCCGGACTTCGGTCCGATGCAGAGGGCAAGGCCCTGGTTAGTTCCGGACTTCGGTCCGATGCAGTTTCCGGACTTCGGTCCGATGCAGTGGGCAAGGCCCAATAGATGCTTTATATGTTATTGTATGGTATGTGGTAGTTTGGGGGAACTCACTAAGCTTTGTGCTTACAGTTTCAGTTTTTGGTTTCAGGTACTTCCGCAAGTAAAGGGAAGAGCTCGGGATGATGGCATGGCACACACCACAGTTTCAGTTTTATCCTGGGAGTTTTATTCAGATATTTTGATATGATTGATACAGTATTTGTTTTGACACAGTTACTTGACTTTTGAGTTACTCATTTTATGGTTCTTGGTGGAGTTGAGGCAGTACTTGAGGAAAGTACGGATAGATGTGGAAGGTAGTATGGGCCCATACTACTGAAAGCAGAGGATCCGTACTTGAACCAAGGAAAGCTGAGATGAGACCAGGAAACTGGTAGTAGTAGCGATCCCCCGAGATATATCAGTGTTTCTGACGTTTGGCATGATGTGTTTTCAGAATGGTGGTTTTACGCCCTAGACCAGCAGTCGGTAGTTCAGGTGCGGGAGAGGGATCAGGATCAGGCCCGGAGGCCGGGCAGTTGGACGAGCAGACTAAGGAGTTTCTCTCTTCAGAGATTACTCGCACTATACTTGAGCAGACTCCTGTGATCTTCGGTTCGATCAAGGAGGGTATTTTAGAGCTGATGGACGAGAGGTTGAGCACCTTCCGTGCTGAGGTGGCGGCTATGATGGGGTCGCGCACACTCACCTTCAGGGAGTTCCGGGCTTGTGGAGCTTCAGACTACCATGGGGCACGAGATCCCATTGCGAGTACCAGGTGGTTGGCGGATGTCGCCAATGCGTTCCGCACCAGCAGATGTCCCGAGGGGGACAAGGTCAGACTAGCATCCTGTCTTCTGAAGGACATGGCACGAGATTGGTGGGAGGAGATCGGGCATGTCATCGGGGATGATGCAGCGCTTGATGCCATGACTTGGGCTGATTTTACTACCAGCTTCAGAGCCGAGTTTGCACCGGTTATTGAGGTGCAGCAGTTAGCCAGGGAGTTCCAGGATCTCACCCAGACTACAGAGACAGTGGCAGAGATTACCGCCAAGTTCAGGGAGAGGGCTCTTCTTGTTCCTCAGTACGCAGCTGACGAGGAAATGAAGAAGGCCCGTTATCATGAGATGTTGCGGAGTGATATCCGCCAGTTTATGAGCCGGTCCAGCTGTAAAACGCTGGATGATATGATTGCGAGGGCTCGGGAGAGGGAGATAGATCTGGAGATGGAGAGGAAGAGGAAGCCAGAGGTGGCTTCTGGTACAGGGAGTTCGGGCAAAAAGCCCAAGGTGTCAGATCACAGATCCAGAGGACAGCAGAGCCACAGTCGGTGTGGCAAGTGTGGGAGATTGCACGATGGGGCGTGCAAGGCAGGTAGTGCCGGTTGCTATAAGTGCGGCCGGACCGGGCATATGAGTAGAGATTGTACTGCTACTACTACCGCCACCGCAGCAGTTGATCTGATTTGCTCCCATTGCAATCAGAGGGGACATAAAAAGCCCCAGTACCCGAGTTTAGCAGCAGGGAAGGTGGCAGCACCTGCCCCTGCTACCTTGAGGATTACAGACGGCCGTCAGGGCCGGGGTGAGACGCCAGTGGCGAAGAGTAGAGCTTTCCAGATGACAGCAGAGGAGGCGCGAGCGACTCCTGATGTGGTGACAGGTATATATTTTCCTTTTATCTCCTTATTGTTATTGATCGTTTCTCATGGTTATATGTTTTCGTATAGGGTCGTTCTTAGTGAACGACATTTCAGCTACAATATTGTTCGACTCGGGGGCTACCCGATCATTTATGTCTCTTGCGCTTAGCAAGAGGTTTAGCAGAGCTCCGGGGGAGCTGGATTGCCCCCTAGAGGTTGAGATAGCTGATGACAGGACCGTCAGGGTCGCGAGAGTTCATAGGGCATGTTCGCTGCAGTTATTCGATGAACAGTTTTCAGTGGACTTGGTTCCCATTCCCCTGCGAGGGAATAAGGTTATAGTGGGTATGGATTGGCTGAGCCCCAATGGGGCAGTGATTGATTGTGAGCTGCAATTAGTGAGGGTTCGCTATGGTCGTTATGAGTTTGTGGTGATGCCGTTCGGACTCACCAACGCTCCAGCCGCATTCATGGATCTCATGAACCACGTATGCAGACCGATGCTGGATCAGTTTGTGATAGTGTTCATTGATGACATCTTGGTTTATTCCAAGACTCAGGAGCAGCATGAGGAGCACCTGAGAGAGGTGCTAGAGACGCTGAGGAGGGAGAGACTTTACGCGAAGTTCTCCAAGTGCGAGTTCTGGTTGCGCGAGGTGCAGTTCCTTCGACATCTCGTCAACCAGAAGGGTATACTAGTGGATCCGGCCAAGATAGAGGCCGTGATGCAGTGGTAGGTCCCGAGATCTCCAACTGAGATTCAGAGCTTCCTAGGATTAGCAGGGTACTATAGGAGATTCATTCAGGATTTCTCCAAGATAGCAGTTCCGCTCACCCGACTAACCAAGAAGTCGGTGGTGTTTCGCTGGGGGCCTGAGCAGCAGGCAGCATTTGAGATCCTCAGGCAGAGATTGTGTGAGGCGCCGATTCTCACCCTGCTGGAAGGAGTAGAGGATTTTGTAGTTTACTGTGATGCTTCGATCACAGGTATGGGAGCAGTGTTGATGCAGCGAGGGCATGTGATAGCTTACGCCTCTAGACAGTTGAAGCCTCACGAGGCTAACTATCCGACACATGACTTAGAGTTGGGGGCAGTAGTGTTTGCCCTCAAGATTTGGAAACATTACCTCTATGGGGTCCGCTGTATCATTTACACGGATCACAAGAGTTTGAGGTACCTCATGGATCAGCCGAATCTGAACATGAGGCAGCGCCGATGGTTAGATATGGTAAAGGACTACGATTGTGAGATCCTTTATCATCCAGGCAGGGCCAACGTAGTGGCCGACGCCCTGAGCCGCAAGGCGGTAGCCGCCCCGATCAGGGATATTTGTCTGAGGATGACAGTGATTACTCCATTGTTGGAGCAGATCAGAGAGGCACAGGTTGAGGGCCTGAAGGAGGAGAGACAGAAGTGTGAGAGGATTGTGGTTCGAGTAGCTTCCTTTGACTATGACAGTCGAGGATTGTTGACCCTTCATGGGAGAGTTTGGGTACCGTACTGGGGAGGAGTACGGCAGGTACTAATGGATGAGGCCCACAAGTCTCGGTTTTCCATCCACCCAGGGGCGACGAAGATGTATAGAGATCTTCGACCCGACTATTGGTGGCCCTGCATGAAGCGGGACGTAGCTTGGTACGTGGAGAGATGCCTGACATGTAGGAAGGTCAAGGCGGAGCATCAGAGACCCCACAGAAAGATGCAGCCGTTAGACATTCCCGTGTGGAAATGGGAAGATATCACCATGGATTTCATCACTAAGCTTCCCAGGACCGCACGTGGAGTTGATTCGATTTGGGTCGTAGTGGATCGGCTGACCAAGAGCGCGCATTTCATACCGATTCAGGAGAGTATATCGGCCGAGAAGCTAGCTGATATTTATGTGCGCGAGGTAGTGGCACGGCATGGAGTGCCTATCTCGGTGGTGTCAGATCGAGATGTCCGGTTTACTTCCAGGTTTTGGAAGCGGTTTCATGACGAGATGGGGACTCGTCTTCACTTCAGCACCGCTTTCCCCCCTCAGACGGACGGGCAGAGCAAGAGGACGATTCAGACTCTTGAGGACATGCTGCGGGCATGTGTTCTAGATTTTGGTGGCAGTTGGGATACGTATCTTCCATTAGCGGAATTTTCATATAACAACAGTTACCATGCCAGTATTGACCGTCCTCCTTTTGAGATGCTTTACGGGAGGAAGTGTAGGACCCCGATTTGTTGGGGCGAGGTCGGTCAGAGGGTCATCAGAAGCACTGAGGTGGTGCTCAAGACCACAAAGTTGATCCAGCTGGTCCGTAGCAGACTGCAGACTGCGTAGAGTCGGCAGAAGAGTTACGCCGACAGGAGGCGTTCGGATTTGGAGTTTCAGTTGGACGATATGGTCCTCCTGAGGGTATCACCCTGGAAGGGTGTTATCAGGTTCCGAAAGAGGGGCAAGCTGGGCCCCAGGTTCATTGGTCCTTTTAAGGTTTTGGCCCGAGTAGGTCGGGTCGCCTATCAGTTGGATCTTCCAGCAGAGCTTAGCCAGATCCACAACAATTTCCATGTTTCTCAGTTGAGGAAATGTTTGGTGGACGAGTCAGCGGTTGTACCCTTGGAGGATATTCAGGTTGATAACAGCCTGAATTATATCGAGAGACCAGTTGCGATCTTGGATCGGAAAACGAAGACTCTGAGGAACAAGGTAGTCCAGCTAGTGAAGGTGCAGTAGCAGCACCGAAAGGGTTCAGAGTGGACGTGGGAGGTCGAGGAGGAAATGAGGGAGCATTATCCAGAGTTGTTTATAGATTCAGCAGCAGCAAACTTCGAGGACGAAGTCTAAGATAAGTGGGGGAGAGTTGTAACGCCCCATTTCTGGTATGTGATTTAAATAAAGTAATTTTCATTTTCTTAAGGGATACTCGACGAGTCTGTAGCCCAACCCGTCGAGTAGAGACGGGTTGATCACGCGTATTAAGCTGGATACTCGGCGAGTCCATATGCTGGGACTCGGCGAGTCCGCTTGTCTGGATGAAGCCCTAATTTTAAGGGTCTGCACCCTATTTAAACACATTTATGCGCCCCAACCTCGCCTCCATCACCCTCAGAACATTTCTTATCAAACCCTAGGCTCCTTAAAGAGTGTGTGAGTGGTTGTTGCCTTGTGAAGGAACTTTTGGTGCATTTTGGAACAAGTAGAGGAAGGAGAAGGTTGAAGAGTTCAAGGAAGAAGAAGTAGATCCGGGACACACTCCTTTGTGGTCATCTTTTCTGGTAATAAAGTCTCCATCTTGTTTATTGATCTAATAGATCTAGTTTGTCCCCAAAATTATTGATATTAAGCTCAAAAACCCCAAATCTCTTGTAATAAAGCCTTATGATCGAGTTATACTTCAGATCTAGCCCCTCTTGAACTACAGGAGCTCATTATAGCCACCTTTATGCAATCTTGGCCTTGTTCCAAACCCTAAGTGCTTAGTAGTTGATGATTTTGGGTATTTTAGCCTCATACCCTTGTGCATGCACGTAAAGTTGGAAACTTTACGTGTAAAACCAGTCCTAGAAGCTCAGACCTATGATTTAGAAGCACTGAAATCGATTAGAATCGACTGTATAGTAATAGCATGCTTGGGACTCGGCGAGTTGTTCCTCAACTCGGCGAGTTGTTCTTCAGGCTCGACGAGTTGTTCTTACGACTCGGCGAGTCGCAGACTGGACGTGTTCATATGATGAAGGAGAACTCGACGAGTTGTTCATACAACTCGGCGAGTCGGATGAAGTTAGACTCGATTTACGTATCGAAGAAGAACTCGTCGAGTCTTCGCCAAACTCGACGAGTAGAAGCGAGTAGAGGACTAGAACGGATGAAAGGGACTCCGCGAGTTGGCGGCCCAACTCGGCGAGTCCGGTCAACTGGGAGTTGACTTTGACCCGGAAGTTGACTTTGATCGGGGGTAAAATAGTCATTTCACCCTCAGTTGAGTTATCAGTATTTGATTGAGTGTATTTGTGGGAATTGTAGCCGGGGAGATACCAGAGCAGCAGCAAACAGTTCCCGAGTAGCTTTTTCAGTATCCAACTTACGAGGTAAGTTTCCTTCCAGTAGGAACGGGTCTACGGCCACAATGCCGGCCCGTTTAGTTAGCAGTAGTTCCAGACTTCGGTCTGATGCAGTAGTTCAGTGTGCTTGATGTCTTTGTGATTCAAGTATGATTTTGTGTTATGTGTTCCGGATTTCGGTCCGATGCAGTATGCTGTATATGTGTTGATGCTAGTAGTTATGATTATGTTATGCTATGTTCAGTTAGTTCCGGACTTCGGTCCGATGCAGAGGGCAAGGCCCTGGTTAGTTCCGGACTTCGGTCCGATGCAGTTTTCGGACTTCGGTCCGATGCAGAGGGCAAGGCCCTGGTTAGTTCTGGACTTCGGTCTGATGCAGTTTTTGGACTTCGGTACGATGTAGAGGGCAAGGCCCTGGTTAGTTCCGGACTTCGGTCCGACGCAGTTTCTGGACTTCGTTCCGATGCAGAGGGCAAGGCCCTGTTTAGTTCCGGATTTTGGTCTGATGCAGTTTCCGGACTTCGGTCTGATGCAGTGGGCAAGGCCCAATAGATGCTTTATATGTTATTGTATGGTATGTGGTAGTTTAGGGGAACTCACTAAGCTTTGTGATTAGAGTTTCAGTTTTTGGTTTCAGGTACTTCAGCAAGTAAAGGGAAGAGATTAGGATGATGGCATGGCACACACCACAGTTTCAGTTTTATCCTGGGAGTTTTATTCAGATATTTTGATATGATTGATACAGTATTTGTTTTGACACAGTTACTTGACTTTTGAGTTACTCATTTTATGGTTCTTAGTATGTATGACATTCGATGATGTGATTTTAGTAATATTAAAATAAAAAAAATTTTGGGGTCGTATTTTTGGGTGGTTACAGTGTGTGTACACTTAGCGTACTCATGTGCGTGATTTTTAAGCGGAGCCACCTAGTACGCTGGGCGTACCAGAGGGTACGCTGGGCGTACTAGGGACAGAGTGGAAACCCTAACTTTGGATGTGTCCCTATATAAAGAATGAGATGGCCTCATTCCTGGCCACCATCCTCAGTCAATAAACCCTCTAAAACCCTAATCCTTCGTTCATGGAGCTTGTGAGTGCATTTGAGAGCCTTAAGTGATATTGGTGTATTCTTGGAGTAAGAAGGAGCTTTGGAGAAGAAGGAGTGAGAAGTGTAGGCCTTGGATCTGAGCATATCTGAGATGGAAGCTTCATATAGAGGTATAAAGCACCAAGCTTTCTCACTCTTTTGTTTTGAGCATCATATTAGAGTAGTTTAGGGTTTTGTCCCAAAAAGGTGGAGACTTTATGAGATATTGAGCTCCAGAGACTATGATCAACCCATTTGAGTGAATTTAGTGGTGTTATGTCATAAAAATCCAATCTTAGTCGTTGGAATCCAGCCATGCATGAGATAGGAACTTTTTAAGATAAGGAAGTGAGTGTTTTGGGTGTTTGTGACCTTTTCAGCCATGCAAAGGCTTAAAGTCACTGACTTTATGGAGTAAGTGCCATTAGGGAGTCCAGATCTGGGATTTGAGGTAATGTCTTAACTATTTAAGACCAAATGAGTAGAAAGAGTGAATCTGGGGAGTACGCTGAGCGTAATTCCTGTACGCCCCGCATACTGTCCCAGTGTCCCCGATGGCCAATATGGATTCGTGAGTACGCTGAGCGTATCAAGAGAGGTATGCCCCGCGTAACCTCATTGTGGACTTTTAGGCTAAGTTTCCTTTTGGGCCTTGAGTGTTGGTCCTGGAGTTTGGGCTTGTTGCAATAGAGTCTTGGACCAGAGGATTATATATATGTACTTTGGGCCCTTGAGTTGGGCTTTCCATTAGATGTGAGAGAGTTGGGCCTCGGGAGAGCCCATTTATTATTGGGCCTTGGTGGGCCCAATGGGTTTTAGGTCATTGATGGGTTGGTTAGTGGACTCCCTTTAGACCTAATGAGTGAGAGTTTGGACTTAGTTCCTAGTTGGGATAATTGTGGGTTTGGCATAGAGTTAGTGGTCGGTGCGTAGCAGCAGCGTTTATAGGGGTTGTTCATCATCCGAGGTGAGTCTTCTCACTATACTTACCATGAGTGGTATCTTTGTGTGATTAAGATGTCTTATGTGCCTACATTGTGTAATGTGATATCCTGCATTATTTTTTTGTGATTTATGTTGTGTATTATTCAGAGCTTACAGAGTTAGAACCGGAGGGTCCATCAGAGTTGTGGGACCGGAGGGTCCCACTGAGACACATTGACCGGAGGGTCTTACTGTGTTATAGCCTCGGGTGGATAATGAGACGTGTGTGGTATTTTGGGGAACTCACTAAGCTTCGTGCTTACCGTGTTATGTGATATGTGTTTCAGGTTCTTCTCAGGATCGTGGGAAGGCGTCGGCTTGATTGTACACACCAGAGAAAGAGTTATGTTTTAAGGATCCTGGATTATTAATCAAGCAATTATGGAGTTGCGTTTTGTAAATTAAATAAATGGGATTTTTTTTGAGAAATGTGTTGTGAGAATTATGTGAATTAAAATGAAAATTTTGTTTGAAAATTTACGGTGTTACAGAGATTTATATGTTTAGACCCGTGAGAGGTGATTGGGTTTACTCCTGAAGACAATATTTGTGATTGAGTCTCTAAAAGGTTACGAGACCTAATCCCAAGTATCATTTCAGAAGATATAAAATAATATGTAATACTGATTAGGGCGATTGAGTGTGATTGAACATAATGATTAATATTGATCAGGGCGATTGATTTGACTGGTTGACTATTCTGAATAATTTAAGATTCAATAGAGTGATTTATAGTGATTGAAATGATAGATATGAAAGATTGATATTGATTTGAGTAATTAAAATTAATTTGAATAATTGATATCGATCAGGGTAATTGATTTCAGTAATTAATTTGAGTGAATGACCTGAGATATTGACCTAGTTATATAAGAAATTAAATTGAAGAATAGATCATTAATTAGAATAATTCGAGTGATTAACCCGAGTGATTTAAATATATTCGAGTGAATTAACTACATTGTAAGTATCATAGGGGATAACAAAATTAATTTGAGTATTATGAGAACTAGTAGAACTATTGAGAAGTGAGTGATAGCAAGTTGAGATGTGATTCACCATGGATCAATATATGAAGTGCTTAATCGATATTTATTATGTGAAAGACTTAATAAATTTCTAGTTTACATGTTTAATAATTAGTAATACACTCGCAGCTTATAAATGAGCTGTAAGTCGAGTACCAGTTGATAATTGAGAAAATGCTAAAAGAAATAACGAACTTTAAATGATAATATATGAACTATTACGAGTTTGTGAATGAGATGATTAAAAAGAGTTAGATAAAAATGAGAGTGAATTAAAGACGAAAGAAGTGTCTAAATATATGATGAGTTAAGATGAATGAATAATTATAGTTTGAGACTATGACTAATGAGTTATTGGAGAAGATTTGATAGAAGGATTATATCAAAAGACTTACAAGTATTTTATGATATAAGAAAAGAGATTTAATTAATATACCCTTACTTAGTGAGATTCTGAGGAAGGAATCTTTTAGGGGGGGGGAGAACTTGTAATACTTGTCTTTTATGACCAAGTATCATTTCAGAAGATGTAAAATGATATGAGGCGAGTATGAGAAATAGAGTGTGGAGTTACTTTAAATCAAGAAATTCTATCTAGCAAAAGACAATCGAGGAATGTTGTATCTCTTATTGAGAGGATTTTGTGGATATAAAGATAAGCGAAAACATAGTTCGTATGAGAAAGTTATGGTCGTTTGAAGTTTTGATGAAAGTATGATGCTATTATGAGAAAGTCAACAAAAGTCAAGTCAATGGTCAACTTTTGATGCCCACGACATGGCATAAAAGGCCACGAAGTGGAAATAAGTATGAGTCACTAAGACACGTGTCAACCGGAGAGTGACACATGGCAATTATATCCCCCACGACGTGTCGTTGATGGCCACGATGTGGCACCTGATGAGTCAATCGTGACATGGGGTAGAAGACTGTGATACGTGGCAAAACATGAAGGCCACGACATGGCGATGCCCAAGGTATAAAAACAAGTGTTTTGTATCATTTGGAGAGTTTTTTGCATGTGATCAGAGATGCCACTCGAGAGCCGTTCTCGGGAGATTATACTAGAGATTTTATACTATTATATGGGTGATACGGGGCCAAGTACGAGATGTGTTAAGGTATATTTAACCCCGTTAACTTATGAATTTAATATTTTATATTTATTAAGATATTTTTGACCCGAATATAGGCTACGAGTATTCATGATATGGTGTTGTTACGAACCTGTTAGTAAGATTAGTGAGTAAATCTTACGATTAAAGATTTAGTTGAGTCTATAAGGGTTATAAACCCTAATATTTGTGAAATGCCCATTATGAGAGATTTAACTAATGGCTTACAGGTTAATCCTATTATGTTAATATTATGAGATTTAATTAGTGTAACATTTACATTTTTGGTATTTTTCCTTTTAACCCTTCATTTATAAATCCTTCCAATTTGGTCCCTAGTCGAATACGTTGGGCGTAATCTAGGAGTATGTTGGGCGTACTGGCTCGATGGCATGATCACGGAGGCACCCACGTACGTTGGGCGTATGTGGGAGTATGTTGGGTGTACGGTCAGCTGGGGCAAACCCTATTTTTTTAGGGTTTGTGCCCTATTTAAACACCTTAAGTTGCGTCTAGATTCTCTTGTGACCAGCCTCCACCTCTCCAAACCCTATGAACAAAACCCAAACTGCCTTGTGAGTATTTTGATCTTAGAAGTGAACCTTGAGTGTGTTTTTGGTATTTTGAAGGAAGATGAACTCTTGGAAGTTGCATTGGTGTAGCTAGGGATTGTGGATCCAGAATGATCATCAACTTGGTAAGCTATATGAGGTATAAATCCCTTAACTTGATGGTTATTTTGATAAGATCTAGTTAGGGATTGTTTATATGCTTTTTATGGTCCTTTAAGCCATGCCTGAGGGTATGAGCTACTCAAGAAGACAAGAATGGTAGATCTTGGAATTTTTGAGTTCCCTTGTTCATAAAAATGCAATCTTGATGAGTTATCTTGGACCATGCATGAGTTAGGGTTAGTATTATGGGTTATTTTGAGTATTGGGTCCCATTAAGTCATGAAAGGGTGTAAATTTGCCAACTTTACGTGTTAAGACATCATTTAGGATCAGATCTAAGAAATTGGCTTAGTGGCTTAGCCGATTAAGCACTTAATGGCAAGTTTAGACTACTGGGGAGTACGCTGGAGTACCCCGCTCGTACGTTGCACGTAGTGGCCAAGGAGGGAGTACACATGGTGTAATTCTGAGTATGTCGGGCGTACTTAACAGTCGTTGACTTTTGTTGACTTTTGTGTTTTGGGTCCTATTTGGAGTACTAGGGTTATGAGCCTTGTTGGACCACTAGTATTTATGACTTTGGGCCATTTTTAGTCTTTGGCCTTCCTGGATTTGGGCCTATAATGGGCTTTAGATGTCATTTAGGATTATGGGCCATATTCGGCTTTTGGAGCCATTAGGTTAGGCCTTGGTTGTGGGCCAAGTAAAGAAAGGGCAAAATAGTCTTTTACCCTAGGTATTGGACAAGTGAACTAGATTTCTATTTAAGGTTTATGGCCCGATTATTAATTGGGATCTTTACTTGATTGACTAGTGCGATGATTTTTTGATTCAACAGCCCGATCATTTGTTTGACTGTCAGTAGACTGAGGTGAGTTTGATCACTATGTTGTAGGACACTAGGATATATAATGTGCTTGTAGGCTTTGTGACTCCTGTTGTATGTATTATATACATGTGTGCCCGTTTTCTATATGTATGTGGGGGTGACATAGACCCGATACAGCCTTGTACTTGCACATGAGTTGAAATAGACTCGGGGTGAAATAGACCCAGTGGTAAAATGGACCCGGTAAGGCTTTGGGCCGACACGTGAGGTGAAATAGACTCGGGGGATGAAATAGACCCGGGGGTAAAATATACCCGGCATAGCTTTGAGCTGGCAGATATGTATGGTATGCGGTATTTTGGGAAACTCACTAAGCTTCATGCTTACGGGTTTCAGTTTATGTTTCAGGTACTTCCGAATCGAAAGGGAAGAGCTCGGGGTGATCGCATCGCGCACACACCATGAGTTCCGCTTTATATGACTCTGATGTATTGGGATTATTGATTGACTCACTCTGATTGTCCTTTATGTTTTTATGAACATGTTTGGTTGGTGGTTTTATTATTATGAAATATGAAATTTTTGGTCTTAGTTTTTGGGACGTTACATGTTGGTATCAGAGCCTTGGTTTGAGGGATTCAGGCATACTCTCGGGTGTGACTGAACTCAAACTGGGGATTTGGTAGATTTTTCATAAAAGAAATGTTTTACAAAAAGAGTTTTTCTAATAAAAGAAAGGGGTGTGGTACATGCAATCGGCCGAGCTCAAGTATGTTTTCCTAAAATACCCATACACGTTTTATGTTATGCTTTGAAGTGTGAATCTTTGAATAACATGTTAGATTAGGGCTAAGGATCTACTCAGGGCATGATAGAATGCTATGAGAGATGCATTTGTATCCATGCTATATGAGCTTGTAGACTTGTATGCTATTACTGATCTGTCAGTGATAGGATGGTCTTTTGAGGTTATGCTTGATTCCGATCACTCGATGCTCGAATGCTGCTTGCTTTGTGCTTTTTAGGAGTTCCCATTAACATCAGCTAACTAGTAAGCGAATATGTTAAGTTACATATTATTAAGACTAGATAGTTTTAGAAGGTTAGGTTTTAACTCTATTGTGCAACTCTTGTTTAAGTCCAACCGTTTTAGTTTGAGACCTTTCAATCGAAGAATTATCTGGTGTCGGTGATATGTAATTGTATTCGTTAGCTAGTTAGAGGGTATTAGGGGGAGTTGCTTCTGCACCTGATGGCAGAGGGTGGTGTGGTGGTTGCCCTAGGAAGACCTAGGAGGTGATTCGGTGTTGAGAGCCTTGTCATATTGAGAATTATTGGGTTGATAAGGAAGTGACTTCGAGGACTCGGGGCGATCATTGAGGAAAGTATGGATAGATGTGTAAGGTAGTATGTGCCCATACTACTGGAAGCAGAGGATCCGTACAAAAGTCAAGGAAAGCTGCGATGATACCAAGAAGCTTATAGAGTATGGGATACCTTGATGCGTATATATATTTATGTGTTCCTGATGGTTTGAATGGTCTATTTTTAGTATGGTGGTCACTCGAGGAAGATATGGTAGTGGTTCAGATGTTGGTGAGCGTTCAGGGTCTGGGGCCAAATATTTGGATGATCAGATATGGGAGTTCATTTCATCTATGATTACATGCAGTATCCTTGAGCAGACTCGTGTGATCTTTGGTACGATCAAGGAGGGTATCATGGAGATTATGGATGATCACATGGGCACTTTTCGTTATGGTATGGTGGAGATTATGGGAGCTCACACTTTGACTTTCCATGAGTTCCGGGCATGTGGGGCTCCAAAGTTCGTCGGGAAGAAGGACCCGATTGCGAGCAGGCGTTGGTTTACAAATGTCGGGAAGGTCTTATGATCTAGCCTTTGTCCTGAGGAGGCGAAGGTCAGACTTGCATCCTGTCTTCTGAAAGAAAAAGCTCGAGACTGTTGGGAGGAGGTTGGACATGCCTTGGGAGGCGAGGCGATTGAGTCCATGATATGGGAGGATTTTTTGGCGAGGTTTCGGGCTGAGTTTACACCTGTGATTGAGGTCCAGCAGTTGGCGAGGGAGTTTCAAGACCTTCGCCAGACTATTGAGATAGTGGTGGAGATCACTTCTATGTTCCGTGAGAGGGCGTTAATGGTTATGCAATATATGTCGGATGAGGAGATGAAGAAAGCGAGGTATCACGAGATGTTGAAGAGCAATATCAGGAAGTTTCTGAGTCGATCCAGTTGCAGGACACTAGATGATTAGCGAGAGCCAGAGCGAGGGAGATAGACTTGGAGATGGAGAATAAGAGGAAGTCGGATGAGGTTTAGGTTTTAGAGGGTTCGGGCAAGAGGCCCAGGGTATTTGATTCGAGATTAAGTGGCCAGCAGGGCCGGGGCCGCTGTGGCAAGACGCACGATGGAGGTTGCAGGGGTGATGGTGGTTCAGGTTGATATAAGTGCGGAAAGACTATGCATTTTAGTCGGGATTGCATAGCCGCTACCTAGGGATCAGAAGGGCCATAAAAAGGCCCATTATCCGAGTCTAATAGCGGCAGGACCGGATCGTAGCTCCCATTCCGACAACTTTGAGGATTACAGATGACCGCCATGGCAAGGGGGATGTGCCTATTTTGAGGAGCAGGGCTTTTTAGCTGACAGTGGAGGAGGCTTGTGCAGCACTTGATGTCGTGAAGAGTATGTATCTTCTCCTTATTTCTTTAATTATGTTGATTTTCTTCTTATATCTGTGTGTTTTGTTTTAGGATCGTTCCTTGTGAATGGTATCTCTGCTTTGGTATTGTTTGATTCGGGGGCTACCCGATCCTTTGTATTTCTTGCGCTTAACAAGAGGTTTGTTGATGCTCCGGGGGAGATGGATTGTCCATTAGAGGTTGAGAATGCTGATGATCGTCCTGTGCGAGTATCTAGGGTTCATCGGGGTTTTATTCTGGAGTTGTTCAGTGAGCGTTATCCGATCGATTTGGTTCATATTCCCCTGCATGAAAGCAAGGTTATAGTGGGGATGGATTGGCTAAGCCCCAACGGGGAAATGATTGATTACGAGCAGCAGTTAGTTCATATCCTGACCCCAAGTGGGGGAGAGTTGGTGATTCAAGGAGAGGGTGTTAAGTGCGGGTTGATTTTATGTTCAGCAGCTAGGGCCAGGCGCTATCTTCAGCAGGGTTGTTCTGGATTTGTCGCCTATGTTATGGATACATGGGAGAAGGGTAAGCGACTGTGGATGATGTATCGGTTGTTTGGGAATATCCGGATGTGTTCCCGGATGACTTGTCTGGATTGCCACCGAAGAGGCAGGTGGAGTTTCGGATTGACTTGGTTCCCGGTCCGGCTCCGATAGCCAAAGCACCTTATCGGTTAGCACCTCTGGAGATGCAGGAGTTGTCTACATAGCCGCAGGAGCTGTTAGACAATGTATTTATCCGGCCGAGTAGTTCGCCATGGGGCGCCGATCATGTTTGTGAAGAAGAAGGATGGTTCACATTAGATATGTATCGACTACCGGGAGAGAAATAAGCTAACAGTGAAGAACCATTATCGACTCCTGAGGATTGACGATTTATTTGACCATCATCAGGGTGCATCTTGGTTTTCCAAGATTGATATGTATTCGGGTTATCATTAGATGACGGTCAGAGAAGGAGGATACGCAGAAGACGGCCTTCCAGACTCGTTGTGGTCATTACGAGTTTGTTGTGATGCCCTTCGGGCTCACCAATGCTCCATCTGCATTCATGGACCTCATGAATCGCGTATGCAGACCCATGTTGGATCGATCTATGATTGTGTTTATTGACGACATCATGGTCTATTCGAAGACCCAGGAGCTGCATGAGGAGCATCTGAAGGAGGCATTTGAGACTTTGAGGAGGGATAGAATGTATACGAAGTTCTTCAAGTGTGAGTTTTGGTTGCCCGAGGTGAAGTTTATGGGGCATCTTGTCAACCAGAACGGTATTCTGGTCTATCTGGCCAAGGTTGCGGCGGTGATGAAGTGGGAGGTTCCGAGGTCTCCATCTGAGATTCGGAGTTTCCTTGGGTTGGTGGGTTACTACCGGAGATTCATTCAGGATTTCTCCAAGATAGCAGTTCCTTTGACTCAGTTGATGAAGAAAACTGTCACTTTTCGTTGGGGGCCTGAGCAGCAGGCAGCTTTTGAGACCTTGAGGCAGAGATTGTGTGAGGCACCGATTATGACCCTGCATGAGGGTGTTGAGGATTTTGTGGTATATTGTGTTGCGTCGATCACAGGGTTGGGAACAGTATTGATGCAATGGGGTCATGTGATTTCTTACGATTCGAGGCAGTTGAACCCTCCTGAGGTGAACCATCCTACGCACGATTTATATCTGGGGGGTATGGTGTTTTCCCTCAAGATTTGGCGACATTATCTCTATTGAGTCCATTGTACTATTTACACGGATCACAAGAGCCTGAGGTATTTTATGGACCAACCGAATCTGAACATGAGGCGGTGTAGGTGGTTGGATGTGGTGAAGGATTATGATTGTGAGATACTTTATCTCCCAGGGAAGGCCAATATGGTGGCCAATGCTCTCAGCCGCAAGGTGGTCACGACTCTGATCAGGGATATATATTTGAGGATGACAATGATTACTCCACTCTTGGAATAGATCCGAGAGGCTCAGATTGTGGCTTTGAAGGAAGAGCATCGGAAGAGTGAGTGCATAGTTGGTCAGGTGGCTTCCTTCGATTATGATAGTTGGGGGTTATTGACCCTTCATTGTATGGTGTGGGTTCCGTATTTGGGTGGTGCGCACCAGGTTTTGATGGAGGAGGTACACAAATCGAGGTTCTCTATTCATCCTGGAGTGACAAAGATGTATACAGACCTCCGAATCGATTATTCATGGCCATGTATGAAGCAAGATGTGGCTTGGTATGTAAAGAGGTTCTTAACTTGCATGAAAGTGAAGGCTGAGAATCAACGACCTCATGACAAGTTGCAGTCGTTAGACATTCCCGTTTGGAAATGAGAAGAGATTACCACGGATTTCATCACGAAGTTGCCACGGGCAGCGTGCAGAGTGGATTCGATTTGGGTTATCGTGGATCGATTGACCAAGAGCACACATTTCATTCCGATCCAGGAAAGTATCTATGCAGACAAGTTGGCCGACATTTACATCATGGACATGTATATATGCGAAGATCAAGTGGATTATATGGACCACTAAAGAAGATCAAGTGTATTTGTTCAATAATTTTATATTCAAGAATGCTATTTTTTAATAATTTTATTCATTTTTGATGATATTCTTTTATAATATGTATAACTATATTAAAATGTATAAGGATATTATTCTGTAAAAATATGTATGAATTTGTATTTTATTTCGGATGTGTATTAAGAATATAATCATAGACCAAACTTGGATGTATATGAATAATATCTAGAAATCATAAATCAAGATAATTATCAAAAATATATGCATTGGAAATATATTCTGCAAGAATAAAATCGAAAATATATTTACTAGTTTATGGTTGGCATTCTGTCGTTCTGACAGAATAAAATTGGATTTTTAAATTTGAATTAATTTAAAATATCCAGATTTTTAAAAATAAAGGAATTAATTATCCCTAAAAATCCGAAAATTTCATTTTTTAATATAGATTAATTGACTAAAATGTCGTATGCTGAAATTTGTGTGATTATATAGTACATGTTACCCTATTGTAATATCATGCCCCTTCAGATCATAACCTTTGACTCTATTCCATCTGGTGGTCCAGATTTGTGCATTCTGGCACACAATAATTAGTAAAAATAAAATAACATAAGTGTGTGTGTGTATATATATATATATATATATATATATATATATATATATATAGGTAAAGTTAATATGTAAAAAAATGATTTTATTTGTTTTTTTATTTATTTTAATGTTTTGACCATTCAAAATCAAAAAAGCACGTTATCTCGACATTGAAGTTTGGCCACGTCGGCTATAACACCTTATAACGGGCCAATACCTAGTCGCCTAAAATAAAGTTAGAGCAAAGAGGTATATTATACCAAACCAATACCATTTATGTAAATTAGTTTAAAAACAATAACACATTTTTCTTTGTTAGAAGTTTGAAACTAAAATCATCCACGGCTACTTACGAAACTTTTATATAATTAATTTTGAATTTTTTATATGCTATAGACTTATAGAATTTTGTATTTTTGTATGCGTAATTGCGTATTGCTAAATAAATTGATCAATTTGGAGCCCAAAGGTAATTATAGTGCAACTATTCATTAAGAAGCCCAACAAAATATTCTTTAAACATGAACCCAACTAGCTGCTTCGAATTTACTTTCATAGTTTCATTTATTTTAATTTAACTCTAATAAATAAATTATGTTTCGAAAGGAATAACGATAACTATAATAATTATATGTGTAAATTACTTGAGAAAGAATAATCAAATTCGAAAATTAAGAATATGTTAAGAAACAAGTGAAGCACAAGTTATGATATATTTTAAATGTAATATGCAAATGTAGATTATATTACCAAACAATATGCAAAAAGCTCATCATTTGTCACTCACGGGATGATCCCGCATGACATGAAATGTTTATAATATTTTTTAAATGTCTTATGACATGAATTTTTTTTAAAGATTATAAATCAAAATCAAAGTTTATAATATTTTTTAAATGTCTTGCAAATGAAGAATTGAAAGTGAAGAAATATTCTCTCGTATCTACTCCGTTCATAACAACAAATATTTATATATAGATTATAAGCCTATTAATATAAGCCCTAACTATAGTAAGCCTAGCTAACTAAAACAAAAATACTTCTAACTAATAACCACTTTGTTGAATATCTTCCTTAAGATGGACTATGAAAGATGTCTTTCGAAGCCATCTTAGATAGTAAAGGATCCATTATTTCTTTAGGAAGTGGTTTATTAAAGAGATCTGCTAATTGATGTTGTGTTCTGATTGACATTAACTTGATTGTGCGATCAATGACCTTCTCTCTAATAAAGTGGCAATCTAACTCAACATGTTTGGTTCTTTCATGAAATGTTGGGTTGGATGCAAGCTTAATGCATGATTCATTATCACATAAAATCAAAGTTGGTTGTGTAGAATCAATATTGAAGGCTTTAAGTAAAATAATTTCACTTGTTGTAGCTGCCAATGCCCGATACTTAGCCTCAGTGGAGAATCTAGATATCATGGTTTGTTTCTTTGATTTCCGTGAAATCAAAGAATCTCCTGTGAATATACAAAAGCATGTAACTGATTTTATAGTGTTTAGACATCTAGCCCAATCTGAATAATTGAATGCTCTTAATTTAAAAGACTGTTTGGACGACAAAAATAACCCTTAACCGGGATTATGCTTCAAATATCTCAATAAATGATTGACAATTGCCAAGTGTGGAACTCATGGTGCTATAATATATTGGCTCAACCTATGCACTACATATGTAATATCTGGTCTGGTTTTAGTGAGATACATCAACATCCTAATCAAATCTTTATATTGAGCAGGATCATCCAATAAATTGCCTTCAAAATTGGATAATTTATGTTTAGGATCCATAGGGTAATGAGTTGGTTTTGCAGCAAGCATGCCAGTATCTTAAAGAAGATCAAGAGTATATTTCCTTTGAGAAACAATTATCCCCTATTGAGATCTTACAATTTCTAAATTAAGAAAATGTTTTAAAGTGTCCAAATCATTTAGTTTAAATTTTACACTTAAACGATCTTCAAACAAATTAATTTCTTTCAATGAAGCTCCAATGAGGACTATATTGTCAACATACACCAATAATGCCACATTGGTGGAACCATGGCCTTTATAAAATAAAGAATAATCTGCTTTGGACTGCATAAAACCTTCTTTAATTAGAAAATAAGAAAACTTGGCATACCATTGTCTTGAAGCTTATCCTAAGCCATAAAGTGATTTTTGTAATTTGCATGCAAGCTTTACATAAGATGGAAAGAAGTAGGATGTAAATATCCATGTGGTAGTTGCATATATACTTCTTCTGATAGATCCCCATTAAGAAACACGATGTTAACATCCAATTATAACAAGGGCTATGATTGTTGTTCAACAAAGGCAAGTAACAATTTAATTGTCACTGGTGAAATAGTATCAACAAAATCATGTCTTCTTGTTGGTTAAAGTCCTTATCCATCAAACTTGCCTTGTAACGCTCAATAAAACCATCATATTTTCTCTTGATTTTCAACACACATTTGTAACCTAAAGCTTTTTTGTCACTGGGTAAAGGCACAATAGACCAAGTATTGTTAACTTTTAATGCATGTATTTCATAATTCATAGCATTAGTCCATTCTTTTGACATTTCATCCTCTTTAAATGTCTTTGTGTAACGACAAAAAATTCCAACCAATTTAAAACATTTTATTTCATTTAAAAACCATTAAGTTCATAAATCTTGTTTTCAAAATAGTTTAAACATCAGACTATCCCCAGAACCATATCACATAAATCATAAAAATGAGGAGCAGTACGATCACGCCTTCGCCTTGCCACGATCTCCTGAAGTACCTGAAACAATACACTGAAACTGTAAGCCCGAAAGCTTAGTGAGTTACCCCCAAATACCAACCACATAACCATACACATATCAAATCATATCATAATACAGAACAGCCATGCATATCGAGTCTACCGCGTGACTGGTCCGCCCGCACCGGGCCTTTAGTCCACCTGGTCCACTCTCTGAGTCTACAGTATGACTGGTCCGCCCGCACCGGGCCTTCAGTCGGTCTGGTCCACTCCCCGAGCCTCGGCACGTCTGGACCGCCCTCCTGAGGCCTTCAGCCTATCCGGACCGCTCGCTGGGCCTACGGTCTATCCGGTCCGCCCTGGGTATGTTGGCCTACAGCACAAAGCATGACCCACCTCAACCCAACCTCAGTCAAACAACCATGTGCACATAAAACAGTCAATCACATAATAATTCCCAGACAAACCGATCTATCAGATCAAACAGCATAACAACATCCTAACCAGGATACCGACCTAACCGGTCACTAGCATAGCATTACCCTATATACCAGGATACCGGCCTCAACCAGGTCACTAACATAATACCATCCTAATTACCAGGATGCAGACATATCAAATCAATACATATCAAACAAATACCCGGATTCCCATCCGATAAAGGGCCGGCCTTGGTGCCTTAGACCCTGTTGATATAGTGAGGATAACTCACCTTGCAACTGCCGAACCGAATCACGAAAGCACAAACGTGAAGCACTGCCTCCAACTTCAACACCTATCATCATCAAAGATCCAAGGACATAAATATCCAAAAATTACCATAATACCCCTGAAGGTCAAACTGGTCAAAGTCCACCTTCCTGATTGACCCTACTCGCAGAGTCAACCCATTGACTCGCCGAGTTCCTAAACTCAGGAAACTCTCATAACACGACTCAACTCGCCGAGTCACCCCATGACTCGTCGAGTTCCACAATCTTCGAGTCTTAACCTGACCAACTCACTGAGTCACCACTCAACTCACTGCTCTGAGTCTAACCAGAAGAGGTTGGGGGTTCTGTTGGATTAGATGTCTAAGCCCATAACTATTATTGGTATGTACTTGACCCGAGAGTAGAATGGTCCATTTGGGTTGCATATCATCAGGACAATTTGTTAGGATGGACTTTTGAGAGAAGGTTATTTATGGTTTATTTATATATTATAAGTTATAATATATTAATATGAAATCATATGTTTTAATTAGTATCGATCAAGAATTAATTTGGAATTAATTTAGTGATCAAAAGAGACTAATTAAATCTATGGGGACTAATTATGATAATTAGTTATATTTATATGTGTTGGGCTTATGATCCATGTTGGACCAAGTTTATGTATGGATACATAAAGAGTTGGGTCACATGAACCATGGATCATAAAACCCATGGGTATGGATTATGGGTTATACCCATGACCCTTGGAATCCTACATATAAATAGGTTACTCCATAGCCAAAATCACCACTTCTTTTCTTAGAGAAATATGGAGGTGTTTTGGTGCATGATATTCTCTCTCAAGAGCCACCTTTGTCCTAGGTGTGTTGTGATTCCATTTGAGGCATTTCATACTATTGGTGCTAAGCTCTTAAGGCCAAATACATCAAGACTTCAAGCCACATAAAAGGTATGTTTCCCTAACTAGTATATTATATGGTTTATGTCAAATGCATGCTAGTTATATGTCAAATGCATGCTAGTTATAGGTTTAATGCCTTGGAAACCATTTGCATGTATAATAGAGAAAACATAGATCCAAGGTATTTAGGGTTGTATGTGCACCATAGGATGTTGTAGAATGCCCAAAACCCAACAGTGGTGTCAGAGCCATGGGTTGTTTTCTATTATATTTGATGCAAATGTTTTTTTTCAAGTTGAAGGAAAAAAAAAGAAAAACAAAACATGAAGTTTGTCAAATTTTATGATAATTACTTGATTTTATGAAAAACTAATTATTTATAAAATTTGAGCCACTTTACTACAAGAGTTGAATTAGGTCAATTTATTAAAAGATAGAATGATATGATTATTTTATTTGTTTTAAAAGTTTGATCTAAATGGTTTTAAGGAGTTACAAATTTTGTCATAAAATTTTGGAACTCAAAAGTTTTTTTTTAAAGTTATGATCTTAAGAGTTTTGAAACTTCCATAAGTTATGGATGTGAAATGTCTCATTTATTAACTCTTTAGGTTATGAATTCCAAGAGTCTTCAAAGGATAATTGTCAAAGTTTCAAGATTTGTATTAGTTTATATGATTATCTAATTTCTTGAAAATTGTTGATGTGAATTATCTTTACTTATGAGTTTAATCTAGATCATAGAAAAATTATTTGATTATTGTGTTAATTGGAATATTTGATCTTAATGGTTTTTATGAACTCCATAACTTGTTCTCAAGTTATGGAAAGTGAAGAGTTTTTCTTTTTAAAGTGTCATTAAGTCTCATAGGTTATGAAAATAGAAGAGTCACTATTTTTAATGTCATCATTAAATGATTTAATGTCTTCCATAACTTGTCCTCAAGTTATGGAACTTGAATTTTTTTTTATTAAACCTTAATTAAACTCATAAGTTATGAAAAATCCAAGAGTTTTGATGGTTTCAAAACTTGTCCTCAAGTTTTGGAATTTGTAAAGTTACCCCCCATGTATACTTTAATTCCAAACTAGACCTTAGAATTTTAAAAGTTTAAAATTCAACCCTTATACTATTATTATAATTTTAATTATATAGATATGTATAAGATAAGTCAATCTTACCATTAGTAGGCCTCATTCACAAAGCCGGTCTATAAGGGGGTATAAGGTTACTGCCTATAAAATGGCAGTTTAATGGGTGTCCACTCTCACCCACCGCTTCCTTGACTGGTGGAGGGTCGTTAGCCGAACGGGTAGGATAAAGACTATAATTCTCCCTTCATTAAAAGTATAATGATAAATACTAAGTAACTAAACCTTTTATTAATTCCCAATCTTAGTTACTTAGGAAAATGTGAATAAGGTGCTAATCCATGAAATTACACTTCGCACTTTGTTTAAACCGTTAGTGGAGCGTGTGTGGTTAACCGGCACACTAACCTGGATTTAACAAAGTAGGCAAAGGGTAACTTAATATTTATCATAGTATCGGTGGAGCTCGTATGGTTAACCGGCACATCGATTGAGGGGTAAATATTAAGGGTACCAAGTATATTTGCATGGTTACTTCACACCTTGTTTTGTGATCCTCGGCATCCCAGTCACAAAACCTGAAGGGCACACTCGAGATTGAAACATGTCATTGAAAAGTTCAATGAATCTCAAAAGATCTAGGAGTTTCAAATCCAATTAAAACTTAATTATATTTCGTTTTTCATGGTGGAAATTGGTAAATCGTCATTTACCTACCTTTAACTATTTTATAACTCGGATTACGGCATCCCTCTTCCAGTTATAAATAGGTTGTTGGATCCTAGCCTTAATATTTCATGTTGGGTGTTATATTAAGTACTTTAAATCAACTATCTTGAATATCTCCCAAAAGATGTCTAGCTCAGACATCTATGATCTTCCCAAATCTCTTGGAACTTTACTTCCTCCACCTCCTTCAATTATTCTCCCTAACCCACAAGTTCAAGGTCACTCAAGCCCTAATGGCAAGCAAGGTCTATGTGTGATCACATCTTAGAGATGAAGTCACATATTGACAAGCCGGGAGAGTTGGGTGTCAAAGTCTTGAGAAAGTTGGATGTTCAATCACTTTCTAAGTCACATAGTGAGTTCCTTTGGGACTACTATGAAACAGACTATGACATGAACCTTAATGATCATATCTATTTGCTTGGTGCTGCTGAATCAACAATGATTTGGAACGATAGTAAAGCAAATTTGATTAGAAGATCAACTTCCCAAAAACTTTATGGACAGTGACAATGGTGACACTGGAAATCCAGAAAAAGCATTCTCTTCCCAATGGAAAGGGATTGGCCATAGTCAACCCGGTTGACCAAATGGTAAAGAGAAAGGCTAAGTCTGAGATAGTCCCATTACCAAAGGGTCCATATGTTTATTTTGCCAAAGGAAGGGGCGTTGATTGCAAAGCTGCCAAATTTACCTAAGGATGTTAAAGTCAATAAGTTTGACTCTACATCAGGTAGAGCCCATTATCTAACTCTGTTAAGTTCTATTCTGAGATCCTCATTACATGATGTGACTGGGTCACATGTTGATGTTTTAAGAATCAAAGAATAGAGAGAAATCTTAAAGGAAGTATATGCTGATTCTGATCGCGAAGGTGGATTTTGATCGCATCAGAATTTTGAGCAGTTGCTTAAGAAGTTATGATATATTGCCAAGGAATAGATAACAACAATTTTCCATGTGGATTGTAAGGATAAGTTTTTCCGCACAGTTTTAAAATAAAGAAAATTGTTTAATTTTATTTATTTGAAGTATCCTTACAATGGCATTTGTGGAAAATTATTGCTTATATGATTCCACTGACAGCAATATTGGAAAATGGATTTGATTCTTTCATTTGTGGTAGTGTCTAAATTTACCAAATCAGGAAAGTTCCTCATCGCCCAAGTTTCAATTGGACCGAAACTTGGAATCATGCAAGTTGAATAGTATGATGAATGAGAACTTTCAAGCATTGGAAAATCAAGACTAATTACTTGTTCACATGGATGTGTGAGTCAAGTGAAGGACTAAAGGGATCGAGTACACATTCTTGTGCACTGGTCATGTCCACCACAAAGCTCGTTAAGACTATTTGATTTACTAAATTTTAGTAAATATGGTTATACTTACAAGTTTAAGTATAATTCTGAAACATTGGAAAAGTCTCAATGTATGGCAGAACGAATGGAAAGAATCAAATTAGGCAGAAAGATAAAAGTTTCTGAAATCTGAAAAGATAGGAGAGTACTTTAGTATCATGTTTGTGATCATCTTAATGATTTAGAAATCATATCACAATTAGTCCTCTAAAGGTCATCTTAATGCATTCTTATGACTAAGAAGAGGAGTCATGAATTGTTGAAATGGTTAGATCAGGAAGATGAGTCATACTTCGTTCCAAAACAATTCTTAGAGTCATACTCCAAGATTTTAACTTGAGTGACATATCTTAAAGAAAGGTTTAAAACACTTGTCAAATGTAAGAGTAAAAGTTTCCTACTCTTGTACATTTGAAATTGGTAAGTTGTGATGTTTTGGATAAAACAAAGACCAACTAAGGCTAATTGTGTGAAGTGTTTGTCTTGATAAAGAATCCGCACTATCTCTTGAATATTTGGCAAGATAGTCTTATTTGTCAAGAGGATAGTGGGAGTCTTAAAGATCCTAAAAAGAATTTCAAGAACTAATCAAGAATAAAACCTTAGGTTCTTCACTAGCACACGACTTGAGGTTTATAACCTATCGTGTTGACATATTCTGTGCCCATTCCAGTTAAAGTTGGCTTTGCATAGGAGTTCTGAAAGTTCTCAATTGGTTGCATAACAACTTGGAAGCAATGGCAGGCCCTGTACTGCCAGGTGGCAAGAAGTTAAGATTGCATAAGTTCAGTCCATATGAGTTTGGATTTGTCATTATCCTTGTCTTGTGACTATGGTTTTGACGATTCACATGGATAAGAACACATACACCATAAAATCTAAGGGTCATAAGGTTTCTCTCCGATTCATGAAAATGATGGTGAGGAAACACTTCCACCAAGTAGATTTGAAGCAGATGGCAAAAGGTCTAAACAATTGAGACTATGATTACGACATCCCTTTTCATAGTTCTGAAATTGTTTAGACACACATGCATGCTATCTAAGGAAAGGTGTATGGTTTTGATAAAGTTTTATCAAAGCATCTCGTATCAGAAATCTGAACTTTGGTAAGAAAGTCAATAAAGTATTTATTTCTAGAAGTCCAGCTGATTTCTGAGTACATGTCAAAGCTAGTGGGAGCATAAGTGTTATGCTAATAATCATCATGTTAGTGGGAGCATGATAATTATTGTTAGTGTTGCAAGTTAGCAATGTTAATTATAGAAAACAAAAGTTTCAATTCGTGAGGCTGCAGGGATTGAAAAAGTTGTTTTGCTATAATTAAGGGAGAGGATATACTTCATTTCAGTTCTAAAGGCTTAGATTGAGACCTTAATCATCTTTAGTCAAGAATATATATATGAATTTCATGTTGGATTGGTTCAACTTAAGGAAATTCTATATATTGCGTTCTTAAAATTCGATTATGATTACGGCATCCCTCTTCATAGTCAAATTTTGAAAACATGGCAAATAAAAATATTGTAGCAAAAGACTGGTCTAGAATCATGTCTTTATGTGAGACATCATGAATCGTGTACCATTTGCTTTGGGTACAGGATCGCATGCATGTGCTATAATATTTGTCATTTCTAAATTTTTCCAAATGCCCAGAGGCATTAAGAAGGGAAAAGGTCTAGAATTGGATATGACTAAAATGATTAAGCAATTGTCGAGGACAATCTGAGGTTTACCAAAGATTGGTTGCTCAGGGACAGTTGGAAGTATAGTGCTAATTTTGGAAGGACCATATTGACATATTCTGAAAAGATGCATCTCTTATTCAGAAGTGATAGTCAAAATGAAAATATGGAGTTGTCTCCATAGGTGGAAGTTATCTGTGTAAGATTAGAAAACTTAATGCAAGAAGCATGTCTAAAGCAATGTACTTTGAATATGAGACTTAGTTTCCATGGAGTTGATCTCCATTGGAATACCTTATAATGACTGTTGACAAGTCTTTGTGACTTTGTACATATTCATTACAGGAGGGTCAGTGCATATAAGTTTAAAATCTAAACAAATTTCGATAAATGATAGGAATTTGAAATTCTCACATTTTTCGATAAGGATTTGGGAGTGTGAAATTAGAATCATTGAAATTATGTTCAATTGGTTTATTTCACAAAGTAAGGATCATATACAAACATAGAGTGCATACTTGGTGTATGGCAAAGCTATTGTTTAAGAAAAACATAGTGTACATGCTTGGAGCATGGGACAACTAGTGTTTTTAATTCAAGTATAAAGTTGATAAAACTGAAACAATGAATAATGAGTAATCATTATGGTGATAAATAAAAGTGTTTATTTATATTCATAGGGTTTGATACCATATTTGATTCATTTATTCTTGTGTTTCACTTTGCATGTTTTGACTTCCAGAATAACTAAGTCGCTCTTCCTGAATGATTAAGTTATTCAAACCATCCACAGTCGGTCATATGTTGGAAGTAGATATGAATCAAGACTGTCATGGGTTGGTTTGTAGAGGTCCAAGTTGGTGGACAAAGTGGTGCTACAACACTCATGAGTGCTCATAAGTTCTGAGTATTGGATTCAACCCGCGCTCATTTGAATCACTTCATGGATTTTATCACGAGTGATCATGAGACGATAATATCTTATATTCTTCAAACCTAGAGATATGAGTTGTTACTATGAGTTGGTTATACATTGATTGCACGAAAATGCATTTGGTAACTCGGTGTTATAAAACGTTCCTGTGTGTATGATTCAACAAGTAGTAGAACAAGCCATATGAGTCGAAGTTTATCCATTCCTTTTACCTTCGGGATAAAAGCGATATCTGTGGGCCCCTCGATGATTTAGTGATGACACCCTAAGTGCTTGGCCAAGCCTAGACTGATTTGATTTGTTCAATTAGTCGGTCGTCATAAATCGGAAATCGGGAAACAACAAATGGACAGAGAGAATGATTATAATCCATGTCTCAGTCCATATGATATCTAGAATGGAGGAATATATGATCCCTTATCTAATGGACGCGTCATTGATTTGTTCAGAGTTCGACAGCGGCTTTAAGAGCTACGATTGCTAGTCGGGTTATGAAGTCGTACTTGCAATAATAGTTTTAGACTTATCCAAGTGGGAGACTGTTGGATTAGATATCTAAGCCCATAACTATTATTGGTATGTACTTGACCCGAGAGTAGCATGGTCCATTTGGGTTGCATATCACCAGGACAATTTGTTATGATGGACTTTTGAGAGAAGGTTATTTATGGTTTATTAATATATTATAAGTTATAATATATTAATATGAAATCATATGTTTTAATTAGTATCGATCAAGAATTAATTTGGATTTAATTTAGTGATCAAAAGAGACTAATTAAATCTATGGGGACTAATTATGATAATTAGTTATATTTATATATGTTGGGCTTATGATCCATGTTGGACCAAGTTTATGTATGGATACATAAAGAGTTGGGCCACATGAACCATGGATCATAAAACCCATGGGTATGGATTATGGGTTATACCCATGACCCTTGGAATCCTACATATAAATAGGTTACTCCATAGCCAAAATCACCACTTCTTTTCTTAGAGAAATATGGAGGTGTTTTGGTGCATGGTATTCTCTCTCAAGAGCCACCTTTGTCCTAGGTGTGTTGTGATTCCATTTGAGGCATTTCATACTATTGGTGCTAAGCTCTTAAGGCCAAATACATCAAGACTTCAAGCCACATAAAAGGTATGTTTCCCTAACTAGTATATTATATGGTTTATGTCAAATGCATGCTAGTTATAGGTTTAATGCCTTGGAAACCATTTGCATGTATAATAGAGAAAACAAAGATCCAAGGTATTTAGGGTTGTATGTGCACCATAGGATGTTGTAGAATGCCCAAAACCCAACAGGTTCTGCATCGCGACTCGCCGAGTCCAAGAACAGACTCGCCGAGTCCACGGCAAACTTCATCAGACTCGCCGAGTTTTTCTTCCAACTCGTCGAGTACAAGCTCATCATCATATGACTCGTCAAGTCACCCATGCGACTCGCCGAGTCACTACGCGACTCAAAGCCTGAAACCCTGGCCCAACTCGCCGAGTCATCTCCCCGAATCCCCGAGTTCATACGTGCATTCCCATATTCGAGGGATACAGAGCTACTCCTTTGCTCCAAACAATAGATCTGGATCCCTAGAGTGCATTAGCAACATAAAGTTGCTACCTTTACGTGCTTCATGTCCCATAATTCCAAAAACCATGCTAGAAAGGAACTTAACTCATGGGGAATGGCTTTTGCATAGCAACTAAAAGGGCTTTCTGCATATTTGGTCCAAATAGAACTCAGATCTGGAGTTTCAGCTCAAGATCTAACTCGTGCACCAAGATCTCATCATATTATCTCCAAACAAACTAAGGAACTCCAAATCAACCACCAAAATTAATCAAAAAGGAAATATCTTAAGATAATGGCTTCTTACATCTGAGATGTGCCCAAACTGATCAAGATCCCAGATCTACACAAGCCCCTTGATGCTAGCCTCTAATTCCTCAAGCTCCTTACACCAATTTCCTCTTCCAAGCTCCAATCTCCTCAACAATGAAGTCTCATACGAAATTAGGGTTTCTGGATCTCAAAGGGTGCTAAGGGGGCTGAGGGGAGGACATTAAGTCCTTTAAATAGGGTGCAAACCCTAAGATTAGGGTTTTCCTCTTCCAGCACTGACTCGTCGAGTCCAGCCGCCGACTCGGCGAATTAGGCCACTTAATCACGTGCCCGACAATCGCTTCGACTCGACGAGTCAAGAGACCTACTCGTCGAGTCCCTTCCTTAATTTTCACATAACACCCTTCAACTTCTTGCTTCTGAACTTGGGATGTTACAATTCTCCCCCACTTAGATTAGGCTTCATCCTTGAAGCCTGCTGCAGCACACCATTCCAGATGATACTCCCACAATGCATCTACTGATATCACACCGGCCCAGATTCCTTCAAACACTACTATCGAATCCCTATAAAATCCATCTCTTCCCCTACAAGGTCCTGGCAACTGCCTTAAGCTGGCCATTGGCTTCTTTTCTCTGGTGACAACACTTATCAACTAAGTGCCACCTGATGACATTATCATACTTCCGTCTTATGCATTCATTCGCCGCCTGCGAAAACTGGATACCATTATAAACCACCGGGTCCTGACCCAGTGTTAACCTGCTAACCCTTGCCCAACTGGCGCTACTCCTATCGAAATGCACTGATGGAAACTCATCCCGTTTCCTCCCTGAGTCAAGTCCATTATCGCGCTAACATGGTAATACATTCCACAGCTTCCGAGCAACTCTCATGAACGTCCATCTATAACGCATAAGCACCCATACCTGGCCCAAACAGCCTTGTGCTGGAATTCCAGGTACATCTACGACGGGTCCAGCCATCCCTCAGATGGAACACCACCGCATACATAACTCATGACTACATCCATACTTGGATCCCAAGGATCTACCCTTGCATCACTTCCGAACTCCTCTGATTTGACATCAGCGCTACCCGTTCCACCACCTCAACGAACATCTAACCCGGATGTGCTTCCATACAACTGGTACAATCTCAGTGCTCACTATCAATAACCGAAATAATTCCGATCATCCATTTACACTACTGCTTTCCCTTCAGATGACCAACACTCCTTCCCCGGAGCCACATACCTTTCCCTTCCATTCTTCAAGTAAGTCTACTCAACGACCTTTACCACATCACAAGTGTCATGGTGCTAAAACTCCACTTTACACCACCCATGCAGAGCAACTGCTACTCCCTAACTCCCATATACTCCGAATCTGATCACACAGCTAACGAAGCCCATACACGGCCTTTAGCTAACTCCATCATCATGATCAATACTTGGGGCCAGACCTTATCGATTGCTATTTCACGGTGACACACTCACTCATTCTCTACATACAGGTCTACTAACACATACAGAGTCTTCAGCATGACTGGACCGCCTCACCAGGCCTTCAGCCTATCTGTACCACTCTCAGAACCTTCAGCATGTCTGGACCGCCCTCCCGGGCCTTCAGCCTGTCTGGACCGTTCTCCGAGCCTTCGGCCTGACTGGTACGCCCACCGGCCTTCAGTCTATCCGGATCGCTCGAAAACTATTGTTCGTGACCCTGAACCATTCTCCCTGGGAATCTCTCCCATGCAGTCTGTTCTAGCCCTCTAGGGGTTCCGAACTCTAAATCCGTTTTATGAATTTCCACCCCGGCCTAATCCCAGGCCTCCCGTCGATCAACTACCTTACCAGAAACCATGGTCTGTTCCCTGCCCCATATGTCTATCACCTGCTCTAACCATACCACACTCTCGACTAATGACACTGCTGAATCCAAACAGCTAACCCACCCTGGATGCTTGCTGATTCACCTGAGAATCTTCCAATTCTCCCCACTTAGTGCACCAACTACTAACTACCAATGGCAAAACCGACATGAATTGATCGACCCCACTTGGTATCGACCCCTTTTCCATGAACTGATTCCCTCTGGAGTGAGCAAACTCCACAGAACAACTCTCCCGTCATCGCACATTCCGAACTCTAAGGAAGTTCGAATCTCAACTGAACACCTCTCACATCGCAGTTGCTATTCCTAGCAGCGAGATCATATATCTTATCTTCCGACCATGAATCCTCCTGGACGCTAACCACTACAACTCCTAACTACTAAGATCCTCAAACATACTACGAACCATGCGAAAAAGGCAGACAGGATGCAATACCACACAAATAATAAGATAACAAGATGGAAACATACCCACAGCTGCATCCGGCTCCGCTCTGGCCTCCTCTGCTATAAGCTGGAAAGCGCGTCCCTGAGCCCTCGGAGGCTCCGCTCCATCCTGACTCCCACCCGAAATCCTCAAATTGGCCGGGGCTGGAGCCTGCACCGGTCTTGCATCAAGCTGTGGACAGTTGGCCCTCAAGTGTCCAACCTGATGGCAATGATAACAAATCCTCATATCCTGCACCGGGACCGACTGACAGCAATCCCTCGTATAATGCCCCTCTCTCCCGCACTTGCGACACACACCACCAGATCTGCAAACTCCGGCATGACCCTTCCCACACTTCTCACAAGTGTGGCTGCTCTGACCCCCAATCCTAGAGTCAACGGTTCTGAACCGTTTCGGTGCCGGCTGCGACTGCACCGGGGCCTGCCTCTGCTCTCGCAACTGCAACTCAATCTCCAACTCGCGCCGCCTGGCGGCCTCCTGCAACTCCAACAAGGTATCACATCTCTGGGTGGACACAAACTACCGGATATCCCTCTTGAGCATGCTCAGATATCGGGACATCTGATCCTGCTCCGAAGCAAACTCCGGGCAAAACATCGCCCGCTCAGTGAACATCCTGGTGATCTCCGTCACCGACTCTGAATCCTGCCTTAGCTCCAAAAACTCCTGACCCAACCTCTCTCTCTCAACCCGCGGAACATAACGAGTACTGAACATTTCCCGGAACTGATCCCACGTAACCGCAGCCCGCTGCGCATCAGAATAAGATCCCGTAGTCAACCTCCACCAATCCTTCGCCCCGAGCCTCAAAGGTTCAGAGCACACCTCACCCTCTGATCCGCAGGGCATGAACACGTGAAGAAACAACCCTCCACGTCTGACAACCATCTCATAGCAATGATAGGATCCTGAACTCCATCAAAGGTAGGGGGCTTCGTATTATCGAAGTCCCGATACTGGAAACCTCGACTGGTTCCTCCCCCTTCCGCTGTTACAGCCGCGGCAGCCGTCTCCGCAAGAGCTGCATAGTGCTCATCAAAGTACTCAACCATGGCGGTCTTGATCGACCCAAACATCTCTGGCAACTCAGCCCTGAACATGGCAGCAACCTCATCATGCAGGATCTCACGAATCCTGGCATCCAGCTCATCCATACTCATCTGACCAATGACCTCGGGTGGTACAGGTCCATCCTGACCACCCTCTCCTGATCCCGATCCCGAACCGGATCCTGTCCCGAAACGTCTCGTAATCCCCGTACTGCAATACACCAACAAGACCCTTAGACACATCACATACCCGCCCGGGGAACTATCTCATAACTGATACCCTAGAGAGTTGTGACTTCCTTGATACGCGTATGGGTCATGTGTTTTCAGTAGTACGGGCTCATACTACCTTCCACACCTACCCATATTTGTCTCAAGTATCACCACAACACTCTAACCATATACACACACACGACGAGCGCTCAATCCTCACTCCTAGAGGAAAGCTGAATAACTCATATAAGGAAAACCCTAGGCTAGTAGGCACCACATAATCAGGCAATTCTATCATGCAATTCTTAAAATTCCCTAGCCTAGTACTAGCATGCTGTTCTAACAAATCACATAATCAAAATAACTTGTATGGTATTTTGGGGTCTACTTACTGGCTCTGGCTGATCATACCCTCTGCATCCTCCTTTACTTATTTCGAAAACCTTTTGAAAATCATTTTGAAAATCCCTCCTTGATTTGAGACTGGATTCGCACGAATGTTCCTCCAATTCACTCAAACCAAGGCTCTGATACCAACTTGTAACGACCAAAAATTCCAACCAATTTAAAACATTTTATTTCATTCAAAAACCATTAAGTTCATACATCTTGTTTTCAAAATAGTTTAAACATCAGACTATCCCCAGAACCATATCACATAAATCATAAAAATGAGGAGCGGTACGATCACGCCTACGCCTTGCCACAATCTCCTGAAGTACCTGAAACAATACACTGAAACTGTAAGCCCGAAAGCTTAGTGAGTTACCCCCAAATACCAACCACATAACCATACACATATCAAATCATATCATAATACAGAACAGCCATGCATATTGAGTCTACCGCGTGACTGGTCCGCCCGTACCGGGCCTTCAGTCCACCTGGTCCACTCTCTGAGTCTACAGTATGACTGGTCCACCCGCACCGGGCCTTCATTCGGTCTGGTCCACTCCCCGAGCCTCGGCACGTCTGGACTTCCCTCCTGGGGCCTTCAGCTTATCCGGGCCGCTCGCTGGGCCTACGGTCTATCCGGTCCGCCCTGGGCATGTTGGCCCACAGCACAAAGCAGGACCCGCCTTAACCCAACCTCAGTCAAACAACCATGTGCACATAAAACAGTCAATCACATAATAATTCCCAGACAAACCGATCTATCAGATCAAACAGCATAACAACATCCTAACCAGGATACCGACCTAACCGGTCACTAGCATAGCATTACCTTATATACCAGGATACCGACCTCAACCAGGTCACTAACATAATACCATCCTAATTACCAGGATGCAGACATAGCAAATAAATACATATCAAAAAAATACCCAGATTCCCATCCGATAAAGGGCCGGCCTTGGTGCCTTAGACCCTGTTGATATAGTGAGGATAACTCACCTTGCAACTGCCGAACCGAATCACGAAAGCACAAACGCGAAGCACTGCCTCCAACTTCAACACCTATCATCATCAAAGATCCAAGGACATAAATATCCAAAAATTACCATAATACCCCTGAAGGTCAAACTGGTCAAAGTCCACCTTCCTGATTGACCCTACTCGCCGAATCAACCCATTGACTTGCCGAGTTCCTAAACTCAGGAAACTCTCATAACACGACTCAACTCGCCGAGTCACCCCATGACTCGTCGAGTTCCACAATCTCCGAGTCTTAACCTGACCAACTCACTTAGTCACCACTCAACTCACTGCTCTGAGTCTAACCAGAAGATGTTGGGGGGTTCTGTGTCGCGTCTCGCCGAGTCCAAGAACAGACTCGCCGAGTCCACGGCAAACTTCATCAGACTTGCCGAGTTGTTCTTCCAACTCGTCGAGTCCAAGCTCATCATCATATGACTCGTCAAGTCACCCATGCGACTCGCCGAGTCACTACGCGACTCAAAGCCTGAAACCCTGGCCCAACTCTCTGAGTCATCTCCCCGACTCGCTGAGTTCATATGTGCATTCCCATATTCGAGGGATACAGAGCTACTCCTTTGCTCCAAACAATAGATCTGGATCCCTAGAGTGCATTAGCAACATAAAGTTGCTACCTTTACGTGCTTCATGTCCCATAATTCCAAAAACCATGCTAGAAAGGAACTTAACTCATGGGGAATGGATTTTGCATAGCAACTAAAAGGGCTTTCTGCATATTTGGTCCAAATAGAACTCAGATCTGGAGTTTCAGCTCCAGATCTAACTCATGCACCAAGATCTCATCATATTATCTCCAAACAAACTAAGGAACTCCAAATCAACCACCAAGGATGAATCAAAAAGGAAATAGCTTAAGATAATGGCTTCTTACCTCTGAGATGTGCCCAAACTGATTTAGATCCCAAATCTACACAAGCCCCTTGATGCTAGCCTCTAATTCCTCAAGCTCCTTACACCAATTTCCTCTTCCAAGCTCCAATCTCCTCAACAATGAAGTCTCACACGAAATTAGGGTTTCTGGATCTCAAAGGGTGCTAAGGGGGCTGAGGGGAGGACATTAAGTCCTTTAAATAGGGTGCAAACCCTAAGATTAGGGTTTTCCTCTTCCAGCACTGACTCGTTGAGTCCAGCCGCCGACTCGGCAAGTCAGGCCACTTAATCTCGTGCCCGACACTCGCTTCGACTCGACGAGTCAAGAGACCTAGTCGTCGAGTCCCTTCCTTAATTTTCACATAACACCCTTCAACTTCTTGCTTCTGAACTTGGGATGTTACACTTTGGTTCAATTTCAGCCGAAATACATAAAGAATAGCCTTTTGATTTTAGGACAATTTTGAATAAGAAACAATTGCTTCCAAAGAATATTTAGCATTGGATGTAAAAGGGTCATTCTTAAAAGAATTATTTTAAATGAGATTGCAATGACATTCTTGTAAATATGTAGGCTTAGCACAAATTCTTTGAGGTATGGTTGAAATAGGCAGATTTAGATTTCCGTCATCGATGCCCTCCAAAAAAGAAGAATGATCATTAAAGATGGAGTTGAAAGGGTAGTATCATCATCTAAAACTGGATAAAAAAAACTATAGGAAATGTATGAAAAGGAAAAGGGTTAACAGTAGTTTGATTTGGAATCTATGTAAATGGAAAAATGTTTTCATGGAACACACTATCCCTTGAATTAAAAGCTTGTATGGTTTTAGGATCAATAAATTTGAAAGCCTTCATTCCAGAAGTGTATCCGATAAATATACATGTTTTGGCACATACCAAATTTTGTGCGATTAGAATTTATGGTAGATACAAAGGCTAGGCATCCAAAGGTTTTAAGGTTGGAATAATCAGGTTTGGCTTGATATAATCTTTCATACGGAGGTATTTTGCCAAGACGTTTACATGGAATTCGATTGATGAGAAATGTAGCATGTAGAACACATTCAGGCCAATAAATGATAGGCAATTTGGACTGAAAATATAATGCATGCGCCAGATTTAACAAGTGTTGATGCTTCTGCTCCACAACAGAATTATGTTGTTGTCTTTCCACACATGAATATTGGTGCAATGTCCCCTTTTTACGAAAAAAAACATAATGAATGCTAGCTCTTTAGCATTGTCTAATATGAAATTTTTAATAACTACTCTAAATTGAGTTTGAACCATTTGAAGAAATATTGGAATGACAAATTGAGCATCAGATTTATGCCTGATCAAGTAAATTCAGGTAAACCTTGAGCACTCATCAACTAATGTGATGAAATATCTAGAGCCATGATGAGAATTAACACTATACATACCCCACATATCACAATGGATTAGATCAAAAGGATTTGATTTAACATTGTTCAAAGATGGAAATGTTAATTTCTTCTATTTTTATAAGTGGAAAACAGAATGTGGAATTTTATCAAATTCCTTATTTAATGAAAAAATAACACCATCAAGCATCTTGAGCTTATTGAATGAAGGATGCCTAAAATGTTGATGCCATTTCTGACATGAAATGGCTTGAATATATATTGCTAGAGTAGAAACAATGCACAACCCTTCGTCAAGAACATATAAACCAACTTGCACTTTACTTGCCAATCATCTTCTTGTTGATTATTCTCTTAATTTGAGAAAAATCATGATAAAACTTTATTGTAATTGTGTTTTCACTGGTTATGGATGTAACAGAAATAACATTAAGCTCAAATTGTGGAACGAATAAGACATCCTTTAGTAATAAACTATCACTAAGTTTAATTTTTCCTGTAAAATGAACTGGAATTATTGACTGATTAGGTAATTAAACTCTAGTGTTTGAGATTTCCTTCATATCATCAAACATATCTTTTTTTGTTGCAAGTATGACGAGTGGCTCCTGAATTTAAAACCCATACATTTGACTTATAGTATCCAAATGTAAGATTATAAATGTAATAATTACCTATGTTTGGTTTATTTGATTCAGTCACCATGTTTGTAGAAGCCAATTTTCCAGAGAGTAAAGTAATGAGTTATTGACATTGTGCAATTGTAAGACTTGTCATTGAATTATTTGTGTTTGTTCTTGAAATCGGATCTTGATTATTACCTTCAGATGTATGATTGAATGAGATAGAATTGAGAGCATTGTCACTTATAGGTTGATTGTTTCTATACTCTGAAAAGAATCCATGCACACGATAACACCTTTCTTGTGTGTGTCCAGTCCTTTTGAAATGTGTGTAGTAAAGAGACTTGTTATTATTCTTAAAACCATAATTATAACAAAAATTTTACCATTGTGTATTGGAGTATTTTGCAAACAATAAAAATGTATCGTCCCAAATATAATGTAACACCCGGTTTTGAAAGAGTTCGATTGTGTCTTCGGAGGCCAAGGGTATAAGCGTAATCTGACGATTCGGTATTTCATGGGTCACAAGTTTATTCTAGAGGCTTTAAGGTTTGGGGTGTAGTTAGGAGCGTAGGGATTCTTTCCACCTTTTCGTGGATATAAAGTTCGTCGGAAACGGACTTAGAATGAAGAAGTTATAGTACTTTGAAGTTGTTGGTAGAATTGGTCCCTGAATGGAAAAGCTTGCATTTCAGCCCATGCATGCAAGGTGGCAGCCAGGTGAGTAGGCCCAGCGTAAGCTGGGGTACGCCCAACGTAGTGCTGGATAATGAAATGCAGATGTTGAAGACGTACACCCAACGTACGGGGATTACGCCCAGCGTACGTCTAGGATCTCCAAAACCCTAATTTTTAGGGTTGGCTCACTATTTAAGCACCTTAAGTCCGAGGGCGTGCACCTCCCTTTCATTCTCAGAGCCTTAAACCCTAAATTCGAGTGGTAGCTTCATCCAAGAGTGTTGTGAGCTTTGTGGGTGCATTTTGGGTGGCTTTTGGTGCATTTCAAGAAGTTGGAACTTGTTGCAAAGATGGGAATCAAGGAGGAGATTTTGGATCTGGCATTTGGGACTCATTCTCAGCTTGATGAAGGTATAAAGCTTTGATCTTGATCTTTCATCTCTTAGATCTACCATTGTGAGTTTTAGTTCATTTTGGTCCCAAGGATGGAACTTTATGGTTGAAATCCGATTCTTAGACTTAGAGTTGCCACTCTCAGTGTTAAATGAGTCCTTAAGGAAGAAAGTTGCCATCTTGGAGGTCTTAATGGGTTCATGCTTGAGGTAAGACCATTTCCATCGAATTAGATTATCATTTTTGGAGTTTGAGCTTATGTGGGTCATGCAAAGCCATCAAGTAAGCAACTTTATGGTTTAAGACGTTGAAGAGGACTTGGATCTGTAAATATAGCTTCTGGAGTAGAGTATTAAGCACTTAATGGAAAAGTCGCTTAACAGAGGAGTACGCTGGGAGTACATGCAGGTACGCGCAGCGTACACCACCTTCAGCCAGTACGCTTAGCGCACAAGGGAGTACGCCCCACGTACTCATCAGTTGTGGGCTTGGAGTGTTTTGGGCCTCAGGTTGGGCCAAACAGTGGACTTTGGGCCTTAGTGGACCATCAGAAGTCAGATGTTTTGGGCCAGGAATATGTTTGGGCTTAAGGTAAGGCTCGTTAGAGGGGTTGGGCCCAATTTGGAAAATTGGGCCATTAGTGGGCTTGGAAAGCCTACTTAGTGTTGGCCTTTTGTTTCGGGTTTGGGCCTAAGTTTGGATCGTACTGGGCTAGGGGTAGAATGGTCATGTTACCCCATGCATGGATTGCTAATTGGGTATATTGATTGGTAGTGGCAGCTCGGGAAGCTAGCGCGGCAGCAGCTAAGGAATTCATGCGGGAAGCTTTTGTAGTGCGAGGTGAGTCTTCTGACCATACCAATGGGTCTAAGACACCAAGGCCGACCCATTTTATGTTATGTGGTGCACTAGCTGCAGTAGAGATATGTGGTATGATAGTTAGCTTTATGCTAAGTGGTATGCTAGTGATTTTATGATAGTTGGTATGCTTGTTGTGTAGAGGTATGTGTCATATTTATGCAGTGATACGTGGTAGAGATAGCTTTTACAGCTGATGGTAGAGATAGCCTTTCTGGCTAATGGTAGAGATAGTCGTTGGGGCTAACGGTAGGGATAGCCCTTGGGGCTAATGGTAGAGATAGCCTTTACGACTAAGGGTAGAGATAGCCTTTGTGGCTAATGGTAGAGATAGCTCGATAGCGAATTGATATGTGATACATGGTAGAGGTAGCTTTTATAGCTAATGGATATGTGATATGCGGTAGAGGTAGCTTTTGTAGCTAATTGTTCTGTATTATGTGGTAGATGTAGCTTTTATAGCTAATTGATATGTGGTATGTGGTAGAGATTACTTTTATAGCTAATATGATATGTGTTATGTGGATTGTGTGTGGGGTATGCTCTGGGGGACTCACTAAGCTTTGTGCTTACGGTTTGCAGTTTTGGTTTCAGGTATCATCGGTTTGGAAAAGAAGAGCTCGGATTGATGGCAGTGCACACACCTATGATTTCCGCAAAGAATGATTTTGGGATGAACTCTGATAAATGATTTAGTTATCGATGATTTGAAATGTTTGAAGTAAATGGTATCAATGTTTTAGCTATATTAAAAATGAAATTTTTACCCTTGATTTTTTGGTCGTTACAAATAATACCCAAAAATTTCATTTTTAAATTAATAAAGCAGTATCCTAAAACATCATCATAAATCCCGAGTGGAACAAATGTATCAATACATCATAAAATATCAGAGTTATCATGAAAATGTGGAACAATAACGTGTGTGCACTGAAATCACCCTGAGCTCTTCCCTTTTGCACCAGAAGTACCTGAAACATAAACTGAAAACTGTAAGCACGAAGCTTAGTGAGTTTCCACCAAATACCACATACCACACATATCAAACATATAATGGGCCCCACCCGATGAGTGTCACGGGCCTCGCCCTAACTCACATAACGGGTCCCGCCCACTGAGTATAACAGGCCTCGCCCTAACTCGCATAAAGGGCCTCGCCCACTGAGAATAACGAGTCTCTCCTTAACTCCCATAACGGGCCCGCCCAACATACAAACATACAAGTATGACAAACAATAGCATACAGATTACCCATTGGGCCCTGCCCACTAAGCATACAAACACATACACATGCAAGAGTCACGCAGACATCTAGCACGCTCACATAATAAACCATGGATCGATATTGGTGCCTTCAACCCGCTAACCATGGTGAGGGACACTCACCTCTGAATCTGAACAATAGCTGATGAGTTCCCAACTCTGAATCTTAGCTCTAACCGATGCCTAACCATTAAAAAGACTGATTCTCAAACATAATCCAGAATACGCAAAATACCCCCATGGGTCAAACTAAGTCAAATGGTCAAACAGTCAAGAAGAGCCAACTCAATTGACTGCCACGTCGTGGTAGCCCTTTACCACGCCGTGGTGTCGAAAATGACAAAATAGTCGCGACCAGCCCCACCACCACGTCGTGGTGGCCTTACCACCTCGTGGTAACATGGTTTTCAGCAGCTTAACACATTCAACCATTTTCTTCGATTCTAAATGGTCTCCAACTCAGATCTGGTCCAAAATAGGGTCTAGATGGATAAAGTTTCCATCTTTATCCAATGGAACCCTCCGAAGTGTATAGATCTCAACTTTAAAGTCCAAAACACTACATGGCTTAAGCAATAATCACTCAATCTATAAGGTTACTTGTCCAAAAGCTCCAAAAGAGTCTCCAACACCAAACACATCATAAAAACGGGTGCTTTTCAAAAATGCATGTCCAATACATGTCTTGAACTCTTATTAGGCGAAAATAGGGCAAAAAGGCCAAGATTCCATGCACGACCTTAAAACTCAAATCTAATTCAGATCCAAAGAGTCAAATGCTCCAAATGGCCTGGAGATTCATAAAGTTGCAAGCTTTATAAAGTTCAACCTTCCAAAGCAACAAGGCATAGAGAAAAGTGTACAAAATCCAAAGATCTATCAACTAACTCATCAAAATGAACACTTTATACCTCTTTGAGATGCTTGAGGAAAATAAACTCCTGGATCTACGTTGCTTTGGACTCCCAATATGATATTCCACCACATTCTTCCTTCATGTTAGATTAGGTGTCTAAGCCTATAAATATAATTGGTATATTCTTAAATTGATAGTAGCACAATCCTTTTGGGTTGCCCTCAAAACTAGCAACTGGACATATGATTTTGGAGAAAGAGGTTGATTTATTATTTGATCAATAAATTGAAATAAATGACTTGTTAATATATTATGATAATAATATATAAATTAGAAATAGTAATATTTTAATTAATATTTAATCAGAAATTATTTGGAATTAATTTTGGGATTAAAGGAATTAATTAAAAGTGAATAGTTGAGCAAGAGGCAATCTAGAACCCTCCATAAGGCTTGGACGGGTTTCTTAAGGCCTTAGGGTTTCTAGAATAATCCATGGTGGATAAACAGGAAAGTGGATAATTACCCGGTTTAAGATAATCTTGGATTAGGGTTTATCTAGGGTTTCCTGACTGCACTATATATTCAGCCTCAAACCTAAGAATTTCAGCCACTTGCTATTTGGAAGACAGCCGAATTTTCTAGCCTCTCTCCTCCTTCTCAATCATCTTCCATTGCTTGGGTGTGAACCACTAGAGGCGTGACATTTGTGACGCTTTCTCTCAAGGCTTCATCAACACAAGGATTTGCATTGTTATTACTACATAACAATCGATGTATGATTCTTATTACCCTACGTGTATTTTTGATTATATACTAGTGTTCTAGGGTTTCTATTTTGTTGTTCAACTTGTATGTTCAATTAGAGAAAACATAGATCACTTAATAGGGTTGCATGCACACATAGGATTATTATGTTTTGCATGATGCCCATCAGTGCTATCAGAGCATAGGTTTATTTTTCTATTGAATTGATACAATCGTTGAACTTGAACAAGGAGAAACAAACAAATCTTCATCTTGTTCTGCCACCACAGCATGGTGGCTTTCACCATTGCGTGGTGACCTACGATTTTGCTCTACCATGGCGTGGTAATTGTTTACCACGACGTGGTGGACTGTCAGATCCATAAAATTCGGTTTTATTGATTATCTCATGAATTGATTAGGATAATTACCTTTAATAATGTCTTAATTGTATAAAACTGAATATTTTTCAAAAGTAATTTGATATCCTTATCTTGAATTAATGATTGGCTTAAATTTTAAATTAAAACAATTAATTTATTAATTTTCAAAATTTAAAACATAACCTAGTATTTTTGAAAAGTTTTAAAAATACACCCTTATACTATATGTAAAATTAAATGTTTAATTATTACTATATGTATAAAAATAAGTCTGTCGAACCGCTAGTACACCTCATTCACGGAGCAGATCTGTAAGAGGAGTTTAAAGAAGCGGCCTATAAAATGACTGCCATTGGTTATCCACTCTTACCCAACGCTCCATTGATAGGTAGAGAGTTGTTAGCCGAACGGGTTTGATAGGACAACTTAATCCTCATTAATAAGTATAATGAACTATAAAGTAACTAAACATTTTTTTTAAAATTCTCAATCTTAGTTACTTTAGAAAAAATGTGAATTTGTATGCTAACCCATGAAATTGCACATTGCACTTTATGAGTCGTTAGTGGAGCGCGTGTGGTTAACCAACACACTAATAGGGACGAATAAAGAGTGGCAATGGGTATCTCGTAAATTATCATTGATTAATGGAGTGCGTGTGGCTAACCGACACATTAAAATGAGATGATAAATGACATCGAGTGTACCAAGCTAATTTGCATGGTTATTCACATCTTGTTTGTGATCCTCGGTATCCCATTCACAAATGGAAGAGCATAATCGAGATTAAACATGTCATTGAAGAGTTCAGTGAATCTCAAATGATCTAGGAATATCATTAAAAACTTAATTCGTTCAAATTTTGTTTTCTTGTGGTGAAATTGGTAAATCGTCATTTACCTACCTTTAAATAATTTACAATTAGATTACGACATCCATTTTCTAAGTTGTGAATTATCTAGTTGGACCCTAGCCTTGATATTTCAATTCGGTGTTATATTGAGGATTGCTCTTATCTAACTAAAAACTATCTTCATTTTATAGATGTCTACTCCAATCGATGCTTCTGGTTCCTCCTCCTCCAACAACTACAACAACAAATTTTTGTTGCTTAACATCTACTCAAGGATGACATTAGATGGCACCAATTATAACAATTGGATGCGCAACATAAAGATGGCTATTTGCTTTGAAGACAAGGAGTACATCCTTGAAAAGGAACTGCTTGAAATTGATCAAACAAAAGTTACTCTTGAAGAACTAGCTGAGTATAAAAAGCACTACAATGATGCAAAAAAAGTTGCTTGCATCATGGTGGTGACCATAAGGAAATGTTTCGTTCTCCTTGATCCCACATCGGCTTGGAAGGAGAACGAAACATTTCCTTATAAGGGGTGTGGATACCTTCCTTGTCACAACGTGTTTTAAAGCAGTGAGGGCAACAGATCCCATAAGAACTCTGCAGTTAAGCGTGATCGGGCGGGAGTAGTACCGGGATGGGTGACCCCCTGGGAAGTCCTCGTGCCGAGTGGCCCAAAGCGGATAATACTATGATACGTGCCAGAAGGGGGGGTGTTACCAATGGTATCAAAGCTAGGGCACGGGTCGATGTGTTCGACGGTGACGTCGAACCTTATAATGAGGGTGAAGGTGGCTTGCACTTGATCCCACATCGGCTTGGAAGGAGAACGAAACATTTCCTTATAAGGGGTGTGGATACCTTCCTTGTCACAACGCATTTTAAAGTCGTGAGGGTAGCAAATCCCATAAGAACTCTGCAGTTAAGCATGCTCGGGCAGGAATAGTACTAAGATGAGTGACCCACTGGGAAGTCCTCGTGCCGAGTGGCCCAAAGCGGACAATATTGTGATACGTGCCAGAGGGGGATGTTACAACAAAGTAACTATGAGGATTAATGGTTGTACGAGATGAAAAAGGACTTGATGGAAAAGTACCAATCGCTTGTTGAAGCTAAATGTGAACTTTGATGAGGAATTAGATATTGACATAGTCTTGCACTCATTGCCTAGTTTTTATGATCAGTTTATGTTAACTTATCATTTGAACAACCAAGAGACTACATTGGCTCAACTTCAGAACCTACTGCGAATGGATGAAGCAGGAATGGAAGGGAAAAACTATTGCCTTTACTCCTGCTGCTGCTCCAGTCATGTCCATTAGGCAAGGAAAGGGAAAAAATAGGAAAGGTCCTCCAAAACAGAATTGGAAGGGAAAGTCCCAAGTTGGGTCGTCAAGCAATGGGCCTAAAGGAAAAGCCAGTTCTAAAGCTCCCCTACCTCCGAACCCAAAGAGGCCACTTGCTTCTACTGTCACGACAAAGGGAATTGGAAACGAAGTTGCCCGAAATACTTGCAAGATATCAAGGATGGCAAGGTAAAGCCAACCTCGACAGATATTTACACTATCTTATCTAATAACTCATCATGTTCTCGTTCATGGGTCCTTGATACATGATGTGGTTTTCACATTTGTTCTGATTTGAAGGGGCTAAGAAGAAGTGAGGATGTGGAGTGTGGAATGATGAAATTGATCATGGGTAATAGGCGATCATCACCTGTTACCAAGATTGGAGTTTATAGCTTAGTGTTTAGTATTAGGTTAGGGTTAGATTTAGTAAATTGTTGCTACTCTTCAGATATGACACGAAACATCATTTCATTTCATGCTTTATTTAAACAAGGTTTTAGATATTCTTTTAATAATGAGAATGGTTCTATTTCTGCTTATAAAATGGTATTTTTTTTTATTTTGAAGCATCACCTTGTGATGGTGTGTATGAAATTGTGATGATTGTAGACAATTTAGGTAATAGTGTTTTTCACATTGATTCATATAATGGTATAGACAAAGCATGCTTGTGGCATTGTCGTCTTGGACATGTTAACATGAAACACATCGCCCAACTCCAAAAGGATGGAGTGTTGGTTTCATTTCATTTGAGGTCGGATGATACATGCGAATCTTGTCTACTGGGAAAGATGACAAAATCACCTTTCACTAGGTCTTATGAAAGAGGTGAAGGATTGTTGGATCTCATACACATAGATGTGTGTGTGTGCCCTTCAGATCCACCACAAGGGATACAAATCGATTCTATGTGACTTTTACTGATGATTATAGCAGATATGGCTATATCTACTTAATCAAGCATAAGTCAGAAACCTTTGAAATTTCATAGAGTTAAAACAAGAAGTTGAGAATCAATTCGGCGGAAAGATCAAGATGCTTAGATCCAATAAAGGCGATGAGTATTTTCGTATCGAGTTCCACGACTACCTCAAGGAATGTGGAATAGTTTCACAACTGACACCTCCTATGACACCATAACTTAATGGTGTGGCTGAGAGGCGTAATCGAACCTTGTTGGACATGGTTCGTTCCGTGATGAGTCGAGCTTCACTTCCAATCGCTTTCTGGGGGTATGCCTTAGAGACTTCCGCCCAGATTCTGAATCTTGTCCCAACTAAGAAGGTTGCCAAAACACCTCACAAGATGTGGACAAGTAAGGTTCCCTCGTTAGCACATATCAAGGTTTGGGGATGTGAAGCTTTCGTTAGACGAGAGACTCACGACAAGCTTGAACCTCAAAGTGAGAGATGTATTTCATTGGTTACCCACAAAAGTCCTTTGGATATTTATTCTATAGACCTAGTGAGAACGTGGTCTTCGTAGTACGAAGGGGATTCTTTCGTGAGAGAGATCATATGCAAAGAAGACAGTGGGAGTATTATTGATCTTGAAGAAATTCTAGAGTCAAACGATGAAGGAACTTCTGAAAATGCTAGGGCTCAACCTGAGGAAGAAATTCCAGTTGAAATAATTGACAAGTCATTACCTCTTAGGCGTTCCACTAGAGTTAGAATACAACCAGAGTTGTATGGTTTTCATATTACTGCAGAAGGTGATACATTTATCAGTGATAGTACACTGGTAAATTTTGATGAACCAACTAACTACAAGGAAGCCATGGCAAGCCCTGAGTCATCCAAGTGGAAAGAGGCAATAGACAGCGAGATCAAGTCCATGTATGACAACCAAGTTTGGAATTTGGTTTACAATGTACCAGGTCATAAGACAGTTGGATGCAAATAGATCTTCAAAAAGAAAACCAACATGGATGGAAAGGTACACACTTTTAAGGCTCGAATGGTTGCGAAAGGCTTTACTCAAACCCCAGGGGTTAACTATGATGAGACTTTCTCACCAGTGACCAAGATAAAATCTATTCGGGTAATGCTACCCATAACTGCATTTCATGATTATGAAATTTGGAAGATGGATGTCAAAACCACTTTCCTTAATGGGAAGTTGGCTGACTATGTTTACATGAGTCAGCCAGAGGGTTTTGTGGATGAAAAGTATCCGAATAGAGTGTGTAAGCTTGAGAAATCAATCTATGGTTTTAAACAAGCTTCTTGCAGATGGAATCTTTGCTTTGACGAGAAGGTCAAAGAGTTTGGTTTCTCTAGAAGTGAAGATGAATCTTGTGTATATGTCAAAGCTAGTGGGAGTATAGTAACCTTCCTGGTTTTGTATGTTGATGACATACTTCTTATAGGAAACAACATTTCAACTTTGCAAGAAGTTAAGTCTTTACTTGGAAAGTGTTTCACTATGAAGGATCTGGGAGAGGTTGCTTATATTCTGGGGATAAAATTTTTGAGAGATAGGAGTAAAAGGCTAATTGGACTTAGTCAAAGTACATATTTGGAAAAGGAACTAAAGCATTTTAGTATGGAAAATTCCAAGAAAGGAGAACTGTCTATACAGAGTAATACCAAACTGAGTAAGACTCAAAGTCCGAGTACTGATGCAGAGATAACAAAAATGAGTAGAGTTCCATATGCTTCTGCCGTTGGATGTATCATGTATGTTGTGACATGTACTCACCCTGATGTGGCTTTTGCTTTGAGAATAGTTAGTTGTTATCAGGGAAATCCAAGTAGAGCTCACTGGATAGCAGTTAAAAATATTCTTAAGTATCTATGAAGAACCAAGGATTGGGTCCTTGTGCTTGGAGCGGTGATAACTTAAGAGTAACTGGGTATAGTGACGCCAGGTTTCAGACAGACAGAGACAACTTCCGTTGTCAATCTCGCTGGGTGTTTACCCTTAATGGAGGAGCGGTAACCTGGAAAAGTTCCAAACAGGAGACAGTGGCTGATTCTACCTGTGAATTAGAATACATAGCAGCAAGCGAAGCATCAAAGGAGGCAATTTGGTTAAAGAACTTCATTGGAGACCTTTGAATTGTTCTAGCCATCAAGGAGCTAATGGAGATTTTTTGTGATAATGAAGGAGCGGTTTTCTTAACAAAGGAACCAAGAGATCATGGCAGATCGAGACATATCGACAAAAAATACCATTTCATCAGACATAGAGTAGAAGAAGGTCACCTCGTCGTGAAGAGGGTGTCATCAGAAGAGAATCCAGCAGATCCCCTCACTAAGGGTCTGAGTAGGGTCAAGCACATTCAACATGCTAGGAGCATTGGTCTGAATGATGATATTAGTTTTAGTAGTTAGATAGGTATTTAGAAACTTGTAACGAAATAAATGTAATTGACTTTTGGTGATTAAGTAATGGAGATTTATTTATGAGTTGGATTAGTACCTTTTGTCTATTGTTTATTTTGTGTTTCATTTTGCATGTTTTACTTCCAGAATAATTGGATTATTCAAACTCCACATACGTTCATACTTTTGGAAGTAGGAGTAAATTAAGGCTGTCACGAATTGGGTTGTAGATTGTCTAAGGGTTTAGACATAGCAATGGTTTGCTGCAACATTCATGAGTACTTGAAAATAGGGATTTCAAGTATTAGATTAACCCACGCTCAGAGAATTACTTCATAAAATTTATCACGAGTAATTCTGAGATGATAATATCTTTTAATCTTTAAACGCAGATATATGAGTAGTGGTTTACAAATCAATTATGCATTGATAATGTGTAAACGCATCAGTAACTTGATTTTATAAATAATATTGTTGTACGTGATTTGGTGAGTAAATAGCACAAGCATATAAGTCAAAGTTTATCTGTTCCTTTTACCCTTAAGGGGAAAAAGCGATATCTTTGGGCCCTTCGATGATTTTGTGTTAACTTATAGTGTCGGGCCCGAACAGGACTAAATTGATGTGTTCGATTAATAGTTCTTTGTCATTACAAATCAGAAATCGGGAAACAAATTATTGGAGAATGAGATTGATTATGTTCCATGTCTCATGTCCACATGATATCTAGCAGAACGGAGGATTATATGATCGCTTATCTTAGGACATGTATCTGACTGGGTCAGAGTTCGTCAGCGACTTTTGAGAGCTACAATTTGCTAATCAGCTTTTGAAGTTATACTGGCAACTATAGTTGTTATATTTATACAAGTGGGAGACTGTTGGATTAGGTGTCTAATCCCATAACTATAATTGGTATATACTTAAATTGATAGTAGCACAATCGTTTTGGGTTGCCCTCAAAACTAACAACCGGACAAATGATTTTGGAGAAAAGGTTGATTTATTATTTGATTAATAAATTGAAATAAATGATTTGTTAATATATTATAAGAACAATATATTAATTAGAGATAGTAATATTTAATTAATATTTATCAGAAATTAATTGGAATTAATTTTGAGATTAAAGGAATTAATTAATAGTGTAGGGACTGAAGTGCAATAGTTCAATAGTTGACCAAGAGGCAATATAGAACCCTCCATAAGGCTTGGACGGTTTTCTTAAGGCCTTAGGGTTTCTAGAATAATCCCTGATGGATAAACAGGAAAGTGGATAATTACCCGGTTTAAGATAATCTTTGATTATGGCTTATCTAGGGTTTCCTGAGTGCACTATATATTCAGCCTCAACCCTAAGAATTTCAGCCACTTGATACTTGGAAGGCATAGCCGAATTTTCTAGCCTCTATCCTCCTTCTCAATCATCTTCCATTGCTAGTGTTGGGTGTGAACCACTAGAGGCATGACATTTGTGATGCTTGCTCTCAAGGCTTCACCAACACAAAGATTTGCATTGTTATTACTACATAATAATCAAGGTATGATTCTTATAACCCTATTTGTATTTTTAATTATGTACTAGTGTTCTAGGGTTTCTATTTTCTTGTTCAAGTTGTATGTTCAATTAGAGAAAACATAGATCAATTAATAGGGTTGCATGATTCCCATCACTTCACAAGCACCAAACACACACACTTTAAGGCTAAAAACTCACACAAGGGATCTAGGGTTTGCAAGGGACGATTTGGAGAGATGCAGGATGATGGTAGGGAGGATATGAAAGGTTAAGAAGTTTAAATAGGGCTCGACCCTTAAACTTTAGGGTTTTCTCCCACAGCCGCCACGACGTTGTGGCAAGAATCACCATGCCGTGGTGGGTCATTAAACTCCTGCGGCCCAAAAGCTTATCGTCACGTCGTGGTGAGGCTTCACCACGTCGTGGCCTTCAAAAGAAAATATCATACACAATCGAAAATAATTTCATACCTAAAATCGAGTGTTACAAAAAACTATTGGAGATGAATTTGATTGTGTCATTCCAACATCTCTTTGCCTCTCCTCTTGTATAACTAACGAACAAAAGGAATAGGATCCAGAAGCAGAATTTGTCCTCTAACTTGTGAGAAAGTCTCCTTTAATCCCATTAGGAAACTCATTGTTTGTTCAACTTCTCTGGCTCCTCCACAAGTACATAAACCACATGTGCAATTTGCATTATAATTTGCTAATTCCTCCCATAGAACCCTTGAGTTTAGCGAAGTTATTATTCACTGAATCTTGACCTTGAACATGATTCATTAAATCTCTTTTGATTTCGAAAATAATCAGGCCATTACCTTGTTGAAAACGTTCTTTAAGCTCTTTCCAGATCTCAACAACACTATCAAGGTAAATCACAGAAGCTGAAATCTCCTTGGATATAGAATTAAGCAGCCACGAAATAACAATGTTATTGTTTCTTGTCCAAGATTTGAGTTTAACTGGATCTGAATTATGAGGTTACGGAAGGAGTCCATCAATGAATTCAAGCTTATTTTTTTACAGATAATGATATGTTCATAGATCTACTCCATGAAGCATAGTTTTCGCCAGTAAAAATTTGCGAAACCAAAACAAGCCCAAGGCTATTAGAATGGTGAAAATAATAAGGATCATTTGAAGAATTTTGATCTACAGAGTTGTTCAAATTGTTGTTTGAAGAACTAGACATGATCAAAAAGAGAATTAAGAACAATCAAAGAGAGGGAAGAAAAGAGGGAAGAACAACCAAAATCAATCAAGGAATCAAAAATCGATAAACGATTGTGTGGTTTTTCATAAAAGAATCAAAGAAACACAAATGATAAACGAAATCAAATCAATCGAATAATCAAAATCGATTGCATGATAGGAGAAGTGAATAAGAGACTCATTCACGAAAATAAGCAAAAGAAATGCAGAAAAGCTCTGATACCATATTAACTTTTGCAAATGAAGAATTGAAAGTAAAGAAATATTCTCTCGTATGTGTTCCATTCGTTACAGCAAGTATTTATATAAAAATTACATTGAGTTATCATAAGTCTGCTAATATAAGCCCTAACTATAGTGAGCCTAACTAACTTAACATAAAGACTTCTAACAAATTAACCACTTTGTTGATGTGTCAATAGTGATATGTCACAAAACTCCAATAAAATCCAAGTTATTGTTATTAATGCAAATTAGAGTTAAATACAAAAAATAGTAGCGTGCTCATTTTCTTTCCAGACATATTACTTTTAAAGTTTTTTTTAGTCTTGATTTTTTGTCCATAATACGGCCATTAGTCGGTCATTGAATCTGGTTTTTTGGAGGTTATTTTCAGAACAGTCAGATTTTTTTTTTCCGGACAGGTCTTGGACGAGCTTCTTTTCATGTTGGGTCTAGTTCATGATCACTTCGGTCTCACATTCTGTGTGTTTATTATTCACTTCGGATTTTTTTTTTTTTTTTTTGGTTCAGGTTTCGGTTAATATATGTATTACATATCTAATAATAAATAAGTTAGCAATATATTTTTTTACATATAATACTATTATATTTACTATATCTAATAATAGATAAGTTATCAATGTAATTTTTGGTATTATAGTTTGTGGATTTATCAATTCATAATCGTTATCAACCTTATAATTTAAAAGATTGAGGTAAGATTTTAGTCCTTTGCATGCACCAGCACATTATATGAAGTTAAAGTCGGTGGCTCGACGCCGACGCCGAAGCCGAAGTGTAGAATATGGTGGGCTGTGTATTTGTTTGGGCTGTGGTGGGGCTGAGTGCACGTGAAGTGCTGCTGGCTAAGGCACTTAGCCTTCAAAGATTGGCCGACAAACGTACATGGCTTTTTTTAGATCTCCTGTTTGCTTTTTGTAAATTCACTATGCACGTGTGCAGGGCACGGTGCCCCTTTTTATGTAAATAATTTTTAATCGCCTTTTGTCTAAAAGATATAATCAAAACTAAGAAAAGGCCCGTGCGTTGCACGGGTGGTGAAAGTTTAGTGACAAAAATATAAAGAAGTAAAATAAAGTGCCAAAATTATAAAGAGAAAAAGTTTGTTAGAAACTTTAGTGGCAAAATTAGTAAAAATAAAATACCAAAACTATAAAGAGGAAAAGTTTGTTGAAACTTTAGTGGCAAAATTATAAAAAAAGTAAAAATAAAGTGGTAAAATTATAAAAGAATAAAGAAAAAGAGTTTTAAAGAAGTAAAAGTGAAAGTTTAGTGGCAAAAATATGAAGAAGTAAAAATAAAGTGACAAAATTATAAAAATGAAAAGTTTGTTGAAACTTTAGTGGCAAAATTAAGAAAAAGTAAAAATATAGTGTTAAATATGAAGAAGTAAAAATAAAGTGACAAAATTATAAAAATGAAAAGTTTGTTGAAACTTTAGTGGCAAAATTAAGAAAAAGTAAAAATATAGTGTTAAATCTATAAAGATGGAAATGTTATTGTTGAAATGCGCAATGCGCTTTAATATATATATATATATATATATATATATATATATATATATATATATATATATTCATTTGTTTAAACTAAGTATTGTGTTATTGTATAGACAAATGTGGACCAATTATTCTAAAAAGGTATTAATGTAATCTTGCAATATAATTTATTATTTCCCAGTTAATTAAACTTTGATTGATATCAATCAAATTCCTAAATATCAGGCTATTAAATATGCATTTTATCAACGAAAATAACATATATATATATATATATATATATATATATATATATATATATATATATATATATATATATATATATATATCTATCGTATACGTTTCTATCCATTGCAGATTCGTAGTTCATCATCTTCGGAGCAGTTTTCTTATTCTGATAGTTCGTTAATGGAGGTATGTTGTTCATGGAATTTTTTTTTATATTTTTGAAGTATCGTTTATCATGTGCATATAAATTTTTGTATATTCATAGTTAAGAATAATTATTTATATGATTCATCTCATATTTGTTTTTTACGATAATCCAGTGATGAAATTCATGTTTTCAATTTTATTGTTGTGTTTTTCAGAACAAAGATTATATTGATAACAATAAGAAGGACTTTTCTGATAACAATGATCGGAATGTCAATCAATGCCAAGTGCATCAAGATCGGAAGAAAATAAGAAGATGTGGGATTTGTTTTGGTGTTGGTCATGATAGGAGGAATTGTCCTCAAGCAAGGGTCAACAGAGAGTAGATTTTTACTTCTTCAACATATTTTAGGATCTGAATAATGTTTTCAATTTAGTCTTATCGGATTTTATGGAATTTTATTTCAGTATAATAATGATATGGATTCATGAATTATAGGGGGTTATCCATGTAAGTTTATGTTTTCATTCAATTAATATTAATAATTCTCATTTTGAGTTTGATTAAAATTCCATACATTTTCTTATTTATCATATGAATACAGTGTTGTTGTTGTAAATGTATTTTTGTTCTAATGTTTCTGGATATAAAAGTTCTTCGTAAATTGTGTTGTACTTAATGTTATATCTACACATTCTGTAAGAATGTGCGATATAAAATATAATTTTTATTATTCGTACAGAACAAACAAAAACACAATTCTTTTTATCCACAGCAGTAGAATGTAGAGAGCCGTAGAATGTAACTGTTGATTACAATATACATTAAAAAAAACACAATGCTTATTATTCGTACAGAATAAGTGTTTCTAATTTCCTTTTACATTTTGATTAGTCAACGATTCTGTTAGAATTCTTGGGATGGAATTCTACCAGAATGCTAATTTGTATTACAATATACAGATCAAACAGGAGCAAAATAAATTTTCTGTTATTATTATCACATATAGTTTTACAGAATAAGATTGTTGTATCATGATACCGTCGTATATGTATGTCTATGTTAAGTTGTAAGAGAATATACAGATCAAATGTGTGAAAAATATTTTTATTGTAGATATTGTTTGTGATTTTCTCACAGAATAACACACTTGTGATATTAATTGATTATTTCATATACGCGTTTATGTCATAACAAACCATAAAACATTTGTAAATTCAATTAATTTTTTTTAAAGTTTGCAGAATTAATTTTTTAAAAGTTTAATTTAAAACGCAGGATGTGTTGAAGTCATATATACGCAATTTATTATATTTGGAAGTTGAATATGTCAAATATTTACAATATCATGATGAATAATACGATTTTGTGTTGATTATTATCCTTACAATCTTTCTAAAAATTTTAAAAAACCAAATATTTGATAACAATGAATACAGATATCACGCATTTTTAGTTACATATCAATTACACGGTTTCTCCTTTTTTAATATATACTGAATTGGCTCAAATTTTGTAATATTGCATTTATTTTGCTTTCTCATATAAACCGGTGTTCAATCATGCTGTTAGTTATCTTATGGATGATACAGTATCAGCTGGTGACGATCATATTCATGATCAACATGAATTTCCTAAGGAGTATGAAAATTTTGGGTTACGGGATCATGACTCTCTACATAATGTCGACTTTCAAATATCTGAGAGTAGCAATCTAAATTTAGGTGAATTTACTTTATAAGTTTTTAATATGTGTTATTTTGTATAATAATAATGTTGAAATTTTCTATTGTTTTTTGTGTTTTGGCGTAACTTGCACTTGCAAAGATGAGGATCCATTAGAACACATTCAAGATCACATGTATGACAATTCCGAATATCATTTCGGTGAATCTAGTAATCATAACCCAGGTGATGTATTTTAAGTATTTTTTTCGTTTTTATATATATTTACGTATCCATTACACATACTCTTATTAAAAGATGCAGAAAATGAATTCGAGTTCAATGATAATGAGGCAGATTGTACTATAGACGATGATAACATTGAATTTCAGGAAGGTTAGTATATGAAAAAAAAAAGTTTAATAAACTAGATTAATTCTTTGAAACTTTTTTGATTTTTCTTTTATGCAGAACAATCTCATGTTACACATGATTATGTCTCTCCTGGTGGATCATCGTATTGGATTCCTGATGTTTCAGACAACATCAAACCTAAAATCAATTCAATTTTTGATTCATATACAGCATCATTATCAATGTATTACAATTATGCATCATTAGCAGGCTTTGATGTCAGGCTTGGACCATTTAGAACAACCGAATCTGGCATTACCACACAACGACATTTGCTATGCAGTCGGGAAGGTAAACCAACAACCGCGAAAGTGGATACTTTGGACCCTCAACATAATAAGATTCAGAGAAGGAAAGACTCATTTAGGTGCGAATGCAAAGCGAAAATTGTTGTTATTCTACTACATGGTACTAATAAATATAATGTTGCTGAATTTGTTGAACAACATAATCATATGTTGTTTGGTAAGGACAATATGTTTTTGTCTCGTACAAAGAGGAAACTTGATTATTCACAGGAGATCTTTATTCATAACTTGTCAAAGCAAAATATTGGTGCCTCAAGAGCACATAGATTGTATTCCGGACTTCAAGGTGGTTCTGACATTCGAGGTGGGTTGGTTTCTGATTTCAAGAACAGTACGAGAAATCTCAATTCTTACATAGGTGTCAGGGATGAAAAATTCCTTGTATTGAAGATGCTGGAGAGGAAAAAAAATATCCCAAGTTTTTCTTTCAATTTTAGAGTTGTTGAGAAAAAATTGAATTCGATTTTTTGGGCTGACGAAACTGCAAAGTACAACTACAATGCTTTTTGAGACGTTGTTTCTCTGGATGCCACATTCAGCATGAATAAGTATTTTCAAATTTTGCAATCTTTTCACATAATTTTTCTTGATTCCAATAACGCTTACCAAGTTTTATATTTTTTAACAGATATGATATGGTTTTCGTACCTTTCACTGGTATAGATAATCATAAGAAATGTGTGACTTTTGGCGCTGGACTTTTGAGTAGAGAAGATGCTAGTTCTTACTCCTGGCTGCTTAGAGCATTTTTGAAATCATTCAAAAAACAACCTACACTTGTTCTTACTGATCAAGATCCAGCTTTAAACAAGGCTGTTAATGAAGTATTTCCAATGTCAGCACATAGGTTTTGTATGTGGCATATTACAAAAAAACTTCCAAACAAGGTCAATATTTTTTTTATATTCAACCCAAACTCAGTATGTTTACCTTGTTAGCACATATTCTTCAATTAGAAATAAAATATTTCAGAACAAAATCTATGCCGCAACTACAATTCATTACCGGCTTTTGCTAGATTTTAAGATACATTCTTTAAGAATTTTAAAGAACATTCAGTTAGAATTCATAGTTTACACCATTCAGACCCTGCATTCCTTGTGCAGCACAATTATTTATTTTATACTAACATATATATATATATATATATATATATATATATATATATATATATATATATATATATATATATATTCAGATAACATCGCAACTAGCCACAAACTCAGCCTTTCGAAAGCGTTTTCACTCTATAATTTGGAATTCTAAGCTAGAACCACATGATTTTGAAAAGGAATAGAAATCTTGTTTAAATGAGTTTAACATTTCAAATAACAAGTGGTTGCAAGAGATGTATGAGTTGCGTAGACGTTGGGTACCTGCATTTTTCAAGGACATACCGATGTCTGGTCTTATGAGAACTACATCATTGTCGGAAGGCCAAAATTGGTCGTTTCAGAACAATACCCTTACTGGTTCTTATCTTTTAATGTTTATGATGACATTTGAGGGTGTTATGGAACGGCAAAGGCGTAATCAAGTTGTCAACGACTTTAACACTGCTACAACACTTCCTAGATTTATCACATCTAGTCCAATTGAAGCACATGCTTCAAAGGTTTACACTCGTAAAATATTTTATCAGGTGCAGAAAGAGATATCAAATTCTGATAACACTTGTTTCCAAATGAGTGTTACTTCTAATAATTGTGTTGACACCATTATTGTTTTGGAGAAGCAAAAGAACATAACAACAAGGCAACCATCAAGTCCTGTTGTTGATGACAAACTTGAGGAATACCATTACGATCGTCTTACAGAGGATACCCAATACATCGTACGTTATTACTTTAACAATGCGTAATTATTTTTTGTTAATCACACTACAATACTTTATTACTGAAACTCATATTTTTTCATACATATTCCAGGTTACACACTCAACAACAGATGGTTCATACAAATGTACCTGCATGCATTTTGAACATGTCGGTATTTTGTGTAGGCACATATTTTGTGTTTTTAAGTTCTATAGTATTGAACATATTCCTGAAGAATACATTATGAAACGGTGGCGTCGGGATGTTGTTCCAACAGAATTGCTTAAAAGGCGTTTTTCTAATTCTTTACTAGACTCTAACTCTGACATGACGGCTATTGAAATTTTTTCAAACGTAGATCGTTGTGTTTCATTTTTAAGCCATGATGCATCGAAGTTAAAGTCATGCCTTGAAGAGTTGAATAAGCTGAAGAAAAAATTTGTAGATGATTGTCGAGCCCCTGAGATGCCATCAAGAGAAGCATTCTACAACCAGATTATAGGCGTAGAATTAACTAATGATGCTCCCGATATTGACAACCCATCAGATATTCGTAATAAGGGAACTGGCAGTCGTGGCAAGAGATTAAAATCAAAAAAAGAAATGCTGCAAAAAGTTGGTTCGAAGCCTAAGCGAAAGTGTGTTTTATGTAAACAGATGGCTAATCATGATAAACGAAATTGTCCTCTTAAAAAACGTGATTAAGTAGTATGCTTTATATGTAGTTTTTCTTTTAATATTATATTACATTAAAACTTTTTTGTTTCATCTTTATTTATTTTACTGCTTACAAATTTCATCGTATTTAATAAAATTGTCATACATTGTCATACACTTTTGCATATTTTGTAACAATTCTTATCTACCATTAATGAGTATCCTAACATGTAACAACATAACCATCATACATTCTACCACTATTAATGTGCATCTTATCTGAAATTGAAAATTGAAACAAACAAGGAAAATCATAATGTTCATACATTCTACCACTTGCAAAACAGCACATATATTCTGTCAGAATATCTTGTAAACATAACATTTAACAGTTTCCTTTTTTAATGGTCAGGGCAAATGTACACATATTATTCTTGAAAAACAAAACATACATGTGCATTACAAACCATCTTTCAACTACTCATTTTGTTACACTTTACCATTTGTAACGTAAGCTATTATATTCTTCCAGAACATTATGTACACTCAACTCTAACAATTCTTACACATGACTATTCTTGTATCCTATATGACATATATCATCGAAACAATCATGTTAAATCATAATCTTCATACATTCTACCACTTGTACTCAAACAGATACATTCCATCAGAATATCATGTAATTATACTTAAAACATTTTACATACACCAAAACTATATACACTAACTTGTATCAAACTACAACATCAAATGCATATCATAATGTATGATTTATAAACTAAACTTACATGTACATTACAAACCATCTTCCAACACATTGCATATTTTGATAGCTTTCATATCCATATACACATTCCAACATCAATCAAGTAGTAACAATTACCAAAAAATAGATTCTACTAGAACAAACACCATTCACATTAACCTGTTTCTAAAAAACAAACAATTCTAGAACATAATAAAACACATCAACATTGTTCCCCAAGCAAATAAGTTAGACCAAAACAAACAATGTCACCAAAAATCTTACACCATATAACAATCCTACCATGCTAAACTGTTACCCCAAAACACACAATACTAGACCAAAATAAAAAAACATACACTTAAACCAAACATACTACCAAACGTCTTTCAAAACCAACCATCCTAACATCATAACACTCCCATCTTAAAATCGACGCCTTCCACGTTTCTGCTTCTCCCTGATTTCCTTCACTTCATTCATCATAGCCAATATCTGCAATGGATCAAGCCTCTCATATGCTTCTGCATCTTTCTCCAACATACTTTTATGTTTGTTGTACTCTGATTTCATAAGCTTTGCCATGTATTTGATTCATAGATTATTTAATGCAAGTAAATCAGTCTGTTTTTTTTCCTGTAAAACCGCAATCCCAACGCCCTTCATTTTCCCCCATATATGACTCCATATGCCTCATAAGATATACTCCACAGTCTGATCCTTCTTTCTCTACTTTCCATGTCATTTTCATTACACGATCTTTAATTTTGTTGAAACCTGTTGACTTTTGGTAATTCTCTGTTTTCAAATAGTTCCCAAGCAACTTTTTCTGCGATACAAAACAATCATTTTACAATTCAATATTAAAATCATGTATTTTAAATCTTTCAAATAATAAAGCTTCAACATACCACATGAAGGTGTTTTATTCCATAGATTTCCTCAACAGAACCATTTCGTGTCACATGGTCTATAATGTAGTATGTTGGAACTAAATAAATAAATAAGGGTAATTAGGTAATTTTATAAACCACTTCCCCAAATACTTTCCTATAATTATGCTAGTTGATTTTAACCTAATTTATCCCCTTTTAATTACCACCGAGGTCACTTTGAATAACCCCCCGTAGGATTCGATCGAAAGCTTTCAGCCACCACGATCCAAAGTTTGGATCTTGACTGAACACCAACTATTATTCCCTTCATCTCTTCGCCATCTTCAAAAAAATACCAAGCCATTATCGCCTCTACATGTTCTTCTGCAATTCTGATTTAAGAGTAACAATACACACACACCCGCACATAGTTAGGACTCGAATGAAGAAAGAAGGGGAAAAAAAGTCCGATTTCTTAATTTCTGATTTCATGGGCGTTGACACATGTATTTGTACATCGATGAAGGTGAGAAGGAAAGCACGAAGCGGCTGCAAGGTCCGATGGATGTCGATCGATTGTAGGCTAAGGAAGCATCTCCGGGGTCGACGAGACTGAAGCAACGAAGTGAAGAAGCAACAAGCTTTTGTTCCCTCTTGTCCGACTGTGAGGTGAGAGGAGGAGGAGGTCAGAAGAAGGTTTGGGAGGAGGTAGGCATAAGCGATGGTTGATGGGGAAGGAAGGGAAAGGTGTGAGGGAAAAGGGTCTGTTGCTCGTCGATGGTGGAAAGAGGTGAGCAGATGGGGGCTTCTCCGGCAGCCTCCATGTTGCTTCTGATTTTTCTTCTTCTTTTTTTGACATGAATCAATGGAAGGTAAGGTGCTTGGTTTCGATATTTGACAGGTGGAGAGGCAACCACTAGAGGTGAGAAGGGTTGTCCCTGTGGTGATCGACAGGAACATGTAAGGGAATAAATCACGAGGCTACGGCCTCCTTGTTCAGTTAGAGAAAACAACACCACAAATGAGGAGTTTCTAGCATCAATTAATGAAGGAACAAGGGAGCAACGAAAATGATCCTCAGGAAGGAGAGATGCGGCTTCTCTATCTTCACCGAGAGAAAGATGGGTGAGGGGAGGTCTTTCATTGTACATTTAACTTGGAATTATATATAAAATCTGATCGCCTCAGATTCGATTTGATTTTGACGTGATTTTTAGTGTACAATTTAGGATTTGTTTTGATTTTAACTTGATTTTTGGCTGCATTTTATGAATTGATTCATATTTCAATTTATGTTTTTTTTTTTTTCAGATTTAACACTTCATTTATGTGGACAGTGCAGGAACTTGACAAGGTTGAATTCTGAAAAGGTATCAACTATGTTTATGTAGATGATTCAATGGATGATATTGGTGAGATTCCAATTCTATTGGAATGGAATCACGAATTCTACTTCTGTTGGAATTGAATCACGAATTCCAATTCTGTTGGAATCACAGAAGTTGATGCTTGAAGAACGGACCATAAAAGTGAAAGTGATTCTAAGCAACATTATTCTTTTAGAATGTTTTAGTCGTTGTTAGATTTTGATGTTTTCTTTCCCGTTTTGAAAATTTTTTTAGTTTTATTCTTTAACAATAAATGTAATTCTTAACAATTGTTACCCGTATTCTCTAAGAAATAATGTATTTTTTGTTTTTATTCTTCAATTGATTGTTCAAGAATTTGTTATTCTACAATAAATTTTTAAATTCATGATCAAGAAATAGGTTCAAGAATATTTTTATTATTTATGGTTCAAAAATATTTTTATTTTTGAATATACTCATAAACATATTCTGTCAGAATGTCCGAATTAAAAGAATTATAATTCGTAAAATCGGATTTTTAAAATTAATAGAATCTATGATCCCTTAAAAAATGCAATTTTCCTTTATTAAATCTATATTATTTGACTAAATTACCCTTGTAATTAATTAAGATGATATTTTTCAATTATATTTAATTCAATAATATATATTAATCACTTTCTTAAAATAAGTAAAATTGATTGGTCCATATTTATGCATACAATCACACAATAATTACTTTGAATAGAATATATATATATATATATATATATATATATATATATATATATATATATATATATATATATATATATATATATATATATTTGTGTTACATTGTCTATACCTAAATATTGATAAATTATAAAATTAATCACTAAAATTACCAAATCTATTGAAGCTAATCAAAGAAATAATCATCATCGTTACTGAAATGACTTCTATATTTGATCTAAATACATGACATATCTTATATGTTAAACATCAATTTTGTTAACAACCATAAAATTAAATATAATTTAAATAAATAAATATAATATGTTTAACAGATTTCACTTGTATTATATGGTCTAGACGTGTATTTTCAAAAAAATTATTGTAATATGAAATTATTTTAAGTTTGTAAAATCGATTTATTTAAATTTCAGTTTATTACAACAGCATGCAAACATTAAAAAAAACAAACTTCTTATTACAGGTTGCAGCTATTTAGTCCACCCCTTCTGCTATAGAGCGTTGCAAATGTGCTCCACAGACTTTAGATGTTTTCGCTTCGAGAGAAAACAACACTTATATCTTCGAAACAATAATAAATAATACATATAACTTTCTAATTATATTTTTGAAAACAATTACGATAATATTAAATAAAATTCATTATATTTTGGTTATTTGTATAGGATATTGATTAAATTAATTTTGTGTGTGTGTTTACTATTAATAAAAATGTTCATCTGCTTTTTATTTTTTTTAAACGAACCATCTCTATATATATATCAAAAGAGAAACCCGATGACATTATCTTTAACAATCAGGTCATTCGTTGTGTTTTCTTTATTAATTTCAACTCTTGGATCATTTTGATGATGTCATCCTAAAATAAAATAAAATTAAATTAATATTGACTAAATTTAAAAACTTGACTAACTATTTTAATGTTAACATCATTTACAAAAGCAAAGTATTCAACTCATTTAAACCTTATCATAATTTTTAAAGTAAATTTCGTTCATTCATAATTAAAATCACGTTCTTAGCTGACATATTTGATATATTCTTTCAATTCACATCTATTATATGAAACGTATCTACAAGATTATGGGATATCGCCGCTCAATTTCAAAGAATCAAAGAATTCGAAATTATATATAGTTTCCATAATCATTGTTGAAAGTTATGTGTAAATCATGTGCTGCTGTTTGTACATTATGTTTTCTTTAGACCCTTTGTAGCATCACGTTCGAACAACATCACCCTTTGCAGCATCACGTTCGTCATCCAGGCTCATTCTTTAATATGATGTTCTTAATTTTTATTAATTGTATTCGATTTTTTGATGCTCATTAGTGTTGTACTTGACTGTGATCTTTGAATGCATGAATAATCTTGATTATAAATGTTACTATTAGTTTTTCAATCTTTTACTTTTTTCTTTTTAACCTTGCATTTGATGTTGCACTCTACATTTTTGATTAAATGCCCATGAGAAAAGCACAATGACTTTTGATTAACAATATGTATGTTTGTGTGTCTTACGTAATTAATTTTTTTTTGAGATTGCTTGGATTGCACGGTAGTTGATGATTGAAAACTATCATTTACCCTTTAGTGTTTTTAATTATCAATATTATACTGCTGTTAATTTGACATATTTGTCCATAATTCTTGGTTTTTAACAGATTAGTTAATAGCAATGTAGTTTGACTTTAATCTATAATGTTTTGACTTGCAATTTCTAAATTTCTTTTGAGTTGTTGTAACTATGTTCAGTGGATACAAAATGCATTGTAAAAATACTATTTTTTTTAACATATTTAGCTAATAACAATGTGTGTATGTGGTTTTTTTATTTAAAAAGCCAAAACTCTTATTTCAACATTTTCCCTAATATGTCTCTATCTTTGAAATGTCATATCCCGGTCATGGGAAACTCTTTTTGGTCGAAATTAGTGAACAAAGCTTCGTATTTAAGACAATCAATCTTGAAAATAGCATAGTTATGAAAAATTCTAAAGTAAGATAAAAAATTATAAGATATTATGAGATATGTAAAAAGTACAATTAGTAAAAGCGTTACAGTTATTAGAAAAAAATAAGTCCGTTAACATCAGTAAAACTACAACATATAAACTAAATTATCATAAATGTAATGAAATGTCATTATTTGATATTTCTTATAATTGAAAGATATATACCAAATTACATTGATGATATACCAAAATTATTCAAAGTTGCGCCAAGTCTAATGCAAGGTTCTTGTGAACACCAAATAAATAAGAGCAAACATAAAATGTCATTTTGGAAAACTTCATGTTTTAAGCAATAAATACGTCATTGAAGAGATTCTCCCAGACACATCAAGACTTTATGATGATTGTTACTCTATACCAGTCATTGGAACAATCTTTGTTGGATCCGAATTTGAAGTGGATGAAGAGATCATTTTAGAAGGACTAAATTTGTCCCCAAAAATCTTATGTTGACGAAGAGATAATCTTAGAAGGATCGAACTTACCTTTAAAAACAAATGTCACTAAAGTTGTGACTACTGCATCCTATGCGGTATTTTACTCTTCGGCTCAAATAAAAGTCTCACTAGAGACTTATGTTAAGTCAAATACAAAGATTCAAGCTCTTCCATTAGGAGTAAGAATAGACAAGTTTGAAATTGGACAGTGTTCCAGACGTCATGGACTCTACAGTTCTGATGACTCCTCACCAAGACCCATACCGTAGTCCAGACTTTTCAAAAGATAAAGACATACATTGAACCAATTGGGAATTTTTTCACCAAAGGATGAAGCAAAGCAAGCCTTAAAATTTGAAATTAAATCTCGCATTGAGAAAAGGCAAGCTGAGTCAAATTCAGTTGGTGTAGAAAATAAAAGGTCATCATTTTCAAAGAAAAAATTTTCTAAAGACTCTACGGTAGGAAAATCATGTTCAAGAAACTCTGCGCACAATAACTTTTTCAAAATTAACTCTTTACAGAAGTTAAAAAGAAATCAAATTTTCAAAAGTCCCAACATGTGACCTAGTCCAAAAAGGTCTCATAGTCTGAAACCAATAAAATGTAACAACACCGTAGTTAGTATTCATGAAAATAGGAAATCTGACCAAAAGCTCAAGACTACCATGATTGATGACATCGCAGTTTTCAATTGGAAGGAATAAAGAAAAGTATGAAATGAAAAAAATCTTAAGAAACCCATTGATTACGTTCCAAAAACTCATCCACCCATTAAGAAAACTGCCTTTAAATCTGAGAAAGCGGATCTCATTTCAAAGAAAATTTGGAAAAGAAAAGAGGTTTAGAACACCACATCGCCAAACATTGTTAAATCACACACCACAACAACATCTCACACTGCAAATTCTTCTCACAAATTTGTTAAGAAATCATATTATGTTACTGCGGGCCCAAAACTAATTAATTATGCAGGCAATGTGCAAGGAAGTTCATAAAATTGAATGGTTAATTCATAGCGCATGCTCTTTGCATATGATGAGAAGGTTGGAATATCTTCGTGACTTTAAGTCAGTCACACATGGTGGTTACATAACTTTTGGAAATGATTCAAATGGAACAATTAGAGGGTATGGTGTTTTAACAAATGGAAACTTTTCGATTCAAAGGGTTGCCTACGTCGAAGGCCTAAAATACAATCTTATTAGTGTTGGTCAACTCTACAAGTTGGTCATCAAGTTGAATTTGATGATGAATACAACTACATCATGGCGAAAGATAGATCAAGGTGTCTAGTCAAATAAAAGGTTGCTGGAACAATGTTCCCATTAGACATATCTCTAGTTATTGGTAAACCGTGACTGTCTTTTTTTTGTTAAAAGCAGTCTCCGAGGTCAGTTGGCTATGACACCAGAAACTTGCTCACCTCAATTTTCAGTATATCAACAATTTGGTTACTGGAGAAATGGTGCGAGGATTACCTCTCCTCAAACCAAGGCCTAGCTCTTAGGATGGCTTGCTGGGATGTGATCATCTATTTGGAGTTTGATCAAATTGCCCTCACCTTGGATGTGCCTTATCTATACCTTTCACTTTTCTCTAGGGGTGGTGGTGTAAACTGCATGTAATTCAGGTCTAGAGGTGAATCCTTTGTCCTGAACTCTTGGGAGACAAACTCCATCTTAGTGTGCGTTCATAATCCTTCTCGTGTATTCCCTAGCGGTATTCAGCTTGTTATGGGGTCGTGTATATCAAGACGAAGCTTTCTGCATGCATACGCCAAGTGTGGTGATTTTTTGAGTTTGTCATGTGGGCAGCTTGGCGGAGTCTAGCGGTCTCGTGTTTCTTGTTGAGTATGTTCATTTTTGGACGTTGCTTCGTCTTGTTGGTGTTTACACCAAAGTTTGGGATAGGCCACGACCTGTTTTCAATCCCAAGTGGTGACATTTATTTTGTGCCTCGTGTCAGATTGAAGGGTACTTCTCCGACATCAAATCTTGGGGCCAGGCGATATAGCTGAGAGGTTTCCGGCGGTTCCCTGGGCCAAGATTTTTCGATCCTGAAGGATGCTCGGTTCTTGTCCGTCTAATGAAACGGTCGGCAGTGACTGGAGAGAACGTGGCTCCTCCTGGGGTGACGGGGGGTGACCCCATGGCGTCTATGCCCCGTTGACCGGGTGGCTGATAGCTGTTGGTCAGAGTCGTGGCATGTTGGTTTCGAGAAGGTATGAGAACCTGGTATCCTAGGTATTCTTCAGCAACATTTTCTGGGCTCTCGATCGCGTCTCTGTACGCGTTGGGCCGACATGCTTCTAGGTGAGGCGTCCTTCTGGAGACGGCTCTCAGGCCTGCTCGTGCTCTGGTTTTGCTTGCCTGATTCCTTTCTAAGGACAAGTGTCTTTTTTTTCCTGGCTATGATTTCCCTATTACGAATTGCGCAACCATGGTGCTGACCATTTTGTCATCTGGAAGATCGCTTGTAAGAGACTCATGCAAGAAGTGACCCAACGAATATTTGAGCCGATTGGAGATTTATGTGGCATTGGTGATCTGTTTTTTGTTGATGACTCTTCCCCGGAGGGCATCAGTCGGTATCTTCTTGATTCGGTGGTCGAAGGATGCTGAGGGAACCTGTTTGGAGCGTTGGTACTTGCGACTTCCTCTCGGGGGTGTGTTTGACCTTTAAGTCCCCACTAAATCGTGTCAATTCTTACTCCTTGTTTTGGTATCTTTCGCCCTTCTGATCTTTGACCCTATGGGTAACATCAACCCCGTTAGTGGTAGATAGAGATTCACCGAGGGTCGTAGAGTGTTCTACTATGACTTCGTGTGCCTGGAAAAGGCCTTTTCTATGTCCTTTGTTTGTTGTTTTGTTCTCAATGAGGGGATTTTGAATCTTGCTCTGAGGCGAGGTAACTTCTACTTGGTCATTCAAGGATTGGCCTTCCACCTCCTTGATAATGAACTCGTATGGACATGGCGTCATTTGCTTTTTTACTGGGGTCTAAGAAGTTCTTTTGGTGTCGCAGAGCAACATTGTCTCACTCAGGTCAGGGTAGCTAACGTGTTTCCTCTACAACATGTTGTGCTTTCTTGCCACCATTCGGTTTGCGACCTCGTAGGGAGATTGATTCTAGGGGTGCTTGTACCTACTAACCTTACGGCTTCAAGCTTTTCTATCTTGCTCTTTTCGCCTAGTTGCCCCACTTTTTGTTCTTTAATTGAGGTTCATGCTAGCTCTGAGGCAGCGAGGGTCTGATAGCGACAGCGTACACGTAGGCGAGTGGAAATGATAGTGGCTGATCTAGTGATCGTGTAAAACTTCACAGTGTTGTTGATCGTCGATGGTATGGCCCGCAGTTTGAAGAGCGTCGGTCGCCAGAGCAGGACATCATGCTCTGTCGGGATGTGTTCAATTGAAAACATTATTTTGCGTGTGACCTTGTCTCTTCTGTCATTAACTAGTTATAGTAAGAGGGAGATGTATAGTACCCTACGAGTAGGCCGACGGTCGGAGGTGTTAAACCTTCATTCCAGGAGGTTGGCAATTGCTGGAAACAGTGCTCGTAAAGGATGTTGGTACCACTGTCGTTGTCTATATAGACACGGTTGATTTGTATTTGGCGTATGCATGCAGTTATCAGGAGTGGATCCCTTGCGTTCCAGCCTGACATTCTTGGATCTTCTGAAGAAAAACTAATATTGAGGATGTTTTAGGCGGTACCTCAATGTCATCGTCTGTTTCGCAACACTCACTTCTCTTGTGGGGTCTCGTGACGGTGAGGATTTCCTCCTTAACTTGGCGCTTTTCGGCATCCTTCCGAGCTCGAGTTTTTCACTGGTCAACGTCGAACTTGGATGTCAAGTCCCTTGCGATGTCGGAGTGGACGCCTGTTAGCTGGTTTTGTTCTACTTCTTTCCTTAGCACCGTGCACTCGTCGGTGTTGTGAGTTTTGTTCTTGTGATACTCACATTACTTCTCTTTCTCTTTGTCCTCCTTTTGAGGTGCTTTCTCAATGGCAAGCACCTCAGTTCGATGGCTCCGGAGCTCATCTTTACCAAACGGACGAAATCTGCGGGATGGGTGCCTCGAGTGTCGGTTGTGCTTGTCATGGCTCCTGTCATGCCAGTCTCGGATGTTGGGGCTTAAGTGGGAGTTTGCTTCTTCTTGCTTGCTGTACACGTTTGTAATGGACTTTAGGTTGGCTTCCTTCCTTTCCTCACCTTTGATATGTTTGAGGTATTTCTCGACTCTGTATTTGAGCTTGTCTCTTGACTGAGGTACCGTCCCTTGCATATTCTTTGACAAAGGGTCGGGGAGTAGACCTTGGGTGAAGGCGCCAGTTACAAGGAACTCTTCATATCCCGGGACGTTGAGCTTCGCCAAAGTGAATCTATCGTAATATGCCCGTATTGACTCTCCTTCTTTTTTCTTGCATGCCATTATGGAGTTCACATCTACTTTCCCCTTCGTTAGTTGCATGAAATTGTTGAGGAAAAGGTATCGTAACTGCTCGAAACTCGAGATGCTGCCCAGTCGCAGTGCCTTGAACCACTTTCTGGCGTTTCCTGATAACATAACAGGGAGATATATGAACCGCTTGTCCATCCTCAGCGATGTCATCATCTACTCATAGGTGTCAATATTCTCATCGGTGTCGGTTGTACCGTCATACGTGGGGATGTTTGGTATCATCGCTGAGTGTTGGATCTTATACTGCAAGAGCTTTTGGCAAAAAGTAGAGCTGGTGCTTCTCACTGGGTTTTCCATGCATGATTACGGAAAACCACTATACATCATAAATTTTTCAGCTTAGTATGGGTTCCCGTACGGTTAGTTGTACATCGCTGCTTATGAGATGTATGGTTGGTTCTGGGGGCTCGATTACATGCTCCGTTGTGGTTGTGAACCCGATTCCAGCTGCCGGAGCATGTTTGGATTTGACCCTGAGGCTGCTGATCATAGGCATTGAGTTGTTGCTTCGATGACAAGTTGGGGTTAGATTCTTGCAACGGTGGTGTTTGTGGGACGGATCTATGCGACTACTGGAAACAAGGGTTGAACATCAGAGGTTGTTGAGTGAAAAGCGGAATGTGCGATATTCCTGCTACTAGAGAGAACTGATAGGTTGACATTGGGTATTGAGTGGAGGACAATATGGTCCCTGAGGTCGTATCAAGGTTGTGTAACTCTGAGTATACACCCGGATGAAGCCAAATGTTTTGATATGTTCTCCGAGCTTAACACCGTTTGAGGATAACTTTGTCTGGATTAAGCATGAGAATCCCAACAAAGAAAGAACCAACGTCAGCCGTCGTCTGGGAGGTGGTCCCGAAACGAGGCTCCGACAGTCTAGTCCATAATTGGATGAGAGAATTAGGGTTTAGTTTAAGGTAGTTAATGAGACGATCCCTTCATCTGGAGAAGGAGGGTTTCTTTTATTCCTATTGCCATGGGAGCATGTTTCCGACAATACCTTTTGTCTTGTTTGGGCCGACAGGACTTGGAGGCGTTCTATTGGCGGATCGTGCACCACTAGCGGTTATTTGCTATTGATGCAGATCTACCGAAGGGCAGCGCTCTGAGCGCTACACCTGTCGCCCTGGGAAGTGGTTAGTACTGTTTTGGCTTGCTATAGACCGGAGTTTCTAGTTCTGAGTTGGACCTTGGCGCTAGAGCGTCGGGTTCTGAGTGTGAGACCGTGAGGGCGAGGGTCTGGGCCTATCACTTATGTTGGTTAGTGACCGTCAGCTAGGTTGTCATTTAGATAATCGTCTCGTTATTTTTAACGTATTCCTAGAAGTATACGTTAACAATTACTCATTTAATTGTTGACTTGGGATAAAATTGGGGCCAAATTAGAATCCTTTGATGTAATTGTTCATTCAATTAGGGGTGTTTGAGATTGTTTATTTAATAAACAATTTTTGATAAAAGTGTTTATTAGCTTATGTGATGACAAAGTAAGTTCTTAAAAAAAAATTCAGATTAACTTATATACAGGCAAAAAAAACTATAAGTTGATTAGTCATTTTTTTAAAGTTTTTATCTGTTTGGATTATCTTAAATACAAAAAAAAAAAAAAAAAAAAAGAAAAGAAGAAGAAGACATGTTTTCATGTTTAAAAGTATTTAGTATTTTTACATATAAAACTTTATGTAAAAAGATTAAGTTATAAGTTAAAAATAGTAGGCTTTAATGAGGATATTATAGTCTTTTCATTTTTATAAGTCATAATCTGTTTTAAAAAGTCAAAAAAATTATTACTTATGACACTTATTAGTTTTAAAACATTTTTTTAGACTTATTGAGTTTTTTAAAATCTAATAAATCAATATGTTATTTTCAAAGTCAATCCCAAACACCCCGTTAGTTAATTGAGATTATATATGTTGTGGATGAACGATTATGACACACCTAACTTGTTGATATTTTTGCAGAGTTTCTTGTCATGACAGCAGTGATGGATAACTTGATTTAATTAGTTTATTGTTTGACTAACTAAAGGTCATCAATGTTGAATAATGGTATTATTTCAGTTAGTAATTTATTGCTTAATTGACTAAAGAGTCATCGGTTAACATACAATTGCTTGCTGATGGTGTTAACTGTTAAAGTCATTGATCGGTCATCAAGCGGTGGCGGATCCAGGGGTTTCCCCTGATGCCCCGAGTCACTATTCCATTTCAGCTTATAATTTTTTTTTGTAATAAAATGCAACTACTAAAAAATATTTATATCTATTAGTATACGTTGAGTGAAAAAAATTGTTGCCAATGTTACTGTATATTCCTACGTCTACCCCTCATATCAAGTGGGAAAGTCTCTCGTCTCTACTTTAGTTTCTTAACCTGTGAAGTCAAAATGATGGCAATGGATGAAATGTTGGGTCGCGTTATATTGGTCTATGGCTGACTATGGCTGATTGTTAAGAAAATAAGGATTGCCTTAAGAGATTTTTGCGCATGGTTAATTTGTAAGGCTTGAACTTTGAACAGCCTTGAGCCGATACTGATATAAAATATTCTATCCATATACCAATTGTGAAATTTGAATTAACGTTAAATTTAAATCCATGAAAAAATAAAAGTCAACTATTTTTCCTTGACATGCAACTTTATTTATTATCTTCATATCTCAGGACTCAGATACTGTATCCTAACGCTGATATATGATCTTCATGATCACCCAAGAGTTGGCTTTATTATTGTCAACTATCCAGTCATAATAAGTTTTGGATAATCAGTGTTGATCATATCTTTAAAGGCTTTTAATTTCCACTCTTCAAACCTTAAATTGTGTTGTGAAATCTTCTATCGGCATTAAAAACCTTGTATTTATTATTCTATATGGGTTATACTGATCATCAACCTAGAGCTTAAAATTAATCGAAATCTCTATATTAGACCATAATCCATTACACGTGGGATGCTGGTTGGAGGATGATAATGCAATGGCCACGCAATTATAAAATAAGTTAATCTGATACCATATGGTTTTTTTAATTAAACTCTTGTTCGGATGCGTTATTTTAAATTATTTGGGGGTTAATAAACTTTGTTTGCCAGTTTGGTTGGAAACAACTCAGATTTCTTGGCCATTTGGTTCAAGACAAGAAAATCATACCGACACCAACTTCAATCCTTCATTTAACGTGTACTGTATCGTTTTAGCAATGTGTTTACTTTTGTTTTTTGTTTTTGTTTTTTTTTTCATTTTTAATGGTTTTTTTATTGTACTGAAATTTAACAAATACATATTATTTATGTAAGAATAATATAAAACAATACTAACACATATTTATTCTTTTAATTTTTTAATAAAATATCGTAAATATATAATAATTGTTTTCGTTTTAGACACATTATTTAGCTTTGTTCGTTTTTTCAGCAATTTTTATATATGAGAAACCGAACATACATGCACAAATCGAATTTTTATATAAACCAAAGATTAAACCGTTGGTTTTTCAAAATGGTTTAGTCTTTCGATCTTGAGTTTTTTTTGTTGGTGTGATTTTGAATTTTTTGCACACTCTTACTAACCACAAACTATATTTTTCCTTTAATCACAAGACACCCAACGACCGAAATCCCCCATGAAGTTGATCACAATGGTTTTACAGTTCATAGAAAATATCATTATTCATTTTCCTGGTATGTCGGATTTGCAAAACTCGTTAATATTAAAGCATTCAAATTCAAATTGGTTTGTTTTTCAATCTATGTCAATCGATTTAAACTCATTGTTCAATTCGGTGGACTCGTCATGAGTCAAGCATCAAATATGCATTTCTAGGGATGTAAATGATGTTATGGTTGTAATATCTATTAGCATTTTTCTCGTTTAGGCCATATTTGACTCTTTAGTCATATCGTTAGGTTTAACTTTGTAAGATTTCCTATTTGTATTGTCTTTCTTTTTTATTGTAATTGTACTCTCTTTTATGATTCAATAATGAAACCCTAGCACATTTTGTTCATTAGTTTACATGTTGATACCCCTCTAGAGATTAATGTCAAGTATTCTCCAACTGTCCATGTTCCTTGTCAGATCCGAGTCTTTATCGTACAATGCAATTCATTTGGCTAGCCAGTTTCTCACTGCTCCTTCCACGGTTCATTGGGGAGTTGTTCTTTGTATTTTGAGATATCTTCGTGGTACTCAGTTTCGCAGTCTGATGTTTCCTTCCACTTTCTCTCTTGAGTTGTGTGCCTATATTGATGCTGAATGGGATAGCAAATTTATGATCACATGTCTTGGAGATTCGTTGATTTCATGGAAGATTAAGAAACAAGATATTGTCTCTCGATCATCTATAAAATCTGAGTATCGAGCTATGGTTGTTGTAACTTGTGAGATTGTGTGGTTACGATTACTTCTTGCAGACATGAGTGTTCATATTTTTCAGCCTACTCCTTTGCATTGTGCCAACGATAGTGAGATAATGATTGCCAAGAATTCGGTGTATCATGAGTGAACAAAACATATTGAGATTGATTATAAATTCACTTGTCACCACTTTCAGAAGGGGATATTTCTGTTCTTTGTGTTCCATCCACAATGTTGATTGTTGAAATATTCACGAAAGCCTTGACTGCTCCTCGTTATCATTTTTTTACTGACAAACTCTCATTGCTTGTTGTTGTCACAGTATGTGTTTGAGGGAGGATATTAGCATAATAAAGTTATTAGGCCTTTTCTGGTCTGGCCCTGTCTAGCCCTTTAGCCATATAGCTAGGTTTAACCATTTTAGCTTTTCTATTTATATTGTTTTTCTCTTTTATTATATATATCCTCTCTTCTACCATTCAACAATGAAACCCAACATATTTTGTTTATTATTTTACAATATCTAAACTAAGAAAATAGTTGAAAGATAAGGATGCTCTAAATAAGCCGATAATTTATAATTAATTTAATTTTAAATAAAACCTTTTTATGAAAACAATAGTGCTCGACTAAGGCAAATTGAACAACAACGATCACATGGCCTTGTCGTGTGTGATTAGCTACATGATCAAATTATTTGTTCAAAAAAAAATCCACAATGTAAATGTAACACTCGTTTTCTAGATATGTTTATGCATTGAGTTATTTATTTGAAGTCTTAGTTTTTGGGGAATTCATCGGGTCGCGGCACAATGTTTGTTAATCGCGACGCGGCCACGTCACTTACAAATGTGACGCGGTTAGGAAACATGGTCACGGTGCGATGCGGCTGGGAATGCAAACCCCAATCCCCATGTTTTGGTCCCTATTTAAAGGTTCTAATCCCTAGAGTTTGTCATTTTGAGCAACCTTATTCTCGGAACACATCCCCCCATCCTAACCCTAGCCCTCATTGTTAGTTTGTGTGATTTGGTGTCCATTTTTATGAAGATCAATGGATAAGAATGTTAGTGGTGGTGTTTGGTGTGTGATTCCTTAGAGATTCAGCAAGCCAATCTTCTTTTGTACCTTTTGTGAGTTTAAAGTTTCAACATTTATCTTTCTTTTGTATATAACTAGGTTTTTCTTGAGGTTGTGGTCATTTAACCTCATGATTCTTAGAGTTAGAGTGACTCTAAAATCCTAGAACCATTTAGGGTTGTTTTCTGGACCCTTGAGTATGATAAAGTTGAGTTCTTGCACTCATTCAATTCTGTGCATGAACCCTTGGTCATTTTGGTAATTTATAAAGTTAGGGTTTTTGATCTAAGTAAATTGTTTATCCATGCAAAGCTCTAGAAGAATCAACTACGAGCTTTTAAGATCTTTACATTAAGGATTAAGATCATAATGGATTAAGATTTTTAGATGTACATCACAACGTGATGTTTGTGCATGCCGCGATGAGCAATCATAAATGTCTTGGCGTTTAGTGGTCGCGGCGAGACTATGACGCTGGTCGCAACATGAGTGTTAGTTGACTGTTGACCATTAACTTTGACCAATTGGTTGTTAACCATTAACCGTTGATTATTTGAGTAGTTTGACTTTTAGTTAAATTGGTGGTTTTGAGCGGTAGACTGAATGTAGTTGATTCTTCAGTACTCCGAGTAGTTGGGATTCAACTCTTATTCAGGTGAGTTTTGTCACTATACTATGTAGGACACCATTTCTCGATGTATACTATATTATCTTTGTGACTTTTGCATAAAAGACTATTGTGGTACCATAACACCAATATTAAAGACTATGGTGGTACCATAACACCAATATGAAAGACTATGGTGAGACCATAGCAGGAAATACTACAGTGGTACTGCAGTAACAAAAGTGAGTGTAAGACTATGAAGGTTTCATAGCATTCACACAAGTATGTTGTATTTTGGGGAACTCACTAAGCTTTGTGCTTATTAGTTTAAGTTTAAAATGTTTCAGTTTGTTCTGGAAGCAATGGGAAGGGTGTAGCTTGATTGCATTGCATCGGTTGATATAGTCTAGAGACTTCTGCATATTTGATTTTTACTACCTTATGACTTTGATTTTGATTATGGGTTTTCAAACTTGAACACATGGTTAGTTATCTATTTTGAGATTGAAATCGGAATGATTACTTTTAAATTTAAAATAAAAAAAGATAGGTTTGAAATTTGGGATGTTACAAGTTGTCAGAGCCTTGGTTGGAGGCATTCAGACTAGAACGATGTGTGTCTAAACTCAAACTGAGGACTGGGAGATCCTTTTATAAAAAAAAGTGTTTTCTAAAAAGTTTTTATAAAAGAAAAGGATGTGATGTGTGCGATTAGCCGGTGCTCAAGTAAGTGATTCCCATAATATCTATACATGTTTTATATGCTAGTTATGTTATAGTATGAATTGCATGCTAGAAGTTAAGCTGCAGATCTTCTTAGGATTACATGCTAGAATCCCTGCTTAGGGGAGATGCCTTCTTATACATGTTATGTGTCTGCTATGTGTTTTTTAAGGTTTATGCTAATATTGATGAATTGTTGAGTGATTACTTTGGAGTTGTACATGATTAGGACTAGATAGCCTTAGAATTATTTATTCAACTTTATTGTTTGTTCGTGTTTGATGAAGGCCTTATGGTAGAGACATCTATTCAAACAATTATCTTATATTTGGTTATGTACGACTTGCATTCATGAGGCAACTTATTGATGTTATCAGATACCTTTCTGGTACACAAGTAGAGGGGCAAATCCTATGAATGCATAGGAAGTATCTTAGTGAAGGTGTTTAGGAATACGCTCGTATGATAGGACGTCTAGTAGTGGTTGTATGGAATAAACTTAGGAGCTTTTGTATGATTATTGTGACAGTTATATATAGGTGTGGAAGGTAGTATGGGACCATACTACCAGAAACATCAGATATATACTTGAATCAGGGAGAGTCTCAAGGATTCTGAGGGGCTCGTAGTTTTGAAAATAGTGTAGGATAGCACTATGAGGTTGTTTTAACCTTTTTGTTATATTTTTTTTTCCAGAATGGTGGTTACTCATCAAGGAGGTGGTTCTGGTTCTGGATCGGGTGATGTTGAGTTGTGCGACTTGATCGATGTAAAGGTTTTGATGGTCATTTTAGAGTATTTGCCTGATATGTTTAGCACGGTTAAGGATGAGTTGATCGTGATGATTGGTGAGTGGTTTAAGACCATTCGGGCTGATTTGGTGGCTAGCAGGCTCTGAGCTCGTGAGGTCACCTTCTGTGACTTCTAAACTTGTCATCCTCCCGAGTTTGCTGGGAAGAAGGACCTGATTATGAGTATGAGGTGGATCATCGATGTTGAGAGTGAATTTCAAACTAGTTTTTACCACGATGTGGAAAGGTTAGGTTTTCTAAGAACCTTCTAAGAGACGTGCTAGAGACTAGTGGGGTCTGATTGTTCAGACTATGGATCTGACTAATCTTGAGGATATGACTTGGGCTAATTTAACTAGCAGGTTAAGGAGTAAGTATATACCTCCTGTTAAAGTTGATAGGGTGTCTCGTGAGTTTTTTTTTCTCTTGAGGAGTCAACGGAGTAGGTATTAGAGTGTGAGTCCTGAATTCTACTACATATCAATCGGATTCACTTTGATGGTGCGGAATCCCAATCAAAGTGTATAATGCAATATATAAGATGAATAAGAACAAGATAATTAATCTTCAATGCACACTATTATAGATGAATAGTCGGGTACATAAGATTCTTGATTACACTTGGATTTCTCTCTAGATCACGTCCTTAGCATATGGCAGCCCCCAAAATGTCCCACCCCCTTTACAAGGCTCAAATGACACTATTTATACCTAGACCTAATAACCAAGGCCCATCCCAAAACCCAAACAAAACAATATAAGGCCTAACCGAAATCACATGTGATTTTTGTCCAAACAACACCAAAACATGTTGTTTTCGGTCCTAGACCGAGAACTCTAATATCTTATGAAAAGAAAAGTATAAACCACAATTTATGACCTAACATAGAGATCACTGAAAAATTCATGGAGCGATACCTATTTTTTTCTGGATTACGCTTTGACCGAGGACATAAAGATGACTTGGTATTGTGATATGTTGAGCGGTGGATACAAAATTTTTTAGCATTGCCAGATCCATGACTATAGGGGAGTTGATTGAGGTGGCCCAAAAATAGAAAATGGAGCTCGAGACACAACAACGTAAGAGGAATCTAGCGCCAGTTCAGGCGTTAACAGCAGCACCGAAGAAGTTCCAGACTTCTGATTCACGTTCTAGGAGTCAGCTTAGACATGGGCGATATGGAAAATGTGGTAAGAAGCACGATGGGGTTTGTCGTGTAATTGGGTCTATTTTTTTCAAGTGTGGTCATACGGTACATTTCAAATGGGACTACAAGCAGGGGCGACTATCATATGTTTCCACTACAACTAGATTGGCCACAAGAAGGTCGATTGTCCGAATTTATCTGGTAGAGCGGAGAAGGCTCCTGCTCAAGCCACCTTGGGGATTAGTGGTGGTTGTACGGTCAAGGTGGAGGCCCTTGTGGTTAGGAGCCGAACTTTTTAGTTGACAACGGAGGAGGCTAGACCAGCACCAGATGTCATTACTAGTATGTATTTTCTGTATTATTTTATGTTGATTTTCCTTTTATGTGTTTATTATTGTGATTGTGATTAGGTTTCCTCCTAGTTAGTTTTATGCTTGCTTTTGTATTGTTTGATCCAGGATCTAGCCTGTTGTTTGTATCCCTTACATTCAACAACAATTTTGATGTTGCCCTGGGAGCGTTGGACCGCCTTTCGGTGGTGGAGATTATTGATGATCGAACAGTTAGAGCATCGGGGTTTATCATGATTGCGTCTTGCAGATCTTCAAGTGAAGTTCCCGATCGATATTGTTCCTATTCCTATGGGAGAGATGTGTGGTATAGTGGGTATGTATTAATGATCTGATTTAGTGCTCTGATTGACTGCGAGCGTCAGTTAGTGTAACTTCGAACCCCAAGTGGGGGATAACTAATTATTTAGGGAGAGGGCGTACGGAGCAGCCTGCCATTTTGTTTAGTTGCAAGGGCTAAGAGGTATTTGTAGCATGGTTGTACCAGATTTTTAGCATATGTTGTGGATACTCAGGTTGAGAAGAAGAAGACCATCTCTGATGTGCCAGTGGTTCAGGATTTTCCCGATATGTTTCCCTAGGATTTTCCGGGAGTACCTCCTTTGAGGCAGGTTGAGCTTATGATTGATTTAGTTCTAGGTGTGGCTCCAATAGCAAGGCACCTTATGGTCTTGGACCTCTAGAGATGTAGGATTTGTCCACCCAACTTCAAGAGCGGTTGGACAAGGAGTTTATTCGGCCGAGCAGTTCGCCTTGGATAACACCAATGTTATTTCTTAAGAAGACGGATGGGTCACACCTGATGTGCATTGATTATGGAGAACTTAATAACCTCACGGTGAAGAATCGTTATCCATTATCGATGATCGATGATTTATTTGATTAACTTCATGGCACATCTTGGTTTTCTAAGATTGATATTGATCTAGGTACCATAAAATGTATGTGAGGGAGGAGGATATATTAAAGAAAAATTTTAGAACCCATTATGGCCATTATGATTTTGTAGTGATGTCGTTCGAGCTCACCAATATATATATCATGTTCATGGATCTCATGAACCGGGTATACATGCCTATGATCGATAAGTCTATGATCGTATTTATTGATGATAGCTTAGTCTTTTCTAAGACTAGGGAGAAACATGAGCACATACGGGTGGTTCTTAAGATTTTAAGAGAGAGGCTATAAGTCAAATTCTCCAAATGCGAGTTTTGGTTGTGCGAGGTTTAGTTTTTGGGACACATCGTCAACCAGAATGGTATCTTGGTCGATCCGGCCAAGATTGAGGTCTCTAAGAGTTCCTCTTGGATTAGGAGTTTTAAGTTTGGTTGGGTATAACATGATCTTTATTCAGGATTTTTCAAAGGTAGTGGTTCCCTTGACACATTTGACAAAGAAGAGTATTGCTTTCAGATTGGGTGAGGAGTAGTAGGTAGCTTTTGAGACACTGGGACAAAAATTATGTGAGAGACCAGTTTTCACTTTACCCGAGGGTGTGGAGGATATGGTATTTTATTGTGATGTTACTCATGCATCGAGGTCGGTTGATTTCTTATGCTTCAAGATAGTTGAAACCTCATGAGGTTAAGTATCTGACTCATGAATTGAAGTTAGGGGCATTGGTTTTTTCCTTCAATATTTTGCATCACTATTTGTATGGGGTCTATTGTACCATCTACACAAACCATAAGAATTTAAGATATTTGATGGACCAGCCAAATCTGAATATGAGGCAGTGTGGTTTGTTGTTCAATGTTTAATTATGAACGTTGTTACTCTATTATTGGAAATGATTAAGGAAGCGAAGGTAGAGGAAATCGAGGAGGAGAACCGAACAAGCAAGAGTGTATTTGGTTAAGTTTCAACATTTGATATTGATAGTTGTGGTTTGTTGACTCTACACAGTAGAGTCTGGGTTTCGTATTTAGGTAGGGTCTGATAGACATTGATGGAGGCCTATAAATCCAAGTTTCGATTTATCCAGGGGATACAAAGATGTATAAAGATTTGAGGCATGAGTATCGGTGCTCATGCATGAAGCGGGATGTGGCTTGGTATGTTGAGAGATGTTTGACCTGTAGGAAGGTCAAAGCCGAGCATCAATGACCTCATAACAGGTTATAGCCTTTGGATATCCTGCTATGTAAGTGGAAGCATATCATCATGAATTTATTACCAAGATACCGAAGACGACGCATGGTTCAGATGATATTTGGGTCATCATGGATTGGGTGACCAAGAGTACTTATTTTACTGCTATATATGATAGTTCCACAGCTAAGAAGGTGGCTAATATGTACATTCGAGAAATAGTTTATCGTCATGGCATGCCATTTTCTATGGTTTTGGACATACATGTGAGGTTTACTTCGTGGTTTTGAAGCATTTTCATGAAGATCTGGGCATGTGACTCCACTTCAGTAGATCATTTCATCCTCAGAATGATAGAAAGAGTGAGAGGGCGATTTAGACTCTTGATGATATGTTGAGAGCTTGTGTTATTGATTTAGATGGAAGTTGGGATTCTTATCTTCCTTTGGCAGATTTTTCCTACAACAATAGTTTCTACTCGAGCATTGGTATGCCTCTTTTTGAGTTGTTTTATGGGAGGAAGTATTGAATCCTAATTTTTTAAGGAGAGGTTAGTCAGAGAGTTATAGGGAGAAATGATGTTGTGCTCAATACTATCAAGCTTATTCAGCGAGTTCGTGAGAGACTTTAGATAATAGAGAGTCGACAGAAAAGTTGTACCGATAGGTTTCGTTCTGAGTTAGTGTTTCATGTGGGAGATATGATAGTGTTAAAAGTTTCTCCATGGAAAGGTGTCATTTATTTTCATAAGAGGGGCAAGCTCGGCCCTAGGTTTATTGAACCATTTTTATTCTTGCTCGTGTGGGCAAGGTTGCCTATCGTTTAGATATGCTTGAAGAACTCAACCATATCCATAGAACTTTCCATGTCTCTTAGTTGAGGAAGTGTGCCACAGACAAGACATCTTTAGTGCCACTGGATGATATACAGATCGATGATCGTTTAAAATACGTTGAGAGACCAGTTACGATTTTGGAAAGAAAGATGAAGACCTTGCACAACAAGGTTATTGGGTGGGTGAATGTGCAATGGCAACACCGTAAAGGTTCTGAGTGGACGTAGGAACCTGAGGAGGAGATGCGCCAACATTATCCAGAGTTGTTTTGCAGAGACATATTTAAAGGAGGAAATGTAGTCCAAGTAAGGGAGATTTGTAACACCCATTTTCCATGTATGATTGTGGATTGAGTTATTTATTTGAAGTCTTAGTTTCTTAGGAATTCTTTGGGCCGCGATCTGATGCTTGTTAATTACGATGCAGCAAGGTCATTTAAAAATGTGATGCAGTCGAGAATTCTGGTCGCGACATAGTGCGGTTGGGAATGCAAACCCTAATCCATGGATTTTGGGCCATATTTAAAGGCTCTAATCCCTAGGGTTTTCCATTTTGAGCAGCCTCCTTCTATGAAAACGTCCCTTCATCCTAACCCTATCCCCTATTGTTAGATTGTGTGATCCAGTGTCCATTTTTATAAAGATCAAGCGAGACAAAAGCTAGAGGTGGTGTTTGGTATATGATTCCTTGGAGATCCAACAAGCCAATATTCTTTTGGATCTTTTCTGAGTATAAAGCTTGAACCTTTATGTTTCTTTTGTATAGATTTATATTGTTCTTGAGGTTGTGATTCTTTCACTTCATGATTCTTAGAGTTGGAGTGACTGCATAATCCTAGAACCATTTAGCGTTGTTTTTTTTACCCTTGAGTATGATAAAGTTGAGTGCGTGCACACATTCCAAGCTATGCATAAATCCTTGGTCATTTAGAAAGTTACGGTTTAGATCTAAGTAGATTGGACCTGGGAAATGGATAAAGATGGAAACTTTATCCAATTGGAAATTTTAACCATGCAAATCTCTAGAAGAATCGAATTTGAGCTTTTAAGCTCTAGACATTAAGGATTAAGAGTTTAATTGGTTAAGTTGTTTGAACGTATGTCGCGATGCGGTGTTTGCGCATGTTGTGATGTGAGTCGCAATTAGAAATCACGACTATCTTGGCATTTAGTGGCGGCGTCGCGGACAAAGGGTTGATCGCAACGCGAGTGCCAGTTAACCATTGACTGTTGACTTTGACCTGTTGAATAAATACTTTTTTACCAGTTAACCGTATACTTTTTTACCAGTTGAATTTTGGTCAAATTGGATGTTTTGAGTTATAGACCAAGGTTTAGCCTTTGATTGGCTTAGGTAGTTCATGTAGCTGATTCTTCACGACTTCGAGTAATTGGTATTCAACTATTTGATTCAGGTGAGTTTCTTCAATATACTATGTATGACACTAGGTGTCGATGTATGTTAGATTGTCTTTGTGACTTTTGCATGAAAGAATATGGTGGTATCATAGCACTTGTATGTAAGACTATGATGGTACCATAACAGATGCATAAAAGACTATAGTGAGACCATAACAGGAAAGACTATAGTGGTACTACATCGGTGAAAGTGAATGTAAGACTATGATGGTATCATAGCATTCACATAAGTATGTCGAATTTTGGCAAACTCGCTAAGCTTTTTACTTACTAGTTTAAATTTAAAATGTTCCAAGTTCTTCTGGAAGCAAGAGGAAGGTCGCGACTTAATTGCATTGCATTCGCTAATATATTTTAGAGACTTCCACATATTTGATTTTTACTACCTTTATGACTTAGATTCTAATTATGGTTTGTCAAACTTGAACAAGTGGTTATTTATCGATTTTGAGATTGAAATTGGAATGATTACTTTTAAATTAAAAATGAAAAAAATGTGTTTGAAATATAGGATGTTGCAGTAAAATGACATTTAACGAAACTGACAAAAAAAATACAAACAATTAGATAATAAATTTTAAACTAATTAAAAAATGCATTGTAATATTAAAAAAAGTTACACTCAATTTTGGATTTGAGGAATCATTGTTTTTGGATTTTCCTCTGTAATACACAAAGTTTTTCATCATAGTATAGATGACATCATCACTTATAATATCTAAAGGAGTCAAGGAAATTATTTGTTATAATAATAATAATGTGGTAAACACTATAATAACATATTAGTTTTAATGTAAATATTTTTAAGAGTAGTTGCATTAACCAATAAATATTTTGTTTGATTGACTTTTGAGATGATGGATTCGTATGTGGAAAAGAAAAATCCATAAAGTGAACCTTGAAAATCAAAGCACATGGAAATCTTGGTTGTATAATACAGAATGCATTTATAAGGATTATCTCCATAGTTATAGTTTCCTTCATTTCAACTACCATTGGATTTGTAATGTAAAGATCAGAACCTTCTACAAGAGTGTACTCAAACTTTGTAACGCACTTACATACAACATTATCATATTCAGTTTTCTATACAACTATACACTAGATTAAGGCAACAAAAGCATTCAAAATTCATCCTAAATTTACATGCACCCTAGGATCTAAGTTTTACTATTATAGCAACCACTACAAGAAAAAAGCGATTTTTCTACGGAAGGAATCCGTTGTCAAAAGCTGAAATTCCGTTGCAAAAGATGATTTGCTATGGAATTTGCAACGACCTATTTCCGTCCCTAAAAACACCGTAGCGAGGGTTTGAAATGGAAACGATACTTCCGTCACAAATGTGACAATGAAATGAAATCCGTGGTAGATGGTTTTCTGTCGTGTATTCCGTAGTAGGATTCCATCACACAATCTGTGGTAGTTATTCCATCACAAATTCCGTGGTGGTGATTCCCTAGCACCTTCCGTGGTGGTGAATCCCTAGTAAATTCCGTGGTGGTCATTCCCTAGTAAATTTCGTGCTGGTCATTCCCTCGCAAATTCCGTGGTGGTCATTCCCTAGCAAATTCTGTGGTGGTGAATCCCTACTAAATTCCATGGTGGTCATTCCCTAGTAAATTCCGTGGTGGTCATTCCGTAGCAACATCTGTGGTGGTGATTCTGTAGAAAATTATGTCGTGTTGAATCCCTAGCAAATTCCGTTTGATGACTTACTAGCAAATTCTGTGGTCATGAATCCCTAGCAATTTTCGTGGTGCATATTATATACCAGATTCCATATGGATCGATGGATAATTGATTTATAAATTATATCCAAATTATTTTGTAGTAATATATGAAAAACAAAAATAACAAAAAAATCAAAAGATTATATCATAAAATAAAACAATAATTATTTATTACATGGAAAAAGGAAAGTTGCTAATCTAAAATAAATACTCTACAATAAACATATATCAACACTTTATGACCTACTAGTGTTGTTGTTTTGTAAAGACATTAATAAGATCCATTGTCGTTTGAATTTTTTTTTCAAGATGCCCGACCCTTGCTTTGTTTTCTTCTTGTTGGGCGTTCATCATTTCTTTAAGCTCTTCGTTTTGTTGTTTTTGTTTAGCAACAAGCTCCCTCATTTCTTCTATTTCATCATTTTTTCCGGAATGTAAGATACATCCGTTTTACCGTTCCTATTGGGAACCGCCTTTGCAAAAGAGCCTAATCCATAAATCTTCTTTTTTTTATCATGACCACCAACAACATCATAAAATAGCTTGTCCTCCTCAAATTCAACACCTTCAGCTTTCAACTCTTCCCGTTTTTCTGTATAGGCCGCCTACAAAATAAAAATAATATAAGTTAAAAGATATCAAATTTATGAATGATATTATGGACTAGCTACAATATAAAAGTTTAACACTGAAATGAATATTACATGAATTTGTCTATCTTTTCATTTGTGAAAGTGACTCCATCGTGATTCTTCGTGTGTGTATACAGGAACAATTCACTATGGGGTGGATCACGTCCTAATTTCCTCTTCTGCATAAATACCATATAAAATGTCAAATATACAGATAAACATATAGAAACATTGATATGATGTACCATTAAAAAAATTACCAAATCAGAAGCTATCTTCAAATGACTTGCGGATCCAGTGTTATGTGTAGGTTTTGCTACTCCATCAGCCACACCGTTACGCCTATTTTTCTTGTTCTGCTCAGATTTTAGCTTGTATTCGTCTGTATTCCATTTTAATTTCCAGGAGTCCCAGACTTCCTGTGGAAGATGAGCTGGTTTAAAGCCATGTTTGTTTCTTTTTGGGCTCCGCATGTTGAAGAGATATTGACCATAACTTTGTGCCACTTTCCTTGCCCAAGCTTGCATCACCAGCGATTCTATTGTTTCATCCCAACAACATGTTTTCTACACATTAACAATATAAACATAAGTTTAAGTGTAAATGTTTACCAAACAACAATTTATCACATATAGTTAATTACCTGAAACTCCTCCCATTATAATTTGCGTATTTCTTTGGTTACTTTTCCCCAAATGTACCCTTGTGGATCTACTCTTTGTAAAAAGGACCGACTAATAAAGTGTGCACAAGGGCTTGGTGGCATGAGCCTGCAAGTAATCATGTGATGGTTTAAGTTTTGAATTGATATGTACGTATAAACGAAAAGGTTATACATAGAAAAAGTTGTAAGATATGATTGGTAACTCACGTTTTCTTCTAAACATGAACAGTTAAACGTCCATCTGGTCCACAACCTTCAGAGGAATTGTTTTCACCTTGTATATTTTCCACTACAGATCCATTCATGGTTGGTTGTGTTGGTGATGGGGTAGATTCTGGCATAAGTGTTGTTGATGGGGTATATTTTGGGGTAGTTGTTGGGATAGATGTAGATGTGGTAGTTCCTTTACTTAAGGAGGAAGTGGTAGTTATTGTAGTTGTAGATGTAGGTTTTGAGGTTGTGGTAGTAGATATAGGTGTTGATGATGTGGTAGTGGGTGTCGGTGTTGAGGATGGTTTAGATGATGTAGGTGCTGAAGTTTTAGTTATTGATGTAAGTGTTGAAGATTGTATTGTTCCCGTTTTTGAAGTTTTAGATGTATTTTCTAAGGACGGTGTGGATGTTGTAAGTGATGCCGAGGAAGTGGTAGTCATGGTTGATGTTAATGATTTAGGTTTAGGGGTTTTGTTGGTAGATGTTATAGGTGCATTGGATGTGGTTGTTGGTATTGGGAAGTCGATTTCTTCATCTTGAAATTGTCTGCTTATGAATTTTGAAGTTGAAATCCTGTTGCGTTTCATAACCTGTGGTGCAATGAATTTAGTTGGCTTCACACCGGATGCTCCTTTTGCTTTCGAGTTCGACATCTTTCTTGCTTAAAAATAAACAAAAAACTATAGTCAATATATACCAATGTATTAAAGAAGAAACTACTGATGAGAAGAGAGAACAAACAAACAATAAAAATAAATTATATATGAACGCATTACTATGTACGCATGCAGACTGTTGAATACAATCAAAACAATTTAATTGTAATTTTAGATGATAATAATCATGAAGATGATCAGAGAACAAGAAACGATCATCACGACAACAATAAATTATATAAAAATAAATTTTAGATGAATGACAACCTATATCGCCAAAGTCAGTGCACAAACGAATAATGAACAAAGATTTCGATCAATTAGCTGCCGGAGATGATGATTACAGAAAATGTAAACCCTATTTCTAATCAGTAAACTTACCCTACTATGCAGCCTAAACGTGTGTAGGTTGGAGGGAAAGGAATTGTGAAATATTTTGAAACTCCGCTAATGAAAAATTCGAACTGTGCTAATCAACGCTAAATATTTTTTACGTAATTCAAATTTCTTAAATTAGTTCCATATTGATAGATAGGGTATATACATATAACGTCAAGAAAGAACATAGACTAACGAGGTGTTCATAGCATAATTTTAATTTAAAATTATAAACGAGGATTAAACATTAATAAACTATACATGTTTATGTTGTTATGTTTAAACCAAAATTTATATATAAAAGACGTACGGTTAATGTCAATATATATGGTAGTTGCTTATGGTGTCATAGTATCACCCATGGATAACATATGGGTCATTGGTCAACATATGGTAGTTGCTTATGGTGACCATGGATGACATTTGGGTCATTGGTCAACATATGGTAGTTGCTTATGGTGACCATGGATGACATATGGGTCATTGGTCAACATGGTAGTTGCTTATGGTGTCCATGGATGACATATGGGTCATTGGTCAACATGGTAGATGCTTATGGTGTCCATGGATGACATATGGGTCATTGGTCAACATATGGTAGCTGCTTATGGTGACCATGGATGACATATGGGTCATTGGTCAACATGGTAGTTGCTTATGGTGTCCATGGATGACATATAGGTCATTGGTCAACATATGCTAGTTGCTTATGGTGACCATAGATGACATATGGGTCATTGGTCAACATGGTATTTGCTTATGGTGTCCATGGATGACATATGGGTCATTGGTCAACATTATAGTTGCTTATGGTGTCCATGGATGACATTTGGGTCATTGGTCAACATGGTAGTTGCTTATGGTGTCCATGGACGACATATGGGTCATTGGTCAACATATGGTAGTTGCTTATGGTGACCATGGATGACATATGGGTCATTGGTCAACATGGTAGTTGCTTATGGTGTCCATGGATGACATATAGGTCATTGGTAAACATGATAGTTGCTTATGGTGTCCATGGATGACATATCAGTCATTGGTCAACATATGGTAGTTGCTTATGGTGACCGTGGATGACATATGGGTCATTGGTCAACATGGTAGTTGCTTATGGTGTCCATGGATGACATATGGGTCATTGGTCAACATATGGTAGTTGCTTATGGTGTCCATGGATGACATATGGGTCATTGGTCAACATATGGTAGTTGCTTATGGTGTCCATGGATTACATATGGTTCATTGGTCAACATGGTAGTTGCTTATGGTGTCCATGGATGACATATGGGTCATTGGTCAACATATGGTAGTTGCTTATGGTGTCCATGGATGACATATGGGTCATTGGTAAACATATGGTAGTTGCTTATGGTGTCCATGGATGACATATGGGTCATTGGTCAACATATGGTAGTTGCTTATGGTGTCCATGGATGACATATGGGTCATTGGTCAACATGGTAGTTGCTTATGGTGTCCATGGATGACATATGGTTCATTGGTCAACATATGGTAGTTTCTTATGATGTCAATGGATGACATATGGGTCATTGTTGTTATGGTAAAATGTGGTAGTTGGTAGATTAAAAAGGCATATATCATTTGTGCTGGTTGTGTATTAAAATAGAAATTGATTTTTCTTTTAATTATGACTTTTGACAAAACTACCCTTACTAATTAAATATGAGTCATTGTATGTATGAGGACAATTTGGTCATTTTATAATGGAACATCTTCTAGGTGCCATAATGTTTTCCGACGAAACACGTTGTTTCAGTTCTTCAGTCTTATTTCGGTTACTTGCAAACAGCCCCAATATCAAAATTCCGACAGTCAAAAAACCCTAAAATCATTTTCGCAGAATCGTTATCTTAGTGAAGGTTTATTATTATGGAAGCCAATACTTCTTCGAAGATGCAATCAAGAAATCAAAGGAAATCGCTAACAGACATGCCATTGGAGGTGATGGAGAAAATAATAGTCGACTGGGGAAAAATTTCAGCAGTCGAGGCTTTCAGGATGAAGAGTGTGTAACTTTTGTCTTCGATCATTCTATTTCACAAGTGTATTTGAGTTGTCTTTACATTATGAAGCGAATATTTTGTTTCGTTTGCAGTTGCAGATTCTTCAACGAGGCAGGAAAAACGGATGAAGTAAATAAACATATGGAGTTAGATGGATTATGATTTCGTGGTTGGTCTGACCAGAAACATGCATATGTCAACAAATGCATAGAGATGAGAAACCCAAATATTCTGTTCAAGAATGGATTGGTACGTTGTTATATATATGCATAGTATTAATTAATTTGTTTCTTGTTTTGCATAACTTTAACTAGAAATTATTTGTTTAATGTTTTTTTTTCAGATGAACTTATTTTTCTTAGAAGCTGATCATGAAGGGAAAACGATGCTTGAAGAAGCATCTGCATTGGGACATTTGGATTCAACATTTGTCCTGAGAATGATGCTGATGGCTGAAGGGAGACATAGGAAGCAGGAAGCTTTGCACATGTTGAACAATGCTTACCACAGAGCAAAAGGTAAGTGGAATCTTAGAGCAACTTGTTCTAAGGTTCATCTCCACTTAAATAGAGAGAGGAGGAAACATGAACACTTCCATAGCTTCCATAGAACTTGTGCAATGCATAAGTCTATGATTAGTGTGCCAGACGCTTTTGTGAATGGATACAAATGGGTCTTTAGGTGTGAAATTTGTTTGTGGGATGCTTGTTTCGTTAGGTTTTCTAGGGAGTTTGGTATAATTTATGAGTAGTTTGTTGATATGTACTTTCATATTATGACAATTAATGCTATGTACATTCTTTTGGTTTAATATACGAATATATAGTAATTTACTTGATAAGTAATTACTTGATGTTGTTACATGATTAATAAATATGTTGTGTTGTTAATAAGGGACTAAAAGAGTAAAAGTTCGGAATGATGTTTGAATGATGTTTGAATAATGTTTGAATAATGTGTTTTGGACTTTAAATATTAGTGTTTATATTGTATTGTGATTATAGTTGTATGTAGCAAATGTTTGTTCTTTCCTAGTATCAAATACATATAAAATACAATAAAACAAACAAAATATGTTACCAATTCAAAAAAATATCATTCAAACCATTTCTTACCAATTTGGTTTAATATCAATACATGAATACATACGTTTAATTTGATTAAATGCTAATATGTATTAATTTGTAATTTTGTTTAATATCAATACATAAATGTATTTTATTTTGGATTTGGTAATTTGGTTTAATATAAACTAGTGGAGAACCCATGCTTTGCACGGGGTAAAATTGTAAAGGCATAAACATAGGGACTAAAAGTGGCAACAAAGAAAAACTATTGTGGCTAAAATCAAAGTAAAAAAAGTTACTATAAACATAGGGACTAAAAGTGGCAACAAAAGAAAACTATTGTGTCTAAAATCTAAAGTAAAAAAGTTTACTGTTAAAATCTTGTTCCACTTTTAATATATATTAATACATGACTATATACTAGTAATTTGGTGAAATGTTAATATAAATGTATTACATTATGGATTATGATATATATGTTATTTTTGTCTTTTTCATTTCAACAATGAAAAGTCCACTGTTACCTAGCTATAAAAGGTTATAATATTTGAATAATGTGTTTTGACACAAATACCTTTAGTATTCACATATTTGGAATGATTTCAAGGGCAATTTGGTCTTTTTGCACTCTAAATCGTTAAGGCACCATCATACCTCTGACGTCACGCCGAAGTTTCAGTTCTTCAACCATTCAGAACATCTCAACTTTTCCGGATGATAAATCTGCATACAAACACTAAAACCCCCAAATCGTCGAAGGATAATCATTCTTAAAAACGATTTTCTCCGATAATAGAGACTCCTGTACTCCTCGCGACCAGATCATCATAAAGTAAGTTTTTTTTCCATACCCTGTTACACTGTCTTTCATAGTTACGCTTACTTTTAAAAAAAATGAAATCAACTACTACAATGTGTATTTTGCAAGTAGAATGTCGAATACTAGAAGTCGCCCTTCGTTAGATGATCTTCCACTAGAGATTTTGAGTCAGATATTTGTAGTATTAGGGGCAGAATTTGCGAAAGACATCGTCTCTGCAAGACTTTGGTAATTCTCAATAAACATCAACTAATGAATGTATATTTGATGAAATACAACTTTATTTATTTGTTATTTACTGTGTATTTAAATTTTTGAAGTTCAAAGAAAATGTATGAAGCGGGGTGTGATCCTCAAGTGTACAGAACATCATGCATTGACATTTTTGAAGGAATGTGTCCCAAAAATCTGAAAGCTGATTTATTTATACGCACATGTGCATTGCATAATAACATTGAAGCCATGTTCAGACAAGGAATTGTATGTGTAGTTTCAATAATTATATGTAATCTATACCATTTATTAATATTTAGTGTCATTGATGTTATATATTGATACTGTTATTCTGTCAACATGATGAGTGCTTTTATTATGGCAATTTTGATTTAGGATTGACTTTGTTGAGACAAGCAGCAGATGAAGATCATATTGAGACAATTTATTTGCTTGGAATGATCTACATTTCAAGAGGGCATCATCAATGTGATGAAGGTATGTAAGGTATATATGTAAATTAAATTTTATATATAGTTAATTAATGTATGTTTGTAGTTTGGGGTTAGTATTTAGTTGTGTTGTGTTGTATAATATTTACTGTTGTGTTGAAAAGGATACATTGGATTAATTGATGGTTATTTTAATGTGTAGGTTTACAATTACTTGATGCCTATTTTGGCTGGGTAGTTCCGGATGATGGGGAGTACACGGGTGTTGTTGATAGCGCCAAAGAGTTTTTGCGGGCTGTTGATGTTGTTCATATACTTACAACGAACGACATCACATTCCAATGTGAACACCTACATCATTCTGTTAAAGGGGCATTTGCGATAGGCCATGAAGAGGATGATGATCGATAAATATATTGCATGGTTTGTCGTTGGTATGTAGAGTATGGTAGGTTTTGTATATTTCTTAAAAATATAAATGGTTGATAATAGATCGGGCTTTGAATATTAGTGTTCATATTGTATTGTATATGAAGTTGTATATAATTTTATTTTGGGTTTATGTTTACATCATTCTGTTAAAAGGGCATTTTAGTCATTTTTTCTTGCTATGTTGTTTGAGTAGGATGAAGTATAGTTAAAACCCATGCTATTTTGGTGATGAAGTATAGTTAAGTGTTTTACCATTTTTCAGATAGGCACGTAAGATCCGGATAAACAACAACTATATATCTGACCTTTCCAAAATGCCCAAAAAAGTGAAATTATATAGTGTATACTCCTTATCAACGTTGCTATGGAATATAATTTCGTAACAAATTTCGTCACAAATTAGCTAGGCTTTTTGTTCCATAGCAAAACAAGCAAACGAAATCAAATTCCATAGCAGAATTCCCTAGCAAATACCTACGAATGGTACTTCCATAGCAAATCAACTATGGAATTGGTTTCTGTCACAAACTCCGTTGCATAGTAACCACAATAATTAATTCCATAGCAGCAGTACAACGAAAAGTAATTCCGTAACAAATGTCGTTGAAAAATTGCTACGAATTTTTGTTCCATAGAAATATCGGTAGCATAATACCAACAAATATGGGGTCGGTATCATTTTCCCTAGCAAGTCCCATTCTCGCTACCAGAAATAAAATTCGTAGACAATGTAGTAGCAACATTGCTATGGAACGACATTCCATAACACGATCCATTGCAGATTAACAACAAAAATACGTTCCATATCGACCGTCCCTAGCAAAATCGCGTTTTTCTTGTAGTGAACATATTTTTAAATCTATAAATATGAACTATCAAAAGGGAAAGGATTACTAACCTTTAGGCCAAATTTGTATTTTCCATTGACCATTTATAGATCTCAAACTCCTTGCAATCACTTTGAAGGACTAGCACCCAAAGTAGAATGACTGTAATGGCTCACACCCAAAAGACTAAACCCCTAAAATATTTAGGAGAGATGAGAGAGGAACATGAGAATGAAATCTCACTCTTAGAAAGGTTAGAAATGAAATTCTCAAGGATCTAAGGGTCTATTTATAGCTGACGTAACTAGCAGGCAAAACATATTTGAAATCAATTAAATAATCAGATTTATAAAACTATTGTATATTTTAAGCTATGAATGAGTGTCCGAAGTAGTCTATTAAGTTATTAATGGATGTTTGAACTAGTATTTTTAAGTTTTGAATTAGTGTCTGAACTAGTCTTTTAAACCTGTGAATATTGTTTTCATCTTTCATTTACTTTTTTTAATCTTAGTTTTAATTGCTATTAACTTGTGAATTCAAGTTTGTTTTTTTATTTGTTACAATATTCGCATAAAGTTGTTATTTATACTTTATGTTTTCTGATTGTTATGTTGTGAATTGAATTTAGAATGTGTTTTATGTTAGTGTTTTCTTAAATAATGCGAATCTATGTTTTTTAAGCTGTGAATTGTGATGGTTTGATGTATCACTAATTGTTTAGTTATGATAATGTTAGTTTTAACTGTTATTTATAATAAAATATAAGTTTTATGTTGTGAATACATAATTTGTTATAAGTTTGAAGCTGTTAATATATGATTTTTATAAGTTTTAAGTCGTGAATGCATGTTATCTACTTATTTTTCTACTTACATCTGTTGTAGATCTCTATGATGCATTTTTTTTATCTCTTTTATTTTGTTAAAGTGTGAATTTAATGTTTTAATCTCTTATTTTGTTGTTTTCTTTTGATAATCTTATTTTTAATTGCAATAAGTTGTGAATCTAAGTTTGTTTTCTTATTTGAAAAGAATTATTGTTCATAGATTAGGGTTTTTGGTTGTTATGTTGTGAATTGAATTTAGAATGTATGTTATTATGTTAGTGTTTTCTCAAATAATGTAAATCAAGGTATTTTAAGTTGTGCATTATGATGTTTTAATGTTTTACTAATTGTTAGATATGTTAATGTTAGTTTTAACTTTTATTAGTAAGAAAATATAAGTTTTATGCTATGAATGCATGGTTTTTTGATAAATTTTAAGTTGTGAATACATGATTTTTTATAAGGTTTAAGTTGTTTTTTAAATATATCCAAATATCTTTTTGTGTAGCACACAAGGTGTTTGATTAAACTATGAAAAGAGTCCTGAAATGATCTATTAAATTATGAATTTGTGTGATACACACAAAGTTTTTGATGAAATGCTTCAACAAAATCCAATATGTTTTTAAGATGTGAATACTATGAATGAGATTCATAAACTGCTTTAATAAACTATGAATGAAATTCTTCAAATGTACGTTCTAAGTTGAGAATATCGTTTTGCATGTATAATTTTTGTGCATTAAATTGTGACTTTATATTATTAACCTGTTAATTTTGTGTACTGAACTATGAATTAACTGTATTACGTTGTGAATTGAATGTATTAAACTATAAATTGAATGTATAAGCTGCGAATTGACTATATTAAGTTGTGATTTTTTTATGAATTTTGATTGCTTCTGAAATATAAGATGAAAGAAACATTATACACAAATATGATTTTATCTAGTTTTGAATAAAGTATGTAAAATTTAAATTGTTACTATTTGTGTAAAAAAAAAAGTTTGAAATAAGCACTAGTCTATAGATCTAAAGGTATAAACATCATTTTTAAGTTGAGATTATGGTTGTAAATGTATAATATGTGTGTATTAAACAGTGAAATTATTTTCTGAAACTGCAAATTTTATCTATTAAAATATGAATTGACTGTATTAAGCTGTCAATTTTTAATGAATTTTGTGTTAAAATATAAATGATTTATGTATGAATGTTTGTAATAATTTTCTTGTGAATATATTTATTTTTTGTGTTGCATAAATATGTAAGAATGTATTTGTTTTAATAATTATTTTGCATTAAACTCAGAATTAGTGAATTAATTGGTTTATTAAATTGTGAATATAATTTTTAAGCTGTGAACCCATGATTTTATTTACTGATTTGATTTGGAAGGAATGATGGTTATGACGATGGCACAAATGGTTGGTGGTCGCGTGTGGTAGTTGGTAGTGGTGGTGGTAGTCGAGTTTGCGTTTGATTTTCTAATTATGTATATTATGATATAATGGATTGTATTAATTTGTGAATTGTATGTATTAAACTGAAAATTGACTATATTAAGTTGTGTATTTTATATAAATTTTATGTTAAAATATAAATGAATGAATGCATGAAAATAGTAGAATGTGAATTAGTAAATCAATATTTTTAATAAACTATGAACATTGTATTTTGAACTACGAATATGTCTTTTAAACGATATATGTTAGGTATGTCAAACCCAACATATAATAGGGGTACAATAGACTCTAAATACACTATTTTAATGCACTAAAAAGTAGTATAAGGCAAGCAGGGTCGAACCACAAAGACACGAGATAAAAGTTTATACCTTTTTGTGCAAGGTAGTTTGATCACAAAAAGGGGGTTTATATTTAAAAGATGAAATAATGTAAATAGCAATCTACTTTGAAAACATGTAGAAAACTAAACAGATTTGTAAACAATTTGTTGGAATGGTTCTAGTTCTAGTTTTCAATGTTGTTGTTTAACTTGATTATGACTTGATGTAATCCATGATTTCTAATCTAAGTTGGCACTGAAAGATATTAACATGCTCTAATACCTCTCGCTAGCCAAATTATCTAACCAAAACATGCTCTGTGACTAGACCTAACTTTACTAGTTCAACCTAAACACGATCTTAAATTGTATTGAAAAACTGCATTAAGTTTTGTACAAGCTTCCCAACACTGTTCACTTCTTCTCATACGCTCAGAAGTGTGAAAACATGTGATATATGTTCTACAATAAGAAAACCTATTGTTTGTTACCAATCATTAACTTTATAGAACGATTAGGTGCCCTAAAAGTTAATTAACTACACAAGAATTAAATTCATATAAGTGGTCAATCAAACATAAATCAAATTCAAGGATTCTAGTTTAAACAAAAACATAATCCCTAGAACAGAATCATAAATCAAATATCAAGCCATATGCTTTAAGTCAAGCAATCAACATGTTTTGAACAAGAACTATAAATTAGGGTTTCTTAGCCACACATGGCTAAGAACAAATCAAACAACAAAAAGATGGAATTGAAATGTTTCATGCTTACAAATGGAAATCAAAAGTTTTTGTAATGATTAGTAGCTTTTAAGAACTCCCAAAATCGCTAAAACTTGCTCTCAAAACCGTCTCTAGTGAAAAATGGTGACTTCCTTTATTTTATTAACTAATCACGTCCTTGCTATAAGACCATATGTTTTTTGCATGGTCATGCCCTTTTGCCCATGTAGCATGGCCATGTGTTTTGACTATGTCTTTTTAGCATGGCCATGCCTGTTTGCTAAAACTTCAATACGTCTTCATACTTGGCTTCGTCTTCGATCTAGCTTCACCACAAGTCATGTTTCTTAAATATGTGATAAAAACAACAAACACAACACGTGTCGGTGTGACACGGCCCGTGTTTCTAATGTAGTCCATTGCTATGATGATATGCTACGACTCGGGTTATGTCTTCATATTTTCTTCCATGACATGATTGTTCCATCTTCTCTTCATGCTCCCATGCTCCAAGCTCCATCATCGCCTCCATAGTTCCAATGCTCCAAGCTCTATAATGCCTACAAAATTAATCAAAAATAGTGAAATACCATGCATTCCGAATAAAACATATAAGTGCCCAAATAATTAACTAAATTCATAAATTATAAAGTAAAATGCAGTGAAAAGATAGAAACAAACGTACAAAATAGGTGCATAAAATGCACCTATCAAACCTCCCCAAGCTAAGACCTTTCTTGTCCTCAAGAAAGAACAAAATGAAAAATCACCCTAGATAAGACGATAGGTGACTAAAAAGAAACTAAGATGAAAAAACGAAAAGAATGAAAAGGACCTAAACGGAATCAAGAGTGAATGCAAGCAATAAAAGAAAAACTAATGAAAATAACATATGTACAAAAAGATTAACAAAGCTTCAAAGATTATATATATATATATATATATATATATATATATATATATATATATATATATATATATATATATATATATATATATATATATAACATCAATGCAATAAATAAAACAAAACAAACGAGATTCAATCCAATTAACCTCATTGTGTCACACAGTCGAAGATGTACCTGTCGGTGCCTTGAGATAACTTGCATTAACCCCACAAAGATATATAACATTAAAAACAAGACTTTTAGCTACTCCCTAACACAACTAAAAAAAAATCAAAAGCTACAACACTTGTTCACTTTTACCGGTATTGGGTTAGCACATGGAACAGATTATGGTCTTACTCTCGTGAAAACATATGTGATGAAAAATATGCTCAATCATCTTCATTTTGCAAAACATAACAATGATCGAATCTATCTATTTGTTGACCAACAACGATCTTTTTCTAAAAAATCTTTTCTAAAAATTCCCTAGGATTTACCCAGATTGATTACATGTTTCATACCACTTACACCAGTCAAAGTAGTTAACAATCAGTCCCAATGTTATAAGTTTAAGTCCAAGTCCAAAGGGGATCTTTTGGCAGCCAAGTTTTCTTAATTGTATTTATTTATGCAGCTTAAGTTGATGTGGAATTATCCACTTATTGAATCGATAGTATGGAATTGTCCACTTATTGACTCGACACTGTATAATTGTCCACTTATTGACTCGATATTTTTTTGGCTTAATTCTTTATATTTTTGTCCTTGACTTTTTCTATTGTTGGGACATATCACGGTCTATTACCATGAGGGACTTCTAAGGCATATTTCGGGGGACTGATATAAACACGCAATGACCCATAAGTATAGTTAGAAACTATGTCCCCAATCAGGGTACTTAAAAGAGAATAGGTAGAAAGGAGTTTTTAGAGCGCTGGAAGGTTCGGGTCACTGAAATTTTATATTCTTTTTTTTATGATTCTCTTGAATTTGGAATTTAGGTTTGATTGAGCAATAATGAATCATACGACCAGTCGTGCATTCCAAAGGCTAACCAATGCCTATTATTATGCTTCAGTGTTGACAACCTCTTCATTTTCTGTTTTGCATGAGTAGCTTCGGGAGACGTGTTCGTGTGTGATTAGATTGCTTTTTAAATTTGTATTAAAAAACGAGCAAGTCTAATCTCAAGGCATACGACTTACAAACCAACTCAACTGTTTTTAACAAGGTTAGGTTGTCTTGGATTGATTTTTTTTTAAATGTAAAAAGATAAAAATGCTAAAAAAGAAAATCTTTTTCGAATTTTTATAAATTTTTGGAGGAAATGGAAACTAAGAATAAGAAAATAAAATCTTTTTGAAATTTTTTGGTGATTAACAGTGCGAAATGCAAAGAAAAATGAGAAAAAAAATTGAAATATTTTTGTGATTTTTTTAGATGCTTTGAAATGAATGCACTTAAAAGTGAAAAATAAGAAAAGCAAAATCTTTTTGGATTTTTGAAATGTTTTGGATGGTATGCATGAGGAAACTAACTAGGACCTAATACACAAAGACCCATCTCCAAGCTTAAGATTAGGCATCGTCCTCGATGCTCGGAGAGGGTAGGGCAACTAATGATTAGAAGGAGGAGGCGGAGGCGGAGTATAAGGTATCCAAATCCTCATAACTATATAAGTTCAACAATGTTAGAAGTGAAAGTGAAAAGGTGATGGGATTGGATTTAAAGCATAGAATCATATTTCTAGCAACGCTACTCAAACAAATTAGAGATTTATGCATAAAAATTGAAGCATGGAATGAATATACCATACAAACGCTTGAACTGCTTGGTGTTTCACATCACCTTCAACCTATAGACAAGTTAAGCTCTTCAATGGTGGAATTCAAAAACAGAGGTAAAAGCTTCATCTCTTCTTTGTAATCCCATCCCCTAACATAGTATTGAAACCCTACACAAGAATCACGTCAAACTTTGCAAAACAAAAACAAGGGTTCGATTTTTAGCCATCAATAGGAATCGACCATGAGGATGAAAAAAATGAAGTTAGGGAAGCAAATTTTCATACCATTTTGTGTTTAATATTGATGAATTGAAGATAAAAATGAAGTTTCAGGAGACTTAGGAGGGTACCCAATTTTTTTAGGGTCAAAAAGTATGGTCTCAGACAGACCATGCGTTTTTTATGTTTGCTCGTGCGTTTTGATGTTTTCCCATGCGTTTTTTTTCAAAAACTTTAGAAGTTGTGTCGCCTATATACAGTCTGATTTCGGGTCGTGCGTTTATTACCATGCCCGTGCGTTTTTTTAGGTTGCCCGTGTGTTTTTCTGAAAATCATTAAAAGTTGCGACGCATGGTCCATTCTTAGGTCGTGCATGTTTGACCTCTACCCGTGTGTTTTTCTTCAAGACCATGCATAATTTTTTTTCTTCAAAACCTCGATAGTATTGCACGATTCAAACCAAGGCCATGCGTTTTCAGTCCTAGCCCATGCAATTTTATACATGCACGTGCGTTTTTTTGTTGTTATCCTTACAAAAATGTATTTTTAACACAACTTTCTCTCAATCTTTTAAATATAAATTTTTTTTTTGCATGGAACTCTCAAAAGGACTCAAAAACATTACAACACATAAAATAAAGTAAATGAAAAAAATGGAAAGAAAATACTCCCCGATCTGCCTCTCGTTTAGCCGCCCTTTTTCAAGTCTTTGGCTCGACTTTTCCCTTTTATATTTCACTCGATGTAGTCTAGGCGTTCCAAGATACCAACCTCCATGTCCTTCTCTTGGAAACCTCTTCAAAATACCTTTAACCTGTGACCATAAACTTTTAACACTTTTCCCATTTTGTTACTTTTAATCTCGACTGCACCATGATTATATACATTAGTAACAATGAACGGTCCCACCCACCAGGATTGTAAATTATCAAAAAACAATTTAAAATGAGAGTAATACCTTTTGAACTATCTCAAAGCTCTGGTGGGAAAGGTACATGTCCTTGTAGATGTGTGAGTTCTCAAAGGCTTCATTTTGGAATTCCTCTAACTCTTGAAACTTTACCTTCTGGAGAATACCAATTTCACTGAACCCCATGTTCTTCTTGCCATCCATAAACTCCATAATTCCCAACAATTCATCATCTAGCTTGAATTTTTCTGCAATCTCCTTGACTGAATTTTTATCAAAGTTCCTACTTAAAGCTAATTCTAAAAATTCATGGTTAGTCAACTCAAAGCATTCTTCAATCAAAGGCTCAACAATACCCACAAAATTTAAAGAGTGAACATCATTTGGGTACCTCTTCTCTTTAAAAATATTGAATTTAACGACCTCCCCATCAAATTTCATTGATAAAGTTCCATTGTAGACATCGATTTTGGTTTTTTCTATTTTAAGAAAAGGTCTACCTAAAATATGGAACTTGAATTTGAGGAGTGGTCATCTCCCATATCTAGAACATAAAAATCAGCCGGGAAAACAAGATCATTGACTTAAACTAACACGTCCTTTAGTACACCTTTTGGGTGTACTATATACCAGTCGATAAGTTGAATGTTTACACCGGTTTTGCACAATGTTCCTACACCAATTGATTTGTACACATAGTATGGTAGGACATTTATAGATGCGCCCAATTCTAGCATAGCTCGAGGTACATGAAGATTCCTTAATCTTCAAGGCACGGTAAAGACACCAAGATCCTTGCACTTCAGGGGTCGTCCTCTTTTGCAAATCGTCTGAGATGTTCTCACCAACCTTTACTGTGTCATTACCTTTGAGTTTCTTTTTAGATGTGCAAAGTTCTTTTAAGAACTTAGCATATCTAGGTACTTGTTTGATGGCATCAAGTAGGAGGATATTGACTACTTTCCGGAACATTTGCATGATGTCACTCTCTTCTCATTCTTTCTTTATGCTCACAAATCTTTCGGGAAATAAAGCGACCAGAATATATTTTCCTTTGGTGGTGGCATGCTTCTTTTTGTTGAATTTTTCTTTTTTTCCCTCCTTGGTACTCGGTTTCTCCACCACTATCTCTTTTTCTTCTTTTTCTTGATCAATTGATATTGATGGGCCATCATAACTCTTTCCACCTCTCAATGTTGAATTTTTCTTTTTTTCCCTCCTTGGTACTTAGGTTCATCTCGGTTTGGGCGGGTGACTTTCCTTGAGATTCCATCCTACTAACCGAAGTGGCAAGCTGTGAAATTCATTTCTCTAGATTCTTGATTCTTGTTTTTGTCTCCTTTTGAAAGGTTTGGGTGCTAGTGGCCAAACTCTTTACTATGTCCTTTAAGGATATACTTGATGAATCCGCTTGTTGAGATGGATGTTGTGGTGGAAAAGGTGGTCTTTGTTGGTATTGAGTTGGTTGACTTGGTTGATAACCCATATTTTGGTTGTAATTCCACCATTGATTGCCTCGGGGCTGATCATAGTTCCTTTGATTTGGCCCAGTGTAACCTTTCAATGCTTGCACTTCTTCCATGTCTTCTTGTAGTTATGGGCACATATCGGTTGGGTGTCCCACTTTAGTGCAAATACCACAAGGATGGGGTGTGGATTGCACACCTTTGTCTTTCGTGAGCATCATGACTACCTTTATAAGCTCAGATAGTTGAGCTATAATATGTGGATTGCTCACTTCCTTCACTCCTTGTTTTGAATCCATGTACCATCTTCATGTGAAGTATGCTTTGAATCTTCCGCCATGCTTTTATATAGTGCCCGAATTTCTGTTAGATTTTTATCAACAAGTGACCCTCCACTTGAAGCATTGAGGAGTCGTCTCTCCCATGGTATCATGCCTTCACAAAAGTATTGCAGGAGATTATATTCAGATATACCACGCTTTGGGCATCGGGTGCACAACTTCTTAAATCTTTCCCAATATGTGTGCAATGCTTCATTCTTCTTTTCACTGATTCCAATGATCTCCCTTATCAAGGCTGAACCTTTCATCTCGGTAAATACTTGTCTAAAAACAAGCATGCAAGATCTACCCATGTAGTGACTGTCCCTTATGGGAGGTCATACAACCAAACTTTTGCTTTGTCTTACATTAAGAAGGGGAATGCACTAAGCTTGATCTGATCCTCTGTGACATTGTGTGGTTTCATGCCAACGCACACAACATGGAACTCGGTGAGTAACTTGTGAGGATGTTCATTTTCAAGACCTCTAAAGGCTGGGAGTAGGTGGATGATTCTTGATTTTAGTTCAAGTTTTATGGCTGTCGGATAGGTGATGCAAAGAGGTTATTGAGTGACATCTTGCCTCACCCATTGGCGAAGGGTTTTCTCACGTGGTGGAGGAGGATTTTTTTGTTATTATTACTTCCATTACCTCCTTGTCCTCTTATGGTAGAAGTGGGAATTGAGGTTTTTATGGGTGTAGAGAATGGGATGTTATGAGTGGGTGAGGAAGGTGGATTGGTATTTATGGGTGAGGATGGTTGAGATGATGATGAAGGGGTTTATGTCTCTGAATCACTTGAGAGGGGAACTTCCTCCCAAATGTTCATGACAGGAGGAAGAGGTGATGGAGAGGAACCAGAATCGGGGTTGCTTCTTTCGAAGCTTGGCTAGCTTCTGTGTCCTCTTGAATGTCTTCTCGGTCTCAATATCAACTGGTAATAGGGTACCTGTGCGAAAATATCTTGGCATACACAATTAGTAACATCGTGTCCCCGGCAACGGCTCCAATTTGTTAGGTGTGTCAAACCAAACACATAATAGGGGTACAATAGACTCCAAATAAACTGTTTTAATGCACTAAAAATTAGTACAAGGCTAGCAGTGTCGAACCACAGAGACACGGGATAAAAGTCTATACCTCTTTGTGCAAGGTACTTTAGTCACAAAAATGGGGTTTATATGCAAAATCTGAAATAATGTAAACAACAATCTACTTTGAAAACATGTAGAAAACTAAATAGATTTGTAAACAATTTGTTGGAATGGTTCTAGTTCTAGTTCTCAATGTTGTTGTTAACTTGATTATCACTTGATGTAATTCACGATTGCTATTCTAAGTTGGTACTGAAAGATATTAACACACTCTAATACCTATCACTTGCCAAATTATCTAACCAAACACACTCTTTGACTAGACCTAGCTTTACTAATTTAACCTAAACACGCTCTTAGATTATATTGAAAAACTGCATTAAATTTTGTACAAGCTTTCCAACAATGTTCATCATATACTCGGAAGTGTGAAAACATGTGATATATGTTCTACAATAAGAAAACCTATTGTTTGTTACCAATCATTAACTTTATAGAACGATTAAGTGCCCTAAAAGTTAAGTAAATACACAAGAATTCAATGCACATATGTGGCCAATCAAACATAAATAAAATTCAAGGATTCTAGTTTAAACGAAAACATAATCACTAGAATAGAATCATAAATCAAATATCAAACCATATGCTTCAAGTCAAGCAATCAACATGTTTTGAACAAGAACTACAAATTACGGTTTCTTAGCCACACGTGGCTAAGAAAGAATCAACCAACAAAAAGACGGAATTGAAATATTTAATTCTTATGAATGGAAATCAAAAGTGTTTGTAATGATTAGTAGCCTTCAAGAACTACCAAAAAATCTCCCAAAATCGCCAAAACTTGCTCCCAAAATCGTCTCTGATGAAAAATGGTGACTTCCCTTATTTTATTAACTGCTCACGTGCTTTCCATAATACCATGCGTTTTTAGCATGAATATGCCTTTTTGCCCATGTGTTTTTAGCATGGTCGTGTGTTTTTAGCATAGCCATATGATTTGACCATGTGTTTTTAGCATGGCCATGCTTTTTTGCTAAAACTCCAATAAGTCTTCAGACTTGGCCTCATCTACGGTCTAGCTTCACCACAAGTCATTTTGCTCAAATATGTGATAAAAAGGACAAACACGACATGTGTCGGTGTGACACGACCTGCGTTTGAAAACGTAGTCCTTCGCTATGTTGAAATGCAACGACTTGGGTTATGTCTTCATGTTTTCTTCCATGACATGACCGGTGCATCTTCTCTTCATGCTCCAAGCTCCAAGCTTGCCTCCATAGTTCCAATGCTCCAAGCTCCATAATGCCTAAAAAATTAATCAAAAATAGTGAAATACCATACAATCCAAATAAAACATGCAAGTGCCCAAATAATTAACTAAATGCAAGAATTATGAAGTAAATTGCAATGAAAAAATAGAAATAGACGTGCAAAATAGATGCATAAAATGCACCTATCAATATATGTTTTAGAGATATATATAATTTAGAAGACAGAAAATTGAATTTGTCAGACCATAATTCTATTTTTTATTAAATTTTATATATTTAGTTGTAAAAATGAAAATGTATGTGTTCAAAAGTATTACTAGAGAAAAGGGAGTTATAAATTTTTTCTGTTAAGGTGTGAATACGACCATAAAATGCTGCTGAATTTGTACTTAGTCTGGCAGCGGTCCGACGCAACTGAAATTTTTTTGTAAACTAAGCAAATGAGAGTTTGTTTAATATAATATTTGAAGGGTTTTGAGCAAAAGAACATCCTATGTACACATGCAAAACCCTAAAGCTTTGGATCTAGGTTTCTCTATTGTACATGCAAATTTATTCAAAGCTTGCAAACCCTAATCTAGTATACTATGCAAAACGAAATCTATAATAAAACAAGTTTAGATGATACCTTTCAATAGTTGCAAGAATCTTCAATCTTCAAGAGCTTAGTATCACAAGTGTAATACCTCTAATGGCTTACAAACACCAAAGCAAGAAGATGATCTAGAAGAGAGGGAGGAGGAGGCACAATTTCAGCTATAGTAACTCTAGGGTTTCTCTAGTGGCCGAAATCTGTAGCCCTAGGGGTTCCTTAAATAGCTGAGCTGCTAGGGTTTTAGTCAAAACCCTAATTGGATAACTTAGGCCCTAAGCAGCTTCAAGAACCTTCTGGAATAAGGCCCCTTGGACAAAATTAGAGTGGGCTTACACTCTAAATTCCGTCCCCCTTATTTTCATAAGGATTCACAGCCCAAAATCAATTATCTTATAATTGACAGTTCTAGTCCCCCTTATTTAGTTAATCTCTTTCAGCCATATAATTAATTCTCAAATAATTCTTGACCAATATTAATTAAACTATATGATTTATCTTTTAATATATTATTCATATAATATATTAATAAACGATAATAACCTCTCTCTCCCCATAAATCATCATGTCCAGTTGCTTCGGTGAAGGCAACCCAAAAGGAACATGCACAACCGGGTCAAGTACATACCAAATATTGTTACGGGCTTAGACACTAATCCAACAGTCTCCCACTTGGATAAGTCTAGTAAATATAAATGCAAGTACGAATTTAGGATCCGATTAGCAATCATAGCTCTTAAAGACGCTGTCGAACTCTGATCTTATCAGTAACCTGTCCTTTAGATAAGGGATAGTATAATCCTCCGTTCTAGATATCGTGCGGACAAATACATGGAACATAGTCATACTTATTGTCCAGCAGTTTGTTTCTTGATCTCTGATTCATTTGACATAGAACTTAATTGAACACATCAATTTAGTCCTGACCGGGCCCGACACATAAGTCAAACCAAATCATCGAGGGTCCCAGATATCGCTTTTAGCCTCATAGGATAAAAGGAACAGATAAACCTCGACTTATATGCATTTACTATTCACTCATCAAATCATACACAACAATGCGTTTTATAACATCAAGTTACTGATGCGTTTACGCATTATCAATGCACAACCAACTTGCAAACAATAAACCATATATCTAGGTTTAAAGACTATATGATATTATCGTCTTGCGATCACTTGTGATAAATTCCATGAAGTGATACCAGCAAGCGTGGGTTTATTCCAATGCTCAAATCTTAGTTCATAAGCACTCATGAATGTTGTAGCAAACTTTTGCTATGTCTAATACACTTTAGACAGTCTACAAACCAATTCAAGACAGTCTTCTTTCATACCTACTTCCAAAGTATGAGCGACTGTGGACTGTTCGAATAATCTTATTATTCAAGGAAGTCAAAACATGCAAAGTGAAACAAATAGGTAAATGATTAACACAAGACAGTAACTTTACTTATACATAATACACCTTTATTTAATCATCAAATGTTAATTACAATTTATCTATTACACGTTTCGAGGCTATCTAATCTAAACTAATATCGTCCTTCAGCCCAATGCTCCTAGAGTGCTGCAAGTGCTTAACCCTACTCAGTCCCTTCGTAAGGGGATCTGCCGGGTTATCCTCTGACGGTACCCTTTTCACTATGAGGAGTCCCTTTTCCACCCGATGTCTAATAAAGTGATATTTCCTGTCGATATGTCGAGATCTGCCATGATCCCTCGGTTCCTTGGTTAAGGCAACCGCTCCTTCATTATCACAGAAAATTTCCATGGGCTCCTTTATGTCTGGCACAACTCTAAGGTCTCCAATGAAGTTCTTCAACCATATCGCCTCCTTCGACGCTTCGCTCGCCGCTATATACTCTGATTCACATGTTGAATCAGCTACGGTTTCTTGCTTGGAACTTTTCCAAGTTAATGCTCCTCCATTTAGGGTACAGACCCAGCCTGACTGAGATCGATAATTATCTCGGTATGTCTCAAAAGCTGGTGTCACTATATCCTCGCACCAGTAAGTCATCACTCCCACCGAGGAATAGAAATGATTCCTTGGTCCTCCGAAGGTACTTAAGAATATTCTTGACTGCGGTCCAATGTGCTCTGCCAGGGTTCCCCTGATATCTTCTGACCATTCTCAGGGCGAAGACCACATCAGGGCGATTACAAGTCATAGCGTACATGATCGAGCCAACTGCGGAAGCGTAGGGTATTCGGCTCATCTCTGCTATCTCGACTTCGGTACTCAGACTTTAAGTCTTACTCAACTTGGCATTGCTTTGGATTGGTAACTCCCCTTTCTTGGAATTCTCCATACTAAAACACTTTAGTACCTTGTCCAAGTAAGTATTCTGACTAAGTCCTATTAGTCTTTTACTCCTGTTTCTCAATATCCTTATTCCCAAAATATAGGCAGCCTCTCCGAGGTCCTTCATAGCGAAACACTTCCCAAGCCAGGACTTAACTTCCTGCAGGGTCGGGATGTCGTTTCCTATGAGCAGTATGTCATCGACATAAAATACTAGAAAGCTAACTATACTCCCACTGGCTTTGACACATACACATGACTCATCCTCGCTTCGCAGGAAACCATACTCTTTGACTTTCTCATCAAAACAAAGATTCCATCTGCGAGATGCTTGCTTCAATCCATAGATGGATTTCTCAAGCTTCTATTAGGATGCTTCGCATCGACAAAACCCTCTGGCTGACTCATGTAAACATCCTCAGCCAACTTCCCATTAAGGAAAGCGGTTTTGACATCCATTTTCCATATTTCATAGTCATGAAATGCAGCAATGGCTAGCATTGCCCTAATAGACTTTATCTTCGCAACCAGTGAGAAGGTCTCATCATAGTCAACTCTGGGAGTTTGAGTAAGCCCTTCGCAACCAATCGTGCCTTATAAGTGTGTACTTTCCCATCCATGTCGGTCTTCTTCTTGAAGATCCATTTGCACCCGACTGTCTTACGACCTGGCACATTGTCAACCAAATCCCAGACTTGGTTGTCCTACATGGACTGAATCTCGTTGTCCATAGCCTCTTTCCATTTTGCAGACTCCGGGTCTGCCATGGCTTCCTTGTAGCTGTTAGGTTCATCCAAATTTATTAGTTTACGGTCACTAATAAACGTATCACCTTCACTTCTTATATGAAAACCATATAACACGGGTGAAACACTAACTCTACTGGAACGTCTAAGAGGTAAGGACTCGTCAATCGGTTCAACAGGAGTTTCCTCCTCAGTTTGAGCGCCATTGTTAGAGGTTCCTTCATCATTTGATTCTTGAAGCTCCTCAAGATCGATTTGCCTCCCACTGTCTCCTTGGCTTATGAGTTCTTGCTCTCGGAAAACCCATCTCCTCGCAACGAAGACAACATTGTCACTCGGTCTATAGAAGAGATATCCAAAGGACTTCCATGGGTAGCCGATGAAAATACATCGCTCACTACGAGGTTCTAGCTTATCGTGAGTCTCTCGTCTTATGAAAACCTCGCAACCCCAAACCTTGATATGTGCCAACGAGGGAGCTTTCCCCGTCACATCTCGTGAGGTGTTTTGACAACCTTCTTCGTAGGGACTAAGTTAAGGATATGGACGGCAGTCTCTAAGGCATACCCCCAGAATGAGATAGTTAGTGAAGCACGACTCATCATGGAACGAACCATTTCTAACAAGGTTCTATTACGCCTCTCAGCTACACCATTCAATTGTGGTGTCCTAGGTGGCGTTAATTGCGAGACTATTCTGCATTCCTTGAGGTAGTCGTGGAATTCAAGACTAAGGTACTCTCCACCTCGATCAGATCGAAGCATCTTGATTTTTCTTCCCAACTGATTCTCCACTTCCTGCTTAAACTCTTTGAACTTTTCAAAGGTCTCTGACTTGTGCTTGATTAAGTAGATATAGTCATATCTGCTATAATCATCAGTGAAAGTCACATAGAAGCGGATCGCATCCCTTGTGGTGGATCTAAAGGGCCCACACACATCTGTGTGTATGAGATCCAATAAACCCCCACCCCTTTCACAAGAGCCAGTGAAAGGTGACTTGGTCATCTTTCCAAGTAAACAAGACTCGCACACGTCATCGTCCCTAAGGTCGAATGACTCCAATACTCCATCCTTTTGGAGTTGGGCTATGCGTTTCTTGTTGACATGTCCAAGACGACAATGCCACAAGCATGCTTTATCCAAATCATTGGAAGAATCAATATACAACACATCATTTCCTAAATTGTCTACAACCATCACAGTTTCATATATTCCATTACAAGGCAATGCTTCAAAATAGAAAACACCATTATGAAAAGCATTAATAGAACCTTTTTCATTATCAAACGAAAATCTAACACCCTTTCTATACAAACCATGAAAAGAAATGATGTTTCTTGCTATTTCTGGCGAATAGCAACAATTATTCAACTCTAGTCCTAACCCACTACTAAGCATTAAAGAGTAAACTCCAATCTTGGTGACAGGCGACGATCTTCTGTTCCCCATGATCAAGTTTATCTTCCCATGCTCCACATCCCTATTTCTTTTTAGGATTTGCAAATCAGAACAAATATGAAAACCACATCCTGTATCAAGAACCCAAGAAATAGCATGCAATGAGTCATTAGATTGAATAGTATAAATACCTGCGTAGGATGGTTTTATCTTTCCATCCTTGATGTCCTGCAGATACTTCGGGCAGCTTCGTTTCCAATGCCCTTTGTCATGGCAGTGATAGTACTCTGCATCCTTTGGGTTTGAGGAGGGTACGGTGGTACCAGCCTTGGTTCCACTAGAAGAGGTGCCATCATGAGAATTTCCCCTGTGGTGGCTCTTAGAAGGAGCCTTCCTCTTCTTACCCTTCCCTTGCCCAATAGCCAAGACGGGGGCAGTAGTAGCGGGAGTTGATGCAACAAATTTATCCTTGAGGTTGCTCTCAGCAGTCCTCAACAAGCCTTGAAGCTTGCTCAAGCTGACCTCCTCTTTGTTAATGTGGTAGGTAATTCTGAACTGGTTGAAACATGGAGGCAAGGAGTGAAGAATGATATCAATCGCCAGTTCTTCATCGAAGTTAACGTTTAGCTTCAGCAGGCGATCGACATATCTCTGCATTTTCTGCAGATGAGCAGTGACAGACTCTCTGTCCCTCATCCTCGTTGTGATCATCAAAGTGATGATCTCGAATCTTTCCTGCCTAGCACTCTGGTGGTACCTGTCCAGTAAATCCTGGTGCATCTCATAGGGATAGTAGTCCTCGTAGGACTTTTGGAGTTCTGTAGTCATAGTAGCGAGCATGATGCAATGGACTTTCGTAGCATCTCGCTCGTGGGCCTCAAAGGCAGCAATCTCCTCTGGAGTAGCAGTGTTAACATTCACCTCCTTCGGTTCCTTGTCGAGGACATATTCCTTGTCCTTGTAGCGGATGACCATTCGAATGTTGCAGATCCAATCATTAAAATTGGTCCCATCGAAAATCACCCTCCCACACAAATTCATGAGTGAAAACGAGCCTGAAGAGGTTGAGCCTGAAGCATTGTTGTTGTTCGAGTTAGACATCTGAAAATAAAAGAGACAAAGTTTGATTAGATAAGAATCCCCAATTAAACATCCAAATGAGAAATTAGGGCTAGGATCCAACAACATTATTTGCAAGAATAGGGATGTCGTAATCTAAACAACAAATAATTTGAAGGTAAGTGAATGACGATTCACTAATTTCCACCATGAAAAACGAAAAATAAATTAAGTTTTAAATGTATTGAAAACTCCTAGATCTTTTGAGATTCATTGAACTTTTCAATGGCATGTTTAAATCTCGATATGCCCTTCAAGTTTGTAACTGGGATACCGAGGATCACAAACAAGGTGTGAATAACCATGCAAATATACATGGTGCCCTCAATGTTACAGTCACCTAATCAATGTGGCGGTTAGCCACATACGCTCCATTGATCAATGACAAACATCGAGTCACCCTTTGCCCCCTTTGCTAGACCCAAATTAGTGTGCCGGTTAACCACACACGCTCCACTAACGTCTTGGCAAGGGTACAAAGTGTAATTTCATGGAATAGCATCATTTTCACATTTTTCCTATAGTAACTAAGAATGAGAATTTTATAAAAACATTTAGTTACTTTGTATAATCATTATACTTTTAATGAAGAATTGGTTGCCCTATCCTACCCGTTCGGCTAACGACCCTCCACCAATCAAGGAAGAGGTGAGTGAGAGTGGACACTCATTAAACGGTCATTTTATAGGCCATAACCTTAGATCCCCCTTATAGATCGGCTTCGTGAATGAGGCCTACTAACGGTAAGACTAGCATTTAATTTATACATATATAATAGTTATTCTTATAATATTATAATAGTATAGGGTGAATTTTAAACTTGTAAAATTCTAGGGTTTAGAATTTAAATATTTCAAAATTAAACTTTTAATCCAAATATTCAAATTCAAAACTTGAGGGCAAGTTTTGAAACATTTAAAAACTATCTAAATCAAAATTCAAATAATACAAATAAACAATTAATTTGGTGATTATCTAATTTTGACCTAATCCAATTTCATGCAAGATAATGATCAAATAATTAATATTTATCAAATAAGGTAATAATTATCTAATTAAATGACAAAATCTTTTATTTTGACAGAGATAATCATAAGGAATCAATAAAATTTGTATTTTATTAATTAGAAACAATTATGGTAATTATGTTAAGTCAAAATAAGCAAAAATCCCGAAAATCTGTCTGTCTGACAGCCCGACTCGCCGAGCCCCTTACAGGACTCGCCGAGTTCATCCTACTCGACGAGTACCACATTGGGCTCGACGATTCTGTCAAACAGATTGCATGAAAAACGATTTTAAGCAATGGAAAAACATACCAAGCATCAAATACAATAGAAACCAAGCAAGGCTCTGATACCACTGATGAGTTTTGAGCAAAAGAACATCCTATGTGCACATGCAAAACCCTAAAGCTTTGGATCTAGGTTTCTCTATTGTACATGCAAATTTATCCAAAGCTTGCAAACCCTAATCTAGCATACTATGAAAAACGAGATCTATAATAAAACAAGTTTAGATGATACCTTTCAATAGTTGTAAGAATCTTCAATCTTCAAGAGCTTAGTATCACAAGTGTAATACCTCTAATGGCTTACAAACACCAAAGCAAGAAGATGATCTAGAAGAGAGGGAGGAGGAGGCACAATTTCGGCTATAGTAACTCTAGGGTTTCTCCAGTGGCCGAAATCTGTAGCCCTAAGAGTTCCTTAAATAGCTGAGCTGCTAGGGTTTCAGTCAAAACCCTAATTGGATAACTTATGCCCTAAGCAGCTTCAAAGAACCTTCTGGAATAAGGCCCCTTGGACGAAATTAGAGTGGGCTTATACTCTAAATTTCGTCCCCCTTATTTCCATAAGGATTCACAGCCCAAAATCAATTATCTTATAATTGACAGTTCTAGTCCCCCATATTTAATTAATCTCTTTCAGCCACAAAATTAATTCTCAAATAATTCTTGACTAATTTAATTAAACTATATGATTTCTATTTTAATATATTATTCATATAATATATTAATAAACCATAATAACATCTCTCTCTCTCCATAAATCATCATGTCCATTTGCTTCGGTGAAGGCAACCCAAAAGGATCATGCACAACCGGGTCAAGTACATACCAAATATAGTTACGGGCTTAGACACTAATCCAACAATATTAATGTTTAATTTGTCCAAAATGTCCTTAATGAAAAAAAATTAACAATGGTTCCTACCAAATTTTTCCTTCTTATTTGATATATATATATATATATATATATATATATATATATATATATATATATATATATATAGTTAAGTTTATATGTGGATGAACATCTATTATGCGGACATATGGACAGTATTATTTTGTAAGAATGACTTTGGGAAATTGTTGTTTGGTAATGTGAATACGTTCAAACTCAAATAATTATTAACAATATCACACATTTTCATTAATTAAATCGTCTGTAAGGGTATTATGGATTTTTTAAGATGCTCCTTATGTCATAATGTGTTCTTGATAATCGTATTCTGTAACAACGAGAATGAGTGAAAAAGCGATACGTAAGAACAAAAATGAATAAGAATTAAAGAGATTACATGATAATGACGATATTTATTTGAGATTGAATTTATTCAAATTACTAAACAACTTATTCTCTTAGTCATGCTCATAGAATAACATTTCCACATATGTGCGCATGATAGATGTCATCCGCATTTTTTAACTTTTATATATATATATATATATATATATATATATATATATATATATATATATATATATATATATATATATATATATATATATATATATATATATATATATATATATATGAAAAAGATGAATAGAGAACCATTATTAATCAAAGAACCAATGAGCCAATCGAAAGCGTCGAAATTTAAAGCGATCAACGGCAAAATGAATGAATTGTAGACTTTTACAATGGACGCATATGCATCGGATTATAACAAAACTCACTTTCTTTTTTTCGTTTAAATTTTTTTTAGGCCATGTTTTTTATCGAAAAAAAAACCGAATATACCGTTGTTCACAAATTTTCGTCTTCTTTCCATAGAGATCCATGATGATATATAAAAAACGATTTTTTTTCGAAAAAAACCCACTTTATTTTCGTTATTGAAAAGTTAATGTCTATTTTTTATACTAAAAAATTAATAAATATATCAAAATTCATACTTTTTGGTTATTTTTAAACATATATTCATATTAATGTTAAAAAAAACGATATTTCAGTTCAGATTCACATGGTGAACATGTTCAGATTCACATTGTGAACTTTCTTAGATTTACAGTGTGCATAGTAGTAAGTCAGATTCACAATGTGAATCTGAACTGATCGAGCTTTTTCACATTGTGAATGTTAAAAATTGAAATATTTACAGTTTAGATTCGCAGTTTGATTCTACACTGATCGAGGTATTTTTTTAGTCGGTGTTGATGTTTATTAATAGAGTACAAAAAATTAATTTTTTTGGTATAATTAATTTTTTTTGGTAAATATAAATTTAAATATTGAAAAAACTAACAAAATGAAGTGGGTTCTTTTCGAAAAAAAAAGTTCGTTTTTTATATATAATGGATCTCTATGGAAAGAGGACGGAAAATCGAGAACAACGGTATATTCGGTTTTTTTTTGATAAAAAATATAGCCTAAAAAAATTTAAAACGAAAAAAAGAAGTGGTTTTTTGGTAAGGATGTTGATTTTTTGGTATAATCTGATGTGTGAGTCCAATGTACAAGTGTATATCTATTTTCTTAGCCGTTGATCATTATGATTTTCGACGCTCATGATTGGTCCCGTGGTTCCCAAATTAAAGCTTATTAGTTTCTTTTGTTTATTTATCTAAATTATTTGTTTAAATTTGAAACATAAATAACATGTCAATTAAAATATTTCGTTATTTTTCTTATTTTTTTATAAATTCAAAGTTCTCAAATATTTTGATCTATTTTTTAATTTAATTTTTTTTTTAAATTAACTCATGTATTACATGGGTCTTACACCTAGTATATATATATATATATATATATACTAATAAAAGAATAGTTTTAATCTTCTTTTGCCATGTGTCACTCTAATACAACTCCACATTAATATATGCTATGTGTCAAAGAGATATATTAGGCAAATCACTATCACAGTTAATGAGGTTAAAGTTTTAAATAATAGATTTTAAAATTTTTATAAAAACATTTACTTTTTGAATTATATGTTAAATTTGAAGTTATAACTAACTTTAAAATTTGGTATATTTCTTAAGTAATAATTTATTTAAAATTATTTATTTAAAATAATTGATTAATAATTATGAATTTTTGCTATGAAAATTGAATTAATTTTATAACCGTGGTTTCCACGGGTTATAAACTAGTATATATATATATATATATATATATATATATATATATATATATATATATATATATATATATATATATATATATATATATATATATATATATATATATATATATATATATATATATATAGATGTTTGTGTATGTGTTATAGTCACATACTCACATTATACATAATGGAAAGCGAGAAAGGAAGTGGATAATTATTTGGTTTGACCAAAAAAGTGTATCAAGGTGGAACCACCTCGACCACTTTTGATCATTAATTCAGCAAATTATACAAACATTATATCCTTTTTAGCATTATCATAATCCTATCATATTCCTGGTTTCTTCTTTTTATATTTAAATGCACTAATAAAAACAAAACTAATGAATCTAGTAGATACAAATCAATATCTCAGTTTATAAAAGGTTAAATGCTTGTTTATGTAATATGATATCATTAATTTATTTATTTATGCCTCAAAACCGATGAATTATATAATCATGTGTTAGTTTAGGGAAATTATGTAAACTAATCATTTTATAAATGAGCTTTTTTTAAATAACATTTTATTTTTTTGTAGTTTTTGAAAATTGATCACTTTTTTCCTAATGTCACATTTAATATCGTTCTTCGAATTCTGAAGTTTTTTTGGTATTTTTTTTCAAAGAAGTCTATATTTATATAATTATATCCAAAATATTTATTTAGAACCGTTTAATATCATCATTTTCAATCAAATGTTTGATTTTAATCCATATTGATGTATATATTTCTTATTTACTATGCTTGCTTAACTTTTTTTTTAGATTTTAATAAAAAAAATTATTTTTTCTTCAAAATTTATGAATTGTTAATCGAATTTTGCACTTGTTCTTGACATTCCGGATTTTTTTTCTTCGAAATATGAAATTTCATTTCGAAATCAGGAATATTTGTTCAGAATCCCTGAATATAAGTCAGAAATGTATTTTTTTTATCAGAATTTTTCTTCTCTTGAATCTATATTCTGGATTTGAACTTAGTTTTTCAAAAACAGAAAATTTTGGTTAGATTTTTTAAATACACATTTCATTATGGTTAAATTAGTCAACTTCCATTTAATTTATGATCAAATATGCATAATACGACTAATCTAGTTATATGATTATATAAAGAGAAGTGATTCTTACACAATAGATTTTCTTTATACCCAACAATTTATGTTTTAAAATATTATTGTATAACTTTATAAAAAATAAAATATTTTTTATTGAAAAAAAAAAATTATTATGTACGGATCACTTCACTTTCAAATATAATGCAAGTTGTAACAATTGTTTAAAAATAGAATATTGTTACATAAATTAATAATAACATTAGTTGTATATTTGGTAAAATTAGTTGGAAGTTGAAAGCTGAAAAGTATAGCTTTTATTTATGTAACAATGTTTGACAAAAGTAGTTATTAGATTTTAAAGTATAAAATTAGTTATTAACTAAAAGCTAAAATGGTCCCAAAAACTATTTGAGTAACTTTTAGATTTCAAGTTTTTTGTTTAAAATAAAAAATAAAAGCTCTGGTCAAAACCAAGTTTTATGTTTTTTTTTCTTAAAAGCTTTGTATAAGACATGCTCTAAACAATATAATACACATTTAAAATGTGACACCTTTTGAGAAAAAACTTGAAAAAAACAAAAAAACAAAAATCATTCTTGAGGAAGAGTTTTTTGCTTTTCTTAAAAAAAGCAAAAAAAAAAATTGAAAATTCAAAAAACTATTTCTAATAACGTTTACCAAAAGGCTTCTATCAAGTTCACACAATCACCCTTCAAATAAAATCATGTACGCGTTATCTTAATAACCCAATTAACGAATCTATGTTTAGTTAATTAGTTATATGCTAGTAATCACTTGAAGTCACGCATAAGTATTAACCACAATGACCATTTGTAGACATTGAGAAATATATAAAAACATCGTCATATAAACCATCACTTCCAATATGAGAACTTCTTTTGGAGTACTTAATTCTAAGTTTTGACAGTTAAGCCGTTTTGATGGTGGTAAGTATATCTTTTATCAATGCTTATAGCTTAATGTTAAATTAGCTAATCAAGACTAATGAATATAAAAAGAAAAACTATATAATAATTCAATATGCAACACTTGCATTTCCATTTTTTCAGAATATATTAATCCTTAAGTAGCTAAACTTTCATTATTATGATTCCAACACCTTTTGCACTAATTGTTTAATTGCTCCACAATAATTAATTAATTTCAACCATTTTCATCTTCTCATGAATAAGTGAAATTTCTATCGATCTTGTGTCGTTTTCAAACGCTCTTTTGAAAAAATCATGCCAACTGTTTCTTTCCAACTTCGATCTTCCCAACACACAGGAATTCCAAATTTCCTATTGCATAATGGCATAAAACCCCTAAATTGACTTAAAACTTTTATTGGATGAATATTTCGCAAGTAAATGATTTTGCCATATGATTTGCGATCTCAAACAGAAATTGAAACTTAGATCGCAAAAAGATCCGAAAAGGGGGGGAAAGTTAAGAGTAGGAAAGCAATTAAGAACGTAGATGAGAATTAATCTTTTCATAAATAAATTGTCAATAGATTAAAAAAAATTAGTACCCACGATCATATTGGGAAAAAGAACTAATCTAACTTAGTTTTGAAGCTACATTAACTAAAGGCCAACATATAGTGTTACAAAATTGTTGAGCTCTTTCTTCAAAGCCATATAATTTGTATGTACAGATCCAGTTGAACTCGATTAGACCACAGCAAATCAATCATGGTAGCAAAGAAGCATGACCACACATCGCTTGATAATGTAAAGCCTTGCTTTATGCTCTTTAAGAACTCCTCCAAGTCCTTTGCTTGACATTCTTCTCTTGGAGCTTCCCAACATCTTCATGTCTCTCTTTTTCTTTAGAAATCAGAAAAGTGGAATGAAATAAATGAGACTCGAACCTGAACCTGACAACGGATCTTTAGAGACCAAAAAAAGTGATTCGAGAGAATGAAAGATGGATTAATGGTTGTTCTGTTGTTCTGCAAAGAATGTGTTGAAATATTATGGTAGAACATGATGGATGGAGTTTGTTTATATAGGAGGACCCTGGGGGTGGGGTGGGGGTGGGGGGGGGGGGGGGGGGGTATCGTAAGAAAACAGTTTTAAGTGTATAATATACAATTATACATGTAGTTGCATAGGAACTACAAGCCATCTTCTTAAGAGGTGGGTGTAGGCATCACCTACAGACATAGTGGGTCTTGTATGACCTCAATGAGGCAACATCAATCCATAATTTAAGAGTTTTCTGGTCTTGTTTATCTTGAACTTCAAATATATATATATATATATATATATATATATATATATATATATATATATATATATATATATATATATATATATATATATATATTATTGAAGCTCAAGATAAACAAGAACAGGAAACTCTTAAATTATGGATTGATGCTGCCTCATTGAGAACATACAAGACCTACTATATAGTTGATACTAATTTCAAATTTCAATAAGTTTGAAGTTCACATATGTCATATGGTATGCAATAGATTATTAAAATTTAAAAATATGTTGATAAACAGACAACAAAAAGTTATCTCTTCATATATATGTATTGTGTAGTCTCCGAACTTATTATCAATAATTCATAAGTCTTGTTGTAAGTTGAATATCATAACCTGAACTTAGACATATTTCACGTTTAGGCCCACCACCAAACACCTTCACGCAGCAGCACCATAGCTTACCCCACGAGACCACACCATCATGCATCACCATCACACTGTCCCACTGCTAAAACCACACATTTATTTCGATTGCCAAAACACTAATAAAATTTAAAACACAACTTAGATTATCTTCGTTTTTTTAAACCAAGTTATTTTTACTCAATTTATAATTGTATATAGTTGCTCTAGCAAGGTTAAAGCTAACTTGTAATTAAGTTTAATGGTATATTTTAGGTGGGGTATTTTTTTTATTTTATATGGATATTGGTTAGAGTGAAGCACTTTGGCCAACAACATATTCCAGTAAATTAGCATTGTGTCAAAAGAATTGAATCAAAATAACAGTCAAACCCTCACGTGAGTTCCCAAATACCGTGCCAAATTCCCATCAATACAAGCGCCATGATATTAGGGGTTAATTTCAAGATTATGACCAAACACTTCTTACTTAAGCAAACTCTATTAACTCCCGAAAGGTCAGTAAAGGGACCCAAAATACCGAATTATTTATGGTGACGTTTATTAGCGTTTACCCTTTGGGAGTCTTAACGAATAATATGGCCTCCTAGGATTACAACTAACTGGCTATTGTAAAAAATTGGTAAATAACACCATTTAGAAGGCCCATGCCGACTCCCAAAACCCATCCTTGTGAATGGTAAATCATAAAATATTACAATATTTTAAATTTTGTTGCGATGTTTAATTGTTGCAGTCTCGTATTTTACTAAAAGTTTTGATTTTAACTTTGAAATTTATGACGCTGGGATCTATTTTTTTCCACAAATCAATATAAGAATAACATGTATTAGTTGCGACAACCACCTTTAGCGGCAACACATAACTTTCACGTTATATGTCACCGCTAAAGGTGGGCGTCGCCACTAATGACAATCCACCCTGATCCGCATCGCTTGAGGTGAAATCCTATCCGTTGATTTTGTCCCTAATTCAACGACTGAAAATCAATATCATACACACTAATAGCAGGTACGGTGTTGCTGCTAACACTCGAAAAAAAATGACCGCCAAAGTTTCCCCTAAAGGTATTGCCACTAATACTCTATCTATCACCGCTAATACTCTAATAGCCGCCGCTACCCTTTGCAGATATCAGCCCATTCACCTCATTTTTCCCTTTTTTGTGAACTCTTTTCTCTCTATCACCACTCCGGCAAAACCCCTCGACTTTCTCAGATTTTCACCGACGAACTCCACTATCGACGTCCACGACACTGGCGATGAGTAGCTCACCGCCGACAACGTCGACAGTTCAGTCCCCAACGACGTCGACCACGACCAGGTAACTCTTTTTCTGTTTTTCTTTTTCTTTCTCTTCTCCCTTGTGATATAGTCGTTGGTGGTGTCTGATTGTTTCAGTTCCTTACTGGAATTGCTAAAGATCTACCGAAATTTGTTGTTGTCTGTCGGAATTTGGTTGGAAATTCAGTCATGCTACCAGAATACTACCACCGGTCCACCACCACTCTTCTCCGTCGGATTACACACCACCACAAATTCTGTATATGTTTATTTAAATTTTTGTATGTAGAATGTATATTTGGTGTGTGTGTGTGTGTATATATATATATATATATATATATATATATATATATATATATATATATATATATATATATATATATAGGCTTATGTTTTTCTATTCAAAGTAATTATTGTGTTATTGTATGCATAAATGTGGGCCAATCATTTTACTTATTTTAAGAAAGTGATTAATACATATTATTAAATTAAAGATAATTGAAAAATACCATCTAATTTCATTCTAAGGGTATTTTAGACAACTGAGATAATTTTAAAAATGAAAAATTCCATATTTTTTGGGATAATTAACTCTCTTGATTTTAAAATTATAATTTTTTTAATTACTTTAGTTTTAATTATAACGTAATTTTTATAATTAAACCCGATTTTATTCTGTCAGAATGACATTCTTTTTATAATGATATTCTATGAAAATTCAAGCCATAAACTAATAAAGAGACTTACTTCTCGCAGAATGAACAAATTTTTAGATACAAGTTAAAATTTTTCTATCACATCCTTAAAAAAATAAAAAACTTTATATTTTATTCTATAATAATGAAACACTCTCTAATAACAAACAAATATAATATGTAGATTATTCTATTGGAATATACTATTACATATACTCTTATCATTCTATTATAGATTAATCTAACAGAATATGACAATGAGTAGTGCATTTTTCTGGAAGATCGGTGACCATTGAGGATTGTTCATGTCTATCCCAAACGCATTCATCCAACCTTCGGGTCATTGATCATCATGTACTTCATTCATTCTATGAGAATAACTGTCATGAAAATGAATTATGTAAGAATAAAACTATGTGAGAATGCTTTTATAAGACAAAAATAAAACAAAATTTAGTAATTCTAAGAGAACTCATACAACATGATAAAATCAAGTAACACAAATAACGAACTTATAAATTATTTTTGTGTTCTTCAAGAATTTGAACATCAAGTTCTCTTTCAGACATTTCTACAAACACCTGGTGTGCAATATTCTCGTAGAATTATTCTTGTGTTCTTTAAGATTTCTACAAACCCTTTCCATATATCACTACATAATCGTAAATTCTTTAATAGAAAAATGAAAACAAATGTTGTTGATGATTTGATCATCTACTCATCACCAAACTACTTTAAGAAACAAACACGATCAACAGATATACAATTCAATTCAAACAACTGATTAACAACCAACAATCAGAAATCAAAGTTTGATTAATGATTACCTGTGAATCTGTGATAGTAATCGATCAGAATTTCAAAATTAACTTTCAGGCCCTAATATTCCATTAACGATCGACGTAGCCTCGATCTATGTCTCTTCCGCTTCGACTCCTTTCTCAGCTGACTCAATTCCTTCCTTCGCAATCTCCAGCGCTTCTTCCTCTGCCTTCTTCAGCTTCTTCCCCAATCCGAAATAGCCCTGTGTCCTCCGCCATCGACGGTATCTCCATTTTCGTAATTGCCATTGTTGACGTCATAAGAAACAATAGATGTCTCCGGCTCTGATCATCGGATCGAATCGATGGAGGCGCGACTTTAGGGCATTGTGCCTTATAGGAGAAGAATCAGAAGGGGAACTCAATAAATGGACACAGAAGGGGAACTCATCGAATCGATGGTGGTGGATCTTCTGTGGGTGTTGGTCGATGGAGTGACTTGTAGGTTTTATAAACTAGAATGAGTATCTCAAAAAAAAATCGAATGTATTTGCAGTGGCGGAACTAGGGTCAAAGTAAATGAGTATCTCAAAAAAAAATCGTGTAATAAAAAATAAGAAAAAAATAAAAACCGCAATTTCATTAGATATAAACTTAAACTTCAACGGTTGCGGTTGCGGTTGCGACAAACAAAACCAATGTTAGTTCTAATAATCTATAAACCAAAGGAAAAGAGAGGTGTTTCCCAGTTTCCACCAGCAAATGCAAGAGATCCGCAATTCCCTTCGAGTTGAAAAAAATTTCATCATGAAGCAAAGAGTGATATTAGATATCTGAAACATCCATTCCAATTTCGATAAGTAATTCTTCTAATTTTTTAAAGATAATAATAATAATAATAATAATAATAATAATAATAATAATAATAATAATAATAATAATAAATCATTATTCTTTGAATAAACATAATATATAGTCAAGGGAGTGAACGATCACTTTCAGAAACTATTTTAGTTAAAATAAGTCGAATTTAGGGTAGATTTCGGTTATGTGCCATACATGAGGGGCAATTTGTGTCAAAAGCCGAAATATGGAGCATCTTCTTTATTGCAGCATCGTAGTTGTACGCCGGAGACCTTTTCTCGATTTAGGCTAGCAGGAACACAAATCTGGGAAAGCCTCTTAGCCCTTACCCGTAGTAACCTACCCTTGGACCATTTGAATCGCTTCTCCCTCCCTCTTATCAACCAAACCCGAGAGAAAAAGACTAAAAATTGGTGAGGTCGGCTAGGGTTTTAGTGAGGAAGAAGACACTTCAAGCTCGATCACTGCAACTATACTACTGAAATTTTTTTTGAGGGTTATCTTGGGCTACCCTAGGCTCCAAGGTGGATCCGCCCCTGTGTATTTATGTATTTGTATATGTATCATGTATTTGTATATGTATCCTATATGTGTATATGTATGTATATCATGTATGTATTTGTGTTTTTGTATGTGTATTATGTATTTATGTATGTATTTGTGTATTTGTATGTGTATCATGTATGTATATATGTGTTTTTGTATGTGTATTATGTATGCATTTGTGTATTATGTATGCATTTGTGTATTTGTATGTGTATCATGTATTTGTATATATATCATATATGTGTATTTGTATCTGTATCATGTATGTATATATGTGTATTTGTATTCATAGAAATTTACGTATGTAGTTTGTGTATTTGTATGCAATTTGGAAAGTACAATGGTATAATGGAAAAAATGAAAAAAAAATTAAGATGGTATAATGGAAAAAATTATCATGACTTTAATTTTCAAAGTACAATGCTATAATGGAAAAAAAAGTATGATGATTTTAAATTGGCTAAAACGTTTAAACTCACATAAAGGGTGTTTTACCAAAGTATTAAACAATGAAACGGTTGCAAGAGCAACAAAAAGAATGAGTCTAAGCCCAAAAATAAATAGTTGTTGCAAATGAGATTACTAAAGATGTCAGGATCTAGGTTGAAAGGGACAGCCTAATTGCATATAACATATATGAATCATTATGGCCTATAAGGGTTCAACCCCAAGCTATTCTTAAAATAGATATTATGATATATGTTAAGGTTATAGTTGTTGATGATAATTTGGAAATGGCTAAACATTAGATTTTGAAGATTCGTTAAAGTCATCTATGTGTGTGTGTGTGTGTGAGAGAGAGAGAGAGAGAGAGAAATAGAGGGAGAAAATATGATTGCTAAAAAGCGAATTGATGAGGCCATAATTCATATAAGCTCTTGTAGAACCTTGCTAATATTATTTTAGATTTTTAGTTAAAATAAATCTAGAGTTTTTTAATACATAAAATATAATGTCCAAATTCCAAAAAAAAGGTTAATTTGTTTAAAAATAGCAAGGAATGATCAATCAACATGATACACAGTCTAAATGAAAACCACACAAGTCGTGATCTTCTTAATGTCTTCGCCAACTTCTACTCATGATCTCAAATTATTCAGTCTGACAACATGTCAAAATAAGTTAGGCAAATGAATGTCTAATGAGATACACACTGTTGACTCATTTAGAGTAAGCAATAATGACAATCATTACACTCGAGTCATACCTCCAAAATTAATATAAAACAACTAAAGTTTCCAAAAGCTCAATAATATCAAATCAATGGAATAATCGACCCAAATTCAAGTCAAAATGATATAAGAACCCATTAGATAAAGGCAAGGGGTTTAACAACCCATACTCCAAAATCAAAGGTTTTAATAATCCATAACCCAATGTCAAAAAGTTTAATAACTCATAATCCAATGTCAAATGGTTTAATAACCTATAATCTAAAGTCAAAGAGTTTAATAACCCATCATTCAAACATATAACCCCAATAATTCCAAAAGTGTTAAACAATGGTTAGTAAATATTGACAATAACAATAAAAAAACAAAAGGGTAAACAATGAATAATTTTACAAAATAAATATGCAATATATGCATATATTCTCAACTCATGTCATTCACATGTAACATCCCAAAAGCCACGATAAAATTTTTCATTTTCAAAAGACATTTTCATAAAATCCGTAAATTATTAAACATTGTTTTCGAAACTAAACCATAGAGATCAAAGTATAAAAATCATCTCCCAAAACATAAATCGGCAGGAGGATGTGTACAATCACGCATTCGCCTTGCCCCGATCATCTGAAGTACCTAAAAACATTTAAATCCACAATTGTAATCCAAAGCTTAGTGAGTTCCCCAAAATACCCCACACAACAATACATATACAATGCATACACACCGGGCCTACAGTATAAACTGGATAACCCCTAGGCCCACAATCATCAGACTGGATTGTCCCATCTAGGCCCACAACACATGGCTAGAATGCCCCTGGGCCTACAGCCACAAAGGCTGGATTTCCCATCTAGGCCCACAACACATGGCTAGAATGCCCCTGGGCCTACAGCCACAAAGGCTGGATTTCCCCGGGCCATAATCACAAAGATTGGATTGCCCCCGAGCCCACGGTCATAAAGACGGGATTGCTTCGGGTTATGTTGGTCTAAGGCACAAAGCAGTACCGCCTTCAACCAACCGTACTATGTACCAAACAATAACAAGCAAGCATAGTTAATCATAGCATATCTACCAGTCTAACAGAACATTACAGCATACCAACATCCTACACACAAGGACACATACTGAAGTACAAAGTATAGTGAGAAAACTCACCTCGTAGAATCGGGGAAGTACAGCGGCACTCTAACTCCTTGCACTGATTAATCCCTCAAACCGGCTAACACCCAGAATAGATAAAACCTCAATTAACACCCAAATCCTCCAAGTTTAACCCAAATTTAAACTTGTCAAAAGTCAATAGCCACAGGTCCACAAAGTCAACGGTCAACTTAGTCAAAGTCAATGCCACGTCGTGGGCCCTTCTTGGCCACGTCATGGGAAATCCAAGTCAAACAGTCAACATTCGGGACATTGCCACATCGTGGACCCTCTTGAGCATTCTAACACTCCTATGGTGTACATGCAACCCTAGATGCTTTGGATCTATGTTTTCTCTAATATACATGCAAACTTTTATTTTTCCAAAGCATCATCCTAACTACCATACAATGGAGTATCTTTACTACAAAATCTAGTTAGATTACATACCTTTTGTTGTAGTTGGAAACCTTGGACCTTTAAGAACTTAGTGCCCCAAGTGTTGCACCTCAAATGGAATCACACAACACCACCAACAATGGATGAACTTGAGAGGAGGTTACTTGCACGTCATAAAGTCGGTTTGCCCTCTTGTAAGCTTACTTAGGTCCGATTTCATGAGCTAGAGGGGTTCTTATATAGTGTGGCTTAATTAGGGTTTCCATGGAAACCCTAATGTGCATGACCTTCCATATTACTCATGCTCCATGGGTTTAAACCTCCATGGATCATCCATGGGTCACCACATGGGTTTAGCCCAACACAAAGAACTATGGATCATAAGCCCACATTATAAGAATGAATGATTTATATAATCAATCCCCATATATTTAATTAGTCTCTTTTGATCACAAAATTAATTCAAAATTAATTCTTGATCAATACTAATTAAGTAATATGCTTTCATATTAATATATTAGAACTTATAATATATTAATAAACCATAAATAACTTCTTCTCAAAAGTCCATCCTATCAAATTTTCCTGGTGATATGCAACCCAAATGGACCATGCTACTCTCGGGTCAAGTACATACCAATTATAGTTATGCACTTAGACACTAATCCAATAGTCTCCTACTTAGATAAGTCTAATAACTATAATTGCAAGCATTACTCCAACCCGACTGGCAATCGTAGCTCTTAAAAGCCGTTGTCGAACTCTGACCTAGTCAATGACGTGTCCATTAGATAAGGGATCATATATTCCTCCATTCTAGATATCATATGAACTGAGACATGGATTATAATCATTCTCTCTGTCCATCTGTTGTTTCCCGATTTCTGATTTATGACGACCGACTAATTGAACAAATCAAATCAGTCCAGGCCTGGTGTCATCACTAAATCATCGAGGGGCTCGAGGGGCCCACAGATATCGCTTTTATCCACATGGAGTAAAAGGAACGGATAAACTTCGACCCAAATGCTCGCTTGTACTTACTCATCAAATTACACACAACAATATGTTTTATAACATCCAAGTTATTGGTGCGTTTACATATGTCAATGTGCAACCTGTTGGGTTTTGAGCATTCTAACACTCTTATGGTGTACATGCAACCCTATAAACCTTGGATCTATGTTTTCTCTATTATACATGCAAATATTAACTATTCCAAGGTTTCATCCTAACTAGCATATTATGAAGCACCTATACTACAAAGTTCTAGTTAGATGACATACCTTTTGATGTAGCTTGATGTCTTCAAGCTTTAAGAGCTTAGCCCCAATAGTGTGGAAGCCTCAAATGGAATCACAAATCACCAAAACACCTTGGAAGAATTTGAGAGAATATGTATGCACACTAAAATCGGCCCACTCTTATTTTCATACACTTGTGCCAATTTTGTGAGCCAAGGACCCCTTTATATATTATGGAGGATTAGGGTTACATCCATGTAAACCCTAATACCCATGACCTTTCATTTACATAAGATCCATGGGTTAAAAGCTCCATGGACCATCCATGAAAGCTTAGCCCAACCTAAATAAACTTGGCCCATTCCATATATATAAGAGTCCATATTTAATTAGTTCTTTTTGATCACTTAATTAATTCTAAATTAATTCTTGATCAATACTAATTAAATAATATGATTCCATTTTAATATATTAGAACTTATAATATATTAATATAAATCATAAATATACTATTCTCAAAAGACTATCCATATAAATTGTGCCGGTGAAGTGCAACCCAAATGGACCATGTCGGGTCGGGTCAAGTACATACCAAATATAGTTATGGACTTAGACATTAATCCAACAGTCTCCCACTTGGATAAGTCTAAAACTATTATTGAGTATGACTTCAAACCCTGACTAGCAATCGTAGCTCTTAAAGCCGTTGTCGAACTCTGACCTTGTCAATGACTTGTCCATTAGATAAGGGATCATATATTCCTCCATTCTAGATATCATATGGACTGAGACATGGATTATAATCATTCTCTCTGTCCATTTGTTGTTTCCCGATTTTCGATTTATGATGCCTGACTGATTGAACAAATCAAATCAGTCCTGGCTTGGCCAAGCACTCACATGTGTCATCGCTAAATCATCGAGGGGCCCACATATATCGCTTTTATCCCGAAGGTAAAAGGAATGGATAAACTTCGACTCATATGGCTTGTTCTACTACTTGTTGAATCATACACAAAGGCACGTTTTATAACATTGAGTTACCAAATGCGATTTCGTGCAATCAATGTATAACCAACTCATAGTAACAACTCATATCTCTAGGTTTGAAGAATATAAGATATTATCGTCTCATGATCACTCGTGATAAAATCCATGAAGTGATTCAAATGAGAGCGGGTTGAATCCAATACTCAGAACTTATGAGCACTCATGAGTGTTGTAGCACCATTTTGTCCACCAACTTGGACCTCTACAAACCAACCCATGACAGTCTTGATTCATATCTACTTCCAACATATGACCGACTGTGGATGGTTTGAATAACTTAATCATTCAGGAAGAGCGACTTAGTTATTCTGGAAGTCAAAACATGCAAAGTGAAACACAAGAATAAATGAATCAAATATGGTATCAAACCCTATGAATATAAATAAACACTTTTATTTATCACCATATTGATTACTCATTATTCATTGTTTCGGTTTTATCAACTTTATACTTGAATTAAAAACACTAGTTGTCCCATGCTCCAAGCATGTACACTATGTTTTTCTTAAACAATAGTTTTGCCATACACCAAGTATGCACTCTATGTTTGTCTATGATTCTTACTTTGTGAAATAAACCAATTGAACATAATTTCAATGATTCTAATTTCACACTCCCAAATCCTTATCGAAAAATGTGAGAATTTCAAATTCCTATCATTTATCGAAATCTGTTTAGATTTTAAACTTATATGCACTGACCCTCCTGTAATGAATATGTACAAAGTCACAAAGACTTGTCAACAGTCATTATAAGGTATTCCAATGGAGATCAACTCCATGGAAACTAAGTCTCATATTCAAAGTACATTGCTTTGGACATGCTTCTTGCATTAAGTTTTCTAATCTTACACAGATAACTTCCACGTATGGAGACAACTCCATATTTTCATTTTGACTATCACTTCTGAATAAGAGATGCCTCTTTTCAGAATATGTCAATATGGTCCTTCCAAAATTAGCACTATACTTCCAACTGTCCCTGAGCAACCAATCTTTGGTAAACCTCAGATTGTCATCGACAATTGCTTAATCATTTTAGTCATATCCAATTCTAGACCTTTTCCCTTCTTAATGCCTCTGGGCATTTGGAAAAATTTAGAAATGACAAATATTATAGCACATGCATGCGATCCTGTACCCAAAGCAAATGGTACACAATTCATGATGTCTCACATAAAGACATGATTCTAGACCAGTCTTTTGCTATAATATTTTTATTTGCCATGTTTTCAAAATTTGACTATGAAGAGGGATGTCGTAATCATAATCAAAATTTGAGAACGCAATATATAGAATTTCCTTAAGTTGAACCAATCCAACATGAAATTCATATATATATATTCTTGACTAAAGATGATTAAGGTCTCAATCTAAGCCTTTAGAACTGAAATGAAGTATATCCTCTCCCTTAATTATAGCAAAACAACTTTTTCAATCCCTGCAGCCTCACGAATTGAAACTTTTGTTTTCTATAATTAACATTGCTAACTTGCAACACTAACAATAATTATCATACTCCCACTAACATGGTGATTATTAGCATAACACTTATGCTCCCACTAGCTTTGACATGTACTCAGAAATCAGCTGGACTTCTAGAAATCAATACTTTATTGACTTTCTTACCAAAGTTCAGATTTCTGATACGAGATGCTTTGATAAAACTTTATCAAAATCATACACCTTTCCTTAGATAGCATGCATGTGTGTCTAAACAATTTTAGAACTATGAAAAGGGATGTCGTAATCATAGTCTCGATTGTTTAGACTTTTTGCCATCTGCTTCAAATCTACTTGGTGGAAGTGTTTCCTCACCATCATTTTCATGAATCGGAGAGAAACCTTATGACCCTTAGATTTTATGGTGTATGTGTTCTTATCCATGTGAATCGTCAAAACCATAGTCACAAGACAAGGATAATGACAAATCCAAACTCATATGGACTGAACTTATGCAATCTTAACTTCTTGCCACCTGGCAGTACAGGGCCTGCCATTGCTTCCAAGTTGTTATGCAACCAATTGAGAACTTTTAAAACTCCTATGCAAAGCCAACTTTAACTGGAATGGGCACAGAATATGTCAACACGATAGGTTATAAACCTCAAGTCGTGTGCTAGTGAAGAACCTCAGGTTTTATTCTTGATTAGTTCTTGAAATCCTTTTTAGGATCTTTAAGACTCCCACTATCCTCTTGACATATAAGACTATCTTGCCAAATATTCAAGAGATAGTGCGGATTCTTTATCAAGACAAACACTTCACACAATTGGCCTTAGTTGGTCTTTGTTTTATCCAAAACATCACAACTTACCAATTTCAAATGTACAAGAGTAGGACACTTTTACTCTAACATTTGACAAGTGTTTTAAACCTTTCTTTAAGATATGTCACTCAAGTTACAATCTTGGAGTATGACTCTAAGAATTGTTTTGGAACGAAGTATGACTCATCTTCCTGATCTAACCATTTCAACAATTCATGACTCCTCTTCTTAGTCATAAGAATGCACTAAGATGACCTTTAGAGGACTAATTGTGATATGATTTCTAAATCATTAAGATGATCACAAACATGATACTAAAGTACTCTCCCATCTTTTCAGATTTGAGAAACTTTTATCTTTCTGCCTAATTTAATTCTTCCCATTCGTTCTGCCATACATTGAGACTTTTCCAATGTTTCAGAATTATACTTAAACTTGTAAGTATAACCATATTTACTAAACTTTAGTAAATCAAATAGTCTTAACGAGCTTTGTGGTGGACATGACCAGTGCACAAGAATGTGTACTCGATCCCTTTAGTCCTTCACTTGACTCACACATCCATGTGAACAAGTAATTAGTCTTGATTTTCCAATGCTTGAAAGTTCTCATTCATCATACTATTCAACTTGCATGATTCCAAGTTTCGGTCCAATTGAAACTTGGGTGATGAGGAACTTTCCTGATTTGGTAAATTTAGACACTACCACAAATGAAAGAATCAAATCCATTTTCCAATATTGTTGTCACTGGAAAGCAACAATTTTCCACAAATGCCATTGTAAGGATACTTCAAATAAATAAAATTAAACAATTTTCTTTTATTTTAAAACTTTGTGGAAAAACTTATCCTTACAATCCACATGGAAAATTGTTGTTATCTATTCCTTAGCAATATATCATAACTTCTTAAGCAACTGCTCAAAATTCTGATGCGATCGAAATCCACCTTCGCGATCAGAATCAGCATATACTTCCTTTAAGATTTCTCTCTATTCTTTGATTCTTAAAACATCAACATGTGACCCAGTCACATCATGTAATGAGGATCTCAGAATAGAACTTAACAGAGTTAGATAATGGGCTCTACCTGATGTAGAGTCAAACTTATTGACTTTAACATCCTTAGGTAAATTTGGCAGCTTTGCAATCAACGCCCCTTCCTTTGGCAAAATAAACATATGGACCCTTTGGTAATGGGACTATCTCAGACTTAGCCTTTCTCTTTACCATTTGGTCAACCGGGTTGACTATGGCCAATCCCTTTCCATTGGGAAGAGAATGCTTTTTCTGGATTTCCAGTGTCACCATTGTCACTGTCCATAAAGTTTTTGGGAAGTTGATCTTCTAATCAAATTTGCTTTACTATCGTTCCAAATCATTGATGATTCAGCAGCACCAAGCAAATAGATATGATCATTAAGGTTCATGTCATAGTCTGTTTCATAGTAGTCCCAAAGGAACTCACTATGTGACTTAGAAAGTGATTGAACATCCAACTTTCTCAAGACTTTGACACCCAACTCTCCCGGCTTGTCAATATGTGACTTCATCTCTAAGATGTGATCACACATAGACCTTGCTTGTCATTAGGGCTTGAGTGACCTTGAACTTGTGGGTTAGGGAGAATAATTGGAGGAGGTGGAGGAAGAGAAGTATGACTTCCATGAGCCAAACTCGGGAAGTCATATTCATTAGGAAAGCTTGGTTTGGGAAGATCATTGTTGTCTAAACCAGACATCAACAATGGGACAAATTCACGTAAAGTTGATTTAAGTCCTTAATATAACACCCAATATGATATATTAAGGCTAGGACCCAACAAACTATTTTATAACTTGGAAGAGGGATGCCGTAATCCAAGCTATAAAATATTTGAAGGTAGGTGAATGACGATTCACCAATTTCCACCAAGATAAACAAAATGTATTATTAGGTTTTAATTGGTTTTGAAACTCCTAGATTCTTTTGAGATACATTGAACTTTTCAATGGCATGTTTCAATCTCGAGTGTGCCCTTCAGGTTTTGTGACTGGGATGCCGAGGATCACAAAACAAGGTGTGAATAACCATGCAAATATACTTGGTACCCTTAATATTTACCCCTCAATCGATGTGTCGGTTAACCATACACGCTCCACCGATACTATGATAAACATTAAGTTACCCTTTGCCTACCTTGTTAAAGCAAGCTAGTGTGCCGGTTAACCACACACGCTCCACTAACTGACTTAAGCAAAGTGCAAAGTGTAATTTCATGGGTTAGCACCAAATTCACATTTTCCTAAGTAACTAAGATTGGGTATTATTAAGAGTTTAGTTACTTAGTATTTATCATTAATACTTTTAATGAAGGGAGAATTATAGTCCTTGTCCTACCCGTTCGGCTAACAACCCTCCACCGGTCAAGGAAGCGGTGGGTGAGAGTAGACACCCATTAAATTGCCATTTTATAGGCAGTAACCTTATACCCCCCTTATAGACCGGCTTCGTGAATGAGGCCTACTATTGGTAAGACGACTTGCTCTTATACATATAATATATTAAACTTTTAATATTATATTCGTATAAGGGTGTATTTTAGACATATAAAATACTTGGTGGTTTAATCTATTAATTAAACTAAACTTTTAATTTAATTAAACTCAAACCATATCTTTATTTATGGATTTAATAATACTCTTTTAATTAAACGCTTTAATTAACTATTAATAAAGTCCATAAGAGTTAATTTGAATTATTCAATAAAACATCATAATTCCAATTATTAAATTCAAAATTAAAATCATTTAATTAATTGTTTAAGTTATGAACCCAAGAGTTTTAGAATTCAATTCTTTTTTTTCATAAAAAGCTTTTTCCAAATTCCAAAACTTGAGGGCAAGTTTTGTAACTCTTGAAAACCTTTGGATTCCATAACTTATGGAGTTAAATACTTGTTTTATGATGAAACTTTTCATGTTCCATAACTTAAGAACAAGTTATGGAATTCTTTAAAACTTTAACTCCAAATTTTGTAACTCCATAAAAACTTTAAATCAATTTTTTTTTAAAAAAAACTTTCATATCCATAACTTATGGAGGTTTCAAAACACTTAAGATCACAACTTTAAAAAAAACTTTTGAGCTCCAAAATTTTATGACAAAATTTGTAACTCCTTAAAACATTTAGATCAAACTTTTAAAACTAATAAAATAATCATATCATTTTATCTTTTACTAAATTTGACCTAATTCAACTCATATAGAAAATGATTCAAATTTTACAAATAATTAGTTTTTCACACAACAAGTAATTATCTTAAAATTTGACAAACGTCATGTTTTTTTTCCTTTTTTTTCAACTTGAAAATAAAACATTTGCATCAATATAACAGAAAACAACCTATGGCTCTGACACCATTGTTGGGTTTTGAGCATTCTAGCACTCTTATGGTGTACATGCAACCCTATAAACTTTGGATCTATGTTTTCTCTATTATATATGCATATATTAACTATTCCAAGGTTTCATCCTAACTAGCATATTATGAAGCACCTATACTACAAAGTTCTAGTTAGATGACATACCTTTTGATGTAGCTTGATGTCTTCAAGCTTTAAGAGCTTAGCCCCAATAGTGTGGAAGCCTCAAATGGAATCACAAATCACCAAAACACCTTGGAAGAATTTGAGAGAATATGTATGCACACTAAAATCGGCTCACTCTTATTTTCACACACTTGTGCCAATTTTGTGAGCCAAGGACCCCTTTATATATGATGGAGGATTAGGGTTACATCCATGTAAACCCTAATACCCATGACCTTTCATTTACATAGGATCCATAGGTTAAAAGCTCCATGGACCATCCATGAAAGCTTAGCCCAACCTAAATGAACTTGGCCCATTCCATATATATAAGAGTCCATATTTAATTAGTTCTTTTTGATCACTTAATTAATTCTAAATTAATTCTTGATCAATACTAATTAAATAATATGATTCCATATTAATATATTAGAACTTATAATATATTAATATAAATCATAAATATACTATTCTCAAAAGACTATCCATATAAATTGTGCCGGTGAAGTGCAACCCAAATGGACCATGCCGGGTCGAGTCAAGTACATACCAAATATAGTTATGGACTTAGACATTAATCCAACACAACCAACTCGCAACTACAACTCACATGTCTTCGTTTCAAGAATATAAGATATTATCGTCTCATGATCACTCGTGATAAAATCCAAGAAGTGATTCAGATGAGCGTGGGTTGAATCCAATACTCGAATCTTATTCCAGGAGCACTCATGAACACTGTACCAAACTTGTGCTATGACTATCACACCTCTACAGACCCATTCACGACAGTATTGCCTCAATACCTACTTCCAAAGTATGATCGATTGTGGTTGGTTTGAATAACCTAGTTATTCGGGAAGTCAAAACATGCAAAGTGAAACACGATAATAATACTAATCCTATATGGCCCAAAAACTTTTGAGTCATATTGATTACTCATTATTCATTGTATAATGTTTCGAATAATCAACTTAATACTTGAATTAAAACAATAGATATGCCATGCTCCAAGCATGCACACTATGTTTGTCTATGGTCCTTATTTTGTGAAATAGATCAATTGAACACATCTTCAATGAAACTCATTTCACAATTCCAAATCTTTATCATCAGTGTAAGAACTCTGAATTCTTGTCACTGCCAGAATGTGGTAGATTCTAAACTATCATGTAATGATTCCTTTGTAATGTCTAGGTACCAAAAGTCACGGAGACTTGACAACATACATTACAAAGTATTCCAATGGAGAGCAATTCCATGGAAACGGAGTCTCAAATTCAAAGTACATTCTATTGAACATCCTTCTTGCATTAAGTTTTCTAATCTTACACAGATTTAAAGAATAATTTCCACTTATGGAAACATTTCCATATTCCCATTTTGACCATCACTTCTGAACAACAGTTACCTCTTCTCAGAGTATGTCAATATGGTCCTTTCCAAAATTTAAAATATACTTCCAACTGTCCATGAGAAACCAATCTTTGGTAAACCTCAGATTATCCTCGACAATTGCTTAACCATTTTAGTCATATCCGGTTCTATTCCTTTTTCCCTCTTAATGCCCTAGGCATTTAGAAAAATTAGAACACGAGAATATTATAGCATATGCAATCGATCCTATACCCGAAGCATATGGGATACGATTCATAATGTCTAACATAAAGACATGATACTCAATCAGTCTTTTTCTATAATATTTCTATTTGCCATGTTCTCATAAATTTTGACTATGAAGAGGGATGTCATAATCATAATCAAATTTGAGAACGCAATTAACATTTCCATATATAGAATTTCCTTATGTTGAACCATTCCAACATAACATTCATATATATATTTAACTAAATATGATTAAAATCTCAATCTAAGCTTTTAGAATTGAAATGAAGTATAATTTCCTCTCCTTTAATTATAGCAAAACAACTTTTCAAACCCTACAACTTTGCAAATTGAAACCTTTGTTTTCTATAATTAACATTGCTAACTCTCAACACTTACCATAATAATTATGCTCCCACTAGCATAATAATTATTATTAGCATAACACTTATGCTCCCACTAGCTTTGACATGTATTCAGAAATCAGCTGGACTTCTACAAATCAATACTTATTGACTTTCATTACCAAAGTTCAGATTTCTGATACGAGATGCTTCGATAAGACTTTATCTAGGCTTCTCAAAATCATACACCTTTCCTTAGATAGCTCACATGTGTGTCTTAACAATTTTAGAACTTGCATCCATAAGTCTGAAATGTTTAGACCTTTGCCATTTCTCACAATTCGAATTATGAAGAGGGATGTCGTAATCATAATCGAATTTGAGAATGCAAATATCACAATTTCTATCTCCTTAAAATCTACTTAGTGAAAGCATTTCCTCACAATCATTTTCATAAAGCGGAGAGACACCTTATGACACTTAGATTTTATGGTATATGTGTTCCTATTCATGTGAATTTTTCATGACCATAATCACAGGACATGGTTAGTGACAAATCCAAACTCATATGGACTGAACTTGTTCAATCTTAATTTCTTTCCACCTGGTAGCACAAGGGCCTACCATTGCTTCCAGTTTGTTATGCAACCAATTGAGAACTCTCAGAACTCACATTCGTAGTCAACTTTAACTGGAATGGGCACAGAAACAAGAATATGTCAACACGATAGGTTATAAACCTCAAGTTGTGTGCTAGAGATAAACAATAGGTTTTATTCTTGATTAGTTCTTGAAGCTTTTCCAAGATCTTTAAGACTCCCACTGCCCTCTTGACATATAAGATTGTCTTGTCATGAATCATTCCTTGACAAAATAAATATTCAAGAGTTAGTGTGGATTCTTATCAAGATAAACACTTCACACAATTGGCCTTAGTTGGTCTTTGTTTTATCGAAAACATCACAACTTACCAATTTCAAATGTACAAGAGTAAAAAAAAACTTTTACTCTACATTTGATAAGTGTTTTAAACCTTTCTTAAGATTATGTCACTCAAGGTTACAATATTGGAGTATGACTCTAAGACTTGTGTTGGGAACGAAGTATGACTCATCTTCTTGATTTAAACTATTTCAACAATTCACGATTCCTCTTCTTAGCCATACAAATGCACTAAGATCTCTTTAGAGGATCAATTGTGATATGGTTTTTCCATAAACATTAAGATGATCATAAAACACGATACTAAAGTACTTTCCCATCTTTTCAGATTGGAGAAACTTTTATCTTTCTGCCTAATTTGATTCTTCTCATTCGTTATGCCATACATTGAACCTTTTCCAATGTTTTAGAATTATACTTAAACTTGTAAGCATAACCATGTTTACTAAACTTTAGCAAATCATGACGAATAGTCTTGTTAATCTTTGTGGTGGATCTTGACCATCGCACACCCAGTGTACCCGATCCCCTAGTCCTTCACTTGACTCACATATACATGTGAACATGGAATTAGTCTTAATTTACCAAAGATGAAAATTCTCATTCATCATACAATACAACTTGCATGATTCCAAGTTTCTGTCCAATTGAAACTTGGGTGATGAGAATCTTTCCTTATTTGGAAAATACTCGACACTACCACAAACGAAAGAATCAAATTCATATTGCTAACATAGAAACATACAAACATTAATTTTCACAAATACCATTGCAAGGAGATATAATAAAAATAAAAACAAAATTTTATTTATTTATAAAATACGAAAAAAACTTTTCCTTACAATGCAATTACAAATGAAAACTATGCTATTACATATTTCCTAGAAATCTATCATAACTCCTAAGCAGCAGCTCAAAAATCCGATCTTCGAACCATGCGATTGAAATCCATCTTCGCGATCAGATTCAACATACTCTTCCTTTAAGCTTACTTCCCTTTGCATGATCCTATAAAACATCAAAATGCAACCTTGTCACATCATGTATTAAGAATCAACAATTAGGAACTTAATAGAGTTAGACAGTAGACTACCTGAAGCAGAGTCAAACTTTTCGATTCTACCTTTTCTCAGATCTTTCAGGTAGTCAGGGCAGCTTCGCAACCAATGTCCCTTCTCTTGGCAATAGAAACATATAGACTCTTTGGGAATGGTAAATGGGACAATCTCGGACTTAGCCTTTCTCTTTCCCTTGGAAAGAGAAATATTTTCTGGACTTCCAATGTTTCCATTGTCAATGTCCATGGAAGTTTGGAGAGTAGATCTTTCAATCAATTTTGCTTTTCCAGTGTGCCAAATCATTGTTGATTCAGCAGCAACAAGCAAATAGGTAAGATCAATAAGGGTCATGTCGTGGTCTGTCACATAGTAGTCCTTAATGAACTCACTATATGACTTGGGAAGTGATTGAAGAACCCAGTTAACCGCCAACTTCCTCGAGACAATGACACCCAATACTCTCAGGCTGTCAATATGTGACTTCATCTCCAAGACGTGAGTACACACAGGCCTTCCATCTTGACGTTTCATTGCAAGTAGGGCTTGAGTGACCTTGAATTTTTCAAGTCTTTGAACTTGTGGGTTAGGGAGAATTATTGGAGGAGGTGGAGGAAGTGAAGTATGACTTCCACGATCCAACCGCGGGACATCATCTTCAAGAGGAAAGCTTGTTCCAAAAGATTTGGGAACACCATAGTTGTCTGAACTAGACATCTATAATGGGAGAAATTCAAGTTAGTTGATTTAAGTCCTTAATATAACACCCAAATGAAATATTAAGGCTAGGACCCAACACAATATTTTACAATTTGGAAGAGGGATGCCGTAATCCAATTGCAAAATATTTGAAGGTAGGTAAATTACGATTTACCAATTTCCATCACGAAAAACGAAAAAGAATTTTAGGTTTTAAGTGAATTGAAATTCCTAGATCCTTTGAGATTCATTGAAACTTTCAATGTCATGTTTAAATCTCGATTGTGCCCTTCAAGTTTGTGATTGGGATGCTGAGGATCACAAACAAGGTGTGAATAACCATGTAAATTAGTTTGGTACACCCAATGTTACAACCACCTAATCAATGTGTCGGTTAACCACACACGCTCCATTGATCCATGATTAACATTAAGCTACCCTTTGCCACACACTATCAGTCCAGATTAGTGTGTCGGTTAACCACACACGCTCCACTAACGACTTAACAAGGTGCAAAGTGCAATTTCATGGGTTAGCACTATATTCACATTTTCCTAAGTAACTAAGATTTGGGAATTTATAAGTGTTTAGTTACTTCATATTCATCATTATACTTTTAATGAAGGGAGAATTAGAGTCTTATCCTACCCGTTCGGCTAACGACCCTCCACCAGTCAAGGAAGCGGTAGGTGAGAGTGGACACCCATTAAACTGCCATTTTATAGGCAGTAACATTATACCCCCCTTATAGACCGGCTTCGTGAATGAGGCCTACTAACGGTAAGACTGACTTTGTTCTTATACATATATATAAATATTAAACCTATAATATTATAATAGTATAAGGGTAGAATTTTAAACTTTAAAATTCTAGGGTTTGGCATTAAATGTTTCAAAAGTTAGACTTTTACATTTACAAATTCCAAAACATGAGGGCGAGTTTTGAACTATTCAAAAACTTTTGGAATCCATAACTTATGATTTTAATATAGGTTTTAATGAAAAGACTCTTGAAAATCCATAACTTGAGGACAAGTTATGGAGTTCATAAAAAACATTTATGTAAAAGACTCTTCACTTTCCCAAAACCTATGAGTTTTAATGACCTATTAAAAGAAAGACTTTTCATCTTTCCATAACTTGTGGACAAGTTATGGAATTCGTCAAAAAACATTTAGATCAACTAATGTATTTACAAAATCAAACAATTTGTCAATGATCTAAATTAAACTCATAAGTACAAGACAATTCATATCAAACAAATTTCATGTAATTAGCTCAACCATATAAACTAATACAAAACATGAAACTTTGACAATTATCTTTTAAATTGGATAAGCATGATCATTACCACATCAAAAACAGGTTTATAAGTTCAAAAAACAGTTTAGGGTAATGATCCTAGTCCAATTCCAGCCTTAAAACTCGAAATTCTGCATCCAGGAGCACCAACTCGTTGAGTGCATGAACTGGCTTGGCGAGTTGGTCAGTTTATAGGGTGGACTCGTCGAGTTCCCCAGTGGACTCGGCGAGTCCACTGTCCAGACAGCAAAAAATCGATTTTTCAAGCATCGAAGACAAGTAGCATCAAGTATATAAGAAAAAAAAAACCTTTGGCTCTGATACCACTAAAGGGTTTGAGCATTCTAACACTCCTATGGTGTACATGCAACCCTAGATGCTTTGAATCTATGTTTTCTCTAATATACATGCAAAATTTTATTTTTCCAAAGCATCATCCTAACTAGCATACAATGGAGTATCTTTACTACAAAATCTAGTTAGATGACATACCTTTTGTTGTAGTTGGAAACCTTGGACCTTTAAGAATTTAGTGCCCCAAGTGTTGCACCTCAAATGGAATCACACAACACCACCAACAATGGAGGAACTTTAGAGGAGGTTACTTGCACTTCATAAAATCGGCTTTGCCTCTTGTAAGCTTACTTAGGTCTGATTTCATGAGCTAGAGGGGTTCTTATATAGTGTGGCTTAATTAGGGTTACACCATGCAAACCCTAATGTGCATGACCTTCCATATTCCTCATGCTCCATGGGTTTAAACCTCCATGGATCATCCATGGGTCACCACATGGGTTTAGCCCAACACAAATAACTATGGATCATAAGCCCACGTTATAAGAATGAATGATTTACATAATCAATCCTCACATATTTAATTAGTCTCTTTTGATCACAAAATTAATTTCAAATTAATTCTTGATCAATACTAATTAAATAATATGATTTCATATTAATATATTAGAACTTATAATATATTAATAAACCATAAATAACCTCTTCTCAAAAGTCCATCCTATCAAATTGTCCTGGTGATATGCAACCCAAATGGACCATGCTACTCTCGGGTCAAGTACATACCAATTATAGTTATTGACTTAGACACTAATCCAACAGTTACAACTCTCCCCCACTTAAATTAGATTTCGTCCTTGAAATTTGTCCCTATCCGTTACTTCTCAAAACACCCTATGAACCCTTTTGTGGGTTCTCCAATTCCTCTCCCATATTGCACAAGTTGATACTTCTCTGAATGCCTGAATTTGCAACTATAATTACAAGGATTCCAAAACCAAGCGCACAAACCATACGCAAGCGGAAACCTTCAGAAGTCAAAATCTCATCCAAAACTACTTCGAAACACAACCTTAACCAAAAATTTCTTACTAATAACAAAATCTAAATCAATCCACAGCAATCAACACGCGTCCCAACGAAGAAACGAATTCCAACCCATCACACTTAACCAACATTGACTAGAGCCACTCCTTATCTATAAGTTGAAGACTTCAAGATCATACATGACTTCTAGGAAAACCAAACCACTCCATACGACAACATGCTGACTAAAACTCACATATTCAATACAACACTAGAAAACATTCTATTAAAACAACTACCTCTCTTTCCTCCAATGGTACGACCCCACTCATCGCGAAGCTACTCAAACCGAGAAAATCTTGAAGCTGCGACTGAACCGATTCATACTTCACAAAACCGAGAATTTCATCAACTTAAAACTCCAGGGACATATGTAATCGTTGACGATCATCCATTCGTTATGCTTACCCCAAGTCCCAGACCAGGAACACTACTATACCACGCAGAACGAACACTCATGCCAATCCGATCGTGGATTCCCACCAATTCCAAGTTCGAAAATTATGTCTAAAAGATCTCAAATACACACTTGACTTCCTGACAAGTCATCACTATCCCACCTCTCCCACGAACGTAATTGTAGTCGATCTGGAAGAAAATCTCGGGCGGCATCCACATTCCCATACGCCCAGGGGTACAACCATCAAACAAATCATCCAAGATTCCTACAACGAACTACATCACTGGCAATTCAACTCACTCGAAACTGATCTAGCAACCAAAAATAAAACCCACTAGGAAAACTCCACGAGGGGCTGCCAATAAACAACTGTGAATTTTCCGATAAGTCAAAATCTACCAAAGCCCAAACCAAACTTGTTGGCTACTGATCCATCAGTAGTATTGTCATACTGATCAAAACACCCAACAATACCAAAGACCAACGAACCGAACACACGAATTTCCACTACATAATTTTCGGCCCGACACATAAGTGAAATCCATGATGGTTCACGACACGCCGTGAACCCATCCAACCATTGGAATGAGAAGCCCATGGTTCCTCAACGTTATTGCCATCACCTTACCACAAACATGAAGACTCCCAACCATCACCTGATGGGCCTATAGGCACATGACCATCATCCTATTGACCTGTAGGAACCCAGTTAACATCCCACTCAACACTTCCCAGAACAATAGGAGCCATGCAATTTTGTAATACACAGCCCTTCCTCAGTCCAGGATGTCATTGATGCATAATCAGACGAACCATACCATAAGGTAGGACCAAGTATTCTCATGTTATCATACTCAGTCTGCATACACCCCTCACAAAAATATTTATGGAACTACCAAAATTTCAAAATCTCCAGGAGAAAATGCAAAACTCCTTATGTCGACTATGTCCCCTTCTGCATTATAACCTTACCCAAAGAGTGAAGTACCAATGGATTGAATGAAGCGACAAACCTCAACCGCTAACCGAAACATTCTCCTAATAACCAAAACAAGATCCCACCAATATGTAATATAACTTTAAAATTCAGAGAAGGCTTCCAAAAACTACCCAAATATGTTTCCAACACCTTGGTCGAATCAATCCCCAAACCAACCCAACCGATGCGACCTGCAAAAACTAGACTCTACGTAGGCCATAGACACACCTGAAAACTGAACAACGTCGCTCAGACATCTAAACGTCCAATAACTATGGAAAACTTATAACTCAATGCTACTAGGAACAAAAATTTCACAACCAAACAATTGAGAGAACACATACACCTTATAGAACTTGACGAAAGGTTGACGCCTCAATTGTACCTTCAACTGAAACAGCCGGAAGCTTTCGAACAACCTCAGTTGTTGATGAGGAATGAAATAAACAATGATCAAAAATAGATCGAAAACTAAACCTAATGATTCCACACATATTGAAAAAAGCCAACTGAAAATTCTCCTATCAAATTCTGAAGTCGATCAACAAATCAACAATTAGCCATCTCAACAAAGGATAACTAACTCATACTTCGATCTAACCATGTTCTCTATATCAGATACCTGACCTAAATCAACTGAACACTCCTATCTCAAGATACCTAGTGCTTCCATAATGAACTATTGATCACAATGAGGTTCTTGTCCATCAGCTTCCTTCTTAGACGACAACATATGCGTTGTTGAAGACATAAGCCTAGCGGCAACTTTGTAGCATCCTGTTTCCTGCCATTTATGGGCCGTGGATCAGAACTTGATTGTGTAAGTCTTTGGGCCTTAAGGATGTAAAGTTTAGTCATTGTGGAAGGATTTAAGGTTGGTTAAGAGATTTAACCCTTGAATTATGTTTTCGGTCGAAGGGTAGAAAGCGAAAAGTCATAGGTCAGGTTCTTACATGAAATATGGATTTTTGTTCAAGAAGTTTCTAGTCCGAGATAGCTAGATGATATTGTAGAGATCTTCAATACCTTTCTGTGGATATAAAGATCGCCAAAAACAGAGTTGAAACGAAGAAGTTATGACTGTTCGAAGTTAGCAAGGATTTGGGGGAAATCTGAGCTCACGACGTGAGCAATTGGAGCTCATGACGTGAGAAGTGATTAAACAGAAATGTTGATTTTAACTGTGCTCACGACGTAATTATTAGGGCTCATGACATGAGAATTATGCAGCCCAACCCACAAAGTTTTAGGGTTTTGAACATATATAAGGTTTGGTTCCGTGTTTTTTGGCATTTTATGAGCCTCCATCATGTCTAGATCCTCTTGAGAGAAACCCTGTGACAACCGTCAAATTTCGGTCAAGTCAAAGTCAAACAAAGTCAACAAGTCAAACTGGTCAACTCCAATAACCCTTGTATGTTAGGGTTTACGTTATGTAATCACTATACATTCGCTATTTTAATGAGAAATCATCATTTGGAAAGTTCATGTGTTTGATTTTCCTTAGCCTTAACAGTGCTAAACAACGAACCAAAGCGATAAAACACTATTGCACAATCATCGGGATTGTGTACGACACTAAAACACGGTTTAACGGGGCCGGACACTCAAATTAATCACAAACGAAACCTCTCTAAATCGTTTTCACTCTATCTCTTTCTATTTGAAATCTCTCCCAAATCTCTCTCAAAAGTTACTTTAACTTTTTGTAATCATTTGGGTCATATCGACCCTTAACCGGGTCAAAAACCACTTGAAACGGGGTAAAAACGGGTAAAATAACCTTAAGGAACCAAAACCCTCCTATTAGAAGCGAAAACTCTCATGAGAAGCCTCTCAGGACCGAAGCCTCTCAGGACCGAAGCCTCTCATGAGAAGCCTCTCAGGACCGAAGCCTCTCATTAGAAGCCTCTCAGGACCGAAGCCTCTCATGAGAAGCCTCTCAGGACCGAAGCCTCTCAGGACAGAAGCCTCGCATGAGAAGCCTCTCAGACAGCCCATGCGAGAGGTCTCGCAGACGGCCCCTTTTTACCGGTTTTTCGACTACGACTTAGTTTTAACTCCGTTTTTCATTATTTTAACGTGGGATTTTCACCCAAAACTTTATTTTATAAACTAAGGCCCCAAAATATATAAATCTCCAGGGTTTTTATAAAAATATATTAAAAGAATTAGTGGTTGAACTAATTATTGAGGGAATATTTGTTTTTCCTTAATTTATGGCAAAAGCAAACCACCACCACCTCACTCTACGATTAGCCACTCTTTCCACTACTCCTTGTCACCTTAGTGGACCTTTACACCCAATCTCCAGCTCTTCCCACATTCTAAGAGCTGGAGGATTGATCCTCTCTCCTCATTCTCCATAAAGTTCTTTCATTCTACACTTAGCAACCAAAGGACACTCTCCAAAATTCTCTCATCTTTTCTCTCAACTTCAAGAACTTCAAGGCTTTCTTCAGGGATTTCTTTCTTCAATTAGTAAGTATCTTCATCATTCATATAATTATTAAACTCCATTCTACTCAAATCATTGATATCTTACACAAATTCCATCTTATTCGGTGTTAGATTCTCGAATCATCAAGACATCTTCTTAGTGTTCTTGGGTTGAACACTTCCTCTATCTCACTTTCATCTACTGAAATCACATAAGGTGAGTTCATACCCCTACATTTACATGTTTTTCTTAAGTTTTAAGGGGGGAATACAAGTAAAATCATCAAGAACACAATTAAACTTTTTCTATCATATTACATCAGAAAAGATGAACTTCGATCACGGACTGTTTTGGTCAACTTAAATATTTTAGTTTTCAAAACTATTCCAGGTGCAAGTAGCTCAAACTCTTAGCTTTAAAATGGCTACTTTCACATCTCCATATGATTTTTCTACAATTTATGGTGATTTTTACAAAACTGCCTATCATTTCAGAGGCAAACCCGGACCAGTCTGTGATTATGAACATTTTCACCTCTGTTAGAGATCACTAAAAATCATGATAAAATTTACGAACAAACTAGAGTCATATTCCAAACTCTAAGAATTTGCGGATTTGGATTTAGAGCCTTGATGATTTTTCTATAAATTTTCTACAACAGTAACAGAAACTGTATTCAACGAAAAGTTGCTGTCAATTTCATTTCACCTTGTAACATGTTGAGCAAGGTGTATATCTTTATGTGATTATATGTTATTGCAATATATGACATTTTATCTTAATATTTAGACACACATCAGTTTATAAATGGATTTGGACATATAAAATATAAAGAATAACAAGTGATTATAATCAAAGTACAACCGATACGTTCAAACATTTAATAAACTATTTTGAATATAGTTTGCATACATTACTACGTACTACCCTTGGTTGATAAACTATAATAGGTATAGTTTATGATACATTACATAACACATACATTTAAAAAGGGTACATTTATACAAAGGATATTTTCATTAAGCAAGGTACGGTCATACGGTACCAAGTTTTCATAACACGTAATTCCGTTAATGACTTTGTGAGACATTTACTTCAAATTACCATTAAGTCCTGTATTGTAACCAGAGTCTCCTTGAGGGAGAGCGTGATAGTTGTGTATAGATCTATATTGGGTTTGACAAACCCACACCTAAACTGCATGCAACAGTTAGACCGATAGGTCTGGGGTGACAAATGTCATAACATTTCCGACGCCTGAAGAACGTCGTTTTAGGCAACCTTGGTCATAGTATGGTTATAATAAACTCACATAAAGTATTAATAAACATTGGAATTTATGGGAACTTCATTAAAATTTAACGAGTTTATGTCGATTTAAACTTGCATTGTTTTACTATAAATATGACAAATTACTTGTACATTTCGGTCTTTGGGTTTTAAGACTACATTTACACATTAAGGAAAATATTGGATTTTCTAACACAAATACTACTTTTACAAACGAAAGGCTTTTAATAATACCAAACAAAAGCTTATGAACTCACCAACCCTTGTGTTGACACTTTTTCAAACAACTTGTATTCTCAGGAAATCATTAAACAGATAACCAAGTGCATTTGAGGATGGGACGCTAAGGCGTCTACTATTTCATATTTTGTCAACAAAATGTAATTGATTCGTAAACATGTAATTCATACAATGATGTAACTTTTTCAATTATATATATGTTGGTTGGGTTTGCTTGAATTACTATTACAATTGTTGTTATGATACTATACATGAAGTCCTCCACCCCCGGACATTTTCGCCATCCTTGGTTTGGGGGTGTGACAGATTGGTATCAGAGCACAGTTTATAGTGAATTAAGTATATCAAACCACATAAGATATACAAACTATAAACACAATTGGGACTAATAGTCTCTGATTTGTGCATTTTTCAAATAAATATACTCTTAGAAAATAAATGATTTTCTTGATTAAAGTATACATACATACATTACATACTCGCATGGTATCATAACTAGCGAAAACATAAAGCAAAAGAAGAAGAGTTGTACATTTTGAGTATGCCTTAGTATATGTGGATTAAATTTGGGAAGGATATAGCCTGATCAACTATATCTGACCGGGAATTGACTTGCATATACCGGGGGATGGTCAGGATGGGCAACAAATCTAACAAACCTAATAAAAGACTACAAAGGATACTTTAAGAACTCAAAACTAAACATTTACAAATACTATAGGAGTATTTTGTGTTACTATAATAAATTATCTGAGAATTAAATAGGTCTTTATTTATAGATCAATAGCTGCTAAGTGGATGCGCTAAGGTCATATGTAACTAAGATGCTATAGACTTAGAATTTATGTATCTTTGTTTCACTTCCTGTCCTTGTTTGGTTGTGGTCTTGGAGTTAGGGTCATCTATTCGAAGGACTATTATATCTTAATCACATATGACTGGTATGCACTTTGCAACTAATTAAGTAACCGATAAAGATCATTTTAAAATATAATATATTAATTATGTCCCGACTAAATTAGTATATGTGAAACTTTTACAAACAGTCATATACTTGGAAACAAGGAAACTCAAATAAAATATTTTATACTTTCATTTTACCTCATAACCCAATGTATTGGGTCAATTAAAAGTATAAAATCGTATGTATCGTAAACATACCGGAAAACAACGTAATAATATACTTTATGTATAAAAGATTTCTCTTCCTATAAATATACTTTTACTAAAAGTACATTGGTTTACGACTTATGACAGAACCATGCCGCCAAGGAGAAGACCAAGACCTTCCGGCAACACAGCAACACCTCCTCCGCCGCTGCCTCCACAGTTTGATCCTGCGATGTTCCAGGCTGCAGTAACAGCAGCCGTAGCGGCCGCAATATCGCAGATAGGGACAAACGGAGCTGGTGGTTCTGGATCGGGTGCTACAAACTCTAACCACGGAGACAGTACGTGGCGTACAAGAGAGTGTTCCTACAAAGACTTCACCAATGGCAAACCCGACAACTTCAATGGGAGCGGGGGAGTAATCACTTTAATGCAATGGTTTGAAAAGACCGAAGTAGTCTTTCAGGTGTGCTCTTGCCCCGAAGCGAGCAAAGTTAAGTTCGCAGCCTTCACTTTCACCGGCCGGGCCCTTACTTGGTGGAACTGCCGGATTAATTCACTTACTCTCGAAGTGGCTAGCTCCATAACCTGGGCAGAACTAAAAACGTTGATGATGAAGGAGTACTGCCCGAGAGGTGAGATTCAAAAGTTGGAACAAGAACTTTGGAACCTCAGGATGACGGGCTCCGACCTTGAAACCTACACCACCCGATTCAATGAATTGGCTCTCCTCTGCCCAACAATGGTTACTCTGGAGGAGAAAAAGATGGAGCGATACCTTTGGGGACTGTCTCCCCAAGTGCAAAGTAGTGTCCTGGCTTCAAGGCCAACTACTTTTGACAGTGCCAGGGAGCTGGCACAACAACTTGTTGACCACCGAGCCGGTCATAATACTACAACCACCACCAATGATCAATCAAAAGGGGGAAACAACAAAAGGAAGTTCTGGAACCAAAAGAAGAGCCAACCAGCACAGGACCCCGCTAAGAAGCAACAAACTGTTGCTGTCCATGCTGCCACTAATGCTGCCACTACTGCACCACCGAAGCCATATGCTGGAACCCTACCCAAGTGCAACAAGTGCAACTTTCACCACAATGGTGCTTGTAGGGAGATGCACTGTAACAACTGCGACAGGAAGGGGCACACTGCTCGTTTCTGTAAAGCGCCGGCTCGACCAATCAACCAAGTCGCCAGTACGGGGGCAACCCGAACCTGCTACAACTGTGGAGACGCAGGTCACTTCAAAAGAAACTGCCCCAAAGCACAAGCCCCTAATGCTGGTGGAGTAGGAAGAGTCCTGGCAATAGGACATGGGGAAGCAGTCGAGGATCCCACGGTGGTTACCGATACGTTTCTCCTCAATAACTCTTATGCATGCGTACTATTCGATAGTGGAGCGGAGAGGAGTTTCGTGAGCCACCAATATAAACAATTACTTGAACAAAATCCCCAATCACTAAAGGATAATTATGTAGTAGAAATGGCAAATGGGAAAGTAGAACGCACTAGCGATATATACTCAGAGTGTACTCTCACTCTAGACAACCATACATTTAAAATTGACCTGATGCCGGTCACCATAAAAAGCTTCGACGTAATCATCGGGATGGATTGGTTAGTTCCTCACCGTGCCGACATTCTATGTTACGAAAGGGCCGTTCGCCTCAATCTACCAAATGACGAAACCCTTTTCATCTATGGTGACAAACCTAGTGCGAATTTACAAATCATCTCATGCATCAAAGCCCAAAAGTATCTCCGGAAGGAGTACCACGCCTTCTTGGCCCACGTAGTAGACAAGAAACAAGACGTGAAAGACATCAAAGACATCCCCGAAGTGTGTAACTTCCCGGATGTGTTCCCAGAAGATCTTCCTGGTGTACCACTCGCACGACAAGTCGATTTCAGAATTGACTTAATACCCGGAGCTACCCCCGTAGCCAGAGCTCCATACCGCCTCGCACCAACAGAAATGCAAGAGTTGTCCAGTCAGTTGAACGAGCTTTTGAGCAAAGGGTTCATCAGACCAAGCTTCTCACCTTGGGGAGCACCAGTCCTTTTTGTAAAGAAGAAGGACGGATCCTTTCGCATGTGCATCGACTATCGGGAACTAAACAAACTCACCATCAAGAACCGATATCCTCTACCCCGAATCGACGACCTTTTCGACCAACTCCAAGGAGCAAATTTCTTCTCAAAGATCGACCTAAGGTCAGGTTACCATCAGCTACGAGTTCAAGAAGAAGATATTCCCAAAACTGCATTCAGAACTCGCTATGGGCACTACGAGTTTGTGGTGATGTCCTTCGGTTTAACAAACGCACCTGCGGTATTCATGGACCTAATGAATAGAGTGTGTCGACCCTACCTAGACAAGTTTGTAATCGTATTCATCGACGATATCTTGATCTACTCGCGAAGCAAAGAAGAGCATCGCCTACATCTACGCCAAGTGCTAGAGACACTAAGAGCGGAGAAGCTTTATGCTAAGTTCTGTAAGTGTGAATTCTGGATTAGAGAAGTGGATTTCCTTGGACATGTGGTAAGTGAGAAAGGCATACATGTGGATCCCTCCAAGATCAAGGCAATCGAGAATTGGTCAGCACCCAAGACGCCAACCGAAATTCGACAATTCCTTGGGCTTGCTGGCTACTACCGAAGATTTATACAAAACTTCTCCAAGATTGCGAAACCACTCACCACCTTGACGCAGAAAGGTGTGATATTCAAGTGGGAAAATAAACAAGAAACTGCTTTCCAAACGTTAAAACAAGCCCTATGCAGCGCACCGATCTTGTCTCTCCCAGAGGGAACCGAGGACTTCGTAGTGTACTGTGATGCTTCGAATCAAGGCCTCGGATGTGTGCTCATGCAGAGAGGGAAGGTTATCGCGTATGCATCAAGACAGCTTAAGACGCACGAGGTTAATTATACTACGCACGACCTGGAATTAGGAGCAGTGGTATTCGCTTTGAAGATCTGGAGACACTACCTCTACGGCACGAAATGCACTATCTTCACTGATCACAAAAGTCTTCAGCATATCCTCAATCAGAAAGAGCTCAACATGCGACAGAGGAGATGGGTAGAGTTGCTGAATGACTACGAGTGCGAAATTCGTTATCATCCGGGCAAGGCCAATGTAGTGGCTGGTGCTCTAAGCAGGAAGGAGTACTCGGGCCGCCGAGTAAAATCCTTAACAATGACGATCCATTCCCACAGGACCATACAAATCAAGGAAGCTCAAGTAGAAGCTTTGAAACCAGAAAAGGTGGCAGGAGAGACATTAAGGGGAATGGATAAAAACTTAGAAGTCAAGGATGATGGAGTACGTTATCTCATGAATCGAATCTGGACACCGAAATTCGGTGGACTCCGAGACGTCATCATGAATGAAGCACACAAGACTCGATATTCCATCCATCCCGGGTCAGATAAGATGTATCTGGACCTCAAGAAATTATACTGGTGGCCGAACATGAAAGCTGAGATTGCTACCTATGTGAGCAAGTGTCTGACTTGCGCCAAGGTCAAAATCGAATACCAGAAACCATCCGGGCTATTACAACAGCCGGATATACCTGAGTGGAAGTGGGAACGAATAACCATGGACTTCATAACCAAGCTGCCTAAGACATCGGGCGGGCTTGACACCATATGGGTAATCGTCGACAGATTGACCAAATCAGCACACTTCCTACCGATAAAAGAAACCGACAAGATGGAGAAGCTGACTAGAACGTACATCAGAGAGATTGTACGACTTCATGGTGTGCCGATATCCATTATCTCCGATAGAGATAGTAGATTTACCTCACGGTTTTGGCAGTCTCTACAAAAATCATTGGGAACTAGGCTTGACATGAGTACGGCCTACCACCCACAAACCAACGGACAGAGCGAACGAACCATTCAAACGTTGGAAGACATGTTAAGAGCTTGTGTGATAGACTTCGGTAAAGCATGGGATACCCATCTACCGCTTATCGAATTCTCCTACAATAACAGCTATCATACTAGCATCAAAGTCGCTCCATTCGAAGCTCTTTACGGTCGCAAATGCAGATCACCCCTGTGTTGGGCTGAGGTGGGGGATACACAGCTAGCTAGAGGGCAAGTCTCTAATAGCACCCTCACTGGCCCTGAAATCATAAGGGAAACCACAGAAAAGATCGTTCAAATTCGAGAAAGACTGAAAGCGTCTCGCGATCGGCAAAAGAGTTACGCAGACAAACGACGCAAACCCTTGGAATTCCAGGTGGGTGATCGAGTACTACTAAAAGTTTCCCATTGGAAAGGAATGATACGATTCGGCAAACGCGGGAAACTAAATCCAAGGTACATCGGGCCATTCGAAATCCTTGCTAGGATTGGGCCAGTAGCATACAAACTTCGATTACCTCAGGAACTCGACAAAGTACATCCCACATTTCACGTGTCGAACCTAAAGAAGTGTTTGTCTGATGAGACACTCGTAATACCACTCGACGAAATCGAAGTTAACGAAAATCTCCACTTCGTGGAGGAACCAGTCGAAATCATGGATCGGGAAATCAAACGAACGAAACAAAGTCGTATTCCCATCGTGAAGGTCCGTTGGAACGCTAAACGAGGACCCGAATTCACCTGGGAACGCGAGGATCAGATGAAACAAAAGTATCCACATCTCTTCCCAAACTCTTGAAATCCCAGTCAAAATGAAAATTTGGGGACGAAATTCTTTCTAACGGGGGGATGATGTGACAACCGTCAAATTTCGGTCAAGTCAAAGTCAAACAAAGTCAACAAGTCAAACCGGTCAACTCCAATAACCCTTGTATGTTAGGGTTTACGTTATGTAATCACTATACAATTCGCTATTTTAATGAGAAATCATCATTTGGAAAGTTCATGTGTTTGATTTTCCTTAGCCTTAACAGTGCTAAACAACGAACCAAAGCGATAAAACACTATTGCACAATCATCGGGATTGTGTACGACACTAAAACACGGTTTAACGGGGTTTACGAACCTTGCGTTGTGAAGCCGGACACTCAAATTAATCACAAACGAAACCTCTCTAAATCGTTTTCACTCTATCTCTTTCTATTTGAAATCTCTCCCAAATCTCTCTCAAAAGTTACTTTAACTTTTTGTAATCATTTGGGTCATATCGACCCTTAACCGGGTCAAAAACCACTTGAAACGGGGTAAAAACGGGTAAAATAACCTTAAGGAACCAAAACCCTCCTATTAGAAGCGAAAACTCTCATGAGAAGCCTCTCAGGACCGAAGCCTCTCAGGACCGAAGCCTCTCATGAGAAGCCTCTCAGGACCGAAGCCTCTCATTAGAAGCCTCTCAGGACCGAAGCCTCTCATGAGAAGCCTCTCAGGACCGAAGCCTCTCAGGACAGAAGCCTCGCATGAGAAGCCTCTCAGACAGCCCATGCGAGAGGTCTCGCAGACGGCCCCTTTTTACCGGTTTTTCGACTACGACTTCGTTTTAACTCTGTTTTTCATTATTTTAACGTGGGATTTTCACCCAAAACTTTATTTTATAAACTAAGGCCCCAAAATATATAAATCTCCAGGGTTTTTATAAAAATATATTAAAAGAATTAGTGGTTGAACTAATTATTGAGGGAATATTTGCTTTTCCTTAATTTATGGCAAAAGCAAACCACCACCACCTCACTCTATGATTAGCCACTCTTTCCACTACTCCTTGTCACCTTAGTGGACCTTTACACCCAATCTCCAACTCTTCCCACGTTCTAAGAGCTGGAGGATTGATCCTCTCTCCTCATTCTCCATAAAGTTCTTTCATTCTACACTTAGCAACCAAAGGACACTCTCCAAAATTCTCTCATCTTTTCTCTCAACTTCAAGAACTTCAAGGCTTTCTTCAGGGATTTCTTTCTTCAATTAGTAAGTATCTTCATCATTCATATAATTATTAAACTCCATTCTACTCAAATCATTGATATCTTACACAAATTCCATCTTATTCGGTGTTAGATTCTCGAATCATCAAGACATCTTCTTAGTGTTCTTGGGTTGAACACTTCCTCTATCTCACTTTCATCTACTGAAATCACATAAGGTGAGTTCATACCCCTACATTTACATGTTTTTCTTAAGTTTTAAGGGGGGAATACAAGTAAAATCATCAAGAACACAATTAAACTTTTTCTATCAGATTACATCAGAAAAGATGAACTTCGATCACGGACTGTTTTGGTCAACTTAAATATTTTAGTTTTCAAAACTGTTCCAGGTGCAAGTAGTTCAAACTCTTAGCTTTAAAATGGCTACTTGTACATCTCCATATGATTTTTCTACAATTTATGGTGATTTTTACAAAACTGCCTATCATTTCAGAGGCAAACCCGGACCAGTCTGTGATTATGAACATTTTCACCTCTGTTACAGATCACTAAAAATCATGATAAAATTTATGAACAAACTAGACTCATATTCCAAACTCTAAGAATTTGCGGATTTGGATTTAGAGCCTTGATGATTTTTCTATAAATTTTCTAAGAACAGTAACAGAAACTGTATTCAACGAAAAGTTGCTGTCAATTTCATTTCACCTTGTAACATGTTGAGCAAGGTGTATATCTTTATGTGATTATATGTTATTGCAATATATGACATTTTATCTTAATATTTAGACACACATCAGTTTACAAATGGATTTGGACATATAAAATATAAAGAATAACAAGTGATTATAATCAAAGTACAACCGATACATTCAAACATTTAATAAACTATTTTGAATATAGTTTGCATACATTACTACGTACTACCCTTGGTTGATAAACTATAATAGGTATAGTTTATGATACATTACATAACACATACATTTAAAAAGGGTACATTTATACAAAGGATATTTTCATTAAGCAAGGTACGGCCATACGGTACCAAGTTTTCATAACACATAATTTCGTTAATGACTTTGTGAGACATTTACTTCAAATTACCATTAAGTCCTGTATTGTAACCAGAGTCTCCTTGAGGGAGAGCGTGATAGTTGTGTATAGATCTATATTGGGTTTGACAAACCCACACCTAAACTGCATGCAACAGTTAGACCGATAGGTCTGGGGTGACAAATGTCATAACATTTCCGACGCCTGAAGAACGTCGTTTTAGGCAACCTTGGTCATAGTATGGTTATAATAAACTCACATAAAGTATTAATAAACATTGGAATTTACGGGAACTTCATTAAAATTTAACGAGTTTATGTCGATTTAAACTTGCATTGTTTTACTATAAATATGACAAATTACTTGTACATTTCGGTCTTTGGGTTTTAAGACTACATTTACACATTAAGGAAAATATTGGATTTTCTAACACAAATACTACTTTTACAAACGAAAGGCTTTTAATAATACCAAACAAAAGCTTATGAACTCACCAACCCTTGTGTTGACACTTTTTCAAACAACTTGTATTCTCAGGAAATCATTAAACAGGTAACCAAGTGCATTTGAGGATGGGACGCTAAGGCGTCTACTATTTCATATTTTGTCAACATAATGTAATTGATTCGTAAACATGTAATTCATACAATGATGTAACTTTTTCAATTATATATATGTTGGTTGGGTTTGCTTGAATTACTATTACAATTGTTGTTATGATACTATACATGAAGTCCTCCACCCCCGGACATTTCCGCCATCCTTGGTTTGGGGGTGTGACAAACCCTAGCCTCCCTTTCACCATTTTGAGCCTCCCCTCTCTTCTTCCATCCATTTATAAATATTTTGGTGCATTTATAGCTTGAAGAAGAAGAAGAAATAAGTACTCTAGTGGTGGAGTGGGCAAAGTATCATCATCATTACAATCTTTTCCTGCTTTTGGACCCTTGTAAGTATCAAAGGCTCCAATTTTATTGCTTATCATGGATAGATCTTGAGTTTTATCCATCTTATTGATACTATTTCATGCTTGAGTGGAGTAAAAGTTGGCAACTTTATGGATTCTAAGAGTCCCTAGATCATAATATTGTTCAGATCTGAAAGTTGGTATGGATTTGAGGCATGCATGAAAGATTGAAGCTCATTTCTTACCTTTTTGACCTAGAAAGTGGATGATCATCTTTGGTGCACGCATGGCCATAAGGAAACATTTTTATGGACCTTAGGGGTCTCCTTTATCTTCTGGATGAAATGGGTTCAAGGACTTAATGGATTAAGGACTTAAAATGGTAACCTTTAGCCACAGACAGCGCTCACGACGTGAGATGCAAGATCTCATGACGTGATATTCAAGGAGCCTCCATTTTCTGTTAAGATCATTGAATCTCACGATGTGAGGAAAAATGCTCACATCGTGATGACAGCTCATTTGAATTCTTTAACTGAGTTGACTAGGTTAGACCAAGTCGAGTTGGAATCGGACCGAGAACGCTGTCACGACGTGACCAAGGCCTGGTCATGACGTAAGTGTCAACTAATGGAAATGCTGACCATTGACTTTGACCTTGACCAGGGTTGACCAAGTTTGACTTAAGGATATTCTGGGTATTTTGGATTGGTGTTTAGAATTTGTTCATTTGGTTGGATAGGTGATAATTAGAGCTAACATTCGGAGTTGGGACCTCATCAGCTATCATTCAGACTGTGAGGTGAGTTTTCCTCACTGTAGTTATGGTTCAAAGGCACCCAGGTCGGCCCATTGGATTGATATCATGGTTTACCATATGTTCTTATGTTATAGTGATCAGTTAGATTTGTATCCTGGTATATAGGATGTTGTTATGATGTAGTGACATGTTAGATATGTATCCTGGTATATAGGATGTTGTTATGCTATAGTGATTTGTTAGATCTGTATCTTGGTATATAGGATGTTGTTATGTTGTAGTGATCTGTTAGATCTGCTTGATGTCTTCTGATTGGTTATATGTTTATCTGTTATGTATATGTCGACATGTTATGTGTGTTTGGGTTGATTCGGAGCAGTGTAGACTGAAGGCCAAGAGACCCAGGGTGTCCCAGTTAGACTGCAGGCCTGAGAGGCGTACCAGTCAGGCCGAAGGCCCAAAGAACGGTCCAGATAGGCTGAAGGCCCGATGAGACATTCCAGTCATGCTGAAGGTTCTGTGAGCATTCCAGATAGTTTGTAGGCTGGTGCGGTGTTCCAGTCAGGCTGAAGGCTCTATATGCATGTTGTTTGTTATTTTTTATGTATGTGTGGTGGTACTTTGGGGGAACTAACTAAGTTTTATGCTTACAGTTTCAGTTTATTGTTTCAAGTGCTTTAGATGATTGTGGCAAGGCGAAGGCATGACCATACACATCCTTGGTTTTACTACTGATTGAATCTTGGAAGACTCTGATTTTAAATCATGTTTTAGGAAAAAAAAATGTTTTGTAAACACTTTTATTAGTGAAGGGGTTGTTTTGAAAAGTTTAAATTGTTATGATTTTTAGGTTATTACAAGTTGGTATCAGAGTCTTGGTTTGAGTGAATTGGAGGAACACTCATGTGAATCCATTTTAAACTAAGGAAATGGGTTTTAAAAATGATTTTCCAAGTAATGATTTTAAAAATAAATTTCAAGTTGCTTTCAAAATAACCAAAAGAGGATGCGATGAGTACGATCAATCGGAGCCAGTAAGTAGACCCCAAATTACCACACTGTTACTTGATATTTTGATATGTTAGAAAACCATGTTAGTGATAGGCTAGGGATCTTTAGGAAATTCCATGATAGAATTGCCTTTTTATATTATGCTTGATAGCCTACGGTCTTCCTTATATGAAATTGACATCATTACTGTAGTTGCTTAGTGTATGTATCATAGTTGTACATAACTAATATTCTATAGCCTGAGAATGTTTGGTTTAGCCTTATTTCATGTTCTTGTTTGATGAAGGGCTTAGGGTAGAATCGAGTATTCGACTGTCTATAGGATCAAGTGTTATGTATGATTAGCATACACGACTGTTGCAGGGTTAGTGGAAGTTTCATGAGTGGGTGCAAGATATGGCGGGTCAGCGTGAGGATTATTAGCCACTCTTGAGTGAGTGGGATCAGGGTGAATGTGTATCTGAGATGCTGGGAGATAGAGATAGAGAATTTTGTATGAGGATCTGTCTGATTTTATTGTGTTTTAGTGTCAGTCGACTCTACTGCTTGAATGTTGCTTGCATTGTACTTTGTGGGACTCACATTGATGGGAGCTAACTATCAAATAAATACATTAAGTTGCATGCTATGGAGGTTAAATAATCCTAGAGTGAAGGATTTGGCCCTATTGTGTAGCTCTCATTTGAGTCTAACCGTTGTAGGGTTGCGTCCTTTAGTCGAAAGGTTATTTATGTTTTGTTACATGTAATTGTATTCATGAAGTGGTTGGATGGAATTGATTGGATCCCCTCAGTAGATGATGGCAGGGGAGGTTGGGAATCATAGGAGAGCCTAGGGAGTATTTAGTGTGGTTGTTTCGCCTTTAATCAGGTATTGGGAGTATTGTTGTGTGTAGGTATCTTAGAGGACCCGAGATGATTCTTTAGGAAAGTATGGATAGGTGTGGAAGGTATTATTGGTCCTGTACTACTAGAAGAACAGGATCCATACACGAATCGAGGAGAGTTTTAGTGATTCTAAGGGTTGGTCGGGAGAGATACCATGGTTTGATGCCATGATTCGTGGCAGGGGTTCCGTATATGTCGATCTTTTGGATATGGTTGCTCAGGCATGAGGATGGGTCTGGTAAATGTTTTGGGCACCGGTGGCGATATTGTTTTGGTTTAAATAGTACATACCTAGGTGAGTTTCTTGGTTTTAAGGTCTCGAAGGCCTTACGCGAGGCCATGCATTTGAGTCGCGGGACTCAAGAAGGAAACAATTGCTATGATCGGCTTGAGGATTTTAGTTGGAAGCTGAGTGGTTGACAGATTGATTGGAATTTCACTAAATATGGCGAGGATTATGTCCTGACTAACTTCCGAGAAGAAGTGAGCAAGCTTGAGACTTTCAGAGTTGGGATGTAAACCCAACATAGGGGCTAGTTGGTTGCGGTGATTGGAGGCAGTTTGACAACGTGGGAATACGCAAGAGGATTGATGTGGTACGGATGCTTAGTGATGCGATCCAAAGTCTGTTTCCCTTGGATATAGGCAGTTCAGGTACTGGATTGACGGTCGGGATTGCAGGCAAGGAATGTATGTCTTTGATAGTAAGTTGGTGTTTGCTTATGCATTTGCATGAAATCCTTAATGTTAAAGGTAGTTATTATTGGAAAATTTTATGAGGTCTTCATCTGAAATTCAGAATCTCTCAGGGTTTGCTTGGTCCTTATTTGGAAGATCATCTTGTGTATGTTATACATTGCAAGAGTCAGGGACGGTTTCTGCCTGGTTGAGTCGATTTGAGACATGGTTGGTTTCAACACCAGTAGGTGGTGGTTCGAATCCTAAGTAGGGGAGAACATGGTATTTTTCTTGGAGGATTATCGATATGTTCGAGTTTGTGATGTTGGAAGAATGGCTCATAGGGATTTGCGGTGCGGGTATGTGGAAGTTCGGTTCCGGATTTGGTCAAGGTAGGGTATAGAGTAAGTGGAGATCGGATGCATGTGTTCAGGAGGTGCATGGGTTGTCTCTCAGCAGAAAGTAGTTGGTCAAGAGCTTGTTGCAGCTATTGGTTCCTTTTGAGGGTGCCAATGAATAGATAAGGAGCCGCTAGGATCACTCAGGTTGAGTATCGGCTACGGAGGGAATTTGTCAGCTCGTTGTTTGGATTGTTATTTTTAGTTTAGAGTTGGCAGATGTCGATCGGTAAATCAATTCCAGAGACAGATATGTTCAACTCCGTGTGGCTTTTGGTTCTCTAGATTAAGTGTCCATGTGTTCTCAACCATTGGTCACTTCATGCGTCATCAAAGCATAGATTCTTCGGAAGTATTAGACTTTATCAGTTGAAGTTCAATGGATTCTTTGACATATCGTCAGGTTCTGCTCAAGTTTAGATGATGTACTTGGTTATTAGGAGTCCAGAATTTGGTGTTAGTGATTGGATGGGCCTAAATAAAGCCTTAGCAACATTTTTGGATGACCTCCAAGGTTTTAGTGAGATATTTGCGTATTGGTGGGATCTGTTCAGTCTCAATCAAGTATGGGATCTTGTTTCGACCGATCATGAGGATGTCTTCTATTAATGATTGAGGTTTGTCGTTTCGATAGAACTCTGGCATTCTACCTTTTTTTGGATGAGTTTATGGGTTCCCTAAGGGTGTGCATTGTGGTAAATTCATTATATATTTCTGAGAGGGATATATATAGGTTGGTCAAGATATCAATGGAGCGTTTGGTTCGAATTATATGCATGGTTCTTTTTGGGTTATAGCCTTTGAATTGGATCAAGAGTGCGAACATTTATTCTATTCCCGGATCATGTGTGAACATGAATTCGTAAGGTCATGTGTTGGTAGCAACTTGTTTTGTGAAAGGAATTGTGAAAAATCGGTGTAAAATCGGGAGCATTCTAGACATGGGCTGAGGGCCAGGTAGGGCATTTCAAACTCATGGTTTTGGCTCGGAGGCAATCCAAACCTATGATGAGGACCTTGTAGGGGTATTCCAGACATAGGCTATGGGCCCAGTGATCATGATTGTTCATTTCTCCTGCTTGTGGTACTTTCGGTATTGGTGCATGGTTGGTAGTTGGGAGACTCACGAACCAGCTGGTTTGGATAAGATAAGTAGTTAAGGGTTGTTGGGAATATTATTCATGCATCAGAAAGTCTCTTACAGAGTGTTTGCATTATAAATCCCATTTGTTCGCGCGTTGTTATTGGGGGTTTGGTTACCAAGGTTGGGTGTCATTTATGAAGTCTCGAATCATAAAGTTCTTTGTGAATGTATTGAATGATTTTCCAGGTGGGGGTACACCTGAGCTGTTAGGGGTTGGATGCAGTTTGAAAATTCTTGGATTGATCATCTTTGCTCATAGAAACAGTGGTTGGTAATGGCATTTCAGGGAGTCAAGGGTTTATCTAAGGTTTTTGGTACATCTTATGGATTTGGAATTGGATGAAGTTCGCGATTGATATGTTTTAAGTATCCTTTTGGCATATTTTGGTAGTGTACCTAGTCAGGGACTAGGGGTAGGTTCATGAATGGATGCTCATCAGCCTTAAGGTAAGGTTTTCGAGAATAGACTGATGGGCTCCCGGTTTCGGGAAGTATCCTAACGTAGACGATTTATGGTTGTAGTACTGAGAGATTCTGGTTTATGTGGCTCTCTCTAGAAGTTAGTTCATACAGTTATGGAGAGAAAGAAATTATTGTGGTTGAGCATTTTCAAGTTATTAGGTTGCTTGTTGGTAGTTTGGGATTTCCGAGTGATCTCTCAAGTTTTATTTATAAGATGCCTTGATTTTAAAATGGTAAAAGGGAGTTTACGGAAAATGTTGGTGTTGTTTCGAAAATCGTAACCGAGACGGATTTCGAAATCTAATTTAAGTGGGGGAGAATTGTACCATCTTGTTTCCTGCCATTTCTGGGCTGCGGACCAGAACTTGATTATGTAAGGTTTTGAGCCTTAAGGAGGCAAAGTTTAGTCCTGGTGGAAGCAGTTTAGGTTGGTTAAGAGATATAACCCTGGAATTGTGTTTTGGGTCGAAGGGTAGAAAGGGAATAGTTATAGGTCGGCTTCTTGCATGAAATATTGATTTTTGTTCGAGAAGTTTCTAGTCCAATATAGTTAGATGATATTGTAGAGCTCTTCAATACCTTTCCGTGGATGTAAATATTGCCAAAAACGAAGTTGAGACAAAGATGTTATGATTGTTCGAAGTTGGCAAGGATTTGGGGGAAATCTGAGCTCACGACGTCAGCAATTGGAGCTCACGACGTGAGAAGAGATTAAACAGAAATGTTGATTTTAACTGTGCTCACGACGTTAGTATTAGGGCTCACGACATGAGAATTGTGCAGCCCAAGCCCACAAAGTTTTAGGGTTTTAAACATATATAAGGGTTGGTTCCGTGTTTTTGGCATTTTATGAGCCTCCATCATGTCTAGATCCTCTTGAGAAAAACCCTAGCCTCCCTTTCACCATTTTGAGCCTCCCCTCTCTTCTTCCATCCATTTATAAAGATTTTGGTGCATTTATAGCTTGAAGAAGAAGAAGAAAGAAGTACTCTAGTGGTGGAGTGGGCAAAGTATCATCATCATTACAATTTTATTGCTTATCATGGATAGATCTTGAGTTTTGTCCATCTTATTGATGCTATTTCATGCTTGAGTGGAGTAAATCCATAAATTTGGAAACTTTATGGATTCTAAGAGTCCCTAGATTATAATATTGTTCAGATCTGAAAGTTGGTATGGATTTGAGGCATACATGAAAGATTGAAGCTCATTTCTTCCCTTTTTGACCTAGAAAGTGGATGATCATGTTTGGTGCATGCATGGCCATAAAGGAAACATTTTTGTAGACCTTAGGGGTCTCCTTTATCTTCTGGATGAAATGGGTTCAAGAACTTAATGGATTACGGACTGAAAATGATAACCTTTAGCCACAAACAGTGCTCACGACGTGAGATTCGAGGAGCCCTCGTTTTCTGTTAAGATCATTGAAGCTCACGACATGAGGAGGAGTGCTCACGTCGTGATGACAGCTCATGTGAATTCTTTAACTGATTTGACTAGGTTAGACCAAGTTGAGTTGGAATCGGACCGAGAACGTTGTCACAATGTGACCAAGGCATGGTCATGATGTAAGTGTCAACTAATGGAAATGTTGACTGTTGACTTTGACCTTGACCAGGGTTGAACAAGTTTGACTTAATAATATTCTAGGTATTTTGGATTGTGTTGATAATTTGGTCATTTGGTTGGATAGGTAACGGTTAGAGCTGAGATTTGGGGTTGGGACCTCATCAGCTATCGTTCAGACTGTGAGCTGAGTTTTCCTCACTGTACTTATGGGTCGACGGCACCAAGCCCGGCCTATTGGATTGATATCCTGATTTACCATATGTTGCTATGCTGTAGTGATCTGTTATATTTGTATTCTGGTATATAAGATGTTGTTATGTTGTAGTGATCTATTAGATCTGTATCCTGGTATATAGGATGTTGTTATGTTGTAGTGATCTGTTAGATTTGTATCCTGGTATATAGGATGTTGTTATGTTGTAGTGATCTGTTAGATCTGCTTGATGTCTACTGACTGGTTATATGTTATCTGTTATGTATATGTTGACATGTTATGTGTGTTTGGGTTGAGGTGGACCAGTGTAGACTGAAGTCCAAGAGACCCAGGGCGTCCTAGATAGATTGCAGGCCTGAGAGGCGTACCAGTCAGGGCGAAGGCCTAAAGAACGGTCCAGATAGGCTAAAGACGGTGAGACGTTCCAGTCATGTTGAAGGTTTTGTGAGCGTTTCGGATAGTCTGTAGGCCGGTGCGGCATTCTAATCAGGATGAAGGCTCTATATGCATGTTTTTTGTTATTTGTTATGTATATGTGGTGGTAATTTGGGGGAACTCACTAAGCTTTGTGCTTACAATTTTACTTTATTGTTTCAGGTGCTTCAGATGATTGTGGCAAGGCGAAGGCGTGACCGTACACATCCGTGGTTTTACTACTGACTGGATCTTGGGAGACTCTGATTTTAATCATGTTTCGGGAAACAATGGTTTTGTAAACAATTTTATTAGTGAAGGGGTTATTTTGAAAAGTTTAAGATTGTTATGATTTTTGGGTTGTTACAAACTTGCTCTGCACTCACAATCTGACAAATCCTTTAATTCTTCGTGACCCTGGAAGATTCAACAGACCATTGATAAACACCATGAGAAAAGATCCTAACCACAAGTACTCCAATGGTCGCCCAACTTCGTCCCCTTATTCAACAATAACCTACACCCAAACCTCGCATACTTAAATCATAGGTTCCCTCTTCCCACTACACTAAACTCATAAGAATCAAGCAGACTCATAACCTTCCAAGCAGAATACCTAATTCTCCCCCACTTAGGGTTCGAATGACTATCGAATGATGTATGCAATCCTAAAGTCTACACCAGATCAGCCATGTACACTCCAACATTGACTCTCTTTATGCAAAATGGCATATGAAGATCCTTCGAATGATGACTAAACAATCATAAAGAAACCCTTAACCTTAAATGGAGGCCTAAAAACTCTTCCCAGCATCGTGGACTCAATTAATAGATTCAACAAACTCAACATATGAAAGAACTCTCCTTTCCGAATCAGGAACAACTCGCACCTCCTAGGATACACCCGGTCTTCTAAAAACTATGTCACTTATCCGACTTGCGACATGGTGTTCACCTAAGCTACCGGACCAAAAGAACAGTCGAGTCTCAAACATTCCCTTGCTAAAATATGGAAACGATTCACCATGAATCGAACAATACCCTCCTTTTCTTATTTCTATCGACTGATACACATCGGCCGACCGCCCATCCTCGGGTCGATCATCACATTTGCTTCCTATATGAGTTACGCGACTTAAATTGTTACTACTTGAACAAGGTCTTCGGCACCTTAGAACAACTAACGCGTACAGATTTGCACCCTTCAGGTCCAAACTGCCATGGCCTGTAAGGCCCGAATAAATACCAAGCACATCTTCTTTCTGCAAACCCATAACCAAAAAGGTTGATGGATACGGAAACACTGCAACGAATCATGGTACCAAACCATGTTATCCACCCTTGACCAGTTCCTTAGAATCCCCATGATTTTCCTTGATTCAAGTATGGATCCTATGCTTCCAGTAGTACGGGCCTAATACTACCTTCCACACATATCCATACTTTCCTAAAGAATCATCATGGATCCTCTAAGTCACTTCCCAATGACCATTCTCGTAAATCCTCACGCTAAACAACATACTAAGGCGCTTCATAGACTCTCCTAGGATTCCACATCCCATATAAGAATGCTCTAACATTGTTCCAATTCCATCAGGAACCCTACCTCACCTTGCTCTCATTCATAGAGGAAATTTCTACAAATGTCAATTAACCATCTTACGAATACAATTATATGCAACAAATATTAAACAAACTTTCGACTAAAAGATCCTGCCCTACATCGGTTGGACTCAAACAAGAACTGCACAATAGAGCCGAATCAAGCAATCAAAAATTATTTAATCTTTGTGGCATGCAACCTAACGTATTCACTTAATAGTTAATAAGCATCAATATAGGTCTCACATAGCAGAAAGCAAGCACCATTCAAGCAGCGAAACCAACTGGCAATAAGACATCATAAAGATCAGGCAAATCCTAACACGTCATTCCTGAAGATCCTTAGCCTACTCATTATCAGGCATACCAGTTCACTTAGGCATAAAAGGCATCTCTCCTAAGCAGGCATTCTAGCATGCAACCCTAAGATGATCCTTATTCAAACTTCTAGCATGCATTTCTAATATATCACTAATACATATAAAACAAGTATGGGTATCTTGGGGAATAATTTTTCTTGAGCTCTGGCTAATTGTACACATTTCATCCTCTCCTTTGGTTATTTAAAAATTGTTTATGAAAAACTTTGCAGATCCATATTTTAAGTTTGCAATCACACAAGTGTTCATCCAATTCTCTCAAACCAGAGCTCTAATACCAACTTGTAACATCCCAAAAACTACGATAAAATTTTTCATTTTTATAAAATACATAAATGATTAAACATTGTTTTTGAAACTAAACCATAGAAATCAAAGCATCAAAATTATCTCTCAAAACATAAATCAGCAGGAGGATGTGTACGATCACACATTCGCCTTGCCCCGATCATTTGAAGTACCTAAAAACATTTTAATCCTCAACTGTAAGTCAAAGCTTAGTGAGTTCCCCAAAATACCCCACACAATATATATATATATATATATATATATATATATATATATATATATATATATATATATATGTATGTATATACAATGCATGCACATTGCGTGCACAGTATAAACTGGATTATCCCTAGGCCCACAGTCATTAAACTGGATTGCCCTCGGGCCCATAATCATAAGACTGGATTGCCCCCTCCATGGCCACAGCACATGGGTGGAATACCCCCGAGACCACAGCCACAAAGATTGTATTGCCCCTGGGCCCATAGTCACAAAGACTGGATTGCCCCCGAACCCATAGTCACAAAGACTAGATTGCTACCAGGTATGTTGGTCTATAGCACAAAGCAGTACCGCATCAACCCAACCACACTATGTACCAAACAATAACAAGTAAGCACAAGTAATCATAGCAGATCTACCAGTCTAACAGAACACTACAACATACCAACATCCTACACACAAGGACACATACTGAAGTACAAAGTATAGTGAGAAAACTCACCTCATAAAATCGGGGAAGCACAGCAGCACTCTAACTCCTTGCACTGATTAATCCCTCAAACCGGCTAACACCCAGAACAGATAAATCCTCAATTAACTCCCAAATCCTCCAAGTTTAACCCAAAGTCAAACTGGTCAACAGTCAAAGGTCCACAAAGTCAACGGTCAACTTAGTCAAAGTCAATGCCACGTTGTGGGCCCTTCTTGACCACATTGTGGGAAATACAAGTCAAATAGTCAACATGCAGGACATTGCCCCATCGCGGGCCCTCCTTAGCCACATTGTGGCAATGCCAAGACAAAACATTCGGGGTTCCAAACTTCACCACGGCGTGGCTACCCATTGGCCATGTCGTGGTCACTGACAGAATGTCATTTCTTCTCATTAAGAACTTAATCCCTACAGATCAAGGTTCATACTCTCAAATATACTTCCCCTCATTGACTTAATAGATAAAGTTTCTAACTTTATCCATTAAGACCTCATCCCTAAGCATGGTCTTAAACCCTAAGTCCAAAATATCATAAATCCTTCATAATGCATGCATGGCTCCAAGGACAAGATCAAGCTTCCAACTTTCCATAAAGAAAAGGTCCATAAGACAATCATTAGTGCTTAAAAGGGGTTGGAGTCATCTCAACTCTAAGCACACCACCAAGAAGGGACCAAAAGCATAAAAATGGACCATAAGCTAGATTTAACAAACTAGAAGTAAAGGTTGAAGCTTTATACTCAAAATGATTCAGAAACATGAAGAAGATGATGGATCTAGGCTTGCTCTTTTGCTTCTTGCACTAAGATGGACTTCCTTCCTTCACAAGCTCCACCAAATAAAGGGAACAACCTCAAGATCAAGCCATCAAGCTCAAACTCATGGAAAGGAGGCTAGGGTTTCGAGATGGGAGATGTAGGCTGAAGAATATGACTTAGAATGGGAGTTAAGGTGTTTATATATGAGAGAAACCCTAAAAATATTGGGTTTGGGCTGAAGCGGCTACCACGTCGTGGCCATCCTCTTGCCATGTCGTGGAGCCCACCATATAAACGCGTCCCATATTAACCTTGTCGTGTCGTGGGCATCCCAGCGTCACGTCGTGGCCTAGGGTTTTCTCCAAAAACCCCATCTTTGATTTTGTTAAGTCTTAGCTGATCTATTCAGGAAAAACGGGATGTTACACACAATGTCTGAACTCACCAAAATAGATGGTTAAATAATCGAGCTCATGAGTACTAAACACTAGGTACAACCCTCAACTTTTGATCATTTTATAAACTAAGAACTAATGAGCCATCACATTAGGCCACACAAGAGGTAGTTAGTCATACTTGTGCAATGTAAGGGTAATCTATAAGTATACTCATGCACCTCTATATCGACATCTAATTGTCAAAGCCCACATGGTTTAGTAGTAGATGGAAACTTGGAATCCTCAATCCTTGTGACGGTAGATGGAAACTTGGAATCCTCAATCCTTGTTTTCTTCAGCTTTTTTATGTTCACACTCATGTCGGGTGTTAGCTCTTTGTCGTAATATCAAAAAAATCAACTAGTATACTTTTTCTCAGTGAACAACGGTTCAACTCGTGAGCCCTTACCCCTAAATCTATATAATACACACAAATTTGGATATATATATATATATATATATATATATATATATATATATATATATATATATATATATATTTACTATTATATAAAGCATTTTAGACATTTCTTGAAATTTAAGAGGTACCAAACCTACTACATCATGTACAATCAACTTATGCTTACCATTCAATACACATATTACATTTGTATATTTAGTAGGTTGAAAATTTTAATTGGTATCAAATCTATAACCATTATATCATGGTGTTTGTATATTTAGTAGGTTGAAAATCTTAAATACGGGTGAGATACGTTCTGGTGGTTTTCTTCACATCATAGGATTTTCCGGAGAGGTAATGATAAAAAAAATTGAAAAATATATTGTTAAAAAATAAAAGTAAAATGCTATAATAAACAAATAAATAGATAAACATTTGCGTTAAATTTATAAATTAAAATGGTTTCAGGACTACAAAAAACAACTTAAAATAGATTGAAAAAAAAACGGATTGAATTTACAACCCAGCAAACCGGTCAAAGTTGTGAAACAATTTAAGATGTTACGGTTATTAGAAGTTAATATTATGAATGAGTGATTAATTGCAATTTACAAAGAAGTGACACATAAATGGATTTTTCAATGTTTGAGGATTGTAAAAACGAAAAAATTATCAATATTGTAACTTGGTTATACTTAAAGGTTTTTATGGTTTGATCCGATAGCCGCAATGAAACTATTCACCGAAATAAATTAATCACCGTCCGGACATTATTTGTCGCCGCCGTTTTGCGCGGGCACACGTCTAGTGTATATATATATATATATATATATATATATATATATATATATATATATATATATATATATATATATATATATATATATATAATACTTATCGGTGTTTACTTAATTGATTCAATACTAGTTAATTGTTATTATTGATTCTTTCATTGGTATGGAATTGATATTATAGTTGGCTTGATTTTTGAATGTAAGACATAATGATTTTTCAATTTCATCGTGTTTTGACTTTTGAATATTTTGAATATATGTTTTAATATAAAAGTGAGATTCTTTAATTGGTTTGGAGTTGTTTTTAATATATGTTCTTAATTTATAAGTGAGATTCTTCAATTGGTTTGGATTTGTGTTTATAATTGTTATCCTCTGATTGTTTTAATTTTAGAATATAAAAGTCAGTTTACTTTTGAATTATGATATATATATATATATATATATATATATATATATATATATATATATATATATATATATATATATATATATATATATAGAGAGAGAGAGAGAGAGAGAGAGAGAGAGATATATATATAGAGAAAGAGAGAGAGAGGTAGGTTCCGTTAAAGTTAAAAAAATAGAGATTTTGAGATTCAACCCCAGCCACATATTTCAAATTGCAGCTCTAACCCTCCGGCATACCAGCGCGGCAAGCCTGTTATAATCATAAATGATTATATAGCGTCGTCCGTTCCTTTCGCCTCCGTCACCATCCTCGCAACCACTACCAGCTGACCCTATCACTGCCACCTCCGTCATTTATACTACCGCCACCTCTGCTACCACCACCTCTTCTGTCACCATCTGTCATAATCATATATTATTACTCAATCTGCGAACAGACATATATGTATAATCATTTATGATTGGGCATATAGATATAAACATGTATAATCGTATCTGATTATACATCTCCGCCATATAATCATTTATGATTAGGCATACCTCGTTGTTGCCGGTATGCTGGAGCGTTAGAACGACAATAAAAATATGTGGCTGATGTTGAATCTCAAGATCTCTATTTTTTTTCATTTCAAATAAATCGTCTATATATATATATATATATATATATATATATATATATATATATATATATATATATATATATATATATATATATATATATAGAGAGAGAGAGAGAGAGAGCTAGGTTCAAATGTTTCTAGCAACTATTGTGTGCATGAATGCATCAATAGGAATTTAGGAATAATTTAATCATTAAACAAATTAATAAGGGTAAATTAGTAAATCATGACTCTAAATTTATGGTAATTGAGATAAATGGGGGATTTGATTTTAAAATCACCAAAATAAAAGGAGGAAGAACGACTGCCTTCATCTTCCGCTCCGCTTCTTCACAACCCAACGCTAAATCACGAAAGTCATCGGACACCACGACCACCACAGCTGCAATAAACCCTAAAATCTCCATCTGATTATGAAGATTCTAAGTTCAAACGATTCTGAAGATTGGCTGCTAATCAGAATGAAGGAGATGATGAAGCAGAAGATGATGAATAGGTTTCACAAGCGCAATTCCTCTTCAGCATCGTATGTTGATTTTAAATCAGGCGAAAAACTCGATTTCAAGTTCTCTACCCTTCAAGCTCTTCAGGTCTATCTCTTTCGTTTTTCATACACACAACTGTTATCTGTTCCTCTTTGTCACTTTAGATGGATTGTCAAACGATTCTTCAATTGGTGTTGTTTAATTTAGATTTTGTTTTTTTCTTTATTTGTGATTGAAAGCCAAGCCACACTCACAGTACATAGAAATCTTCACTTGCTGGATGTTTGTTTTTTTTATACTTTGAACTTTGATTCTCTATTATCTATATATGTTGCACGAAAGGTGTTTGTGGAAAACATTGCAAGATAGGAAAAATGAAATACATTCTGTTAGAATCTGGTCATGTGGTATGTATGCTGTCAGAACTCTTAGAATGTCTATTATTCTGACAGAATTCAATTTCAATCTCCTTATTTGTCAAGATAGGAAAAGTAAAAAACATTGCAAGATAGGAAAAATGAAATACATTCTGTTAGAATATGTTATCATTCTCTATTATATAGTTTCTATTAAATAAGTAATCCTTACCAAAAAAATCCAACTCTTTTTTTCGTTTAAATGTTTTTAGGCCGCATTTTTTATTGAAAAAAAATACCGAATATATTGTTGTTCAGAATTTTTTGTACTCTATTAATAAACATCAACACCGATTAAAAAAAATCGATCAATTCAGATTCACACTGTGAATTTAAACTGTAAATATTTCAATTTGTAACATTCACAATATGAATTTGACTTACTATTTCAACTCTTTGATTATTCGCAAATTAACTTAGTGAAATTTACATATGAATCGAAATATATTTCATGTAGTTTTATAATATTTTAACGTTTTTATTACTCATAAATTAGTTTTGTAAAATCAACAAATGGATTTATTCACATTGTAAATCTGATTTAACATTATTCATACTGTGAATTTGAACAGGTTCACAATGTGAATCTGAACAGGTTCACAATGTGAATCTGAGCAGGTTCCCAATGTGAATCTGAAACGGAAGATATACTCGTATCATATTTATCATATTTATCATTTTTTTCATCAAGTATTGTTTTGTTAGATATATTTGTTTCAGCATTTCACTTTCAGCCCTCCCAACCCACTCTTTCGTAAATATATTGCTCTCAATCCATACTTTTTGGTACATTTTATGATATATACAATACAAGTGTAGTAAATAGATGAAAGTGGAGCATCAGGTTACTTAACTTGCATCTTTTGCAGTACTATAAGGGGGAGGGAGTCATTCCCTCCCAACCCACTGAACCCACTGTCACATCAATTTTTGTCTCTCCTTTTTATTCATCTTTCCCAACCCACAACACACGAAAATCCTATCTTTCTCAACCCACTCAACTCACTCAATTAAAAAAAATACAAAACAACTAAGGTACAAGTTTAAAACACATGATATAAAAGAAAATGAGAGAGGGAAAGTGAAACCAGTTAAACAACCCGCTGAAAAGGGAGTGATAGCGGCGTTAACTCTATTGCTATTTTTTTTAATTGAATGAGTTGAGTGGGTTGAGAAAGATAGGGTTTCCGTGTGTTGTGGGTTGGGAAAGATGAAGAAAAATAAAAAAGAATGATGTGCCAGTGAGTTCAGTGGGTTGAAAGGGAATGACTCCTTAATCCTTCCCCCTTAAAATAGTGTTCCCAGAGATATCGATATTCGATAATACCTCTTTCATCCCACTCTTCTTACCTTCCTCTAAGTATCAAGCTCTAAGAAAATTTATTTAATAACTATTAATAATCTATTCTTAAGGATAAAATTATATCTTTTTTTTTTTTTGGTTAGTTGGCTTAAAGTCATATAACCATTATTATAATGACTCATTTGACTTGCAGGAAGTACCGCACGAATGCTGCCTGCAAAATATAACTTAATTACAGGTATACAACTATTAATATAATGATTCACGTCTTAATTACTCACTCGGTTATGCTATTCCCAATATAAATTTGTCAAGCATGTTATTACATCAAAATACACACTCAAGGCCAGCTAGCAATTATGATGTTTGGGTATGTTATTTCTTAGTAATTAATCACACTATTATTCAAGAACTATAAAGAAAAAAAAAAGGTCAAATTTTGTTAATCTTCTAAGCTTTTTAAAAAAAAATAAAAAAAAAATTAAGAAATGACTCATATAGCTATCGAATTGCAGGTAGAGCTTCATGGTGTGCCATTTTGTCATTTGTGTTGTATTTTTTAGGTTTCACATACGGTTAATCAAAACTATATATATATATATATATATATATATATATATATATATATATATATATTTTTTTTTTTTTTTTTTTTTTTTTGAATTTTGCCATTTTCACACAAGAAAATCACATGACATCTAGTCATATGTGATTTCATCTGCGCTTTCCACTCGTAGATCTTATCTCTGATTTCCTATCTTCAAATGAAACTGTACAAATATCTAATGCATAAGGTTATGCATTAAACATTTTTACAATCTCATTTTTGTAAATATATGGATAATTTTTATAAACCTTAAATCGTATTGGCTCATACGAAATCACGGTTTGTGAAGGAAATTACAGTCCATTATGGCAAACCGCGACCCATTAAGTGGTTTGCCAACCCATTAAGTGTCACCTATACATGGGCGGAGCCAATAGGGGGCTGTCAGATGCTTGGCCCCCCTAATCTCTCAAGTAGAGCATTAATTGTAGCATGGTGGATAAGCCCCCGAATAGTTTGAAGCCCTCATTGTCTATTACTAATTTTGTACTTTAGTGTTCAACCCCTCTCATTCTTTTTTAAATTCAATTACTATACAAAAAAATAAAAGGTATGACAATAATGTCTAAAATTAAGTCTCACATTTATTAATTAACTAGCTAGGTTATACACACATTTATTTTAATTGCCGGATTGCTTTGGTTTATTTATTTTAATTCATGTTTATAAATTGCTATCTTAATTGTAAATCGATATAGCTAGTAGTTTTTTTTTCCACAAACAAAAGTTATATATGATTTCTATTTTATGAAACAAAGACAGACACAATTAAGATAACTAATGGATGAAAATCGGTGCTTATAATCGTTTGAAAACATTTTTTTGAACAGAAATTGTTTAAAAATTTTGAAGATTGATTATTGCAAAGATCAATATAGCCCATATCTAAACGATTTTTTTCTTTATCAGTTTTACAGAATAAATTATGTTATCCGGATATAAAAATATTTTAATATCTTATTACGATGTAAGTCCCCCTTATCCTAAAATCCTAACTCCGCCCCTGCACCTATACAGTGGCTATTTATTTAATTTTTAAAATTTTCAACTATTTTTTGAAAAATAATTATACTATTATACTAAATTTGTCTTTTCCTCTAATTATAATGACAAAATATCAATAACAAGTTCTACAATTCAATGTAATCAAAGATAAAACCTATTAATGCAACAAATATACTTCAACTCTTTTTTCACTTCTTAAAAAGCAAATACGATGGCTACACAAATTTACAAATATCGTATGCATGTATGGGCGATGTATTTATTTTATTATTATTATGTATGTAAACATATATACATATGATCTCTTTCATTCCTCTCTTGGAATCCATCTACTCCACCACATGCTCTTCCTTCCTTGGTTAAATTCGTCCATGCTTTCATTCAATGTTTTCAAGACCTTCCTTTGAAACCGAAGGACTGATGCAAGAACATTTCTTTGTGCATTTGCCTTCTTCTTTGGCTTTATTTCCTACAATAAAAAAAACACAAAAATAAACAGTTATCACAGTCACAAACTAAAATAGCAGTCACAACCGTGATTTGGAATAAAGGTTTTTTCATATATTCAGTAGAAATTTTATATAATATAATTATATAGAAAATTAACGTATAAAAAATATGTAAAGAAGCTACAATTGCGTACTAACGAATGTATACTTAATATTTTTAACAAGGTAATTGAGCAGATAAGCAAAGCCAATACCCAAATTTTATTAAAACATTAGTAAAAATAGTGCAAAACTAAGGATGCTTTTGGTTGTAGAAAATTGTTTTCATTTTTCTAGAAAACATTTTTCAGAAAAAGGGTTGAGTTTCATTTTTCGTTTTCAATAAAAAATTTAAAAAACACGTTTGGTTAAAACCGCTGGAGTTTTCATTTTCCGTTTTAAACTATAAAAATAAATTTTCTAATTTACATATAATTTGGAAAACAGAAAATTTACATTTTTTGAAAAAATTTTGAAAATTGAATCAACCAAAAAAAACATGTTTTCAAAATTTCCCTTTTCATTTGTAAATCTTCATGAAAAATTAAAAAAAATTCCAAAACCAAACACAATTTAAAATTTCGTTAAAAATAGTTATTTTTCCAATTCCAACAACCCTGAGCTGTTAACCCCAAAAACATCACGTCAGATGTAATCAAGTACACAGTGTGGCCCGCCCGCTAGGCCCACGTGGCGGCTCGACATAAGTGTTATGTGGGACCCACACCACACGGCCACACTGCAGCTGCTGAGACTTAAACCCTTAAAACCACGTGTTAAATTGATACTACATGCATACGATTAAATTGTTTGAAAACGTACTTTAAGTGCTTGAAGCTCGGCTTCAGTGAATCCACCATCTTTCTTTGTGCCCGATCTAGCCATAAGCTCAACGATCCATTTCACAGCTTCACTATAATCCTGCTGTGTGGCTCTGAAAAACTGCAGCCTAAGATTCTGCATAATCGACAAAGCAAGAAGACCTTCTTTATCAAAATACGGATGTGCTAAAGCCGCTTTTGCACTAACTCTTTGTCGAGCTTTGTATCGAACCATACAAGTCAAAAGTTCCCATCCGATTCCACCATCTAAATCCAACAACTCGAATCCTCTTCTTAAATCCCCATTTGCACGTGGCTCTACGCTTTTCCTCCATGCAATTAGGTCATAATCGCATCTTTTTAATTGGCGATTGAATTGAATCAAACCACTGTCTGATCGGAATGAAGGAAATGCCTAAAGTATACAGACGCTGTAAATTACGAAATCTCGTTCTTCATAATTGAAATTGATTATATGTAATTAATTATCGGTTGTGTTGCGTACCATTTGTAGTAATATTAGACCAGTGCTGTAAATGTCGAATCGATCTGGGAGGTTTAACTGTTCATGGTTGAAAACTTGAAATTAGTAACAATAAAATTTAAGAAGATGTAAATTAACATCAATGGAGACTATTGCACCTGCCATAGAACTGGAGAAAGTGCAGCTGCAACTGGAGCTGATGGAGCAGATGGAGTTTGTGTGCTCATAATATATTGCTCAGGTGCTGCGTATCTGAAAAGTTTGATCGATTTCTTCAATTGTTTAAAAAATTTAGGGTTTAATAAAATCTTGAAACAAATTTGATGTGATTTTTAATACCTTGGATCTAAAAGAAACTCTTTGGGGATATAATTGATGCCTACTCGCAAATCTGCTGCAGCTCCCAAATCGATAATCTTGAATGTTCGAGACCCTGGTTTTAATTTTAATCGAGTAAAAGTTTTTACTATTTGAAGTAGAAAATTAACGAATTTGAATAATATGTTTACCTTCGGAAAAAATAACATTTTGAGGTTTGATATCTCTGTGAACAATTCCTGTTGAGTGAAGCCCATCTAATGCAAACAAGAGTTGCCTGAGAATTGTTTGAATGATTCGATTTTCTCTTTCTAATCCTTTTGGTAAGTCTTGCATTTCTCCAAGAATCATTGATTCAACCTGAAAATATTTTTACAAAACAAGATACATTTTCAAAATGATGAATTAAGTACTTGTTAAGGATATTAAGTCTTGAGATAAGTTACCAACATTATAGGGGAATTCTTTACTCTGAATCAAGTCAGCAAGTGTGGATTCCCCTTCGAATCTCCATATGAGCCAATATTCGGCTTCTTTCTTTGAAGATTTCTAAGAAATATAGTCAAAAAAGTAATTGAATAAAGAAATATGTAAAAAGTTGAAAACTTTTTGTGTTTGGAGTCGACTAGATTATACCTCAAGAAAGCCATAGAGGAAATCAGCACAACTATTTGAACAAGCTCTCCTCACACGCTCATTCATCCATATCTCAACAGCACCATATTCTGTAGCTTTTTTAAGAACTAAATCGCCTTCCTTTTAGCAAATACAAGAAAAAAATCATATGTTTTCAGATAATTGAAGGTATTTGAACTTGAGTATGGAAAAGAAACTGGTCATATGGTTTGTTCAAGTTATTTTCTCTTTATAAAGAAGATTGAAGTTCTCTGAGGCATTTCCACAAACATGTGGTGGGTACCTTGGAAGATGGTTTCTTCGCCCAGGAAACTCTGTAAACGACACCAAAAGCTCCCTCACCCAACTTCTTTCCCAACACAAAATCATCCTGCCGTAATTGTAAAACAACACAAAACCCACAACACCATGTATTTCAAGATTAAAACATGTTCGAATCGCAAGAATACAAATGAAGAAACAAAGAATTGGAGTTCGAAAGTAAGAACGAGATTGTATCTATAAAATACTCACCTTTTTGTATGTAGGTCTGAATAATCTTTCAACAAAAGCAAGAACAAACATATCCCAAAACCCAGGGGCGACACCAGGGGTAGCCCAAAGGTAAGAAAGGGTACCCAAAGCCAAAACAGCACCAGGGATCGTGAGTGTTAAGGCATTCGATCTTGGTAATGTGCTTCTGTAAATCATATCACCACACTCCATCACTGTACAAGGAAGACCAACTCCAACGCCCAAAAACACATCATGAACAAAATCAACCAACTGAACTCCAGCAACAACAGTTGAGTGTAAATTCGGCCTCAAGATTGTGACTTTTGATCCATGTGAAGTGGATTCTTGTAAAGGCTTGAGTTTTAACCTTTTGCCTAAAAATGGAGATGGTGGTAATGAATTGAGGGAGTTGAGCTTAACGGAACCACCTCCAAATCCAACTCCAACTCCTCCTGCTGATATAGTTGCCATGATATCAGTCGATGTATGTACGTACATATTTACATTTACATATACTCCTTTCTTTTCAGCTGGATCCTGCTTGAATTTGAACCAGTAACACCTCTCTTTGTTCTTGTTCTTGTGCAACACATATGATTTTGTGTGAGGGAGATAAACCAGACTGAAGGTTTAAGGGAGTAATTCAGGTATTATTCGTGGAGAGGAATTTGTTAGAGTGGATGGGATAATAACGACCACAAATGAATAATGATACGTGGAGTCACAATCACGTAGAAATCCCAATTTCAGACACGAAGACACGAATTGTGAGATACACGACACGACAAAAATATATGACACGAATGCATCTTAAAAATTGAGATAAAGCTTATTTCTGATTGTGTAATCGTTTCGTGTCAAATTCATGGCTGACACGTTTTCATGACACGAATACACGAATTGTCAGGTCTACAATCACGTGCTGGGGAAAGCCTTGAAGGCAATCCTCGTTTGATCAAATTATCTTTGGGGAAAAAATTAGATGTCTTTCTTCCATTTTAATTGGTTCTCTCATTGATTTTTATTTATTTTATTCAAACATGTCGAAATTTTACTTCTCAAACTGTTGTAATATAAACTATAGAGGTTTTCAGGAAGCCCGATTATTTTATTAGGCTCAGCCCAAGACTTGTAACAGGCCCACTTGTGTTGCGTTCCAAAAAGTCCTACTGGACCCGGTTATGATGGACGGTTATGTATCATCTGTTATTTGGGCTAAGTCTCTTGATCTATTACTATAAGTATTAATGTATCATCAAAAAATGTTTATTTGAGAGTTGGGACATTATATTAAAGAACCGAGTGTTAAAATAAATACGTTTTGATGATAAGTTTAGATGAAAGTAGTTTAAGATGAAAGCATGTTAGATGAAACCTTGAAGTATAGTTAATGTCTTGAAATATGAAATGTAGTTTTTAGTTGATCTGGTGTAGCGAACGGATCATTAGTCAACTCGATTACGTTTTAATGATAAGTTTATATGAAACCCGTTTAAAATGAAATGTGAAGTTAAATGATATTTGAAGTATATTTAATGTTTTAAAATACGGTTTTTTAGTTGATTCGGTGCATGTAATTGGTCAACTCGGTCTTTAGAATTTCTCAACTTTATATATATATATATATATATATATATATATATATATATATATATATATATATATATATATATGATAGGAAATTTACATTACAGCCCCACCTAAGCTTAAGTACTAAATTTCTAAACTGTGGCGTTTTAACTTAATAAATATACCTAGTTCAGTTTTCACTTGTTAAATATACCACCCTCCATGGCATTTCTTTCCTCTACTATCGTTTAACCTTCTTTGTTTTCTTCCCACCATTATCATTTATTATTTCACCATAGTGAACATTACTGTTTTCCACCGTCACGAAGGTCGAAGATAATCAATATTCTTGCTTCCATATCAAAAGTATTGCTTCAATTTTGAATGTGCAGCTTCAAGTGTTAATTATGAATCCCCTAATCGCAATATTTAGCTAATAAAACGATGTAGTTTCATGAGGTTTAATAGCTAAGCTTAGGTGAGGCTGTAATGTATATTCACTTTTCCCATATATATATATATATATATATATATATATATATATATATATATATATATATATATATATATATATATATATATATAGAGAGAGAGAGAGAGAGAGAGAGAGAGAGCGAGAGAGAGAGAGAAAGAAAGGTAGGTTTCGTTGAGATTAAAAATAAAATAGAGATCTTAAGATTCAACCACAACCACATATTTCACATCTGCCACTCTAACCCTCCGGCGTACCGTCGTGGCATGTCTGTTATAATCATAAATGATTATATAGCGCCTCTCGTTACTTTCTCCTCCGCCACCATCCCCACCACCACAACCGCCACATCAACCGCCACATCAACCACCACTACCACCACCTCTGACACCAACTGACCCCACCACTGTCACATTCGTCACTTATACCACCATCACCACTATCACCGCCACCTCTTCTGTCACCAACTATCATAATCATATATGATTACTCAATCTATGAACACACACACACACACACACACACACACACACATATATATATATATATATATATATATATATATATATATATATATATATATATATATATATATATATATATATATATATATATATATATATATATATATATATAATCATTTATGATTAGGCATACCCCGCTGCTGCCATTACGTTGGAGCGTTAGAGCGGCAAATGAGAATTATGTGGTTGAGGTTATATCTCAAGATCTCTACTTTTTTTAATCTCAAGTGAATCGTCCCTATATATATATATATATATATATATATATATATATATATATATATATATATATATAGGTTTAGGTTCTATGGAAAACAAAAAACCTTAAAAAAAACCCTAAAAATCATTAAAATGCATAAAAAAAATACTTAGAGTTCACAAAACTTTTTTTTGAATTTTTTTATCAAAAAATCGCAACTTTTAGGTCAAAATCGCTAAAAAATTGATTTTTTATTTTTTTTTCAGCGAAATTGTAAAAAATGTTGCGATTTTTTGATAAAAAAATTCAAAAAAAAGTTTAGTGATGTCTTGGTATTTTTTTATGCATTTTGATGATTTTGAGGGTTTTTTTGTTTTCCAAATAACCCTTCCCTATATATATATATATATATATATATATATATATATATATATATATATATATGGGAAAAGGGAATATACATTACAGCCCCACCTAAGCTTAGGTACTAAACCTCTTGACAATACATTGTTTTACTATATAAAGATTACGGTTAATGGATTCACGATTAATACTTCAAGATGTAAATTCAAGATCGACACAATAGGGTTTAGGGTTTAGGGTTTAGGTTTAGGGTTTAGGGTTTACGGTTTAGGGTTTAGGTTTAGGTTTTAGGGTTTAGGGTTTAGATTAAGGGTTTAGGGTTTAGGTTTAGGGTTTAGGGTTTCGGGTTTATGTTAGGGTTTAGGTTTAGGGTTTAGGGTTTAAATTTAGGGTTTAGGGTTTAGGTTTAGGGTTTAGTAATGTTCAATTGGGTGAAGTAATAAATGATAATTGAGGAGAGAAAACAGAGATGGTAAAACGATAATGAAAGAAAGAAATGTTATGGAGGATGATATATTTACCAAGTGAAACCAAACCGGGTATATTTCGCTACTTAAAACAATATATTTTAGAGGTTTAGTACCTAAGCTTAGGTGGGGCTGTAATGTATATTCCTTATCCCCATATATATATATATATATATATATATATATATATATATATATATATATATATATATATATATATATATATATATAAGATAGAGGGAGAGAGAAAGAGAGATAGTGTGACATCCCCATTTTTACGCCAGAAAAGACCGATTTTGTTTATGCTTTATAAAAATCATAGTACTTCTTTAAATAAAAATGTTGCGGAATTTGTTCCCAGAAAAACATGATAAATACGTTATCAAAGCATTTCCGAAAAAATGTATTTTTATTCATTTTAAAACATTTGGGATGTCATTGTTAATACAGGAACATAAGCATAAACAGACTTACATTCATTTACACTAGTGATCTACATCTCTTTAATCTCTCAGTGTAATGTAACTTCATATCGACACATGTGATACAAATAAGCTTGAGTGGGTCAGGTTGGGAAACCCGGTGAGTACATAGAGATTTCAATCCCACAATGTTATATCATATATATAATTTAAATCTCACAAAATATACAATTTTCCCATATATATAATCAACTCTTTCCCCACCCCGTCAATCCTCACAACGAGACTATCCATACTCCCGGACCTCAAATTTTACCTCTTACTCCCGGATCTAATTTATGCTCTCGGATCAATAATTGTGCCCATTCCATACTCTTGGATTAGGGACAAGTGTCTATGTGTAAATCCATATTCCCGGATTAATGACGAATAACTATGTCCTATCCATACTCCCGGACTAAGGACAACTGACTATGTCTTAATCCATACTCCCGGATTAATGACATTTGACTATGTCCAATCCATACTCTCGGACTAGGGACAATGACTATATCTGATCCATGCTCCCGGATCAATGACATATATTAAAGTTCTATTCTCTGAGTTTAACTCACTCGTACTCGTAAGAAGATACTACCCAATATTCCTCATAATTAATTTAGGCTTTACTCTTTATCCTAAATCATTATATATATATATATATATATATATATATATATATATATATAATCAAGTATGTTCTTTAACACGTATTTCAGACAACATCAAATAACTCGCACATAAGCATATATTTAATACTTCAATCAGTACTTGTATTAAATTCATGTTCATGAAAGGGACTATGCACTCACCTGGTAAGGTGGTGACTCGGTACTCGGACAGCACTTCGTTATCTCAAAACAATTTCCCTCGGACAAAACCTAGTATCATTACCACTAGAGTTTAGTCTTATATTCACCGAGACTAATTAATAGTCTAACTATTATTACTGTTATATAAGCGCTAAACAATACTCTTCACCTACTATGTACAGACAGGGGCCAGACATGAAACACCGGAGGGCAGGATTTTGGCATATAGCGCTTCTGAATCCAGCAACCTAAGCGGCCCTCCAAACCAGATTCCCCGTACCGCTAGTGGTTAAAAAGATATTATAACGACACTTATATAACTCATAATAATAGCCCAAATACTTATTATAAGGGCCTAATAACATTACTATATTAAAACATAAGCTATACTAAAAATAGGGTATGTATAGCTCACTTACAGCGGGTTTTCTCAAAAACTGGGCTTCGCTGGAGCAGTGTTCCCCAGCCGAAAGGCTCTTTTCTCGGGAATCCGGGAGCCTCGGGGCTTCCTTCGGGTGCTAGGGGTTTAGCTAGACTTTAGGGGGCTTAAGGGGGGGCTAGAGAGAAGTTTTAGAGAGAGAAAGTAGAATGGGATGGTGTGAGGAAATGGTTTCACCCGGCACCTCTATTTATAGGGGGCTGGAGGTCAATTTACTTTGTGAACCATAAATTCACGTCGTGACCAGCTGGAGACACCCAGGCACAGCCTGGTGCTGACACATGGCATCGCACACAAGGTGGAAATCAGTCGATTTTCAAAAATTCATAACTTTCGATACGAGCTCCGTTTTCGACGTTCTTTTTTTTCCACATGTAAGTAAAAACAAGATCTACAACTTTCATTTAGACTCCGTCGGCTAATTCTCGACCGATCTTAAATTTAACAGTACGAGGAGATTAGACTGTTAAATGACGGCGAAAAATTCGTAACTCCTTCATACGGACTCCGTTTTCGTCTGTCTTTTTACCGTTGAGTTCCTATTAATGAGATATTCAACTCTCATTTAGGTCGCGTAGGCCAAAAACTGCTCGAACTAAAATTCGAGTTTCGGGTCGTGCACTTCTATGCCAAATCTTAGAAAATTCATAACTTCCTCATACGAAGTCAGATTTGGGCGTTCTTTTTATGGAAGCTCTCGGTTTAACATATTCTACAACTTTATTTTAGATTACTAAGGCCAAAAAGTCCTCTATTGTAAATTCACTATTTACGCTTCCCGGTGTCGTGCCGGTTTTGCCGCGAAACTTCGACGGGCCATAAATTCTTCGTTATAACTCGGATTTCGGCGTTCTTTATATGTACGGAACCCTTGTAACATATGCTACAACTTTTATTAATATTATTCCTTCTAGATAATCTTCCATCAAAAACTCATTTTTGATGCTCATTGTCTTTAAATTGACTAGCCCGGATCTATGGACGTTACAAATAGAGACTTAAGTTTATATGTGGATGAACATCTATTGTGTGAACGTGTGGACAATGCTATTCTATGAGAATGACTAAGAGAATTTGTTGTTTATTATGTGAATACGTTCAACCTCAAATAACAACTACCATTATCACGCATTTTCATTAATTAAATCGTCTATAAGGGTATTTATGGACTTTTTTATGATTCTCATTCTTTCAGAATGTGTTCTTGATAATCATATTCTGTAAGAATAATAATAAATGGAAAACGTTGTGTGAGAACAAAAATAAATAAAAATTAGTGAGAATGCATGATGTTGACGATATTTATATGAGGTTGAACGTATTCACATTACCAAACAACCTATTTTCTTATTCATTCTTATAGAATAGCAATGTTCACACACCTCCGTACAATAGATATCTTATATATATATATATATATATATATATATATATATATATATATATATATATATATATATATATATATATATATATATATATATATATATATATATCAAGGTTGTAAAAGTCGTTAGGTGGTGGTTGGACACTGGGATTAAGGGATTAATCGGTCTAGGCGGTGATTAATCGGTGCCTATGCGGAGACCCTTAATTATAATAGAATTTATTTTTGTAAAATTAAATATTACCTATATCCTAATAAAATAAGTAAATAACCATAAAACTTGTGCATATTCAGTCGTCTAAATATTTAAATCATCATATATATAATGATTTTTAGACTAATTAGAGATCTTTTTAACAGTTTTAGTCATCACTCATCATAATTTAGTCACTCAATATCATAAATTTGACTAATCAGGGATTTTTTTTGAAAATTTCGATTGTCTGACTTTTTTACCGTCTAGACCGCCCAGGACTGCCTAGGCCTGCCTACAGCCGCCCAGGACTGACTTCGCCTAACTTGACTGACTAGCATTAATCGTAGATAGTAAGAGGTTGTCTAGGCCGATTTTTACAACACTGATATATATATATATATATATATATATATATATATATATATATATATATATATATATATGACATTTTATTTGCACCACATGCATTTGAAACCTCCATAACTTTTCAATTTCTTTCTAATAATTATTATAAATTGCTTAATAATGTTAAATTAATACAAAAACTAAATTCTAATCGTAAATTGACTAAACTATAATATTAAAATATTATATTTTACTTCTATTTACAAAATTATAACTATAACTTTTTAACATATTATAGTTAACCTATTAGTTTAGATATGTTTTCGTATTTGAGCAATTGTCATTTTAAAGTCACAACTTTTGTATAATTTATTATTTTATGCAAAATAGTTTAATTATTAATTTCAATATAATGTAAAACGGTTAGCTTAAATCAAAATTTCAGTTAAACTTGAAAAAAAATCGAGAGACTATTTTATAAATAGTTAAGAGTTATAAATTATAGTGTTAAACTTAAATTGTAATTCTAAATTAACAAAAAATAACCATGAAACTATATTTTATAATCATTAAAAAATTTCAAATAAGTAGATTTAAAATAACTTACAATAAGAATAGTTAAAAGTAATATTATATATAAAAAAAACATTATAATGTTATCTTTAAAAACGAACACAATGTTTGTTGTTTTAAATAATTACAATCAAATAAACTGACAATATTTATCAAATAAATTTTAAAAAAGTTAAATTTCTGAAACCAAATTAAAATAATAAAAAGTTTCCAAATACGTTATTTTGTATAACTTACAACAACAATTGTTAAAAGTAACATTAAATACAAAAATTATATTGTTATTTTTAAAAACAATGGTTTAGGTAATATTTGGTCACTTAACTTTTGGTTTTGTGTTTAGTTGATCATTTAACTCGTTTTAAATTTTAAAAGGTCACTTAACTCTTAATGCTTTGCTAAAATGGTCACTATGACCGGAAATAACAGGTTACTATATTAATTTTTTGAATATATAATGTCATCGAACTTTTTTTCTAGCGATTTTAGGTCACTAAACTTTTTTTAAGCTATAATTAGTCACTAAACGTTTAAAATTGTTTTTATAACTTCATTTTAAGACGTTTTTCATATTTTTTTCACAACCTATTTTTACAACTTAACTTTTTTACTTTGTTTTCATGTTTTTTTCAAAATCCATTTTACAGCTTTATTTTTTATATGTTTTCCGATAAAATATTTTTAGAACTTCGTTTATTTGCTTCGCCAATTAGATGTAAATTAACTGAACTATAAAATTATTAACCCAAGTGGAAATCCTACTATGATGAGTTTGTCACGCATCTAGTAACGTTGCATAATTAGCAACTTTTTCATTTGGATTCTGATGGTTTAAGTATTACACCAATAACAATACCATATATATGTTTCTCACATAAAAAAATTATAATTGCATAGCTTACAGTATACATAGTTCTTATTATCAAGTTGGATACTAATTGACCGAAGATAATCATATTTTGGATTCATAATGTTAATAATCAAACAAAACAAATATATTAGTATCAGAGAAAAATCAACAACAAAAAAAAATGATGTTTTTTTTTGTTTGAGAAACAAATATAGGTGTTGTTACTATTGTAATAGATAAACTTTCATATAAGAAAGTTGCTAATTATGCAATGTTATTGGATGCACGAAAAAATAAATAATTCTAGAATTATCACTTTGGTTAATAATTATATAGTTCGGTATTAACACTTAATTGGCAAAACAAATATACGAACCTTTAAAAACATATTATGAAAAAATATATTAAAAAAAAGTTTTAAAAATGAATTTTGAATAAAAAAACATGAAAGTAAAGTTAAGTGACCTAAAATAGCTAAAAAAAAGTTCGATGATCATAGATAGCCAAAAAAAAATGGTAACTTGTTATTGTCGGTCATAGTGACCATTTTAGCAAAAATAAAAGTTAAGTGACATTTTAAGACTTAAAACGAGTTAAGTGACCAAATAAACACAAATCCAAAAGTTAAGTGGCCAAATATGACCTAAACCCTAAAAACAAAAACAATGTTTGATGTTTTAAATAATTACAATGATAAAAATTAAAATCTTAAGCAAATAAACTTTTTAAATTAATTAACCATAACAACAACTACAAATATCATTAAACCATGTTATATTTAATTTTTTCATGAGTAACCCGCATATAGAGGTGATTGAGACAATTGAGATTATAGAATGTTAAAGATGTCTACATTATCATATAATTCATAACAAACAATGTTTATAACAACTTATTATAAGATTTATTATATAAGAGCTAACAACAACGTCATTGATATATTTAAAAAACATATATAGTAAATTACACGAATGGTCCCTTTGGTTTGGGGTAATTTGCGCGCTTGGTCCCTAACTTATTTTTTTAACTCGGAAGGTCCCTACTATTTGTTTTTGTTACATGCATGGTCCCTACTGTTTATTTTTGTTACGCGCTTGGTCCCTGTCTTACCTTACAAAACTATTATTTAAATTGGGAAAAATGGTGGGGGTAAGTAAGGTAAGGTGAGGAGGTGGGGTTGGGGGGTGTGTTTATTTAAATAAATTAAAAAATCAAGGGCAAAATAGTCTTTTTAGGTAAGACAGGGACCAAGCGCGTAACAAAAACAAACAATAGGGACCTTCCGAGTTAAAAAATAAGTTAGGGACCAAACGCATAAATTACCTTAAACCATAGGGACCATTCGTGTAGTTTACTCAAACATGTATTTGTAAAGATTTCAAATATATTATTGTATTTTGCACAATGCGCGGGTATTCACTTAGTCATACATACTTATAAAGCTAACATTTTTTTCTTGAATCTCATGCATTTGAAACCCCCTTTTTTAACTTCCTCAAACCATATTCATTTGAAACCCCATTTTTTAACTAATGCAACTCAAAAGTTTTCTTAATTATGATTTAACACTCAAAAGTTTTATAACTTATATTATGTTTAATTAACATTTAGTGAAAAGTTTACTATAAAAATGCCAATCTTTTGTGTTATATAAAATCTTACATGTAAGAAGGATGTCATAAGAAAAGGAAAAGAAAATTTTTCAATAGGCACAGTTCTTTTAGAACGTATTTGCAGTGATGGAGTCCCTAAAAGAGTTCTACAAGTCAAGGTTGTGGATGAATGTATCATTTTTTACTCATAATTTGATCGTGTTATATTTTTTTCCAGTAATATAAATGAGATCATTCAAAATCATATGTTTAGAGATATTTTATTATCTCAAACCATACCATTCAAAATCATATGTTTAGAGATATTTTGTTTTCTCAAACCATATTGATTTGAAACCTACATAACTTTTATATTCCTTAATTAAAACCATTTATAGTATTTATAAATTTCCAATAATTTTTTTGCATTCTCTTATTATATATGTAGTTATATTAGTACATTTTTCTTACAAAAAGTCGTAATTCGGTTGAAGATATTGTGATTCAAAAGTTTTCATATAGTTGAAGCATTCACGATCCAAATATAATGATTTGAAGAAATGAGTTATGTCGCATCGATGGTAATTGTAATATGATTTTTTTCTTTCAACCAAAACAAGTGAAGCTTTTCTATTCTTTCTTTATATTCAGTTTCTCATTTAATCTTTATATGTGATTTGTGTGTATTACTCAATCTTGAATGTGACTCTCCAAACATCAATGTTTTGCTTGGAATATCTTTCTGATTCTTCTTTTTCAAGAAAATTATTTTGATTGTAGGTTAGTGAAGAATTGTCATCAAGTTTCTATGGTTGAATGGTGTTAAATGAAGTAAGAAGATTCAGAAAACGGATATAGGTTTTTTTGTTTGAGCAAAGTTGACGAATGTTAGTTTTTTCTTTTGATTTAAATGTATGTTTATGTAACATTTTTATTTACATATTCAACCACCCAAATGCTCTTATTTATTTGATTGTAGTTTTTCTATTTTGATTATGTTTATTTTTTATTATTTTTTTGTTGGGTTATCCTACACAACATATTTACAAGAAAATATTTAAAAGATAACATAATTTTTACCATTTGATATGTAATTATGATAGACTTATCATGATATGTTCTTCATATGAAAGTAATTTATCCATATTACTACGACAAGAATTACATATGACATTTACGAAAATATATATATTATATGTGATTTGTTTAACATGTATATATGCACCTATGTATGTTATAAATTTATAATTAAATATTTTTATGTTTAATAATTGAATGGATTAAAATGATGCATCAAAACCAATTATTTAGACGAATATAATAATAATAATAATAATAATAATAATAATAATACACATTTCCAAGTACCACATTCATTTGAAACTCACACTACAACTCAAGAGTTTTTTAATTTATGTATATTTATTAGTTACAACTCAAGAGTTTTTAATTTATGATTATTAATTAGTAATCACTAATAACTTTTTATTTTCCTTTCTTTTATAAGGTTGTAAAGTTTTGCTCATTAAAAACATTATTGTATTTGAAGAGATTTGTGATTTAAATATAAAGAGTTAATATAAATGTTATAATAGATGTTTTAGTGTTTTTATGTTATTAAAAGTTGTATATATTATCATTCATTTGATATATAATTAACACAATTTTAAACAGTTCATAAAATTATCAAATAATTGTATATATCACAATGACTTAAAAATTAAACTATAATGTTTAATAAAACTAATATGTTAACTATATGTTTGCTTTACTATTAACATTTTGTTTCAAAGTAGAAATATTAAATAATAATTTGGTAAAAGTTATTATTTTAATTATATAATTCTATTCTCGCGCAACGCGCGGGGATTCGCCTAGTATATTATAATAGAAGCTAAAATACTTGAACTTCATGCATTTGAAACTTCAATCACTTTTCAATTGCTTTTTAATAATGAATGTTATCATAAGTCATAAATATTATGATAAAGTTTGATATTGTGACATGACTTATAGTATTTTATTACAACTTATCATTTAATTAATACATATTAAAAGACTTTTTATAACTGTATCAAAAATTATGTTAATACTAAAACTTTTTAACTCAACTAATTAACTACTATAACTCAATAGCTTTTGTAACTTATGGATGTAGATTCCATTGGTTGATTTAGAGTATATCTATAGTTCATGGATGTAGATTCCATTGTTAGGATATCAAGAATTAGATTGGGGAAAAAGAGCTAAAAAGACACAAAATTCTACTTCATGAGATATAATATAGTTGTTTGATAGGATTTTCGTCAAATAGATTATTATGCCGTTCGTTCTATTTCTTTCTTCATGTTAAACTTCTTTTGTTTTTAATAAACTTTAAATCTATAGATAGTCATAGGGGAGAAGACATTGGGCGCACGTTTTTGGCTTGTCTTGAAGAGTGGGGTATCAATAATGTAATGACCATAACTGTAGACAATGCTATTTCAAATGATAAAGCAATTGATTTTCTAATGAAAAAACTACCAAACTTGTACGAGGGGGGGGGGAACAATTACACGTAAGGTGTATGGCCCACATCCTAAACCTTATTGTTAAGGATGAGTTTGATGAACATCAATCTAGTATTAAGTGCATGCAAAGGGCCGTTAGATATATTAGGAATTCAACTCAACAGATTCAAAGGTTCAAAGAATGCATGAAAGAGCTAAATGTGGAATCCAAGAAGTTTTTGTGCAATGATTCCCCAATCCGATGGAACTCCACATACGATTTAGTGAAGATTGCAGTGGAGTTGGAGGATGTTTTTGGCAAGTTTGAAATTAAAGGTAATTCCATATTCCATTCCATTGTTTTTTTTTTAAATCAACATGTTTGTAGATTTTTAAGCCAACTATGAACTGTCATAGCTTCTTCATTATTTGTCCGATTTGCCTGATTTTTTTACCAGCATGTAGTTCACAATTTAGCATACAGTTTACCCTATTTTATACTACTTTTGGTTGTCTATTCAATGAGATACATGCCTTAAACAAGGGGCATTGAAGTTGTTTTTTCTGATTCAGCATGATTGCATATTTTTATGTCAACTTTGAACTGTCATAGCTTCTTCATTATTTGTCTGATTTGCCTGATTTTTTTCCAACATGTAGCTCATAATTTAAAATACAATTTACACTATTTTTATGTTATTTTTGGTTGTATATTCAATGAGATATATGCCCTTAAACAAAGGGTATTAAAGTTGTTTTTTTTAAACTCACTTATTTTATTTTAATAGATCCTACATATTTTCGAGATGTTGTGTCCCCCGTAGAAGAAGATTTCAAAATTTGTAGAGCTATGGTTGGATTTATCAATAAATTCAAGGTAAAACCTGATATAATATCGACGTCAACAAAACCTATGACACATCGCTTTTTTTTTCAGAAATATGTGATGTGTACAAACACATTAGGGATTGGGTGTCAACTCCCCAATTTTGCTTAAATGGGAAGGATATGATTGAAAAATACAAAAAGTGTTGGGGCAACCTTGAAAAATTAAACGATTTTTTGTACTTTGCGATCGTATTAGATCTACGGTTGAAGTTTGAGTTTCTTCAACAAGCCTTTAAGAAGTTGATTAAGTTGAAGAATACCGGAGAACCTCCCATATTTAACTCGAAAGTCACTTTGAAGGCTAAGGCCTTAATAACGGATACTGAAAAAAAAATTGGATTTTTTTTTAATTTCTACAAAGCAAAGTTCGACAATATCGAGTCTTCTCAAAATCAAACACATGCTTATGAATATGTAGTTATGCTTGATGACAAGAATGACTTCATGGGTGATTTAATAGTACAAGCGGATTATCCATCGACATCAACAGGAAACGGAGTTGACACGATACCTAAATGAGCGATCACTAATAAAGATTTTGATATTCTACTTTGGTGGAAACAAAATGCATCTCTTTACCCTATTCTAGCCCGTATGGTGAAAGGTATAACTTTATTTATTTGTCTACTTTTTTATAATTAGGTTTTAACACTTTGGTTGTTTATGTTGATAGATATTTTGGGACTACAAATTTCTACTGTGGCGTCCAAGGCGGCTTTTAGTACATGCGGGCGGATATTAGATCCATACCGAACAAATTTGTCCGTTATTATATTAGAGGTTTTAGTTTGCACCTAAGATTGGGTAAGGAAATCAAGAAAGCCAATTGTGGACAACCAATCAATATTCCCGAACAGTTAATTTGTATTTGGTCACTGTTATTTTGGAAAAAACTTAAGATTTATATTTTAATTTCAGATGTTTAATGTTCAATGTTTAAATATGAATTATGAATTTTTGGAATATGAATTATTGATTTTTGAAATATGAATTATCAAAGTTTAATATTTATTTCTTAAACTAGATATAGAATTTCCCTATTTGGGTTATTCGGGTCATTTCGGTTTATTTGGGTTATTCGGGTTATATCGGTTTATTTGGGTTATTCGGTTCAAAATTATAGTGTAAATGTTTATTTGGGTTATTTTGGTCCTTTCGGGTTAATAACCGAACCGAAACCCGTATTACCCGAACCGAACCGGTCTCATATTAGTATAATCGGTATGAGTTTCGATTCTCACTATTCATCCAATTCATGTTTTGGGTTATTCGGGTTCGGGCCGGTTCCGGCCCAAAGCACATCCCTAGCCCAAAGTGAATCCTTCTTAAGAAAGTCGGTTGACCTGTGAGATGTTTTATAGTCTGATTGTTTTCTAAAAGACTGGGCACCATGAGAATCCAAAGAAGGTAAAGAACAACTATTCACTTACATATTTAGATTAGATATTTTTTTTGTTATCGATGCCCTCAACATAATAAATTAGATCGAATTTCCCTTTCACCATATGGTCCACTGGATGAAAGCCCACACCAAGAAAAGAAGAGCCCATATCATTTTCTATCGATGGGCCTAAGTTAAAGTTTGAAGTTGGGATGAGGTAGTTGATCGAGCCGTTTTTAATATAAAATGCTTTAATTTGTTTATTTTGATGTTTGATAGCACAAGAATAAACCTACTTTAATTTAGTTGTTAAATATACACACAGATAATAAGAAATTGAAGATATTGTTGAAAGTTTTATATTCATGCAGCAAATGGTAGCTGACGAGCATATGAGACAAAAGTAGATTGATCACACTACATTGTTTTAGTGATATCTCGTACTCTAGTGTTATCTTTGCACTGGATTAATGAAAGTATGTAATATTATTAGAAATTTTTGTATTATTCATTATGTGTATATTATCTGTGATCCAATATTACGTCGCCACCTCAGCGCTTCCGCCTCCGGCCAAGGATGTGACATTAATCATATGAATGTTTCCCATTACCTTGTTCCCCATACTATTTGATAGAATTATGTGTAAGATAATTTCATAGTGGTCGTCCCCACCGTACCAAAATACCCTAAAATGGTGCGTAGGATGGAGGGTGCCGATATATTTGGTTTGATATCATATTTAAATCATTAAATCATTAATAGTATGACTACGTTTATGTGGTCTGAATGAACGCAAAACTAGTAACATTTAATGCAATTCATTTTTAAGAATCAAAACTGAAACAGCAAGCGATCATTTCTCCTAAATACTAAATTAAACCTTTTTGCAATTATTGTTTATCAAATCAATTTACTTTCATAAGAACTAGTGTTAACCATAAGCTCCTCTAGATTTGACCCTTACTACTGGCGAGATTAGTGGAATTAAGGTTATTTTTCATTGTACCAACAACTGTGATTACTGGTATTCGGGATTGGGAGCTCCACCATTAGGAATAGAAGCATCTTGATTAAACATGTGACAAGTTTGATCTCTAAATATAGCATTGGAATATGGATCAGATTGAATCAGCGTACGAGGAGCTATCGACCTTGTCGTCGAAGATGTGGCTGAATTTCCTAACTGTCAGTGTGCCGATTTTGTCAGCTTTCATGTTTACGTCTCTTTCGCTTTCAGTCTGATTGAAATGGTTCTCCAACAAAATTTCCACATTTTCAATCTCGATATAAACATCATCCATGAATTGCTCTTATAGTGGATTCCAATCATTCTCATATCCTTCCTGCCTCGTTCTAATCCACTAGTTCCTTTTGTAAATTTTGGTACCCAAACTATTGTAGGAAAATATAGGGTTTGTGGTGGAGATCTAGATACCAACTTGGACCGTGAGTACACTTTCCGAACTGATATTTCTATCCTATGCCCGGGTTGCAAGAAATTCAGCCTAGGATAATCCAAGTGGACACTTACGATTCTAGGCACAAAAATCGTAAGCCAATTTGCTAGAGAGATTATGTGAGAGTTTGATGAAAACGAGAGCTCAAATTCGTAACCCTCTTCTGAAGAGGAAGAACCGTTTATATATTAAACGAGATTAGGGTTTCATAAGGGTTGAGCCATCATTAGTTGCTTTGGAAGCAAGTCAGGATAATCCGGATTAGGGTTACCAAAACTAACGAGTTTCGTTAGTTTTACCATAATCACCCTCAAGAAATTGAATTTTCTACTATGTGTCCCATATGTAAGAAATTGAAGTTTCGTTAGGGTTGGGTCGGTTCGACGACTAGTCAGGATAATCCTGGCGGGACCCCAGCCAGGGGCTCTGCCCCTTGGACCTCGCTAGGGGAGCTGCCCCTAGACCCCGCCAAAGGGGCGCTGCCCCTTTGGAAACCCCGGACCCAGGGGTGCTGCCCCCGGACCCAGGGGTGACTAGTCGTCGAACCGGCTTCTAATTCGATCTTATACATGCGTGCACTCCGCACAACCCCGTACATATATTAGAGTACCAATTATGAAGCCCCTTAGCTCACATGTCAGTTTCAGTTACTTAAAATGACATGGTGACACTAAAATCACCAACAACTATTTTATACCTTTGATTTATCCAATGGAGTTGAAGTTCCTCATCAATCCTTTTGACAGAGTTCATTAGGACACAACATTTGTCCGCCGATAAATCAACTGTTTTTCATGATGATTCCAAAGGCATGTGAACCTAACCAAACCTTCCACCCAATTTATCAAATGTTGGACCATCCTACAAGTGTAAAGGAACCCCTTTCTATCTTTAGCCATGCAACTCTTTTTTTGGTTCAATTCTTGTCCAACCAATATTTCAAGGGACGAGAACCGATTCTTCCAATTTGATTCACCATCTTCCAAATCATATTTTGCATCTTTTAGACTATTGCATGTTATGACACATGACAAATCGCCGATGTACAATACAAGGTTTCAAAGGGGGAGGATACATAAGGGTTGGGTGGTGTTTGGTTTTTTTATTTTAATGATTAATAGAATTAAAAAAATTGTTTAAAAATATAAAATATAAATTAATGGGGTATTATTGTTTTTGTTTTTTAATATTAAGGGAGACGAAATCCACAATCTAACTAGTTGAAAAGGACAATATCTATAATTTTAAAAATGTTTACACCACACCTAAAGAAAATGTCAAACCAATTTTTACAAATTTGTGTTGAAAATATAATCGTTTTTCAAAAAATAATTCCATATTTAAAAGAGATAAATGTTATGTTGAATCTCTAGTTAGTCAACCTATATTCTTTACTATATTAAAAGACAGCAAATTAAATTTTGGGATAAAAATATGTGAATCGGTGATAACAGACTACACCTTACTATAAAATCTTCAAATTTGAAAGAAAAAAAAAAAGAAGAAGCCTAATTATGATAACAAGTTTATGTTAATCTGATTGAAAAAATTACCATTTATTTTTGCCATTTACCATTTATAGTTTGGCTATTCCATATTATTCTCTAATATTTAATGTTTGTTTTGTTATTATCTCAATAATGTGTCATCAATGCAAGCAGCCAAGAATTCTAGTTTCAAATTTCTGCATACATAATGCCAAATACTAGAATCCTTTTTATCCTGTGAGCTTATTATATATTATATTGAAATATCAGAAAGGGAATAACTCTGCAATTAAATTACAAATATATATTCTTAAAAAAGTAGCAGTATTTAGTTATTTACTGTTTAGTATTCAGTATTCATTCACCAAAAATAAGATAAAAATAAATAATAATATAATAAACTACAATAACTATACATCATCCCAATACACCACCATCTACCACCATCAACCACCCCCACCCACCACAAAAAATCTCCATAAAATCCGGCGCAATTATCAAAAATACCCATCACACGTCACCTTTTTTAAACTTTTTATCACCCTTTTACTTTATCCTCTTTTGTCCTTTCATTTCACAATAGGTGAAAGTTTGAAAGCAGATCTAAGGTCAAGTATCGGAAATCAACGGTGCGTGCTTGAAGAGGTCGTAAGGGGCCCACAGTTGATCCAGTGGACATGGTCGCATCGAATTCAATCTCAACCACGGCTTTCCCTTTCCGCTCCAGTGAAGCAAGCTCACCGGACCCGGATGCAGATTCCGGCACAACCCTTCAACGTTATCCCCGCCGAGCCCATGTTGGTTCCACCGATGCTCCACCCCCTCAACATCTCCGGCGAACACTAACAAGAATGGTGGCAACGAACCCAGTTCGTAAATCCGATGTTTTTTCTGTATCTCCATCCATTTTTCGAGCTTTTCTGTTATCTTATACCTTCTCCATTTCATCAAATCGATCACCATTACGCCGGTGTTGAAGTAGCACGGCTCCGCAGCGCGGTGGTTGAATACGCCGGAGAAGTAAGGGGTTGACCAGAATTTGGGTGTAAAGTAGTGGGTGAAGTTCGCGTGGCAATACTCGGGTGCTCCGAGGACATGGGAATTAAGGTTGATTTCCCAGAGCTTGACGACGTCGTCGACGACGATGAGATCGGAATCAAAGTATATGACGCGGTGGACGGTGGTGGGGAGGAGGTGAGAGAGGTAGATGCGGGCGTAGTTGAGTGGTTGGTCGAGTGCACGGCGGATGGAGGTGGAGATTTTGTTTCTGACTAGATCTGTGTGGAAGTGATGGAGGTGGAAGTTGAGGTAAGGGAAAGTTGTGGTGATTGTGCGGCGAAGGGAGGAGGAGAGACGATGGGTGGTGAGAAAATGGAAGATGATGTTTTCCGGGCAGGTGGCGTGTTGAACGACGGAGAATACACCGGCGATCGAGCCACGGAGGTAGGTGGCGTCTAGGGTCATTGCTATGTGGATTCTTGTGTCATTGCATTCTTTTCCATTTCGAAATGCTTGGGCTTCTTGGAATTCCGGTAGTTCAGCGGCGAAGATGAGGTGGAGGAGGAGGATTAGAGTGGTGGTTAGGAGGTGGAATGTCGGTGGCATGGTGGTTGTTGTAGAGGTGAGTGTTAAAGATCATGGAGGTTATGAGAGTATCCGTGTGGGTGGGTTAAACAAAAAAACAATCAAGTAAAGGGTATAGATGTTCGTTTGATGAAACAAGTGGGGCCCGGTATTGAAGTTATTTAATAGAGTGGCTGTAGACAGAAATAGATTTCAAAATGTGATTAATTAATATTAGAGTAAAATACAGTTTTTGTCCATGTGGTTTAGACAAAATCTCAATTTTGATTCTAGTATTGAAAGTTTATCATGGGTGGTCTCTGTGGAGGGTTTCGGTATCATCGGTGGTCCCTGGGACCGTTACCCTCCATTAAGCTCCGTTACTAGCATTGTGAAAAGATTAAGGTGTTGTTTGTTCTTTCGAAATGAAAATTTTAGAAGTCTGCAATCCCCTACAACAAAAAATGTGGACCAAACGGTTGCAACGTGTAATAAAAAGTTTGTTTGTTTTTTAACATCTGTCGATTGCTGCAATAAATTGAAATTTAAATAAACTAATTTTACAAACTTAAAATAGTTTTTCAACATCGATTACCAAAATAAATATTAATATTCATAACTCATTCCTTTTTTTCTTATAAATGTAATTCAAATTTTATACTTCAGAATCAAAACATCAACATTCGATTACCAAATAAATATGAATATTCAACTAGCCTAACTAAAAATTCATATTCAATTTACCAAATCACAAAAATCAAAAGTATGAAAGTGTAATTAGGTGGGTAGGTTATTTCTTTTGGCGATCTTTAAGATTTCATTATATATATGGCAGTGTTGTAGAAATCGGCTTTGGCGGCCGATTAATCGGCGATTAGTCGTTTGGCGGCCTCGAACCGATTACGATTAGGGTGCTTGGCAGAAATTGGTCAAAATCGGTCAAACTCGGGCTTGGCGGTCCTTGGCGGTCCTTGGCGGTCATAGGCGGGAAATATTTAAAAAATTCAGAAAAAAATAATTTTCAAATATTACACCAAAATTTTAAAATTTTAAATTTTTAAGCTTTCAAATTTTAAAATATTATACTAAAATTTTTAAATTTTTAAAATTTTAAATTTTAAAATTTCCAAATACTTAAATTTTTAAATAATTTTATTAATAATTTAGGGTCCCCGATTAATCGCCGATTAATCCCCGCCGAGTTTGATTAATCGCTTATCGTCAGTCGACCGCCGAGCTACTGCCGAGCGATTTTTACAACCTTGATATCTGGGTAATTTTTTGTGTTTGGCCTCAATTTCTTCATGTTTCAACTTTCAACTTAAAGTCTTCTTTCATCTCCTCGCGAACAATAAGCTACAAAGCAACAATAACCAAGTTTACATCTAATTTAATATCAAGCCATATCATTCATTAGTAGCAACATACTTTCAACTAACAATGACCAAGTTTACACCTAATTGAACATCAAACAATATCATTATATTAATAGCAACATACTTTCAACTTGAATAAAAAAAACTAGCAATAACAAATAGCATCGTACTTTCAACTTGGAAAAAGGTATAACAATTAATAGTAACATACTTTCAACTTAAAAACAACAATAACCAAGTTTAAACCTAATTAAACACCAAACCACATAATTCAACTAACAACAACAATCTTTCAACTTGAATTCCAACAACTAGGGGTGTTTATAGTTTTCACCAAGATATAACAAAGTGATAAAAAAGACATTTACAGAATTAATGCATAATAAATTGAAGTGATTTGAGCAAGTTGTTTATATAAATAAATAGACTTTTAGATGAGGATAAATTCATAAAAACGAAAACAATGAAAAAAATATTAGAAATCTAGAGTAGCAGTGAAGATAACAAATATGGGTAAACTTGCAAATGTTGCTGATTTCAGCAAAGATTAATCAGAAAATCAGCATAACAACAACATTGAAAAGAAAAAAATAAGGGAAAACGTACATGCATACCTTTCAAAAATCCGCAACAACGATTAAACAACAACATTTGTTCCAATTTCTGCTACGTACCTGCAATGTTCCTTATTTTTTTTACCATCTGAAAAATTGATTTTCAGGAGGATTACTTGATTTTAGCATCAACGTATTACAGAAAATCGATTTCAGCATACCTTTCGACGATTTTAAAAGCTACAATGGTGTGTGCGCCAACGAGAAAGGAGGTGTGTCGACGAAGGGCTGAGGTTGACGATTTTGAGAAGGAAGAACGATGGAGTGTGAGAAGAGGTTGGAGTTGTGTGTGTGATTTCTTTTTGGTGTCTGTTCCTTTTTTTATTAGGGCTGAGAAGAGTTTTGAAGTGGTTGGTCCAATGTTGCACCAAGAAGCACACACGCATAGAGCTTTTTTACTTAGAAGCCTTTTTAAAAAACAAACAATTGTAAAAGCCCAACTGTTGCGCTTGGTCTGTGTAGTGTAGTGAAAAGGTTTGAAGAGCTTTTTTTTAAATACAGCATCTAAAATGTCTTAACGTTGTATAAACAAAACCCTAAGGTGGAAGAAGGTTGCACTCGTTTTCTTCTTCCCAACCTCGTACATTCACGTCTCTCGACACCACCACCGGATCAATCATCGCCTATGTTACCACCATTGGAACTGATCTCCACCTTCGTTACCATCCACCTATTCGTTAAGCTCCGCTAAAGGCATATCGAAATCACCACCAACATGTCAACTAGAGGTGACAAATCGGGCCATTGTATCGTGTTTTTGTCTCACATGACACAACAATGTTTTATGTAACACGAACACGACATGACACGATGTCGTGTTTTTTTAACTAACACGAAAATGAACCAATTAAAAAACCAAAAACATGACACGACACGATAAAGATAACATAAAATAACAATTAGTTTATTTAATTAATATTTTAATCATACATAACACGACAAATACGATAAACACGCCAAATAAATGTTAAAGTGTGTCAATTTCGTGTCTAATATTGAACACGAACACGACAGGACACAACATCGTGTTTTTTACACCTGACATAAAAGATTATAAAACATATAAACACAATCTAGTGAGAGAGAATTATAACTCACATTGTTAGTTAGTGAAAACTAACTACCCTTGGCTTCCAATCTTCAATTGATGCAACTTGATCCATCTTCTTTGCTCAAGGCCTATTCATATAACATGTCAAGCTCTTTAGAACTTGTTTTAGCCTTTTAAGAGCTTAACCACTCCTTATATCAAAATGATCGCTTAATTGATCATATTTCTAACATCTCATCTTCTACCTCTACATCTATTTCACCCCAATGAATTAAACATCTCATACTACCTAATTCATCCCACTGTAACTTTATTACATCATTTCATCTTCCTTACTAGTTAGGTTTTGAAACCCCAACTTATACATGTATGGATTTCACCATGGAAATCACATACAAAGCTTGTTCAATCTTTAATTGATGCAACTTGATCCATCTTCTTTGCTCAGGCCCTATTCATATAACATGTCAAGCTCTTTATAACTTGTCTTAGCCTATTAAGAGCTTAACCACTCTTTATATCAAAATGATCGCTTAATTGATCATATTTCTAACATCTCATCTTCTATCTCTAAATATATTTCACCCCCAATGAATTAAGCATCTCATGCTACCTAATTCATCACACTGTAGATTTATTGCATCAATTCATCTTCCTCACTAGTTAGGGTTTGAAACCCTAACTTATACATGTATGGATTTCACCAAGGAAATCACACACAAACCTTGTTTAATCTTCAATTGATTCAACTTGATCCATCTTCTTCACTCAAGGCCTATTCATATAACATGTCAAGCTCTTTAGAAATTGTCTTAGCCTATTAAGAGCTTCACACTCTTTATATCAAAATGATCTTTTAATTGATCATATTGCTAACATCTCATCTTCTACCTCTAAATCTATTTCACCCCAATGAATTAAGCATCTCATACTACCTAGTTTATCACATTATAAATTTATTGCATCAATTCATCTTCCTCAGTACTTAGGGTTTGAAAACCCAACTTATACTTGTATGGATTTCACCATGGAAATCACACAAAGCTTGTTTAAAGCTTCTAAACACGCTCAATAACATGCTAATTTAGTTATAAATCGTTTAACTCAAGCAATCTAATCGTAACATTTTGATATTAAGGTACTTATAAATTCATCCCTATAGTTTTATTTATGACATTTTGGTCCCTAAGTCTCAAGAGAAAGTGCCTTGAAGCCCTAGTGGCAATTTCATGATTCTGGCAGGAGAATTACACCAAACGTACATGTGTGTACGCTAGGCGTACACTTATGTACATGGGGTGTACTAGCTAAAGAAGGAAACCCTAAATTTTAGGGTTTGGGTGGTATTTAAGCAACATTAAGCCTCATTTCTCTTCTCATTTCTAGCCTCCATCAGTATATTCGTGTTCTCTTGCAAACCCTAGCCACTTTTGAGTTCTTGGAAGGTTTAGTGTGAGTTTTTGTGTATTCCAAAGGAAGAAGAAGGTGGTGGTGAAGATTGGAAGCTTGAAGCAAGCTTGGATCTGGGAGTTTTGCATCCTTCTCCATCTTTAGAGGTATAAAGTTCATATCTTGATGATTATTTGCTAGATCTCATTCTTGGGTGTTTTTATGTTACTTTTTGGTCCCAAAAGTCTCATCTTGTGCATGTTTTGTTCTTGTTGATTTGGGCTGTCCTTTTAGACCCTAAGAGGGGTCCTAAGCCATAAAAATGAGGTCCCATTTGTTAGTTTTGGTTCATGCATCTTGTAGAAGGTCTTAATGGATTAAGACCTTGTGTTAAGCATTTTTTTAGACTTGTAAAGTCATAAAGTTGGAAACTTTATGACTCTAGAGTGCATTTGGACCTTAGATATGAAATATGGACTAAAGTGCTTAAGGCATTAAGCACTTATTGGAGTTTAGAGGCTGCGAGGGTACGCCCACATACGTGGGAGTACGCCCCGCATACTCGGTCAACCACCCTGATGAGCATTCAACTACAAGGCTTCGCGTACGACATGCGTACCTACGGAGTACGCCCCACGTACTTGCACTGGTCAGCCTTGGTGAGTTGACTCGGCTGGGTTGACTCAGTGGACTTAATGGGTTTGACCATTTGACTTTGACCAAGTTTGACCTTGAGGGTATTTTCAGTATTTTGGGATTTTGATGGAATTGGTCATCTGGTGGAAATAGGTATCGGTTAGAGAGCTGAGATTCGAAGTCGGACCTCATGAGTTCTGTTAAGTTTGCGGGGTGAGTTTTCCTCACAGTACTTTTGGGTCGAAGGCACCAAGGTTGACCCTTTGGATTGTTATCCTAATTTATCGCATGATTGTATGTTATGGTGATCTGTTAGATTTGTATCTGGTATGTAGGATGATGTTATGCTTAGTGATCTGTTAGATTTGTATGGCTGTTTGTATATGCTAGCTAGGGTTTTATATAGTATATGTTGATATGTGATGATATATGGGTTAAGGCGGTCCTTCTTTATGCTGAAGGCCAAGAGACCCAGGGCGTCCCGGATAGACTGCATGCCAGAGGGGTGTACCAGTCAGGCTGAAGGCTCTGTGTGCATGATGTTTGCTGTTGTTATTATTATGTGTTGTGTTGGTACTTTGTGGGAACCCAGTAAGTGTTGGCTTAAAGTTTTGGGTTATGTTTCAGGTACTTCAGAGGATCGCGGGAAGGCGAAGGCATGACTGTACACACCCTCACGTTTTGGACTAATGATTTTGGGAAACTCTGATATAGAACATGTTTTGAAAACTCTGTTTTAAACAATTTGTGATTTTGGATTGGTTTTAAAAATTATAATTTTCATGATTTTTATGGATGTTACAAGTTGGTATCAGATCCTTGGTTTGAGTGAATTGGAGGAATAGTCATGTGAATCCAGTCTCAAACTAAGGAAAAATATCTTAAAAATGATTTTCAAAATAGTTTTCAAGTAATCAAAGAGGATGTGGTATGTGCGATCAACCGGATCCGGTAAGTAGACCCCAAATTACCACACTATTATTTGATTTTGTGATATGTTAGAACAACATGCTAGTGATAGGCTAGGGATTTTTAGGAATTGCATGATAGAATTGTCTGATTACATGATGCCTGCTAGCCTAGGATCCTTCTTTATATGAAATTGACATCATTACTGTAGTTGCTTAGTGTATGCATCATGGTTATACATAACTAAGATTCTATAGCCTGAGAATGTTTGGTTTGGTCTATCCTGTTCTTGTTTGATGAAGGGCTTAGGGTAGGATCAGATATTTGACTGTCTATAGGGTCCATTGTTATGTATGATTAGCATACATGAGTGCTGCAGGGTTGGTGGAAGTTTCATGGATGAGTTTTGTGGGGTTAGCCGGCCAGTTGTATTATGTTAGCTTTCCTCTAGGGAGTGAGGACTGAGTGTATGAGTATGCTAGTATGTATTGTTAGGGCTGTTGTGATGATCCTCTAAGACAAATACAGGTAGGTGTGGAAGGTAGTATGGGCTCGTACTACTGAAAGCATGGGACCCGTACACGTAACAAGGAAGTCACAACCCTTTGGGCTTTCTTGGGAGTTGGTTCCCTCTGTTATGATATGCATGTTATCCGATATATCCCTGGTTTATTTTCAGTATGGTGATGACGAGACGATTTGAGTCTGGATATGTATTGGGATCGGGAGCTGGTAGTCAGGGCGGGCCAGCTGTGTCTGAGGACAAGATTAGGGAGATTCTCCATGAAGAGGTTTTGGCCATTGTTATGGGGCACATACTGAAACTATATGGGTCTATCAAGACCACAATAATGGAGTTCTTTGATGACAAATATGTTGCTTTGTCTGAGACTGCTGCTGTTGCTGCATCCACCACAGTCGTCGCGGCTGCAAGGATTGGTGATGGGCGGGTAATTCAGTATCGGGACTTCGACAATACGAAGCCCTCAACTTTTAATGGAGTTCAGGATCCGATCATATCCATGAGGTGGCTATATGACGTTGAGGGATGCTTTTTCACCTGCTCTTGCCCAGCTGACCAGAAGGTCAGGTGCGCTCTGAACCTTCTGAGGTCTGGAGCGAAGGCTTGGTGGAGACTTGTTATGGGATCGTATTCTACTGATCAGAGAGCTGATGTGTGTTGGGATCAGTTCTCGGAGATGTTCTATACTAGATGTGAGTCGCGGGTGGAGCGTGATAGGTTGGCCCATGAGTTTTTGGACCTGAGGCAGGGGACTGAGTCGGTGACGGAGATCACCAGGATGTTCACAGAGAGGGCCATGTTTTGTCCTGAGTTTGCTTCTGAGCAGGCTCAGATGACCTGTTACTTGAGCATGCTCAAGACGGATATATGATAGTTATTTTCCACCAAGTGTTATGATACTTTTTTAGATATGCAAGAGGCCGCCAGGCGGTGTGAGATTGAGATAAAGCTTCAAATAAGAGAGGAGAGACCGGTCGCGGCGCAGTCGCAGCCAGCGTCGAAGCGATTCAGGGCCGCTGATTCTAGATCTAGGAGTCAGAGGGGCCACACTTGTGGGAAGTGCGGTAAGGTTCATGATAGGGCGTGATAGGTTGGCCCATGAGTTTTTGGACCTGAGGCAGGGGACTGAGTCGGTGACGGAGATCACCAGGATTTCACAGAGAGGGCCATGTTTTGTCCTGAGTTTGCTTCTGAGCAGGCTCAGATGACCCGTTACTTGAGCATGCTCAAGACGGATACCTGATAGTTATTTTCCACCCAATGTTATGATACTTTGTTGGATATGCAGGAGGCTGCCAGGTGGCGTGAGATTGAGATAGAGCTTCAGACAAGAGAGGAGAGACCGGTCGCAGCGCAGTCGCAGCCAGCGCCGAAGCAGTTCAGGGCCGCTGATTCTAGATCTGGGAGTCAGAGGGGCCACACTTGTGGGAAGTGCGGTAAGGTTCATGATAGGGCCTGTCGATCAGGAGGTGTGTGCCACAAATGTGGCAAATAGAGGAACTATGCGAGGGATCGCCGCCAGCCGGCCCCAACCCGGAGTTCCAGGATTTTCTATCATTGTGATCAGGTTGGCCATGTGAAGTTCAACTGTCCATCACTCTCCGCCAAGCCGGCCCAGGCCTCGACGCCAACTACTTTGAGTATCACCGATGGGCGCTAGGGGAGGGCGGATCCCTCGAGGGCTCGAGGTCGCGCTTTTCAGCTCACTGCCGAGGAGGCTAGATCAGCTCCAGATGTTGTGACTGCTATGTATCTATTCATTATTTTGTTGGTTATGTTTTGTGTTATGCTTATATATATATATATATATATATATATATATATATGCCTTTGATAGGTATATTCCTAGTGAACTCTTTGCCTGCTCTTGTGTTGTTTGACTCGGGTGAGAGTCGGTGATTTGTATCTCGATATTTTAGTAGGGAGTTTGATATGCCTATTGGGGAGTTAGATTGTCTGTTGCGAGTTTCTATTGCTAACGAACATGGGGTTTCTGCGTCTACGGTATTTCAAGGATGTGTGCTTGAGATCTTCGGGGTGCCTTATCTGATCGATCTGATCCTTATACCCATAGGGGATGTATGTGTGATGGTGGGTATGGACTGGCTGAGCAGGTTTGGTGCCATGATTGATTGTGAGGGCCAGCGGGTGGTAGTTTGAACCCCAAGTGGGGGAGAACTGGTTATTTTATGGAGAGGGCACCAGGGTCGGTTTAGGGTTTTGTTTGGCATCCAGGGCTCGTCAGTATATTCAGCACGGGTGTGCAGGTTATTTGGCTTATGTGGTTGACACTCGAGTTGGGGACCAGATTTCAGTTTCAGAGGTTCCAGTGGTCAGGGAGTTTGTTGATGTATTCCCGGAGGAGTTTTTCGGTGTGCCTCCCGAGAGGCAGGTCGAGTTCAAGATTGACCTTGTGTCGGGTGTGGCCCCGATCACCAAGGCATCGTACCGCTTGGCACCGCCTGAGATACAGGAGTTGTCATCTCAGCTGTAGGAGTTGCTAGGCAAGCAGTTCATCAGACTGAGCAGTTCTTCGTGGGGTGTGCCGGTATTGTTCGTCAAGAAGAAGGATGGATCACACCGGATGTGCATTGATTATCGGGAGTTGAATAAGTTAATGGTGAAGAAACGTTATCCCCTCCCGCGGATTGATGACATGTGACAACCATCAAATTTCGGTCAAGTCAAAGTCAAACAAAGTCAACAAGTTAAACCGGTCAACTCCATTAACCCTTGTATGTTAGGGTTTACGTTATGTAATCACTGTACAATTCGCTATTTTAATGAGAAAACATCATTTGGAAAGTTCATGTGTTTGATATTCCTTAGCCTTAACAGTGCTAAACAACGAACCAAAGCGATAAAACACTATTGCACAATCATCGGGATTGTGTAGGACACTAAATCATGGCTTAACGGGGTCTATGGACCTTGCGTTGCGAAGCCGGACACTCAAAAAGATCACAAACGAAACCTCTCTCAATCTCATTCAAACCCTACTCAAGATTACTTGACGCTAATAGGATCAAAACCCATACACTACGATATAAATTGACGTTAATAGCAACATAGTATAGTACAACGTTATAACTATAATCAAATTAAATTATGATACCATATTAAAATCAAATCAAAGTATAATGCTCTAATTAAATTAAAAGAATCAAACTTGAATGCTATAATTAAACTTCAAATCAAAGTAGATTGTTATAATCAAATCATAACCTATCTTTTATAAAACTCCATTTTTATAAACTTTACTTTAAATTTTATAAAACTCTATTTTTATAAACTTTACTTTAAATTTTATAAAACTCTTATATTAATTATGTAAAAGATGCTTGTGTTAGTGGGAAATTATGAAGACCACCAAAAGCAAAAAGATTATTCTCATGGTCTCCCACTCTCACCTCCCATCCACTTTCCTTTCCTTTTTCTCCTAACACATTATTCTCTTCACCACTTAAACCTTCTCTAATCTTTCTCTCACTCTCAATCTCGAAATTTCCTCCAAGAAATACTCATATTCCATCCAAGAACAATATATTATACTCAAATCTTCATCCCTCTTGAAGCATTCATCAAGGTATGTTGTTAAAAGTTTCAAATTCATACAAGAAACAAATTAAATCCACCAAAATATCTAAAACTCATTTTATGCATAAACCTGATTTTTCTCAGAATACCATCAATAAAATAAGAAGTTCTGGAAATTTTCAGAAAATAACTTATTTTTATTGAATTACTATAATTATTGCAATAAAGTAGGGCAATAATTCACATAAAATACTTTTTGCATTCAATAAATTCTAAGAAAATTCTGAGATGACCTATATATTGATTAAACATAATTTATGAAGTTTCATGCATTTATATTACTATTTACTATTATTTATGATTTTATTGATTAATTAATAATTAAATATATAAAAAATACTTCCCATAGTTAAAAATATCTGAAACTTATACACTGGGCTCTATATCATGTTATAAAACTATGGTTAATTTTACAGAATTTTTGGGAATCATTTACTATTTTTTCCGAATTTTGTTGTTGTTTAATCATTAAAGTATTAATAAATAGTAAAACAGTTCAGAAAAATATAAAAATTTTACAGTAATTAATATTGTATGACATAATGATTTCCTAATAATTTCATAATTTTTCAATTCTGTTTACTGTTTAAAACCATTTTCCTAAGTATTTAAGCATGTAAAAATGCATTTTAATGATTATTTCATATAAATAATTGTTAAAATCTATAAATAATTGTAATTGGGCAAATTATTATTTTAATAAGAAATTATTAAAATCTGGCCTAAATTGAAAATATAAATTAGTTATGCAAAGTAATTAATTCAATTTAAAATTCATTTAACAAATGAATACCTTAATATTATAATCAAAATGAATTATTGTTAATTCATCTAATATAAGAATATATGTCTAATTATTTGTATTAGTACTCTATTCTCGTTTAGCAGTTCCTAAACCAAAACTATTAATTATATTAGGTTCTACGCCATTTTGACCCGAACCGTCTATCGTACGACACACGCATTTCGTTTTGGGACTAAAGTGAGTAATCTACCCCATACTTTATAATTTTCAATACTTTTGGGGTGTATCATGTGGTTCTAATATGTTCCAACTTCATTTTATTGTTTTATCACAATTGAGACATTGTTGGGACATTTATACGTGAGTCATTAATTGTATAACTATTGTTTGTTTACGCTACATGTACTTGTAGTGCATTATCATTTTTAGTCTAATCTCCATGACTATGCCCATATTCTTGAGGTACGTTATGGACAATAATAGCGCTATTGGGTTGACCACCCCGCCTTGGGACGCTAAGGTGATTGATCGCACGTGGTTGAGTGTGTATGATGATTAGATGCTCCATCCTATATATATTTTTATATATATACATATGTATATATAGGGTGAGGACTTATTGTTGTTGTTATCATTTGTTAATCAATTTTTGATTTATAAACCGTTATCTCAAATACAATTGTTTGCCGACTTCAAAAGAAAACAAATTTCCAATTATAAAGGTTTCAACTTCACAATTTTCTCTACTAAAATTAGATTACTCACCAACTCTCGTAGTTGACCTGTTTTTACCCATGATGCAGATTTGAAGAATGAAGTTGATGAAAAATAGGTTGTGCCTTAGAAATCCACAAGACTATTTAAATTTGATGTAATAAATGTTGTTCGTATTTGGATTTGTATTTGTATGTTGTGGATATTGTTTGCATACTTAGTACTTAATTGAATCTAATCATATTATAACATAGTTGTCATGAGACTTTGAACAATATATCACGCCTCGATCGATTCCGACAAGGATCGGGGTGTGACAGATTGGTATCAGAGCCCTTGACTATAGGGAATTAGGTTAATTGCCTTGACCTAGTCTATAGCCTCTAGGGTCCTCTCGTATGCTAGTTTATAAAATGCACACACAACTGCATGCAATTCACACTTAGAAAATCCTAGGAATACCTTTGTGTGTTAATTGCTCCCTTAAGTGCATACGTATTACTCCTGACACTTATATGTGTGCATACACTGGTGAATATTCTCCTCTTTCTCTAAAAATCACACACATATTCAAGTGGTTTAAAAAAATGTATATACATATATATTCCTTAGAGCTCATAGGAAATTCAAAGTCATCCACTCTAGTCGGGTAGGATCATAGTAATTGACGCGTAGTAACTGGAAGGGGGAGGTGCCGGTAGCCCGAAAGTCCTGACTAGGTAAGCATTCGTATACATCCCAATCAACCGAGGGACCAGTTTGCTTATCTGGGGACCAAAGGCGAGAGTTCCCAAACCTATAGGCCAAAGCGCGTCATTCACATTACTTTTGAGCCATCAAAATACCCGACCTTATCAAACGTATCCGAAAGGATACACTCCAAAATGGCCAACTCATTGGACTATTAAGTTCCCTAATGGGCCTAGAAGTGGGAAAGAAATGTGAAAACTTAGTTTTGTGGGGGCCCACGCAAGTGCTACATGTTTCACATTTAGTAACCATGGAAAGCCCAAAAGGTGCCCAACACTCCTAACAATGGCCCAACAAGTGTTTTACAATTATTTTACCCAACAATGTCTAAAAAAAAACTTTATTTCCATAATCAATTTACAAATAACTCACAAGTCCATATGCGTGTTTCTCATAGTTGACATGTTCCTTGTTTGGTTGTGGACTTAGGGTAGACTCATTAGGATCAACAATCTAATAAAATTTTAATTACACGTAACTGGGGGCATGTCGAGTGAATCTTAGGAGTGGATCAGACATGGAACAAATCACAAGATTATAATCAAGTTATTCCTACTAAATTCATAAGTCTATTTATATAGACCTCTAGTATAGAGTCGTCGGCGTAGTCGTGTCGGCAATCTAGAATATGGCTAAATACATAATACAAACTATAACACCCAAATTATACAAAATTTTCTGCATAAAAAAAATCAATAGACAAACAAACACAATGAAACTAAAAAGGGTATCAAAATATCAAGAGAAAAACACATACAATGTAGATTAAAATCCACTAATTAAAACAAAATGGCTAAAAGAAAAGGTAAGGACTAAAGATTGTTAAGTCCTCTCTTTTTATAAATAGCTTTGAAGCAAGCTTGCCTAAGCTTCTTTGTTCTTTCTGTCAATTCCATACCTGGCAATTTCTCCATCATCTTCTTGTGCCCTGCTAACGTCTCTACCTCCTCCTTTAATCCCAACTCCCAGTTTTTTTAGGTAGATGCAATATATTTTTCGTGTGAGTTCATAAAATTTACAATGAGTTAAGTTTATGTAAATATAAATCAGAAATCGTAGTAAAACAATTGATTCGATGTGGCATATGCCTAGGGCCTATGTTTATGTTATAAAGAAACTAATAATTAAAATTTTAGAAAATACCAAAACTACTTTGGTTACCAAGTGCATGCATACATGCATGAGTAATGTATAGAAGGTTATTATCGTAGTTTACCTTGGCATTTTGAATGAGGGATTGAAGGCTCTTAAGTTTTCTATGAGGCCATCTGTTTATGTTTAGCTCTCTGCATCTTTTCTTCAACAATGTTAACCCTATCCCTAGTTCCTTTGCTGCCATGATTATTGGCATCTCAAAGTACTTCGCTATCTCTTCAAACTCCAATGGTCTCAATCTATTTGCCACCTTCCGGCCACCGTGATCAGTGGTGGCAGCACTAGAACTACCTGTAGCCTCACCACCGGATTTACAGTCTTCACTGAAACTAACCAATGGTAAATTACCATCCTCCCAACAATCCCATAAGCTTATGTCTTTAAGGGGATCCAAATCGTGAAACTCATTTCTAGAAATGATGTTTTGATCTTTGTTAAGTACTGTGGAAACGTTCTGATCGAGCACTTCATGCAATTTTTCCGACAACTCGTAATCATGATGGTCGAGCATGTCACCACTGCAAAAATCCAAAAAAAAAAAAAAAAAACTCAAGATAATCAAATCCAACACGATGAAAGACTCTTTTTGATCACTACAAATCCAAACCATGTTTTGATCAATATAGACAAAATCACTTTTCTGTACGAAAGATGGGGTAATGAGGGACGTTTATATATACCTGAAAAGATCTTGATGATCAAAGTACTGAAACCAATCGAGGTCATCTATGGGGTTTTGATGATCTGCAGGTGGATCCATTTGTGAGGGAGAAGTTAAAAGTTGCGGTAAGAATGTGATGATCTATATAAGTGAAGTGGGAGAAGTAATTAATAACAAATAAAGAGGAAATGAATATATATGGTCTTTGAGCTGTAACCTTCTTCTTCAATTCACACACATATACGTATATGTTGCCGCAAATTATGACTTATGTGCCTCATGCATTTAATACATCATATGCCTACTGCATATTCTTGACTTTGAAGCTACGTACCAGTTTCAAATTTCCCCAGTAGCACACTTTTCATTAGAAAGTACTCCAAGTCTTCACACATGAACCAGTTAGAAAGTACTCCAAGTCTTCACACACGAACCAATTAGAAAGTACTCCAAGTCTTCACACATGCAAATTATGACTTGTGTGTCGCTATAGGTAACTAATAAAACTTTATTTTTTAACCCCTTAAATATCAGTACAAGCTTCTAACCTCGACGTTTAAATTCTAAATTTCTTTTTACTAAAACTAGCATCGATTCAAGTATATAAACCATGAATCTTGAGAACACGGCAAAACCCAAATAAGTCTTATCATCTATGTAAAAAAAACTCAGGGTTTTTACTAGTAAATCTATCAGTGGCGGAGCTTGAACAATTAACTTGGGGGGGGGGGGGGCGAAAATATTATAAACTGAAATTAACATTAAAAAAAAAAACAGATTGTTTTCAACAAATAAACACCAAAAACACCTAGAAAAAAGAATTACAACTCAGCCCGACAACCTTTAATGTCTTTAAAAACAGATTATGAATGATATATTAGTAAGCAGACAACAATTTCTCTTTCAATGTTTTCATCTTTCCCATGATTATATCTAGAAAAATCAAAATGAAGGAACAATTGATCCAATCAAAACAAAATCAAATTCAAAATTAGAACAATAACCAATAACTCATTTAACAATAACCAAATCAATCTTTGTTGTCACTTTTCAGTTTTGTTTGAAGCTGACAAGCTGTTAAGCATAACCAAATCAATAACCAAATCTATAAGTTTATAACTTATAAATCAAATTGGCAAATCGCCAAATCACAAATGACAGCCAAATTAAAAGGAAACTCAGTAAGACAGTAGTAACGCATAAATAGGCAACAGATTGACAGAAAACAGCAGCAGCAGTGCAATACGCCAACACCAACAATCAACAATCTTACAATCAGAAAAGAAAGAACAGCTGAACAGGATTTGGGTCTCGGGATTACATACCTGATTTTGTGAAGTGAGAATGGGGACTTGGGCACTTGGCGATGGCGATTGGCGAGAGTGAGACTAGGCGACTGACTTGGCGAGACAACGACAAACGAACAGTAGGCGAGATAGGCAGCGAATTGGGCAAATGGGGATGAATCGATTTTGATTTCTCGATACCGCTTGGTCGCTAGGAGAATTTGGAGTATTGGACAATTCTGATTAGGAATCGGGAGGGGCCAAAGCCCAAGTTTGAAGATAGCAGGCTTATAACTATTTTATTTTGAACTACAATTCCTACTTCTAGCCCAAAAATCAGGAGGGGGCCACTGCCCCTCCTGGCCCCAATAATACTACGCCCCTGGAATCTATGATGGCTAGTGTAAACATTATGGTCATATATCATTAAGATTCTATGGACTTAGAATGTGTGATTCCGCCTCATTCCCTGTTCCTTGTTGGGTTGTGGGCTTAAGGCGGGGTCACCCATCCGAATGCCCTTGCAATCTTAATGATATACGACTAGTTTACGCCAAGCTACTATAAAAGAACTGGTAGGACTTATAATGCAAATTTCGTCAAAATTTGTTGAAACATTCGTAATGATGGAACTCGCTAACTACGTTATAAAATACTCATAGTGGTAATACCAAGGATAAAACAGGGAGTATAAAAGCACACATAGAATACTCTATCATCCCAAAACAATAAACTCCTTTTAAATTGACTCAGTTCAAGTTACAATAAGAAATTTCCAAGGTCATCATGTGACATCAGGAGGGTTGTTCCTCACCATAATCAATTTCTTGTACTACGAAACGTTTTCCACATCTTTTTCCAAACTCTTGAAATACCAGTCAAAATGCAAATTTCGGGACGAAATTCCCTCTAACGGGGGGATGATGTGACAACCATCAAATTTCGGTCAAGTCAAAGTCAAACAAAGTCAACAAGTTAAACCGGTCAACTCCATTAACCCTTGTATGTTAGGGTTTACGTTATGTAATCACTGTACAATTCGCTATTTTAATGAGAAAACATCATTTGGAAAGTTCATGTGTTTGATATTCCTTAGCCTTAACAGTGCTAAACAACGAACCAAAGCGATAAAACACTATTGCACAATCATCGGGATTGTGTAGGACACTAAATCATGGCTTAACGGGGTCTATGGACCTTGCGTTGCGAAGCCGGACACTCAAAAAGATCACAAACGAAACCTCTCTCAATCTCATTCAAACCCTACTCAAGATTACTTGACGCTAATAGGATCAAAACCCATACACTACGATATAAATTGACGTTAATAGCAACATAGTATAGTACAACGTTATAACTATAATCAAATTAAATTATGATACCATATTAAAATCAAATCAAAGTATAATGCTCTAATTAAATTAAAAGAATCAAACTTGAATGCTATAATTAAACTTCAAATCAAAGTAGATTGTTATAATCAAATCATAACCTATCTTTTATAAAACTCCATTTTTATAAACTTTACTTTAAATTTTATAAAACTCTATTTTTATAAACTTTACTTTAAATTTTATAAAACTCTTATATTAATTATGTAAAAGATGCTTGTGTTAGTGGGAAATTATGAAGACCACCAAAAGCAAAAAGATTATTCTCATGGTCTCCCACTCTCACCTCCCATCCACTTTCCTTTCCTTTTTCTCCTAACACATTATTCTCTTCACCACTTAAACCTTCTCTAATCTTTCTCTCACTCTCAATCTCGAAATTTCCTCCAAGAAATACTCATATTCCATCCAAGAACAATATATTATACTCAAATCTTCATCCCTCTTGAAGCATTCATCAAGGTATGTTGTTAAAAGTTTCAAATTCATACAAGAAACAAATTAAATCCACCAAAATATCTAAAACTCATTTTATGCATAAACCTGATTTTTCTCAGAATACCATCAATAAAATAAGAAGTTCTGGAAATTTTCAGAAAATAACTTATTTTTATTGAATTACTATAATTATTGCAATAAAGTAGGGCAATAATTCACATAAAATACTTTTTGCATTCAATAAATTCTAAGAAAATTCTGAGATGACCTATATATTGATTAAACATAATTTATGAAGTTTCATGCATTTATATTACTATTTACTATTATTTATGATTTTATTGATTAATTAATAATTAAATATATAAAAAATACTTCCCATAGTTAAAAATATCTGAAACTTATACACTGGGCTCTATATCATGTTATAAAACTATGGTTAATTTTACAGAATTTTTGGGAATCATTTACTATTTTTCCCGAATTTTGTTGTTGTTTAATCATTAAAGTATTAATAAATAGTAAAACAGTTCAGAAAAATATAAAAATTTTACAGTAATTAATATTGTATGACATAATGATTTCCTAATAATTTCATAATTTTTCAATTCTGTTTACTGTTTAAAACCATTTTCCTAAGTATTTAAGCATGTAAAAATGCATTTTAATGATTATTTCATATAAATAATTGTTAAAATCTGTAAATAATTGTAATTGGGCAAATTATTATTTTAATAAGAAATTATTAAAATCTGGCCTAAATTGAAAATATAAATTAGTTATGCAAAGTAATTAATTCAATTTAAAATTCATTTAACAAATGAATACCTTAATATTATAATCAAAATGAATTATTGTTAATTCATCTAATATAAGAATATGTGTCTAATTATTTGTATTAGTACTCTATTCTCGTTTAGCAGTTCCTAAACCAAAACTATTAATTATATTAGGTTCTACGCCATTTTGACCCGAACCGTCTATCGTACGACACACGCATTTCGTTTTGGGACTAAAGTGAGTAATCTACCCCATACTTTATAATTTTCAATACTTTTGGGGTGTATCATGTGGTTCTAATATGTTCCAACTTCATTTTATTGTTTTATCACAATTGAGACATTGTTGGGACATTTATACGTGAGTCATTAATTGTATAACTATTGTTTGTTTACGCTACATGTACTTGTAGTGCATTATCATTTTTAGTCTAATCTCCATGACTATGCCCATATTCTTGAGGTACGTTATGGACAATAATAGCGCTATTGGGTTGACCACCCCGCCTTGGGACGCTAAGGTGATTGATCGCACGTGGTTGAGTGTGTATGATGATTAGATGCTCCATCCTATATATATTTTTATATATATACATATGTATATATAGGGTGAGGACTTATTGTTGTTGTTATCATTTGTTAATCAATTTTTGATTTATAAACCGTTATCTCAAATACATTGTTTGCCGACTTCAAAAGAAAACAAATTTCCAATTATAAAGGTTTCAACTTCACAATTTTCTCTACTAAAATTAGATTACTCACCAACTCTCGTAGTTGACCTGTTTTTACCCATGATGCAGATTTGAAGAATGAAGTTGATGAAAAATAGGTTGTGCCCTAGAAATCCACAAGACTATTTAAATTTGATGTAATAAATGTTGTTCGTATTTGGATTTGTATTTGTATGTTGTGGATATTGTTTGCATACTTAGTACTTAATTGAATCTAATCATATTATAACATAGTTGTCATGAGACTTTGAACAATATATCACGCCTCGATCGATTCCGACAAGGATCGGGGTGTGACATGACATCTTTGATCAGTTGTAGGGTGCATCTTGGTTCTCTAAGATAAATCTGAGGTCTAGGTATTATCAGGTTAGAGTGAGAGAGGAGGACGTGGAGAAGACCGCGTTCCAGACTCGTTATGCGCATGACGAGTTCGTGGTGATGCCATTTGGGCTCACCAGTGTGCCTGTTGTGTTTTATGGATTTGATGAATCGGGTATGTAGGTCGATGCTCGATCGATCCGTCATTGTATTCATTGATGATATTTTGGTGTATTCCAAGACCCGAGAGTAGCGTGAGGAGCATCTTCGCGAGCTTCTGGGGGTTTTGAGGCGAGAACAACTTTATGCTAAGTTCCCGAAATACGAGTTTTGGTTACGAGAGGTCCAGTTCCTGGGGCACCTCGTTAACCAAGATGGGATTTTGGTCGATCCGACCAAGATCGAGGCGGTGATGCAGTGGAAGGTTCTGAAATCTCCTTCCGATATCAGGAGGTTATTGGGTTTAGTAGGGTACTATTAAAGATTCATTCAGGATTTCTCCAAGATTGCGGTACCCCTCACTCATATGACAAGGAAGGGGGTGGATTTATGATGGGGCCCAGAGTAGCAGTCGACATTTGAGACTCTTCGGCAGACGTTATGTGAGGCCCCGGTATTGACCCTCCCATAGGGAGTCGAGGATTTTGTGGTATTCTCTGATGCACCCATCACGGGTTTGGGGGCAGTCCTCATGCAGAGAGGACGGGTGATTGCTTATGCTTCGTGGTAGCTGAAGTCGCATTAGTCATGATATCCCACACATGATCTGGAGTTAGGGGCGGTGGTGTTCGCCCTCAAGATTTGTTGGAACTATCTTTATGGTGTCTGTTGTAGTGTCTACACGGATCACAAGAGTTTGAGGCGTATTATGGATCAAACAAACCTAAACATGAGGCAGCGCATGTGGCTGGATGTAGTCAAGGATTATGACTGCGAGATCCTTTACCATCCAGGTAAAGCGAATGTGGTAGCGGAAGCTTTGAGTCGCAAGTCGGCGGGGTCTTCAGATAGGGTGACGTGTATGAGGACATCAGTTGATTCTTCGCTTTTGGGTTTGATCTGGGAGGCTCGGGCCAAGGGAGTTCGGAAAGAGAACTGGAAGAAAGAGAGGATCATAGGTGAGATTGAAAAATTTGTCACGGATAGTCGGGTCTGGGTCCTAGTTTCTGGTGGGATCAGGCAGATTGTGATGGAGGAGGCTCATAAGTCTTGTTTTTCTATTCATCTGAGGGCCACCAAGATGTATCAGGATTTGAGATTGAGATATTGGTGGCCGTGTATGAAGAGGGATATAGCTTGTTATGTTGATAGATGCATGACCTGCAGGATGGTCAAGGCTGAGCATCAGAGGCCGCATGGCAAGCTGCAGCCTCTGGAGGTTCCCATGTGGAAATAGGAGCAGATTTCGATGGATTTTATCACCAAGTTGCCGAAGGATGGCAAAGGGTTTTCATACTATATGGGTCATCGTGGATCGATTGACCAAGAGTGCTCACTTTTTGGCTATCCGGGAGAGATCTTCGTCCGAGAAGTTGGCCGATGTGTATGTTCACGAGATTGTTGCTCGCCATGGGGTTTCGATCTCTGTTGTTTCCGACCGTGATGTTCGGTTCATCTCCCGTTTTTGGCAGAAGTTCCATGAAGAACTGGGCACGAGGCTACACTCCAACACTGCTTATCATCCGCATAGCGAATGCCAGAGTACGCGGACGATACAGACCCTTGAGGATATGTTACGGGCATGTGTTATCAATTTTGGTGGGAGTTGGGATTCCTACCTACCTATTGTGGAGTTCTCCTACAATAATAGTTATCACTCCAACATTGGTGCTCCACCTTTCGAGCTCTTTAATGGGTAGAGATGTCGTACCCCGGTTTGTTGGGGCGAGGTTGGTCATAGGGTTATGGAACGGAATAAAGTGGTCCTTCAGACTACGGAGCTCATTTAGTATATTAGACAGAGACTGTAGACCACTCAGAGTGGCAGAAGAGCTATGCCGGCCGGCGCCGATCCGAGTTGGAGTTTCAGGTTGGTGATATGGTATTACTGAAGGTCTCACCTTGGAAAGGTGTCATACGCTTCAGAAACAAAGGAAAGTTAGGTCCCGGTATATTGGACCTTTTTCAGGTGATTGCCAGGGTTGGCAAGGTTGCTTACAGGTTGGAGCTACCTGAGGAGCTCAGTCAGATTCACAACACTTTCCACGTTTCGCCGCTGTGAAAGTGCGTATTGGATGAGGATGCAGTGGTTTCCTTGGATGATATTCAGGTCGATGAGCACTTGAACTATGTTGAGAAGCCGATAGATATTCTATAAAGGAGAATGAAGGTCTTGCGCAACAAGGAGATACCTTTGGTAAAGGTATAGTGGCAGCATCGAAGAGGCTCCGAGTGAACCTGGGAGTCGGAGGCTGAGATGCGGGAGCGTTATCCAAAGTTGTTCACCGTAGCAGACTTCAAGGACGAAGTCTAGTTCAATTGGGGGAGAATTGTAACATCCCAATGTTAAGGTACTTCTAAATTCATCCCTATAATTTTATTTATGACATTTTGGTCCCTAACTCGCAAGAGAAAGTGCCTTGAAGCCCTAGTGGCATTTTCATAATTCTGGCAGGAGAAGTATGCCAAACGTACATGTGTGTACGCTGCGCGTACACTTATGTATGTGGGGCGTACTATCTAAAGAAGGAAACCCTAAAATTTTGGGTTTAGGTGGTATTTAAGCAACATTAAGCCTCATTTCCAGCCTCCATTAGCATATTCGTGTTCTCTTGAAAACCCTAGACACTTTTGAGCTCTTGGAAGGTTTAGTGTGAGTTTTTATGTATTCAAAAGGAAGAAGAAGGTGGCGGTGAAGCTTGGAAGCTTGAAGCAAGCTTTGATCTGGGGGTTTTGCATCCTTCTCCATCATTAGAAGGTATAAAGTTCATAGCTTGATGACTTATTTGCTAGATCTCGTTTTTGGGTGTTTTTATGTTACTTTTTAGTCCTAAAAGTCTCATATTATGCATGGTTTGTTCTTGTCAATTTGGGCTATCCTTTCAGAACCTAAGAGGGGTCCTAGGCCATAAAAATGAGGTCCCATTTGTTAGTTTTGCTTCATGCATCTTGTAGAAGGTCTTAATGGATTAAAACCTTGTGCTAAGCAATTTTTAAACTTGTAAAGTCATAAAGTTGGAAACTTTATGACTCTAGAGTGCATTTGGACCTTAGATATGAAATATGGACTAAAGTGCTTAACCCATTAAGCACTTATTGGAGTTTGGAGGCTGCAAGGGTACGCCCCGCGTACATGGGAGTATGCTCCGCGTACTCGGTCAACCACCCCGATGAGCAGTCAACTGCGAGGCTTCGTGTATGCCATGCGTACCTCCGGAGTACGCCCCGCGTACTCGCACTGGTCAACCTTGTTGAGTTGACTCAGCTGGGTTGACTCAGTGGACTTAGTGGGCTTGACCAGTTGACTTTTACCAAGTTTGACCTTGAGGATATGGGTATTTTTGGATTTTGATGAAGTTGGTCACTTGGTGGAAATATGTATCTGTTAGAGAGCTGAGATTCGGGGTTGGACCTCATCAGTTCTGCTCAGTTTGTGAGGTAATTTTTCCTCACTGTACTTTTGGGTCGAAAGCGCCAAGGCCGACCCTTTGGATTATTATCCTGATTTAACACATGATTGTATGTTGTGGTGATATGTTAGATCTGTATCCTGGTATGTAGGATGATGCTATGATTAGTGATCTGTTAGATATGTATGACTGTATGTATATGCTAGCTAGGGTTTGATATGGTATATGTTGATATGTGATGGTATGTGGGTTGAGGCGGTCCTGCTTTGTGCTGAAGGCCAAGAGACCCAGGGCGTACTGGATAAACTACAGGCCAGAGGGGTGTACCAGTCAGTCTGAAGGCCCGGAGAACGTTCTAGACAGACTGAAGGACCGGTGAGGCGTACCAGTCATGTTGAAGGTTCTGTGAGCATACCAGATAGATGGTAGGTCGGTGGGGTGTTCCAGTCAAACTGAAGGCTCTGTGTGCATGATGTTTTCTATTGTTATTATTATGTGTTGTGTTTGTACTTTGGGGGAACCCACTAAGCGTTGGCTTACAGATTTGGGTTATGTTTCAGGTACTTCAGAGGATCGCGGGAAGGCGAAGGTGTGACCGTACACTGCCTCATGTTTTGGTCTTATGATTTTGGGAAACTCTGATATATAACATGATGAACCAAAGAATCAAGTATTAAACAAATCAGAGTATGAAATCAATTAAGAATGCGAGATTGAACACCATATGTAAATATGATCTTGATTCAGCTCTATTACGCTTTCGAATGTTTACAGAGTACAATAGACAGGTCTGTAAAAACTCTTATCTAACTCTAGTAAATATCCCTATTTATAGGGAACAGAAAGCATACAAAAAATATACTAAGGCATAGACACTTAAGCTTCGAATAAAAGCGCCCTAGTAAAATACATTACAAAATATTCGAAGAGTTCAAAATACATTTCGACTAATTACAACAATTCGACCCTTACAATCTCCCCCTTTGTAATCATAGTCGAAGTACTCAATTAGTAAGAAGCTGGATGGAATACAACATCACTCTTCGAATCTCCGTGTACCAGGAGATAATCTTTTTCAGTTCTTTCTTATCTCCTTCATTGTTCTTCTTGCAATGATTCATACGAACAATTAAGTTCGTATATTGAGATGTTGAATATCTCTCCACTTCGCATGCCTGGAATAAGAACCGTTTAGCTTTTCCAGCTTTGTCTTTTCCTGCGAATACCATTCCAAAAGGCTTCAAGCAGATTTCACCATCAGCATACTTTTTCAATTCTGCTTGAGTCTTCGTCGGAGCCATTGGTGCTTTTACTTCCATTCCTTTGGCAGTAGCTAATTCCACATCAGTTAGTGCCAAGCACTCATAATAGTTTTCGATAAAAATCTTGATGTGAGCAACCCCAAGCTTGAATTCATCAGGTTCTGTGTTTTGAAGGTATGAAAATGATTTGTCTTTTAAAATTAATGCAACTTGTATAAGATCATACAAGTTCATCAATGGAAAGTCTGCAACAGTAAACTCACAAATATTTCCATTTGCCCTGGCAACCACATACTTGAAATTTTGGACTGTGTTTTCGAATACCACATCCTTTTTCATACTGATCACTTTCTTGATTTTAATCAATGACCACACTTCCTCAGGGCTTTTGCAAGAACAGCATGAAAACGAATTTTCATGTGTGTACCTTCATCCTTTTCTTTAAAATTTCCTTCAGCTTTGAACTGAGGCATGATGAACATCATTTCGTTTATTGGAAAATCCAGCTGGCTTGCATCAGTATTCCTGACCAAATAACTTTGTTTTGGTTTCTTCTCAAACGAATACATGTGATTATACGCTACATTGGCCTCAATTGTTTCGTAATTGTAGTGTTTGGATGGATCACCTTTATCCATACCTTTCGGATCACCAGCACGCTGAGCCATAATGCTTTGAATCAACCTTAGTTTTTCAATTTCAGCTTCTGCTTCAACCTTCTTTTCTTCTTTCGACTTTTCCACAACAATCGATTTCCCTTTATCTTTCAAGGCTGGATTGTCAATTGCCTCTTTTGGTTTCGAACCACTCTCACCAGTCTCTATATATTAACCAATTACAATTCCTTTCGAAATAGGTCTTGTAATAGGTAACGTTGTAACGACTGTTGAAGAAACCATTCGAGCAGAAACTATAACTGGCTTTGTTGTTGGGATCTTTGAAGAAAATACCTTTCCTACAACTTTCGCATCTTCATCACTCGCCTTCGATTCACCAGTTTTTCTTTCTCCCCCTTGCACCCCTGTGAAAACAGGTGGGGCATATGTTGTTAATAGAAGGCTTGATATGCGAAAGAGAGGAGCAAGTTGCTTGTTGAGAATGGCTTCAAATTGGATAAACTTTTGTGATAAAAATTCAGGAGTAATCAGGGAAGAAGAAACCGGCCTTTCATAAATTTCTTTTAACTCCTTGAGCAAAGTAATCACTTCCTCAAAGTTTGCACTTTCGGATGTTGAAAGTTGAGTTAGTTGTGGACTCAAATTTTCATACAATTTAACAAATTTTGTGACTGCATCACAAATGATATCAACTTTTTGATTCAGAGAAGCATAATCTTGTTGAAAATTTCCAATTTCTTTTTGCATGTCTTCGCGAAGTTCACGAATTTGCAAATTGACATCCTCCCTTACTTTCTTCACTTCTTGAACAAAAAGAACATGCCGTTCTTTTGTGACATTCTTCAATTCTTTTACATCACTGGTAAACTTTGAATTTTGAGAATTAATCCGAAGTTAATTATTTTGATCATTATGATCAACCTTCTCCAAAATTCGAGATTCAGAGTCTTGAATCATCCCCGATACTTTACTGACAATTCTGGCTTCGAACATCTTTAACAAAGAATCAACCTCCAAACTTGAAACGGACGAACCACCCCCCAGATCAGCTTGAGATTGAATTATCGAATTCAACTTCTGATTCAGAATTTTAAATTGCTTCATGGTCATCAGCATATGATCTGGAAACTGCTTTTCTTCTTCATGAAATTCAATTCTTCAAACGTACCTCCAAATTTTGTAAACAATCAGCAAGTTATATTCATATCACAAAGAGATGAAATCGAAACATCTTTTGAATCGAGAGCAAGGATAATCAAATATCAAGATGCGAATGAATTGATTTTGGGTCAAAACGCATCTAATGGATTAATGATTGGACTGGATTTCAAATCAGGTATATCAACAGTAACAGATCGAAAATTTGGGCTTCAATTCAAAATAGATGAACAGTGAGATGCTTATAAAATTGGATCACATACTTGGGCTAATGAACAACAACTAATTATGTGATTAGATTGGACTCAAAATTAGGATCAAAATGATTAGATAACATGATTTGGCTAGATATATGAAAGAAAATAGATTGGATCTACAATTGGGCTTGAAACAAATTCGATCCAACCGAGACAAAACGATCAAAAATGAAAAACGTAAAATATGAATCGAAATCATGGATGTTTTGGAATCCATTTGAGAATTTGTGATACCTTTTTGACGAATCGAGTTCCATTTTCAACGAACGAATCGAATTTAGAAGATCTTGGTTCTTTAGTTGGAACGAGAAAATCTCCAATTTGAACATTGTACCACCCATTATGCGAGATGTACAACTCGTTCTTCGTGTTCTTCGTCGATCCAAGAACATCTTCAAAAGAACCTCCAACACTCTTGGGTTTTGACTTCAAATTCAATGCAACCTTTGGAGATTGTTGCTTTGGAACCCAAATTTGCTTCACGGATTTCGACTTCACAACATTTGACGATTTTTGTGAGTAAACCCGCTTGTTTTTCCGATTAATCTTTTTCTTCTTTTTCTTTCTCATCTTTTTGCATCTTGAAGACTTGATCTCATGAACAAACCCACTTTCCACAACATCAACTTTATGAGTTTGAATCAAATCTTTTGGAGTTTGATACTTGTGAATTTCTTGGATCACCGGCTTCCGATAAGGAATCATTCCTTCAAACGAATCACAAGAACACAAAATATCATCGGTTTGAACTCCAATCGAGCAAAAAACTTTTTCATCTTGAAAATCAACTTGAACGCCTTTTTCTTGAACATCAAGATCATCATCAAGAACACCTTCCCGAGCTTCACGACAATCTGCATAATATTCAAGTTTATTGCTTCCATATTTGCATTCAGCATGAGAAATTACTTTTATGACTTCTCCATCTCTTCTATTTCTTCGTCTCTTTTGATATGTTGTAACCAAACGATCAAACAAATCTTTGGTTTGAAAAATTGGACAACTAATTAATTCTCCAACTTCATTCTTTTCTCCATTTACAACGATATCACATTCACTTTTCAATCCAACAGTCAAGCTATAAAGAAGATATTCAAAAGTGCATTCACCTTGAACATCCTTACTATGTATCATCCATTTCTCCATAATTGCTTCTTTTCTTTTGAATCAAATGATATGAACTTGGGTTTTCTAGAGAGAGAAAGTGATTTTGAATGGGTTTTCTAGAGAGATAAAGCAAAAATCACTTGAATTCTAGTGAAGGAAATCGAATTATGAGTAGAATCAAAGATGAATTCGATTTCTAGAATCCAAACTCTCCAAATCACGAAGATCAATGATCAAAAAATGAATCACCAAATCAAGATAGCCATCAAGGATCAATTCTTGATCAAATCAAGAACACCCGCTTTGATACCAATTGTAGTGGTTTTGATTATGATGGCATGTGCGGAATTTAGAAATATCTAGTGAATCATCATGTAAAATCAAGAACACAAGGAGTAAATAAATCTTTGTAAGCTCATATTAGATCTAGAAAGGATATACAAGTGGGTTTGTACAAAGTTTCTCTCTCTAGTCTAACACTCCAAATGGTTCCTTACCTAATGGGAGTCACTCACTTCCTATTTATAGGAAAGACTCAACCCATTTACACATACAAAGGGGAAAGCCTAAAACACTACATCCAAGAGTGACTTTGCACCCTAACATAACATGTTTTGAAAACTATTTTGTAAACAATTTGTGATTTTGGGTTGGTTTTAAAAATTTAAATTTTCATTATTTTTATGGATGTTACACTAGTCAAACTAAAATTTTCACCATTAAAGCTTGAAGCTTCATTAAAAGGATAAATAATTAACTTAAAGGAAAATGGATGTTAATCCTTGCAATCCACCATCTCTAGCTCCTATTGGCATCATCTTGGCACTAAAATTGCCATCCCTCAGCTCTCAAACGATTTAGGAGAGTTTTGGTCCGAGAATGAGCCCTCAAGACCTGTCAATATGTTTACTGATTTGCGTAACCGCGCTGCAACAACATGTCTACCATGTCATGGTATGTCGTATTAGGTTGTGGTCTCCCTCTGATCGAACCACTATGCCTTTCTGTTATAGCATCCTACTTTTACCACCGCGTCGCGGGTACCCATATATCACGTCGTGATGCAAAGTACATTTTCCTTGACTTACGAATAAAGTTTCATCCATTTTATCGTTCCGACGCCACGGTGGTTCCACATCTGTAGCTCTTGAGTTGGTTCCATTCCAGCTTTGGGATAGTTTTTTCTTCTAACTTCTAACACTCTTAACTTCTTCAGTTTAACCCGTTTTCAATGATCTTTATATCCACACAATGGTAAGTATGAGTTATACAGCTCCATTAAGTCACTCGTATGGAGAACTTACATGTCTTAATCTATTAATTCATAAACATGACCCAAAAAGCATAAAATTCCCATTTTACCCTTTATGGCCTAAATGCATGATCTCTAGCATTTCTTCTATTGAGCTCATATATCTTATCTTATAAAGTGAATTACACTTATCCCGACTCATTTCATGAAGTTATATATTTTAAATTCATGAAATTACTCTAAATGACCAAATTTTCCTTTTGGCCAATATTAATCCAAAGTCCAATCTCTCTAAATTTTGGGTTCTTACAAAGTATACGGGTGGTCATTTATTAGTGTGCACTAAAGATATAGTTTTGTTCTAGATAAATAGAGTGGGTGGGAAGTCTTTCCCAATCTAAATGTTCCTCATTGTAATATTTTACTCTTTTGTTTATTGATCACCATATTACTCATCTCTTTGATTATTATTTTCATATCGGTTAAACTTCATGTTCTTTATTACTCCGCACTTCAGATAGTCAATGGGTTCCAACAAATTCTCCTTCCCATCTTTGATTATGATTATGATTAAATATATTGTTCCCATTTTTTATTTTAAATCGAATTGCATTTAAGGTTATTAATTGAAAATAGAATTACAAGATTTGATATTTTTGTAATGCCGTGTTTCTAGGCTAGGCATTAATATTGACATTATAGTCTAGGTTAACCTTTGTGACTCATTTTGAAGAAATGAAAAGGAATTATGTGAATATTATGTGAATTATGTGTTTTATGCTTAATTATTAGGGTTTAATTAATTAAGAATAAAAATGAGCGTCAAAATTAAATTTTAGATAAAGCCGATATCTATTAAGAAACTTGTAGTGGGCGTGACAAGGATTACAGATATATAAAGAATGCCGAAATCCGAGTTATAACGAAGAAGTTATGACCTGTCGAAGTTTCGTGACAAACCGGCACGGGGCCGAATGTCGTAAAAAGTGAGTTTTTGATAAACTACTTTTTGGCCTTAGTGATCTAAACGAAACACGTAGTGTTCGTTAAACCGAGAGTAGGTATAAAAAGAACACCCAAATCTGACTTCGTATGAAGAAGTTATGATTTTTCGAAGTTTCAGCTTAGCAGTAGACAGCTAAAAACTCGAATTTTAGATCGAGTGATTTTTACCTACGCATGCATATAAAGAACGTCAAAAACGGAGCGTAATTTTACCTACGCGTGCATATAAAGAACGTCAAAAACGGAGCTCGTATGCGAAAGTTATGGATTTTAGAAGTTTTTGCACAAAAATCGAGAAAATTCGCATAGTCACGTTTTTGCCACGTCACCCTCGCTTAGATCGTGCCACGTGTCCAAAATTGGTGAGTCATGCGAGCCACGTGTCCGAGCTGCTGAGTCATCCGATCTCGTGAGCTGATCTGAAGTGGTCCACTGAGAAGGCGACACGTACCCTCTAGCACATGTCCGAGCCTTCGCGAGAGAGCCACGGATCCCCCCTACTTCGGACCTAGACCTCGGTCCAGTAAGAAGAGGACAGCAGCCCCTTCATACGCGCAGACCATGTGCGAGCACATGCGCACCCTCGCCCAACTGCTGCTGCGTGGCCTTCGCTCTTGATGCCACCTGCCCTCGCATGCTGACTCCTCTCCTTCTAAGACCGACTTCGGACCCCCTATAAATAGAAGGGTCATGCGAGCCTTCTCGGCTATAATTGGGAAATTGCCACTTTTAGCCCTTTTCTTCATATTTTCTTCATCTTAACATCCCCCAAAGCCCCGGTATCGATTATAACCCCCGGAATATGCCACGAAGAGCCCGAGAAGCTCGGAAAATTTATCTTTTCGGTTTCGAAGCCCGACCCTCGCAGAGCCCAGTTTCTGAATAAAACTTCCGGTTTTATTAGGAACGAACGTTTTAGGAAACGAATTGCTGCCCGATTATCATCAAAACATGTGAGTGTATAGTCACTTTCTTTTTACACGTAGATATAAAGTATTTACCTTATAATACGTGCTATGTGTAAATATATAAATTGTTTATTTGAGGTGACTGTTGAGTTGATGTTTTATACAAGTTTTAAACTGTATAAGTATTTTTATCTACAAATATGTAGGGTAGAACATGGGTAGATAGTTGGTGTGTGATAAAATAAAGTGATGAGAGGCCTCGATGTGATTTGTGATTCAGTCATCTAGCGGAGTTTGGATGACGACCACAGACTTTCTAGACAGTCCAGTGGGAAACGCTAGCAGGCCCGCAACCTGTAGGTGTTAATGAGCTAGAGTGTTCATTCAATGTACTCCATCCCCCTCATGGTTGCCTTTAGGACATGTATGGCTGAGGAAACCCCTTAGCAGTAGTGTCCATCCCGATGATATTCTTTAGGGTAGGTCCCTTGTGAAAAGTGTTTAGAGACGTAAAGTGAGGATAACGGGAACGGGTGATCAGGGTTATTGTTGATTGGTGAACTTAATAAGTTTATTATTACTGTGGGTTGAAAACCCTATATGCTCACCAAGCTCCCAAGCCTGACCCACTCAACTTTTTATGTTACAGGTAGTGGACCCCGAGCATAGTCGGAGGACGATGAGAGATTTTTGGATTATAGGCCAGTAGTTGTAAATACCTGTTGAAAGGCTTATAATGTCTTGTTTATGCTTTTGATCTGTATCGGAACATGACATCCCGAGGTTTTGTTATGAAATGAAATTATATATTTCTTAAAGAAAGGTTTTGACAAACTTTTATCATATTTTGTATTGGGGACCAATTCCGCAACATCTTTTAAAAAGATTTCTCTGATTTTATTTTAAAAAGCATAAATTAAATCGGTCTTTTCTGGCCGAGAAATTAGGGGATGTCACAGTTGGTATCAGAGCATTAGTTTAAGTGAACTAAGAAATTGTAGGATTTCTAGACTTAAACTTAGAATGCTAAGTGATGATTGTGAGATGAGTGTCTACCATATTTTAGACACGAGCACTAGTTTATTTTAGGAAAGATGCCTAAAATGCCCTTATGTGCTAAATGCTATGTGTTTGCCATGTGTGCCATTAATTGTTCGGATCTATGGTCTGTTACCGACCGGATCTGGAAACCTTATGTGTGTAGGATTCTAAGCGTATGATTACGAGATTAGAACTAACATGTAAACGTTTCGGAGTGATAAGGGAATTGAAATGTCTAACAAGGATAAAGACCTAAATTCTCCTTATTCGGTATATAGATTGTAATGGCAAGAACTCGTAGTGGAGTTGCAAATGCAAACGGAAACAGGGATCAACAGCCTCAACCTCAAGTAGTTGAGCAAGTACCTGTTGTAGGAGCTGCACCTGAGCCAATGACGATGGCTGGGGTACAAGAAATGATGCAGATGATGTTAGATCGCCAGATGGAGGAGACAAGGCGATTACTACAACAGCATAGGGAAGAGACTACGATACCTGTTGAACAGCCCGTATTGAATGAAAGGCAATCAGTAGGAGGGAACTACAGTGGGACTCTTGGTCAAGCCAACCCACCGATACTTAGACAAAACAACCAGGATGTAGGAGTTGATGGACGCGGATGCAAATATAAAGATTTCATGGCATCTAAACCACCATGTCTATCTGGAAGTCCGACACCGGTGGAAGTCATGAACTGGATCTCCAAAATGGAGACAATGTTTGAAAGCTGTGAGTGCAGCAACAAACAAAAGACCGCACTTGCAATTCCTCTGTTAAAGTCTGGTGTACTGAGCTGGTGGAAGTTACTAGCTGATTCGATGCCCAAGGGAGAAGCTAGTAAGATGTCTTGGGAAGACTTTGTGCTACAACTGAAATTGCAGTACTGCTCTGAGCAGGACCTTCTGGAAATTAATAATGAGTTCCAGAATTTAAAGAAGGGAAAGATGAGCGTTACTGAATACGCTGCTAGTTTTACAGAAAAGTTGAAGCTTGTTCCTTACCTAGTTCCAACTGAACTCTCTAAGGTCAACAAGTTTGCCCTCGGATTACCAGCGGACTTTGGTCCGATGGTTAAGCAAGCAACCACTTTGAAAGCCGCCATCTGGGCTGCTAAGAATGTTGAGGTTCAGATCAGAGAGAAGGGTCTGGAGAGGGCAGAAGTTGGTGAAAAGAGAAAATTTGAAGGAACTTCAGGTTCCAACAAGAAAAGCAAATTTTCTAAGTCTAAGAAGTTTGGAGGAGGAAGAGGTGAAGTGAAATGGTGTGAGAAGTGCAAGAAAAAGCACTCTGGGAAATGTAGCGAGGGGGTGACTTGCTTCAAATGTGGAAAGACTGGGCATTATTCCAACGTGTGTCCGTCCGACAAGAGGGTATGTTTTGAGTGACGTGAAGAAGGGCATGTTTTTAAAGACTGCCCGAAGAGGAATGATGCAGCAAAGCCCAATCTACCACCAAAGCCGAAGGCAAGAGCCTTTCAGATGACCCTTGAAGCTGCAAAAGAAGAAGTCGATGTCGCTTCAAGTACCTTTCTCGTAAACGAATTGCCTGCCCAAATTTTGTTTGATTCTGGAGCCAATTACTCCTTTATATCGCATGAATTTGGTAGAAAACTAGCTTTGCCTGTAGATAGACTAGTTAATGCCTTATTAGTCGAGATTGCTAGTGGCAAGTTTGTACCTGTTAGCTATTGTATGAAAACTATCCTCATTGACTTGGATGGGAATAAGTTTCACGAGGAATTATTGCCTATCGAGTTAAATGGATTCGACATAGTTTTAGGAATGGATTGGCTTAGCGCCAATGATGCCGAGATATTATGTAGGAAGAAGATAGTAAAAGTAAACCCGCCAGGGAGAGAGTCGTTTATGGTGTATGGAGACAAACGCAGAGTAAACTCTGTAATCATTTCCCTAATGAAAGCCAGAAAGTGTTTACAGAAGGGATGTAAATCATATCTAGCGTTCGTGATCGATGCTAAGAAGGAGAAGAAGGAGGTGCAGAATATTCCGGTGGTGTGTGATTATCCGGAAGTCTTTCCCGAAGATCTTCCCGGATTGCCCCCTGATCGACAAGTTGAGTTTTGTATCGACTTGTTACCAGGAACGACGCCGATAGCAAAAGAACCGTATCGATTAGCACCAACCGAGATGAAAGAACTTATGACACAACTTCAGGAGTTATTGGACAAATGTTTCATTCGACCTAGTTCATCACCCTGGGGAGCCCCTGTATTGTTTGTAAAGAAGAAAGACGGGAGCATGAGAATGTGCATCGATTACAGAGAGCTGAATAAAGCGACGATAAAGAACAAGTACCCGTTGCCGAGGATCGATGACCTGTTCGACCAATTGCAAGGTTCGATCTATTTCTCGAAGATCGATCTTAGGTCGGGATACCATCAACTAAAGGTGAGGGAGCAGGATATCGAGAAGACTGCGTTCAGAACAAGATATAGACACTATGAATTTTTGGTTATGTCGTTCGGATTAACCAATGCCCCAGCAGCTTTCATGGATTTGATGAACAGGGTTTGTAAACCATACCTTGATAAATCCGTGATAGTATTCATAGACGATATCTTGATTTATTCGAAGAGCAAGCAGGAGCATGAAAAGCATCTGCGTGAGGTGCTGGAAGTTCTGAAAAAGGAGAAGCTGTATGCAAAGTTCTCCAAATGTGAATTTTGGATTCAAGAAGTCCAATTTTTAGGTCATGTGGTTAACCAAGAAGGAATAATGGTTGACCCAGCAAAGATTGAAGCTGTGATGAAGTGGGAACAACCAAAAAGTCCTACGGAGATTAGAAGCTTTTTAGGATTAGCTGGATATTATCGAAGATTTATCCAAGGCTTTTCTTCGATCGCTACTCCATTAACAGCTTTGACCCACAAAGGAGCTACTTATGCTTGGAATGAGAAGCATAAGGAAGCCTTTGAGAAGTTGAAGAAGAGATTGTGTGAAGCACCGATTCTTTCGTTACCTGAAGGAGTTGATGACTTCGCAGTCTATAGTGATGCCTCTGGAGTTGGGTTAGGATGTGTTCTGACCCAAAGGGATAAAGTGATCACGTATGCCTCGAGGCAATTGAAAGAGCATGAAAAGAACTACCCCACTCATGATCTGGAGTTGGCAGCGGTAGTATTCGCCTTAAAGATATGGAGGCATTATCTTTATGGTACTAAGTGTAAACTTTTCACTGATCATAAGAGTCTTCAATACCTCTTTAATCAGAAGGAATTGAACATGAGACAGCGGCGCTGGCTGGAACTACTCAAGGACTACGACTGTGAGATACTTTACCACCCTGGTAAAGCAAATGTTGTTGCTGATGCTCTCAGTCGGAAGGTAAATCTTGAAAAGAGAAGGCCGAGAGCGTTGAGAATTGAAGTCGTCTCGACAATTGTGGAAAGTATAAAGAAAGCTCAGGAGGAAGCTTTAGAAAAGAATGACCGAAAGGAGGAACGTTTGGGAAAAACGTTGGTGTTTGATACAAACGGTCAGGGATTGAAGGTATTCAAAGATAGGATTTGGGTACCTAAGACGGGAGGAGTAAGAGATCTTCTGATGGAAGAAGCTCACAAGACCATGTACTCGATTCATCCCGGCAGTACGAAAATGTATAGGGACCTAAAACCCTATTACTGGTGGCCGACGATGAAGCTCGATGTTGATAAGTATGTGGCCGAGTGTGTAACTTGTGCTAGGGTTAAGGCACAACATCAGAAACCGTATGGGAGTTTAGAACCTTTACCTGTACCCATGGGTAAATGGGAAGATATCACTATGGATTTAGTGACTAAACTGCCCAAAACAAGGAACGGTCACGACATGATTTGGGTGGTCGTTGATCGCTTCACTAAGAGTGCGCATTTCATAGCTGCTAACGAGAAATGGTCTATGGATAAACTTGCGAATTCTTATGTGAAGGAAATTGTGAGGCTACACGGTGTTCCGTTAACGATTGTATCCGATCGTGACAGCCGTTTTACCTCAAGGTTTTGGAGGAGTCTACAAGAGGAATTGGGTACCAAGTTGTGTTTGAGTACAGCTTACCATCCGCAAACTGATGGTCAGAGCGAACGAACGATTCAAACATTATAGGATATGCTGAGAGCATGTACCATAGAATTCCAAGGTAATTGGGATGAACACTTACCTCTAGTAGAATTTTCCTATAATAATAGTTTCCACTCGAGCATCAAGATGGCACCTTATCACGCTTTGTATGGGGAAAAGTGTCGAACGTCATCATGCTGGCTGGAAGCTGGGGAAAAGCAGTTTATGGGACCTGAGATAGTCCATCAAACTGCTGAAAAGTTAAAAGTGATAAGGGAAAGGATGTTAGCTGATCAAGATCGACAAAAGAGTTATGCTGACAAGAAAAGACAATCGATATCCTTCGAAGTTGGAGGTTCGGTTTTACTTAAAGTATCGCCGTGGAAGGGACTTATAAGATTTGGTAAGAGGGGAAAATTGAGTCCAAGGTTTATTGGACCATTTAAAGTTCTTCAGAGGATCGGGAATCAAGCTTACAAGCTAGAATTACCGGAAGAACTGGAGGGTATTCATAATACCTTTCATGTGTGCTATTTAAGAAAGTTCACGGGAGATGTGCCCGACATAATTCCGATTTCTGAGTTAAGGTTGGATGAAAACAAGAGGTTGATTAAAGAACCTGAGGCAATCGTTGACCGTAAGACTAAGAAGCTGAGACGCAAGATGGTCGATTTAGTGCTTGTACGTTGGAAACATACAAATGGGACAAATCTCACCTAGGAAACGGAGAGTGACATGATGAGTCGCTACCCGCATTTGTTTGCTGATGTGTGATTCCGGGGACGGAATCATCCTATGGGGGAGAGAATTGTAATGCCCGTGTTTCTAGGCTAGGCATTAATATTGATATTATAGTCTAGGTTAACCTTTGTGACTCATTTTGAAGAAATGAAAAGGAATTATGTGAATATTATGTGAATTATGTGTTTTATGCTTAATTATTAGGGTTTAATTAATTAAGAATAAAAATGAGCGTCAAAATTAAATTTTAGATAAAGCCGATATCTATTAAGAAACTTGTAGTGGGCGTGACAAGGATTACAGATATATAAAGAATGCTGAAATCCGAGTTATAACGAAGAAGTTATGACCTGTCGAAGTTTCGTGACAAACCGGCACGGGGCCGAATGTCGTAAAAAGTGATTTTTTGATAAACTACTTTTTGGCCTTAGTGATCTAAACGAAACTCGTAGTGTTCGTTAAACCGAGAGTAGGTATAAAAAGAACACCCAAATCTGACTTCGTATGAAGAAGTTATGATTTTTCGAAGTTTCAGCTTAGCAGTAGACAGCTAAAAACTCGAATTTTAGATCGAGTGATTTTTAGCCGACACGACCTAAACGCGAATCTAAGGTCTCGTCATTAGTAGCACAACGGTAAAAAGTCTGACGAAAACAGACGTCGGATGAAGAAGTTATGAATTTTTAACGGATTTCCTGTCCCGGTCTGTTAAAAATAATAATATAAAAGTTAAAGTCAAAATTAGCCGAAGAAGTCTAAACGAAAGTTGTAGAGCGTAATTTTACCTACGCGTGCATATAAAGAACGTCAAAAACGGAGCTCGTATGCGAAAGTTATGGATTTTAGAAGTTTTTGCACAAAAATCGAGAAAATTCGCATAGTCACGTTTTTGCCACGCCACCCTCGCTTATATCGTGCCACGTGTCCGAAATTGGTGAGTCATGCGAGCCACGTGTCCGAGCTGCTGAGTCATCCGATCTCGTGAGCTGATCCGAAGTGGTCCACTGAGAAGGCGACACGTACCCTCTAGCACATGTCCGAGCCTTCGCGAGAGAGCCACGGATCCCCCCTACTTCGGACCTAGACCTCGGTCCAGTAAGAAGAGGACAACAGCCCCTTTGCACGCGCAGACCATGTGCGAGCACATGCGCACCCTCGCCCAACTGCTGCCGCATGGCCTTCGCTCTTGATGCCACCTGCCCTCGCATGCTGACTCCTCTCCTTCTAAGACCGACTTCGGACCCCCTATAAATAGAAGGGTCATGCGAGCCTTCTCGGCTATAATTGGGAAATTGCCACTTTTAGCCCCTTTCGTCATATTTTCTTCATCTTAACATCCCCCAAAGCCCCGGTATCGATTATAACCTCCGGAATACGCCACAAAGAGCCCGAGAAGCCCGGAAAATTTATCTTTTCGGTTTCGAATCCCGACCCTCGCAGAGCCCGGTTTCTGAATAAAACTTTCGGTTTTATTAGGAACGAACGTTTTAAGAAACGAATTGCTGCCCGATTATCATCAAAACATGTGAGTGTATAGTCACTTTCATTTTACACGTAGATATGAAGCATTTACCTTATAATACGTGCTATGTGTAAATATATTAATTGTTTATTTGAGGTGACTGTTGAGTTGATGTTTTATACAAGTTTTAAACTGTATAAGTATTTTTATCTACACATATGTAGGGTAGAACATGGGTAGATAGTTGGTGTGTGATAAAATAAAGTGATGAGAGGCCTCGATGTGATTTGTGATTCAGTCATCTAGCGGAGTTTGGATGACGACCACGGACTTTCTAGACAGTCCAGTGGGAAACGCTAGCAGGCCCGCAACCTGTAGGTGTTAATGAGCTAGAGTGTTCATTCACTGTACTCCATCCCCCTCATGGTTGCCTTTAGGACATGTATGGCTGAGGAAACCCCTTAGCAGTAGTGTCCATCCCGATGATATTCTTTAGGGTAGGTCCCTTGTGAAAAGTGTTTAGAGACGTAAAGTGAGGATAACGGGAACGGGTGATCAGGGTTATTGTTGATTGGTGAACTTAATAAGTTTATTATTACTGTGGGTTGAAAACCCTATATGCTCACCAGGCTCCCAAGCCTGACCCACTCAACTTTTTATGTTACAGGTAGTGGACCCCGAGCATAGTCGGAGGACGATGAGAGATTTTTGGATTATAGGCCAGTAGTTGTAAATACCTGTTGAAAGGCTTATAATGTCTTGTTTATGCTTTTGATCTGTATCGGAACATGACATCCCGAGGTTTTGTTATGAAATGAAATTATATATTTCTTAAAGAAAGGTTTTGACAAACTTTTATCATATTTTGTATTGGGGACCAATTCCGCAACATATTTTAAAAAGATTTCTCTGATTTTATTTTAAAAAGCATAAATTAAATCGGTCTTTTCTGGCCGAGAAATTAGGGGATGTCACAGTTGGTATCAGAGCATTAGTTTAAGTGAACTAAGAAATTGTAGGATTTCTAGACTTAAACTTAGAATGCTAAGTGATGATTATGAGATGAGTGTCTACCATATTTTAGACACGAGCACTAGTTTATTTTAGGAAAGATGCCTAAAATGCCCTTATGTGCTAAATGCTATGTGTTTGCCATGTGTGCCATTAATTGTTCGGATCTATGGTCTGTTACCGACCGGATCTGGAAACCTTATGTGTGTAGGATTCTAAGCGTATGATTACGAGATTAGAACTAACATGTAAACGTTTCGGAGTGATAAGGGAATTGAAATGTCTAACAAGGATAAAGACCTAAATTCTCCTTATTCGGTATATAGATTGTAATGGCAAGAACTCGTAGTGGAGTTGCAAATGCAAACGGAAACAGGGATCAACAGCCTCAACCTCAAGTAGTTGAGCAAGTACCTGTTGTAGGAGCTGCACCTGAGCCAATGACGATGGCTGGGGTACAAGAAATGATGCAGATGATGTTAGATCGCCAGATGGAGGAGACAAGGCGATTACTACAACAGCATAGGGAAGAGACTACGATACCTGTTGAACAGCCCGTATTAAATGAAAGGCAATCAGTAGGAGGGAACTACAGTGGGACTCTTGGTCAAGCCAACCCACCGATAGTTAGACAAAACAACCAGGATGTAGGAGTTGATGGACGCGGATGCAAATATAAAGATTTCATGGCATCTAAACCACCATGTCTATCTGGAAGTCCGACACCGGTGGAAGTCATGAACTGGATCTCCAAAATGGAGACAATGTTTGAAAGCTGTGAGTGCAGCAACAAACAAAAGACCGCACTTGCAATTCCTCTGTTAAAGTCTGGTGTACTGAGCTGGTGGAAGTTACTAGCTGATTCGATACCCAAGGGAGAAGCTAGTAAGATGTCTTGGGAAGACTTTGTGCTACAACTGAAATTGCAGTACTGCTCTGAGCAGGACCTTCTGGAAATTAATAATGAGTTCCAGAATTTAAAGAAGGGAAAGATGAGCGTTACTGAATACGCTGCTAGTTTTACAGAAAAGTTGAAGCTTGTTCCTTACCTAGTTCCAACTGAACTCTCTAAGGTCAACAAGTTTGCCCTCGGATTACCAGCGGACTTTGGTCTGATGGTTAAGCAAGCAACCACTTTGAAAGCCGCCATCTGGGCTGCTAAGAATGTTGAGGTTCAGATCAGAGAGAAGGGTCTGGAGAGGGCAGAAGTTGGTGAAAAGAGAAAATTTGAAGGAACTTCAGGTTCCAACAAGAAAAGCAAATTTTCTAAGTCTAAGAAGTTTGGAGGAGGAGGAGGTGAAGTGAAATGGTGTGAGAAGTGCAAGAAAAAGCACTCTGGGAAATGTAGCGAGGGGGTGACTTGCTTCAAATGTGGAAAGACTGGGCATTATTCCAACGTGTGTCCGTCCGACAAGAGGGTATGTTTTGAGTGCCGTGAAGAAGGGCATGTTTTTAAAGACTGCCCGAAGAGGAATGATGCAGCAAAGCCCAATCTACCACCAAAGCCGAAGGCGAGAGCCTTTCAGATGACCCTTGAAGCTGCAAAAGAAGAAGTCGATGTCGCTTCAAGTACCTTTCTCGTAAACGAATTGCCTGCCCAAATTTTGTTTGATTCTGGAGCCAATTACTCCTTTATATCGCATGAATTTGGTAGAAAACTAGCTTTGCCTGTAGATAGACTAGTTAATGCCTTATTAGTCGAGATTGCTAGTGGCAAGTTTGTACCTGTTAGCTATTGTATGAAAACTATCCTCATTGACTTGGATGGGAATAAGTTCCACGAGGAATTATTGCCTATCGAGTTAAATGGATTCGACATAGTTTTAGGAATGGATTGGCTTAGCGCCAATGATGCCGAGATATTATGTAGGAAGAAGATAGTAAAAGTAAACCCGCCAGGGAGAGAGTCGTTTATGGTGTATGGAGACAAACGCAGAGTAAACTCTGGAATCATTTCCCTAATGAAAGCCAGAAAGTGTTTACAGAAGGGATGTAAATCATATCTAGCGTTCGTGATCGATGCTAAGAAGGAGAAGAAGGAGGTGCAGAATATTCCGGTGGTGTGTGATTATCCGGAAGTCTTTCCCGAAGATCTTCCCGGATTGCCCCCTGATCGACAAGTTGAGTTTTGTATCGACTTGTTACCAGGAACGACGCCGATAGCAAAAGAACCGTATCGATTAGCACCAACCGAGATGAAAGAACTTATGACACAACTTCAGGAGTTATTGGACAAATGTTTCATTCGACCTAGTTCATCACCCTGGGGAGCCCCTGTATTTTTTGTAAAGAAGAAAGACGGGAGCATGAGAATGTGCATCGATTACAGAGAGCTGAATAAAGCGACGATAAAGAACAAGTACCCGTTGCCGAGGATCGATGACCTGTTCGACCAATTGCAAGGTTCGAGCTATTTCTCGAAGATCGATCTTAGGTCGGGATACCATCAACTAAAGGTGAGGGAGCAGGATATCGAGAAGACTGCGTTCAGAACAAGATATAGACACTATGAATTTTTGGTTATGTCGTTCGGATTAACCAATGCCCCAGCAGCTTTCATGGATTTGATGAACAGGGTTTGTAAACCATACCTTGATAAATCCGTGATAGTATTCATAGACGATATCTTGATTTATTCGAAGAGCAAGCAGGAGCATGAAAAGCATCTGCGTGAGGTGCTGGAAGTTCTGAAAAAGGAGAAGCTGTATGCAAAGTTCTCCAAATGTGAATTTTGGATTCAAGAAGTCCAATTTTTAGGTCATGTGGTTAACCAAGAAGGAATAATGGTTGACCCAGCAAAGATTGAAGCTGTGATGAAGTGGGAACAACCAAAAAGTCCTACGGAGATTAGAAGCTTTTTAGGATTAGCTGGATATTATCGAAGATTTATCCAAGGCTTTTCTTCGATCGCTACTCCATTAACAGCTTTGACCCACAAAGGAGCTACTTATGCTTGGAATGAGAAGCATAAGGAAGCCTTTGAGAAGTTGAAGAAGAGATTGTGTGAAGCACCGATTCTTTCGTTACCTGAAGGAGTTGATGACTTCGCAGTCTATAGTGATGCCTCTGGAGTTGGGTTAGGATGTGTTCTGACCCAAAGGGATAAAGTGATCACGTATGCCTCGAGGCAATTGAAAGAGCATGAAAAGAACTACCCCACTCATGATCTGGAGTTGGCAGCGGTAGTATTCGCCTTAAAGATATGGAGGCATTATCTTTATGGTACTAAGTGTAAACTTTTCACTGATCATAAGAGTCTTCAATACCTCTTTAATCAGAAGGAATTGAACATGAGACAGCGGCGCTGGCTGGAACTACTCAAGGACTACGACTGTGAGATACTTTACCACCCTGGTAAAGCAAATGTTGTTGCTGATGCTCTCAGTCGGAAGGTAAATCTTGAAAAGAGAAGGCCGAGAGCGTTGAGAATTGAAGTCGTCTCGACAATTGTGGAAAGTATAAAGAAAGCTCAGGAGGAAGCTTTAGAAAAGAATGACCGAAAGGAGGAACGTTTGGGAAAAACGTTGGTGTTTGATACAAACGGTCAGGGATTGAAGGTATTCAAAGATAGGATTTGGGTACCTAAGACGGGAGGAGTAAGAGATCTTCTGATGGAAGAAGCTCACAAGACCATGTACTCGATTCATCCCGGCAGTACGAAAATGTATAGGGACCTAAAACCCTATTACTGGTGGCCGACGATGAAGCTCGATGTTGATAAGTATGTGGCCGAGTGTGTAACTTGTGCTAGGGTTAAGGCACAACATCAGAAACCGTATGGGAGTTTAGAACCTTTACCTGTACCCATGGGTAAATGGGAAGATATCACTATGGATTTAGTGACTAAACTGCCCAAAACAAGGAACGGTCACGACATGATTTGGGTGGTCGTTGATCGCTTCACTAAGAGTGCGCATTTCATAGCTGCTAACGAGAAATGGTCTATGGATAAACTTGCGAATTCTTATGTGAAGGAAATTGTGAGGCTACACGGTGTTCCGTTAACGATTGTATCCGATCGTGACAGCCGTTTTACCTCAAGGTTTTGGAGGAGTCTACAAGAGGAATTGGGTACCAAGTTGTGTTTGAGTACAGCTTACCATCCGCAAACTGATGGTCAGAGCGAACGAACGATTCAAACATTATAGGATATGCTGAGAGCATGTACCATAGAATTCCAAGGTAATTGGGATGAACACTTACCTCTAGTAGAATTTTCCTATAATAATAGTTTCCACTCGAGCATCAAGATGGCACCTTATCACGCTTTGTATGGGGAAAAGTGTCGAACGTCATCATGCTGGCTGGAAGCTGGGGAAAAGCAGTTTATGGGACCTGAGATAGTCCATCAAACTGCTGAAAAGTTAAAAGTGATAAGGGAAAGGATGTTAGCTGATCAAGATCGACAAAAGAGTTATGCTGACAAGAAAAGACAATCGATATCCTTCGAAGTTGGAGGTTCGGTTTTACTTAAAGTATCGCCGTGGAAGGGACTTATAAGATTTGGTAAGAGGGGAAAATTGAGTCCAAGGTTTATTGGACCATTTAAAGTTCTTCAGAGGATCGGGAATCAAGCTTACAAGCTAGAATTACCGGAAGAACTGGAGGGTATTCATAATACCTTTCATGTGTGCTATTTAAGAAAGTTCACGGGAGATGTGCCCGACATAATTCCGATTTCTGAGTTAAGGTTGGATGAAAACAAGAGGTTGATTAAAGAACCTGAGGCAATCGTTGACCGTAAGACTAAGAAGCTAAGACACAAGATGGTCGATTTAGTGCTTGTACGTTGGAAACATACAAATGGGACAAATCTCACCTAGGAAACGGAGAGTGACATGATGAGTCGCTACCCGCATTTGTTTGCTGATATGTGATTCCGGGGACGGAATCATCCTATGGGGGAGAGAATTGTAATGCCCGTGTTTCTAGGCTAGGCATTAATATTGATATTATAGTCTAGGTTAACCTTTGTGACTCATTTTGAAGAAATGAAAAGGAATTATGTGAATATTATGTGAATTATGTGTTTTATGCTTAATTATTAGGGTTTAATTAATTAAGAATAAAAATGAGCGTCAAAATTAAATTTTAGATAAAGCCGATATCTATTAAGAAACTTGTAGTGGGCGTGACAAGGATTACAGATATATAAAGAATGCTGAAATCCGAGTTATAACGAAGAAGTTATGACCTGTCGAAGTTTCGTGACAAACCGGCACGGGGCCGAATGTCGTAAAAAGTGAGTTTTTGATAAACTACTTTTTGGCCTTAGTGATCTAAACGAAACTCGTAGTGTTCGTTAAACCGAGAGTAGGTATAAAAAGAACACCCAAATCTGACTTCGTATGAAGAAGTTATGATTTTTCGAAGTTTCAGCTTAGCAGTAGACAGCTAAAAACTCGAATTTTAGATCGAGTGATTTTTAGCCGACACGACCTAAACGAGAATCTAAGGTCTCGTCATTAGTAGCACAACGGTAAAAAGTCTGACGAAAACAGACGTCGGATGAAGAAGTTATGAATTTTTAACGGATTTCCTGTCCCGGTCTGTTAAAAATAATAATATAAAAGTTAAAGTCAAAATTAGCCGAAGAAGTATAAACGAAAGTTGTAGAGCGTAATTTTACCTACGCGTGCATATAAAGAACGTCAAAAACGGAGCTCGTATGCGAAAGTTATGGATTTTAGAAGTTTTTGCACAAAAATCGAGAAAATTCGCATAGTCACGTTTTTGCCACGTCACCCTCGCTTATATCGTGCCACGTGTCCGAAATTGGTGAGTCATGCGAGCCACGTGTCCGAGCTGCTGAGTCATCCGATCTCGTGAGCTGATCCGAAGTGGTCCACTGAGAAGGCGACACGTACCCTCTAGCACATGTCCGAGCCTTCGCGAGAGAGCCACGGATCCCCCCTACTTCGGACCTAGACCTCGGTCCAGTAAGAAGAGGACAGCAGCCCCTTTGCACGCGCAGACCATGTGCGAGCACATGCGCACCCTCGCCCAACTGCTGCCGCATGGCCTTCGCTCTTGATGCCACCTGCCCTCGCATGCTGACTCCTCTCCTTCTAAGACCGACTTCGGACCCCCTATAAATAGAAGGGTCATGCGAGCCTTCTCGGCTATAATTGGGAAATTGCCACTTTTAGCCCCTTTCGTCATATTTTCTTCATCTTAACATCCCCCAAAGCCCCGGTATCGATTATAACCTCCGGAATACGCCACAAAGAGCCCGAGAAGCCCGGAAAATTTATCTTTTCGGTTTCGAATCCCGACCCTCGCAGAGCCCGGTTTTTGAATAAAACTTCCGGTTTTATTAGGAACGAACGTTTTAAGAAACGAATTGCTGCCCGATTATCATCAAAACATGTGAGTGTATAGTCACTTTCATTTTACACGTAGATATGAAGCATTTACCTTATAATACGTGCTATGTGTAAATATATTAATTGTTTATTTGAGTGTATAGTCACTTTCACTTTCATTGTACTCCATCCCCCTCATGGTTGCCTTTAGGACATGTATGGCTGAGGAAACCCCTTAGCAGTAGTGTCCATCCCGATGATATTCTTTAGGGTAGGTCCCTTGTGAAAAGTGTTTAGGGACGTAAAGTGAGGATAACAGGAACGGGTGATCAGGGTTATTGTTGATTGGTGAACTTAATAAGTTTATTATTACTGTGGGTTGAAAACCGTATATGCTCATCAGGCTCCCAAGTCTGACCCACTTAACTTTTTATGTTACAGGTAGTGGACCCCGAGCATAGTCGGAGGACGATGAGAGATTTTTGGATTATAGGCCAGTAGTTGTAAATAACTGTTGAAAGGCTTATAATGTCTTGTTTATGCTTTTGATCTGTATCGGAACATGACATCCCGAGATTTTGTTATGAAATGAAATTATATATTTCTTAAAGAAAGGTTTTGACAAACTTTTATCATATTTTGTATTGGGGACCAATTCCGCAACATCTTTTAAAAAGATTTCTCTGATTTTATTTTAAAAAGCATGAATAAAATTCTTTTCTGGCCGAGAAATTAGGGGATGTCACAATTTTGAAATGGAATTGCATGAATTTTAGGTTGGTAATTGAATTTCATTTTAGGTAATTTTGGGTTTAGGTTAGAAATAGAATTGCAGGAATTGAAATCACCTTTGTTTTCATTTTAGGTTTTCATATCATCTTGTTTGTAAGAGGCGGGAAAGTTGAAGTTTCCAACAATATAGTAGTGTTCACAAGTTCCTACTACCGTAGGAATGTTATTGCTCATTTAGGAAAAAGAAGACTATATCATTCAATATCAAATATTTCTAAAAGATTTCAGTTGGGATCCACTCCAAGAGGTTGTCAAAGAAGAGTATATCCGTCCGATTCCTCCTAAAATTATGGTGAGCGACTTTTCAGTGGGGGATATCATGGATGCAGACCACGTAGATGGGTGGTGAATGAACATGATTTTATAGAAAGTAGGGACAATATACTTGGTGTATTTTCAATATCCAAATGAAGAAATTTTGCTCCCATTGGAAATATTAAGGGACCAAGAATAGGACAATGAAGTGTGTGTTTATGATTTGGTATAGTTTTTGTTGTTGCTATTATCATATAGATATTGTTTTGTTTGGTAATGTTTGTAACCTTGATATCTATTAAGTTTCCTCTATGTGTTGTTGTCCTTGTTTTTACCAGTAATAATGTATACTTTTGAACATAAAATCTATCAACTTTGGTTGCATTTTTGTGTCAAAATTTTTGTTTTCCATGTTCCCTTGGATTTCTTGTGTGTTTTGTTGTTAAGGAATGATGTGGAAGTTGGAACATGTAGATTATTTGTTATGGCACATGTTTGTGCAAAGTACAATGTTATTCTTAGCATATTACAATGCATATATTCAAGTGTTAATTCCTGCTTATTGCTTTCAAGTTGGTACAATTAGGAGATTATGGTATTAGTACTATGAAAAATCAAGTCACAAGGTTTGTTCAAAGTACATAGCTATACTAAGCATTCATCCCTGAAGATTTGTATTGATCGGATACACTTCAAGTATGAATATTAAACGTAAAACTAATCTAATAAAAATAAGAAACAAAAAGTAAATAACACAGAAGTTCACCAAATTGTTCTTTCACCAAGAAAGAGTTTTGTCTTCACCAAGAAGACGGGTTTGTCACAAAGATGATTGAAACAAAGCCACGATCACAACCATAACATTAGGGTTTGCCCTAATGTTGTATATATACTAATCTATACATGTATATCCCTTGATTGAAGGGATTTCGTCTAATCTATACTAAGAACCGATCTTATCACAAAGACATCGGATCTAAGATCTATTCTATACTTATCTATATCATTACCTGATATACAAATATATCTTTCTATACATACATTACAATTTGATAACTGAACTGTAAATTGACGTTGATAAGCTTGATTCATTGGCGCTGTCAATGTTGTAGACGCTGACGCTGATGTATCAGCGTGTCGTGTGTTTGACTCATCAGCTCATAAGTATGACCTTATAATCTCCCCATATCTGATGATGTCAAAACTAAACTTCTTTTGTATATAAGCGTAATGCTTTTGGATCGTGCTCCCCCTGAGAGTAAGAATGAACTCTTGACTCTTGTAGTTTTAACAAATGCCCCCCTGAGAAGATGAATGACTTATCAAACATTTATGAATTGCAACAGACTATTCAAGAATAGATAATGAACTTGAGTTGAGCTAAGAACGTTGGCATCAGCTTAACTCGACCCCCCTCCCCTTAAAATGTGCTTTTATGTAGTTCTAGTAACAAGATTTTCAGCTTTACCAAGATTTTCTCCCCTCTTTTTGACATCAACAGCTAACGTCGAGCATAATAGAGTTTCAACGTGTAGTCTAGTAAGACTGTGATGTCTCCTGATAGCGTGGGCTTAAACTATCATTCACTGACATAAGATTGCGAGATCTCATCAGCGTGTGGTTTCATACGCTGAATCATAAATCTCTTTTATTAGAATAAAATTGGTAAGAGTGGATAGCTGCATGTAATCTATCACGGACAATGATATACCCATCGGCACAAATTTTTCATGCTCTCATCAGCGTATGGTGCATTACGTTGAATCATAAAACTGTGGAGAAGAATGTAAGGGCAAGAATGAATTGGTGAGTATGATAGCCTACGGTACATATACTAACCATCGGCACAGACTTTTGAAATTTTATCAGTGTGTGGTTTTACACAGTGAATCGTTAAGTTCTATATTAGAAGAAAAATGAGAGAATGGATTGTTTCAATCACGTTGAGGTGAAATCAGCGTAAATCATTAACAGTTTAACTCATCAACAAGAAGTGGTTTAAACTTCCGTATCATGGAGTAAGTTGCAATCTAGAATCAAAGATTCACCATTAAATTATAATGGTATCATGTCATACCTCAAACTAGGAGGTCAGGGAAATGAACAACACTTTGTCATTTAAGGACCTGACAACCATCTCTTACACTGATGGCTATGTAATCAGGGTAAGCCATTGGGTTTTTGCTCAATGTTTCACCAGAATATTAGACTTGATGCATATGACAAGCATGCTTCCAGGACAGGGTCATGTAAAGATGATTAAATTAAAATAAACACCCCAGCCTTTTTATCAATATTTTTTATTTGGACCATGCAATCTCACTTTGAGAGTTTAGACAATGCTAGAAAATCAACGTGAGAGGGCGACTCAATGTTCTCAGCAGATGGTCTCGTTGATGAGAGACTTAGAGAGATTTAGTCACATACAGCAACATGCTTCTAGGGACGATGATGTGTCAAAAGTTTCATACTAGGCTTAGAATTGCCACCGTCAGATTCCTTTACAAAACGGTACAAAAGAATAAACAATATAAGAATACAAACAAAATAATTAGTCAAACAAGAAAATAGTTTAAACTGTAAAAATGTGCAACTTTTTCAGAAAGGTGATTAAGACTTAAGCTCGTTATCTATTCGTCTGTCGTCTGCTGAAAATCTTGCTACTAGAACTACATAAAAACACATTCTAAGGGGAAGTCGAGTCAAGTTGATGGCAATGTTCTCAGCTCAATTCAAGCTCATTATCTATTCGTCCTTCGTCTGCTGCAATTCATAAATGTTTGATAAGTCGTTCATCTTCTTAGGGGGAGCATTTGTTAAAACTACAAGAGTCAAGAGTTCATTCTTACTCTCAGGGGGAGCACGATCCAAAAGAATTCCGCTTATATACAAAATAAGTTTAGTTTTGACATAATTAGATAGGGGGAGATTGTAAGGTCACCCCTTATGATCTGATGAGTCAAACACATGACACGCTGATAGATCAGCGTCAACGTCTACAAGATCGACAACGCCAATGTATCAAGCTTATCAGCTTCAGCTTACAGTTCAGTCACCAGATTGTAATCTTTGTATATTAGGAAGATATATTTGTATATTTGGTAATGATATTATAGAATAGATCTCAGATCTGGTATCTTTGTGATAAGATCGGTTCTTAGTATAGATTAGATGAAATCCCTTTAATCAAGGGATATACATGTATAGATTAGTATATATACAACATTAGGGAAAACCCTAATGTTGTGGTTGTGATCTTGGCTTTGTGTCAATCATCTTTGTTACAAACCCGTCTTCTTGGTGAAGACAAAACTCTTCTTGGTGAAAGAACATTTTGGAGAACTTCTATGTTATTTACTTTCTGTTTCTTCTTTCTACGATACCATTTTGTTGGGGAGTTCTAACTGCCGAAAAGTTTTGAGAGATTCCTGAGACTGAGAAAAAATCTTCCAGAGGAGTTTCTGAATTCAGGTCCATGATCACTACGTAATTGCCTTACTTTGTGAACATAGAGGACTTCCCACTGCTTAATGAGAGCAATGATTTAATCAGCGGCATGAATCTTCTTTTTTAAAAAGACCACCCACGTAAACCCTGAAAATTCATCCACAATGAAAAGATTATATTTCTTACCAACTCTTGACTTAATTAGAACTGGTCCAAAAGGTCCATATGAAGGAGATGAAGAGGTTTGATGATTGAAGAATAGGACTTTGGCTTGAACGAAGACTTGGTTTTCTTCCCTTTTTCACATGCTAAGCACAGTTTATCCTTGACGGATTGCATGTTAGGAATTCCTCTCACAAGTTTATTCCCTGCAATCCTTGAGATGTTTTTGAAGTTCAGATGCGATAGCCTTTTGTTCAACTACCAATTTAGATGAGACTGAGCACGAGAGAAGAAGCAATGACGAAGAGAGTTGTCAGCAGAAAACATATCCAGAACATAGATGTCGTTTTGTCGATTTGCAGTAAGAACAATGATGTTTATTTGATTAACAACTTTTCCTTCTCTCTTGTTAAAGAGAACTTCATAGTCAACATCACACAGTTGACTAATAGAAATGAGATTATGGTGAAGACCTTTCACATAAGATACATTCTTGAATACAATAGAATTGCACTTGATGGATCCATATCCCTTTGTATCTCCCTTTCCATTATCTCCATATGTAATGGATGGACCATCCTTCTTTATGAAATCTTCCAGGAGAGATTTTCATCATGTCATATGTCTTGAGCAGCCGTTGTCTAAATACCAAATATGCTATTTACCCTGAAACTAAGATGTATAGTAAGTCCAATATATATATATATATATATATATATATATATATATATATATATATATATATATACATATATATATGCATATACACACACACACAATATACACTGACCCATTTGCAAAGGATCACTAAGAAAAGATGTTATAACAATCATCAGGGAGACAGTTCAATGAGTTTCCCTTTTTGATCCACTTATCATTTCGAGTCATGATATTATCAGTGCAAACTGTGCTCTTTTCAAAAGTGTACTCGATGACTTTGTGAGAGGCGTCACCACATCGATAACAAACTTTAATTCCAGGATTCTTTCCATTAACATTAGATTTTGATTTCTTTTCAACTACTGAAGATTTTTCTTTATTTGAGATCAATAAATTGAAACATAAGAGATCGATCGTGTCATCTTTATTAATATTATCAATAGAGAAAAGATTAACTTGATTTTTTACCTGATATGTGACGCATCGTCCCATTCTGAATTGAGGTCTTTAGCAGTGTGAGGATAATCATAGTTAAGGATCCCAACATTGTCATGTGAAGTGTCAATGTAAGATTCAACAATCTGAGCCATGAGACACTTAACTTCATCGTCTAAAGAGTTTTCCTTTTCAAAAGGGGATAATAGAGTGGTCATCATCTCTTAAGCAGTTGAGCAGTTTTGGACTAAACGATAAACATAAAAAGGGAGTAAGTTTCCAGCAGCAATTATAGCCTTTACATCGAGATTCAACATCCTTTTCTCCTCCTTGTTATAACCGGGAACAAATTTCCCTTTCAGCTTACTGCCAGATGCAACATCATTGGATGATTGATGCATAGCAGCTATAGGACCTTTGTTGACGACGTCGAGCATATCAAAATCCATGAACTCTAGAACTTCCATGGCCTTTGATTTCCAATCAGAGAAGTTGTGTTTATCAAACAGAGGGGTCTTGTTACAGACAATTGACTTTGGAATGAAAGAAGTCGAGATGATTACTTGAGTGTATCACAAACCTACTATGATACCAATTGAAGGTTTGTATCGATCAGGCACACTTCAAGTATGAATGAAAAACGTAAAACTAATCTAAGAACAATAAGAAATAGAAAGTAAATAATACAGAAGTTCTCCAAATTGTTCTTTCACCAAGAAAGAGTTTTGTCTTCACCAAGAAGACATGTTTGTCACAAAGACCATTGACACAAAGCCACTATCACAACCACAATATTAGGGTTTTCCCTAATGTTGTATATATATATATATACTAATCTATACTTGTATATCCCTTGATTGAAGGGATTTCGTCTAATCTATACTAAGAATCGATCTTATCACAAAGATACTGGATCTGAGATCTATTCTATACTTATATATATCATTACATAATATACAAATATATATTCCTAATATACAAAGATTACAATCTGATAACTGAACTGTAAGTTGACGCTGATAAGCGGATGCGTTGGCGCTGTCAATGTTGTAGACGCTAACGTTGATCTATCAGTGTGTCGTGTGTTTGACTCATTAGATCATAAGGTATGACCTTACAGTCCCAACGTATATTGTTATTACCTCTTACTGCCTTATTGATGTTATAAGTATAATATATCAAAACATGAAAGATAACTGCAAGTTCTTGGTGTTTCTTTGTTTGTTAATGGCGGTGGGGTTGGTGGTGATTATATATGGTGATAGTGGTAGGGTCGTGGTGATTGGAGATAGTAATAGTGGGGATTGTGGTGATAAGAGATGGTAATGGTAGTGGGTTGGTGTTGTTGGTTGGTATTGGAGATGGTAATTCAGCTGAAAGCAAGTTTTCTGACGATTCTCCTGACGATACCTTTGACGTTTAGTTTTGACATCACCTGATACCGTTGGTGGTTGTCGGGGACACCAAACTAAAACACCTAAATACTACGACATACAAAAACGAATTGCAGTAGCGGTAATAGGGATCGAATCCACATTGATTTGTTCGAATCAAATCTATGCATTTTGTTTCTACAAAATAGAAAATATAATGATATAAGGGGTTTTTCAAAATGTTAATTGTGACAAAAACTAACTTACAAAAATAACTAAAATGCAAAATATAAAATCTATAAAACAAAGCGGTCTAATATCTGGACGAATCGCAAGTTCAACTAGTTGACTAATCATCATAATTTTGTGGTGCAATAGGTTTAATGAATCCTAATTTGGTTATAACAATCTAAGAAGCTTGAGATTACTTAGACTTTTCTTAGTTAATACAATGGTTAAAGAAGCTCATAACACATTTTCTTAGTTAAAGTCACAATTTCCATAAAGAATGTAATTAATGAAAATTAACAAACATTAAAATTTAAAAGCGACCAAATTCAATAGGAGTCAAAAAGCTTTTACTACCATGTTGAAGAAAATATGTTCATGATTGTATGAAGTGAAAACAAACACAAGAACCATTTGTTGCTTGTTAATTTGAAGATCTATTACGTAATCAAGAAATTAACCAACTAATTAAACATTCACATATCTAAACTATGATTAAAGACATGAAAATAAATAGATGTTTTATTATAAAATACTTTCATAAAATATTATCAAGACTCACATAAAATTACTCCTGCTCAATTAATTATTCTATAATTCACCAACATTGGAAATTAAAACTAACTACTCATAATAATAATAACTATAAAATGATAAAAGATTATACCAATACCAATTATCAAATAGAGATAACAAAAACTTTTTGAAATCACCGGTTCTTGTTGCTCCAAAAACTTTATCCACAATCAATCAATGTATTAATACAAAAACTAAGCTAATCTAATCTAAAGAAAATGAATTACAAAAATGATAAAATCATGAAACAATGATAATATTAATTTAAGTTCCAAATAATATTAATTTAAGTTCCAAAAACAAAGAAAAATGAGGGAGACACCAAAGAGGCGCCGCACCTCCGTTCATTTCTACCTGTTTGCTTATGAAAAATTACAGATGCCAGCCCCCACCCTTATTTTGTGCCCTCTTTGCTGCGTTTTTTCTACACTCCACAAGACAAAAGACCTCAATTAAATTAAAATTGGGCCGCTAGACAAATCAGAAATGGGCTGAAATATTTGCTCTATTGGGCTACCATAATTCACAAAGTGGGCTGCCAAAATCAGCCTTGTGCGCTGTTGTTTGCGAGACCAAAAACCATATCAGATCTTTGCCCGAATCCACTGATTCTTTGTGAGATCGAAGATCAACAAGTCGTAAAGACGCCCATAAATTCTCAGCTCCATCGGACAACGTTTGCCCCTTCACCTGATCACTTGAAAAGTCGCACAACGCTATCAAAATCCGAAATTAATTTATATCGCTTTATTTTTCTTCTCGCTCACGGATTTTGCTACGGGATTTCAATCGTGGTTGCAAGACATTTTATGTGACTTTAGCAAAACTCCAAAATACTAGGGGTGAGCATGAGCCGAGTTGGGTCAATTTTGGGGTAAAATCGAACCCAACCCATGTATTTCGGTTTCTGGGTTTTAGAACCCGTTAGGTTTGGTTTTTGGTTGGTTTCGGTTTCATCAGTTTTAGGTTTAAACTCATGGGGTTTGGGTTGTAACCAATTTTTTAGCAAATTTTTATAACTTAAAAAATGAAACAATTTAACAACCTAGATTAAAGAAACTAAAAAAAAAACAATTTCAATACCAACACAACATCAAATGTATGTTGCTAAAGGTTTACAACAACCAAGTTTAACAAGTTATTAGAAACAAATAGAAGTAGCAAACAACTAGGTAATAATCTGGGTTTCACTAAAACGCCACATACCATATATTTGGTGTAATTTAGTACTGAAATCTACCTCATTTTGCATTGGACGTATATTGTCTTTCACATAGAAAGTTAAATTATATCATATGTTTGATCCCTAACTTTTTATGTAAACTTGAATAGTCCTATATGTTTTTGTTGCACTTTTGATCCCTAACAGAAATAAATAGACTATTTTACCCTTAATAATTTTTTTAATCAATTTATTATATTTAATTAATGAGCTCATATTGTTTATTATTTAATTAAGAGAAATCATTATCTACTTCCCAAATACACTAGGACACCATGTATTTCGGTTTCTGGGTTTTAGAACCCGTCAGGTTTGGTTTTTGGTTGGTTTCGGTTTCATCAGTTTTAGGTTTAAACTCGTGGGGTTTGGGTTGTAACCAATTTTTTAGCAAATTTTTATAACTTAAAAAATGAAACAATTTAACAACCTAGATTAAAGAAACTAAAAAAAACAATTTCAATACCAACACAACATCAAATGTATGTTGCTACAGGTTTACAACAACCAAGTTTAAAAACAACCAAGTTTAACAAGTTATTAGAAACAAATAGAAGTAGCAAACAACTAGGTAATAATCTGGGTTTCACTAAAACGTCACATACCATATATTTGGTGTAATTTAGTACTGAAATCTACCTCATTTTGCATTGGACGTATATTGTCTTTCACATAGAAAGTTAAATTATATCATATGTTTGATCCCTAACTTTTTATGTAGACTTGAATAATCCTATATGTTTTTGTTGCACTTTTGATCCCTAACAGAAATAAATAGACTATTTTACCCTTAATAATTTTTTTAATCAATTTATTATATTTAATTAATGAGCTCATATTGTTTATTATTTAATTTAGAGAAATCATTATCTACTTTCCAAATACACTAGGACACCATCTACAAGAATATTATCATCACGATCACCGACCACCAGAATACCCCCCATTTTGCAACTAGGTAATAATCTGGGTTTCACTAAAACGCCACATACCATATATTTGGTGTAATTTAGTACTGAAATCTACCTCATTTTGCATTGGACGTATATTGTCTTTCATATAGAAAGTTAAATTATATCATATGTTTGATCCCTAACTTTTTATGTAGACTTGAATAGTCCTATATGTTTTTGTTGCACTTTTGATTCCTAACAGAAATAAATAGACTATTTTACCCTTAATAATTTTTTTTAATCAATTTATTATATTTAATTAATGAGATCATATTGTTTATTATTTAATTTAGAGAAATCATTATCTACTTTCCAAATACACTAGGACACCATCTACAAGAATATTATCATCACCATCACCGACCACCAGAATACCCCCCCCCCCCCCCCCCCCAAAAAAAATGTAATGAATTCGACAGTCATTTGATAAACAATTAGTATTTTGTAACACAATGCGTTGCGATGAAAAATTCCTTTGCAAAGTAGACCACAAAAATATAAAAATAAAGTTTCTATTTTAATAATTACGTATGGAGAAAGCGGATAAAAATAAAAATTAAAAGTATATCATATTTGGTACAATACTACAAATAACAATTACAAAAAAATTATAATTAATAAAAATTAATATTAATGAAAATGAAAGCTATAAAAACAAATTATGTAAGGGATGAAAAATGTAACTTATAAAATATCAATAATATAACTTTAACATAATTAGGGATGAAAACTATTAATTCAAAACTAGTTGAGAGGAAAGAACGTAAACATAAAAGTTTGCTATAAGAATAATCAAAATTGCTATTTCCAAATAAAACATTGTTTGCCTTTTGTATCAAACCCTTAAATCCTTTCTAATAAATGAATTTTTTTTTACCACATGTCAATCTCTAATGAGTATTAACACTTGTCATTTTAAGATATTTTTTTAAATAAATAATATATACATGTCAATTTATGATTTTTTTTTTCAAATTTTAAAATTAAAAAGCCACATAATCTAATACTTATATATGTAAAGTATCAAATGTAATAAATATTATAATAAACTGCAATTAATATGTTTCTACATTTTTTATTTCAAAATTTTATTTTAAAAAATACTTATTATTACATTTTAATATTTTATTTTCTTTAATAAACTCGTGTAATATACAGGTTTTACACATAGTAACTATAATATGATAGGAATTTAATAATTTTGGTTCTGAAAAAAATAAAACCAAATGATGAGTAAGATACATGTACATACTCAAAGTTGCAAATTAATATATATAATATGGACAGATCCCAAAACAAACCTAATAAAAACATCATGGAAAAATAAATCCGATAAAAAAATCAAAAAACAATCGTAGGTTATCTTTTTCCCATGTGAGTTAAGTTGGTAGTTATCTTTTCCCTCGTATCTACTTCTCTTTTCTTAGAGGGTATTTGGGATTTCAACTCAAAATATCTTTGAGGGTATTTGAGATTTCAAACTCAAAATAATTTATTGACTTATTGCTCTTTTGAAAAATCAACAAGTAAAAAAAAGTGTTTGACAAAAAGAAAAAAGATTCTTAAAACAACTTCTCCTTAACCTTTTTAAAAAAGAGATTTTAAAATGTTAGAATTTGTAACTTTTTAACTTCCTTGTAAAATTTTAAGTTGTAAAAGTCATTATTACCTTAAAATACCCTTAAACTAAGACATGCTTTTAAATTTTTTTTATTTACTTATTGATTTTTTCCAACCACAAAGACTAATCCAAACATTTTTTAAAAACTCTTTTTCTTACCACCATAATTCAATAAGTCATTTTGTCTAAAAGTTGAAAGATCAAAATAACATTCCAAACACCTCTTATTCTTCAGAGACAATTTTTGTTTTTCCTATTATTTCATTTCTTTGTTCTTTTCCTTATTCTCCTTTATTATATCTTCTTAAAAACCCTAACATCTTTTTCTACTATGATCATGGCCTTTCATCTTGGTAATCACCCAACTTTTGAACAATTGAAAATCTTTAGTGTCGCTATGGTTTTTGTGTTGATGACGAGGTTGTTATTTCTCCTGAGGAATATGTGTTTAGGTCACCTCTTGAAATGTTGAAGTTTTTCTTAAAACTTTTGATGATGGATTCCAAATCCTAGTTTCTCTCTTTTTCGATGATATGCTTTTTCACTATTCGTTTCACATTAGTCGGTTGGTACTAGACACGATACATAAGATGATTACATTCGAAATGGTGTGTCTGTTTTTAGGTCATACCCATCATATGTACGTTTTTTTTCCATTTCTTTTGTGCATGTGCTACTAATAAGGGTTGTTATTGTAACATCCGGATTCCCAGGTATCATATTTTAAGTATTTACTTCGAGTTTTAGGGAGAGACTCGGCGAGTAAGCGCTCAGACTCGCCGAGTAGGATCGCGAATTCTTGTCTGGATTAATGAGGGACTCGACGAGTCGATGCGTGGACTCGGCGAGTCCGCGCTGTAAAGTGAAACCCTAGATCTCAGGGCCTGAGCCCTATTTAAAGGCCTTTATGGCCTCCATTTGCGGCTACCAGTCCAGAGAGAGATACCCTAGCGATTGTGAGCAAGTTGTGAGAGAGTTTGAGCCTTTTTGATCATTTTTGGTGTGATTTTGCAAAGGAGAAAGTGTTTCCAGCAATGGGAGGTCAAGAGGATTGCATTTTAGTGGGTTTTCGGCTTGGATCTTCAAGTTTGAGGTAGCTATTTGATCCTATCCTTCTGTTTTGCTTAAGGGCATTGAATTTAGGGTTTCTATACCCTTTTATGGCTTGTTTAGTTGTGCATAGTGTCTTATTGAGTGCTAAGCTCTAGATCTGGACCTTTTGAGGTCCAGAGAGCCTGAACCATGCTGCTTTTTGTGGTTCTATGGAGGAAATGGACATAGGTTGCCATGTTAGAAGGGATTTCATCAAAATAAGCCTAGAGTGCCTTGCATGTGTATCAAGATTCGACCTTTACGTGTTTATTGGTCATGGGGAAGTCAGATCTATAGATTAGAGAAGCAGATCTGACCTCAGGAGGTCAGATGAGTGTTTTCATGGGAGGAACTCGCCGAGCCCATAAGGGACTCGACGAGTCGAGTCGGGTTGCCCCACGATTCGCGACCTGTGATAACCCGTTGAGTGTAGGGTTGACTCAGTGAGTCGAGTGAGGACCAGGGGCGAAGAGGACACGCATGTACTCGTCGAGTCACACGAGTGCACTCGACGAGTCCGTTCAATGTTGACCGTTGACTTTTGTTGACTTTTAGGGTTTAGTCAGTGTTTGGACTTATGAGCCATTAGAGGGGTAGAATGGTCTTTTACCCTTCTTAGAGAACTTATAGAGAGGGGTTAGCCTAGCCCTTAGAAGTTGTATTAATTAGAGTAATTATTTATGTGATTAGGCGGAGGATAGTGCAATATTTCAGAGTTCGAGGTTTACCGAGTTACCCGAGGTGAGTCTTCTCACTATACTTTACCTTGAGTGGCAAGTAGAGTTATGTGACAGAGTATCTTGTATGCTATGTATGTGATGTGTTGCACTGCATTATTTCTATGTGATTTATGCTGTGTGTATTCCAGAGTTTACAGAGTTAGGACCGGAAGGTCCACAGAGTTAGGACCAGAGGGTCCACAGAGTTAGGGCCAGTGGGCCCACAGAGTTATAGCCTCGAGTGGCTAATATGTGTTATATGTGGTATTTTGGGGAACTCGCTAAGCATTTATGCTTACAGTGTTGTGTTATGTGTTTTAGGTACCAGTGACGATCGCGGGAAGGCGCCGGCATGATCAGTACACACACGAGGAGTTTTTATACATTACGATCTTGGGATGTGTTTCTATGGATTGATATGTGATACAATGAGATTTTTATAATATCTATGAATGAAAGTATGCTTTTAAAAATGTGAAAAATTGTTTGAAAAATTACGGTGTTACAAGTTGGTATTAGAGTCTTGGTTTGAGGGATTCGGATGCACCTTCGAGCGCATTTGAACTCAAACTGAGGATTTGAGGAATTTTTCGAAATAAAACAAAATTTTTCTAAAAGAGTAAAAGGATTTTGAAAAGAGCAGAGCAGAGCAGTGTGTACGATCAGCCAGCGCCCGAGCGGTGATTTCCCAAAATACCCTTACATTATGTGTTATGGGATATTATGTGGTATGTTATGCATGCTAGAGTAGGCTAGGTATTCATGGATAGGACTAGAGTGGGCCTGATTTGTGATACCTTAGCCTAGGAGTTATTGCTACTATGAGATACTTCGAGAGTAAGTAGGTAGCAGCGAGGAGTCTATGAGTGGTCTACCGGAGAGTAGCCTGAGTTTAGTGAGATATAGAGTACTTGTGATCTGGGATCCTAGGAGGAGGACTTGGGGTGAATACCGATCCCCTGTGTTCCTTAGCGAGATTTCATCAGCACCTGATCTTCTGCCCGAGATACAACTCACAAATACATGAGCCAAGAATCTCCAGTAGGGTGGAAAAAGCTTTTTCACAGTGGGAGGATAGATGCCTTCATACCCCATCTTCTTGAGAATCTTTTGCACATCTTCAATCCCGATTTCAGTAGGAAAATCAGGTTGATCATTAATCAGCAATGTTTCTCTGATGTACTGCTCAGTGATCATAATCTTGCATCCTTTCACAACAGCTTCAACGGTAACTGCTCAATTGTCTCTTGTCATCTTAGCAGTCTGCCAGAACTCCCTGACAATTGTCTCTTGTCATCTTAGCAGTCTGCCAGAACTCCAGGCCGGATCTCTCGATCACGCAAAGGAAGCAACATATGACTAACAGACAGATAGAGAGAAAACAATTTTCTACATACCTAATTTATCGGAATTCACCAGTCACCCCATCAATACCGGAATTAAGGACAGAATCCGCACATCGAGGAAAAGTTAATCCACGGTTCCAGATACAAGTTCTTTTAATATGACCAGTAGATTCCCATATATATCTCCCTGCTCAACCTATCCAAGCGTCGTATTGTCAGGCTAAACGGATTTAACTAGGTCAAGATTTGTCAAGTCTATGAATTCCTTAAGTTCAACTCTACCTAGTCAAGTCCATTTAGAATCTTTCGTGCCTACCAGCGCATCAAACACAGAGCATAGACAATTTAATTTTGGGTACGTTACGCAGACTCATATTGCCTGTTATCACTTGATAATATCACTTCCCAGTACCACATCTACAAGCAAAACTGTTAGCGACAATAATTTTGATTTTTCTGAATTTTTTAATGTTTTTGGATTTTTGAATGTTTTCTGAAAAAAAAAAAAACAGAAACAAAAGGTTTTTGGATTTTTTTTATTTTTCAAATTTTTTGTTTGGTTTTTGTTTATTTCTCCCCCTAAATTTGTGCATGGGTGAGAATGAAATCACTAAAATGCGCAAATTTAAACTAACCTAACCAATAACAAAAATTTAATCCTCAAAACGAATCATTTTCAAAAATCCCACAAGCACATCGAATCGAGTTTTGTTAAAAGGCTTGGTGAACAGATCCGCCACATTATTAGCAGTGGGAACCTGTTCCAGCCGGATGAGCGAGCGCTCATAACAATCTCTGATAAAATGAATTTTGATATCAATGTGCTTAGTTTTGGAATGTTGGACATGATTTTTAGTAATTTGAATCGCGGCCTCATTATCACAGTGAATGGGGGTTTCTAGATAATTCAAACTGTAGTCTAACAGCTGATGTTGGATCCAGATAACTTGAGAGCAACAAGCAGATGCAACAACATATTCCGCTTCTGCTGTTGAGGTGGAGACGGTATGCTGTTTCTTGCACTGCCACGACACCAGCCTATCTCCAAGGAATTGGCACCCTCCTGATGTAGATTTCCTGTCAAGCTCACAGCCTCCATAATTACTGTCAGCAAAAGCATATAAATCAAATTCAGAATTCTTCGGATACCAAAGACCCAATTTTGGGCTGCCTTTGATATACCAAAAAATTCCTTTGACAGCAATAAGATGTGAAAATTTAGGATTAGCCTGATAGCGAGCGCATTGACAAACTGCAAACATGATGTCGGGACGACTTGTAGTAAGATACATCAACGATCCGATCATCGATCTGTAGTGTGTCTGATCTACGGATTCGCCATCAATATCTGGATTCAGCAGGGGTCTTTCAGCCATTGGTGTCGATGCAGGTTTTGCGTCTTGAAACCCGAACTTCTCAAGAATATCGTCCACATACTTAGCTTGATGGAGCAGGATTCCAGTTGAATTTTGTTTGACCTGAAGCCCCAGAAACATGGTCATTTCTCCCAATGAACTCATCTCAAATCTCTTTTTCATCACGCCTTCAAACTCTTTGCATAGCTGTGGACTGGTAGACCCGAAAATAATGTCGTCAACGTAGATCTGGACTAGAATCTGATCATTACCAACATGCTTGATGAATAAAGTTAGATCAATAGTGCCGCGAGAGTATCCATGCTCGAGCAAGTGCTTTGTTAGAGTCGCATACCATGCTCGAGGAGCTTGATGTAACCCATACAACGCCTTGTCCAACTTGTAGACATGATTAGGAAATTTTGAGTTAACGAACCCAGGGGGCTGATCAACATAGATTTCTTCCTTCACCTTGCCATACAAGAAGGCAGTCTTGATATCCATTTGGTAAACCGTGAATTTCATGTAGGAAGCATATGCAAGGAAAATACGAATAGCCTCCAAGCGAGCCACGGGAGCATAAACCTCAGTATAATCAAGACCCTCGACTTGTCAAGAGACCTTTTGCCCTTTGGTAACTCAACCAATTTCCAAACCCCGAGCTTTTCAAACTGATTTAGCTCTTCATGCATCGCATCTACCCAGCTGGGCTCATTCAAAGCCATTTCAACTTTCTTGGGCTCTATTTGAGATATAAAGCAAGAGTAGAGACATGCATTGACATCTCCACTCTGACTTCTGGTTTTAATTCCATCACCCAGCTGACCAATGACGTTTTCGATCGGATGATCGCGTTGAATTCTTGAGGGTATGTCTTGGCTGATATCATTGAGTGAAACAGGAAGAGTGTGAATGTTGAAACCTCCATCATTTACTGATTGATCCATATTAGATGAATCTGATACAAAATCATTAGCAATTTCTTCAGGAAAGAGTAGTTCCATAAAAGTTGGAGTGACAGCGGAAGCATCTCTAGACATGAACTCTCTTTCAATAGGGGTAAGAGGTGTAGCGTCAGCATCAGGAGTTTCCTTTTGAACTTTAGACTCTGGACTATCAAGTCAAACAGATGACTCCCCCTCAGGTGGAGCAGAGGACTCCCCCTCAGATGGAGCAGATGACTCACCCTCAACCGTTGGAGGTCTGTAAACAACTTCTTCGTCTTCGTCTTCAGAAACAATCTTCGAACCAGAAGAGGATCCATTTGAACCATCTGAAGACACATTTAAGGATTTGAAAAGCGATGTGTAATCAAATAACCAGTCAGGACCCACTCGAGTGTCTGTTTCATTCTCCTCCAACCAGCGCACGTCATAGGATTCGACAATCTGTTTAGTCTTCTTGTTGTAAACCCTATATGCGGTGCGCGCAACATACCCTACAAAATAACAATCATCGGCTTTGGCATTGAATTTAGGGTTGGATTCCAAGTGAAGAAGGGTGCAAGGGCAGCCAAATACACGGAAATGGCTGACTGAAGGCTTGTGTCCATAGAGAATCTCGTACGGTGTCTTCATCTGAGCTTTGTTGATTAGAACACGATTCTGCACGTAGCAAGCAGTGTTAATCGCCTCGGCCCAAAAGAAAACAGGTAATTTAGAATCACAAAGCATTGTCATTGCAACGTCTTTTAAAGTTCTATTTCTCCTTTCAGCAACACCGTTTTGTTGAGGCGTGTGAGCAGAGCTGTATTGACCCACGATCCCCTTTTCTGTGCAAAAATGGTCAAGAACCGCATTCTTGAACTCAGTTCCATTGTCAGTACGAAGCGCCTTTACCTGGTTGTTGGTTTGATTTTCAATCATCACAATGAACTTCTTTATCAGATCAGCAACCCCAAATTTGTTGGATAAGAAGAAGACCCACGTAAAACGAGAGAAATCATCGATCACAACTAGACAGTACGAACTTCTGTTAATGCTCAGGACGTTGACCGGACCAAATAAGTCCATATGCAATAATTGGAGCACCTGACTGATTGAGTTGACTTGCTTTGGCAGGTGTGGTTTTCTATGATGTTTTCCTTGGGCACAGGACACACACTTCTCAAATGTAATAAAGTATATGACAGGTAAGCCTCGGACCATCTCATCCTTATCAAGGCGATTTAGGTTTTTCGCGTTAGCATGACCGAGTCGTTGGTGCCACAGCATTGCGTTTTGTTCGGAGACTTTTGAAAATAGGCAAGTGACTTGTTCAGGTATGTTACTGTTCATGTCAATAATGTAAGCATTCCCATCCTGCTTAGATTTGACGAGAATCCACTCTTCCAGGATGACAATGCCTGGCTTGAGAATCATGCATTCTTTATCGGTAAAATGGGTAGAATAGCCTTTGTCGCAAATTTGGGAAACACTCAACAAGCTATGCTTTAACTCGGGAGCAAAGTTGACATTTTCAAAGCTTAGCACTCCATTTGTAACGGTTCCTCTCTGAGTGATCTTGCCACCATCTCCGCCCACGAAGGAAACATACCCCCCATTAAAAGATTGAATGTCGCTCAATTGGGAGATGTCTCCTGTCATATGCCGGGAGCAGCCGCTGTCGGCGTACCAAGGTCTGACGACATTCCTCCGCAACTGTCCCTGCAAAATGAGCGGGGTTATTTAGATTTAGGAACCCAGGTCATCACTGTCCTGGGTTTCCTTTTTGCTTTCTCTGATTTATCTTTTAAAGTTTTCAATTTAGGATCCTCATATCTAATCATTTCAGAGGATGCTGATGATTGATTGGAAGTTGATTTGGGCATCCATTGGTAGTTTGGTTTTCTAACAGTCACTGGTGAAATGCGTTTCTTATCAGTTTGCACTGAGTATCTGGATGTTTTATCAGAAGAGATAGAAGATCCAGAAGTACTCTTTGACGAAACCGATCTTGGCGGAGCCTTGTTCGGTTTTGGCAAACTGTTTGGGACTTTGTTCTTAAAAACCTTTTTATCCTTTTGAAAAACAACCCTTTTTCTGCTTCGATCATCTTTCCAATCATCATTTCGAGAACGAGTTCTTGAGGACTTTCTAATTAAAGACCTTCCTCTAGATTCGTTCTCTCCTCTTGGTGACATATAGTTCACAAAGATCCTATTTTGACAATTCCTAGCTATATGACCACCAACACCACAATTAAAACAAATCTGTTTATTATTTGAACTTGTACTGCATTTCTCAGATTTATTTTCTTGACAGACACTCTTACTCTTCTCAGAAGAACATGCATGAGAAATAGGTTGTGAAATAAGTGAGGGTGCCTCAGATGGTGTGACTTATGGAATTGATGGGTTTTCATGAGAATCACAAGCATCAGAATTACCAAACAGTTCATCAAACATATCAAAGAAATTAAATTCAACAGTAGCAGATGTGGAAGCATCACACGAAACATTCTCAGTTTTAATATCAGAAACAAAAACTTTTTCATTTGAAACAAAAATATCAGAATCAGAAACAGAAACAGAAACAGATTCTCCAACTTCACGCTTTGCCTGATCTAAGGATTGATCTGCAGGGGAAGTAGAAACGTTAGTACTTTCAACATTAATAAATCCTCCTGAAACGAAATCAGATGGCTTGCCGTAAACCATGAATGGTTCGTTGGCAATCTCATCTTTGGATAGGGGTTGATACTGATATGTATGATTATAAGGAGGAGGTACACTATCCTATCCTAAACCCTTTTGTTGGTTTCGTTTGAACTGCATGCAGTGATCAATCATGTTGGCAACTACCTCGCTTGATCCATCAAATTTTCTAAAATCAAAATTTACAGTTTCAAATTGTCTCTTTAATGTATCAAGCTCAGTAATTAACTCATCATTTTGTCTCTTAACATAATCATAAAGTTCACATTTTTCACTGTATTCTGTCTGAATTCTTTTAAATCTTTTATTTTTGTTTCTAATTGGGCCTTAAGTGGTTTTTGTCCTTTTCCTGAGTTGATAGCCCTCATATCTAAGGTCCTCTACTTCTCTACGTAATAATTGAATTTCATCATGAAGAAGTTTACAATATTCATTACATGCCTGAGAACAAGAAGGTAGATTTACCTCACTCTTCCTGGGCTCGGAAGTAGAAGACACCATCAGAGCAAACTGCAGCTCCATCATTTCTGCTTCAGGATCAGCTGCATCATTCTTCAGGGGAGCATCATCAATTTGAGCTAGGTGAGCGTTTTCTGGCCCTGAAATATTCAAAGCCTGAATCTGGTCCTCCCAGTCAAAGGATTGAGCGACCATAGCAGTCTCACCATTAACCGCAGCACCTGCACGATTGTTTCCCACTGCAACCATTGTCTTGTTGTTGTTCGTCCGACGATCTGGTTTTGGACACTCACGAGCAAAGTGACCCGGCTCGTGGCAGTTGAAACATCGCAACATGCCCTTGTTGAATCCCACCTTCTTGTCAACATTCATCCCCCAGTTGTTCTTCCCTGTCTTTTTAGCAAACTGCTTGGCCCTGAAAACAGCCATAGCAATCTGCCATGTAATGTCCATCTCTTCCACGTCTTCTGGATGAATCTGATCCAGGTCAGCAAATGACAGCTGAGGTGGAAGCTCTCCAGCTACAAAAGCATTGGAGCAGTTAACAAGCCCAGTGGCTAGAGCCAGATTTTCATCAGTGTCTTTCGTGTTTGAGGAAGAGGCTACAACTAGCACATTTGGAGGGGGAACAGCTTGTGGAGTGACAAATGGCTGGCTTTGAGAATGAGGAATGGATGATGCAGCAGCGAAGGTCTGAATCTGATGTTATTGAGCAACAAATACTTGACCTGAGGAAGAGATGATTGATGAGAGAGCATTGTTGGATGAGATTCCAAAATTTGCAGTTGAGTACGAGTTCACATGGTTAATCTCTCTCTGTTTGTCATCAATATCACAAGCTTTGATGATCGCCATGATTTCAGCAAGAGTGAGGCGATTTAGATCCTTGGTCTTCTTAATCACAGCAACATTCATGTCCCATGACCTAGGAAGAGCATTCATAAGCTTCTTGTTAATCTCTGACTTGGTCAAGAAAATCCCAGATATATTCATGTCAGTGGTGAGAGTTGTGAACCGCTGCAGCTGCGCCTCAAGAGTCTCTCCGGGAATGTAGTTGAACATATTGAACTTTTGTCGCAACATGTCCTGGCGACTCTCCTTCATATCTTCATTGCCTTCATATACCTCAATTAGGGCTTCCCACAAATATTTAGCTGAAGTATACTCTCGGAAACCTTGAGCAATATCAGGAGATAATGCCATGGTTAGAGTGGCTAAAGCCCTTTCCTGTTCTTCCACCTTTTCAAACTCTTCATCTGTGTAGTTTTCAACAGCTTTGTCAATCACTTGTCCTCCAACCGTCATAGTGATTCTAACAGGGCCTCTAAGAATGCTTCTCCAGACTTTAAAGTCTTTCATTTTAATGTATTTTTCAATCCTGTATTTCCACTCAGGAAAACCATCTGCAGACATCAGTCTTGGAATACGCGTAGTTGTGCCCATGACAGTATCAAGTTCGTGAAAGTGGGGTTGACTTTGAGATTCCATCATAAATTAAAGAAAAATAATGTCAGAAAAGAGTTTACGGTTGATGTGACTACGACCATAAACTGCGTTTACGGTTGATGAGTTTACGACCGTAAACTGCGTTTACGGTTGATGCGTTTACGGTTGATGCGTTTACGACCGTAAATTGCGTTTACGGTTGATGCGTTTACGGTTTGGATGTTTACGGTTTAAGTGTTTACGGTTTTTGAAGCTTAGTTTACGGTTAATGAAGATTCATTGTTTACTGTCCAAGAACACAGTTTACGGTTGATTAATGTTCTTGAGTTTACAGCCGTAAACTGAGTTTACGGTCGGCAGTAAGCTCCCAGAGGTTCTTCGAAAAAGCGATTTTGGAGTAGATTCAATCCCTTTAACCACGAAAACACCAAAACCAATCTCGAACAGTAAAGAATGTCAGTCTAAACAGCCGAAAACTCGATTGAATGAAGCTTTGACACCGGTTTTGCTCTGATACCAATTGTTAGGTCCTGAAACGGATCTTTACCAATGATCAAGCAACAAACAATCAATAGCAATCACAATAGAAGTAGAAGAAGAAAAGAAATCAAGCTTGCACACGTTTATTGCATAAAACGTCTGGTACAACTCGACAGAATGGACCGTGAACTCTATGGCATCACAACTAGACAAAGACCTACAACTCCTCTATTTATACTAGACTTGGGCCACAAACTGGGTTTACGGCCGTAAACAGGTTTACGGCCATAAACTCACTCTTGGCCGTAAACTACTAAACAACTCCCAAAACACACTAAAGACTCATAATGAACTATTACAATGAAATCCCAGACCAAACCATTAACTGGACCCTTCAGAGAGCAGGATATCGAGAAGACTGCATTCAGAACACGATATGGACACTACGAGTTTTTGGTTATGTCGTTTGGACTAACCAATGCTCCAGCAGCATTCATGGATTTAATGAACAGAGTTTATAAACCGTTCCTTGATAAATCTGTGATAGTGTTCATAGATGACATTCTGATTTCCTCGAAAAGCCAAGAGGAGCATGGAAGACACTTGCAAGAAGTGTTGGAAGTCTTGAAAAAGGAGAAGTTGTATGCCAAGTTCTCCAAATGTGATTTTTGGATTCGAGAAGTCCAATTCTTGGGTCACGTGGTCAACCAAGAAGGGATAATGGTTGATCCAGCAAAGATTGAAGTTGTGATGAAGTGGGAACAACCGAAAAGTCCCACGGAGATCCGAAGATTTTTGGGATTAGCCGGATATTACCGAAGGTTTATCCAAGGCTTTTCTTCGAGCGCTACTCCATTTACAACTTTGACCCACAAAGGAGCTACTTATACTTGGAGTGATAAGCACAAAGAAGCATTCGAATTGCTAAAGAAGAAACTATGTGAAGCACCGATTCTTTCTCTACCTGATGGAGTTGAGGACTTCACTGTCTATAGCGATGCGTCTGGGGTTGGGTTGGGTTGGGTTGTGTTTTGACCCAAAGAGAAAAGGTGATAGCATATGCGTCTCGACAGCTGAAAGAGCATGAAAAGAACTACCCCACTCATGATTTGGAGTTGGCAGCGGTAGTATTTGCTCTAAAGATATGGAGGCATTACCTCTATGGAACGAAGTGCAAACTTTTCACTGATCATAAGAGTCTCCAATATCTCTTTAATCAGAAAGAATTGAATATGAGGCAAAGACGCTGGCTAGAGTTACTTAAGGACTACGACTGTGAGATACTTTACCACCCCGGTAAAGCCAATGTTGTTGCTGATGCTCTCAGTCGGAAAGTCAATCTTGAAAGAAAAAGGCCAAGAGCATTGAGAATAGAAGTTGTCTCGACAATTGTCGAGAGTATAAATAAAGATCAAGAACAAGCTTCTGAGAAGAATGACCGAAAGGAAGAACGTTTGGGCAAAATGTTAGTGTTCGGTATAAACAGTCACGGATTGAAGGTATTCCAAGATCGAATTTGGGTGCCTAAGTCAGGAGGAATAAGAGATCTTCTAATGGAAGAAGCTCACAAAACCATGTACTCAATTCATCCTGGAAGCACTAAAATGTATAGGGACCTAAAACCCTACTACTGGTGGCCGACGATGAAGCTTGATATTGCAAAGTATGTGGCCGAGTGTGTGACATGTGCAAGAGTTAAGGCACAACATCAGAAACCATATGGGAGGTTAGAACCTTTGCTTGTACCTATGGGTAAATGGGAAGACATTGCTATGGATTTTGTCAATAAACTGCCCAGAACAAAGAACGGTCACGACATGATTTGGGTGGTACTTGATCGCTTCACTAAGAGTGCGCACTTCATAGAAGACAATGAGAAATGTTCTATGGATAAGCTTGCGAATTCTTACGTGAAGGAAATTGTGAGGCTTCACGGTGTTCCATTAGCGATTGTATCAGATCGTGACAGTCGTTTCACCTCAAGATTTTGGAGAAGTCTACAAGAGGAAATAGGTACCAAGTTGTGTTTGACTACAGCTTACCATCCACAGACTGATGGTCAGAGCGAACGAACGATACAAACACTTGAAGATATGTTGAGAGCATGTACCCTGGAATTCCAAGGTAACTGGGATGAACATTTACCTTTGGTAGAATTCTCCTACAATAATAGTTTCCACTCAAGAATTAAGATGGCACCTTATGAAGCTTTGTAAGTGTCGTACGCCGTCTTGTTGGCTTGAGGCTGGGGAAAAACAGTTTACGGGACCCGAGATAGTCCATCAGACTGCTGAAAAGCTGAAAATAATTAGGGAGAGAATGTTAGCGGCTCAGGATCGTCAAAAGAGCTATGCTGACAAAAAAGCGAAGACCGATGACATTTGAAGTTGGGGATTCAGTTTTGCTTAAAGTCTCACCATGAAAGGGACTTATAAGATTTGGTAAAAGGGGAAAGTTAAGTCTAAGATTTATTGGACCGTTTAAAGTTCTTCAGTGGATTGGGAACCAAGCTTACAAGCTCGAATTACCCGAAGAACTGAATTGTATTCATAACACTTTCCATGTGTGTTATTTGAGGAAGTTCACGGGAGAAGTTCCCGACATAATTCAAATTTCTGAGTTAAGGATTGATAAAAACAAAAGGTTAATTGAAGAACCAGAGGAACTCGTTAACCGTAAGACTAAGAAGTTGCGACGCAAGATGGTCGAATTAGTGCTTGTCCGTTGGAAACGTACGAATGGGCCAAATCTCACATGGGAAACGGAGAGTGACATGATGAGTCGCTATCCGCATTTGTTCGTTGATGTGTGATTCCGGGGACAGAATCATCCTAAGGGGGAGAGAATTGTAACGCCCGTGTTTCTAGCCTAGGCATTAATGATTATGTAACAGTCTAGGTTAACCTTTGTAACTCATTTTGAAATAAAAAAAAAAGTATTATTTGAGTATTATGTGTTTTATGCTTAATTGTGTGACTTAAATGAATTAAGGATAAAAATAAGCGTTAAAATAAAATATTAGATAAACCTAATATCTATGAAGGAAGATGTAGTGGTCGTGACAAGGATTCCGGATATATAAAGAATGCCGAAATCCGAGTTATAACGAAGAAGTTATGACCTGTCGAAGTTTCGCGACAAAACCGATACGACACTGCGTGACGTAAATAGTGAATTTACGATAGAGCGATTTTTAGCCTTAGCGATCTAAACAAAAGTCGTATAATACGTTAAACCGAGAGCATACATGAAAAAAACGTCTAAATCTGACTTCGTATGAGGAAATTATGATTTTTCGAAGTTTCGACTTAGCAGTATGCAGCCCAAAGTTCGAATATGAGATCGAGTGAGTTCTAGCCGAGACAATCTAAACGAGAATCGAAGATCTCGTTAATAGTAGTGCAACGGTAAAAAGACAGACGAAAATGGACGTCAGATGAAGAAGTTATGAATTTTTAACGGACTTTTCTTGTCCCGGCCTGTTAAAAATATAACTTTAAAAATAAAGTCAAAATTAGCCGACGGAGTCTAAACAAGAGTTGTAGAGCATAGTCTCACCTACGCGTAAATATAAAGAACGTCAAAAACAGAGCTCGTATGCAAAAGATATGAATTTTTGAAGTTTTTAAATAAAAATAAATAAAAAAGTTCGAAGCTTATCCGAAGGGAACGCCCCGCGTTCAGAAGGGGAACGCCCCGCGTTCGTTTTACTCGGCCTTGGATGAGCCACGTCGTAGCTGACACAAGCTTGCATCGGATAGAGAACCTCGCCCCGCTCCTATGCGCCGCGTACGAGGGAACGCGCTGCACACCCGGAACGCTCTGCGTCCCTCCGAGGAACGCCCTGCGTAGCCGAGGCCAGCCTCTTCTTATAAATAGGATGCGAGGCCAGCCGTTATTGGTTGTTAATTTCTCATCCTTCACCCCTTAAACTTTCTTCTACTTTGCAAGAAATACCCCCGAAGTCTCGGTATCATCCCAAAGCTCCGAAACAAGTCCCGAAGCCCCGAAGATCCCGAGAAAAAGAGTTTTCGAGCCGAAACTCTGCCCGCGTGAAGCCCGGTTTTTGAGAGAACATCCCGGTTTCATCGAAGACTATTACTTTAAGAGCCGAAGTGCTGTCCGAGCATCGTCTTATCAAGTGAGTGTGTAGTCATTTTCTTCTAACACATAGATATGAATTATTCTCTATAAAATATGTGCTATGTGTTTATATATTATATGTTATTTGGAATGAGTATTGAATGAATATTTTATACAGGTTTTAAGCTGTATATAAATGTATACATATATTTTTATCTACAAATATTTTGGGTAGAACGTGGGTAGATAGTTGATGTGTGATGAAATAAAATGATGAGAGGCATCGATGTTGTTGTTGATCTAGTCATCTAGCGGAGTATGGATGACGACCACAGACTCTTTCTAGACAGTCTAGTGGAACGCTGGCAGGTTCATAACCTGTAGGTATTTGTGAACGATGTGTTCACCGGTGTACTCTATCCCCCTCATGGTTGCCTTTAGGACATTTATTGTTGAGGAACCCCTTTGTAGTAGTGTCCATCCCGATGGAAATCCTTAGACTAGGTCCCTTGTGATAGTTATTTTAGGGACGTAAACTGAGGATAAAGGGAATGGGTAATCGGGTTATTGTTGGTTGATGAAATTAATATAATTATTTATTGTGGGTTGAAAACCCTATATGCTCACCAGACTCCCAAGCCTGACCCACTCAGTTTTTCTTTGTATTACAGGTAGTGGCACCAAAACGTAAGTTGGATGACTTATCAAGATATTTTGGATTATAGGCCGGTAATTGTAAAAAAATATATTTTATATATCAATATGAATTTTTAATGAAAGATGATGAAAAATTATGAACGACAGTATATTCTATTTTTTTTCAATAAAAAACTTTGCCTAAAATAATGAAATGAGTTTTTGGTATAATCTGATGCATGTACATCAAATCTACATGTTTATAATCATTCATTTGGCCGTTGATCGTTTGATTTTCGATACTTACAATTGGTTCTTTGGTTCCATGTTAATTTCTATTGAACCTAACCTAATAAAAAATAGTTTAATCTAATCGAAAAATAGATGACACATTATCAATTTTTTTTGTAAACGGAAGAAAAACACTAGCCAAGGGCTAGCCAAAAACAGGACAACTACACGGAGTCTACAAACAAAACAGAAGACAACACAAATAATTACAACATATACAGGGGCGATATAAAGTATAAACTACATAACCAAACTGAGATTCTGAAGCCCAGTGTTTAACCCATGTAAATATAATGGTAAAATCAATATTGTAATGATCCAAAAATAAGATAAAAAAAAAAGACACGAAAGGAAAAATGGATTTCTTTCTTTCTATGCGCCGTCATCCTCACTTCTCCATATGACTGTTATTTTGTCCTTGCCCATTTCTCTGTGTTCATGTTTTTTTCGTTTTCTTTTCAGGCCCAAAATATGGACTTTTTAGTTGAAATTTGGGTTTCCATACTATATTACATGGGCTGATGGAAAACACAATAAATGGGCTGTCATTAATTATCTTTTGGACCGTTAGACAGCCTCCTGTCCTGGTGTTTACCCGAACCTAACATTGTCCAAATCCACTCATTTTGGTCAGATTGAAGATCACAGAGCTGGAAAGCTACCTATCAAATTTCAGCTTAATCGGTAAATCGTTTGTTCCTTTCTCTAATCCCTTTAAGGAGATTGTGTAATGCTGTCAAAAATCCAAAAATTCTTTTATATCACTATGTTTTTCTTCTTGATCATGGATCTTGTTACAAAATTATATATATATATATATATATATATATATATATATATATATATATATATATATATATATATATATATATATATATATATTAACATCCTATTTTGGATCAATTGGGTTCGTGGGCCGTAAATCGATTATGTGAAGATTTTGGGGCTTTGAGAAAGTAAAGTTTGAGCCTTATTGAATCGTGAGTGTGAACCAAGGGTGAACTGGGGAAGGATAGGTGTCAGACGGCTTGCAAGGATTATGGTTTTGATTTCAACTTGTGTTAAGCCAAATTTAAGAAGATAGGGTTGTAGAGATCTTCAAAACCTTTCCGTGGATATAAAAAAAATACTGAAATCGGAGTTGAAACGAAGAAGTTATGGTCGTTTGAAGTTTAAATGAGTTGCGCGACTTTATCCAGTATGCTAGGCATAATTACTTAGGGTGAAAACCCTAATTTTTAGAGTTTGAGCCCTATTTAAGCAACTAAACTTCTGGAAACTCTCTCCATATTCATCCTCCATCTTCTCCAAAGCATCATTTCGAAGTCCTAGCCCTATTTGTGAAGATTTTGAGCCTCTTGAGTGTTTGTGATTGTTTTTGGTACATTTTGAAGAAGAATAAGTCCACCATTGAAGCCTGGTGAAGCTCAAGCTCTTGGATTTTGAACTCATTTGTCATTCCTCGACCTAAGAAGGTATAAAGCTTAAATCTTTATCACTCTGTTCACTAGATCTGGAATTGGCTCATGTTTTGGTTATGTCTTGATCCCATGGCTTGGATCTTGTGAATAGAAGTTATTCCAGAACCTTTGAGCATCACTTCTGGTCATTTTAGAAGCTATTAAGTCATAAAACTTGGATATTTGGGGTTGTAATTCACCCATACATGAGTTGTTGACCTTTTTATGAAGTTATGGACATAGGGCTTGGTTTTGGGCTCCACCAAGCCATGCAAAAGCTTAAAGTTGTCAAATTTACTAGTTAAGACCTTTGTAGGAGTTAGATCCGAGTTTTGGACGAGTTGTATTAAAGGATTATGCACTCAAAGTGGAGTTTGGACGTTAACGAGTTACGTTTGGCGTACCGTCTTGGTATGCTGCGCGTAACGGTTTTTCGACCCAAATCTCTTTCTTTGATCGAGCAGTACGCCAAGCGTACTGGGTTTGTACTTGGGGCATACTCATCAGAAAGATGTTTGGGCCATTTTTGGGTCTTGGGTCATTTTAGGGTCGGGCCATGGTTAGATGGGTCAAGTAAGGGAAGGGTAAAATGGTATTTTACCTTTGGCATGATGGAATATAATCTATACCCTTGTTTATGGATAATTGCCTTAAATTGTTAATCAAGATCATTTTGGTTATGATTAGTGCGAAGAGCATTCGCATCGGTAGCTCGTGTGTGTGCATGATTTATTAACATCAGATTGAGGTGAGTCTTCTCACTATACTCGTGGGCCGAAAGCCCCAATGTCGACCCACTGGATTGTACTTGCCTGTGTGGTAGTGTATATATATATATATATATATATATATATATATATATATATATATATATATATATATATGTGCTGACCAACTGAGTCTTATTTGCTGTTATTGTGATATGTGTTACTATGTGTGCTGAAACTTTGGGTAGTCTCTAGGGTTGTTGATAACTCATAGGGCGTGCTGTTCGCTCACTGAGACTTTGGTAGTCTCCAGGGGTGCTGATAACCCACAGGGCACTCTGTTTGCCCACTGAGACTTCGGGTAGTCTCCAGGGTTACTGATAACCCATAGCCATTTATTTGTGCTATGTTGTATGTGGTATTTTGGGAAACCTACTATGCTTTATGCTTACGGTTTGTGGTTTAAATATTTCAGGTTTTCTTATATTAAACGAAGGGCATGACTCGATTGCATAACATCCATTTGCAGATTTCTGTACATGATAACTTTTGACAACACTCTAATAAATGTTTAAATCAAATGGTATTATCTAGATCCTTGTTGTTGTAAATTGAATAAATACTTTTATTTTTAAATGAAAAATCTTGGTCTGAATTTTGGAGCGTTACAAGTTGGTATCAAATCCTAAGTTTGAGGGATTCAAGCATAATCTCGGGTGTGCCTGAACTCAAACTGAGAAATTGGTAAAATTTTCTAAATTGGTTTTAAAATAAAAGAGGGTGCGATGCATGTAATCAGCCGAGCTGTTAGTGATGCATGCTAGTGTGTAGGTTAAGGATCTTCAGGAATTGGATGTTAAAAATGCCTGATCCTTATGATGACTTTTTACTTGTTATTTTCTGCTCGAATGCTGCTTGCTTTGTGCTAGGTGAAACCTATATTGATGTTAGTTAGCAATTGAACGAATACAGTGAGTTACATGCGACAAGGGTTAAATAGTTTTAGAATGTCTGATTTGGCCTATTGTGCAACTCTTGTTTGAGTCCAACCGTTGTAGTGCAAGATCTTTTAGTCGAAGAACTATTTATTCCTTGCTGCATGTAATTGTATTCGTAAGATAGTTAGTAGACATTGGTAGATGTTTTTGTCGCAGCTGATAGAAGGGTGGGAGTGAGTATTCTTAGTGATTTTATGGGAGTTCTAGAGTGTGTTGGTGTGAGCACTTGTGTATGAGGAAGTCTAAGTTAGGAATCTAGGCAATTTGTGGTGGCTTTTCGAAGCATATGGATGTGCAAATACACCTGGCAGTGGTGGAGTTTCTAGAAAAGCATTCAAGTGCGTGCTCATATGCGAAAAGAATCTTAGGGTGAGAGAGAGTCTAGGATGAGCGGTAGTATGTGCCTATGGTGGCACGGGCATCTGAGATTGATAATGGTTTGGTGAAGTGACTTAGGGACTTTGAGCCACTTCTTGGGACATGTACAGATAAGTGTGGACAATAGTAGGGGCCCATACTACTAAATACACAGGATCCATATGGGAATCAGGAAGGGTCAAAAGGGTTTATAAGGAGCTAGTAAGGGGTAGATAGTGTGTTTTAGCACTAGCATTAATGGCATTCGTCCTCGTTGCTGTCATCCTGTCGGCTATGACTGTGCAGAATGAGACCGTTAATCGTTGGGCTTGACCGTCAGTGGAAGATTAGGTCTGACTGGTGTAGACCTATGAGTTTTAGCTATATTCAGAGACATCGATGGCCTTTCTTAGGAGGTTCCAGTTGGAGTTACAGGACTCAAGAAGGGAGCTATTGGGATTAGCGGCTTGAGGATTTCAACCTGAGGATGAGTGATCTGCCAATGACTTATGATGTTATTTTCGATGACGAGGATTATGTTCTTCCAGTTTTCTGTGTTGGGGGAAAGAGGGAGCGAGTGTATGATTTCAGAAATTGGAGGAAGACCTAGTGGAGGAAACTGAATGGTTGTAGTATCTGTGACAAGGGTGGAAATGCACAAGAGGGTTCTTGTGGTTTGATCACCTCAAGATATTCATATGTGGAAGAGGGGCATTTTTCGTAGAGACTGCACAAGAAGAGGACCATGGGTATGCTTTCTTTTAGGTCAGTTAGAGCGTGTTCTGGTAGGCTGTTCCAAGTGATCGAGAAGAGTGAATCGGGAACGATAATTTTCATTGTCTATGTTGTATCTCGAATATGAGGATGATGCCTCTTGTTTTTATGATTGATTCTCGTGATGTAGTGGTGGTCAGGGATTCAGAGGCAAAGTGGGTGGTAGTCCATTTTGTTCCTGGATAGATAACTGGTGTCATGAAGGGACTATAAGAGTTGTTGCTTGTGCATCTGCATGGGATTCTTGATGATAGAGGCGGTTATGAACGGGAAGTTTCCGAGGAATCCATATGAGATTCAGAATGTCATTGAGTTTGATGGGTCTTTATTTAGGAGATCATCTTGCGTTGTGTTATACATTCCAAGAGTCAGGGATGGTATGTATCTGGCTGAGCTGGTTTGAAGTGTGGTTTGTCTGCATCGTCAGTTGGTGATAGTTCGAACCCAAGTAGGGGAAAACTGGGTATGCTTATTGGAAGATCATCTATCTGTTTGAGTTCAGGAAGAATGGGTTGCAAGGATTGACGATTCGAGTATGCGAGACTTTGGTTCGGGACGAGGATGCATAACAAGTTGCCATTGGATGAGTGTGCTTAGGATATCATGAAATGTCTTCGCGGCATGAAGTTTTTAGTCAAGGAGCTTATTGTAGCTAGTTGTTCCTTTTGGTAATGCCGATGAACTGATCAAGAGATGGTTAGGTCGCTCGAGTCGAGTACCAGTTATTGAAGGATTCGTCAGCTCAGGGTATAGATTGTTACCTATCGTTTTCGATAAGTAGTGGTTAATATGTCAATCAACTTTAGAATTTGATGTGTGTAGTTCCGCATGGGTTAGTTCAGTAGAAGATTGGATTATTGGGTTGTTGTCAGTGCATTCTCGATCATTAGATGTTCTTGTTCATCATCAATAGTTGGGATGCTTCAAGGGTTTTGAGCTATATAAGTTGGAGGTCAATGGATGTGACAACCTATCGTCAAGTTTTGTTATGGTATATCATGGTTTCTGGGTATGCTTTCCCTTAATTTATGGACTATGGGATTATTGCCTATAGCAGAATCGGGTTTGATTTGGTAGTAGGTAGAGCATTGAAGTGATTATCTATATGTTCCACTTATGGGTCTATGGGTTCCTTGTCATCAGTTGGGATTGTACAAGGATGTGGAATAACATCAAGGGAATGTACTTTGGATATGACAATCTTTAGTCAAGAGTAGTAAAGTGTTTCATCTGGTTTGGGGTATGGGCACCTGGTATTGTTGGGTCATGGAATCTTAGTCCAGTAATCTAATTGTGGTAGTGGTGGGGTAGGGAAAGTGTGGCTGGATCGGTAATCCATTGATTATGAGGTTATCAGAATGCAAATGAATCTAAGTGAGGGATGGTCACTTGGGACCACCCGGGATAGTTCCAAGAGCGAGCCATTTTAGAATTTGAACCCATGTCAAGGAGTTGCATCAGTATATATGGAGAGAGCATCAGAGTCCCTTGACGCTAGGAATAATCCAAGATAGGTCAAGATAGTGAGCGTGGAGCAACTACCATTTGGTCGTTGAGGCCTTAAACGGCTAATCAGGTGGTGCGGATAAGACATTGTTTGATCAAGGATTAACTGGGAAGCCTAGACAGCATGATATCATCCTAAGACAACTAGAGAGCCAGTTCTGGTGGCAATATAGGTCAGGGTTAAGCAAGGAATAATGTTCTTTGGTCAGTGGTGAGAATTAGAACAATGATACAGATTCATGGCTAGGTTTAGGTCAATGGTTGTGATAGGACCTCTCTGCATGTTCTTATCTGATGAAGGCTTTGGGGTTTGAAGCACGAATCGAACACATGATAGAGTCCGGTAGGATATGGTTTTGACTCACACTATTTTTGGTTAGGCATTCTTGTATGTAGTTGGAAAGACCATGGGATGAACCCATGTCAGTTGTGTAAGTTATGTAAGACAACAGAGCAGTCGTAGCATTCATGAGGTTAGTATGTGGTTGTGGGAGTGATGTAAGACTGCGGAGCAACCATAACGTTCACTAGGTTGGTGTGTGATTGTGGAAGCGTTGTAATGCTACTGAGCAACTGTAACATTCACTAGGTAGGTAGGCGGCTGTGACAGTGATGGACGTATATAACTTGAATCGTGGCATTCTTTAGGATAATTTTGATCATCACAAGTTTGGGTAAAGGGTTGTAAGTGGGCCTCAACATTTGTAATACTTGGGTAAATCGTAGGTTGGGTTGGGGCCGAATGTGATGTGAGAACACGGTTCGGTTTGTAGCGATCACTGGAGTAAAGCAGACTTGGTGATCGTTCGTGCATCAGTTGGTTGAGTTGTCTTTCATCGGGAGTAAATGACTAATGGATTTGTATTGGCGGATAGACCAGGACCATCCGTACCTGTTCAGTTTTTGAGCCTGAAGATGGTGTTGTTTTCGATCAAGATTTTTGGCACCGGTAAGTGGTCGGGGTGTATATATGTCGGGTATCCATAAATTTTTTCAGGATAGATAGGTTTTTTGGGTTCAGGTTGTTAAGTTGAGTCATTATGGGCACAATTTGAAATGGTTATGTCTGTTTAGGACTCAGTCATCGTTCAAAGTTTTTAGTTTTAGGCATAGCGGTTGGACACTCGTTAACTTAGGGCAAAGTTGAGCTTCATTCTTCATTAGGGCTTGTGATTTCTGTTAATTTGGGTTTGAAAATAATAAGGGTGAGCGGTCGACAGACTGAGATGACTTCTCCATTCATATATGGGATTTAGGGAGTTCAATCAGGATCGTTTGGTTTGGCAGAGGAGATAGTAAGGAATGATTTCGAGGACGAAATCGAATTTAAGCGGCGGAGAGTTGTAACACCCTGTTTTGGATCAATCTGTGATTCGAGGCTAGTGGACTATAAATCAATTATGTGAAGACTTTAGGGCTTTGAGAAAGTAGATTTTGGGCCTTATTGAAGGTTAACAAGTTTGGTTATGAGATCTAAGTCCTTGAATCGTGAGTGGGAACCAAGGGTGAATTGGGGAAGGATAGGTGTCAGACTTCTTACAAAGATTATAGTTTAAAGCTCAACTTTTGTTAATTGAAACTTATCAACATAGGGTTGCATAGCTCTTTAATACCTTTCCGTGGATATAAAGAACGACGAAATCGGAGTTGGAACAAAGAAGTTATGTTCGTTTGAAGTTCAAATGAGTTGCGAGACTTTATCCAGTACACTGGGCGTAATTACTCCGGGTGTAAAACCTAATTTTTAGGGTTTAAACCCTATTTAAGCAGCTTAACTTCTGGAAACTCTCTCCATATAGAGCCTTCATCTTCTCCAAAGAATCATCTCGAAACCCTAGCCCCATTTGTGAAGATTTTGAGCCTTTAGAGTGTTTGTGGGTGTTTTTGGTACATCTTGAAGAAGAATAAGTCCACCATTGAAGCTCGGTGAAGCTCAAGCTCTTGGATCTTGAACTCGTTTGTCATTCCTTAACCTCAAAAGTTATAAAGCTTGAATCTTTATGTAACGTCCCAAAATTTTAAAACCAAAAATTTTGTTTTCATATTATATAAAACATCAACCAAACGTGTTTATCAAAACCAAAGGGAAATCATAATGTATTCATAATCATCCAAAACACATCAGAGTCAAATAAGTTAAAATTCATGGTGCGTGCGATGCGATCATCCCGAGATCTTCCCCTTCTATCCGGAAATACCTGAAATATAAACTGAAAACCGTAAGCACGAAGCTTAGTGAGTTCCCCCAAATACCAAATACCATACATATACGCCAGCCTAAGGCTGTGCCGGGTCTATTTCACCCCCAAGTCTATTTCACCCCAGCCTTTGTTTCAACTCATATGTCAGCAAAAGGATGTATAAGGTCTATTTCACCCCCGAGTCTATTTAACCCCACATACATATAGAACACACACATAAGAATACAACACATACAACATGAGTCACAAAGACTACAAGCACATAACATATCCTAGTGTCCTACAATATAATGATCAAACTCACCTCAGTCCGCTGTCAGCCAAACAAATGATCGGGCAGCTGAATCGAGAATCCACTCACTAACCAACCAAATAAATCCCCAATTAATAATTGGGTCATAAACCATAACAGGGAACCTAGTTCATTTGTCTAACCCTCATGGTAAAAGACCATTTTACCCTTCCCTCACTTAGCCTAACGCCGTGGATGAAAGTCAATGGCACTAAAAGCCCAATAGTGGCCCATCTCCTAAAGGACACCCAAAGCCCAATATGGGCCCAGACCCAAGAAGGCCCAAAGCCCAACAATGGCCCAAAGTCAGAAAGGCTAGTGGCCCAACAAGGCCCAAAACCCTAATAGTCCAAATATGGACCAAACCACAAAAGCCCATGGCCAAGCCTAGTACGCTACGTGTACCAGAAATACCCCCAGCGTATGGGGCGGCTAGCCTGATCAAACGTGAACGCTTGCGTACGCCCGACGTACGCACCCATTAAGTAGTTTTTGCTTACAACCAGCCGTCCAAACTTCAGATCCAAGCCTTGGGGAACGTCTTAATTCGTAAAGTCACTAGCTTGGAGCCTTTTCATTGCTCAAATGAACTTAAACACTAGATTTACCATCCTACTTTCACCAAATGGACATAAACACATGCATGGTTGATCCTTAACAATCAAGATGCTAAATTTATGGACTAGAGACCTCAGAAACATCAAGAGAAGCAACTCCTAACTTCTAGAGTGGAAGAATCCCACTAGATCTCATTCATGGGACTAAAAAGTGAACAAAACTCCATAGTAACTTGATCTAAGAATAGAATGAGAAAGTTCCAAGCTTTATACCTTAATGAAGTTGGAAATGATGATTGGAATATGGATCTACAAGCTTTCCCTTGATCAAAGCTTCTTCTTCAAGATTCTTCTACCTCAAGGTTCACCAACACACACTAAAACACACACAAAGAGGTCAAATCTTCAGTAGATGGGTCAGGGTTTCGAAAAGAGGCTCAAATGGTAATGGAGGCTGAGAAATGAGGGGATCATGAGACATAATGTTGCTTAAATAGGGTCCAAACCCTAAAATTAGGGTTTGTCCTCTAATTGTGTATTCCATGCGTATGAGAAGTACGCCCAACGTACTCCCATTTTTCCGAAAATGGAAACAATGCCCCCTAGGGACTAAATTTGCAAACTATATACACACCAAGGGCTAAAATGAAAAGTAAGTTGAATCGGATGTTATGATTCTTCCATTTTATACTAGACTTCTTCCTCGAAGTCCACTGCCACGAATAGCTCCGGGTAATGCTCCATCATTTCGTCCTCAAGCTCACACGTCCATTCAGAACCCTTTCGGTGCCGACTGCACATTTACTAGATCCACCACCTTGGTTCGAAGAGTCTTCGACCTCATGTAAAAGATCACCAATTGTCTCTATATGCAATTCAGGCGGTCATCCACCTAAATTTACTCCAATGGAACCGCTATGGAATCATCAACCAAGCACTTCCGCAACTGAGAGACATGAAAAGCGTTATAAATCTGACTGAGCTCCTCCGACAGATCCAAATGATACGCAACCCTGCTTACCAGGGCTAAAACCATGAAAGGAAAAATATACCTGGGGCCCAACTTACCCCGCTTCCTGAATCGGATGACTCCTTTCCAAGAGTACCATATCTCCAACATGAAATTCCAAGTCTAACCGGCGTCTGTCTGCGTAGCTTTTCTGTCGACAGTGTGTTGTCTGAAGTCTGTCGTGGATCTGCTGAATCAATTCTGTCATCTATAGTACCACCTCGGTACTCCCCATGACACACTGACCAACATCTCCCCAACATATTGGGGTCTTACACTTCCTCCCATATAGCATCTCAAAAGGAGGTTAATCGATGTTGGCGTGATAACCGTATACGAAAAATTCTGCCAAAGGAAGATACGTATCACAACTATCACCAAAATCCAGAACACATGCCCATAACATATCTTCCAAAGTCTGGATAGTCCGCTCACTTTGACCATTATTCTGTAGGTGAAAAGTCATGCTGAAATGCAAACGAGTACCCAAATCCTCATGGAATCTCTTCCAGAACCTGGAAGTAAACCGAACATCCCTATCAGAGAACACAAAAACCGACACCCCATGCCATGCTACCACCTCCCGAATGAAGACATCGGCCAACTTCTCCGCTAAAATACTCTCCTGAATCAAAATGAAATGTGTGCTCTTGGTCAATCGATCCACGATGACCCATATCGAATCCACTCCGTGCGCCGTCCATGACACCTTTGTGATAAAATCCATCGTAATGTCTTCCCATTTCCAAACGGGAATTTCCAATGGCTCCATTTTTCCATGAGGTCGTTGATGCTCAACCTTGACTTTCCTACAAGTCAAGCACCTCTCCAGATAGCAGGCCACATCTCGCTTCATGCATGGCCACCAATAGTCGAGCCGGAGATCTCTATACATCTTTGTCGCTCCGAGATAAATAGAGAATCTCGATTTGTGCGCCTCCTCCATCAATACCCGACGTACACCACCTCAATATGGAACCCACACCCTATTGTGAAGGGTTAATAATCCCCGGCTATCATAATCAAAGGAAGCCACCTGACCCACTATACGCTCACTCTTGTGGTGTTATTCCTTCATCGCCTTAATCTGAGCCTCTCGAATCTGCTCTAAAAGTGGAGTAATCACAGTCATCCTCAAACACACATACCTAATTGGGGCAATAACTTCCTTGTGGCTGAGAGCATCGGCCACCACGTTGACCTTCCCTGGGTGATAAAGGATCTCACAATTATAATCCTTCAACACATCCAACCATCTATGCTGCCTCATATACAGATTTGACTTATCCATAAAATACCTCACACTCTTGTGATCTGTATAGATAGTGTTGGGTTTTGTGTACTATAACACTCCTGTGGTGCACATACAACCCTAATAGCTTTGGATCTAAGTTTTCTGTAGTTATACATGCAATAAAATTCCAAAGCATGAAGCCTACAACTAGCATACAATTTTGGTACATAAATCATAAAATCAAGTTAGATGAATACCTCTTTATTGTAGCTTGTAGTTTTGGCCTTTCAAGAGCTTAGCACCTCAAGTGTGATGCCTCAAATGGTTCACAAACACCATGAACAAAGGAGGACTTTGAGAGAGAGTGTGAAGCACACTAAAATCGGTTATATGAACTCCAAGAACACTAGTGTCCGATTTTAGGCTATAGGATAACATATATATAGTGTAGGAATCCAAGAGTCATGGGTAAACCCTAATCCATACACTTGGGTTATGATCCATATCTCATGTGGGCTAACTCTTCATGGATACTTACATAAAATTAGCCCATCATGGATCAATATCCCAACCAATATATATGTCACTGATTTACATAATCAGTCTCCGTTAATTTAACTAGTCTCTTTTGATCACTAAATTAATTCCGAATTAATTCTTGATCAATACTAATTAAATAATATGATTTCATATTAATATATTATACTTATAATATATTAACAAATCACAAACCACCTCTTTCTCAAATATCCATCCTATCAGATTGTTCTGGTGAAGTCAACCCAAATGGACCATGCTACTCTCGGGTCAAGTACATACCAATTATAGTTATGGGCTTAGACACCTAATCCAACAGTCTCCCACTTGGATAAGTCTAATAACTATTATTGCAAGTGTGACTCCAAAATCCCAACTAGAAATCAGAGCTCTCAAAAGCCGTTGTCGAACTCTGACCTAGTCAATGACACATCCATTAGATAAGGGATCATATCTTCCTCCATTCTAGATATCGTATGAACTGAGACATGGATTATAATAATTCTCTCTGTTCATGTGTTGTTTCCTAATTTCCGATTTATGACGACCAACTAATTGAACAAATCAAATCAGTCCAGGCTTGGACAAGCACTTAGGGTTGTCATCACTAAATCATCGAGGGGCCCATAGATATCGCTTTTATCCCTCTTAGGGTAAAAGGAACGGATAAACTTCGACTAAAATGCTTGCTTGTACTTACTCATCAAATCACACACAACAATATGTTTTATAACACCAAGTTACTGGTGCGTTTACATATGTTAATGTGCAACCGACTTGTAAACTACAAATCACATGTCTTGGTTTCAAGAATATAAGATATTATCGTCTCAAGATCACTCGTGATAAAATCCATGAAGTGATTCAAATGAGCGTGGGTTTAATCCAATACTCAAATCTTATTACAGGAGTACTCATGAACACTGCAACAAACTTGTACTATGTCTAAATGCCTTTAGACAATCTACAGAACCATTCATGACAGTCTAGCTTCAATACCTACTTCCAAAGTATGATCGACTTTGGATGGTTTGAATAACCTAGTTATTCGGGAAGTCAAAACATGCAAAGTGAAACACAAGAATAATCGAATCCAATATGGTCTCAAAACTTTTGAATATAAATAAAACACCTTTTATTTAATCACAATATTGATTACACATTATTCATTGTATAATGTTTCGCTTGATCAACTTAATACTTGAACTAAAACAATAGTCATCCTATGCTCCAAGCATGCACACTATGTCTACCTATGGTCCTTACTTTGTGAAATAGATCAATTGTAAACATTTCCAATGACACTCATTTCACAATTCCAAATCCTTATCGTAAGTGTAAGAATACCAAGTCCTTGCAACTTACTGTAATATGTTAGATTCTAAGCTTATATGCAGTGATCCTTTTGTAATGACTATGTACACAAGTCACATAGAATTTGCCAATTACAAAAGTTTCCATTGGATATTGTTACAAGACAATTCCATAGATACGAAGTCTCATATTCAAAGCATATTGCTTTGAACATCCTTCTTGCATAAAAGTTTCTAACTTACTCATAGATTCTTGATATCCAACTCCCATTATGGAAACTTTTCCGTAATTGCCATATGACTATCCATTCTTAATAGAATCCTATCTATTCAGAATCATATCAATATGGTCCATCATAATTATACTTCCAATTGTCCATAAGCAACCAATCTTTAGCGAACCTCAGATCGTCCTTGACAGTTGTTTAATAACTTTAGTCATATCCGGTTCTAGTCCTTTTTCCCTCTTAATGCCCTAGGCATTTGGAAAATTAGAACATGAGAATATTATAGCACATGCAATCGATCCTATATCCGAAGCATATGGGACACGATTCATAATGTCTTACATAAAGACCTGATACTTTACCAGTCTCTTGCTATAACATTTCCATATAAAGAATTTCCTTATGTCGAATCTTTTCAACATAACATTCATATATGTCCTTGACTAAATTAAATTAAAATCTCAATCTAAACTTTTAGAATTAAAATGAAGTATAAGTTCCTCTCCCTTAATTATAGCAAAACAACTTTTCAAACCCTGCAACTTTGCGAATTGAAACCTTTGTTTTCTATAATTAACATTGCTAACTCGCAACACTTACCATAATAATTATGCTCCCACTAGCATAATAATTATTATCTTACTAGCATAATATTTATGTTCCCACTAGCTTTGACATGTACCCAAAAATCAGTTGGACTTCTAGAAATCAATACTTGTTGACTTTCTTACCAAAGTTTAGATTTCTAATACAAGACGCTTCGATACGACTTTATCTAGGATTCTCAAACTCATACACCTTCCTTAGATAGCTCACATGTGTGTCCAAACAATTTTAGAACTTACAACAATAAGTCTCAAATGTTTAGACCTTTTTCCATTTCTCACAATTCGAACTATGAAGAGGGATGTCGTAATCATAATCGAATTTGAGAATGCAAACATCACAATTGCTAACTCTTTAAAATCTACTTAGTGAAAGTGTTTCCTCACAATCATTTTCATGAAGCGGAGAGAAACCTTATGACACTTAGATTTCATAGTGTATGTGTTTCTATCCATGTGAATATGTCATTTCCAACCATTATCATAAGACAAGGTCTATGACAAAATCAAACTCATATGGACTTAACTTGTTCAATCTTAATTTCTTGTCACTTTGTAGCACGAGGGCCTACCATGTCTTCCAAGTTGTTGAGCAACTCACCGTTACTGATTAATGAACTTTCACTGATCAAGGTGCTTTGCCTTATGCAAACAATTGAGTACTCATAGAACTCACATGCATAGTCAACTTTAAATGGATTGTGCACATAAACAAGATATGTCAACACGATAGGTTACAAACCTTAAGTCGTGTGCTAGTGATTAATAACAGGTTTATTCTTGATTAGTTCTTGAAACTTTTCAAGATCTTTAAGACTCCCACTAACCTCTTGACATATAAGTTTCTCTTTGTCAAGAAAGATTACTTGACAAACAAATATTCAAGAGTTAGTGCAATTTCTTATCAAGACAAACACTTCTGACAATCGGTCTTAGTTGATCTTTGTTTTATCCAAAACATCACAACTTACGAATTTCAAATGTACAAGAGTAGAAAACATTTTACTCTACATTTGATAAGTGTTATAAACCTTTCTTAAGAGTATGTCACTCAAGGCACAATCTTGGACTATAACTCTAAGACTTGATTTTGGAACGAAGTATGATTCACCTTTCGATTTAAACATTTCAACAATTTACGATTCCTCTTCTTAGCCATACAAATGCACTAAGGTATCCTTAGAGGATCAATTGTGACATGGTTCCATAATCACAAGGATGATCATAAAACACGATACTAAAGTACTCTCCTTTCCTTTCAGATTGGAGAAAATTTTATCTTTCTGCCTAATTGATTCTTCTTATTCGTTCTGCTATACATTGAAACTTTTCCAATGATTTAGAATTATACTTAATCTTTTAAGCATAACCATATTTACTAAACTTTAGTAAATCATAACGAATAGTTTTATCGTTCTTTGTGGTGGACCTGACCAGCGCACAACCAAGTGTACCCGATCCTGTAGTCCTTCACTTGACTCACATATACATGTGATCATGGAATTAGTCTTAATTTCCCAAAGATGAAAGTTCTCATTCATCATACAATACAAGTTGGATGATTCCAAGTTTTTATCCAATTGAAACTTGGTGAAGAGAATCTTTCCTTATTTGACAAATTTTAGACACTACCACAAACGAAATAATCAAATCCATATCGCTAAAAATAGAAACATACAAACATCAATTTTCACAAATGCCATTGCAGAGATATATAAAACAAGATAAATTTCAAAAAATTTTCTTTTTTTATAATATGCGGAAAAACCTTTCCTTACAATGAAATTACAAATGAAAACTATGTTACTACATATTTATAAGCAATTTATCATAACTCCTAGCATAAACTCAAAAATACGATCATCAAACCATGTGATCGAAATCCATCTCGTCGCAATTAGATTCAACTTACTATTTCCTTCAATCTTCCTTCTTTCTCTTTGATTCTACAAAACATCAAAATGTAACTTTACATCATGTAATAAGAATCAATAAATGGGAACTTAATAGAGTTAGATAATGAGCTTACCTGAAGTGGAACCATACAATTTGATTCTATCATCTCTTAGATCTCTCAGGTAGTCAGGACAGCTTCGCAACCAATGCCCCTTCTCTTGGAAATAGAAACAAACGGACTCTTTCGAAATGGTACATGGGAAAATCTCAGACTTAGCCTTTCTCTTTGATTCTTTCCCATTGGGATGAGAAGACTTTTCTGGACATCCAATGTTGCCATTGTCAATGTCCATGGAAGTTTGGGAAGTAGATATTCCAATCAAACTTTCCTGACCAGTGCGCCAAATCATTTCTGATTCAACAACAATTAGCAAATAAGTAAGATCTATAAGGGTCACGTCGCGGTCTGTCATATAGTAGTCTTTAACAAACTGACTATACGACTCGGGAAGTGACTGAAGAACCAAGTCAACAACCAACTTCCTCGACACAACTACTCCTAACATTTGCAGCCCGTCAATGTGTGACTTCATCTCCAAGACATGTGCATACATAGATCTTCAATCTTGGTGTTTGCTAGCCAATAGGGCTTGAGTGACCTTGAAATTTTCAAGTATTTGAACTTGTGGGTCAGGGAGAACTATTGGAGGAGGTGGAAAAAGTGAAGTATGATTTTCCGGGAACATCATCTTCATGAGGAAAGCTTTTTCCGAATGGTTCGGGAAGACCATAGCTGTCTGGCCTAGACATCTACAATGGGAGAAATTCAAGTTAGTTGATTTAAGTCCTTAATATAACACCCAAAATGAAATATTAAGGCTAGGACACAACACAATATTTTACAATTCGGAAGAGGGATGCCGTAATCCAATTGTAAAATATTTGAAGGTAGGTAAATGACGATTTACCAATTTCCACCATGAAAAATGAAAAAAATTTTAGGTTTTAAATGAATTGAAATTCCTAGATTCTTTGAGATTCATTGAAATTTTCAATGGCATGTTTAAATCTCGATTATACCCTTCATCTTTGTGAATGGGATGCTGAGGATCACAAACAAGGTGTGAATAACCATGCAAATTAGCTTGGTACACTTACTGTTACAAATCATCCAATCAATGTGCTGATTAACCACACACGCTCCATTGATCCATGATTAACATCAAACTACCCTTTGCCACCCTTGCTAATCCTAGATTAGTATGTTGGTTAACCACCCACGCTCCACTAACGACTTAGCAAGGTGCAAAGTGTAATTTCATGGGTTAGCACCAAATTCACATTTTTCCTAAGTAACTAAGATTGGGAATTTATAAATGTTTAGTTACTTGGTATTTTTCATTATACTTTTAATGGAAGTTTGTGTCCTATCCTACCCGTTTGGCTAACGACCCTCCACCAATCAAGGAAGCGGTGGGTGATAGTGGACACCCATTAAACCACCATTGTATAGGCAGTAACCTTAAACCCCCATTGTAGATCGGCTTCGTGAATGAGGCCTACTAATGGTAAGACTGACCTTTTACTTATACATATAATATATTAAACTTTTTAATTTTATATAGTATAAGGGTGTATTTTACACATTTAAAATACTTGGTGGTTTAAATAATTAATAAATTATACTCTTAATTTAATTAATCTTAAACCATGTTATTATGGATTTATTAAGCTTCTCTTTTAATTAAACACTTTAATTAATTTAATAAAGTCCATAAGGTTTAATTGAACTATTCAAAGCATCTAGGTTATTAAAAATTCAAAATTAAAACTATTTAATTAATTTTTAAGTTATGAACCCAAGAGATGCATCTTTTGAAACCTTTCAATTACTAGAGTTAATGTTTTCATAATTTGAGACTTTTCAAATACCAAGACTCGAGGGCAAGTTTTTGTAACTCTTGAAAACCTTTTCATTTCTATAACTTATGAGTTTAATGTTATTTTAATGGATGAGACTTTTCATGTTCCATAACTTGAGGACAAGTTATGGAATTCATTAAAAAAACATTTAGATCAATTTCAACAAATAAAATTATCATATAATTCATGATTGATCTAACTAAACTCATATAGCAAAATAATATCAAATCAACAATTTACAAGTAACTTTGTTTATCATATAAAGCAACAATTATCTTAAAACTTTGACAATTATCTTTTCAATGGATGAGTATAATCACTACCATATCAGATAAAACAAATTTTATGATAAAAAACAGTTTGTGGTAGTGATCCCAATCCAATGTAGGCCAAATAACCCAAAAATCAGCCATCTGCCAGTGCAACTCGTCGAACCAGGCTTTGGACTCGTCGAGTTCATCTATGGACTCGGCGAGTTCAGTCTGGCAGAAAGTTTTTTTCAGTTTGCTTCAACTTTGAACAATAAACAATGCAACTATATAATAGAAAACTACCCATGGATCTGATACCACTGTTGGGTTTTGTGTACTATAACACTCCTATGGTGCACATACAACCCTAATAACTTTGGATCTAAGTTTTCTCTAGTTGTACATACAATAAAATTCCAAAGCATGAAGCCTACAACTAGCATACAATTTTGGTACATAAATCATAAAATCAAGTTAGATGAATACCTCTTTATTGTAGCTTGTAGTTTTGGCCTTTCAAGAGCTTAGCATCTCAAGTGTGATGCCTTAAATGGTTCACAAACACCATGAACAAAGGAGGACTTTGAGAGAGAGTATGAAGCACACTAAAATTGGTTATATGAACTCCAAGAACACTAGTGTCTGATTTTAGGCTATGGGATAACATATATATAGTGTAGGAATCCAAGAGTCATGGGTAAAACCTAATCCATACACTTGGGTTATGATCCATATCTCATGTGGGCTAACTCTTCATGGATACTTACATAAACTTAGCCCACCATGGATCAATATCCCAACCAATATATATGTCACTGATTTACATAACCAGTCTCCGTTAATTTAATTAGTCTCTTTTGATCACTAAATTAATTCCAAATTAATTCTTGATCAATACTAATTAAATAATATGATTTCATATTAATATATTATACTTATAATATATTAACAAATCACAAACCGCCTCTTTCTCAAATACCCATCCTATCAGATTGTTCTGGTGAAGGAAACCTAAATGGACCATGTAACTCTCGGGTCAAGTACATACCAATTATAGTTATGGGCTTAGACACCTAATCCAAAAGATTGTACAACATACCCCATAAAGGTAATGTCGCCAAATATTAAGAGAGAACATCATAGCCACCAACTCCAAATTATGCGTAGGGTAATTCGCCTCATGAGGCTTTAGCTGCCTCGAAGCGTAAGCAATCACATGATCCTGCTGTATCAACACTGCTCCCAAACCTGTGATAGATGCATCACAGTACACTACAAAATCCTCAATGCCCTCCGACAGGGTCAGAATCGGCGCCTCACACAATCTCTATCTCAGGGTGTCAAAAATTTCCTGCTGCTCAGGCCCCCAACGAAGTGTGACAGTCTTCTTCATCAATCGGGTCAAGGGAACCTCTATCTTGGAGAAATCATGAATGAATCTCTGATAGTAACCTGCCAATCCAAGAAACTCCGAATCTAAGATGGAGACCTCGGAACCTCCCACCTCATCACCGCGTCAACCTTGGCCGGGTCGACCAGAATACCATTCCGATTGACAAGGTGCCCCAGAAACTGCACCTCACACAAGCATGAACTCACACTTGGAGAACTTCACATACAACCTCTCCCTCCTAAAAGTCTCTAATACCTCTCTTAGATGCTCCTCATGTTGCTCCTGAGTCTTGGAATAGAACAGGATGTCATCAATAAACACAATCATAGACCGATCCAACATAGACTTGCACACGCGACTCATGAGATCCATGAATGCGGCTGGAACAATGGTGAGCCCGAAGGGCATCACCACGTACTCGTAATGACTATAACAAGTCTGGAAGGGCGTATTCTGCGTATCTTCCTCTCTCACCCTCATCTGATGATAACCCGAATGCAGATCAATCTTGGAAAAACAAGATGCACCCTGAAGCTTGTCAAATAAATCATCAATCCTCGGGAGTGGGCAACGGTTCTTCACCGCTAGCTTATTTAGCTCCTAGTAGTCGATACACATCCGATGCGACCCATATTTATTCTTCACAAACAAGATCGGCACTCCCCATGGAGAACTACTCAGATGAATAAATCCTTTGTCTAACAGCTCCTGCAGCTGAGTAAACAACTCATGCATCTCTGGAGGTGCTAAACGATAAGGTGCTTTCGCTATCGGAGCCGCACCAGGAACCAAGTTACTCTGAAACTCCACCTGCCTCTCCAGAGGCACTCCAGGAAAATCCTCCGGGAATACATCAGGGTATTCCCGAACAATCAGTACATCACCCACCACCACCTTACCCTTCTCCCGGGTATCTATCACATAGGCCTTAACTACGGAACAACCATGCTGAAGATAACGTCTGGCCCTAACTGCTGAACATAGAACCAACCCACGCTAAACACTCTTTCCCTGAATCACCAACTCTCCCCAACTTGGGGCTGAATACGCACCAAATGATGCTCACAATCAATCATTCCCCTATTGGGGCTCAACCAATCCATCCCCACAATAACCTTTCTCTCACGTAGAGGTATAGGAACTAAATAAATCGGATACCTCTCACTAGAAAACTCCATAATACATCCCCGATGAACTCTTGAAACCCGCAAAATATGATCATCAACAATCTCAACCTCTAAGTGACAATCCAGCTCCCCTAGAGCATCGACAAACCTCTTGCTGAGCGTAAGAGATACAAAGGATCGGGTAGCCCCCGAATCAAAGAAAACCATATCAGAGATACCGTTCACAAGGAATGAACCTAAAAGCAAAACATAGATATACGGAGGGAAAATCAATATAAATAAAGAGACAATGAGAAGATACATACCCATAACCACGTTAGGTGTTGCACGAGCCTCCTTGGCTGTCAGCTGAAATGCCCATGATCCTCACAACAGGTGCCTCTGCCTTGCCTTGATGACCATCCGTAATCTACAAGGTCGCCGGAGCGGGTGCTACAACTTGTCCTGCTGTTGCTAGACTTAGACAATCTGCCTTTTTATGGCCCCTTTGATTGCAATGGAATCAAATCAGACTCGTTCCCCGGGTGTAGGTTGTACAATCCTGACTAAAATGCCTACTCTTGCCGCACTTTTAGCAGCCTGAACCACCTCTTGCATGTGTTATGTGATTGTACACTTGCCGGGTAGGGCCTTATGCTGGGCGGGGCCCGATGACCATTCTGTATGCTATTTATCTTTGTGATTATTGTATGTGCTATGTGTTTATCTATTATATGTTTATATGTATATCGGGCGGGGCCCGATGACTGACAGATGTATACCGAGAGGGGTTCGATGACGGGCGGGGCCCATTATGTATTTATTTATGTATGTATGGTATGTGGTATTTTGTGGAACTCACTAAGCTTTGTGCTTATGGTTTTCAGTTTTATGTTTCACGTACTTATGGTGCAAAAGCAAAGAGCTCGGGGTGATTGTAGTGCACACACACTTTGTTCCGAATTTAAGGTTTACTCTGATATTATATGTTTTGATAAAATTGTTATATTTGAGGTCTGTTGATGATGTCTTAAACCTTGTTTTATTAAATTAAAAATAAAATTTTTGGGTGTTATTTTTGGGACGTTACAAGTTGGTATCAGAGCCTTGGTTTGAGGGATTCGAACATACTCTCGGGTGTGTCTGGACTCAAACTGAGGATTTGGTGAAGTTTTTCAAAGAAAAAAAAAGAAATGTATTTCTAAGAAAAGAGTTTTCTAAGACAAGAAAAGGTGTGGTGCATGCACTTGAGCTCAAGTAAGTTTTCCCAAAATAACCATTCATGTTATCTAATATGATTTGATCTGTTAATATGTGAATCGCATGCTAGTTAGATCTAAGGATCTGCTCAATATATGCATGATAGAATGGTAGGAGAGATGCCATTGTATGCCTGTTGTATGAGCTTGTAGACTTGTATGCTAGTACTGATTAGTCAGTGATAGGATGTTCTGGTTAGGTGATGTTTGGTCCTGATTACTTAATGCTCGGATGCTGCTTGCTTTGTGCTTTTAGGAGTTCTCACTAGCTTCAACTAACTAGTAAGCGAATATGCTAAGTTACATATTATGGGAACTAAATCATTTTAGAAGGTTAGGTTTTAACTCTATTATGCAACTCTTGTCTAATTCGAACCGTTGTAGTGTGAGACCTCCCATTCGAAGAATTATCTGGTTTTGGTAATATGTAATTGTATTTGTGAGCTAGTTAGAGGAAGTTAGCGGGAGTTCCTTCTGTAGCTGACAACGGATAGTGGTGTGGTGTTTGCCCTAGGAAAACCTAGGATGAGATCTAGTGCTGGGAGCCTTGTCTTGATGAGGGTTAATTGTATGGATATAAGGTGACTTGGCGGATTCAAGGTAATCCTTGAGGAAAGTACGGATAGATGTCGAAGGTAGTATGAACCTGTACTACTGGAAGTAGAGGATCCGTACTCGAGTCAAGGAGAGTTGCGATGAAACCATGAAGCTTGTAGAGCTTGTGATTCTTGATATATTCTGATGCTTATTCTGATGGTTTATATGGTCTATTTTTCAGTATAGTGACTCTTCGGGGCAGACCTATCGACAGTTCTGGTGCTGGAGAGGGCTCGGGCTCGGGCTCAGGTTCTGGAGCGGGCAGTTTGATGATCAGACGAGGGAGTTCATTTTGTCTGAGATTATACGTTGCATTCTTGACCAAACCCCTGTGATCTTTGGTACGGTCAAGGAGGGAATTCTAGAGATTTTAGATGAGCGGAGGAGCTCGTTTCATTATGAGATAATGGCCTTGGTGGGAGCGCGTTCTTTGAACTTCAGGGTGTTCCGGTCGTGTGGAGCTCCGAACTATCACCAGGCAAAGGACCTGATAGCAAGAAGGAGGTGGTTAGCGGATGTTGCTAATGCCATCCGCACCAGCAGTTTCCCCGAGGGGGCAAAGGTCAGACTTGATTCTTATCTTCTGAAGGACAGGGTACGAGATTGGTGGGAGGAGGTGGGACGCACAGTTAGTGATCAAGTTGTTGATACAATGACATGGGATGATTTTGTGACCAGGTTTAGGGTTGAGTTTGCACTGGTGATTGAGGTGTAGCAGTAGGCACGAGAGTTTCAGGATCTACGCCATACTACTAAGACGGTGGCTGAGATCACCGCGATGTCTCGAGAGAGCGCACTTTTGGTTCCACAGTATGTGGTAGACGAGGAGATGAAGAAGGCGAGGTATCATGAGATGTTGAGGATCGATATTTGACAGTTTGTGAGCCGAACCAGCTGCAGGACGCTCGAGGATAGATAGCGAGGGCTAGGGAGAGAGAGATTGATCTGGAGATGGAAAAGAAGAGGAATCTAGATTATGTGTCGAGTGTAGAGGGTTCGGGAAAAAGGCCCAAGGAATCTGATTCCAGGACGAGCGGCCAGTAGGGACGGAGCCGCTGTGGCAAGTGCGGCAAGATGCACGAGGGAGCGTGTAGAGTGGATGGTTCGGGCTACTTCAAGTGTAGCCAGACAGGTCATATTAGCAGGGATTGCACTGCTACCACCACCGCCACCTCAGTATTTGATCTGATTTGCTTTCATTGCAATCAGAGGGGACACAAGAAGGCCCATTGTTTGAGTTTGGCTGCAGCAGGACCGATGTCAACACCCGATCCTGCAACTCTTCGGATTACTGACGGTCGCCAAGGCCGGGCGGATGCACCTGTGGTGAAGAGCAGAGCTTTTCAGTTGACGGTCGGGGAGGCTCGTGCAACTCCAGACGTGGTGACGGGTATGTATCTTCTCCTTATCTCTTTATTTATATTGATTTGTCTGCTTATATTTATGTGTTTTATTTTAGGATCGTTCCTTGTGAACAATATTCCTGCCTTGGTGTTATTTGATTTTGGGCTACCTGATCATTTGTGTCGCTTGCGCTTAGTAAGAGGTTTGATGGGGCTCCGGGGGAAATGGATTGTCCACTAGATGTCGAGATCACAGATGATCGATCTGTTCGGGTTGTGAGGGTTCATCGGGGTTGTAGTCTTCAGTTGTTCAGTAAGGAGTATTTGATAGATTTGGTTCCCATTCCTTTGCGTGGGAACAAGGTTATTGTGGGTATGGACTGGCTGAGCCTCAATGAGGAGGCGATCCATTATGAGCAGAAACTAGTCCGGATTCAAACCCCAAGTGGGGGAGAGTTGGTGGTTCAAGGAGATAGAACTCAGAGTGGGCCGTTATTGTGTTCAGTAGCGAGGCCCAGATGCTATTTTCAGCAGAGTTGTTCCAAATATGTCGCCTCTATTATGGATACCCGAGATAAGGGTAAGGCGACCGTGGATGATGTGCCGATTGTGCAGTATTATCTCGATGTGTTTCCAGAGGATTTTCCTGGGGTGCCTACGGAAAGGCAGGTTGAGTTCAGGATTGATCTGGTTCCAGGTACGGCTCTGATAGCTAAAGCACCATATCGGTTGGTTCCTCCCGAGATGCATGAGTTGTCTACACTGCTGCAGAAGCTGTTAGACAAGAGATTCATTCGACTGAGCAGTTATCCATGGGGAGCACCGATCTTGTTTGTAAAGAAGAAGGATGGGTCTCATCATATGTGTATTGACTACCAGGAGTTGAATAAGGTAACGGTGAAGGACCGTTATCCACTCCCAAAGATTGATGATCTTTTTGACCAGCTTCAGGGTGCATCTTGGTTTTTCAAGATTGATTTGCGATCGGGTTATCATCAGATGAAGGTTAGATAAGAGGATGTGCAGAAGATAGCTTTACAGACTCGTTATGGTCATTACGAGTTCGGGTGATGCCTTTTGGGCTCACCAATGCTCCAGCTGCGTTCATGGATCTCATGAACCGCGTGTGCAGGCCGATGTTGGATCAATCTATGATTGTACTATTCGATGATATTTTGGTCTATTCCAAGACCCAGGAGCAGCACGAGGAGCACTTGAGGGAAGTGCTGGAGACATTGAGGAGGGAGGGACTTTTCACAAAGTTCTCCAAGTGTGAGTTCTGGTTACGCGAGGTGCAGTTTCTGGGGCATCTTATCAACCAGAATGGTATTCTGGTCAATCCGGACAAGGTTGAGGTTGTGATGCAGTGGGAGGTTCTGAGGTCTACATCTGATATTCAGAGTTTCCTTGGTATCTCGGGTTATTATCGGAGGTTTATCCAGGATTTCTCCAAGATAGCTGTTCCTTTGACTCGATTGACAAAGAAGACGATTACATTTCGCTGGGGGCCTGAGCAACAGACAACTTTTGAGACCTTGAGACAGCGGTTGTGCGAGGCACCGATTCTGACCCTGCAAGTGGGTGTTAAGGGTTTTTGGTTTATTGTGATGCATCGTTCACGAGTTTGGGAGTGGTGTTGATGTAGAGGGGTCGCGTGATTTCTTACGCTTCTACACAGCTGAAGCATCATGAGGGGAATTGTCCGACACATGACTTGGAGCTGGGGGCCATGGTTTTCGACCTCAGTATTTGGTGGCATTACCTTTATGGGGTCTGTTGTACCATTTACACGGATCACAAGAGCCTGAGGTACCTAATGGATCAACCAAATCTGAATATGAGCCAACACCGGTGGTTGGATATGGTGAAGGATTATGATTGTAAGATCCTTTATCATTCGGGGAAGGCCAATGTGGTGGCCGATGATCTCAGCCGCAAGGCGGTCGCGACTCTGATCTGAGACATATGTTTGAGGATGACCGTGATTATTCCGCTTTTGAAGCGGATTGGTGAGGCTCAGGTCGATGCAATGAAGGAAGAGCACCGGAAGAGTGAGCGTATTGTGGGTCAGGTGGCTTCTTTAGATTATGATAGTCGTGGGTTGTTGACTCTACATCGGCAGGTTTGGGTTCCGTATTGGGGCGGTGTGCGTCAGGTTCTTATGGAAGAGGCACACAAGTCTAGATTCTCCATTCATCCCGGGGTGATGAAGATGTATATGGATCTTCTGTTGGATTAGGTGTCTAATCCCATAACTATTTTCGTATGTACTTGACCCGATTATGAGCATGGTCCTTTTCGGTTGCCTTCACCATAGCAACTGATAGGATGAATTATGGAGAAAGAGGATTAATTATGAGTTATTAATATATTATGTGAATAATATATTAAAAGAGAAATTATATTGTTTAATTAATATTGATCAAGAATTAATTTAGAATTAATTTTGTGGTCAAAAGAGATTAATTAAATAAAGGGGACTGATATTATAATTATAAGATAGTTACAAAGTTGGGCTTAGGATCCATAAGGAAGCAATGGACGAATTTTATATGGGAGTCCATATAGAAATCGTCCAAAGGGCCTTCTGGAAGGATCTTTGGGCTGCTTAAGGATTAAGCAACTGGATTAGGGTTTCCAAGTTGAAAACCCTAGAAGCCTCAACTATATAAGGACCCCATAAGGCTCCCAAAAACGGGTCTAACACTTCTAAGAGAACCCTAGACGTTTTTGGTGCCTCCTCCTCCCTCTCCTAAGTCATCTTGTTGCTAGTGGTGTTTGTGACTCCATTAGAGGTGCAACATTTGAGGCACTAAGCTTTCAAAGGTCAAGGATATTCAAGGAGAACATGTTATTACTACATAACAAGAAAGGTAAGATCTAAACCCTAGTTTATATGTCAATTTGATTGTTATATGCTAGTTCATAGGATCATTGCTTTTGTATTCAATGTTGTTGTGTTCATAGTAGAAAAACCTAGATCAAAGCAATTAGGGTTGTATGTACACCATAGGATTGATGTTATGCACATAACCCATCATATTCGTCCTGATTATTGGTGGCCCTACATGTGGTATCAGAGCCTAGGTCCTTTTTTATAGTAAATAGATGCAAAAGTGAATTGCCAAAGTTCAAGAAAATCGATTTTTTTGCCTTATGACTGGCAGACTCGCCGAGTCCCTATATGGACTCGACGAGTAGGTCCTACTCGACGAGTTCCATAGTGGACTCGACGAGTCCAAGGGTCTGTTGTCGGATTTTTCGATTTTCTTTCCAGATTTTGTTGAGGATTACTTCCAAAACTCGTTTTTCTTGCCTAAAATCGATTTTTTATGTTTGGAATGTTTATCCTTATCAAAATTGATGGATTTGGTTAAATATGGATAATATATGATTATTATAAGCCAAATATTTGACCTGGTAAGATTGAAAAGTTTCAATTTACACCCTTTAGGTTTTATAGTTTATATTTGAACTTAAAAGTTTTAGTTTATGAAATTTAAATAGTTAAACCCTAATATTTTGAAAAGTTTCAAAATTTGTCCTCAAGTTTTGGAATTTAAAATTTAATTAAAAGGTATTAATTTTGAAATATTGAATTCTAAAACCCTAGTACTTTGAAAATTTCAAATTACACCCTTATGGTTTTATTAAATTAATTAAGTGTTTAATTAAAAGAGATAATTAATAAATCCATAAGTATATGGTTTAAGTTAATCAAATTAAAAGTCTAATTTATTAAGAATTTAAACCACATAGTATTTTAAAAGTGTAAAATACACCCTTATACTATATAAAATTAAACGTTTAATATTATATATGTATAAGTAAATGTCAGTCTTACCGTTAGTAGACCTCATTCATGAAGCTGGTCTCTAAGGGGTGTTTAAGGAAATTGCCTATAAAATGGCGATTGAATGGGTATCCACTCTACCCACCGCACCCTTGACTAGTGGATGGTCATTAGCCAAACGGGTAGGATAGGACACAACCTTCCATTATAAGTATAATGTAATACAAGTAACTAAACTTTTATACATTCCCAAATATTAGTTACTTTAGGAAATATGTGGAGTTGGTGCTAATCCATGAAATTGCTCATTGCACCTTGTTGGTCGTTAGGGGACCGTGTGTGGTTAACCGACACACTAATATGGGACCAATAAAGGATGACAATGGGTAGCTCATAGATTATCATAGATCAATGGAGCGTGTGTGGTTAACTGGCACATTGATTAGGTGATAGACATCTTCGAGAGTACCAAGATAATTTGCATGGTTATCCACACCTTGTTTGTGATCCTCGGCATCCCAATCACAAACTTGAAGGGCATAATCGAGATTTAAACATGCCATTGAAAAGTTCAATGAATCTCAAAAGATCTAGGAGTTTCAATTCATTTAAAACCTAATTTTCAATTTTTGTTTTTCATGGTGGAAATTGGTAAATCGTCATTTACCTACCTTCAAATGTTCTGCAGCCGGATTACGGCATCCCTCTTCTGAGTTGTAGAATATTGTGTTGGATCCTAGCCTTGATATTTCATTTGGGTGTTATATCAAGGATTCTTATCAACTAACTTGAATTTCTCCCGTTTTGTAGATGTCAAAATCTAACAACTATGGTCTTCCCGAATCTTTTAGAAAAAGCTTTCCACGTGAAGATAATGGTCCATGAATGGATTGTGGAAATCGAAATCATGCTTTACTTCCTCCACCTCCTCTAGTAATTCTCCCTGACCCACGTGTTCGAAGACTTGAACAGTTCAAGGTCACTCAAGCCTGTTGGCAAACAAACACATAGATGGAAAGTCTGTATGTACTCATGTCTTGGATATGGAGTTGCATATTGATAGATTGGGAAAGTTGGGTGTCGAAGTCTTAAGGAAGCTGGCTGTTGACTTGGTTCTTCAATCACTTCCTGACTGATATAGTGAGTTCATTAGAGAGTACTATATGATGGACCACGACATGACCCTCATTGATTTGACTTATTTGCTTATTGCTGCTGAATCAGCGATGATTTGGCGCACTGGTCAAGGAAATCTATCTGGTAAATCAATGTCCCAAACTTCCATGGACATTGGCAATGGAAACATTGGAAGTCCAGAAAGGTTTTCTCTAGGCAAGAGAAAGGCTAAATCTGAGATTGTCCCGTGTGCTATTCCAAAGAAGTCCACTTGTTTCTACTTGTAACACCCAAAAATTTCAAACCAATTTAAACTTTCAAAAACAACCCAAGTTCCATTAGTTATTACAAAAAGGTTTCCAAATAGTTTATTATCAGAGTATCCCAGAAACAATATCATAAAAGTGAGGAGCGTTACGATCACGCCTTTGCCTTGCCACGATCTCCTGATGTACCTAAAACAATAAACTGAAACTATAAGCCCGAAAGCTTAGTGAGTTACCCCCAAAATACCCATACACATACAACCATGCACATACAACAATGAACATCATACTATGGGTCCAGTCAACCATCGGGTTGGAATGCCAACATACTACACATACAATAACTACTATGGGTCCAATCATCCATCAGGATGGAATACCCCAGGCCCTCAACCATCGGGTTGGAATGCCAGCATACTACGAGTCCAATCATCCTCGGGATGGAATACTCTCGGCCCACAACCATCGGGTTGGAATGCCCACCTACTATGAGTCCAATCATCCTCGGGATGGAATACTCTCGGCCCACAACCATCGGGTTGGAATGCCCACATACTATGAGTCCAATCATCCTCGGGATGGAATACTCTCGGCCCACAACCATCGGGTTGGAATGCCCACCTACTATGAGTCCAATCATCCTCGGGATGGAATACTCTCGGCCCACAACCATCGGGTTGGATTGCCCACATACTATCAAATAAACATGTGCACCTATATCAGATAATCATATCACAGTCTACCAAGACAACATACTAGGGCTCTATCATCCTCGGGATGGAATACCCTCCCCTACCAATCAATCATGTGCACATATAACATGTAATCTCCTACCAGCATACAGACAGTCAGACCTAACTATAGGTCACTAAACATAACCACATCTGATCTACCAGGATACTGATCTAACCGATCGTACTAGCATGTAACCATCCTATCTACCAGGATACCGAGCTATCATATCACAATAGTAACTATCTCAAATAACAAATCAAAGTGCCGGCCTTGGTGCCTTAGACCCTTGAGTATAGTGAGGATAACTCACATTGAAATGCTGAACTGAAGAGATAAGATCAAATCCTCTGCTCACGGCCACGAACTTTACCACCTACCACTTGATGAAACCATATCTATAAGTGCCCAATTTACCAGAATACCCTTGGAAGTCAAACTGGTCAACTCTTGGTCAAAGTCAAAGTCCTGGTCAAAGTCAACCTTCCTGGTTGACCCTACTCGCCGAGTCAACCTAGTGACTCGCCGAGTTCATGAACTCAGAAACCCCACAATTCGCGACTCGACTCGCCGAGTCACCCCATGACTCGTCGAGCCCTTCAATCCGAGTCCTAGCCTGTCCAACTCACTGAGTCCACTCAACTCACTGATCCGCATTATAACCAGATGGGTTAGGGTTTGCGACTCGACTTGTCGAGTCCAAGAATAGACTCACTGAGTTCACTTAAGTCATCCTCATTCAGACGATTTTAGTCCATCCTACTGCCTCTAACTCATAGATTTGGACTCCTAAGGCTAGTTTTACACGTAAAGTTTCCAACTTTACGTGCATGCAAGGTGATTTTGGCTCAATATAAGCTAGAGAGAAGGTTCAAGACAAGAATGCTCACAAACAAGCTAAAGGGCTGATACTTTATGCCTCCATGGACCAAGATAAGTCTAGATCTGAAGTTGCAACCCCATATCTAGTCCCAAAACCCGAAATGGATCCCAAACATGCTAAATAGCCCCAAATCATCATCCAAGAATAGATCTAGAAGGGAAAAGCTCAAGGTAACGACTTGTTACCTCAGAAATGTGCCCAATATGAAGTAGATTCTGGATCTACACGAACTCCTTGATGCTAACCTCTTGATATACAAGTTCCCTTCACTATAATCCTCTTCCAAAGCTTCAAATCACTCAACAATGGAGGTTTACACGATTTAGGGTTTACTGACTCTCAAGGGGGATAACAAAGAGGCTGAGGTGAGGACATAAAGTCCTTTAAATAGGGTGCAAACCCTAAAATATAGGGTTTTCTCTTCCCAGCACCAACTCGGCGAGTCACGCCACCGACTCGGTGAGTTGGTCACTTAACACGTGGCCAAAAACCCGCTCTGACTCGACGAGTCAAGATACCTACTCGCGGAGTCTACTTCTTTATTTACACATAGCACCCCGAACTTATATTCTTGAACTTGGAATGTTACACTACTGCCAAGAGAAGGGGCATTGGTTGCGAAGCTTCCAGATTTACCTGAGAGATCGCGAAGATGGGAGAGTCAAGATGTATGACTCTGCTTCAGGTAAAATCCACTATCTAACTCTGTTAAGTTTTCTATTCTAGATTCTTAATACATGATGTGATAAGATTGCATTTTGATGTAGGATCGAAGAAAAAGAAAGGAAGCTTAAAGGAAGAAGTGACCTGAGTCTGATCGCGAAGAAATGGATTTCGATCGCATAATTCGATGATCGGATTTTTTTGAGCTGCTGCTTAGAGTTATGGTAGATTGCTTAGGAATATGTGATAGCATAGTTTTCATTTGAATTTGCATTGTAAGGACAAGTTTTCCACACCTTTTATAAATAAAATAAATTTTAAGTTTTGTCTTATTTATATATCCTTGCAATGTCATTTGTGAAAATTAATGCTTGTGTGTTTCTATTATAAGCAATATTAAGTGGATGTGATTCTTAGTTATGTTATTTATGGTAGTGTCGTGATTTCTAGAGTAAGGAAAGATTCCCATCGCCCAACTTTCAATTGGACAGAAGCTTGAAATCATATGATTTGAGTCATGTGATGTATGGAAATCTTGGTACTTAGGAAATTAAGACTAATTCCTTGTTCACATAGGTATGTGAGTCAAGTGAAAGACTAGGAGATCTGGTACGCAATGTTGTGCACTGGTCAAGTTCACCACAAATAACAATAAGATTATTCGTCATGATTTACTAAAAAGTCTAGTAAATGTAGTTATGCTTATAAGATTAAGCATGATTCTGAATCATTGAAAAGTTTCAATTAATGGCATAACGAATAAGAAGAATCAATTGGGCAGAAAGATAAAACTTTCTCCAATCTGAAAAGATGGGAGAGTACTTTAGTATCATATTTTATGAGCATCTCGTTGATTATGAAACCATATCACAATTGATCCTCTAAGTAAATCTTAGTGCACTAGTATGGCTAAGAAGAGGAATCAGGAATTGTTGAAGCGGTTAAATCAAAAGGTGAATCATACTTCGTTCCAAAATCAAGTATTAGAATCGTACTCGAAGATTGTGATATTGAGTGACACGTCTTCAGTAAGTTTATAACACTCATCAAATGTGGAGTAGAAAAGTCTCTTACTCTTGTACATTTGATATTGGTAAGTTGTGATGTCTTGGATGAGACAAAGACCAACTAGGACCAATTGTGTGAGGTGTTTTATCTTGATAAGAAACCACACTAACTCTTGATTATTTGCTTGACAAGAAATGTTTCTTAGAATCATATATGTAAAGAGGTCAGTGGGAGTCTTAAATATCTTGAAAAGTTTCAAGAACTAATCAAGAGTAAACCTATTGTTAATCACTAGTTGACACAATTTTGTTTCTATGCCATTCCGGTAAAGTTACTTATGCATATGAGTTCTATGAATTCTCAATTGACTAATAAAGGCAAGCACCTTGTTCAATGAAAGTGCATTGACTAGTATAAGTGAGATGCTCAATAACTTGGAAGCAATGGTAGGACCCTTGATGGCAAGAAATTAAGAATTAACAAGTTCAGTACATATGAGTTTGGATTTTTTACAATCATTGTCTTGCGATTGTGGTTATGACAAATTCACATGGATATGAACACATACACCATAAAATCTAAGTGTCATAAGGTTTCTCTCTGTTTCATGAAAATGATTGTGAGGAAACGCTTTCACTAAGAAATTTTTTAAGGCGTTAGCTATTGTGTAAATTGCGTTCTCAAATTCGATTATGACTACGACATCCCTCTTCATAGTTCGAATTGTGAGATTTGGCAATTATTCTAAACGTTTAGGACTTATTGCTATAGGTTCTGAATTAGTTTAAACATACATATGAGCTATCTAAGGAAAGGTGTATGAGTTTGAGAAGCCTAGATAAAGGCTTATCGAAGCATATCGTATTAGAAATATGAACTTTGGAAGTCAATAAGTATTGATTTCTAGAAGTCCAACTGTTTTCTGAATACGTGTCAAAGCTAGTGGGAGCATAAGTGTTATGTTGGTATGGATATAATTATCATGTAAGAGGGAGCATGATTATTATAAGTATTGCAAGTTATCAGTATTAATTATAGAAAACAAAAGTTTCAATTCACAAAGTTGTAGGGGTTGAAAAGTTGTTTTGCTATAATTATGGGAGAGAATATTATACTTCATTTCAAAATCTAAGAGCTTGGATCAAGAAATTTTAATCAAATTTAGTCAAAAGATATATGAATGTTATGTTGAAAAGATTCAACATAAGAGAATTCTATATATGGAAATATTAGTTGCGTTCTCAAATTCGATTATGATTACGACATCCCTCTTCATAGTTCGAATTGTGAGAAAATGGCAAATAGAAATAGAAATATTATGGCAAAAGACTGGTAAAGTATCATGTCTTTATGTAAGACATTATGAATCGTGTCCCATATGATTCGGGTATAGGATCGATTACATATGCTGCAATATTCGTCGTTCTCAATTTTCCAAATGCCTAGGGCATTAAGAGGGAAAAGGACTAGAACCGGATTTGACTAAATTAATTAAACAACTGTCAAGGACAATCTAAGGTTCGCCAACGATTGGTCACTTGTGGGCAGTTGGAAGTATAGTAATGAATGGACCATATTGACATTATTATGAATATATAGGATTCGATTTAGAATGAGTTGTCATATGGAAAATATGGAAATGTTTCTATATTAAGAGTTGGATATCAAGAATCTATGTCTAGATTAAAAACTTTTATGCAAGAAGGATGTTCAAAGGAATGTACTTTGAATGTGAGACTTCATATCTATGGAATTGCCTTGTAACAATCTCCAATAGAGTACTTTGTAATTTCATTGACAAAGTCTTGTGTTGGAGCATGAAAATGCTCTACAATGTTGAGTGTTTATTAGGCTAGAATATTCCCTTGTATGAAAAACATATTCCCTCCACTAGTATATAAAGTGGAAGTGATGGTCATTTTATTGTAAGTGTTCACTATGTAGACTTTGTAGTTTAGAGAGAGTGTGGTGGGATCTCTCCCACCATGTGAGAGTTATCTCTTCCAACCCATGAGTGTTCTTGTAATATTTTATATCTCTCTATCTATCTACTACAGCTTTACTCACATATCTTGTTCATCATGTTCATACATAATTATCTTCTTGGTAATATCTTCCGCACCGATCCAATCGACAAAATGGGAACCTACAAGTGGTATCAGAGCAAGACCTTGGAGATCTCACTATTATTTCAAGGGAACGATCCCGATTGTTTTATTATCTTGAAAATTTTCGTCATTTATGAAGATTGTCTCAGCCTTCGCAACTGAAAAATCTTCTGTGAGTTATTTACTGTTTTATTGGTGATGTTGCTAGAAAAATAAAAATTATGCTGCTACTGTTCATACATTTTTGCTGCTGTTAAAATCTGTGTTTATGGAGAAAAATATATTTGCTGAATAAGATGAAGTTTCCTTTGAAAAAGGTGGTCTTTGATCTTTTTATCCCTTTGCAAAAGGTGTTTTGAAAAAGACAAAATATTATTACGGAGTTCGGATATAATGCATTTTATGGGAGAGTACAAGCTTATTTACCGGTGGTACAATACTTGTACGCATGTATGTGGGTATTAGATTTATACATATGCTTTTGATGAAACGTACAAGTCAAAAGAAGCATTAAATTAATGCCAAAGTTTTGGGGGACAATGATCTCTTTTTGTCAGGCATGCATCTGTCCCATCTTCGTTAAAGGCATTCAAACCATTTTGTCGCATATGCTTTTAAATTCCGAGACCCCACCTCTTCCGGACCAAACAGCCATTTCGGACACTCCATGCACTTTCCTTTTAGCTTCGGATTTTTTTTAAAAACCCACTCCGGAACCCACTTTCACTTAGGAAGTCAAACCTTTTTTATTTTTCATTCCGGAATTTTTCATTTCAAACCCATTTCGGAATTTTTCTTTTAAAACCCATTTCACTCCCTTTTATTCTCAAACCCATTCCAGAATTTTTCATTTCAAACTCATTTCGGATTTTTTTTAAAACCCACTTCGGAAATCAACCATTTTAGATCCTTTTCTTTTTTTACTTAGGAACCCAACCATTCCTCATCAAAAAAAAAAAAAAAATTTCCGGACTCACCCTTTTGTTCCGGACTCACAATTTCCGGAATAAAAAAAATTTTCGGACCTTAATCTTTTTTCATTCCTGATCCTATTTTTCTTTCTCACTCCTGAATATTCACTCCTAACTTTTTCCACTCATTACCGACTCTCCACTCTTTACCTTTTTCAGCTTAACCCATTTTCCTAAGTGAATCCATTTTCATTATGGATCAACCCTCTAACCCATTTCTTTTCAAGTTTTTTTTATAACCAATTTTTTTAAACCAATTAATTTTATTTAACACCCATTATTTTTTTTAAAACCCATTATTTTTTTTTAAAACCAATTATTTTTATTTTATACCAATTATTTTTATTAAAACCATTTTTTTTAAAACCAATTATTTTTTTTAACACCAATTTTAGTCTCATGGTTCAAGGCTTCATTCTTCTTGCTGATTATAAGTGATGACACAGTTGGTTCAGATATTATTATTTTTGTGTCTCACTTCTACCGAGCTACTCACATTTTTACTCCCTTCAGACTATTTATATATGGTTTCGGACCATCATTTGGGAGTTCGAGTTTGCATTTCGGTTATCGGCATTACTTCGGTTTAGTATTATGATTTTTCAGCAGTGGGTTTATCATATATACTCTACAGTGTTTGTTCAGTTCGACAATACATCACCATGTCTACCAATCACCGAAAAATAATATCCTCGTTTTTACGGGTAGATGCTCACATCAAGGGGGAGCGTGTGATGCTCCATCATATCCGACATATTTTCTTTCCCGGTTTCATGGTTATTTTTGATCTTTATTGCATGGTCGATCAAAAATAGGGGGAGAATCATGAGCATCCATTCTGGTTTATTATTGGAGTTTTGACGTTAGAGACATTTGAAGACGAAGATTCATTTAGTAGTGTGATGTGGCACTGATTTTTGGTCTTCACGGATCAATTTTTTGGCATTACTTGATGTTCTTCGGATTATGATTATTTATCTTCAAACTCTACACTTTGGGATGTCTCATTTGTGTTTGCATCCGGTTCAGATATTAAGATTGCTCGAGTTTGGATTTGCGATATTTTGAAGACGATGATTATTTTAGCGATGCGGCGTGGCACTTCTTTTTGATCTTACGATCAAATTTTTGGCATTGCTAGACCATGTCTTCGGATTCACATTATTTATCATTCAGACTTTATTTTTGGATGCTTCACATTTTCAGCAGGTTATTCTTCAGAGATTATTTGGTGCATTATCATTCGATTTCGGAATATTGAAGACGTTGTGTGATTCGACATTGTGCTCTTCGGTTCTACAGTCGAGGGGGATTTCATACTTTTATTCAGAGATTGGGGTTTCTCTGTTTGTTCGTTGATTCTAGAGATTACATTGCCAGATTCCGAGATCACGACTGTTTCAGCTTTTCCGAGACACTTCAGCACCAGACCTACCAGACCTGCCTATCGGATGTTCTGCCTTTTATCACTTCTTTACCCTCATCATTTCCGAGCATTTAGGGGGAGATTGTTGGAGCATGAAGATGCTCTACAATGTTGAGTGTTTATTAGGCTAGAATATTCCCTTGTATGAAAAACATATTCCCTCCACTAGTATATAAAGTGGAGGTGATGGTCATTTTATTGTAAGTGTTCACTATGTAGACTTTGTAGTTTAGAGAGAGTGTGGTGGGATCTCTCCCACCATGGGAGAGTTATCTCTCCCAACCCATGAGTGTTCTTGTAATATTTTATATCTCTCTATCTATCTACTACAGTTTTACTCACATATCTTGTTCATCATGTTCATACGCGATTATCTTCTTGGTAATATCTTCCGCACCGATCCAATCGACAAAATGGGAACCTACATCTTGGTGACTTTGGTGCTGTGACATTACGAAAGGATCGTTGCATAATATGTTAGAATCTAACATATTCTAATAGTGGCAAGAATTTGGTATTCTTACACTTATGACAAGGATTAGGAGTTGTGAAATGAGTATCATTGGAAATGTGTTCAATTGATCTATTTCACAAAGTATGGATCATAGGTGAACAGAGTGTGCATGCTTAGAGCATGGGACAATTGTTGTTATAATTCAAGTAATAAGTTGATTATTCGAAACATTATACAATGAATAATGAGTAATCTGTCACAACTAGGGAATTCTATATCCTTGTAACTATAACAATGATAGCCATCGTAACCAAAATTTTGAAAGCATGCTTGATGTTATTCAATGACAACATAACTCCATCAAAAACTCTATACAAACACTTCAATTGGTCAACGAAAGATTGGAAACACTAAGAATCCCATCATAAGTCCGTTTTGGACTAGGATTTCCTTATTGGGCCTAATGGACCAATAAGTTTCCAATTTTAACTATTTTGGGCTTAGAACCCTTAAATGGGCCCTAATTGGACCCACTTTCATGAAACCTAACATTTTGAGCCATAATGGATCCAAAATGAATTGAATTATGCTTAATGGGCCTTGTTGGGCCATAACAAAACAAATTAACCCTAATGGACCAAAAAACCCATTCTTTTATACTAATTAGGCCATGAACTATCCAAAGGAGCCCAATGGGTCGAAAACCTTCTCTATGAACCTCATAGTTTCGAACCAAGGCTAGAAGTGGGCCAAATTAATCCATATCTTCTTTCATTAGGCCCATTTCGGCCCATGATAAAAAAAAGAGAGAAATAAGATTAATGGGAGATTAAGGGGGGGGGTGACACCTCAAAATTGTATGTAGGATATCAATGCACCATTCCCACATCCCCATGCATCTATCACCTCTCTCTCTCTCTCTCTCTCTCTCTCTCTCTCTCTCTCTCTCTCTCTCTCTCTCTCTCTCTCTCTCTTCCCTCTTCTTTTCTACCCTCGGCCGAACACACACACCCTCACCACCTTCAACTTTCATTTCAAACTCTCTCAAACCTTTCAAGAACATCTTCTTACCTCCCTCAAAATCTCGAAAATTAGTGTGGCTCCAAGAAGATCTTTCACTTATATCACCATCATTGGTAAGTTATTATTATACATAAGTCTTGGTTTCCATTCTTAAGCTAAGAACAACTCCCTATATTACTTCATTTGGTAATCATACTTCCTAGAAAACCTCTAAGTTCGAAAGTTCTCTTCAAGGAAGTGTCTAAGGCCGAAAACCACACCATCTTCTTCCATTCTTCTTCAAAACCGAAACCACAAACCCAAGGTGAGTTCATACCCCCTTGTTTTTGGTTTTTACTTGTTTGGGGGAGAATACAATTGTTATGTGTTGATCTATGTGTGTTTGTATGTTATATGTGATTTATTTGGTTTATGTTGCGAAAATGTGATATTATTTGTTATATCTCGAGATCTATGGCTAAGGTGTGAAGGATGTATAAACAAAAAAAACATAATAAACAACATACTTCAAAGATCTAAGAGTCTTTATGTTCAAGAAGTGAAAAACAAGGCCAAAGATTTTCATAAGTGTCATTTTTGCAAAATAACAAAGATTTGGTTAAAGGATGACATTTTTAGTTTTTACAAGGATAATATAGTATATATCTATATAAAATATGATATTTATGGGAATAACACTTCTCAAGGGACTAAAAGCATAAATTTATGCTTATTGGGCTTAAGATTTGGGCCTCACGGTTTGGGCCCAAAAATTGCGAAAATAATGAAGTTTTGGGGCAAAAACTGTAAATCGATCAAAGTTCGAGTAAAAAACGTAAACAAATAAATTCAGGGGCTGAAAATGATCTTTATTGCAAAATTGGACTAAAAATGCAAAGTTTTTGGAGATTGGGCCAAAAATGTAAAACTTACAGAATTTGGGCTCAAAGTGTAAAATTTTTACAAATAAGGGCTGGAAATGGCAAATACAATATTTTTGGGCTGAAATTTTGATTTAAATTATGTTTGGGCCGAAAATGTCAAGAAAAATGGTTTAAGGACCAAAAATGTTAATTTTCATCAAAAGGGACTAAAAATGTCAATTTTATTTATAAAGGGCTGAAAAATGTAACTTTATGTGAAAAAGGGGCTGAAATAGTCAAATCAATGCTTTGGGTCAAATGGGTTAATATTTAAACTATTGGGCCAAGAATATTAAATTTATAACGCATGGTTTTTTTTTAAAAATGTTTATAAATATATATATATATATATATATATATATATATATATATATATATATATATATATATATATATATATATATTGCTTCGTTATAAATCAAACGTCAAATACTTTTAACATGGCGAATAAACGCTTGGTATACAACAAAACCTACACTACGAACTCAAAATCGATAAACAGATAAATAATACAATGCTTGGGCCCAAAATCTTCTATTTGTGCTATTGGGCCTTCGTGGCCCAATTTCATGATTATTAGGCCCAATATAATCAATACATGTTTATTGGGCTTCCGGTGACCCAATTACATGCCTAATGGGCCTTCATTAGTTTTTACATGCTATTGGGCTTTAGTGGCCCATGTGCATTGCTAATATGGCCCGAATTATTCATCATATGCTTGATGGGCTATAACGTGTCCGTCGCATACTCGACAGCCTAGAAATAACTTACATGATTAGTGGGCCACAGTGTCCTTTTTCGTGTTCGTTAGGCTGTATTCATAAACATGAAATCTTTAAACGGTTTGGAAATTAAAAATACACCTAACGATATTCATATTCATAGGGTAATAATTGGGATTTAGTGTGAATTAGCGGTTGACACCAATGAGTGTTCGGTCGTAGCCTGTAGTTATAATCAGAGTCTCCTGGAGGGAGAGCGAGAGTTTGTGTATAGATCTATACGGGGGTGACTCCCCCACACCTGAGCTGTTCGCTACAGTTAGACTCGGCCAGTCTAGGGTGACAAAATCTTTATCAAAACCGACGTTTGAAAAAATGCCAAGACAGGTGAAAGAGTCAGTATCATGCATGGTTATAACGACTCACATAGAGATCCATTACCATATCATCATTCATGGGAAATCAAATTCATACTTGGCGGCTATACAATGTGATTTACGTGATAATACAAATTACCATGCTATTTTAAATCGAAAATATCGGATTTTCTGGGAAATAACTTTATTCATTTAACATACATCAAAGGCTATACAAGGAATCTCTTTTGAAAGTCAGTCATTTATACATGTTTTGAAATCACGCATACACATACATATGTTGGATCATCACATCATATTGTGAACAGTTTTTATTACAGAAAATATCGGATTTTCTGGGTTATACAAACAATACAAACCATTTTATTTCAAACATGCTTATGAACTCACCAACATTATATATGTTGAACGTTTTCAAAATAACTTGTATTCTCAGGTAACAGATAAGCTGAAGAAAAATTATCAAGTGTGCTAAGATATTATGATTTTGTGACTCTCAAACAATTCATGTTATGAATATGTAATATTTATACAATGTACTGGATGTGAATAATGACAGTTGTACTATGTAATGTTGGTCATGTATGTGGTTAGTTTCATGTATATTCATTGTGATGATATTTCAATTTAAGTCACACGAGATCTCGGACGTTTCCGCCGTCTGGTTCGGGGGTGTGACAGGTTGGTATCAGAGCTTTGTTTATAGTGAACTAGCATATCTAACCATACATGATATGCAACTATAAACATAATGGGAATAAATAACTCTGAACAAAAATAAAATTTCATACTTATGTGCTTATATTAAAAAAAACAACAATATAACAACATTTAAAAGTCTTTGGAGGATTCGAACATTTTCGATTGTGCTCGGACAGTTATGAAGCCGTAATGGGGGTAAATGTAGCCTGATTAACTACATTCACCCAAGGTACGACTGTCATGTGCCCGGGTGTGATTGTAATGATCGATAAAAAAAAAACTTAATACCCGGAAGAAGAAAATTTCATTTCTACAAAATTTACCCTCTTTACGCGTTCCTCATCACAAATTTCTCGCACAGTCATCATGGAGGAGGAACATCAAGGCATTCAGTTTCACCAGGCCATGGTGGCCCATGGTATGATTGAAGACGACCCCAAGGAAGGACAAGGGGCAGCACCCGACATTGAGCCCGACGAGTACGTACACTGATACGGACTACGAGTTTGATGGGACGGATGACGACATGGAGGAGGAAAGAGACACAGACGAAGCCCCCGTCAAACCACCTACCGACGAGACACACCAGGACCACCCTGCTCCACCAGGAAATCCCGTTGGTGAGGATCGTTCTCTGGAGGCAGAGGCTACCACACTTCGGCAACAGCTATTTGCCATGGAGGCACGAGCCGTGCAGGCTGAGCAGGAAATGGATGAGGTCATCGGGGAAATGACCGAGATGGCTCAGTTATTGGCACAACATTTTGGAATATGATTTCGCTACCACCGTCAGGCACCTCCTAGTGTGTTTAGAATCAGCAGACCTCCCTACTAGTGTTATGTTTCTTTTATGCGCACTGCGTTATGTATTGCCAACTCTATGTTTAAGTGATCACACTACTCATAGAGTCGTTATGCCGCCCAACTTTGTACACTTATGTATGCCCTTTCGGTCAAATTTTCATATATCAAAGGCGGATATTATTAGTGGAAAATATTATGTGTTTTATCGCGATGTTGTTATCTGCTATGTGTTTTATATTCTTATTACTTGGTGTAAATCTATGGAACCACTTAGATGCACAATCGATTCACGGAATTCCCAACTTAAATACGATGCGTACTCAACATCCTTCTGTTCCATGACAGCAAGATGCCGCAAAGACCAAACCGTGGAAACAATCAACCACCACCGCCACCAGAAATCAACTCAGTTGCATTTCAAGCGGCTGTATCTGCTGCAGTCACAGCAGTGCTGGCGCAGTTTCACAATGGATACAATGGTGGAGGCAACGGACAGGGGGCCGGAAGTTCAAACAACGGAATGAACCAGGGGCCTACCAAGACATGCTCCTACAAAGATTTCACCAACGCCAAACCGTGAACCTTTAATGGCACAGGGGGAGTAATAACCCTGGAAAGATGGATGGAAAAGGTGGAATCGGTGTTCGAGATATGCGGATGCCCTGAAGAATTCAAGGTGAAGTTTGCAGCATGTACATTTGTTGATCAAGCTCTCAACTGGTGGAATGGACATATGGAGGCTATGATTCTTCCGGTGGCTAATTCCATGCCATGGGCGGAATTGAAAGAAATGCTAATGGCTGAATACTGCCCGCGTGGCGAAGTTCAGAAAATGGAGCAAGAGTTATGGAACCTCACAGTCCGAAACTCCGACATCGATGCCTACATATCAAGGTTTAGTGAACTGTCTCTGTTGTGCCCTGGCATGATTACCTCGGAAGGAAAGAAAATTGAACGATTCATCTGGGGATTAACCTCCACAATTCAAGGAAACGTGATAGCCGCAAATCCTGAAACCTTTGACAGCGCCAAGAGGTTGGACAAGAAGTTGTACGACCACAACAACAAGAAGGGCGAAAAAGCAGGGGAAACTGAAAGCAAGAAGGAGAGCGATAACAAGAAGGGAAAGAATAACAAGCGGGAGGGACGACAAGACTCAGAGTCGTCAAAGAAACAACAAACAGTGACAGTTCATGCTACAACCACCCAAGTCCCCTCACCACATGCTCCAGCCTCATCCACCCCAAGTGCCCCTAAGCAGTATTCCGGAAATCTCCCAAAGTGCAACAAATGCAATTTCCATCACAATGGTGAATGCAGGGAGATGCATTGTACCAGTGGCAACCGAAAGGGTCATACAGCAAGATACTATAGGACCTATCCTCCCCAGAACCAGCAACAGGGAAACAACAACAACGACAACACCAACAACAACAACAATGACAACAACGCTGGGGCTAGCCACACTTGTTATGGATGTGGACGGACTGGGCATTTCCAGTGAAACTGCCCCAATGTAAAAAATCAAGGAAATGGAGGATCAGGAAGGGTTTTTACTCTGGGACAAGGAGAAGCAGTCCAAGACCCTACCGTTGTCACCGATATGTTCCTACTTAACAACACATATGCATGCATCTTCTTCGATAGTGGAGTGAAGCGAAGCTTCGTTAGTAACAAGTTTAAACACTTACTAAATCAACAACCCCAGAAGCTCAATGAAGCCTTCACGGTGGAAGTGGCTAATGGGAAAACAGAGTCAACTAGGGATATCTATGTAGGATGCACGTTAACATTTAACCACCACACTTTCCAAATAAACTTGATGCCTGTGAATATTAGGAGTTTCGATGTGATCATCGGCATGGATTGGTTGAGCCCCCATCATGCCGATATTATGTGCCGCGAGAAGGCCGTTCGCCTTCATCTCCCTAACCACGAAACCCTAATCATATACGGGGACAAACCCGGTAAGAATCTTCGACTTATCTCATGTATTAAGGCACAAAAGTGTCTACAAAAGGACTCTGCGTTTCTGGCTCACATTATGATAAATCCAAGGAATAGGTTAATGTTCAAGACATCCCAGTGGCTTGCGATTTCCCTGACATCTTTCCTGAAGATCTTCCGGGGATACCCCCAGAAAGACAGGTCGAGTTCCGAATCAACCTTGTGCCAGGAGCTACTCCCATCGCCAAATCACCCTATAGGTTGGCTCCTGCGGCAATGCAGGAATTGTAAAGCCAACTCAGCGAACTCTTGAACAAAGGATTCATCAGACCCAACTTCTCGCCTTGGGGAGCTCCGGTCCTTTTTGTTAAGAAGAAGGACAGATCCTTTAGGATGTGCATCGACTATAGAGAGCTGAATAAGCTCACTATCAAAAATCACTACCCACTTCCACGAATCGACGATCTATTCGACCAACTTCAAGGAGCAAATTACTTCTCTAAGATAGATCTGCGATCCGGCTATCATCAACTCAAGGTCCGAGAGGAGGATATTTCCAAGACCGCTTTCCGAACTCGCTATGGACATTATGAATTTGTTGTAATGCCCTTCGGTCTAACGAATGCCCCTGCCGCATTTATGGACCTGATGAATTGATTTTGACGTCCATTCCTTGATAACTTTGTGATCGTTTTCATCGACGATATCCTGGTCTATTCTCAAAGCGAGGAAGAACATAGTTGACATCTCCGACAAATCTTGGAAACCCTGCGAGCCGAAAAATTGTACGCGAAACTCTCTAAGTGTGAGTTCTGGCTCCATAGCGTAAACTTTTTAGGTCATGTTGTCAGCCGAGAAGGGATACATGTGGACCCTTCCAAGGTTAAAGCCATTGAAGGATGGGCAGTCCTCACGACACCCACAGAAATTCGTCAATTTATGGGTCTCGCAGGCTATTACAGAAGATTCATCCAGAACTTCTCCAGGATAGCCAAGCCTCTTACCACACTTACACAAAAAGGCGTACCATTCGAATGGACAGAGAAGCAGGAGGTTGCCTTCCAAACCCTGAAACGAGCTCTCTGTAGTGCACCAGTACTATCATTACCAGAGGGAACTGAGGACTTCGTAGTTTACTGCGATGCTTCGAATCAGGGTTTAGGATGTGTACTCATGCAGCGTGGGAAGGTGATAGCTTATGCATCCCGACAACTAAAGACACATGAGGTGAATTATACCACCCATGATCTCGAATTAGGAGTTGTGGTCTTTGCTTTGAAGATTTGGAGGCACTACCTTTATGGTACAAAGTGCACCATTTTTACTGACCACAAAAGCCTCCAACACATTTTAAATCAAAAAGAGTTAAACATGAGGCAGCGAAGATGGGTTGAGCTGCTAAACGATTATGAGTGTGAAATCAAGTACCACCCAGGCAAGACTAACGTGGTAGCTAATGCCTTGAGTTGAAAAGAATACTCGAATCGTCGTGTGAAAACTCTTTCGATAACCATTCAATCCCATCTATTCTCACAAATCAAAGAAGCCCAGTTTGATGCCATGAAGACAGAAAACATAACAAGCGAAGCGTTACGTGGAATGGAAAAGAACTTCGAAGTCAAGGAGAATGGAACATATTATTTCATGAACCGAATTTGGGTCCCTAAACTTGGGGGATTCAGAGAGGTAGTCATGAATGAGGCTCATAAGACACGATACTCCATCCATCCGGGTTCAGATAAAATGTACCTGGATATCAAGCAACATTATTGGTGGCCTAACATGAAGGCAGAAATTACCACTTATGTTAGCAAGTGCCTCACTTGTGCTAAAGTGAAGGTAGAATATCAAAAGCCCTCGGGACTATTACAACAGCCGGTAATACCCGAGTGGAAATGGGAAAGAATTACCATAGACTTTGTGACCAAATTACCCAAGACAAATGATGGATTGGATGCCATATGAGTGATAGTCGATAGGTTGACAAAATCCGCCCATTTCCTGCCGATAGAGGAATCATATAAGATGGAACGATTGACTAGAATCTACATCAAGGAAATTGTGAGACTCCATGGAGTGCCAATATCTATCATCTTGGATCGAGATAGTAGATTCACTTCACGCTTTTGGCAATCACTTCAAAAGGCTATGGGAACACAACTCGACATGAGCACTGCTTACCACCCACAGACGGATGGTCAAAGTGAGCGAACCATTCAAATGCTTGAAGATATGCTTCGATCATGTGTGATAGACTTTGGAAGGTCGTGGGATACCCACTTACCTTTAATTGAGTTTTCGTACAATAACAGTTATCACACAAGCATCAAAGTTGCTCCTTTTGAAGCATTATATGGGCGTAAATGTAGATCACCGTTGTGCTGGGCTGAGGTAGGTGACACTCAGATAGCAAGAGGACATACACCAAACAATGCTTTAACAGGGCCATAAACCATACGTGAAACAACAGAAAAGATAGTTCAAATCAGAGCTCGAATTCAAGCATCACGAGACCGACAGAAGAGCTATGCTGATAAACGGCGAAAACCTCTGGAATTTCAAGTCGGGGATCGGGTGTTATTAAAGGTCTCTCCCTGGAAAGGTGTGATTCGTTTTGGGAAACGGGGGAAACTAAACCCATGATATATTGGGTCATTCGAGATTCTAGCTCGAATCGGTCCATTGGCCTATAGGCTGCAGCTACCTGCTGAGCTCAGCAGCGTACACCCCGTGTTCCATGTATCCAATCTGAAAAAGTGCTTATCCAATGAAACTCTTGTCATCCCATTGGAAGAAATCGAAATCAACGAGAATCTCCTGTTCATCGAGGAGCCAGTTGAAATCATGGACAGGGAAGTGAATCGTACTAAGCAAAGTCGCATTCCGATTGTGAAAGTTTGATGGAACGCAAAGCGTGGACCAGAATTCACATGGGAACGCGAAGACCAGAAGAAGCAAAAGTACCCTCACTTATTCTCGCATTCTCAAATCTAGCTTCAAAGAGAATTTCGGGACGAAATTCCCTCTAACGGGGGAATGATGTCACAACTAGGAAATTCTATATCCTTGTAACTATAACAATGATAGCCATCGTAACCAAAATTTTGAAAGCATGCTTGATGTTATTCAATGACAACATAACTCCATCAAAAACTCTATACAAACACTTCAATTGGTCAACGAAAGATTGGAAACACTAAGAATCCCAGCATAAGTCCGTTTTGGAATATGATTTCCTTATTGGGCCTAATAGACCAATAAGTTTCCAATTTGACTATTTTGGGCTTAGAACCCCTAAATGGGCCCTAATTGGACCCACTTTCATGAAACCTAACATTTTGAGCCATAATGGATCCAAAATGAATTGAATTATCCTTAATGGGCCTTGTTGGGCCATAACAAAACAAATTAACCCTAATGGACCATAAAACCCATTCTTTTATACTAATTTGGCCGTGAACTATCCAAAGGAGCCCAATGGGTCGAAAATCTTCTCTATGAACCTCATAGTTTCGAACCAAGGCTAGAAGTGGGCCAAATTAATCTATATCTTCTTTCATTAGGCCCATTTCGGCCCATGATAAAAAAAAGAGAGAAATGAGATTAATGGGAGATTAAGGGGGGGTGACACCTCAAAATTGTATGTAGGATATCAATGCACCATTCCCACATCCCCATGCATCTATCACCTCACTCTCTCTCTCTCTCTCTCTTCTTCCCTCTTCTTTTCTACCCTCGGCCGAACACACACACCCTCACCACCTTCAACTTTCATTTCAAACTCTCTCAAACCTTTCAAGAACATCTTCTTACCTCCCTCAAAATCTCGAAAATTAGTGTGGCTCCAAGAAGATCTTTCACTTATATCACCATCATTGGTAAGTTATTATTATACATAAGTCTTGGTTTCCATTCTTAAGCTAAGAACAACTCCTTATATTACTTCATTTGGTGATCATACTTCCTAGAAAACCTCTAAGTTCGAAAGTTCTCTTCAAGGAAGTGTCTAAGGCCGAAAACCACACCATCTTCTTCCATTCTTCTTCAAAACCGAAACCACAAACCCAAGGTGAGTTCATACCCCCTTGTTTTCGGTTTTTACTTGTTTTTGGGGGGAGAATACAAGTGTTATGTGTTGATCTATGTGTGTTTGCATGTTATATGTGATTTCTTTGGTTTATGTTATGAAAATGTGATATTATTTGTTATATCTCGAGATCTATGGCTAAGGTGTGAAGGATACATAAACAAAAAAAAACATAATAAACAACATACTTCAAAGATCTAAGAGTCTTTATGTTCAAGAAGTGAAAAACAAGGCCAAAGATTTTCATAAGTGTCATTTTTACAAAATAACAAAGATTTGGTTAAAGGATGACATTTTCGGTTTTTACAAGGATAATATGGTATATATCTATATAAAATATGATTTTTATGGGAATAACACTTCTCAAGGGACTAAAAACATAAATTTATGCTTATTAGGCTTAAGATTTGGGCCTCACGGTTTGGGCCCAAAAATTGCGAAAATAATGAAGTTTCGGGGCAAAAACTGTAAATCGATCAAAGTTCTAGTAAAAAACGTAAACAAATAAATTCAGGGGCTGAAAATGATCTTTATTGCAAAATTGGACTAAAAATGCAAAGTTTTTGGAGATTGGGCCAAAAATGTAAAACTTACGGAATTTGGGCCCAAAGTGTAAACTTTTTACAAATAAGGGCTGGAAATGGCAAATACAATATTTTTGGGCTGAAATTTTGATTTAAATTATGTTTGGGCCGAAAATGTCAAGAAAAATGGTTTAAGTACCAAAAATGTTAATTTTCATCAAAAGGGACTAAAAATTTCAATTTTATTTATAAAGGGCTGAAAAATGTAACTTTATGTGAAAAAGGGGCTGAAATAGTCAAATCAATATTTTAGGTCAAATAGGTTAATATTTAAACTATTGGGCCAAGAATATTAAATTTATAACGCATGGTTTTTTTTAAAAAATGTTTATAAATATATATATATATATATATATATATATATATATATATATATATATATATATATATATATATATATATATATATAACCAAAGCTTCGTTATAAATCAAACGTCAAATACTTTTAACATGGCGAATAAACGCTTGGTATACAACAAAACCTACACTACGAACTCAAAATCGATAAACAGATAAATGATACAATGCTTGGGCCCAAAATCTTCTATTTGTGCTATTGGGCCTTCGTGGCCCAATTTCATGATTATTAGGCCCAATATAATCAATACATGTTTATTGGGCTTCCGGTGACCCAATTACATGCCTAATGGGCCTTCATTAGTTTTTACATGCTATTGGGCTTTAGTGGCCCATGTGCATTGCTAATATGGCCCGAATTATTCATCATATGCTTGATGGGCTATAACGTGTCCGTCGCATACTCGACAGCCTAGAAATAACTTACATGATTAGTGGGCCACAGTGTCCTTTTTCGTGTTCGTTAGGCTGTATTCATAAACATGAAATCTTTAAACGGTTTGGAAATTAAAAATACACCTAACGATATTCATATTCATGGGGTAATAATTGGGATTTAGTGTGAATTAGCGGTTGACACAAATGAGTGTTCGGCCGTAGCCTGTAGTTATAATCAGATTCTCCTGGAGGGAGAGCGAGAGTTTGTGTATAGATCTATACGGGGGTGACTCCCCCACACCTGAGCTGTTCGCTACAGTTAGACTCGGCCAGTCTAGGGTGACAAAATCTTTATCAAAACCGCCGTTTGGAAAAATGTCAAGACAGGTGAAATAGTTAGTATCATGCATGGTTATAACGACTCACATAGAGATCCATTACCATATCATCATTCATGGGAAATCAAATTCATACTTGGCGGCTATACAATGTGATTTACGTGATAATACAAATTACCATGCTATTTTAAATCGGAAAATATCGCATTTTCTGGGAAATAACTTTATTCATTTAACATACATCAAAGGCTATACAAGGAATCTCTTTTGAAAGTCAGTCATTTATACATGTTTTGAAATCACGCATACACATACATATGTTGGATCATCACATCATATTGTGAACAGTTTTTATTAAAAACAATATCGGATTTTCTGGGTTATACAAACAATACAAACCATTTTATTTCAAACATGCTTATGAACTCACCAACATTATATATGTTGACCGTTTTCAAAATAACTTGTATTCTCAGGTAACAGATAAGCTGAAGAAAAATTTTCAAGTGTTCTAGGATATTATGTTTTTGTGACTCTCAAACAATTCATGTTATGAATATGTAATATTTATATAATGTACTGGATGTGAACAATGACAGTTGTGCTATGTAATGTTGGTGATGTATGTGGTTAGTTTCATGTATATTCATTGTGATGATATTTCAATTTAAGTCACACGAGCCCTCGGACGTTTCCGCCGTCTGCTTCGGGGGTGTGACATAATCAATATGGTGATTAAATAAAGGTGTTTTATTTATACTCAAAAGTTTGGGGCCATATAGGATTAGTATTATTCTTGTGTTTCACTTTGCATGTTTTGACTTCCCGAATAATAAGATTATTCAAACCATCCACAGTCGATAAATACTTTGGAAGTAGCTATTGAAGCTAGACTATCATGAATCCGACTGTAGATTGTCTAAAGCGTTTAGACATAGCAAAAGTATGCTGCAAAATACTTTGGAAGTGTTACTGATAAGATCAGAGTTGACAACGGATTTTGAAAGCTACGATTGCTGATCAGGTTCTGAAGTCGTACTTGCAAAATAGTTATTAGACTTATCCAAGTGGGAGACTGTTGGATTAGGTGTCTAAGCCCATAACTATTTTGGTATGTACTTGACCTGATTATGAGCATGGTCCTTTTGGGTTGCCTTCACCATAGCAATTGATAGGATGAATTATGGAGAAAAAGGATTAATTATGATTTATTAATATATTATGTGAATAATATATTAAAAGAGAAATCATATTGTTTAATTAACATTGATCAAGAATTAATTTAGAATGAATTTTGTGGTCAAAAGAGATTAATTAAATAAAGGGGACTGATATTGTAATTATAAGATAGTTACAAAGTTGGGCTTAGGATCCATACGGAAGCAATGGACGAATTTTATATGGGAGTCCATATAGAAATCGTCTAAAGGGCCTTCTGGAAGGATCTTTGGGCTGTTAAGGACTAAGCAACTGGATTAGGGTTTCCACGTTGAAAACCCTAGAAGCCTCAACTATATAAGGACCCCATAAGGCTCCCAAAAATGGGTCTAACACTTCTAAGAGAACGCTATACCTTTTTGGTTCCTCCTCCTCCCTCTCCTAAGTCATCTTGTTGCTAGTGGTGTCTGTGACTCCATTAGAGGTGCAACATTTGAGGCACTAAGCTTTCAAAGGTCAAGGATATTCAAGGAGAACTTGTTATTACTACATAACAAGAAAGGTAAGATCTAAACCCTAGTTTATATGTCAATTTGTTTGTTATATGCTAGTTCATAGGATCATTGCTTTGGTATTCAATGTTGTTGTGTTCATAGTAGAAAAACCTAGATCAAAGCAATTAGGGTTGCATGTACACCATAGGATTGATGTTATGCACATAACCCATCATATTCGTCCTGATTATTGGTGGCCCTGCATGAAGCGGGATGTGGCTTGGTATGTGGAGCGGTGCTTGACTTGCAGGAAAGTCAAAGCCGAGCATCAACGACCTCACGACAAGATGCAGCCGTTGGAGATTCTCGTATGGAAATAAGAGGATATTACCATGGATTTCATCACGAAGTTACCCCGGACTATGAGCGGAGTGGATTCAATTTGGGTCATCGTGGATTAGTTGACCAAGAGCGCGCATTTTATTCCGATTCAGGAGAGTATTTCTGCAGAGAAGTTGGCTGAGATTTATATTCGGGAAGTTGTGGCACGTCACGGGGTGTTGGGTTCGGTAGTTTATGACAGAGATTTATGGTTTACTTCCAGGTTTTGGAAGAGGCTCCATGGTGAGTTGGGTACTCGTCTCCATTTTAGCACAACATTCCATCCACAGATTGATGTCAGAGCGAGTGGACTATTCAGACCATAAAGGATATACTGTGGGCGTGTGTTTTGGACTTTGATGGGAGTTAGGGTATGTATCTACCGTTAGCGGAATTTTTGTATAACAACAGTTATCACACTAACATTGATCGACCTCCTTTCAAGATGCTCTACAGAAGGAAATGCGGGACCCCGATTTGTTGGGGTGAGGTCGGTCAGCGGATTATAGGGGGTACCGAGGTGGTACTAAAGACCACTGAGTTGATTCAACAGGTTCGGAGTAGGGTCCAGACAGCTCAGAGTCGGCAGAAGGGTTATGCCGACAGGCGCCGATCAGACTTAGAGTTCCAGGTGGGGGATATGGTTCTCCTGAAGCTGTCACCTTGGAAAGGTGTCATCTGATTCAGGAAGCGGGGCAAGCTGGTCCCCAGGTATATCGGTCCTTTTATGGTTTTGGCTCGGTTGGGCTGGGTTGCATATCGCTTGGATATTCTAAATGAGCTTAGTCAGGTTCATAGCACATTCCATGTCTCTCAGTTGCGGAAGTGCTTAGTGGATGATTCCGCAGTGGTACCGTTGGAGGATATTCAGGTGGATGACCGCCTAAATTATAGCGAGAGAGCAGTGACAATTCTTGACCAGAAGACAAATACCTTGAGGAACAAGGTTGTGGAATTGGTGAAGGTGCAATGAAAGCACCGCAAGGGCTCGTAGTAGACTTGGGAGCCGGAGGATGAGATGAGGGACCACTACCCGAAATTATTTGGAGCAGTGGACTTCGACGACGAAGTCTGAATCAAGTTGGGGAGAATTGTAACACTTCAAATGGGTATTTTTCCTTTTAACCCTTCGTAATTTAAACAATCACATTTTCGGTCCTTGAGGCTATTACGCGGGGTGTACCATAGTTTACGCTGAGCGTACTACCTGGTGATGGTCGCAGGCACTACCCATGTACGTTGGGCGTACGTGGGGTTACGCTAGGCATAATCTGGCCAACTTGAAACCCTAATTTTTAGGATTTAACCCCTATATAAGCTCATTAAGTCCCATGAGCTTGGCCTCTTACCAACCTCCATATCTCCTAAACCCTAAATTTCGATCCTTAGCCATCATTTCGTGTCTTTGATCTCTTGAGAAGAAAAGTTGGTGTTTTATTACTCATTTTGAAAGGATAGAAGAAGATTGAAGGTTCATTGCTGGGTGTGAAGCTTAGAGATCCAGAACATCATTCCTTTGCAAGTCATTTGAGGTATAAAGATCTTATCTTGACAACTCCTTATATGGATATTCTTTTGGACTTGTTTATTGCCATTTTAGTCCCTTTTGGTTGATCATTGTGAGCTAGGGTCGTTTCAAAAGCCTAAACTTGTAGATCTAGGCATTTTAGGGTCCCATTGTCCATAAAAATGCAAGCTTGGAGGTGTTTATGGACTCATACATGTGTTAAGACCCCTTTGTTAAGTTATTTTGAGCTTTAGAGCCCCAGTAAGCTATGTATGCACGTAAAGTTGCCAACTTTATGTTATAAGTCACCTTAAAGAAGTCAGATCTAGAATATGAAGTAATGGTTGAGCGGATTAAGTGCTTAATAGAGTTGTTAAGGAACCTGGGGAGTACGCTGGACATACCCAGCTAGTACGTTGTGCGTACTGACCCCGGAGTGGGTACGCTAAGCGTACCAGCTGAGTACGCCCCGCGTACTCAGTAGATGGGCCAAATGAACTTAGCACTCTTGGTTTGGCCCATGGTGGAGTTTCTTTAGTAGGGCCTTGTTGGAACATTAGACCTTTGTTTTGGGCCTTTGGAAAGTACCATGGGGTTCCTTTGGCTGTGGGTCGATAATGGGCTTTAGGCCTAATTTGGAAATTGGGCCATATTTAGGCCTTGGAGGATTATTTTGGAAATTGGGCTTTTTAGACATTTGAATTGGGATTTGGCCTTGGGCCAATGTAGGAATGATTATAAGGTCTTCTACCTTAGATTTGGACTCATTATGTGATTTGGGATCCAATTATTAATTAGAGGTTATTTGTGATTATAGCGCGGGGATTATTTTTTAGCGGGCCAACAGCCAGAGATTTATCTGTGAGATTCAGCAGTGTGAGGTGAGTTTCTTCACTATGTTTTAGCGGGTCGAAGGCACCAATGTCGGCCCATGGTTTATTATTTTAGGATGCTAGATGTCTGCGTGACTCTTGCATGTGTTATGTGATTATATGCTTGCCGGGCGGGGCCCGATGACCATTTTGTATACTATTTATCTTTGTGATTATTGCATGTGTTATGTGTTTATCTGTTGTATGTTTATATGTATATCGCGTGGGGCCGATGTCGGGAGGGCCTGATGACTGACAGATCTGTATACAGAGCGGGGCTCGATGCCGGGCGGGGTCTATTATGTGTTTATTTATGTATGTATTGTATGTGGTATTTTAAGGAACTCACTAAGCTTTGTGCTTACAGTTTTTAGTTTTAGGTTTCAGATACTTCTGGTGCAAAAGAGAAGAGCTCGGGGTGATTGCAGTGCACACACGTTTTGTTCCCCATTTGATATTTACTCTGATATTATGATGTTTTGATAAAATTGTTACATTTGGGGTCTTTTGATGATGTCTTAAACATTGTTTTATTAAATCAAAAATGAAATTTTTGGGTCTTATTTTTGGGACGTTACACCTCTATTATAATAAAAGTTCTAAAAATTCGTCATGACTCCAAAGCTATTACTTGAAGTCAGACTTTAACAAATGTCGTCGTAAGTCATATATGTATATAAAAATGAATAATAGTAAAAAATACATAGATAATTATTAATTATATACATATTTGTCGCCTTAAGTGACGTCTTACAAACGACGTGATTTGCTACAGCTCATAAAAACTTATGTTTGACATTGCCGAGAAATCATGACTAACGTTTTTTAGAATATTGGTTATGACAAATATTATATTATAATAAAGATATAGATATACAGCTTCTTTGATAAATATTATATTAAAATAGATATATAGATATATAGATTCTTTGATCTTCGTAGCCTAATGCAATTTAGGTGAGGGGTAATGTTCAAAGAAATACCACAAGTCGACCTATGTGTATTATGTATAACAAGTACACTTGCCTTGTTATTCAGTTAATAATCCGAATACAGAAGTTTAGTTCAAACTCCAATCAAATTAGGGGTAGTTGTTCAAATAGATCGGTTCGATCGGATAGTGAATTCCACATTAAAACTATTTTAGTGAATAAGACGAATATGTGTCAAATTGATTAGATGTAATTATGTTTTGTTAAAAATGAGGTAAGAATATTAGATTATAACTAATTATTATACCTTTTATTTAATCACTTGACGCATGCAGCAGCCACAAAGTATCGTCTAAAACACCAAGTCTTCACGAATAATGTTGATAATTGATAACGATATGGAATGGAGGGAGAAGGTGAAAGCAAGTTGTGGCATGAATCCACGAGAAAAACAAAAAACCATGGAGTTGCTGACACAGCATCAACAAAAATGAAAATAACCCATATTTTAGTGGCTAAAAAGAAACATGCGACAAATTTTGTTACATTTATTAAAGCTATTATGAAATCATCATGGATTACGTCAATCTACCTATGCTAAAGAGAAGTCCTTGCATCTGATGTTGATTAACAAATATATATATATATATATATATATATATATATATATATATATATATATATATATATATATATATATATATATATATATATATATATATATATATATAGGCTTAGGTTATGTTGTTTCTACTAACTCTTGTGTGCCAGAATGCACAGATCTGGACCACCGGATGGAATAGAATCAAAGGTCATGATCTGAGAGTCTATGATATTACAATAGGGTAACATGCACCATATAATCACACAATTTTCAACATAAGGGTATTTTGGTCAATTTACCTATATTAAAAAAAGGAAATTTCCATAATTTAAGGGATAATTAATTCCTTTATTTTTAAAAATCTGAATATTTTAAATTAATTCAAATTTAAAAATCCGATGTTATTCTGTCAGAATGACAGAATGCCAACCATAAACTAGTAAATATATTTTCGGTTTTATTCTTGTAGAATACATTTCCAATGTAGTTATATTTGGTAATTGACCTGATTTAAGAATAAGTTATTATTCATATACATCCAACTTGGGTCTATAAATTTATTCTTAATATACATCCGAAATTATACATATTCTAACAAAATATCATCAAAAATGAATACAATTCTTAAAAAAATAGCATTCTTGAATATACAATTATTGAACAAATATACTTGATCCTCTTCAATGGTCCATATAATCAACTTGATCTTCACATATATACTTGTTGAACTCGACTCCAAATATTTCTCTTGTATGATCAATATTGAATTCCTTCTCCATGCAATTCTGAAAGAATAAGATACATTACTCGTTAGTATTACCAGTTAAACAAATATACTTGTTGTTAACAAACATTCTCAAAGACATTCTAACAGAATGCATTTATATAAATAAATTCTAACAGAATACATTACAGAATTAACTTAAATCATAGTCTTTTGTTCTATATGCATAAACATTCTAAAGCATGTATAAATGTATTCTGTCAGAATTAATAGCAACACATGTTTTATGTAATATTTATATTCTCATAGAATGAACATGTGTTTGCATTCTGATATGAAAAAAAAATAAAGAATAAAATTCGAGTTCATTCTTAGAGAACAATCATTGTAAAAGAATAAAATTAAAGCTTCCCTGCCTTTTTTTGTTGTCTAGGTCTGATCAATTTGCAGGATTACTTGTGAAGAATATTTCCCTTCTTCATTCTGAAAGAATAGTAACCTTCTTCAAACTAAAGCCCTCTTTATTCTAAAAGAATATTGCCCTCATTCTGAAAGAATTTACAGGTTAACATTCATTTGGTTAAGCAAACAAGTTATATTACTGTAGGTGAAAATTAAAAATTATAAAGTTTGAAACCATTTAAAGCTAAAGTTTGCAAACCTTTAAGTATTACTCAATTAACTAAAATATTAGAAAAAAGAAGAGAGCATGGAAGGGAACCCTTGTTGCCCACGAGCATTCTTAAATCTCACAGGCAAAACAACACGGAACCCTTGAAAGTATATAACAATCAAGAAAATCAACACAATAGCAAGCAGATTAGTCACATTAGGCAGATTTTGCCTATAAAAAGCTTCACGTAATGCTCGAACTTTATCAGATCTAGTGATTAGAAGATGAAACAATGCAATCACTGCTCCTTCAAATTCAGCACCATGTCCACTGTTAATTGTTGTAGGGCTAAATGCTTTCCAGATAATGCTTTCACAGATATTGGTAGCTATGAATAATGAAATCCCAGACCCTAAACCGCATCCCTTTTGAAGAAGTTCATCCAAACAGATCACAATAATCCCAACAAAACATAACTGAACGATTATAAGAATCGCATTTCCAACACCAAGTTGACCAACACTTCCATACATTCCTGATAGAACACATGAATCGAAACATACATATTGCTTAAGCAACGATCTACATGAAGTAAGCATAAAGATACCTTATAAAGAGGTGATCTAGAAGAAGAATGAAAGAGATGTTGTTGGCAGCCACGACGGTAACTGATTCTTAGAGAGGGAGGACCCAGGGAGAATGCATCGATACCGGTTTATGAAACCCGAATTCAAAACACAAATCTTGATTCTTTGTTGGTGGTTGGTATGACTACTGATCTTGTTGATATTGTTGTTGTTGAAGATTGAACAGATAAAAATCATTGAGACCACACGCGTAGAAGAAGAAGCAGAAGCGGAACCCTAGATTGTATGGGGGAGATTCGATCTGGAAGAGGCAATTGCGGAAGAGAGAAGAAGAAAAAAAATGGTATTACCGTCCTTTGAAGGTGTCCTCTTCGATGTTGTTTTTAATCGATCTACAGGGGTGGTGGGAAGCGGTGAAATCGATTTAGGGCTAATATTTATCTTAGCTTTTTGCATGATATAAGGAATTGTTGTTGATCTACCATAATTAACTATGCAAAGATTACTATAATACCCTTAAATGATTTATTTTTTGATATTCCTATTGGTGCATTCATGCACACAATAGTTGCTAGAAACATTTGAACCTAGCTCTCTCTCTCTCTCTCTCTCTCTCTATATATATATATATATATATATATATATATATATATATATATACACACACACATACACACTAGTAGTAGTGTACCCGCGCGATGCGGCATCACGAGATAATTCCTTTCGGCAGATAGTTTCATATGACAATTAGTTTTCATTTCGTGTCAAGGAGTTCGTTTCAGCCTTTTGGAGGATTAATTGGTTTGTGTCAGATAGTTCACTCTTTGGTCAAAATTGATCACGTGGACTGTTGGAATTATAATGTTGGCATTGTCCTCCTTGTTCCACAGTGGAATTGTTGGAATTAGAATTTTGTTTGACTAAAATTTCCTCGGTTTCTCTTGGTACTTCAGGTGATGAATGGAGGTGGCTTGGTTGTAGTTCTGGTTTTTTTCAGTGAGTTATTTATGAGGTATCATTCTTTCTGCTCTTTGGTCCATATGACAAGCTAGAAATGACTGTTCTTTTAACAACATTACCCCTTCTCATGCCCGTGTTTTTGAAGATATGAAGGCGAACTCTTTTATGTGGTTAAAGAATAGGAGATGTGGTACCTCCTTAAATTGGTATTCTTGGTATATTTTTCCTTTGTTGTGATTTTTCAAATTTGCGTTTCTTGCTTGTTTTTTCCTTACATATGGCGATTAGTTTATTTTTGGGTTCTAGATAGTTCTTTTCATTATTAGCAATAAAGTTATTATGGATATGTTTTAGTTATTAACATTGATATTATAAGATGTATATGGTTAAAATAACAAATAACAAATAAAATATAAGAAAAAAAAATCATATTTTTTTGGATTTTGGATTTCCGAAATTTTTGAAAATCACTACCCAAATTCTTTTATCTGAAATTTCGAATAATTTGGAACCAGATTGTCATATTCGGGTAATTTTTAACATTCCTACATATTTCCAATAAAGTGGATGATCAATCAATTTTAAATTATATTTTTCAATTTTGTTTACCCTTATTTTTGTCAAATTAGTAAACCTATTATTTTTTCATTTATTTAATCAAGTCAATTTATAAAAGAAGATAAAAAGTTTTACAGGTAAGGTATATAGTAGCAAATTCAAGAATAAACAACTTACGAACAATTCGCTTCATCAAATATATTTTTTCAAATGGGAACTAGGATCAAATAATGCTTATTTGAGTTAATAAGCATTTTAAAAGAGAGGTGACTTGGTTATGAAGGACAAAGACAATTGGAGTTTATATGTGTTTAAGATACATAGAAATTCTTATTTTCCATATTTTATGATGAAAAATAATAATCAAAAAATATATATCACCAACAAAAAACTACCCATTCTCCGTTCTTAGCTAACCAAACTTTCAAATTTGTAAATAATACGTATAATGTAAATTAATCTGATTGTGTAACTTCTCAAATGCAGGAACCCAAGTTATAATAGATCCACATCATGTAATGATAATAATACTAAATGTCAGCGTAAAATGCATAATTCTAATGTCATCACTTTTAAGGTGCTTGAAATGTTATACCATGGAAAATGGTTGAAATTAAATGGTATTATAAAATATATCTTTAACTAAAACTATCCCGCTAGAGTTCAATATGATTTTGAAGACGATTAATCTTAGATGTAAATATGAAATAATTTGTCAAACCAATCACTAAATAAAATAGATAGATTAGCTGCAACAACAAATAAAAGCACTCTGAAACCGCACACCAGCATATGAACCACCACCATAAAATTTTATGAATTGGTTTTGAAAATCGCCAACTTTTACAATAGTATGTGGCCCCTGTTAAGCACTTATGTAGCACTAATATCTTATATTTGCTTTCTGCATACGAATCCTGTTTATATGTTTGTTTAAAACAAAAATTATTTTATATTGTTAAGCAAATGAAGTTAAATTTACTAATTCAAATAGAAGATCACTTCTCCCTTGCCTCTCACTCCATTCTCAGAGTAGCTAATTCCTACACCAAAACTTGTATTATCACATATAAAATGAATACAAAACATTAAAAAAAAAATCAACCTTAAGCTTGCCTTCTATTTTAAAACCAACTTTTCTATTCTCTTACACAGTGCACAAAACATTGGGAAAGTCCAAACCAAATGGAAAAAACTATTAGAAAAACCTCTTCAACACACATTCAATTAGATAAGTTTACATTACATCACCATTTGTGAGTTCCTCCCTTAATTGTGGGCGCCTTTCTTAGTGGCACAATCAACACCTTTTTGAGCTTTCACCTTTAACCTCCTCAACACATGTCATTTCTTGCACCTCAGCCATTTTGATTTCTTAATTCCTACTAACTTTTAGCATGTGATGAAAATCATCTGTTAAATATACAAATACACAAATACCGGTAAGATCACTTTTTATAAACAAACACATTAGTGAATACATGTTATTTCACTTTATATTTACATAAGTAAGTTGTTATATTCTTCAAAACTAAACCTGCAAGAAATTAGTCGGTTAACTTTCTTTCAAGATCATGTAGCCGTATAATCAAACAATCATGTAGCTACATATCACCATTTTCAGATCTATTGAAATGTAAAAGATGCAAAAATGTGGTTTTTTACAGATCTTTGTTTCCGTATCCGTTTGAAATAGTAAATATACAAAGAAGGTACTTTTACAGATATTTGTTTCAAGATATGTTGAAATAAAATAAATATAATAAACAATGAGTTTATATAAATCTTTGTTTCCAGATCTACTGAAATCTAAACAAAACAAAAAAAATTAAAAAAGTTAGTTGTCATAAATATTTGTTTTTTAAGCCTGAAAGATACCATAACAGCTACCAGAAATTCACCATAACAGCAACCTGAAAGTCCAAAAACCATACTGAACAACCCTTATTGAAGCAGATCTTCTTAGCACAAAATGAGAACAACCAACCTTATAATTGAAAAGTTAGAAGTAGAATATCACCTTTGATAACATAATTTCTGAATAACACCTCTTTTTAGGAATCATAGTTCGTTAAAGCCCTAAAAATTAGAAATCTTTCAAACAAACGAATTCCAAAACAGAAACACAAATAGAAACAAATCCAGAAATAATAGCAGGTGGTGGGTTTGGATGTCTTTTACCCAATTTGGAAGCCTCATGGTGGAGGTCGTTGCATCGATAAAGAAGGACATTGGATGTCGTTTTATATAAGAAAATAAGAAAGCGCAAGCAGGTGGAGATCTGTGTGGTAGCAATGGTTGTGCAGAAGGTAGTGCGATGGATGGCAGATGGCGTTAGGGTTAGGGTTTAGGTTACTAATGACAGATAAGAGATAAGTGATTGCGGAGTTTGTAACGATGGCGTCAAGAAGTTGTTGGTAAGTTGGTAACAGAGGGTTGTCGGAGACATGAAAAGGCAAAGAGAAAGAGACGGGAGAGATGTGGTTTGGCGGCAGGTGGTAGCATGTAGAAGAAATTAGGGTTCTCAACATCTTGAGAGTTAACACGTAAGACACATTTAGGTTAGGTGCGCGTATACACTTATAGATTGTAAGCTTAATATGATTATACTTTATGTTCAAATAGTTGTACCTCTTAAATTTCAAGAAATAGATAATATGCTTAATAATATATATATATATATATATATATATATATATATATATATATATATATATAGAGAGAGAGAGAGAGAGAGAGAGAGAAAGAGAGAGAGAGAGGAAGGACCATTTGAGAACTCAAAGTTTCCCGAGAACCCGAGAACCAAACCAGGGCCGTTAGATCAAAATAATAAAAGGTTAGGATCCTTCGTGGCATTTTTGTAAATACTTGAAAAAAAAACAACACGGGGGCATGATAATTAAATGATTCAGGGGCATTTTAGTGATGAATTACCCTGATTCAATCCCCACCGTTCTCTCCCTTCGCTCATGTTCTTCCTCATCGTCGTTATCTTTGTTCGCCGTTGATCTGGAAATTATAATCGATTTCCCTTTTCTCCACCGCAAGCCGCGACAACTACTCCTTCTTCTCCTTTTTTGGCGTCGATTGAAGGTTCACCAGATCTAGAGTATTGGAGAAGATCGATGATCCTCAGTTTTGGAATATTTTGATTAGAGAAGATGATCCTCAGTTCTGGAATATTTTATTAGAGAAGATGATCCTCATGGGTAAATCGCGTCCTTCTTCTCTCTCGGAGTTCGGTTCCCTAACAAATCAACCAGAGGTTCGATCGCGCCGGACCTCCCGATTCAGAGGTTCAATCGGTGTCGGTTGCTCAAGTCGTTGACTGATTTCTTCACATGCGTTTCGATTTCAGTGAGATCAGGTATCGGTTCGCACTTTCTGATATGTTTGTGGGACCATAATGATTCCAGAAAGTTGGATTCTTTAAACGTGCCTTCATTTGATTCATTTAGCAAGAAAGTAGTTGGTTATGCCAAATATTTTTTTCATTTATTCTTGATATAAAAACTTTAAGAATCTATATTGTTATTTACATAAACAGAAGTTTTAGTTGCAAAACATTTATGTGTACCTGTTTATGTGGAGAAGTTTTAGTAGTTTTAGCCACTAATGGTGCAGAAGACTCCACCATGTTTGTCATCCTGTTATGTCGCTTGCTATTCCTGATTATACTAGTACCTAAACAGTCAACAGTTACCAAGTAGTATGATTTATAACTTCTCTAATGACGATGAACAAAAATTAGTATAAAACAATTCATAAGTTCTCTTTCAAACCTGATGGAAGATTAGTTAAAGGCATGTTGTGATTTCTCACTTTTTTTGTTTGTTGTGTTACACTGGGCTGCTACACTGTATCTTTGTCGCTATAGCTGCCATCATATCTACCCTTTGGCCCATCAGGGGCAGAAATGTCTATCATAATTCTAATATTAGAATATTAGAATTAAGTGAATTAGTGAACTACTGTTTTTTTCCCTTATAAGGTTTTTGTACAGGCGATTGCAGATTTGACAAAGTCCTTAGAATTTGAGCCTGACTCAGCCGATATATTGCAAGAAAGGGGTATGATAATGCTTGACTTGAAATAGTTAATTTTTTGATAAAGTTTCCACCTGTTTAAAGTTTTTAACATTACTTGCATGGTGCTAATATTGAAACTGATGCAAGTATTGTCAACTTTATGCTGAAGGATTGCTATGCTGCCACTGAGGACATGTCTGCATGTGTAAAGCTTGATAAAGATAACAAATCTGCTTACACATACTTGGTTAGTTAGCCATTAGTGCACAACACAACATTCAGATTTCAAAATCATTAATTTTTACATTTTGCTTTTTGTACTAAAAAAGTAGACTGATAACATGTGATTGGTTATACAGGGTATGGCATTGTCATCAGTTGGTGAACACAAAAAAGCTGAGGAAGCACACATGAAAGAAATTCAAATTGATCAAAAGTTTCTTGAGGCATGGGGTCATTTAGCTCAGGTTAGCTGGGTGTCACTTACCTATTCAAATAAAATGCTCAAGTATCTTAAAAACGTGCTTTGTTTTTGTTTGATAAAATTCTCTAAAAACTTAAACACATTTAACGTACACCACAAGTGATTCACATGTAAATATATGTAAATATATGTAACTGAATTTTTTGTTTCAATACATATAAGGAGATATTTTAGCCTTCTGATTACATGTGATTCACATGTAAATCATATGTGATTCACATGAAAATCACATGTAAATCACATATGAATTACATGTGATTCACATGTAAATCACTTGTGATTCACATGTAAATCATAAGTGAAAATTATTTGAGTTAATGAACTTTATTATCTTCAATGGCACTAACCTCATACTTTTATTTATTTACTTACAAGGTACGATAAACATTATATATTTACATGTGAATTATATGTGATTCACATGTAAATCATATATGATTCACATGTGAATCACATTTGATTCACATGTAATTCACATGTGATTCACATATAAATCACATGTGATTTACATATGATGTCATATGTAAATGTGATTCATATGTGAATTGCATGTGATTCATATGTTAATCACATGAAAATCACAAATGTATTTTTGCGAGTATTTTCACATCAATAATATTTTTTTTTAATTTTCTTGTAGATTTGAAAGAAATTGTGGTGAATATTGAAGAGGTGAAAAATGATAAATTGAAGAAAATAAGGAAATATTGACACGAAGACATGAAAATGCTTTGAAATTTGTAACATTTTTTATATTTTTATATTTTATTTTGTATCGAATAAAATATTTGTACTATTATATTTATAGATTAATTAATAAATATGAGATTTGTTGTGATTTACTTATGAATATTATAGTATAAGGAATATACATATGTGCATTTGAAAAAATATGCACATATGCAACTAAGAATTTACTTTTTTTTTTAAAAATGCAGCTTTTTTTTAAAAAAAAATTGCAGTTTTTTTTTAAATACAATTTTTCTGAAAAAAAATGTTACTTTCTTTAAAAAACTTGCAGTTTTTTTGAAAAAATTGCAGTTTTTTTATTTAAAAATGCAGTTTTTTTTAAAAAAATTGCAGTTTGTTTTTTGAAAAAAATGCAGTTTTCTTTAAAAAAAAATTAAAGTTTTTTTAAAAAATTGTAGTTTTTTTAAAAAATATTTTTTTCAAAAATTCTTGTTTTCTATAAAAAATTAAAAAATCCGCATTTTAAAAAAACGAAAAATACTATTTTTTAAAAAATATGAAAATTTGATTTATGATGTAAATTTTTAGACATTTATATTAATATGTTAAATAACACAAAAAAATTAAACATTAAATGAGATTGGTAAGATGACGATCATGTCCTTAATGAATTACTTTTGATCCAACGCTCCACTTTTAGTTCTCGGGTTCTCGGGAAACTATGAGTTCTCAACCGATCTCACCCATATATATATATATATATATATATATATATATATATATATATATATATATATATATATATATATATATATATATATATATATATATATATATATATATATCATTTACCTATATGTGAAACCCTCTTCTGTAAAACCGGGCTGTCTACGTCGACTAGCAGCTTCTCCGCCACTGGATTCATCGAACGGTGGTTGTTGGATTCGCCTTTCTCACGCTTCAGTTAATTGCTGGTAAGCTACCTACCTGCTTCAACCTTCCTTCATCATTACCTCATCGTGACGCCTAGGATTCCAGAAACGACGTCGTTTACGGTCTGAGAGTTGGTAGTATGCGTGCTTCTAGTCATCCTGACCTCATGCTGAGGCGGGAGACTTGGCAGGGTTTTTTTTTCTTGGCGGTGGTGTTTCCCTCAAAGCTACTTGCTACCTGATGCTTGGTTTGAATCGCTAATGAAATGTGCCTTGCCGCCTCTGCTTCCCTTTGCCGAGTCACCCTACATTAAGAGCTCAAGTCGCCACCTCCCACTTGATTTCAATATATACAGACTTTCTCATTCTTTTTTTTTTTTTCTGATCGATTTTTTTGCTACCTCTCTCTCGACAAAGCTTTAGGTGACTTATTTCGACCTCAAATTGAAGCTATAAGATTAGGGGTTTTTTGTTTTTCTATTTTTATTTGTTGGATTATAGGTCAATCTTCATACAAAATTTGATATGTTATGTGTGTTTTAACACCTCTCTCTTACCAAAGCTACTTCTTAATTTCTCTGTTATTTTGGTGGTTATGCTTGCTATTTTAGTCAAAGGAGGCATTCTCCACTGTCATATTATGCTAGTGATTCTTTTAAAGAAATGGGAAGAAACAACTACAAGTTTTGGGTTGACATATGTTAGGAAGAAGCGTCTATAGAGCTCTGGTTGGTCCAATTGTAGTAGTTAGACTCATGTTTGGTCTAATTAAATTGATTGGTGTTTGACGTTATCGAGTGTATCAGGAATCATGTGATGTTTCTTGACCCATCTTTCTTCTCCTTCTTCTCTTGTAGGGCAGATAACGTTTCATCCACATGTAGTCCTTATGGAAGCTCAAATTATGTGCGTCAGTTCCCCTCACCCACGCCTCCATCTTATCTGGTTGTAATTGGTAATAGAGCTGCCTGCTTGCTTCCGGTCATCCTGACATCATGTCGAGCCTAAAGACTCCAAGGTGGGTTTTCTTCTTGGTGGTGGCGTTTCCCTCAAAGCTTCTTGCCACTCATGCATCGCCTTTTACCGCCACTTCCTTGCTTTCTTCTCTGATCATTTACTTTGCATCTTCTATATATTTATCTATTTTACCTGATTGTTTCTTTCCTCACAACAATCAACACATCTCTGGGTCTCTTCTTCTTCATGTCTTCTACTTACATCTTTCAAATGGTCAGGAGCAGCTGACGCCCCTATGTAATACTCAAGAACACGATTAAGGTACGTTTTGTTAGTTGTCAATTTTTTTTAAACAAAATGTTGATTTGGTGTTGTTTCCATTTCATTTTTACTCCTCGTATACTGTTACTTTGGCTTTATATCTAACTAGACGAATTCCCGCGCGTCACGCAGCGTAGGTTAAAAATATATTGTTAAAATATTGAAAAATATATGTTTATAATTGTTATGTTATTGACATTAACTTTGACATAATATTTTTACACTAATATATATATATATATATATATATATATATATATATATATATATATATATTAATTCTAACAATTGTTATGATTGATAAATTTAAATTTTTACTTATGCAATTATTTTATAATTTCATTAATGATGTTCATTTAAAATACAATTTATTTGTAGCTAACGTTATGTAATTTATAATTTGATGTTATTATCATTTAAAATTATTGTTCATTAATTTTAAACCACTTATTATTATTATTATTATTATTATTATTAAGTTAAAGAAGACTTTTAAGAAACACTTATTATTATTATTCAAATATGAAACCTATACTTAATAATAAAGTGATAAGATTGACAATTTGCATTTCAAAAGAGATTTGCATGGATAATATGACATATTCAGGATTTTTATAATTTGATTTTATTATTTATAACTATTTGTAACATCCCGTATATTAAATAAATAAATGGATAAAGGTTAATATGAATAGTGGCCTAAAATCAATAATATTTAGCGGGGTGTTGGTTTCGGGGAGCCAAATAATATAATTTGGACTTTCGAGGGTTAAAGTGTAATTTCAGGATTTATTTCATAAATATTTTTAGAAGTCAGGGTGTGTTTGGTAATTATTAGGACTTATTATGAAGTGAATTGTAGGAAGCAAGGACTAAAGAATAAAATGGGGATTTAGATGGAAAGGATTAGAGAAGGAAGGACTGAATGTGTCAAAATTGAGATCATGGGGGTTAAAAGGTAATTTTCGGATTAGTCTTGCAAATAATTCTCAAAGTGGAGGGTTGTATGGTAACTATTAGATTTAAGTTGAAAAAGAAATGATGGGGAGGGACCAGAAGTGAATAATAGAACATAAGTTGAAATGGATACGGGATTAAACCCGTTCATTCCCCTCGTTGCATAGTGAAGCCCTAACGATTGAATGCAGCCGCCACCACCTCCTGTGAGCATCTCAGCCACCATGTGAACCCTCTTTAGCCGCCGCCGCTTAGCCGAGATCGATCGCCCTAGTTGCCACCGGTGACGCCCACTGCCATCGCTGCCGAAGACGCTGTGAACCAACCGGATAACCGTTAGAGGCTGACTCATGGACGTGTTCGCGGCAGCAAGGGTCGCGAGTTATAGGGAGGCTTCAGGTAAGACCATTTTCCACCTCTCTCTCCTCTCCTACGTCCTTCCCGGCATGTTTGAAGGTTTATGCATCGCTGATGTCGTCGGTGACCTTCTGGCCACCATTTTTGCCTACTCCGGTGATGGCAGCCACCTATGAGGTGGCTGAATATGATGTAGGATCGAGTGAATAGGCTGTTCTTGGCATTGTGGTGTTGTATGCGTGTTGAATGAACGGAAAATCCACCACCACCTCAAGGTGGTGGCTGCCGCCCCTGCCACCGTTTTCTGCCGCCTCCAGCCACCGTGAAGGGTGGCTGTGTGTGTGTGTGCTTTTGTGTATGAGTGTGTATTTTAGGGGTGGGAAGTTTTATATGCAATTTTTGGGCAGGAACCACCACCACCACCATTGGAAATAGTGGCTACCGCCGCCTGCCGCCGTGAGCCGCTGCCGACCACCATTGCCCGAGGTGGCAGTGGGTGGTGCCTGACCTAGTGGAACCCTAATGGACCTAAAATCTTAATTTTGGACTTGGTTGTCTTATGCTTGGGTTAGAAACCCTAATTTTGGGTTTGTTGGTTTGGACCTATTGGGACCCGCGTTTGGACCAGTGGACTGGAGTTATGACTCATGCCGATTCCGTTGTATGATAGCTTAGTGAAATAATGGACTTAATGGGTTAAGTCCTTAATGGGTTAAGTGAGAACACTTAACCCTAATTGTTATTTTATGTGAGAACCCTAATTTTGCTTGGGCCTTGAGTTGGGCCTTTCTATTGGGCTTTAGTGATTGGGCTATTGATGGGCCATCCAAGAACAATCCTGTGGACTAGAATATTTAGATGGGCTTTAGGGTAAGGCCCATATGAGGATTTGGGCCCAATTTGAAAAATTGAGCCATAGTTGAGCCGTTAGTGGACCTTTGTGAACCCATTGTTATTGGGCCTTAGTGGGCCCAATAGGCGTTGATTATTTATGGGTCGGGTTGGTGGACCATATTTAGACCTAATATGTGAAGATTTGGTCTTAGATCCTAATGGGGTTAATTGTGGGTTTGGGTCAGTGTTAGAGGCCGGAGTACAGCAGCAACATTTATAGGATCTGTTCGCCATCTGAGGTGAGTCTTCTCACTATACTTACCTGTGTGGTAATTTATGTGTGACCGGAGGGTCTTATTCATGTTATTGACCGGAGGGTCTTATTTATACTATTGACCGGAGGGTCTTAGTAAATTATTGATCGAAGGGTCTCAGTACATTGTGGACCGGAGGGTCTTAATATATTATTGACTCGAGGGTCTTAATTGTTTATACTGTGATATGTGTTATCGTGCATACTGTCTTTATGACTTATGTTGTTATACTGTGTATATGTTGATCCTATGTGCTTATATTGAGTTATGTGATATTATGCATTTTGTCTTTATGATGTATACTATATTATTCTAAGCCTTATTGAGTTGGGACCGGAGGGTCCAACCCGAGTTGTGAGACCAGAGGGTCTTCAATGAGGTACCGGACTGGAGGGTCCGACCCGAGCTGTGAGAACCGGAGGGTTCTCACTGAGACACATGACCGGAGGGTCTTTATCGAGATATAGCCATGAGAGGCTAATTCTTTGTGTGTGGTATTTTGGGGAACTCACTAAGCTTCGTGCTTACCGTGTTATGTGATATGTGTTTCAGGTATTTATGAAGATTTTGGGAAGGCGAAGGCTCGATTGTACACGTCCGTCAGCTTATAGAGATTTGAGGATTTTGGGATACTCTGATGTTGTTTTGATAATAATTTACAATTTGTGTGATGACTTGGATTTACGAGTAATATTTTGGAGAATTTAACATTGAAAAATTTGTTTGAAAATTTACAGTGTTACACTATTGTTCTTTAATTTTAAAATCACTTGTTATTATTAATAAGTGAAAGAAAACTTTTAAAAATCACTTATTATTATACTTAAAATGTTAAACATATGACTGTTCGCTACAGTTAGGCCGGCAGGCCTGGGGTGATAAATGTCGTACCGATTTCGACGCCTGAAGAACGTCGTGTTTAGGCCATCTTTGGTTATCAAGCATGGTTATAATAACTCACAATTTGGTATTGAACAATACGATTAATGTAAGAATAAGTAAACATCTTCACATAGTTTTATTAAATAATAAAACTATAATACAGTATTTTACAAGTACAACTCGTGAATCCAGACATTTACAATTACACAGTTTTCATACAAGTACAAATACAGAATACTATTTCAGTATAGAGAAAACATACTTTTCATGTGTAACACCGTAAATTTCCAAACAAATTTTTCATTTTAAATTCATATAAATCTCATAACGTATTTCACAAAATCTCATTTATTTAGTTTACAAAACGCATCTCCATAATTGTTTGTTTAATAATCCAGGATCCTTAAAACATAACTCTTTCTCTGGTGTGTACAATCGAACCGGTGCCTTCCCGCGATCCTTAGAAAAACCTAAAACACATAAACATAACACGGTAAGCACGAAGCTTAGTGAGTTCCCCAAAATACCACACACATCTCAGTAGCCTCTCATGGCTATACTCAAATAAGACCCTCCGGTCCCAAAACTCAGGTGGACCCTCTGGTCCTAACTCAATAAGATCATAATAACAATACTCAGCATAAATCACAGAGACATAATGCAGAATATCACAGCACACAAATAAGCACATAAGACATCTCAGTCACACAAGGATACCACTCATGCTAAGTATAGTGAGAAAACTCACCTTGCAAGAAGTCAGCAAATCTCGAACTCAAATCACCGGTCTAGCCTCCGCCTAACATACATGATAATTATCCCTAATTAATCACGGCTCTCAAGAGGCTACACTAACTCACAGAAGGGCAAAAGACCATTTTACCCCTCAATGGCCATAAATGTCCATAAATTGACCAAACCCTAAAAGTCAACCAAAAGTTAATGACAGGGAGTACGCTGCGCGTACCAGCTCCTTACCCTGGACGTACTCGGCTGCCAAGCAGGCATCGGGGATGCGCGACCCCTACGCTGCGCATACTGGAATTACGCCCGGCGTACGCTCCAGTTTCACCCTTCTCACTTTTTTGGTCTTAAACAGTTAAGACCTTGGCTCATATTTCAGATCTAGACTCTCTAATAGCTCTTAACCCATAAAGTCAGCGACTTTAAGCCTTTAAATGGCTGATATGGTCACTAACACCCAAAATATTCACTCTTTTGTCTCAAGAGGCTCATAACTCATGCATCCGTTGATTCCAACGACCAAGATTGGATTTTTATGACTTTACACCACTAATATACTCAAAAGGGGTTGGTCCTAGTCTTTGGAACTCAAGATCTCATAAAGTCTCCACCTTTTTGGGACAAAACCCTAAAAGTCTCTTCTATGATGCACATAACAAAAGAGTGGTAAAGTTTGAAGCTTTATACCTCTATATGAAGCTCCCAACTCAGATTTGCTCAGATCTAAGAGCTTGGACTCCCACTCTTTCTTCTCCAAAGCTTTCTCTTCTCTTCAAGAAAACACGAAACTCTCAAAGGCTCACAATTGCACTCACAAGCTCTAAAACGAGGGTTAGGGCACACTTAGGGTTTGATGTCTGAGAATGGTGGCCAGAAATGAGGCCATCATATCCTTTATAGAGGGGACTCACCCAAAATTAGGGTTTTCACTCTAGGCCTAGTACGCCCAGCGTACTAGGTAGCTCCGCTTAAAAACCACGCACATGAGTACGCTAAGCGTACACACACGTACGCCTAACGTACTCAGCTGCCACCTTTCTCAAATTAAGGGACTTATCCTGCCAACACTTCAAACTTCCAACGCTTCCTCGTTATGACTCCGTTTCCAAAGAACCTCATACCCACGGAAAGGTGACGAGATGCCTTACGCTTCTAGTAACTCGTTGCAACCCCGAGACTTCCTTATGTCCGGGTTGCAGCACACGAACCCTAACCACTGACGACCCGAAACAGGATGTTACATCATGGTTTTATGTGAATTTAAAACTACATTATACTATTTCAGAGTACAATAACATTTACACGTTTTGAGTACAACACATTACAACATAAAATATAGGATTTTCTAGGAAAACATACTTACATTTTCAAGGAACAAACGACAGATTTCAATTACAAACATGCTTATGAACTCACCAACTTAATTGTTGACACTCTTTTCAGAACTACTTGTATTCTTAGGAAATCAGTAAACAAGTATCCACAGGTTTTGAGAAGACGAAGGTTCATAGACTCATGTCTTTTAACTTTTGCTATACATTTTGGTGTCAATATACAATGATTTGAACACATATGTAATAACTTATACTTCATCAATACATGGTTGTTGTACTTTGATTACTATTATGCAATTGTTGTGATATTGTACATGACGTCCTCCGCTCCCGAACGTTTCTGCCGTTCCGGTTTGGGGGTGTAACAGAGCTAGTACGCCTAGCGTACTAGCTGGCCTCACGCGACCATGCATGATGATAAACATACCTTATTTTGGGATGCTACACCATTCCACAGCCATTAGTCCAGGCCATTCAGAAATTGAAAATCAGCCACATGCTCTATCAAAATCAAAAGTTGCTGACTTTCTCTCCTTCTTCTTAGTTGTCTAGACCAACCCCAACTCCACATGTTACTTGTAACATCCCAAAAATCATAGTAAAACTTTTGTTTTTAAAGGAATAAAAGTAGTTTCTAAAGAATCATGATTCATTGAAAACATTTTTTCATAACATATCATAAAAATCAGAGTATCAAAACATATTCTCTCTCAAATCATAAAGACTGATGGTTGATGTGTATAGTCATGCCTTCACCTTGCCCCTTTCCTCAAAAGTACTTGAAACATTTAAATCCACAATTGTAAGCCAAAGCTTAGTGGGTTTCCCAAAATACCCCACACAACAATACACATACAATGCATGCATACAAGGCCTACAACACGAGGCTTGACCACCATCCGGAGCCTACAATATCCAAGATGGACCGCTCCCCTTGGGCCTACTGTATGAACTGGACTATACGGGTCTCTTGGCGTACAACACATAGCTAGTCCGCGTCAACCCAACCATAATATCTCGACATATGCAACTAACAATAACAAGCAACCACATGTAATCATAACTGATCTACGTGTCTAACAAACTACTACAACATATCAACATCCTAACATACAAATCATATATACTGCAGTACAAAGTATAGTCAGAAAATTCACCTCACAGACGAAAGCAAAAATCCCTACAACTCGTCACACGCAATAAACCGGTACCACACCCACCTAGAAAAATAAGGGTAATCCTCAATCTAAGGCTTGAACCCTAAAGTTTGACCTCAAGTCAAACTTGCTCAAAAGTCAACGGTCAAAGTCAATAGGCGAGTCACCACGCCGTAGCCAATACCATAGCCATGCAATGGTGGCTAAACGCCAAAACAGTTGTGAAGTCCCTCACCACCAAGTCATGGCAACAACATTGCCACATCGTGGTAACGTTCTGACCAGCTTAATCCATTAAGCTCTTAATCCTTATTTCCAGAGCTCCAAAGCTCATATCTGGATCGATTGAGGCAATGCATGGATAAAGTTTCCAACTTTATCCCTTCTCTAACATCTAAAAGCCTAGATCTTAAACCCTAACTCAAAAGGGACCAAATTATCTAGAAAACTCATGCATGGTTGATTTGTGATCAAGATGCAAACTTTATGGGACCATGAGGTCCAAAAACCAGCATAAATATATCCAAGGTCATGGAGTTGCTTCAAACTCCAAGGATTCATTTCCAAAATCTAAAAAGGGACTTTATCACATCCAATGTTGCAAAACTCGTTAGGCATTCCTAGGGCGGCTGACTAGTGTCTAGCGAGTATTGATATAGACGGTGAGTACTCGAATTAGATAAATTATATATAATTCATTTTAGGAAAATTATATACATAACAAATATAACAAGTTTATTAAAATTTATAACAAAATAGATGAATATCAATAACAACTATAGAATTTTTTCTTAAAAAAAGTCAAAATTTTTGAGTTTTTCTGATTTTGACTGATTTAGACAAATTCTGATTTTTTCTGATTTTGACCGAATTGGAGCCGATTTTGGCTGATTTTGACCGAATTTGATCGATTCTAAGATTTTTGACCGATTCCTAATTAGCCGTCTCGACCCCTCCCTAATTTCGATTAATCGGTCGTAAGCCAAGTTTTGCAACGCTGATGATATCATAAGCAACCCTTATAATGAAAATGTATGAACTTTATACCTTCTAGAGGCTTAGAATTGTTGTAGAAGTAGCCCTCAACAACAACAAGTCCCACCACAAAGATTTAGAAGTCATGTTTAAATAAAACAAACAATTTAAATAGAACTTATAATTTTGAAAAAAATCATATTTTTTGAAATTTTTTTCTTTGGAAACATCACAGAAACTTTCAAAAAAAGAAATATCTTTTTTTTCCGAAATTTTTTTTTTTTTTTCGAAATTCATGAATCATGATGATAGCTTTGAAATTTTAGTTATTATACATACAATTAAATCATTTAGCTACAGAATTTTTTTTAGCCAAGGTAATTTTTGTGGCTTACATCTTAGCTTTTATCGGCTCCCCTTTTTTTCACAGGCTTCTTTTTCTTTTTACTCATGCCTCCGCCGATTTACTTCTCAAAATCGGCTTCTCCATTATCAACGATGAGGTTGCTCGATGTGCTGCTTAAGCCCCCACCTAAAATGCTTTGTTGCTTTACAGAGGTATACACCAATTTCGCATCATCTCTCCATTGGCCTCTGCCTTTTTCATCAATTTTGCTCCAAGGCACTCTTCTTTAGCTTTTAGGGTCCTCAGAATTTCATTTTTCTTAATGTTTTAATGATGATCATCGCATCCTAATTTCAGTAGGAAATTTGTGAAAATTGTTCCTGTTACAAGACATGATATGGTTTCTTAATTAAATTTCTCATAATTCTCTAAATTTATAAGAAGTTGATTTTGTCATTGTTCGAATTGCAAGTTTGGATTGTTGTATTGTGATTTTGTATTCGTGATTGGATCTGACAAGGATGTTGAAGTTTTATTTTGGATACCTATTGATAGCCATAAGTGGGGGTTTAAACCAACAACGAACTTGGTTAAGTCCCAAATGTCCCATTATCTCTTTACCAAACTTAAATTTGTACAATTACTTATTTTTGTTTTTATTCACCATAGAACCTTTTTTCTTATAATTTATCAACTGTAAATGGTACCTATTTTCACAGATTGCATATGTTGTTGTTGTTGCACGTATTCTGATCTTTTTGGAAGGATGGTAGGTTAGTCACAAGGAAATGATTGCACATACATATTTATTCCACACAAACAAATTTGAAAAAAAATATCGTATTCCACATATTCAACAAATAGCAACCTACACATTTAACAAAAAAAAAACAAACACATTCCAACATGGGCGGATTTAAGGGGGTCACTGGTGGCACCGGCAACCCCTAAATTCTTTAATTCCAACCACAAATTTTGTATTTTAAAGGTTCAATACATATCGATTGAAGGCAAACGGGCAACAAGCTGCGCCGCTAGCCCTTTTTGGATGACATAACCAATTCTTTTGAAAACTACATTTGTGGATCTAGGAGATATGACATTAGAATGCATGACCCGTTGGACTCTATTGAGGAGCTCCACCGCCTCTGGTGCGAGAAAACCAAATGTATCAAATGCAAAAGGTACAAACACATGTTGATTTTCTATACATGCATTCTCGTGCTTTACCACTTTGCACGCAGCGGCTTTCAAAGCGGCATGCCCAACTGTGAAACCCCCGCTCCCCAAACCAACGAGAGGAGAGACCCCAGTAAGATCCACGCACGCATGCCTCCCTCCTATCCATCCAAAGACCAAAATGTCAGCCGGTCTAAGTGTGGACCTTCCATCCTGCGGGTCCGTCAAAAAGTTCACCGGCGCTTCTTTCTTCACAAAAATACCAGCACGCCGACAAGCATCAAAGAGAACATCCCGAACCACATCATGTCTGTACTTGAAACCAATGAGCTCTCTACAATGAACCGTGTGTTCCCCAAAGGTATCCAAACATGCCTTGCGGCAAACTGGACATATCTCGTCAATTGGGAATATGGGAATCATGAGGCGGTAACGAAGGATAATTCGGTACTCCACAGGAGATATATGCTGGCCAAGACCATGAATAGGGATAGTTAACAGAAAATCCTGAGCATGAGGTGCCCGCAGACACTCAAAGACTGCTTTCTGTCTGACAGTCATGTCGAAGTCGACTTCCATATCTTGGACGATTTTGCTAAAAAGGGCACACGCCAAAACTTTTTGGGATTTAGGGGGGACGGTGTCCTTATTACTGAAACCGCTACAGTCAAATCCCGGAATCGTATCGTGAAGACGAGTCATAGCACATAGGTAATCCGAGTCCATACCACATACGCCACTGTCACGTAAGATGTGGTCTTGTAATGCCCAAGATTGGGCCCTCGAGGCTACAAATGCGTAGGAGGAAACCTCGTATGCCGAGTACAAACCCAAACCACCAAAACGAATAGGTAAGGAAGCCAGGCGTCACTGAATGTCTCCAAAGAAGGGGCCTCCACATACCACCATATCCTCGATAGACCTGCGCAATCCTTTGTCAAAGAACAAAGCTGCCTCTTCTATGTGTACCGGCTGACATGTCCTTAAACCAAAGAAAAGTTTTCAATGCCCATACATGATCGAAGCAAAAGGAGCTCACTTTGCGGGTCACATAGTTGTGGAAGAAGGCCCATCAAATCAACAGCATTGACCGCTCTCTTCATGGCCAGCCCGCTAATAAACCCTGCGTCTTTGCTAACAGCCCCCCCAAGGAGCTTCACCCCCAAAGAAGGTCTCCCTATATCCGTTGGGAATAAATCAACACGAAGCTTCCTACCATCACAGGAGGGCCAAATAATCTCCGTTTTCTTGATGTTCAACTCAAGACCCAAACCTGGACCCCTAAATTTTCCGGCCGTAGTGGAAAATTTTTCGAAAATTTTTAAAATTTTTATTTTTTCTACTATCGTGCAACTCCTAACTTTCCCGTGCACGCCCTGTTGAGAAATCCTGCGTCCGCCCCTGCATTTCAACCCATGCAAAACATGGACACCTACACTATTTATGCCATTATGTGTGGAGTTTTACTTTCATGATCACTTGGTCAAATATCCTATAAAAATAACCGTACAAAAAACATTGAGATACTCATAAACTAATAATTAACAGAAAAAACAACATTTCGTCACTTCTTTTCTTTAAATAAAGGGAAAAAAATTAACAGGTCTAAAAACTAAAGAAGGTGGGGATTTCAACTGGGATTCATTGTGTGCTATCACAAAGTCTCTTGGTAATGTTGTCTAGGCGCCTGTTTAATCTAATAAAAATCTTCTTGATGTTCCAAAATATAAAAATAAAAAAATAATAAGCATTATAGTTAGAGGGGCTCCATTTTTTTTTTTTTTTTTGCAAATCTTAGGGAGCTTTGCCGGTAGCAAAGAGAAAAAGTAGGGTGTGATCGATATTCATCGAAAAGTGGCAAATCTGAAAAAGAATATCTTCGAGCTCAACTATTAGCTCTTAAAACCATGAATCAGGTAAATATTGTTTCAGTTATAATTATAATCTTGGTAAACATTATTTTCTAAAAGATCTTTAATTTCGCTAAAAAGTGACAATTTTCCCCCAAATTTTAGTTTTATATGATTTGTTTTCACAAAATTTCCAAAATCTAAATAATAGATAGCAAATTCAGCCCGTAAGTTTTTTTTTGGTGAATTGGTTCTTGAAAATTTTCTGACATTTCCAAAATCTTATGTAATTTTTATTTTATTTATTTTTCGATAAATTGAAGCCCTCTTTTTTGGTTTTATGGTTTTTGTCCACGGCCTCAAATTTTATAGGACCCATCTTGACTATGGTTTATCTAATATCTTTTTCTAATTAATAAAAAATCAGACAACAAGATCTGAAACTTTTTTCAAAATTCATCAACATCCAAAAGAACCATGCGTAATTCGATCTAGACGATCTTAAACAAGTACAATTAAATATATTCCTAAAAGGCATCCAACTCATTAGAGATTCTATGTTATCATCGTTATCGTCACTAATGTATAATAGTCAAATTAAGCATAATAGCTCCTAGTGGCTGCATTTGCTTTGATATATAATTATTAATTGGCATACAAATTTGATTGTCATCATTTCCGACTAAGGAATCCTTGGATGTGTAAAGTGAAGTTGTTTATGTTGCTCTTTCTTATCGGTTACATAAACAATGATAACAAAACGATGGATTAGGAATATGGGGATCGTGAAAAAGTGATCCATAGGTTCATTGTGTTCGCTTTCTTTACAAATCAATAACACATATTGTTGACTTTACGTGTCGGACGTTGGCAAAAAGAAATTTATAAATATTTGATATAGAAGGTTCTAATGATATATAATATTCTTTGTAATGAACTTCTATTGTAAAGAGTAAAGATGATCTAAATCTTCTAAGATGAGATAATCCGTCTAGTGTAGATACTGAGTATGTTCACAAAAGTATACCCAATCAACTGAATCTTTGTATTTTAAAATGCTATTTTTATCGAAAATCTTTTTCTCGTTCTTATTGATTAATGGGCTTGCAAATAAAAAATAAGTTTATACTTCTAGGTTATAGGGAAAATGATTTGAAAGCGTAATAAGTTATAATTTTTCTCCGTATTTGGTTTTTGTTACATTCTTCATCGGTAAATTTTTTAATTTAGTTCAAAATATATCCTTATTATCATTTGTAGTAGGTCAATTTTTTAATTGACATCCTGGTGGTAGCTGTTTATATATATATATATATATATATATATATATATATATATATATATATATATATATATATATATATATATATAGTAGGTTAATGTTTAATTGACATCCTGGTGGTATATATATATATATATATATATATATATATATATATATATATATATATATATATATATATATATATATATATATATATATATATAGTAGGTTAATGTTTAATTGACATCCTGGTGGTATTTGTGGTATCTAAGTAACATATATATTATATTAGAAAATGCATGACTTAAGAGGGTAATCTTATGATACCTTTGTTCACATTTGATCAATTTTTGCGTACACCAATGATCATTAAATTTGTGTTTCGTGTTCAAACTACACCCTTATGACCAACAATAATCCGTATTTTCGGTTTCATCTGCTCAAATCGTTGAATACAGCTGTTAAAGTCAAACCATGAATATATAAGAAAACCCCCAAACATCACAACCAATTTTTATAATCAGTTAGTCTTGTCGTGTTTTAAATTAACACGACATGATGCAACAGTTTTTTATATAACATGAACACGACAAGATACGATCTCTTGTTTTGTTTTTACTAACACGAAAATAACACAATTAAAACATGATAAAAACAATCAACACGGCTAACATGAAAACCATAAAATAAAATAATATTTTAATCCATTTTGATGATAATCCAAACAATTTTATGTGGTATAATTTAATCAAAAGATTGAAGTATAAAGGTTAGTAGTGTATAAAAAGGAAAATCTCTAGTAATTCTGTAAATATATGTGGAGCCCCATATTAACTCTCCAAAAGAGCAATTGTAGAGATAATGAAGACTTCAATATATATATAGTCATTTATAAGATTGTGTCGCACCGATATGAGATACACCAATACTCTCCTCAGAGTCGGAGGCTCGATGATGATAGACAGGGATGCATTGACCTACGAGGGTGCGGGACGCCTGATACCATGTAAATATATATGGAGCCCCAGAAGGGTGACTCCAACATATATAACCAATTATAAGACCTTGTCGTACCGATGTGAGAGACAATAACAAATTCCAAAAAATTGGCCAAATTTAAGTTTTAGTCCCAAATTATTATTTTTTAATAAAAAAGTTAAGAAAATCCACTAACATTTGTTGTTTGAACCTTGTTTTACCTTTTAAAAGCCTCGTCGCATCACCACCAAGGTTCGTTGGAGTTCACCGAACAACCACCAACCACCGTTATTTTTGGTCGGAGCACCACCAAGCCTCGCCAAAGCACTAACAAGGCTATCGGAAGACTCGCCGGAAATCACCTCCGCCTCTTCCACCAGCCAACTTCGATGGGACCACCACCATTCAATTTCCTTTGGCCCCGGGACAAAAACCCCTGAGAAGATCCATGTCGAGCTATCGTCGTAGCTATTGCCAGCCGACAATCATCTCTCTTCGTCGCCTGTAGCCGCCCTTTTGAACTACCTCCAGTCACCTATTTTCAAAGTTGTCACCACAACCAGGACTATGAGGGGTGCACAACTAACCTCCGTAGAGTAAGTCCCCCTGTAGTATCTCGCTGAAGTTCTCCACCGATGTGTTCTGCCACTTTCAGCTTCCGGAAAATTCAATAAGTTGTCAGAAGCTTCAGTTTTCGCTAGAGAAGCTACACTCTTGTACCATCGGTGGCAGTGGCGGAACTCAATTATAGCCAAGGGGGGCCATGACCCCCTTGCTTTTTCGGGTTCTAAGTTCCAACCTATTAGTCTATTTGCAACTCCTTAGCAAACTTGAATTGGATCAGTAGGCCTATCATATTTCAAAGTTGAGTATTATTTATTTATTTCATTAAAGCAACGTGGGCCTACCGAGTGCATTCTCCTTTTTTAAGACTATAATTTCAGTTTTTTTTTATTTGCATTTATTCCCACGTTTTATAAATATTTTGGTTATTCTTTTATGTTTAATTAAACATTTCAATCTCAATATAGTAATATATATATAAATAAAATAGTAATACATAGAAAAAGCACTTGGATAATACTAAACCTATACTTGAAAGCATGTAAAAAATTCCCATTTAGTGAGATTTTGGAAAAAAATAAGTTGTTTAGCTAAGGTAAGGTTACTCGACCAATATAAAAATGATGATCAAAATTTTGTTTTGGTTTACAGTTGAGATTATAGACCTCCTTAATAATAATATTATAAAACATTTTATTTTATTTAAATTGAAGATCAGTAGACTTGTGAGCCGAATCAAGATCACTATTCGAAAATGTTCCATTTTGATGAGCGACATAAATATATTTCATACTAGTTGTTTTGTTTAAAAATTTCTATATCTCATATCCTTTAATCAAATTAAACTTATTAATATGGTTTTTTTTTTGAAAATTTGATTTTGGCCCCTCTAATTTAACTTCTCGTGTTCCGTCCCTGATCGGTGGTCCGAAATTCATATTTGGTTTAGTCGGATGTCAAAGAGTGATGGCCGATGGTAGTCCGACGAAGTTACCTGTGCGGCTCTGAAGGTAACCTGGAGAAAATGAAAATGGTCAGAATGTAACATTTAGCCGGTTTTTAGGATTTTTTTGTAAAAAAAATAATATGAGAATATTTCATAATCTGACCTAAAATATTGAAACTTTTCTGCCAAAAAGCCCTAAAACAATTACTATTAACAAAAGTGATAATCGATTTTCCTCTTAAGTCATTTTCAAATCTAGTATGTCACATAGATAAATTGGACATTAACCTACTGCAATAATCGATCATTAGGGTATAATATGAGCAAAATTCAAAAAGTTCATTGGTAATGATCTAAAAAAAATGTGACCAAACAAAAGATTATTTTTTACTTATCATAATTTTCTATTTTTTACTTGTAATAATTTTTCTGTATTATAACATCTTATTATATACTCTTACACTACATTGGCTCTCATTTTATATTGGGGTCATCCGATTTTGTCTTTTAACTGTGGTAACTAGTGAGCAAACTGTTTGTAATAACACAAATAGAACAACTTCGATCAGCATCAATAAACAGATAACTTGGACTATGATTTTGTTTCTAATTGACATTGTACGACACATGACCCAACACCCTTCACTCAAACTAATGGTTCATTCATGTGTATTTAAATTACGATATGCGTGTTGCAATTATGATTATATATTTTCTATCCACAGTGGGCAGATAGTCCAACGTCGTAATCATTATTCAATTATCAACCATCTACTTTATGCATATTAATTATTAAATTGCCTGAAGATGAACAGGGAATTATACAGAGTAGTTGTAAAAAATAATTGATTACTTTAAAATGTTTGAACACATTCTTCTACCTCTCACCACTCTTATTGCCTACTTGCCTCTCTAGCACATTGTTTCTCCTACTTCAGATTAATTAAGGTTTTTCACTTAAAGTAGTGGTTGCAATACTACACAACATGCTTATCACCAACGGAAGTAACTCACGGATTATATTTGTGGGTAGTGAACTACATATTTCCTACAACTTAAAACAACTTGATATATAAAATAATTGTGAAAGATTATCCACGGATTGGATATGTGAAAAATAAATGTGGCAATTACCCACGGGTTTCGAAATCGATGGGTAAAAATAAAATAAAACCGAATATAAACTTACACACTTGTTCACAATATGTGGGTATATCCGATTTAATTTCCCACATAATCTCCCTATCCCCTCCCCTATCTACTCTAATAAATGAAATTTTTTTTGTCACATGTTACATTCTCATTTAATTTGTCAAATGTCATTTTGTGGTTATTTTGAATTAATTTCTTTTTTACATGTCATTTTATAAGTTTTTCTATTTTAATAAATTCCACATAATACTTTAATGTAATAATTACAATAAATGTAGTAATAAATGAATATCAATGTCATTAATGGACTTACCTTCTTATTTCAAAATCCCAAATTAAAGCTCATTAGTTTATTTTGTTTATTTATTTAAATTTAAAAGATAAAAAAATCAATTATAATAATTCATTATTTTTCTTATTTTTTTTATAATTCCAAAGTTCTTAAATATTTAGACATTTTTATTTAATTTTTTTAATTAACCAATGTAATAATGGGTCTTACACCTAGTACTAATAAAAGAATAGTTTTATTATCTTTTTGTCATGTGTCACTCTAATACACATCCTAATTAATATTATGTCACGTGTCACTTTATTGGTTCTCAATTTTAGATTTGCCCCCAATAAATCAACAATAAATGTGACTCAAGAAATCATGATATAATCCCATAAAATCAACATTCAATTTTCAAAATGATATAAATAAACAACTATCGAAAACCGAATCAAGTTAGATACTTTAAATGATTAGATGTACAAATTATGTAAAAAAATTTGTTTGCATGATTAATGATTGTTATTCTTATAGTCTTTATGTTGTTTGATTAATGCCAACCAACTGTATAGTACACGAGTTATCACCTAGTTATTATTAATATATGGGTAATCAACAAGTAATGTCAATGAACGCATATTACCACAAACTATAACGATTTTTCATTTTTCAACCATCACATGTCGTTAAGTGATTACAAATTACAAATTACAAAATAAATTCATATTTCAGCATCCAAGTCGTTCATGGGTGTTATTTCACATCTGTCCCAAAACGTTTTTACATTAGACCTATTGTTAATATGTCAAATACGTCGACAAAAATAAGTTCACCCTAGGAATGTTTGAAGCTATTACACAATCATTGGGATATCGTGATACGGGTCATTAGATTACGGACTCATCAGACTACAAAACAACAATGACATCAATCAATTTAAAAACAACATTTACCCTAATAGTTGCAACATCGTCCAACATGTAACACTTGAATTGGTTATGTTTCGTTTTAGCCCTTTTTATTTAAATATTGCAATTTGGTGCTTGGGGTTAGTACGTGGGGCGTACTATTGGGTACGCTTAGCGTGCTGGCTGAGAAGCTAGTATGTGGGACATACCACATGGTACGCTTAGCGTACTAAGGGGGAGGTTTGATCGCAGAGTCGAGCCTCGTACGCTAGGCGTACGAGGGTTTAATGAAACCTTAATTTTAGGGTGTTGCACCATATATAAACTCTTTAAGTCCCTAGGGCTGGCCTCTTTACCAGCCTCCATACCTACTAAACCATAAATTTTGACCCTTAGCAATCATTCTGTATCTTTGAGCTCTTGAGAAGAAATTCGGTGCTTATTTGCTCATTTTAAGGGATAGAAAAAGGTTGAAGGTTCATTGCTTAGTGTGAAGCTTAGAGATCCAGAATCATCACTCCTTTTGTAAGTCATTTGAGGTATAAAGATCTTATCTTGACAAGTTCTTTTATGGATCTTATTTTGGACTTGTTTATGGCCATTTTAGTCCCTTTTGGTTGGTCTTGATGAGTTAAGACCGTTTTAGAAACTAAATCTTGTAGATATGGATGTTTGGAGGGTTCCTGAAGCTTAAAGGTGCAAACTTTATGGTGTTTATGGTCTCATGCATGCATTAAGTCATTTATTAAGCTCTTTCGAGCACTAAGAGCCTCATTAAGCCATGCATGCACGTAAAGTTGGAAACTTTACGTGATAAACCATCTTAAGGAAGTCAGGTCTGAGTTTGGATTGAGATCTTAATTGATTAAGAGCTGCAAAAATGGAAGTTGGCCAAATGGGATAGTACGTTGGGCGTACAAGCAGGTGCACTTAGCATACAAGCCCTAAAGCGAGTATGATGCATGCACGTGCTGAGTACGCCCCACGTACTCAGCATGTTGGGCTTCGGACGCTTGGGCTTTTGGTTTGGGCCATGTTTGGACTTTGATGTTTAGGGCCTTGTTGGTCCATTAGGTTTTTGGGTTGATGCTTGTTTTGGGTTCTCTTGGAAAAAGGCCCATGAAAGAGATTTGGGCCCAATTTGGAAAATTAGACCATAATTGGGCTTGAGGTGATTATTTCGGAATTTGGGCTTTTGGACAATTGGATTGGGCCTAGGCTTTGGGCCAAGTTAGGTAAAGGGTAAAAAGGTCTTTTACCATAGTTTAGGTTCTTTGTGTGAGTTGGGATCCAATAATTGACTGGTTGATTATTTTGTGATTGATAGCACGGGGATTTTAGCAGGCCAGCAGCTAGAGATTCATACTATGAGATTTGACAGTGCGAGGTGAGTTTTCTCACTGTGTTTAGCGGGTCAAAGGCACCAATGCCGGCCCATGGTTTTGGTTATGTTAGGATGCTAGATGTCTGCATGAATCTTGCATGTATTATGTGCTCATATGCTTACCGGGCGGGGACCGATGACCATTTTCTATGCTATGTATCTTCGTGATTATTGCATGAGTTATGTGTTTATATGTTTATATGTATGCTGGACGGGGCCCGATGACTGACAAATCTGTATACCGAGCAGGGCTTGATGTTGGATGGGGCCCGATGAAGGGCGGGGCCCATTGTATGTTTATTTATGTATGTATGGTATGTGGTATTTGGGGAAATCACTAAGCTTTGTGCTTACGGTTTTCAGTTTATGTTTAATGTACTTCTGGTTCCAAATGGAATGGCTTAGGATGATTGCAGAGCACACACCACTCGATTCCACATTTTGTGATTTACTTTGATATTGATGATGTATCGATACATTTTGATAACTTTGGTTTTATGATAATGATATGGTTTGATGTTTTATTAATCTAAAAATGAAAAATTTTATGGTCTTATTTTTGGGACGTTGCACAACATATGTATGTTGAAGGAGATCCATCGACTATACACATGTAACGTCCCAAAAATAAGACTAAAAATTTCGATTTTTAGATTAATAAAACAATTTTTCCAAAACATCATAGAAACCATAGTAAATCAGAGTGTATCAATAAACATTCAAGTACATCATAGTAATACAAAATGCGGAACAATGTGGTGTGTGCACTGCAATCATCACAGACTCTTCCCCGAACCAGAACTACCTGAAAATAAAACTAAAAATCGTAAGCATAAAGCTTAGTGAGTTCCCAAAAATACCACATACAATACATATGAAACATATTATGGGCCCCGCTTAGCATCGAGCCCTGCTCGGAACAGATCTGTAAGTCATCAGACCCCGCCTGGGCATCGGGCCCCACCCGTTATACATGTAACATATAAACACATGCATAAAAATCACAAAGATAAATACCATACAAAATAATCATCTGGCCCCGCCCCGCATCGGGCCCCGCCCGATATATATATAAACACATAACACATGCAAAAGTCACGCAAACAACTAGCATCGTAAACATAATAATCCATGGGCCGGCCTTGGTGCCTTCGATCCGCTAAACATAGTGAGGAAACTCATCTCAAGCTGCATAATCGTTCAAATAAAATCTCATTCTGCTGGTCTCGAATATCCCTGCGCTAATATCATCAAATAAATATATAATTAATAATTGGATCTCGAACCATAATCAAGAATCTAAGTTACTTGTCCAATATCTAGGGTAAAATACCATTTTACCCTTTTTCTTACTTTGCCCAAAACCAAGGCCCAACCCATTGGTCAAAAGGCCCAAATTCCTAAATGACATCCCAAGGCCAATATGGCACAACGTTGAAATTAGTCCCAAAATCTTCATGGACCCAAACCCATGAAAGTCTGTAGTCTAACCATGACCCAAAGTCAGAAATCCAATGACCCAACAAGGCCTAAACCCTAAAAGCCCAAAATATGGTCCAACCCCGAGGAAGTCAACCCGAAAGTCAAACATTTGAGTACGTTGGGCGTACTCAGGCTTACGCTTGGCGTACTCCATCCGGGACTAGTACGCGCATTGTACAAGCTGTGTACGCCCCGTCTACTTTGCAGGCAACCAAACCAATCCATTAAGCACTTAATTGGTTAAGCCAACATGCCAAATTATCAGATCTGATTCTAGAAGGTGACTTAACACGTAAAGTTGGCAACTTTACCACGATGCATGACTTATTAAGACCCAAACTCAAAAGGAATCATATTAAGAACCCTAACACTTGCATGGACCAAACTAACCCATAAAGGTTGCATTTTTATGGACAAAGGACCTCAAATGAGCAAAGATCTAACATCCATAGCTTCTGGAGTAGAACATAACTTCATATATGAATTAAAAGACCCAAAACACATAAATAACACCAAAAAATGGATCTAGCATAAAGGACCATCAAGATGAGAGGTTTTTACCTCAAAAGGCTTGCTAAGGTGAAGATAACTGTGGATCTACAAGCTCAACCTACTCCCAATAAACCTCCAAGTGTTCCTTTTCTTCTTCCTCACCACAAAACACCAACAAACTCACTTTCAAGCTCAAATCTCACCAAATACACTTAGGGTTTTGATATGAGGGCATAGGGTGATGGAGGTCTATCAATAAAATGTCCAAAGGTGTTATAAGTTGTTTAAGTAGGATGCGAACCCTAAAAACTAGGGTTTGCCCCTGCACCACGTACGCCATACGTACTCATACATACTCCCCGCATACGTAGGTGAACCCACGATCTGGAAATGAGCTAGTACGCTAAGCGTACTCAGAGTACGCCCCGCGTACTAGCTAGGGAATAAAATGAGATGATTTTTGTATTAAGGGGCTAAAGGAAACATACCAAATTCTAAAGTGTTACAACACATTATCTACCCAAACACCCTTAAAAAAGCACCTGCAAAAAAGATTGATGAGATGATAATATTAGAGTCGGTGGAAGAAATACCTGATGCAACTATTGAAGATGCTAGACAATTAGTGTTTGATAAATGTCGTGTTTGTATTCCAAAGTGAATATGCTAAATCGTGCAAGGGAGACCGTGAGATGTTTGATGATGGATGATTGTTTGATTTAGGTACTACATTTTTTTTTTGCAATTGGATATTTTTGGTTTTTATTAATGTAGAAAGGAATGCTTATTCTAAGTTTTTGTGTTTCCATAATTTCTCATTTAGACATTCTTTAAGTAGGTCTATGCCAACTATTTCTCATTTAGGCAGTGTACTTTGAAAGTATGCTGCCATAGTTGAGTTGAATAGACGAACAGTAAAGATATTAAAACTAAAATATTCTTACAAAGAAAAAATAATAAGATAATAAGTATAGGTATTAAGTTACCTCTCCATCAATTACCCACGACACCACCATAATTGCCATCACACTGCCGTCATTGCAACCACCATCCCACCTACCACAATAAGTAATCTATAATGGCAATAACACACAAAGGACACAATGAAAAACAAAATCCAAGGACAGCAACACACATAATTCATTAACAAGAAAGCGCAAAATTGAAATCGAAGGGCAATAACACAAGGACAATCTATTCAAAATCGTACATTGTTTAAAAGAAAACACTGGGACAATCTGTTCAAAAACATTAGATAAAATGTTCAAAAACCATCTTCATGATGATAAAAACAACGAAGACTATATCAAAGCATAAACCCAAACTTCATTGGACCCTCAACATTTCCAGTGGGAAAAAATTTCTTAAGGTGGATACTGAAAATAAAACAAGTATTTTGGACCTCCAATCTACATAACCTTGCCCACCCACTATCCATCCATGTTGTTTGCATCCATGATATATCCCTGGAAATTCCATTCAAGTTAATTTCAGGAGGAATCAACCATATATGATCTTCTTTAAAAATCTCTTGGAGTGCACCAAAACCGTCGTCTATTAGAAGGATTCAGTGTTGAACGATATAGTGTCCATTATTTAAAGGGGCAATGACATTGGCAAAGTAGTAAGATTCTTCGAATCTAGCTTCCATTTTGGACACATCAATTCTAATTCCTCTTACAAACGCCATTAATCGATTTTGATTTCGAAATAGGGGTGAATTCAATTTCTACATAAACTTTACGTTATACATCTAATTTAAATGGAACTACAATGCAATGGTGGTGTGGTGCATGTAATGGTGGTAGAATGGTAGGGACGGCTTGTAATTTCATTTCAACTCTTATTCCATTTTAATAACTAACTCTAAAAAGCTAAATTCATATAGTACCATAAGGTGATTCTGATTCCATTTCAATTGTAATCGAAATATCATCCCACTAATACTAAAGGTAATTCGATTTCAGTTCAGAAATAGTAGTTATTTAATTAACCAAATGCAAAATTAAAAGAAGGATGTAGACTTTTTAACCCAAAATTGGAAAAGGGAGAGTGCAGTCGTCGGTTTTTACGTCAACCCTTGAGATGTAACGCCCGTAGATTTGTATTAGGTCCACAATAAAAGTTCTTTATTTACAACATATAAAACATTTTGGTGTACACTAGCTCACCGGAATACACGAAGTTATCATCAGGAATCACACTGGCATCAAGTACAAGATCCGAGCTGAGCGCTACAACAACATAACCTGCAACACAACAACAATGAAACATCATAAGCCAAAGGCTTAGTGAATAACAACTATAATAACATAACACCATATATATATATATATATATATATATATATATATATATATATATATATATATATATATATATATATATATATATATATATATATATATGTTCTGACATGTTCAACAGGGGTGTGGATGCTGGATGATGGATCTGCCTTGGAAGTTTTCCTGAGAACACAACACAGAGAAGAATCGTTAAAGGATGTCCGATTGTTCTCCCGGGACGTCGCTCCGACGATCAAGTTGGTTTTATGAGAGAGGTAATTTTAGGGTAGATTTTGTGAGAGAGAGAATGGGTCCCTTCATTGAGACGAAAAAGATACTTTTATACATGTCACTAACGGATCATGGAGACCTCACGCTATGAGTGTGAGATGTGGCCTCCTCTTACTGGGAGATTTGCCCACGGTAACTAACTGCCAGGTGACGTCAGTTCTGGGCGTCACCCGAGCTATTCGTCGCCTTCTGATTGGCTTTGGGTGAGTGAAGAGATCACGTGGAATGTTCTTTCCTTGTGATGGGAAGTGAGCTATCAACCCGACGCTGGATCGCATGTGCCAAGACCGGGTCTCGGCCAGGGTACTAGCATGAGGAGGCCTTCCGTTAAGTTTAACGTGACCGTACAGGGTAACGTTATATATATATATGTATATATATATATATATATATATATATATATATATATATATATATATATATATATATATATATATCATCAATAAAATACATCACATCAAATAAACTAATTAAATCACATCAATGATTTATTGTCTCATGACTATTTATGACTTATTAGTATTATCTTCACCTTAATGGTTATTACCTTGTAACACCATTAAGGCTAACCAATATGTAACATCCCAAAATTCAAAAAATTTAAGTCTAATAGAAGTGTTACAATACCATTGTTTCAAAACATTATTTAAAATCAGAGTCTCCCAAGATCCAATTAGTTGTAAAACCAAGGATGTGTACGGTCACGCCTTCACCTTGCCACGATCCACTGAAGTACCTGAAACCATAAACCAAAACTGTAAGCACAAAGCTTAGTGAGTTTCCCCCAAAGTACCACCAGACAACCAAATAACATATACCAACAAACAACATGCATATAGGGCCTTCAACATGAATGGAACGCCGCACCAGCCTACAGTCTATCTGGTATGCCCACTGAGCTTTCAGTCTGACTGGGACGCCTCACCGACCTACAGTCTATCTGGTATGCTCACAGAACCTTTAACATGACTGGTACGCCTCACCGGGCCTTCAGCCTATCTGGACCGTTCTCCGGGCCTTCAGCCTGACTAGTACGCCCCACTGGCCTTTAGTCTATCCGAGACGCCCTGGGTCTGTTGGCCTTCAGCACAAAGTAGGACCGCCTCAACCCAACAACACACCAACCGTGTCGATACACACACACACACTACGTCAACATATGCAATCCGTAAACATAGAGCCAGAACAGATAACATGCAGATCTAACGAATCGCTAACCATAACATCATCCTATATAACATGATACCAATCTAACATATCACTATATCATACAATCATGCGATAAATCAGGATAACAATCCAAAGGGCCAGCATTGGTGCCTTCGACCCTAAAGTATCGATCTGATCCATAGCTGATGAGGACCGACTCCGAATATCAACTCTCTAACCGATACCTATTTCCACCGAGTGACCAATTCCATTAAAATCCTAAAATACCCTCAAGGTCCAACTTGGTCAAAGTCAACGGTCAAGGTCAACAGTCCATGTTGACCCAACACGCAGTGTTGACCTTGAACACGCCGTGTTCCTCCTGCAGCCAAACAGTCGGGAAAATCCAGACCAACACGCCATGTTGACTTAGAACACATTGTGTTTGTCGAAGATCCAACAGCTTAATACGTTAATCCGTTTTCCTTGATTCCAAGAGCTCCAAAGCTCAGATCTTAGCCGAAATGTCATCCATAGGGATAAAGTTTACAACTTTATCCATTGGGACTACTAAAAAAGTTCCAACATCCAATCCATGAAGCTTAAAAATGCAAGGTTTTAACCAATAAGCACTTAATCCTTAATGTCCGAAGTCCATCCTTTCCAGAAGTGAGTTTGACACCAAAACCACCCCAAAGGTTGGTGCTTTATATATGTACATGTCCAATGCATGTCTTGAACCCATATTAGGTTAAAATGAGGATTTATGACCTAATCTCTATGCATGGCATCAAAACTTGATTATAGACCAAATCCAAGGCACTACTAGGTTACCTTGACTTGGAGATTCATAAAGTTGCAAACTTTATGAGATTTAACCATTCCAACATTCAAGAAAAAGAAGCAAAAGGGACAAAACCAAAGATCTAACAACTTTGAAAAATAAAAATCGAGCCTTGGACACTTACCAAGGACTAGAAGCGTGCCAAACTAAAGAATGGGGCCTTGCTTGCTGGATCTTTGCTTCCTTTTTCCACCTTCTTCCTTCCTTAGCTCCAAAAACACCAAACTAGCTCAAAAATGGGAGGAAAAGATGATTAGGGTTTCTTTCAGGGCTTGAGGGGCTGATGGGGGCCGAGGGTGAACAAAACCTAGCCTCCACATTCCTTTAAATATGTAGTAAAACCCGGAAGATTAGGGTTTCATTACCAGCCATCAACACGCCGTGTTCCAAGAGGCAACACGTCGTGTTGTCCTTGATAAAATTCCATGTTTCCTCATATTTTGAGATGCCGTGTTGGTGCCTCCAACACGCCGTGTCAAATCCTCAAAAGTTATTCATTCCCAAAAGCGCTCATCAGATTTCCGGGTGTTACAACTCTCCCCCACTTAAATTATATTTTGTCCTCAAAATCATTCCTTAATATCTCCTTTACCGAACTAAACGATCCTGACTGGACTTACTGAATCCTAAAAACGATTGGGGAAGTCACCTTGCTCTGATGACCGCCCACCCTTACTGATTTCGAATCCAAAATAGAAGATATCATGAGCCCTAACAAAGAACGAATCTCCACTTTTCCTTAAGCCAACGAGTATCCAAACACTATACCTAAAATTGAAAACCCTGAACAATGTCGAACTCCAAGACAGACAGAACCAATCAAAACTGCTCCCGCAAAGACTCAACTTCACAACCCGAACCGAAAAACCTACCCGACCTGAAAGAATTTACATATACCCGAAAACATATACCCCCCTGACCACCTGCTAGATCCTCCTTGATAAAAGTCGACCCTGACATATGATGGCCTCCCATTAATCGAACCCATTCAAAGCCGAATTCTCATACCGACAACATACGAATCCTTTCTCTTGCTGACGTTAACTGATAAAGGACAACCATCACTACTCAGTTCCAAAACCAGGAAACTAATACCTTATCTGAAAAGAACCCAAACACATCAATTGGGAATTTTTCACTAATCCTAATTCCATAAGATGCACCAAAAGCCTTTAATTAAATCGTGACTCCCTGACACACCATTCCAACCACTACTCCTATGAGCAGAGATGAAAATTCCAGGAATTCCACATTTACAACCAATCCTTAACAATTCAGGTGTACCCCCATCAAGCAAAACACCTGATACATTAACGAATAACTTTTGATTTGAAACTCCAAGACCGGTTCCCAACTGTGATAATCAACCCCACATAACAGCTTGCGAGCGAATGGGGTTATAATGCAAACATTCCGAGAGATTTCCTATATGCGGCCAATACTCCCAACAACCTCCAGTTGTTCCATTTATCCAGACCAGCTGATTGTGTGTCTCCCGACTTCCCTCAGTGCGCCAATAACGAAAGTACCATACTCAGATGAAATCAACAACCATGATAACTGGGCCCACAACCTATGAATGGATTGCTCCTGCTATCACGCCGATCTTTTCGACATTACATATTCCACCTGGCACTCGTGACTCACATCACGGGCCAAAAGACTCTCAACCTCTTTCCACTGCCTTACAGGGACCTAAACAACGTCCCTATCAACGCTAATCGAGCATAACAATGCCATAACTATACCACACCCAATTCCTTCACAGAACAAGTTGCTACCAATGCAAAACCCAACGAAATCATGGTCACACACGACCCAAGAATAGGATAAATGGTTGCACCCTTGATCCAATTCCAAGGATATCACCCAGAAGAACCAAGCGAATAATTCGATCCAAGCCCCAATGCTATCTTGTGCAACCCATATACACACAATGAATTACCATAATGCATATCCTTAAGGAATCCATAACCTCATCCAAAAAGGGCAGAAATACCAAAGTTCTATTGAACAACGAACCTCAATCTTTAACAGAAGACATCCTCATGATCGATCAAAACAAAATTTCGTACTTGATTGAGACCGAACAGGTTCCACCAACATGCTACCGACTCTAGAAGACTTCTGAAACGACCCTGATTACCACTCAACCCAAGACTGCTATGAACCAAAATTCCACACCACCATTCAGCGTAAGCATACCCAAGGACCAAAGGAACATAAAACATACTAAATCTGATGATAAGATGACGCATCCAGATAACTTCAACTACCACACTCAAAACCTTCAGAGACCCTTTGCTGAATGCCAAACGATGCAACCAATAATCATGAACATATGACATTAAATCAAATGAACCAAAATCCTTGCTGGGATGAACGCGCCAAAATTTGAAACTGATTCCTTGATCGATCTCTGCCCACGCTAGACTAATTAGAAATTCTTACACTCAGCTGACAAGTTTCCCTCCACCACCGATACTCGACCTGTATAATCCTAGTGGCTCCTTATCTATTCATTGGCACCCCAAAAGGAATCAATATCTGCAACGAGCTCCTTGCTCACCCACTTCCTGATGCGCGACAATCCATGCTTCTCCTACACCCCTTCATACGATCACTACCTACCATATACCCCTTCCTTGACAAAAACCTAAACCGAGATCCCACACACTCGCACCGCAGAAGCCAAAAAAAACATTCCTCAATATCATGAATCCGAAAAGATCGATGATCCATTTAGTAGAATGCCAAGTTCTCCCCTACTTAGGGTTCGAATTACCACCCACAGGTGTTGAAACCAAACCATAACTCAAAACTCCTCAACCAGGTACAACCATCCCTGACCCCGGGAATGAATAATACACATAGGATGATCTTCCAGATAAGAATCAAACAATATCCCAAGAGAATACCATTTTTTTCCTTTTTTTTATTATTTATTATTATTTTATTTTCTTTTGCTGAAGATCTCCTAAATTTCCTAATCATGACCACTTAACATTAAGGATCCCTTACAAGAGCATAAACCAATACTGACTTATGATCCAAAACATACACTCCTTGCTTGCAATTTCCAACCGCCAATCCGGTTCCTGACCTGCCTATGTCCCAAGAACACGAACCCTTGATCACATCACCAACATCCATACCACAACAACCCACCCGCACCCTACCGCGACGAAAATTTGTCTCCAAACACCATGACCAACAGTCCCCATACTAGGTTACATCCCAACACTGCAAATTCACAAGCCTGATTACTCCTCCTCCGAACCCGGAAGACTGAAAGGGCAAAATTGCTATTATTGATAGCGACATACCAAACCATCAATCAACCATTTTACTTCCAACTGCAATCCCCAACTCGATCATAACGGTAGATCCATCCTTGAGTCCAACGGCTCGAATGTGCGGCCTGGGGCAAAACCCTCGAGTCCTCAAAACCAACAAGATCCTGTAGGTTTGCACCAATCAATCCAAACTAATTTTTCCACTGGGGCCGAACAATCCCAGGCCCATCCCCATGCCTGGGCAACCATAACCAAATATCAACAGATACGGAGCTACTGCCACGAATAATGGTATCAAACCATGCTAATCTCTCCCAACCAGTCTTTAGAATTCCCAAAACTTTCCTTGTTTCGAGTATGGATCCTGTGCTTCCAGTAGTACGGGCCCAATACTACCTTCTACACCTATCCATAGTTTCCTCATGGATCATCCCGGGTTCTCCAAGACCTACCCATAATAATACTTCCGATACCAAGTCAAAATCGAATAATTGCGCTAAAAATACTTCCTAGGCTCTCCTACGATCCCCCACCTCCCCTGCCATCAGCTGCTGAAGAACTCCTCATAATGCCAGTTAGCTACTTTATGAACACAATCACATGAAATTTGTGACAACCCGAAATTTTTTTGCTTTGAAAGCTCAGTCAGTCAACTCAACTGAGTGACAGACTCATTTCTAATGAGTTCTAGTCTTGTTTAAGGTCATTCTAAGGAGTTTTAGCCTAGTACCCTTAAGGAATAAGTGTTGGGAAGTACCTGCTAGAGACACTGTGCAACATTCGAGCCTTAATCCTCATCAAAAGGAGTTTACGACCACAACACTTGAGTTTACGGCCGTAAACTCAAGGTGGGCCGTAAACTCCCTCCTTATAGGCTTATATCCTTCAACTTTCTTCATTCTTTCACTTTCAAACTCAAGAACTTCCAATTCTCTCTTAAGTATCATCGAGTTCATCATCCTAGATCATCAAAAACGTAAGTGTTCTTTCCTTGATTTGTTGTTACACTTCATCTCCTAGTTACACTCTTTGATTTCATCCATGAAAACATTCATTTCAACTAGATCTTCAAATCTTCAAGTTTCACCAAGAACACCAAGAACACACACTAGTGTTCTTGGCCAAAATCGACCCTTTCAAGCCTCTATATCGTAAGTACTCTTCCCTATACTTGTTATCTAGTTAAGACTCATGCTTAGAGCCTTGAAATCATCAAGAATGCAAGACCAAAAGGAGTTTACGGCCAAGCAATCTCCCTTGGCCGTAAACCCCTATAAGGATGCCATTTGAGCCTTAAACTCTTCCTAAGGCTTAGATTCGAGGCTAGAACACTCCCTTGTGCTTTGTAAGACCTTGAAACATCACCAAACTCATCACTTAGAGAGTTTACGGCCCAAGAGTAAACACCCTTGGCCGTAAACTCCAATTATGGTCAAGTTTTGGACCTTAAACACATCTAGGCCTTTGCTAACCTTTGGGACATTTAAGCCTTTGAAACTCCTTACCTTTAAGACCCTAAATGTGACCATTTAGAGAGTTTACGGCCAGGAGTAAACTCCCTTGGCCGTAAACACCTCAACACTCTCCATTGAGTTGGTCTTTCTCATCCTTGTGTAGAGCAAAAGTCCCTCAAGCTTCCCTAGCCTTCAAACACCCTCATATGCATCTTTGACCATGAGTTTATGGCCGTAAACTCCCTTGACCATAAACACATGGACACGAACACCAAACCATGGCCATAAACACCCTTTAGGCCAATCACATGTGATTCCAACACTTGGTCAAAGTGTTTCCTAGTCCCGTGAAGTGTTTCCTTGCATTTGGTTGCTTCCAAGCACTATATTTATGTCAATATATGCCATTATATGTCATTTAGGACTTGTTGTGTCTCGAGACTTCACTCAAGGAACTTCTCATCCTTACGCGCACATTCGTTGAATCACCCACATCAGGTGAGTTCATACCCCGTAATCAATCTTTTAAACGGTTTTAAATGTTTTAAGGGGGGGGGGTATACAAGTTGAACACAATGATAATTGTGTAAATGTTGCTATAAACATCTTTCAAATGATTGCTTATGTCTTTTATAAGTGATCAAAACATTTCAAAAGCTCTTTCAAGTTATGTTACTTTATAGATTAACAAAACTCCAGTTTTTTAAAGTACGGGCATAACTTAGTAGTTAAACAAGCCTTTTCTATAACAGTTCAAGTATATAACTAGTAAACTATAATATGTATAGTTTAAGGGTTCAGTTCATACTAAAACAATTACATAGAGGAACACATTATAACAAGTACATGGAGAAATAAACTACACTAAGTACCGGGAAAAACACGTAAAATATGTCTTTCCGGTTTGCGTTAACTTTAGTACGATTACACGTATCTGGGTTAGCAGACACGAGGTGATAAAATATAATAACATAAACTACACTAAGTACCAGGAAAAACACGTAAAATATATCTTTCCGGTTTGCGTTAACTTTAGTACGATTACACGTATCTGGGTTAGCAGACACGAGGTGATAAAATATAATAACATAAACTACACTAAGTACCGGGAAAAACACGTAAAATATATCTTTCCGGTTTGAGTTAACCTTAGTACGATCACACGTATCTGAGTTAGCAGGCACGAGGTGATAATAATATTCAACCTAAGTTATCTATAAAGGATACATCTGTAAAGTAAACGACGAGCCTCTGACCGTTTAGATTCTATAATCACGCTAATAAGGTGAATTTCACGGCCCCACTTTCTAATATTTTCGGGGGAAAACGCATGCTAAATATTATATATATACGTTATTATTAGGTCTATATGATAGTATATTAGTATCAACGTAGATAGTTATAATAACCGGAATATAGTTATTTCATATTTAAAAGTATACAACTATCGTAAAGTTGTTAGTATGTTATTGTTATAGTAGTATACTAATGTAGATCTTGAGTTATACTTAGGATTCTATATATATGTGTTGTGTGCGATATAGTTCCAGAGTTCTACTCGGAAGTTCTATATGTTAATTGATAAGTATGTTGTTATTGTTGGTTTTATGTCAAGATAAAACCATGTATGTTATATGTTTTTGTTATTGGTTTTATGTCAATATAAAACCATGTATGTTATATGTTATTGGTTTTATGTCAAGATAAAACTTGGTTTTAATTCTAATTATAGATGTTGTACTGCCTAAGTATTATAAATATTAGGAGTAATGTTAAAAGCATAGTCTAATAACTTAGGGTTTAGACACGAATATGATTTTACTACTAGAACTAACGGAACTCGACAAGTCTACATGAGCTATTGTATTCATCAACTAAGATTGGAAATCTTAGGGAAAATCCTCTGACCTGTAACCGTTAATCCCGTGTGAGCGAGGAAGTCGTGTATGAATAAGATACGGGTTGACAACCCCACTCGTGGTTGCTAGCTACAACAAAACCGTGTGCGAGTGACGAACTGTCCTTTTGTTTGTTTATTGTTCCGACGTTGATGAAGCGTGTGGAACTTATCTCAAGATGCGAAACTTGTAGCATCAAGCAGAGGTTTGAAACTAGTCATATAGCCGCGGTTACGGACTCATGGTAGCAAATTGTTAGAAGCATTATACTTTGTCGTTATACAAGTATTAATGTTAAGTATAAGTTTCCCAAACACTTATACTCTAGGTACAAGAAACTGGTAGGTATACTACTTGTATATTAAGTAGATAATTATACCTAACACACATACTCGTATAGAATTGAAATAGATTTATACGTAGCGGTTTTACTCGTATAGAATTGAAATAAGATTTATATGTAGTGGTTTTACTCGTATAGAATTGAAATAAGATTTATACATAGCAACTTTCGTTTGTATGGAATTACAAATACTTATACATAGTATATGAGACTTATAGGTAAACTACTTATTTGGTAAGTAAACTTTTATCCCTAGGTTATATATGCTAAACGTTGGAGAGTCAAAATGATACTTTCAAAACTATACGTTTGAACTTGGAAAATGTATTATTTTTATATGGAGTCAAAACCCGTGGACTCACCAACTTTATGTTGACGTATTTTAAATTGCATGTGTTTTCAGGAAGTTGATAACTATGATACGAGAAATGACGTTACACCGCCCGGTGTTTCCGCCGACGGCCGGGGTGTAACAGAACAGTTATGTAATCATAGCTAGGATCAATATAGCCTGATCAAGTATATTCATTCGAGATGTGACCGACATGTGCTTGGGAGTGATGTGGTATGGCAACGATGTTAAAACTTACCTAACTCTATACAAGAGATCTCTAGATCAGAACATAAAGGTTAGAATACTATAGGAGTATTCTAGGATACTATAACGCGATAACAAGTCTAAAAACATACCAAGTGAATTACATTAAAATACTATAAGAATATTTTAGGCACTATACAAATAACTTATGTGATAATTTAAAAGACCCTTGCGGATAGGTCTATAATCTTGAAATGTATACTCCCAAGGTTATATATAATTGAGATTTTATAGACTTAGAATTTGTGATCTACGCTTCACTACCTGTTCCTTGTTTGGTTGTGGTTTTGGAGTAGGATCACTTATTCGAAGGCCTATTTAATCTTAAATTATATACAACTTGTATACATTGTACCATTATAGGAGGACTCTGTAAGGATCACCCCATAAAGCTACCTTAAATCTCATAGATTCTTTAGGCACATCCATTCTCGCACGACAAATATAGATTGATGTAGCCACTTCCTCACAAGTAGTCAGCAGAAGAGTCAAGGAGGAACAAGAGTAAGTTCGAGAAGAAGTTTTCAAAGAGAGATCAGCCAAAGTAACCAAAACGTCATACGCGTCACACTAACAAACAACAATCTTGGTTAACTTAATGAGTGTGTGGAGACACAGCTCACCTTATGTGTTAGGATTATTTTCTTTACATGCAACTGGTAACAGTTTTTCAGGTCACAGATATTCATTCGAGGATAGTCATTTCTAATTCATAAAGTTTATTCGGTATAGACTCTTTTATGAATTATTTCCAACACCCTGTGGAAGTCAGGACTAGATACACTCAGACCAGGGTTAACTTAGTTTAAATATCACTCGTACCATACCTACTTCTACCCACCGCCCTGGGCATATATCAGGAGTGTCGTCTAAAACATTGAGAATAATCCAGCAAAGCGTGAAACTAATTAATACATTTAAAATGTTAGAATACGACTAGCGATGAGCATCAGTTCTCACGAGGTCATTTTTCGCCATGCAACAGAATCATGCCTACACCAGGAAGAAACCAGCCAACAGACGAGGCACCAATTCTGCAGATAGACGCTGCTACTTTCCAGGCTGCGGTCACAGCTGTTGTGACAGCCGTCATGGCACAGCTCAATGCTAATAACGCCAACGGAAGCAGAAGCAGTGCCGAAAATGCTAATCACAATAACAATCAAGGGAAACCGCTAGTGTCTGGTGACAAGGACACACCGATCACAAACCTAAGAGCAGGAAGCAAAAGTCCTGGAATAACAAGGCAAAAAGGCCGGCTCAAGGTTCTAACAAGAGACGACAATCCATGACTACCCCCGTAGCCACAACAACAGTCACAACATCTGGCATTTCAGCTACCACTACCACCCCCGGCAAGCAATATGTAGGAAATCTCCCAAAGTGCGACAGATGCACTTACCGCCACAACGGAGCTTGCCGAGAGTTGCAATGCACTAATTGCAGCAGAAAGGGGCACACTGCCCGCTTCTGCAGGGAACCGACACGGCCAATTCCCCAAGTGAACTTGGCCTGTTTCAAGTGCGGCAAATCGGGACACTTTAAGAGGAACTGTCCAATGGAGAGGGAAGACGCAGAAGCTCACTTCTGTGAAGCCCCAACTCAGCACATCACTTCAACCACCGATGCAGGTATAGTTCAGGTATGCCATGCATGTGGTGAAATGGGTCATGCCAAGAGAGACTGCCCAACAGAGGGAGGCGACGGAGGAGGACGAAGAAACTAACAAAAAGACATAAAGGAGTAGTGAGGAATCCCACTTTTGAGATTTTGGTACGTCTTAAAAACAAGTATTGGTTTAAAACTTAATTTATAATAATATAAGACTAAAACTTGGGGAAAACTTTAAAAGTAATTATGATAACTCACTTATATGATCAAGTCCCAACATTCACAAGGGAACTAAAAATCCGTTCAGAGGAGCTATGATGGCTTAGAATGTACATCAGGGTTGTGCATAGCTAAGATTTTGCAGTCTAAGAGTGAGTGGTTCCGCCTTAATTCCTGTTCCTTGTCTGGTTGTGGATTTGAGGCAGAGTTACTCAGTCGACTGTCTTATCCATCTTAATTATTTATAACTTGTATATGACAAGCGATCGTAGTGGTACCAAAAAGGATCGTAGCCTAAGGTATCGACACCAATTATCAAAACACTTTCATAGTATGTACTCACTCATCGCGGTTCGATACGTACGAGTGTTAACATCAAGAGGAAAACAAATAGAGAGAACACTACAACGAGAAACAATACATACTACACACTATACACTAGAGAACATACTACATACTAGACAAAGGGTACATTTACGAACACACTAGGGAAGTACGCCATCATATAACAAACGTTTCTTTCAAATCGGCCAAAAACTTTGTTCAGTAAAGAGTCTGTTACTATCTTTTGTCAGGAGTTGGCGTGGTCCTCACCATACTAAGTTCATATGTTTCTATCGCTTCGACCGTCAAGTTCTCGAAACCTTCGTCATTCGTATCGACAGTCCGACCTAAACCTCCATTTTTGTCTTTCGTATTCTAAACCCTGAAGTACTCGTGCGAAGAGTACTTTAATCTCCGAATCCTTGTCGTCATATGTCCGCAGACCGTCACGAAATACCACTCGTCCAACGGACCAAGTTCGAGCACAGAGGCTAAGGACGAATACAGCCCAAATATCCCTATCAAGCGTATACGCGAGGGTGGTATATAATTATGATTACACAGATTTAGTATGTGTGTTTCCGCCCTATCTCCTGCTCCTTGTTTGGTTGTGGACCTGGAGCAGAGTCGCACATACGACCGTCTTACTAATCCTAATTATATTCGACTTGTATACACGAAGTAATGATGAATGGACCATGTATGAATCCTATCAGAATCTTAAGGGCAAAGTTGCCTAGGTCTACGAGTGAGTATACTGCCAATCAGAGGCAGCAGATTGCGTTGAGCTTCATAGTCGAGCTTCCCAAGACAACAGGCGGACACAATATCATTTTGAGTGACCGTTGACGGATTAAAACTACACATTCCTTGCGAATCAAAGAAAACATGCACATTAGTTAAGCTAATGGAACACATGTCCGAGGGATTTGTTAGACTGCTCGGTGTTCAAATGTCTGTTATCCCTATATGGGATAATAGAATCACCTTCCAAATTAGACGGTTACTTTAGAAAATCCGCGAGGGCTAGGCTAGTCATGAGCATAGCCTACCATCCATGAAATGACAGACGGGATGATAGGACAAAATTCAATCATTAAGAATTTTGTGGGAAAATGTATTTCGAGTGACCTTAGAGAGGTCTGGGACACCCAAATTACCAACTAGTCGAGTCCCTTACCATATAAGCATTTAGGGTTGCTCCTTTCGAAAACCTTCATTGGTCGTAAGCGCAGAGCCTCTGCGCCGGACTAAATTAAGTGCCACGCGACTGGTTAGTTGCCAAATAGTAGACAACATATTCGCCGATCCAGAAACCATTCAAGGAAACTACCAAGCAGAAAGTACGAATCCACAAATGACCTAGAACTTCCAGAACCAACCAGGAAAGCTACGCCTTCCGTAAGAGCGAAAGCTTTGAAACTCTAGGATGATGATCACGTCAATTAGGGATCTCACCATAGAAAGGCATCATGTGCTCCAGATGCATGGAATGCTAAATCCAAGGTGCTCAGGACCATGAGAGATTCTCAATTGAATCGGCCTAACACCGTGTAGGTTCCATTTATTTAGGGAATTCGATACAGTTCACCCTATCCTGCCACGTAGATAGAGATTTGGAAAAGCGGTTGTCGGTCGGAACTTTTATCATTCCACTCAAGTAGATCGATGCAAGCAGAAGCCTCGACCTGGAAAAGAAATCTGTAAAAAAGCCAGTTCAGCGAAGGAAACCTTCGGAAACCCTAGTCAGTAGAGGTGATAAAATATAATAACATAAACTACACTAAGTACCGGGAAAAACACGTAAAATATATCTTTCCGGTTTGCGTTAACCTTAGTACGATCACACGTATCTGAGTTAGCACGCATGAGGTGATAATAATATTCAACCTAAGTTATCTATAAAGGATCCATCTGTAAAAGTAACCATCGATAATAAACAAGATACATAACTTCGTCGTAACATGAAGATTCAGTAGAAAGGGACTTATAATGCTATTCCGTATAGACCAGTAATCATAAGGGGTACTATGTATGGGTCAGGTCATAGGACACTAAATCAATGCACAGTTTTCTAGAACAAAACATACTTCTCAAATAGAACTTTTGGTATACAAAACTAGAAACTTACCAATAAAGGGTTTAATCCATTTTATTAAACCAGTATAACTTAAAGGACCTTAGGTGGTTAATCCTATAATACCTTAGTTTATACATCAAAGTTATATATAATTAATATTTGATAGGTAGTTGGATGTGTGCTTTCCGCCTCATTCCCTGTTCCTTGTTTGGTTGCGGGCTTAGGGCAGATTCACCCAATTAACTATCTGTTCAATATTAGATTATATATAGCTAGTATAAACTAAGTGATCATAGAAGGAATCATTGTGGTTTCTATTTTATTATAAGAAATAAGGGTTTTCTTAAAGAATCTTTTCATCAAATATAAAGAAACTATTACAGTTAACTCCATGAGTACCAAGGGAATACACTAGGGTTATATATAATAAGGATCTAACAACCAATGGGATGTGTGTCATCTGCCTCATTTCCTGTTTCTTGTTTGGTTGTGGGCTTAGGACAGATACACACAACCGATTGTTTGTTTACTTTGAGTTTTATACAACTAGTATCCATTTAGTACTCATAGAAAGGATTGTAGAGTCATTTTTACTTATCTTGCATCAAAGCAGGAAATATAGGATTTTCTGGAGGAACAGGCGAACTTTTCTAAACAAAACTTACAACTTACTACATCTTACTAAGCTTTCTACAACTTACTTACATCACTAAAATCTTATGAACTCACCAGCTTAATTGCTGACCAACTCTTTCAAAATAACTTGTATTCTCAGGAAACTAGTAGACAGGTACTCGCGCTGGGAATTCAGAAGATGGAGTAGTATAGCTTCAAGCCTTGTTTTGTTATTTGTTTAGATATTCTATGTTTTGTGAACACACACCTTGTAAACACTTTCTTTCTAATGAAATGGTTGTTTATTACTTTGATTACTATGATGCATATATTGTGATACTAAACATGACGTCCTCCACCCTCAGAACGTTTCCGCCGTTCCGGTTTTGGGGTGTGACAGATTGGTATCAGAGCATTGTTTATAGTGAACTAAGTATATCAACCAATAAAAGATATACAACTATAAATACAATGGGGCTTAAGGGCTCTGGATAATGATATATTTTTAGAGTATAACGATAAGTTATAAAAATATACCTACTTGCTTATACATGTACGTACTAGACCAAGTATCACAAGAAGAACAGAACTAAAGTATTTAAAGGTTGAATGCTGTCGTCAAACCTGAACATGTAACACCCATCAAAATTAGATCAATAACAATCACATGTGATTATGCCAATCATGTAATGTGATTTTGTTAAACTAATAATGTGATAAACTTAATATGTAATTCATGTTAAAGTATGAACATTCATACATAATTTATGATACAACTCAAAGTATACGTCCATACGATTCCAAAAATATAGAGAACATCTAAATCTGACTTCGCGTGAAGAAGTTATGATAAATTCTAACGCTCTAATGCCTTATAACAAGAGGAATTTAAAATAGACTTAGAATTAGCTATTGGAGTCTAAACAAAAGTCGTAGTACTCGGAATTACCTACGCGTGCATATAAAGAACGCCGAAAACGGAGTTCGTATGCAAAAGTTATGGCCTTCCGAAGATGCAGCTGTCAGAAACCCTAATTTGACTGAACTCACGACGTGAGCATCAAAAATTCACGACGTGAGAAGTCAACAGACACTAATCGGAGCTAGAAAACACACGTTAAGGCTATGGGATGACTCATGGAAGTTCACGACGTGAACCTATCATGTTCACGACGTGAATGGCCCCAGAACACCCTATAAATAGCGATCAAAGCTCATTCAATCCTTACACCTTCTCCTTTCATTCTCTCTCGTTTCCGAAGGCCGTTTTCCCTTCTCGAGCCTGACAACGACGAGCCTCTGACCGTTTAGATTCTATAATCACGCTAATAAGGTGAGTTTCACGGCCCCACTTTCTAATATTTTCGGGGGAAAACGCATGCTAAATATTATATATATACGTTATTATTATGTCTATATGATAGTATATTAGTATCAACGTAGATAGTTATAATAACCGGAATATAGTTATTTCATATTTGAAAGTATACAACTATCGTAAAGTTGTTAGTATGTTATTGTTATAGTAGTATACTAATGTAGATCTTGAGTTATACTTAGGATTCTATATATATGTGTTGTGTGCGATATAGTTCCAGAGTTCTACTCGGAAGTTCTATATGTTAATTGATAAGTATGTTGTTATTGTTGGTTTTATGTCAAGATAAAACCATGTATGTTATATGTTTTTGTTATTGGTTTTATGTCAATATAAAACCATGTATGTTATATGTTATTGGTTTTATGTCAAGATAAAACTTGGTTTTAATTCTAATTATAGATGTTGTACTGCCTAAGTATTATAAATATTAGGAGTAATGTTAAAAGCATAGTCTAATAACTTAGGGTTTAGACACGAATATGATTTTACTACTAGAACTAACGGAACTCGACAAGTCTACATGAGCTATTGTATTCATCAACTAAGATTGGAAATCTTAGGGAAAATCCTCTGACCTGTAACCGTTAATCCCGTGTGAGCGAGGAAGTCGTGTATGAATAAGATACGGGTTGACAACCCCACTCGTGGTTGCTAGCTACAACAAAACCGTGTGCGAGTGACGAACTGTCCTTTTGTTTGTTTATTGTTCCGACGTTGATGAAGCGTGTGGAACTTATCTCAAGATGCAAAACTTGTAGCATCAAGCAGAGGTTTGAAACTAGTCATATAGCCGCGGTTACGGACTCATGGTAGCAAATTGTTAGAAGCATTATACTTTGTCGTTATACAAGTATTAATGTTAAGTATAAGTTTCCCAAACACTTATACTCTAGGTACAAGAAACTGGTAGGTATACTACTTGTATATTAAGTAGATAATTATACCTAACACACATACTCGTATAGAATTGAAATAGATTTATACGTAGCGGTTTTACTCGTATAGAATTGAAATAAGATTTATATGTAGTGGTTTTACTCGTATAGAATTGAAATAAGATTTATACGTAGCAACTTTCGTTTGTATGGAATTACAAATACTTATACATAGTATATGAGACTTATAGGTAAACTACTTATTTGGTAAGTAAACTTTTATACCTAGGTTATATATGCTAAACGTTGGAGAGTCAAAATGATACTTTCAAAACTATACGTTTGAACTTGGAAAATGTATTATTTTTATATGGAGTCAAAACCTGTGGACTCACCAACTTTATGTTGACGTATTTTAAATTGCATGTGTTTTCAGGAAGTTGATAACTATGATACGAGAAATGACGTTACACCGCCCGGTGTTTCCGCCGACGGCCGGGGTGTAACAGAACAGTTATGTAATCATAGCTAGGATCAATATAGCCTGATCAACTATATTCATTCGAGATGTGACCGACATGTGCTTGGGAGTGATGTGGTATGGCAACGATGTTAAAACTTACCTAACTCTATACAAGAGATCTCTAGATCAGAACATAAAGGTTAGAATACTATAGGAGTATTCTAGGATACTATAACGCGATAACAAGTCTAAAAACATACCAAGTGAATTACATTAAAATACTATAAGAATATTTTAGGCACTATACAAATAACTTATGTGATAATTTAAAAGACCCTTGCGGATAGGTCTATAATCTTGAAATGTATACTCCCAAGGTTATATATAATTGAGATTTTATAGACTTAGAATTTGTGATCTACGCTTCACTACCTGTTCCTTGTTTGGTTGTGGTTTTGGAGTAGGATCACTTATTCGAAGGCCTATTTAATCTTAAATTATATACAACTTGTATACATTGTACAATTATAGGAGGACTCTGTAAGGATCACCCCATAAAGCTACCTTAAATCTCATAGATTCTTTAGGCACATCCATTCTCGCACGACAAATACAGATTGATGTAGCCACTTCCTCACAAGTAGTCAGCAGAAGAGTCAAGGAGGAACAAGAGTAAGTTCGAGAAGAAGTTTTCAAAGAGAGATCAGCCGAAGTAACCAAAACGTCATACGCGTCACACTAACAAACAACAATCTTGGTTAACTTAATGTGTGTGTGGAGACACAACTCACCTTATGTGTTAGGATTATTTTCTTTACATGCAACTGGTAACAGTTTTTCAGGTCACAGATATTCATTCGAGGATAGTCATTTCTAATTCATAAAGTTTATTCGGTATAGACTCTTTTATGAATTATTTCCAACACCCTGTGGAAGTCAGGACTAGATACACTCAGACCAGGGTTAACTTAGTTTAAATATCACTCGTACCATACCTACTTCTACCCACCGCCCTGGGCATATCTCAGGAGTGTCGTCTAAAACATTGAGAATAATCCAGCAAAGCGTGAAACTAATTAATACATTTAAAATGTTAGAATACGACTAGCGATGAGCATCAGTTCTCACGAGGTCATTTTTCGCCATGCAACAGAATCATGCCTACACCAGGAAGAAACCAGCCAACAGACGAGGCACCAATTCTGCAGATAGACGCTGCTACTTTCCAGGCTGCGGTCACAGCTGTTGTGACAGCCGTCATGGCACAGCTCAATGCTAATAACGCCAACGGAAGCAGAAGCAGTGCCGAAAATGCTAATCACAATAACAATCAAGGGAAACCGCTAGTGTCTGGTGACAAGGACACCCCGATCACAAACCTAAGAGCAGGAAGCAAAAGTCCTGGAATAACAAGGCAAAAAGGCCGGCTCAAGGTTCTAACAAGAGACGACAATCCATGACTACCCCCGTAGCCACAACAACAGTCACAACATCTGGCATTTCAGCTACCACTACCACCCCCGGCAAGCAATATGTAGGAAATCTCCCAAAGTGCGACAGATGCACTTACCGCCACAACGGAGCTTGCCGAGAGTTGCAATGCACTAATTGCAGCAGAAAGGGGCACACTGCCCGCTTCTGCAGGGAACCGACACGGCCAATTCCCCAAGTGAACTTGGCCTGTTTCAAGTGCGGCAAATCGGGACACTTTAAGAGGAACTGTCCAATGGAGAGGGAAGACGCAGAAGCTCGCTTCTGTGAAGCCCCAACTCAGCACATCACTTCAACCACCGATGCAGGTATAGTTCAGGTATGCCATGCATGTGGTGAAATGGGTCATGCCAAGAGAGACTGCCCAACAGAGGGAGGCGACGGAGGAGGACGAAGAAACTAACAAAAAGACATAAAGGAGCAGTGAGGAATCCCACTTTTGAGATTTTGGTACGTCTTAAAAACAAGTATTGGTTTAAAACTTAATTTATAATAATATAAGACTAAAACTTGGGGAAAACTTTAAAAGTAATTATGATAACTCACTTATATGATCAAGTCCCAACATTCACAAGGGAACTAAAAATCCGTTCAGAGGAGCTATGATGGCTTAGAATGTACATCAGGGTTGTGCATAGCTAAGATTTTGCAGACTAAGAGTGAGTGGTTCCGCCTTAATTCCTGTTCCTTGTCTGGTTGTGGATTTGAGGCAGAGTTACTCAGTCGACTGTCTTATCCATCTTAATTATTTATAACTTGTATATGACAAGCGATCGTAGTGGTACCAAAAAGGATCGTAGCCTAAGGTATCGACACCAATTATCAAAACACTTTCATAGTATGTACTCACTCATCGCGGTTCGATACGTACGAGTGTTAACATCAAGAGGAAAACAAATAGAGAGAACACTACAACGAGAAACAATACATACTACACACTATACACTAGAGAACATACTACATACTAGACAAAGGGTACATTTACGAACACACTAGGGAAGTACGCCATCATATAACAAACGTTTCTTTCAAATCGGCCAAAAACTTTGTTCAGTAAAGAGTCTGTTACTATCTTTCGTCAGGAGTTGGCGTGGTCCTCACCATACTAAGTTCATATGTTTCTATCGCTTCGACCGTCAAGTTCTCGAAACCTTCGTCATTCGTATCGACAGTCCGACCTAAACCTCCATTTTTGTCTTTCGTATTCTAAACCCTGAAGTACTCGTGCGAAGAGTACTTTAATCTCCGAATCCTTGTCGTCATATGTCCGCAGACCGTCACGAAATACCACTCGTCCAACGGACCAAGTTCGAGCACAGAGGCTAAGGACGAATACAGCCCAAATATCCCTATCAAGCGTATACGCGAGGGTGGTATATAATTATGATTACACAGATTTAGTATGTGTGTTTCCGCCCTATCTCCTGCTCCTTGTTTGGTTGTGGACCTGGAGCAGAGTCGCACATACGACCGTCTTACTAATCCTAATTATATTCGACTTGTATACACGAAGTAATGATGAATGGACCATGTATGAATCCTATCAGAATCTTAAGGGCAAAGTTGCCTAGGTCTACGAGTGAGTATACTGCCAATCAGAGGCAGCAGATTGCGTTGAGCTTCATAGTCGAGCTTCCCAAGACAACAGGCGGACACAATATCATTTTGAGTGACCGTTGACGGATTAAAACTACACATTCCTTGCGAATCAAAGAAAACATGCACATTAGTTAAGCTAATGGAACACATGTCCGAGGGATTTGTTAGACTGCTCGGTGTTCAAATGTCTGTTATCCCTATATGGGATAATAGAATCACCTTCCAAATTAGACGGTTACTTTAGAAAATCCGCGAGGGCTAGGCTAGTCATGAGCATAGCCTACCATCCATGAAATGACAGACGGGATGATAGGACAAAATTCAATCATTAAGAATTTTGTGGGAACATGTATTTCGAGTGACCTTAGAGAGGTATGGGACACCCAAATTACCAACTAGTCGAGTCCCTTACCATATAAGCATTTAGGGTTGCTCCTTTCGAAAACCTTCATTGGTCGTAAGCGCAGAGCCTCTGCGCCGGACTAAATTAAGTGCCACGCGACTGGTTAGTTGCCAAATAGTAGACAACATATTCGCCGATCCAGAAACCATTCAAGGAAACTACCAAGCAGAAAGTACGAATCCACAAATGACCTAGAACTTCCAGAACCAACCAGGAAAGCTACGCCTTCCGTAAGAGCGAAAGCTTTGAAACTCTAGGATGATGATCACGTCAATTAGGGATCTCACCATAGAAAGGCATCATGTGCTCCAGATGCATGGAATGCTAAATCCAAGGTGCTCAGGACCATGAGAGATTCTCAATTGAATCGGCCTAACACCGTGTAGGTTCCATTTATTTAGGGAATTCGATACAGTTCACCCTATCCTGCCACGTAGATAGAGATTTGGAAAAGCGGTTGTCGGTCGGAACTTTTATCATTCCACTCAAGTAGATCGATGCAAGCAGAAGCCTCGACCTGGAAAAGAAATCTGTAAAAAAGCCAGTTCAGCGAAGGAAACCTTCGGAAACCCTAGTCAGTAGAGTCCAGCGAACGAAAACGACATTGTACCTCGTGGCGAAAGTCTTCTAACGCGTATTCAGAGGACCTGAGTTCACTAGAGATCGGCTGAACCAGACGAATCATGAGTATCCATACCGTCCATCTCATTCATGAATATTGCTTAAGCTCTAATTTCGGGACGAAATTCCCTCTAACGGGGGGATGATGTGACAACCCGAAAATTTTTGCTTTGAAAGCTCAGTCAGTCAACTCAACTGAGTGATAGATTCATTTCTAATGAGTTGTAGTCTTGTTTAAGGTCATTCTAAGGAGTTTTAGCCTAGTACCCTTAAGGAATAAGTGTTGGGAAGTACCTGCTAGAGACACTGTGCAACATTCGAGCCTTAATCCTCATCAAAAGGAGTTCACGACCACAACACTTGAGTTTACGGCCGTAAACTCAAGGTGGGCCGTAAACTCCCTCCTTATAGGCTTATATCCTTCAACTTTCTTCATTCTTTCACTTTCAAACTCAAGAACTTCCAATTCTCTCTCAAGTATCATCGAGTTCATCATCCTAGATCATCAAAAACGTAAGTGTTCTTTCCTTGATTTGTTGTTACACTTCATCTCCTAGTTACACTCTTTGATTTTATCCATGAAAACATTCATTTCAACTAGATCTTCAAATCTTCAAGTTTCACCAAGAACACCAAGAACACACACTAGTGTTCTTGGCCAAAATCGACCCTTTCAAGCCTCTATATCGTAAGTACTCTTACCTATACTTGTTATCTAGTTAAGACTCATGCTTAGAGCCTTGAAATCATCAAGAATGCAAGACCAAAAGGAGTTTACGGCCAAGCAATCTCCCTTGGCCGTAAACCCCTATAAGGGTGCCATTTGAGCCTTAAACTCTTCCTAAGTCTTAGATTCGAGGCTAGAACACTCCCTTGTGCTTTGTAAGACCTTGAAACATCACCAAACGCATCATTTAGAGAGTTTACGACCCAAGAGTAAACACCCTTGGCCGTAAACTCCAATTATGGTCAAGTTTTGGACCTTAAACACATCTAGGCCTTTGCTAACCTTTGGGACATTTAAGCCTTTGAAACTCCTTACCTTTAAGAACCTAAATGTGACCATTTAGAGAGTTTACGGCCAGGAGTAAACTCCATTGGCTGTAAACACCTCAACACTCTCCATTGAGTTGGTCTTTCTCATCCTTGTGTAGAGCAAAAGTCCGTCAAGCTTCCCTAGCCTTCAAACACCCTCATATGCATCTTTGACCATGAGTTTACGGCCGTAAACTCCCTTGGCCGTAAACACATGGCCGTGAACACATGGCCGTGAACACCAAACCATGGCCATAAACACCCTTTAGGTCAATCACATGTGATTCCAACACTTGGTCAAAGTGTTTCCTAGTCCCGTGAAGTGTTTCCTTGCATTTGGTTGCTTCCAAGCACTATATTTATGTCAATATATGCCATTATATGTCATTTAGGACTTGTTGTGTCTCGAGACTTCACTCAAGGAACTTCTCATCCTTACGCGCACATTCGTTGAATCACCCACATCAGGTGAGTTCATACCCCGTAATCAATCTTTTAAACGGTTTTAAATGTTTTAAGGGGGGGGGGGGGGTATACAAGTTGAACACAATGATAATTGTGTAAATGTTGCTATAAACATCTTTCAAATGATTGCTTATGTCTTTTATAAGTGATCAAAACATTTCAAAAGCTCTTTCAAGTTATGTTACTTTATAGATTAACAAAACTCCATTTTTTTAAAGTACGGGCATAACTTAGTAGTTAAACAAGCCTTTTCTATAACAGTTCAAGTATATAACTAGTAAACTATAATAGGTATAGTTTAAGGGTTCAGTTCATACTAAACCAATTACATAGAGGAACACATTATAACAAGTACATGGAGAAATAAACTACACTAAGTACCGGGAAAAAACACATAAAATATATCTTTCCGGTTTGCGTTAACTTTAGTACGATTACACGTATCTGGGTTAGCAGACACGAGGTGATAAAATATAATAACATAAACTACACTAAGTACCAGGAAAAACACGTAAAATATATCTTTCCGGTTTGCGTTAACTTTAGTACGATTACACGTATCTGGGTTAGCAGACACGAGGTGATAAAATATAATAACATAAACTACACTAAGTACCGGGAAAAACACGTAAAATATATCTTTCCGGTTTGAGTTAACCTTAGTACGATCACACGTATCTGAGTTAGCAGGCACGAGGTGATAATAATATTCAACCTAAGTTATCTATAAAGGATACATCTGTAAAGTAACCGTCGATAATAAACAAGATACATAACTTCGTCATAACAGGAACATTCAGTAGAAAGGGACTTATAACGCTATTCCGTATACACCAGTAATCATAAGGGTTACTATGTATGGGTCAGGTCATAGGACACTAAATCAATCTACAGTTTTCTAGAACAAAACATACTTCTCAAATAGAACTTTTGGTATACAAAACTAGAAACTTACCAATAAAGGGTTTAATCCATTTTATTAAACCAGTATAACTTAAAGGACCTTAGGTGGTTAATCCTATAATACCTTAGTTTATACATCAAAGTTATATATAATTAATATCTGATAGGTAGTTGGATGTGTGCTTTCCGCGTCATTCCCTGTTCCTTATTTGGTTGTGGGCTTAGGGTAGATTCACCCAATTAACTATCTGTTCAATATTAGATTATATATAACTAGTATAAACTAAGTGATCATAGAAGGAATCATTGTGGTTGCTATTTTATTATAAGAAATAAGGAGTTTCTTAAAGAATATTTTGCATCAAATATAAAGGAACTATTACAGTTAACTCCATAAGTACCAAGGGAATACACTAGGGTTATATACAATAAGGATCTAACAACCAATGGGATGTGTGTCATCTGCCTCATTTCCTGTTCCTTGTTTGGTTGTGGGCTTAGGACAGATACACACAACCGATTGTTTGTTTACTCTTAGTTTTATACAACTAGTATCCATTTAGTACTCATAGAAAGGATTGTAGAGTCATTTTTACTTATCTTGCATCAAAGCAGGAAATATAGGATTTTCTGGAGGAACAGGCGAACTTTTCTAAACAAAACATACAACTTACTACATCTTACTAAGCTTTCTACAAATTACTTACATCACTAAAATCTTATGAACTCACCAGCTTAATTGCTGACCAACTCTTTCAAAATAACTTGTATTCTCAGGAAACTAGTAGACAGGTACTCGCCCTGGGAATTCAGAAGATGGAGTAGTATAGCTTCAAGCCTTGTTTTGTTATTTGTTTAGATATTCTATGTTTTTGGAACACACACCTTGTAAACACTTTCTTTCTAATGAAATGGTTGTTTATTACTTTGATTACTATGATGCATGTCCTATGATACTAAACATGACGTCCTCCACCCTAGAACGTTTCCGCCGTTCTGGTTTTGGGGTGTGACATAATTAAGCTCAGATAATCCTTCAAGTAAAAGACTCATCTCTACAACGGTTGGACTCAGATATGAGTTGTGCAATTGGTCAAACCCATCACTCTGATATTATTCAAGCTTGATTACATGTGACTTAAAATATTCACTTAACAGTTAACTCACATGTCACAACTAGCATTTTTAGTCTAGGAAATTTTGTCCTCCTGTAAACATCAACTATTGTAAGACTTGTACTCTAAGTGGATATCATACTCTATGCTCAATCAAAATTATCCATTTGAATCAAAACTACTGAGTGACGTTCAAAACCTAATACAATGCATCTCATATACTTGACTATGGGTCTGAAACCCTAAATAACCCGGTTCACCTTAGAATGAACTAGGATCCTCTTATTGGGCCTAATGGGCCAGTAAACCTTCTATTTGATGATTTTGGGCCAATAAAACCCATTTGGACTCTAGTTTGACCCGCATTCGTCAAACCATAGCAATTAAGCCATGTTGGGCCTAAAATAAATCAATTATTTATCATGGGCCATGATGGGCCGTGAACCATTCTATTGAACCATGATGGGCCGTAAGCACATCACTTTATCGGAATTGGGTCGTATACCCCATCCTTTCACCACCTTTGGGCCGTGAACCCTCAAGAAGGGCCCAATGGGCCGAAAACCTTCAACTTGGGCCTCATAATTTCGAACCAAATCAAGAAAAGGCCCAAACTCTTTCATTCTCTTTTCCTTTTCCCCCCTCATTCTCGGTTTTGTGATAAAAAAAACAAAAGAAGCTTATATGATGCAAGACTTTGACACCTCATCTTTACTTAGTGGTAATCTAGGTAAAGAAACTCACATATAACTAAGCATCTAAACTCTAAACCATATTGTATTAACCACTTGATCCTCTCCCCTCCTTCTTCTCAATTTACGGCCGAGAATCACAACCCACCACCACTCTCACTTCAACTTGAAACACATACTATAATTCCTCTCATATTCCTCCAAGAACTTCAAGAAAATCCTCCCCTTCCCTCTTTAAAAATTCGTTTGTGCTAGTGTGTGAGTTTAAGAGCACTTCATCCAAAATCCACTCATCTTCATAAGCTACTTCCATTCAAGTGGTTTAACTTCATGTTCATGTTAAACTTACTTCTCCTAACACTTCATTTCATGATCCATGTTCCTTAGAAACCCCATAAGTTCGAGATCTACTCAAGGGAGCTTGCTAGGACCGAAATCTCTTTCATATCTCTTCATCAAAACCGATCCAAACCCCAAAGTGAGTTCATACTCCCTATTTTCGGTTTTTACTATGTTTTGGGGAATATTACAAGTTGTTTTGTGTAGATCTATGTGTGTATGCATGATTTTGTGTGTTTTTCATGTCATATATGTGATTATGTGTTATAAACTCCATGAACTTAAAGATCTACTAAAAGATGATGCTATTTGTAGAACATAACACTCATTTCAACTTATTTTACAAGGAAGTGGTTTTAAGATACATACAAGTTACTCAAAACTAAGAAAATTGCATAAGAGGGCCAAAAATGACAAAATGACCAAAAATGGGTATATTTATGTAACTCACGGTTAGTAGGGGTCAAAAATGATTATTTTTGCTAAACATGGTTAGTTACGGAATTTAAGACTCTACAAGGAGTAAAAATGTAAATTTTTTCATAATTGGGCCTTATTTGGGCTTCTTATGGCCTTGGGCCAAAATTGTGACTTTTTGGGCTTTTGTGGGCTTAAGTGTCATTTTCAACATAGTTGTGTCAAAAATGTAAATTTTTGCTAAGAAAAACTAAAAATATGAATTTGCTAGAACTTGGACCAAAAAGATAAAAATTATTTTCAAATGGGCCAAGAATGCACATTTTCATAAAAACCAAGCCAAAAATGATATTTTGACAAAAATAGGGTTAAAAATATTATTTTTACAAAAACTAGCCTTAAATGCAAGGTTTGTCTTTAAAAGGGGCCTAAAATGTTATTTTTACCAAAAATGTGCCTTAATTGTAAATCTTCGGCTTAATGGACCAAGAATGTCATTTTTACAAAAAGTGGGCCTTTTATGTCATTTTAGTAAATAATTGAGCTAAAACAAGCAATATAATAACAAACGGGCTAATTACGTCATTCTCATGTTTATTGGGCCTTAGTGACCCATTTATATGCTTGATAGGTCCTCTATACTCCTTACATATTTATCGGGCCTTGTTAACCCATTTACATACTCGACGGACCTTGGATACTCCTTGCGTGCTTATTGGGCCTGTAAATAATATACATGTGAAATTGGCCTTAGTTGTCCTTTTACATATATATTGGGCCCGGGATATATAATCTCATTCCCTTTTGAGCCTAGAAATGATTTACATGCTTAGTGGGCCCTAGTTGTCGACTAACATGTTCGTTGGGCCTGCAATGTACCTTATATGTTTCTCTTTGCGTAAATTCGATTAAGGATCTAGTGAGACGTGTCGGTTGACACCTATTGAGTGTACGATTGTAGCCTGTATTTATAACCAGAGTCTCTTGGAGGGAGAGCGGGGGTTTGTGTATAGATCTATACGGGGATGACACCCCACACCTGAGCTGTTCGCTACAGTTAGACTAGACCAGTCTAGGGTGACAAAAACCTTATTCTATTCCGTCGGCGTCCAACAACGCCATGACAGGCGAAATTGTCATTATCTAGTATGGTTATAACGACCCACTTAGAGGAATTAACGTCATAAAATTTACGGGGAAACCATTCTCTTTTCTCTTTGGGTTACTCGGTGACATACTCGCGCTGGTACTCAACCTCGGGGGTTGAGATACCAGCATTCTCTTTCACAGATAACATCGGGTTGTCTGGGGTCATTCTCTTTACATTCTCGTTATATTCTCTTTATATTATCTTTGATATTCTCTCCATACTCTTTTTACATTCTAGTAAACAATAACACACATGCATTAATACAAGATCGGACACAAACATATCAAATGATTTTTCAGAAAATATCGGATTTTCTAGTGTTTACAAAGTAATACAAATCATTTTTTTAAACATGCTTATGAACTCACCAACATTTTTATGTTGACCTTTTTAAATTAACTTGTATTCTCAGGAAACCGTTGAGCAGGTTGGGCAGAACGAATTCCTGGATATTTTGTTTCATCATACTTTAACTATTTTGGCATGTAATATTGAAATACAATACTTGATGTAAACAATGAATGTTGTAATATTCTATGTGTAATGATGATGATGTTATGTTTGAATTATATACTCTGTGATGATACTACAAAAATGAAGTCACATCAAGCCCTTGGACGTTTCCGCCGTCTGGTTCGGGGGTGTGGCATCACACCACTGAAGAGTTCCACAACGCACAAAGCAAGAAGCATTCGAGTAGTGGAGTCGAATGGCACTAAAACATAGTAAAATCAGATGGATTCTCATACGAAGCTCCAACCTCTATCTCCCAGCATCCCGGACACACACTAGCATACACATGCACTCCATCCTCACTCCCTAGAGGAAGGTTAAACATATCACGACTGGCCGACTGACCCCACATAACTCATCCTACCACCAACTGCCCCACGACCCTCCATTGGTTCCAGATAGCCATCGCATGAACACTATCACATACTACACAACTTAAACAATCATAGGCTAAAAGATTCCATCCTACAACGGTTGGACTCAGACAAGAGCTGTGCAACAAGACCAAATCCCTTAACCTAAGGCCATTTAACTCATGCAGTATGTGACTTAGCGCATTCACTAAATAGTTAGTTCACACACGAAAGAGTCATACAACAATCAATAAGGCATTCTACAAGAGATAAGGCATCATATAATCAGGCAATTCTATCATGAAAATTCCTGAAGATCCCTATCCTATCACTAGCATGCTGTTCTAACATATCACAACATAATTTCAAATAACCGTGCGGTAATTTGGGGTCTACTGACTGGGGCTCCAACTGATTGTACACATCACATCCTCCTTGTTTATTTTGGAAACCATTTGAAAATCGTTTTTAAAATCTTTTTCCTTAGTTTGAAACTGGATTGACACCAGTGTTCCTCCAATTCACTCAAACCAAGGCTCTGATACCAACTTGTAACATCCCAAAAATTAAACAAATTTAAAATTTTAAAAACAACCCTTTTGTCTAATAGAAGTGTTACAAAACATTTGTTTCAAAATATTATTTAAAATCAGAGTCTCCCAAGATCCAATTAGTTGTAAAACCAAGGATGTGTATGGTCACGCCTTCGACTTGCCACGGTCCACTAAAGTACTTGAAACCATAAACCAAAACTGTAAGCACAAAGCTTAGTGAGTTTACCCCAAAGTACCACCACACAACCAGATAACATATGCCAACAAACAGCATACATACAGGGCCTTCAGCATGAATGGAACGCCCCACCGGCCTATAGTCTATCTGGTACGCCCATAGAGCTTTTAGTCTGACTGGGATGCCCCACCGGCCTACAGTCTATCTGGTATGCTCACAGAACCTTCAACATGACTCGTACGCCTCACCAGGCCTTCAGCCTATCTGGACCGTTCTCCGGGCCTTCGGCCTGACTGGTACACCCCACTGTCCTTCAGTCTATCTTGGACGACTTGGGTTTGTTGGCCTTCAGCACAAAGCAGGACTGCCTCAATCTAACCACACATAAACCGTGTCGACACACACATGCACGCATATATATATATATATATATATATATATATATATATATATATATATATATATATATATATATATATAGGGAAGGGTTATTTGGAAAACAAAAAAACCCTAAAAATCATAAAAATGCATAAAAAAAATACTTAGAGATCACAAGACTTTTTTTTGAATTTTTTTATGAAAAATTCGCAACCTTTTTAATAAAATCGCTGAAAAAAAATTTTAAAAATCAATTTTTTTTTTTTATAAAAAAAATTCAGCGATTTTGTATTAAAAGCAGCGATTTTTTCATAAAAAAATTCAAAAAAAAAGTTTCGTGATCTCTAACTATTTTTTTATGCATTTTTATGATTTTTAGGGTTTTTTTAGGGTTTTTTGTTTTCCATTGAACCTAAACCTATATATATATATATATATATATATATATATATATATATATATATATATATATATATATATATATATAACAGGCAAGCATACAAATAACCAGTAACAACATATCGATATAAACATTTCTGGGTTTGTTCACTAGAAGCACTAAGAAGTACAGTATCAACCCAAACACACTACGTCAACATATGCAATCTGTAAACATATAGCCAGAACAGATAACATGCAGATCTAAGGAATCACTAACCATAACATCATCCTATATACCAGGATACCAATCTAACATATCACTACATCATACAATCATGCGATAAATCAGGATAACAATCCAAAGGGCCAGCCTTGATGCCTTCGACCCTAAAGTACAATGAGCAAAACTCACCTCTCGATCTGATCCATAGCTGATGAGGACCGACTCCGAATCTCAGCTCTCTAACCGATACATGTTTCCACCGAGTGACCATTTCCATTAAAGCCCCAAAATACCCTCAAGGTCCAACTTGGTCAAAGTCAACGGTCAAGGTCAACAGTCCATGTTGACCCAACACGCCGTGTAGACCTTGAACACGCCGTGTACCGCCTGCACCCAAACAGTCGGGAAAATCCTGACCAACACGTCGTGCTGACTTAGAACCAAGGTTGTAGAACTCGTTACTTGGTACCTGTTCGGCCGACTATCGAGTAGCGAGTACTCGGGAGTACTTAGGAGTACCCGGGGAGTACTCGGATTCGGTAATTCATGTTGAAATATTTTTAGGTAAATTATATATGTCAAAATTATAAGTTAAAATCATAAGTTGATTGATATATATAACAAAATTAGATACATGTGAATACAAAAAATCTAAAAAACATATAATGTTCTCACTTTGTGAATAATTACTAAGAATTTAAGATATATATGTAGTATTAATGTCGCACCCCCAAACCAGAACGGCGGAAACGTTCGGGGGCGGAGGACTTTAGGTAAGTATCACAACACATGCAATATAGTAATCAAAGTACAAACAACCATTTCATTAATAAGTATAAGTTTTACATAAGTGTTTAAACATTACATATTCAAACACCAAGATAGGTACAGTAGAAGACAAGAGTCACGGTACGGTACTAGGTAGTCTTCTCAAAAGCTTCGGGAGTGTACCTGTCTACTGGATTCCTGAGAATACAAGTTATTTGGAAAGAGTAGATCAGAATTTAAGCTGGTGAGTTCATAAGTATTTTAGTTCTGTTAAGTATACCCTAAGTTCTTTGGATAATTTCACTGGTTTCTCGAGGAAATCCTATATTTCCTGAGGTGATAGATTGATAACCTCAATAGTTTCCCTCTGTAATTACTTAGTTTATACTGATTATATATAACCCAATATCGAATGGACAGTCAAATGGGTGTATCTGCCCTAAGCCCACAACCAAACAAGGAACAGGAAGTAAGGCGGAAGTCACACATTTCACTGTCAATCGGATATTACTTATGTACAACTCTGATGTAATAACTAAGGAATTATAGAATTAATCACTAAAGGTCTTTTATGTTATACTAGTTTACAGAAATTGATTGACTAAGTTTCATTTGATAAGTGGTTTAATCCCATAAACCGTTTCCTTTGTATAAGTGGTTTAATCCCATAAACCGTTTCATTTGTAAAAGTGGTTTAATCCCATAAACTGTTTCATTTGTAAAAGTGTTCTTAGTTATATCTGTTCTATAGTAAAAACCTTAGTATTAATCCTGGAAAATATTGTATTATCCATAATACTGCCTTGTGGTTTTAAATGTTCAAAAACAGAAGTACAATACTTGATTTCATGATACGTAGCTTTTACTGTAAGTAAAAACTACTGAAGGTATATTTGGTCGGGATGTAATTAATTTTCTTACTGTTATAAGAGAAGTATATTACTTTGTAATTCACTCGTTGTTTTATCCATGTGAGTTCTATTAACCATACTAATATGACTGAAATGCCTGCTGCGACGTTCTTCAGGCGTCGGAATGAATATGATATTAGACACCCTAGGCCTGCCGGCCAAACTGTAGCAAACAGTAGAGGTGCGAGATTGTCAGTCCCATATAGATATATACACAAATTCACGATCTCCCTATAAGAGATTCTGGCTAATAGTTCAGGACTTAAAAGGTCGTACTTAGATAAGTACACCGTGAAGGGTCTAACAAATTTATTGTTTCAACGAGATTTACGATGTATTATTATTACCCTGTGATTGCTAACTCTGGTACTTTGTATCGTACCCTTGGTTAATGCAAACCCGATATGATGTATTATTACCTCGTGTTTGCTAACTCTGGTACTCTGTATAGTACCTTTGCTAATGCAAACCCGGTATGATGTATTATTACCTCGTGTTTGCTAACTCTGGTACTCTGTATAGTACCATTGCTAATGTAAATCCGGAATAATGTATTATTACCTCGTGTTTGCTAACTCTGGTACTCTGTATAGTACCATTGCTAATGCAAACCCGGAATGATATATTATTACCTCGTGTTTGCTAACTCTGGTACTCTGTATAGTACCATTGATAATGCAAACCCGGAATGATGTATTATTACCTCGTGTTTGCTAACTCTGGTACTCTGTATAGTACCTTTGCTAATGCAAACCCGGTATGATGTATCTTTACTTCTTTAATATGTTGTTCGTGTATTAAAGGTATTGTACATATCTTGGTATAGTTGAATGTATTTTGGTAATTTCCTTGGAAAGTATACAGTCGTGAATCATACTTTTATATTTAGTTTTGAATCATAAATTATACCTGTTATAATTTATATGTTCTATCTGATTAGCATGATTTCTCATGGATGAACACCTTTGCTCAGCCTGATACAAAGGTAATGATACTAAAAGGTGTAACCTTTTATACTCATATATGTATAATATATATATATATATATATATATATATATATATATATATATATATATATATATATATATATATATATATATATATATATATATATATATATATATATATATAATTAAGAAGAAAACGACCTTCGGACAAATAATACAACCTTAATTCCACATCCAAACAAGGAAAAGGAAATAAGATAATTCATTAGTCCTAAGCCCTTCAAATCTTATTTATATATTTATACATATATAAACATGATTTTGGCATTTATACTTTGAAATAGCTTATAAAACATTTTTCAAAGAATTTAACAGAGTTTACATGATTTTAAAGATTTAACATGGCTTCAAGTCATTTTGAAAGTATTTGGTAATTCTTAAAAGCATACGGAAAATCTTTGTGTGATTATTATCATATACAGTTATTAACACAATTTAATATTGTGTTAAACTTGTACTCCCCCCTAAAAAGCATATAAAACCATTTTAAAAGGTATATTATAGGGGTATGAACTCACTTTGATAAGCAGTGATTCGGGCATCGTTTCGTTTCCCGGAAAGAGTTTATTTGACGAGAAACCGACTCAAATCGGCCAGAGTTTCGACTGGAGAGAGGATAACTTCTCGAGAATTCCGGGGCTCCGGGGCTTTCTTCGGGCTTTAGACACGATACCGGGGCCTTGGGGGGTCGTGAGAAAGTCGAGGGGGTGAAATGGTGCAAAATGGGGAATTTAGGGGTGAAAAATCCCTTCTTAGCCGAGAAGTCTCGCACCCTTTATATAGGGGTGCGAAGGTGCGGTCCGAAGGCGAGTCAGCAGTCACCTGGCGAGGCGAGGAGGTGAGTCAGCAGCTACGTGGTAGCTCCTGCGAAGGCCACGTGCGAAGTCTAAGGCGGTGCAGATTTCGGACCCGGTGCGAGGCACGTGCTTCGGACAGGTGGGGTCTTCTAAGTGGACCGGACTTCGGTCCACTGGGGAAAGAGGATGATCACTTCGGACCAATCAGGAGATGCCATGCGAGGCTGCGGTCCAATGAGAAGCGAACACGTGGAGGCTGCATGCGTAGGGTGACGTGTCCGGAGCCAGCTATGCAAATTTTCCCGGTTTTCTAGATTTTTTGATTTTCGTGCCAAAAACTTGCGAAATTCATAACTTTCGCATACGAGCTCCGTTTTTGGCGTTCTTTATATGCACGCGTAGGTAAAATCATACTCTACGACTTTTGTTTAGACTTCATCGGCTGGTTTTGACTTTATTTTTAATATAATTATTTTTAACAAACCGGGACAGGAAATCCGTTAAAAATTCATAACTTCTTCATCCGACGTCCGTTTTCGTCTGTCTTTTTACCGTTGTGCTAATTTTAACGAGACCTTCGATTCTCGTTTAAGTTGCGTCGGCTAAATATTGATCGATTTATATTTCGAATTTTTTAGCTGTCTACTGCTAAACCGAAACTTTGAAAAATCATAACTTCCTCATACGAAGTCATATTTTTACGTTCTTTTTATGAACGTTCTCGGTTTAACATATTCTACAACTTTAATTTAGATTGTTAAGGCTAAAAAGCCTTTTATCGAAAATTAACTTTTTACACTGAACAGTGTTTTGCCGGTTTTATCGCAGATTTTCGATTGGTCATAACTTCTTCGTTATAACTCGGATTTCAGTGTTCTTTATGTTTTTGGAAACCTTGTTACAAACTCTACCACTTGGTTCATCCCAATTACGATTATTGATCAATTTATTTTTGACAAAAATTTGACTGGTGTCACATTATCCCTCCGTTAGAGGGAATTTCGTCCCGAAATTAAGTCTAAAGTGATACTTATGGAGTAGGTCTAATCTTTCCTTCCCAAGTGAATTCAGGTCCCCGGTTTGTAATCCAGCGAACCTTCACTAACGGGATAAGAATTTGGTTGGTTCTTTAGATTTCCCTATCCATGGTTTTCATTGGTTCTTCCACAGAGTGTAGACTTTTATTTAACTTGATTTCATCGAGTGAAATAACAAGTGTTTTATCGGATAGACACCTCTTTAGATTAGATATGTGAAAGATGGGATGAATGTTATTAAGTTTTTGTGGTGGTTTAAGTTTAAAAGTACAAGACCGATTCTGGTAAGAATCTCAAATTATCCTATGTACCTTGAATTTTGTATTCTACGCTTTCTCAAGCGTATCTTGTCCTTCCAGGGTGAGACCTTCATATGACAAGGTCATCAATCCTGGAATTCCAAGGGTTTTCTTTTATCGAAGCCATAGCTTCTCTGATTAACTCTGGAAGCTTTAAATCGCTTCCTGATTCGTATTTTGTTTTTGGTAGTTTCTCGAATGAATTCCAGATCAGCGAGGGTGCTGTGTGGAAATTGGATCTCTAGCTAGTTGCGTAATACCTAGTTTAGTCCAGTGCAGATAGGTTCTGCACTTATGACCGCAGAAGATTTTGAATGGAGCAACTTAAATGCTAGCATGATAAAGGACTCGACTAATTGGCAAATGGGTATCCCATTCTTTACCATAGTCGATCATATAGGATTATGACTACTCTAGTTCCCAGAGATTTTTGAGTGACTGCCTGAACTGGGAGATGATTCTATTATCTCAGCGGAGATAACAGATATTGGAATACCGTGCACTCACACGTTCTAGTTATCTTCTCTACTTGCCACATTTTCAGGTTTCAAGGCTTCCTGTTGAGCCTCCTTACTTTGTGTGGAGAGATTTGAATGGGTTATCATAGTCAATGATTGGCACTATGACCTGGGTACTCTTTCCGACTTAGGGTGTCAGCTACTATGTTGGCTTTGTCGAGATGATAACGAATTTCAAATTCGTAGTCATTTAGTAGCACGACCCATTATCGTGGTCTCATGTTGAATTCCACCTGGTAGAATACATGATGCAGGCGTTTGCTCCAGAGTTCATGATCAGACTCATACTTGGCTCATCCACCATTACCTCGTGTATACAAGTCGTATATAATTTAGATTTCACAAAACGCTCGGATGGGTTACTCTGCCCCAGGTCCACAACCAAACAAGGAACAGGAGATAGGGCGGAATCACACATCCTTAATCTTGTTAGGTCTAACTTATATACCACTCTCGTGTATACACTTAGTAGCGATAGATTAACTTAATGAGTTCTTAGTCTCTATTCTTGAACTTGACCTGCGGTACAATGATTTTCCTATGAGATCTATTGTGGTACTTCGGTGCTTTTCGTTTGAAGTTTCCTATCTACTGAGTAGGCTAGAATGGCGGGGTGCCCTTCGTATGGGTACTTCTAAAGTTTTGAAATGAGAGACAACCTAAGGGTTTTGCGTTATGGATTGGAAGAATTTCATCTTACGGCTGATTAAGGAAAAAGTTCTCTTATACAGCATAAGAATTTTCACATGGTAAGGGCCGGCCAAACCATGTCGAATGAGGATGTCAGAATTTTCTCGACGAAATAGATATTAAGTCGTTCTGGGAGGAATGATTACTAGGATGATATCCTATGTACTTAAGTTTTCAGCGCTTCTGGTTTTATTCTGTTATTATCACTACAAACCCCTTTTTGATTCGAAATTGGCGGTACTACCAATACGAGGGTCCTGATAATTTGAAAGTATGAACTTTCATGAAACGATCCTTACTAGGTCTCTCTATAATCGCTTGGTGTATACAAGTCATGTATAATTAAGATTGGTAAGACCTTTGGCTGAGCAACCCTGCCCTAAATCCACAACCAAACAAGGAACATGAAATGAGGCGGGATTACTCACTCTAGGTCTACAAATCTTAATTATAAATGACCGTTATGTATGTTGGATTAGATGTCTAAGCCCATAACTATTATTGGTATGTACTTGACCCGAGAGTAGCATGGTCCATTTAGGTTGCATATCATCAGGACAATTTGTTAGGATGGACTTTTGAGAGAAGGTTATTTATGGTTTATTAATATATTATAAGTTATAATATATTAATATGAAATCATATGTTTTAATTAGTATCGATCAAGAATTAATTTGGAATTAATTTAGTGATCAAAAGAGACTAATTAAATCTATGGGGACTAATTATGATAATTAGTTATATTTATATGTGTTGGGCTTATGATCCATGTTGGACCAAGTTTATGTATGGATACATAAATAGTTGGGCCACATGAACCATGGATCATAAAACCCATGGGTATGGATTATGGGTTATACCCATGACCCTTGGAATCCTACATATAAATAGGTTACTCCATAGCCAAAATCACCACTTCTTTTCTTAGAGAAATATGGAGGTGTTTTGGTGCATGGAATTCTCTCTCAAGAGCCACCTTTTTCCTAGGTGTGTTGTGATTCCATTTGAGACATTTCATACTATTGGTGCTAAGCTCTTAAGGCCAAATACATCAAGACTTCAAGCCACATAAAAGGTATGTTTCCCTAACTAGTATATTATATGGTTTACGTCAAATGCATGCTAGTTATAGGTTTAATGCCTTGGAAACCATTTGCATGTATAATAGAGAAAACATAGATCCAAGGTATTTAGGGTTGTATGTGCACCATAGGATGTTGTAGTATACTAAAACCCAACAGTGGTATCAGAGCCATGGGTTGTTTTCTATTATATTTGATGTAAATGTATTTTTTTCCAAGTTGAAGGAAAAAAAAGAAAAAAAAACATGAAGTTTGTCAATTTTTATGATAATTACTTGATTTTATGAAAAACTAATTATTTATAAAATTTAAGTCACTTTACTACAAGAGTTGAATTAGGTCAATTTATTAAAAGATAGAATGATATGATTATTTTATTTGTTTTAAAAGTTTGATCTAAATGGTTTTAAGGAGTTACAAATTTTGTCATAAAATTTTGGAACTCAAAAGTTTTTTTTAAAGTTATGATCTTAAGAGTTTTGAAACTTCCATAAGTTATGGATGTGAAATGTCTCATTTATTAACTCTTTAGGTTATGAATTCCAAGAGTCTTCAAAGGATAATTGTCAAAGTTTCAAGATTTGTATTAGTTTATATGATTATCTAATTTCTTGAAAATTGTTGATGTGAATTATCTTTACTTATGAGTTTAATCTAGATCATATAAAACTTATTTGATTATTGTGTTAATTGGAATATTTGATCTTAATGGTTTTTATGAACTCCATAACTTGTCCTCAAGTTATGGAAAGTGAAGAGTTTTTCTTTTTAAAGTGTCATTAAGTCTCATAAGTTATGAAAAATCCAAGAGTTTTGAAAGGTTTCAAAACTTGTCCTCAAGTTTTGGATTTGTAAAGTTACCCCCCATGTATACTTTAATTCCAAACTAGACCTTAGAATTTTAAAAGTTTAAAATTCAACCCTTATACTATTATTATAATTTTAATTATATAAATATGTATAAGATAAAGTCGTCTTACCATTACTGGCCTCATTCACGAAGCCGGTCTATAAGGGGGGGTATAAGGTTACTGCCTATAAAATGACAGTTTAATGGGTGTCCACTCTCACTCACCGCTTCCTTGACCGGCGGAGGGTCGTTAGCCGAACAGGTAGGACAAAGACTATAATTCTACCTTCATTATAACTATAATGATAAATACTAAGTAACTAAACACTTATAAATTCCCAATCTTAGTTACTTAGGAAAATGTGAATAAGGTGCTAATCCATGAAATTACACTTTGCACTTTGTTTAAGCTGTTAGTGGAGCGTGTGTGGTTAACCGACACACTAACCTGGACTTAACAAGGTAGGCAAAGGGTAACTTAATGTTTATCATAGTATCGTTGGAGCGTGTGTGGTTAACCGGCACATCGATTGAGGGGTAAATATTAAGGGTACCAAGTATATTTGCATGGTTACTTCACACCTTGTTTTCTGATCCTCGGCATCCCAGTCACAAAACCTGAAGGGCACACTCGAGATTGAAACATGCCATTGAAAAGTTCAATGAATCTCAAAAGAATCTAGGAGTTTCAAAACCAATTAAAACCTAATAATACATTTTGTTTATCTTGGTGGAAATTGGTGAATCGTCATTCACCTACCTTCAAATATTTTATAGCTTGGATTACGGCATCCCTCTTCCAAGTTATAAAATACTTTGTTGGGTCCTAGCCTTAATATATCATATTGGGTGTTATATTAAGGACTTAAATCAACTTTACGTGAATTTCTCCCATTGTTGATGTCTGGTTTAGACAACAATGATCTTCCCAAACCAAGCTTTCCTAATGAATATGACTTCCCGAGTTTGGCTCATGGAAGTTATACTTCTCTTCCTCCACCTCCTCCAATTATTCTCCCTAACCCACAAGTTCAAGGTCAGTCAAGCCCTAATGGCAAGCAAGGTCTATGTGTGATCACATCTTAGAGATGAAGTCACATATTGACAAGCCGGGAGAGTTGGGTGTCAAAGTCTTGAGAAAGTTGGATGTTCAATCACTTTCTAAGTTACATAGTGATTTCCTTTGGGACTATTATGAAACAGACTATGACATGAACCTTAATGATCATATCTATTTGCTTGGTGCTGCTGAATCAGCAATGATTGGGAACGATAGTAAAGCAAATTTGATTAGAAGATCAACTTCCAAATTTTTTTTTATGGACAGTGACAATGGTGACACTGGAAATCCAGAAAAAACATTCTCTTCCCAATGGAAAGGGACAGGCCATAGTCAACCCGGTTGACCAAATGGTAAAGAGAAAGGCTAAGTCTGAGATAGTCCCATTACCAAAGGGTCCATATGTTTATTTTGCCAAAGGAAGGGGCGTTGATTGCAAAGCTGCCAAATTTACCTAAGGATGTTAAAGTCAATAAGTTTGACTCTACATCAGGTAGAGCCCATTATCTAACTCTGTTAAGTTCTATTCTGAGATCCTCATTACATGATGTGACTGGGTCACATGTTGATGTTTTAAGAATCAAAGAATAGAGAGAAATCTTATAGGAAGTATATGCTGATTCTGATCGCGAAGGTGGATTTCGATTGCATCAGAATTTTGAGCAGTTGCTTAAGAAGTTATGATATATTGCTAAGGAATAGATAACAACAATTTTCCATGTGGATTGTAAGGATAAGTTTTTTCGCAAAGTTTTAAAATAAAAGAAAATTGTTTAATTTTATTTATTTGAAGTATCCTTACAATGGCATTTGTGGAAAATTGTTGCTTATATGATTCCACTGACAGCAATATTGGAAAATGGATTTGATTCTTTCATTTGTGGTAGTGTCTAAATTTACCAAATCAGGAAAGTTCCTCATCACCCAAGTTTCAATTGGACCAAAACTTGGAATCATGCAAGTTGAATAGTATGATGAATGAGAACTTTCAAGCATTGGAAAATCAAGACTAATTACTTGTTCACATGGATGTGTGAGTCAAGTGAAGGACTAAAGGGATCGAGTACACATTCTTGTGCACTGGTCATGTCCACCACAAAGCTCGTTAAGACTATTTGATTTACTAAAGTTTAGTAAATATGGTTATACTTACAAGTTTAAGTATAATTCTGAAACATTGGAAAAGTCTCAATGTATGGCAGAACGAATTGGAAGAATCAAATTAGGCAGAAAGATAAAAGTTTCTCAAATCTGAAAAGATGGGAGAGTACTTTAGTATCATGTTTGTGATCATATTAATGATTTAGAAATCATATCACAATTAGTCCTCTAAAGGTCATCTTAGTGCATTCTTATGACTAAGAAGAGGAGTCATGAATTTTTGAAATGGTTAGATCAGGAAGATGAGTCATACTTCGTTCCAAAACAATTCTTAGAATCATACTCCAAGATTGTAACTTGAGTGACATATCTTAAAGAAAGGTTTAAAACACTTGTCAAATGTAAGAGTAAAAGTGTCCTACTCTTGTACATTTGAAATTAGTAAGTTGTGATGTTTTGGATAAAACAAAGACCAACTAAGGCCAATTGTGTGAAGTGTTTGTCTTGATAAAGAATCCGCACTATATCTTGAATATTTGGCAAGATAGTCTTATATGTCAAGAGGATAGTGGGAGTCTTAAAGATCCTAAAAAGAATTTCAAGAACTAATCAAGAATAAAACCTGAGGTTCTTCACTAGCACACGACTTGAGGTTTATAACCTTTCGTGTTGACATATTCTGTGCCCATTCCAGTTAAAGTTGGCTTTGCATAGGAGTTCTGAAAGTTCTCAATTGGTTGCATAACAACTTGGAAGCAATGACAGGCCCTGTACTGCCAGGTGGTAAGAAGTTAAGATTGCATAAGTTCAGTCCATATGAGTTTGGATTTGTCATTATCCTTGTCTTGTGACTATGGTTTTGACGATTCACATGGATAAGAACATATACACCATAAAATCTAAGGGTCATAAGGCTTCTCTCCGATTCATGAAAATGATGGTGAGGAAACACTTCCACCAAGTAGATTTGAAGCAGATGGAAAAAGGTCTAAACAATTGAGACTATGATTACGACATCCCTTTTCATAGTTCTGAAATTGTTTAGACACACATGCATGCTATCTAAGGAAATGTGTATGATTTTGATAAAGTTTTATCAAAGCATCTCGTATCAGAAATCTGAACTTTGGTAAGAAAGTCAATAAAGTATTGATTTCTAGAAGTCCAGCTGATTTCTGAGTACATGTCAAAGCTAGTGGGAGCATAAGTGTTATGCTAATAATCATCATGTTAGTGGGAGCATGATAATTATTGTTAGTGTTGCAAGTTAGCAATGTTAATTATAGAAAACAAAAGTTTCAATTCGTGAGGCTGCAGGGATTGAAAAAGTTGTTTTGCTATAATTAAGGGAGAGGACATACTTCATTTCAGTTCTAAAGGCTTAGATTGAGACCTTAATCATCTTTAGTCAAGAATATATATATGAATTTCATGTTGGATTGGTTCAACTTAAGGAAATTCTATATATTGCGTTCTCAAAATTCGATTATGATTACGGCATCCCTCTTCATAGTCAAATTTTGAAAACATGGCAAATAAAAATATTGTAGCAAAAGACTGGTCTAGAATCATGTCTTTATGTGAGACATCATGAATCGTGTACCATTTGCTTTGGGTACAGGATCGATTGCATGTGCTATAATATTTGTCATTTCTAAATTTTTCCGAATGCCCAGAGGCATTAAGAAAGGAAAAGGTCTAGAATTGGATATGACTAAAATGATTAAGCAATTGTAGAGGACAATCTGAGGTTTACCAAAGATTGGTTGCTCAGGGACAGTTGGAAGTATAGTGCTAATTTTGGAAGGTCCATATTGACATATTCTGAAAAGAGGCATCTCTTATTCAGAAGTGATAGTCAAAATGAGAATATGGAGTTGTCTCCATAGGTGGAAGTTATCTGTGTAAGATTAGAAAACTTAATGCAAGAAGCATGTCCAAAGCAATGTACTTTGAATATGAGACTTAGTTTCCATGGAGTTGATCTCCATTGGAATACCTTATAATGACTGTTGACAAGTCTTTGTGACTTTGTACATATTCATTACAGGAGGGTCAGTGCATATAAGTTTAAAATCTAAACAGATTTCGATAAATGATAGGAATTTGAAATTCTCACATTTTTCGATAAGGATTTGGGAGTGTGAAATTAGAATCATTGAAATTATGTTTAATTGGTTTATTTCACAAAGTAAGGATCATAGACAAACATAGAGTGCATACTTGGTGTATGGCAAAGCTATTGTTTAAGAAAAACATAGTGTACATGCTTGGAGCATGGGACAACTAGTGTTTTTAATTCAAGTATAAAGTTGATAAAACCGAAACAATGAATAATGAGTAATCAGTATGGTGATAAATAAAAGTGTTTATTTATATTCATAGGGTTTGATACCATATTTGATTCATTTATTCTTGTGTTTCACTTTGCATGTTTTGACTTCCAGAATAACTAAGTCGCTCTTCCTGAATGATTAAGTTATTGAAACCATCCACAGTCGGTCATATGTTGGAAGTAGATATGAATCAAGACTGTCATGGGTTGGTTTGTAGAGGTCCAAGTTGGTGGACAAAGTGGTGCTACAACACTCATGAGTGCTCATAAGTTCTGAGTATTGGATTCAACCCGCGCTCATTTGAATCACTTCATGGATTTTATCACGAGTGATCATGAGACGATAATATCTTATATTCTTCAAACCTAGAGATATGAGTTGTTACTATGAGTTGGTTATACATTGATTGCACGAAAACGCATTTGGTAACTCGATGTTATAAAACGTGCCTTTGTGTATGATTCAACAAGTAGTAGAACAAGCCATATGAGTCGAAGTTTATCCATTCCTTTTACCTTCGGGATAAAAGCGATATCTGTGGGCCCCTCGATGATTTAGCGATGACACATGTGAGTGCTTGGCCAAGCCAGGACTGATTTGATTTGTTCAATCAGTCAGTCATCATAAATTGAAAATCGGGAAAAAACAAATGGACAGAGAGAATGATTATAATCCATGTCTCAGTCCATATGATATCTAGAATGGAGGAATATATGATCCCTTATCTAATGGATGCGTCATTGATTTGTTCAGAGTTCGACAGCGGCTTTAAGAGCTACGATTGCTAGTCGTGTTATGAAGTCGTACTTGCAATAATAGTTTTAGACTTATCCAAGTGGGAGACTGTTGGATTAGATGTCTAAGCCCATAACTATTATTGGTATGTACTTGACCCGAGAGTAGCATGGTCCATTTGGGTTGCATATCATCAGGACAATTTGTTAGGATGGACTTTTGAGAGAAGGTTATTTATGGTTTATTAATATATTATAAGTTATAATATATTAATATGAAATCATATGTTTTAATTAGTATCGATCAAGAATTAATTTGGAATTAATTTAGTGATCAAAAGAGACTAATTAAATCTATGGGGACTAGTTATGATAATTAGTTATATTTATATGTGTTGGGCTTATGATCAATGTTGGACCAAGTTTATGTATGGATACATAAAGAGTTGGGCCACATGAACCATGGATCATAAAACCCATGGGTATGGATTATAGGTTATACCCATGACCCTTGGAATCCTACATATAAATAGGTTACTCCATAGCCAAAATCACCACTTCTTTTCTTAGAGAAATATGGAGGTGTTTTGGTGCATGGAATTCTCTCTCAAGAGCCACCTTTGTCCTAGGTGTGTTGTGATTCCATTTGAGGCATTTCATACTATTGGTGCTAAGCTCTTAAGGCCAAATACATCAAGACTTCAAGCCACATAAAAGGTATGTTTCCCTAACTAGTATATTATATGGTTTATGTCAAATGCATGCTAGTTATAGGTTTAATGCCTTGGAAACCATTTGCATGTATAATAGAGAAAACATAGATCCAAGGTATTTAGGGTTGTATGTGCACCATAGGATGTTGTAGTATACTAAAACCCAACAATGTATATACTAAGTCATCATAGCTTACCTGTTTGGGTTTCAAATTTTATATAATTGTTGTGATTTAATTTGAACGGAAGAGTAATCATAATTATAGATAGTTATCGGGGTTTGGAAGCGTACCAAATTATAGCAGGGTTCTTTGATGCTATCCCATGTATTGGGATCAAAATCCTCCTGCTCCCCCGTCGTTCTTCTCTGTTGGACAATCCCTCTTGTAATGTCCTATTTCACCACAAAGGTGACATATGGTAATGGTTCCAACATCGGTAGTTGAAGTGATGAACTCAACCGGAGTTCTACAAATGCGGGCGGTATGCCCCTTTATGTTGCATCTACTGCAATGCAGCTCTCGGCAAACTCGATGATGATGGTAGTTGCACTTGCTGCAGTGTGGGAGGTTTCCTAAGTACGGCTTGGTTGGTGCTAGAATAAAAGGGCTGATGGGGGTATTGACTGCCCCAGTTCGTTGCCCTCTGTTAGGTTCTTGAGTTGAACAACTCCCTTTCATGTTCTCGAACTTTCGTTTAAGGATATTAGGCTTAAGGTTTGAGGTGTCCTTACAAGTAGGTGCTCGTTGCTGTACTTGGTCATCACCACGATCGGGGTTACCGATAGCATTACTACTAACATTTGCATTGTTAGCATTAAGGTGTGCCATGACAGCTGTTACATCTGCTGTGACCGCAGCTTGAAACGTAGCCGCATCTATATGAAGGATTGGTGTTTTGCTGGTGGGTTGGTTACGTTCCTTTGGAGGCATGATTCTGTTACATGATAAGAAAATGAGCTCGTGAGTGACTATCGTGTCTCTAGATGTATTCTAACAATTTGTATCTATGTATAAATCTTTCGTTTTGTTATATTGTTCTCAATGATTCGACCTGCATCCCTATGATGCAGCCCTGATAAGGAACATAAATAAGTTTCTAGAATGGTTATGAACCGAGTATCATCCGAACTAAGTTACCTTCGTTTGGTGGATATTGTTTCCCAATTTTCGAAAATATTCGAAAACAATTCATAATAGTGTCTACATAAAATAGACTTATGAATTTGAGAAGTAATCACTATCAATTAAGATTCCGTGATCTGATTTATTATTATTAGCTGTGATCGGAAAAGAAGATAAGCTCAAAACCTAATGTGAGTAATGAAATCACTAACTCACTAGGTTGAATCGATTTACTAGTTATTACTTAGATGAAAAGGTGCTTAAACACTTCACATGAATCATGTGTGGTTTTCCTTTGTTCTCTGTTCTATTCTGAGTGGTAATGATTTGTTTCCTCCTGGTATCTATAGGGTGTCCTTCTCCTCAGTAGGTATATTGAATTCCCGGGCTGTCTTACTTCCGATTCTGACACTGATCCCCATTACTTCGTAATGAAGATTTTGAATCTAGGAAGTTCATTCGAATCTCTCATTGGTGTCCTTAATAGGGTAAGGGCACTAAATGATTTCTATAGTTTATTTACTTCTCATATGTTTCTTTCTTGGAATTCTCCTAATGAAATTCTGTTGGATCCTCCTTGACTGTTCTATTGATTGCTGGAGTAACTATGGTTATCTAACGGGTTTATACGAGAATGGGAATGTCTAAAGAATCTATGAGAAAATTTAAATTTTTACGAACGTGATTCTTTCTTGTCCTTCTATAATCACATGGTGTGTACCGATTATATATAATCCAGATCAAATAGACCTTTGAATAAGTAATCCTACTCTAAAACCACATCCAAACAAGGAAAAGGAAGTAGATTGAAAATCACATATTCTAAGTCTATAAAATCTCGACTATATATAACCTTAACGTATCCACTTAGTAATTATAGACTTTTTATCAGAAAAGATCTTTTTAACATTTCCCCAAAGGTATGTAACATACCTTCATGTTATTTTAGTTATGAGTTTGATTCTTGGACTTCTAGATATAAGAACTTGACAAGTTTTCAGTTTTCTTGTTATAGCATCCTAAAATACTCCCATAGTATTTTAGTCTTTATGTTTGGTTCTAGAATTCTTCTGGTGCTTGGGTAAGTTTTAGACCTATTGCAACACTACAATCACTCCCCAAACACATGTTGGTCATATCTCGGATGAATATAGTTGATCAGGCTATATTGATCCCAGATATGATTACGTCACTGTCTAGGTTTAACTGCAATGTCCAACATCCAAATACTTTAGTTTTGTTCTTCTTGTGATACTCATTCTGGTATATATACCCTGCATGTACTTATACTTTTATAAAATATTGATATATTTTTAAAGTATGACTCTTGGTCAGAGTGTTTTTATCCCAATGGGTTTATAGTTGTATATCTTTTATGACTGATATACTGAGTTCACTATAAACACTGCTCTGATACCAATCTGTCGCACCCCCAAACCAGAACGGCAGAAACATTCGGGGGCGGAGGACTTTAGGTAAGTATCACAACACATGCAATATAGTAATCAAAGTACAAACAACCATTGCATTAATAAGTATAAGTTTTACATAAGTGTTTAAACATTACATATTCAAACACCAAGATAGGTACAGTAGAAGACAAGAGTCGCGGTATGGTACTAGGTAGTCTTCTCAAAAGCTTCGGGAGTGTACCTGTCTACTGGATTCCTAAGAATACAAGTTATATGGAAAGAGTAGATCAGCATTTAAGCTGGTGAGTTCATAAGTATTTTAGTTCTGTTAAGTATACCCTAAGTTCTTTGGATAAGTTCACTGGTTTCTCCAGAAAATCCTATATTTCCTGAGGTGATAAATTGATAACCTCAATAGTTTCCCTCTGTAATTACTTAGTTTATACTGATTATATATTACCCAATATCGAATGGACAGTCAAATGGGTGTATCTGCCCTAAGCCCACAACCAAACAAGGAACAGGAAGTAAGGCGGAAGTCACACATTTCACTGTCAATCGGATATTACTTATGTACAACTCTGATGTAATAACTAAGGAATTATAGAATTAACCACTAAAGGTCTTTTATGTTATACTAGTTTACAGAGATTGATTGACTAAGTTTCATTTGATAAGTGGTTTAATCCCATAAACCGTTTCCTTTGTATAAGTGTTTAATCCCATAAACCGTTTCATTTGTAAAAGTGGTTTAATCCCATAAACCGTTTCATTTGTAAACGTGTTCTTAGTTATATATGTTCTTTAGTAAAAAACTTAGTATTAATCCTGGAAAATATTGTATTATCCATAATACTGCCTTGTGGTTTTAAATGTTCAAAACCAGAAGTACAATACCTGATTTCATGATACGTAGCTTTTACTGTAAGTAAAAACTACTGAAGGTATATTTGGTCGGGATGTAATTAACTTTTCTTACTGTTATAAGAGAAGTATATTACTTTGTAATTCACTCTTTGTTTTATCCATGTGAGTTCTATTAACCATACTAATATGACTGAAATGCCTGCTGCGACGTTCTTCAGGCGTCAGAATGAATATGATATTAGACACCCTAGGCCTGCCGGCCAAACTATAGCGAACAGTAGAGGTGCGGGATTGTCAGTCCCATATAGCTCTATACACAAATTCACGCTCTCCCTACAAGAGATTCTGCCTAATAGTTCAGGACTTAAAAGGTCGTAGTTAGATAAGTACACCGTGAAGGGTCTCACAAATTTATTGTTTCAACGAGATTTACGATGTATTATTATTACCATGTGATTGCTAACTCTGGTACTTTGTATTGTACCCTTGGTTAATGCAAACCCGGTATGATGTATTATTACCTCGTGTTTGCTAACTCTGGTACTCTGTATAGTACCTTTGCTAATGCAAACCCGGTATGATGTATTATTACCTCGTGTTTGCTAACTCTGGTACTCTATATAGTACCATTGCTAATGCAAATCCGAAATGATGTACTATTATCTCGTGTTTGGTAACTCTGGTACTCTGTATAGTACCATTGCTAATGCAAACCCGGAATGATGTATTATTACCTCGTGTTTGCTAACTCTGGTACTCTGTATAGTACCATTGCTAATGCAAACCCGGAATGATGTATTATTACCTCGTGTTTGCTAACTCTGGTACTCTGTATAGTACCTTTGCTAATGCAAACCCGATATGATGTATCTTTACTTCTTTAATATGTTGTTCGTATATTAAAGGTATTATACATATCTTGGTATAGTTGAATATATTTTGGTAATTTCCTTGGAAAGTATACAGTCGTGAATCATACTTGTATATTTAGTTTTGAATCATAAATTATACCTATTATAATTTATATGTTCTATCTGATTAGCATGATTTCTCATGGATGAACACCTTTGCTCAGCCTGATACAAAGGTAATGATACTAAAAGGAGTAACCTTTTATACTCATATATGTATAATATATATATAATTAAGAAGAAAACGACCTTCGGACAAATAATACAACCTTAATTCCACATCCAAACAAGGAAAAGGAAATAAGATAATTCATTAGTCCTCAGCCCTTCAAATCTTATTTATATATTTATACATATATAAACATGATTTTGGCATTTATACTTTGAAATAGCTTATAAAACATTTTTTAAAGAATTTAACGGAGTTCACATGATTTTAAAGATTTAACATGGCTTCAAGTCATTTTGAAAGTATTTGGTAATTCTTAAAAGCATACGGAAAATCTTTTTGTGATTATTATCACATACACTTATTAACACAATTTAATATTGTGTTAAACTTGTATTCCCCCCCCCCCCCCCTAAAAAGCATGTAAAACCATTTAAAAAGGTATATTATAGGGGTATGAACTCACTGTGATAAGCGGTGATTCGGGCAGCGTTTCGTTTCCCGGAAAGAGTTTATTTGACGAGAAACCGGCTCAAATCGGCCAGAGTTCGACTGGAGAGAGGATAACTTCTCGAGAATTCCGGGGCTCCGGGGCTTGCTTCGGGCTTTAGACACGATACTGGGGCCTTGGGGGGTCGTGAGAAAGTCGAGGGGGTGAAATGGTGCAAAATGGGGAATTTAGGGGTGAAAAATCCCTTCTTAGCCGAGAAGTGTCGTACCCTTTATATAGGGGTGCGAGGGTGCGGTCCGAAGGCGAGTCAGCAGCCACCTGGCGAGGCGAGGAGGTGAGTCAGCAGCTACGTGGCAGCTCCTGCGAAGGCCACGTGCGAAGTCTAATGCGGTGCAGATTTCGGACCCGGTGCGAGGCACGTGCTTCGGACAGGTGGGGTCTTCTAAGTGGACCGGACTTCGGTCTAATGGGGAAAGAGAATGATGACTTCGGACCAATCAGGAGATGCCATGCGAGGCTGCGGTCCAATGAGAAGCGAACACGTGGAGGCTGCATACGAAGGGTGACGTGTCCGAAGCCAGCTATGCGAATTTTCCCGGGTTTCTAGATTTTTTGATTTTCGTGCCAAAAACTTGCGAAATTCATAACTTTCGCATACGAGCTCCGTTTTTGGCGTTCTTTATATGCACACGTAGGTAAAATCATACTCTACGATTTTCGTTTTTGACTTCGTCAGCTGGTTTTGAATTTATTTTTAATATTATTATTTTTAACAAACCGGGACAGGAAATCTGTTAAAAATTCATAACTTCTTCATCCGACGTCCGTTTTCGTCTGTCTTTTTACCGTTGTGATAATTTTGACGAGACCTTCGATTCTTGTTTAAGTTGCGTCGGCTAAATATCGATCGATTTATATTTTGAATTTTTAGCTGTCTACTGCTAAACCGAAACTTCGAAAAATCATAACTTCCTCATACGAAGTCAGATTTTTACGTTCGTTTTATGAACGTTCTCGGTTTAACATATTCTACAACTTTAATTTAGATTGTTAAGGCTAAAAAGCCTTTGTTAGAAAATTCACTTTTTACACTAAATAGTGTTTTGCCGGTTTTATCGCGAATTTTCGATTGGTCATAACTTCTTCGTTATAACTCGGATTTTAGTGTTATTTATGTTTTTGGAAACCTTGTTACAAACTCTACCACTTGGTTCATCCCAATTACGATTATTGATCAATTTATTTTTGACCAAAATTTGACTGGTCTCACAATTAATCACATGTGTGTGTTAAATAATAAATCATTAAGTATATTATACATATTAATAATCGATTTGACCGTGTTTTACAACACTACTCAGTAATGGGCCGATCGGGGAGTACTCGGGATTCTGTAACTCGCCTCGGTAAGGGGCCGAGTAGCGAGTACTCGGAGAAGTAATCGGCCAACTCGGCGAATTTTACAACACTGCATAGAACACGCCGTCTTGCAGAAGATCCAACAGCTTAATACGTTAAGCCATTTCCTTGATTCCAAGAGCTCCAAAGCTCAGATCTAGGCCGAAATATGATCCATAAGGATAAAGTTTCCAACTTTGTCCATTGGGACTACTCAAAAATGTCCAACATCCAATCCATGAAACTTAAAAATGAAAGGGCTTAACCAATAAGCACTTAATCCTTAAAGTCCGAAGTCCATCCTTTCCAGAAGTGTGTCTAACACCAAAACCAACCCAAAGGTAGGTGCTTTATAGACATACAAGTCCAATGCATGTCTTGAAACCATATTAGGTCAAAATGAGGTTTTATGACCTAATATCTATGCATGGCATCAAAACTTGATTAAAGACCAGATCCAAGACACTACTAGGTCACCTTGACCTGGAGATTCATAAAGTTGCATACTTTATGAGATCTAACCATTCCAACATTCAAGAACAAGAAGCAAAAGGGACAAAACCATAGATCTAACAACTTCACTTACCAAGGTCCAGAAGAGTGGCAACCTAAAGAATGGGTGCTTGCTTGCTGGATCTTTTCTTCCTTCTTCCACCTTCTTCCTTCCTTATCTCCACAACCGCCAAACTAGCTCAAAAATGGGAGGAAAAGATTATTAGGGTTTCTTTCAGGGATTGAGGGGCATATGGGGGCTGAGGGTGAACAAACACAATCCCCCATATTCATTTAAATAGGGGGCAAAACCCGGAAGATTAGGGTTTCATTACCAGCTGTCAACACGTCGTGTTCCAAGAGGCAACATGCCATGTTGTCCTTGATAAAATTCCGTTTTCCTCTTATTTGGGCAAGCCGTGTTGGTGCCTCCAACATGCCGTGTCAAAGCCTCAAAAGTGATTCATTCCCAAAATCACTCCTTATATTTTCGGGTGTTACACAATAAATCAAAACTACCATAACACAATTCTTATGATATATTTCAACCAAAGTAATTACATAACGCTCATCATCTACTTTGTAAAATAATATCACAATATACCTAATCCATAAATTGTGTAACAACATACATAAATAATGACATGTGTGATAGTAGAGTTACTCACCTGGCTTGTTAGTAGACTAACTCCAGCTTTGGTCTCTGGCTTCTGCCACATCTCAGCTTGACACATACCATTACATGTTCAGCAAATAACAAGATCCTCGGAACCTAACACAACCTACTACGAGCTAAGCTTTGTGACAATTTTTCTCCAGACTAATCAAACTCTACAATACAACTACTAAATAACTTAACCCCATGAGCTATTAGCTAAATCCCATATTTCTAACAATTCCACTAGTTAGGGTTTATAACCCACATCAACCAATCCATGTAATTTACATGTTAGATTTACCACAATGTTATAGTAGCACTATACTATAACTTCTAACAAATAACTCGGGTTCCAACGACCCATTACAATTATGCTATAAAACACGACAATGAAACAAAACAAAAAGGATGCCTCAACCTGGTCAATAGCTCGTACCCTTACATTCTAGCACTAACTCTTCGATCAACGATCCTGAGAACCATCTCTCTCTCTCACACACACACACATACTCTCTCTCTCTCTCACTCACTATCTCTCTCTCTCTCTCTCTCTCTCTCTCTCTTATTTTAGTTGCCCAAACTCTTTAATTAGACAACATAACATTGTATTTATACATCAAGACTTTGAGAAATCACATCGCGACCACAATACCATAACGTCACGACTAACACCACATGTCTCGACTATTTCCATGTGTCGACTCCTGTTGCCACATGTTGTCTCCTGCTGCCAAATGTATCACCTTCTTAGAACGTGTCATCCACCGAATAATTCATCACTTCGTGTTAATCAACACTAGTGACTCTACTTTATTGATGACCACAACTTCGAACATCACGCTGCACATATACTTAGTCATGCCGTGTCTTTCTAGAAATGGTAATCCACTCTATTACTTGTCATATACTCCTACTTCATAGCTAAGCAACAATACACCTTTTATAAACAACTTAAAGAAAACACCATGTTTTATTTTCTGCTACTTGTTTCATAAATAAGTTGTACTCTTGAAAAATATAGCTATTATAAAAACGGGTATTACAAGTTCCCCCCTCCCCATTACGAAGATTATGTCCATAGAATCACCTTTAGGGATGCGATATTCTCATATATACTCCATCACGAGATAAAAAAACTAACCACTACACTTCTATTACATTAAATAGTGAATAATACTACTTCCACTTGTACTTTCAACATCATGATTTAACATTACACCTTTTCACCAAGATGATACTTCCGTAAGATCTTAAAGTACACTAAATATACACCTTATAAACTTAACTATTATACAATGTACCAATATATTGTTGTAATAAACTACAGACTAAAATCACGAACACTCACCATTTCATTTCAACTAATGACATCTCATTTGTCATTATTCTCAATTCATCTAAACATTTGACAACTATTAACTCAAAATGTTCCGCCTATTATTAGTTATTATTTATAGGATAGTTCAAATTATCACTATATGTTTTAATCTCCACTCAATCTCATTGATAGTATTTCACCTACTGTCAATCACAACTCTTATCCTCTATTATTAGTAGTATTTCACTTACTACTATCTATAATCAACTACAACTCTTAACTGCTTCATTATTAAGAACATTCCTCCCACTATTAGTCATAACTTTTAACTATCTTTATTCAACCACCTTGAAAATTACATCAATTTATCCATAAATATAATAATTAATATAACTTATATTATATTCCAAATCATTAAATCTACTTAATCAATGACATCTTAACACCAACTATGTGTTATTACCAATGTTGCCTTTATAAGGCTCACCAAGACAATGTATATGTACATACAACATTCATAATAAATTTCTCCTTTAAATTTTACTACTAATCTACTATTTAGTACCTTATAGTCAACAAATCTGACTATCACCAAAACCCCACTTATGGCTCAGTCTATATGCCACGAGTATATATATATATATATATATATATATATATATATATATATATATATATATATATATATATATATATATATATATGTGTGTGTGTGTGTGTGTGTATATATATATATATATATATATATATATATATATATTATCCAAAGATCTCATATGGATATTGCCTTATAACATTCATAAGGCTTGTCATGCTTCCATGTGCTACTATGATATTACACAAAAGATCTTACATAATTTAGTATTGTCTTATAACATCTATAACACTTACCAATAAATATCAACTATTACAAGCCACTTTTTTAGATATACACCATCCAAAGTCGACCATCAACTCGTATGGATGGTATTTTATATTTAAGGCCTCTGCATTGGATAAATCACCGATAAATCACTAATAAATATTTGATGCCACCTACATTGGATATGAACCAAATAAACACCAATAATTATCCATTTCCCATCTGCATTAGATATTAATTAACAATCAACCTACATCCCCTTCATTTATTAGAATATACTATCTACTAAACTCTAGTTATACTACATAACTTCATTAAATTATCAAAAATCCACATTTCGGTGATCGAGAGTCACCCAACTCACCACATCTTAGTTCTTACATATAAAACTACTCTTGTATCTATTATGCATAATAATACCTCCTTGATGTAAATATGCTTAGAATACACGCTGCTATTATCTCTTGTTCGTGCCACGATCTCATTCAACCAGTTTTAACATCATACTTTTTGGACGTGTTGTGTATAACTTCAGTCGTGCCGCATTCTCCATATTCAACTATAGCTGTATAATCCATAGTTGCATCACAAATACCTCATGTTCACGTTTTACTCAGTAAAGTATATTGCTATTTTATTTGGTTCGTCAAGTCGTGCATCTTTATTTTTCGCGCTGTAAATCTACTGTAGATGCAATTAAACTTCAAAACATCTCCATGACTCTCCAGGTACCAGTAGTACCGTAAACTCCAAATTTATTTTGAAATTCTTAATGGTATAAAATACCAACATAACTCCTAAGCATCATAATTCAAAATATTATTTTCAATGAATTAGTCCACAACGCAATGTACACCAAAACAAGAATTGAAACATACTCCACAACACTCAACACAACTTACTATGAAATACGTACCAGAAAATGCATTATAACATAGTTTGCAAAATACTCCAAAATGCCACTGCGACATGCACTGTAACATACTCTTTAACATAATTTATAGGGAATTAAAACATAAATAAATATATTCATATCACCATATTCTCTAAAATTTCTATTCAATTAATATTTTCTACTTTACGATTTATGTTTAAGAATCTATTATAAGAACCTAATTCACTTAAACCACGACTCTGATACCAACATTTAACGCCCATATTTTTGTACTAGGTACACCTCAAAGAATTCTTTATTTACAACATATTAAACATTTTGGTTAGTACTAGCATATTAGAATACGAGAAGTTATCACCAAGACCCGTACTAGCATCAAGTACATGAACTAAGTTGGGCGCTACAACAGCCTAACCTGCAACCTAACAATAACGAAACATCATAAGACAAAGGCTTAGTGAATAACAACTATAATAACATAACAACATATATATTCAACTTATCATCAATAACATACATTACACCAAATACACTAATGAGATCACATCAACAATTTATTGTGTCATTATTCTTTATGAACCTAACTAGTATTATTTTAACATTAATGGTAATTGCCTTACAACACCACTAAAGTTATTCACAATATCATAAGATTCAAGCCAATTAAGATAGATAGATCACACAATCTCAATTAAACTTAGGAATAAACAGAAAAAAGTTATCATTAACATAAAAGGGTTCTTTAACAAGCAAACATAATAAATAAGCAACTAGTATGAATCCCAATCCACTTAATCAACACATAGTATGCAAGATCATCTACTCTAAACGAAACTTAGGGTTTTTAGTCCATGACTACTGGAAACAAACACATAAAAACGAAAATCACTTTGACCAACATGAATAAGTCCTCAATCGATTTCTGCATTCCAGAATCTCCAAGGAATGTTTCTGGCCTCCAAAAGTCGTCAAAAACTTTGAGCATAATTTAGGGTTGAGAGCCAAAATGTCGATATATAGTTGCCAAAAAAATTCCCTCCGACATCGTGACAATTAGGCTCCACGACGTGGTGACTGCTTAAAACGTGTAATGAGCAAGGCATCCCCACATCTTGAAAGATGAACTTCGCACGACATGGATGTGGTTCCCCATGTTGTGGCCTTTAGATTCTAAGCTTCTTTTTGATTCCGCTTGACTTGGTCCAAAATTCTAACTTCCACCTCTACAATTTCTTCCTTTTTGTCCCGAGCATGTCTTCAATAGTACAAAACAAAATTTAAACAAATTAAGTACCTTTTATTCTATAATGTGCATAAATGTAGCAAAAAGTATTAAGAAAATGCACAATTTATATGATTAATTATGCATATATCATGGCGAAGGGAAAGAAATCAAAAGAACTTATTAACAATTCTGATTCGGATGGAACTAACGAAGAATTCACATGCAAAAAGAAATCCTAAAGGGTCAATAATCCAAAGAAGTTCTTCAAGAAGAATTTCTCAAGGTTCAATGGAAATAATGCGAGGAATGATAGCGGAGGGAATGGATACAAAGGAGGAAATTTATATGCTAAGAAACAAAAAAGTGAAGGAGTCAAGAGATTGAACAGATCGAAGAAAAGAAGGAAACAAAGTTGTTAGGAGATTGAGGTTTTGATTGAAATTATTGCAATGGGAACAATCATTTTAAAATGGAGCGCATGCTGCGAAAGCAAAATAAGAAAAAGGAGAAAGCAAAGGATGAAGCTTATTAACTAAATAAAATTGAAGATCTAAAAATTTCAAAAGCTCACGAAATAGCCTTAGTTGTAGAGGAAGATGAAAATGACGGGGGAAACATTGAGGTTTGGTTAACATATTCTGAGGATGGGGAGGTTCGCAAACCATTCATGGTGCTTAGCTTGTTTCAAAAAAAATTTGAAAATGCGAAAGGGGGAAAGTGTTTCATGGTTCAAAGTACAAGCTAAGAAAGTCAAAGCTATTATTCAGATGAAGGAGAAATATCTGATTTTTTCTTGTCAACAAAATCTGTTGGAGATAATGTTGCAACAAGTGAGAAGGTGATCGATTAGGTACATTTTATCGTAAAATATTTGGATATTCCTACTTCTCGTTACGATTATGAACTAACTAAATTAATAAATACAATTTCTGAATTTAGTGAAAGCTTAAAGTGGAATCATATAAGAGCTTCTAATCTTGAAGATGATCTTAAAAGGAGTACTTTTAAAAGTGAGGAAAGCATGATTAAGATTAAGGAAATTCAGGTTGATATTTGTAGAGTTAGGGATGATGTAATCACTTTGAAAAACGACAATAGGCTAATCATGAAATAAAGAAACATATTTTGTCAAATACCAAATCGGTTGTATAATAATATCACTCAAATCTATCTCAAATGCGAATAGGAAATCACATACATTTAAAAATGTTGCCTTTCTTAGAGTTTCAGAAAGAAGAAATAGATGTTGAATTTTATAAATGTGAATATTTAATTTCATCTGAAGAATCCTTAGGCGATGCTTATGGGGTTGGATTAGAAAAAGTTAAAGAATTATTGAAACCAAAAGAAATTAAATGCACGTTGAAAGATATATTAACTAATAATGATAAGCAACAAATTCAAAAGAACCCAAATGAAAATCAAGTTTTTTTTTGTATAATAAGCTAAAATCTGAAAAGTATCGTTGTAACTCCCAAATCTGCTTGTGTGTCAATCATATCCAATTGATGGTGCGGAATCCCAATCAATTGGATGATGCAAGATCAAATGAAGAAGAAGGAGAAGAAGAAGAAGATGAATCTATGATGTATTCAATAAGATTGATGCTCCAACACATAAGATTCTCTCACACACACTCTTCTTCTCTCTAAATTTCTCTGTCTACAACACCTTGGGTTTCACACACTTAAGCTCCTCACTTTCACTTGGCCGTATACTCTCCTCACCCTTACAACTATACATAGGGATCGCTAATGGGTTTACGGTCGTGAACATGTTCACGGCCGTGAACACATTACAACCGTGAACACCCAAACTTTTAAGCCAAACAGCCGTAAACACCAGGCCGTTTACGGTCCTAGACTGAAAAATACAATTGCCTAGAAAAGTAAAGCATAAACCATATTTTTGACCCAACAATCGCATTGTTGATACTTATTTAGAATTTGATGAAAGTGAAATGATTGAAATATCTATTGAAGACGACATTGATTGTTCAAATTTTATGCAAAATGTTGAGCCAAAAAGGAATTTAATATTTGAAGATTCAATTGAATTTGAACAATTTGTTGAGGATAATTGAATTGAGAATTTGAAAGAAAAGGCTGTTGTTTTCCAAAAGTCCAACATACTACAAATCAAGTATTTGTTATGAAAGGACTGGAGAAAACTAATATTATTGACTTGAATTCTATTGTAAAGACTGATAATGATAATTTTTGCAAGAATCAGTTTTGGTCTGTACCAATAGATAATGATGTGGAAACCATTGGTCTTTCAGAGAAAGCATGATGGAGAGTGAAGAATAGATATATGTCTGAACCATTGAATGTAGATTCTCCTTCACAAGTTGTTGTAGAAAATTCTAATACTCAAAATGTGAAATCAATTCCATAAAAAGATTGTGAGTTAAGATATTTGAAAGGGAAGTCAAAAATGAATAATCAAAACAACAAAGAAAAGATCAAAGCTAGGAGAGAAGGACACAAAAAGAACTTGAAAGAAAGGAAAAAATTTCAGAAACAGAAGGAGAAAATAATAAATTCTTTTAAATCTCAAGATGTTACTTGCTCTTTTGCTTGTTTGTAATCTCATGTTAAAAATTGAAAATCCAAAAAGAAGTCTTATTTCTTTTTGTTTTAGCATGAGAAAAACCCTGGAAACCAAAAAAATGTGTTTTGTTTGTTTCACTATGAAAGAAATCTTCATCTGTGAAGGGATACGAGACGCCGTAGGGCGTCACAACATGTGACTGTTCAAATATTAACATGACCTCTCAACTGCGAAAATGACTACCTAAATGCGACAGCTACTGTTCATATGCGAAGGCATGCGAGACGTTGTAACGCGGTGCAACAGGTGACAGTTCATTTGTGAAAATGACTTCATAACTGTCAAAGTGGGTGTTTAAATGTGAAATCTCACAATGGTTTCACGGTTTAGTGTTTTAACCATCGGTTAAAGCTTTTATCTAGTGGTTACTTCCATGTTTTTCTGATTATTCGCTCGTTCTTTAACATTTATGGTGTCATTGCGAAAGTATAGGTATAAAAGTGAGACAATTTAATGTCAGAGCTAATATGCACGATTTTTAGAGATGTTTTCTAGATCTGATGTGTTTTGAAGATCCATTTTAGCCTTCGTAAAGCTTTCATATTTCACAGTCGACTTTCTTATTATTAGAGATGTTAGCTAATGAGTTTGATGCTTCATAACGTTCCAGATCCTCTCCATAGAATGTATTGAGTATTCAGGGGGGATAATGTTTGTTCAAGGGGGAGTTTGAGATATCAGATTTGTGTGCTTTGCTGATGATTTTTTTCCAGATCTGATCCTCTCTCTTTAAAGACCCCATGTTCTGATGATTCTCACAATTTAAAGGGGTGGGGGATGCTAAGAACATGTAAATCATAATCTTCATCAGTTTAAAAATTTATGGGGGGATTATTGAGTATGAAAATACTGAAACTAGTGTTGGCATTTCTGAAGGCTAGTTTGAAAACATTTCAAGGATTATCTTATGTTTAGTGGTTCCTTAGTTATTTGATCTATGATGTACTTAACCACTATATATATATCCTTTTGCTTAGCGTTTTAAGTAAGATTCTCATAAGTTTCCATTCTGCATCAATATTAGTTCGGTTGATCTAAAACCCCAAGGTTGTTTGTATGTTCAAAATCAAAAGTCCAACAATTCATCAATATCTATTAATTAGAAAAACCATTCATAACATGTTGCAAAAACAAAATCACGTTTTGTTCAAAACTGGTTTTATACAAGAAGTCTTAAAACAATGAAAATTGTTGAGAAATCAAGTGATTTTTTTAAAGAAAATTGTGAAAGTCCAAAACCCTTTGTAGATTCGTAGGTCAAAGTATAAACAATATACAATAATGAAGTACAATGAAGAACACAGAAGTAACACCAAATTGTCTTTCATGAACAAGAAAGCCGTTTTGTCTTCATCAAGAAGATGAGTTGTCACAAAGACGATTGAAACAAAGCCATCACAAAAACTCAACTAGGGTTTTACCCTACTACAAGATTATATACTAAACTATTCTGGAGAATAGTTTAATCAAGGGATTGTATCTAATCTAAATATAAACTGATATGGTATAAAAGGAATGGATCAGATCATATCTTTTCCAGATTCGAATATCAGCACCAACACTTCAGATGCTGATCAGAGCATCAGCTTCAACGTCAGGGAGATCACCTTTAAATTTAGTTATCAGCGTCAGGGTCAAGCCGATCAACTTCAACTTCAACAGATAGTGAATAACCATCAACAAGTATCATCAACATATCATTTGAACAGTGTGTCGTCAGCATATAACCATCAACATCTAGACACACTTATCAGTCTTCAGTAGACGGTGTCTTCATGCCTTTGGTGCTGATAATTCTTCAGGGTCTTTCAGTTATCAGGGGATGTTCTTCATTCTTTGACATATGAACTTCCATCAACCTATCTTCAAATTAACTAACTAAACTAGCTCTGATAGATCAACTTGTCTAATTTATACTATTTACACTTACTTAGACAAGATTGATTGTTTACAATGAGCATAGAAACTATAACTATTTAGTATATATTTTGCATCATCAAATCTATACAAATGAGTGACCTAACAAATTGGTTTAAAACAAACAACTGTTCAACAGAAGGTTGTTTCAAATCCAAAGGTTGATCGAAAGAAAAAAATTTCAAAACAAAAGAAAGAAGAAACAAAATATCCAAGTTGCTTACTTCCAAAACCAAAAGCTTCATTCGAAGAAAAACATCATTTGTTGAAATAATTCTTTGTGACAAAAGACTCAAATTTACAAAATAATGAAATATATGAATGATGCTTCAGTTGTGAAATCATTTTGGATTGGAAAGACGAAGAATTTTCCAGTTGTTAATTTCAAATTTCAAGTCTCACCAGAGCCCAAGAATTTTTGGGTTCCTAAATTGAATTAATTATGCAGGTGATGCATGGCGAGCAATATGATTCGAAATGGTACATTGATAGTGATTGATCATATCACATGACTGGAAGGAAGTCCTAGTTAAGGGAGTTTTTAGTTTGAAGGACACTAAAAGAGTGAGGTATGAAAATAATGAAATGGGAGGAATAAAAGGATATGGGATGATAACTAATGGAGAATTCATAATAAGGAATGTAGCTTATGTTGAAGGATTACACCCAATTTCAGAAGTTTTTCCCAATTGGTTTTTACATACTAGATCGAAAGTCTTATTTGACGAAGAAGGTTCAGTGGTTGAGCTCAAGGAGTTAAAGAACGTTCTTCTTAAATCCAAAAGGAAAGTTGAATATATTCCCTTGATATGAAACTAGTTGAAGGAAAACCATTTGTATCTTTGCTTGAGAAATCGACTTCTAATGATTGTTGGTTGTGTCATCGAAGAGTTTGTCACCTAAACTTCAAAGACATCAACAAGTTTATTCTTGGTGATCTTGTGCAAGTACTTCCACTTCTCAAATACAAAAAAGATCATTTATGTGCTGCATGCGAGCTGGGAAAGCAATGTCGTAAAATTCATTCATCTGTCATGAATACCAAAATAGTTGAAACACTTGAATTACATCATAGTGACTTGTGCATACCATCTTTAACTGAGAGCATTGGTGATAATAAATATATACTTGTTATTGTTGATGATTTTTCTTGATTTACATAGGTTTTGTTTTTTAATCAGAAATCTGAAACCACAAAGAAGATGATTGATTTTTTGAAAAATGTTGAGTTACAACTACGAAAGCCAGTAAGGAAGATTGGCAATGACAACGAGACTAAATTGAAGAATCAAGAATTTGAAGAATTTTTGATGAATAAAGGAATCAATCATAATTTCTTATGTCCTTATACAGTGCAACAAAACGGTGTCATTAAAAGGTGAAATCGTTCAATTTGTGAAGCTATGAGAATAATTTTTTCTTTCATAGATCTACCACTCTACTTCTGGCAGATACCATTGGAACATCATGCTTTACAAAAACTTGATCTTACATTAATAAGATATTTTTAGTAACTCCTTATGACATATTGAATAATCGTAAACCTAACATGAATTTTTTTTCATGTTTTTGGTTCTGGGTGCAAGGGTGCAAAGTCACTCTTGGATGTCATGAGGGTTTACTCCTTTGTGTGTGCATAATGAGTTGTCTTTCCTTTATAAGGAAGCGAGTGACACTAATTTTATCTAATGAACATTTTGAGAGATTAGTTTAGAGAGAGAATTTGCAAAACCCATTTTGTACTCTTTCTATGAAACTAATGAGAGCTTAAAATAATTATTTAGATCTTGTGTTCATGTTCTTGATTTTACTTGATGATTCACTAAATCATTCTTAATTCCACACATGCCATCATAATCAACACCACTACAATTGGTATCAGAGCAGGTGTTCTTGATTGGATCAAGAATTGATCCTTGATGGCTATCTAGATTTGGTGATTCTTTGTTTTTGATCTATGATCTTCATGATTTAGAGACTTTTTGGATTCTAAAAATCGAATTCTTCTTTGATTCTATTCATAATTCGATTTTCTTCACTAGAATTCAAGTGTTTTTTACTTTCTCTCTATAGAAAACCCATTCAAAATCACTTTCTCTCTCTAGAAATCTTCAAGTTTTTGTGATCATGGTGCGTTTGGAGTATGATTCTTTGGTTGTGATCGTTAAAGATTTGAAATACAAATTCAACGAATATCAATTCTATGGATTGGTGTTAAGTGGGTTGATTTCAAAAGAAACTTTGATTTCTTATGGAGGTTTGAAGGATGATCATGGAAGATTGATATTTCAACCACTTTTGAAGATTGAATGTTTGTATGATCTTTTCATTATGAAGTTAGTTGCAAGCAATAACCGAAAAGAAGGAGAAGAAAGAGATTTGTATAACAAAAGATACATTTCTCTTGTTGAAAATCCAAGTGATCTTCATGCTCTTAAGGTTGTTGAAGATGTTCTTGATGTTCCGGATATTCTTGATGTTCAATAAAAAGGAGTTCAAGTAAATTTTCAAGATGAAAAGGTTTTTTGCTCAATTGGAGTTCAAACCGATGATATTTTTTGTTCTTGTGATTCGTTTGAAGGAATGATTCCTTATCGGAAGCCGGTGATCCAAGAAATTCACAAATATCAAACTCCAAAAGATTTGATTCAAACTCAAGAAGTTGTGGAAAGTGGGTTTGTTCATGGAGTTAAGTCTTCAAGATGCAAAAAGATGAGAAAGAAAAAGAAGAAGAAGATTAAAAGGAAGAACAAGCGGGTTTATTCACAAAAATCATCAAATGTTGTGAATCCGAAATCCATGAAGCAAATTTGGGTTCCAAAGCAACAATCTCCAAAGGTTGCAATGAATTTGAAGTCAAAACCCAATTGTGTTAGTGGTTCTTGTGAAGATGTTCTTGGTTTGATGAAGAACACGAAGAACACGAAGAACGAGTTGTACATCATGCATAGTGGGTGGTACAATGTTCAATTTGGAGATTTTCTCATTCCAACTAAAGAACCAAGATCTTCTAAATTTGATTCATTCGTTGAAACGGAACTCGATTCGTCAAAAAGGTATCTCAAATTCTCAAATGGATTCCCAAACATCCATGACTTCGATTCGTGTTTTTCGTTTTTCATTTTTGATCGATTTGCTTCATTGGATCAAATCCGTTTCAACCTCATTGTTGATCCAATAATTTTTTTATATAGATCAATTCCAAAAACAAAATCAAAATCGTATTGTTGATAATTGTTCATCAATCCATACAATTTTTAGCTAAATCCGATTTCTTACTATTCATTCGATCCAAAATAAAGCCCAATCAGAATCAATTCATGTTACTGTTCATCACAGTTTAATTTGTAAACCCAAACTTTAAATCGAGCACTGTTCATCTATTAAGCCCAAATCCATTCGAACATTTCATTTATTTCTCTTGTTGCCTTTTTCTCGTGTTTGTGCTCAATCACATGAACATTTCTTCTGTTCTCTACTTTAGATATTTTTTTCTCCTTATTGAATCTCGATCTTGTTTTGACATGATAAAGTTCGATATATATGATAAAAATCATTATCGATTAACTCTATGACTGGTGAATGAGATGATTTTGGTTGATGATTCTTGGCCTGGAGATAATAATTGCTTTACGACAAACTGATGAAGAACAGATAAGGACTGGTTAATTTTGTTCAAGATGAGTTCAGTGAAGAACACATGAAGAAAATGTGAAAAGGATTCTGAAATTTCGTGTTTAATCTGAAAATTGAATTGAGAAAATTGATTCTTTTGTTTGTCGAATGATGAACTGAAAGTCAACTTGAAAAGTCAAAATCGAATTGAAAGGATCGATTTCAAACCTTAGGAGTCGATGTTCGAGGTTGAGATGATGATTTCGAAGGGTTTTCGATTGTGAGGGTTGAACGAAATCGATATGACTATGAATGGGAAGGTTTGATTTGGTCATAGTGATTGTTGATGGTTTAGAGTCGATTTTGATGGAGTGAGAAATCGATGGCTAATGGCTGATAACGAATTGTTGATTTGGAGTTGAATTGTCGATGCTTGATAACGAAATGGGTTTATTGGAGTTGTGAATTCAATGTTATGCATCGAGGGTTGGTTGTGTGAGTTCGCAAGTTCGCTTGTTGGTTGATGATGTATAAAGCTGAAGAACGAACTTTGAGAAGGAGATGGTTCGTTTTTTTATTTAATTTTGAAGTCGAATTCGTCAATTGGGAGGAACTGGAACTCTATGGATTTTGATTTTTGATTTTCGAAGGTTTTGATAACCAACTGAAAGAGTTTAGATGTCGATGTTCGCAGCGTTGATTTGGATAGTCGAGAGTTGGAATGGTAATTTTGATCAGATGGGTTTATAGTTGTCGAATAATTTTGGGAAGATGATTTTGTATGAGGAGAACGAATGCTGAGAATTTGTTTTTGGAAGTCGTCGACTGTTTTGAGTTTGCAGCAAAGAGCGAATTTTTGATTCAGTGAGGAATTGAATGATTAAGACTTGATTCAGAGGCTTCGAATGCCTTCGATTTCGTTAATCAGTGGGAAAAATTTTCGTTAATTTGGTGTTTTGATTGAATCTAACGAAGGGGAGAGAGAAAATTTTGGTGCTGAGGATTTGTACGAATGATGTGTGAAAGTTTCGTTAGTTCACGATCGTCCCTGTATAACAAATTGGGGAAGAAGAAAACATGAAACTTATGAAAATGGTCCCTGCACTTTTAACGAAATGGCATCTTTCATCAAATTTAAACAGTTGGTGTATTATTTCGATAGTTTGATGATTTGTGAAGAAGTTTCGAAAATAGCCCTTAATGTTTCGAAAGTTTGACACAATTTATAAATTTTCGACAGTTTGGACACAAGCTTCGTTAGTTTTGAAGAAAAATGAAGAATTTTCGAAAACAGCCTCTGAAATTTCGACAGTTTGGCAACAAGTACCCAACTTCGAAATTGGGCTAATTTTATGAGAAATTGAAGAATGTTCATTTCTGGTTCCTACAGTTTGTGCGAATTTCCCCTTTATGCCCAGTTTCGCAAATGGGATAGAGTTTCGCATATTAAGCTGGTTTTGGCGCAATGGGTCCCTGCAAGTTTCAGAAATTGACAATTTCTACCCGGTTTTTGAAAAATCTTGCAACTTTCACCCAAAAAGTCAAAAATTTTCATAAATTGGAAATTTTTTGTGGTTTTTTCGTGATTGTTTTTCCGTGCAAGATTTTTGGTTATTCATTTTTGGCACACATCAAGGGGGAGTTTTGTAAAGTTCATTCCTTGAGCGCTTCTCACCCTTAATGGGTTTTATAATCATTTTTGGATTATAAAAAGGGGGAGAATGATGGGTATTCGAAGCGGATCTTTCATTTGCGGATTTGAAGACCAGTGTTTACTTCGAGGGGGAGTTTGGTCTTGATCGCGCGTGCTCATTGGATATTGAAGCCGGACATCCAATCCTAACTTTGAGGGTGAGAATGTAAGGGTGCAAAGTGACTCTTGGATGTCATGAGGGTTTACTCCTTTGTGTGTGCATAATGAGTTGTCTTTCCTTTATAAGGAAGTGAGTGACACTCATTTTATCTGATGAACATTTTGAGAGATTAGTTTAGAGAGAGAATTTGCAAAACCCATTTTGTACTCTTTCTATGAAACTAATGAGAGCTTAAAAGAATTATTTAGATCTTGTGTTCATGCTCTTGATTTTACTTGATGATTCACTAAATCATTCTTAATTCCGCACATGCCATCATAATCAACACCACTACACCGGGTATTTTCTTTATTATTCAAAAAAAAAGTCACTACAAGTTTGATACAAAAGCAGATGATGCTATTTTCTTGAGATATTCTCTTACTTACAAGGCTTAGCGTGTTCTCAATAAGAAAACAAGGAAAATTGAAGAAATTTACTCTGTTACTTTTGATGATAAATACATTAAATTCTTTCAACAAGAAGTTACTCAATGCAAAGAAAGCTTTCTTTTATCTTGTTCTAACACAATTCCACTCATGACATGTAGTGATGATTTTTGAAATTTCTTTGATGAACCTGATACGTCTATTTCATCTGAAACAAAAGCAATTGATAATCAAGGAGATGAGTTGATAAAGTTTTTGATGATGCTATTAATGACACTGAAGTCCGTGTTGAGTGGGGACCTTCTATTACAACTAATCAAACAAATGTTTTGGTTGAGGAGGAGAGTGTGGAAACTTCAATTTCACGAGCATGTGAAGCAACATCTATTCCATGCAAAACTCTAAATGTTGATATACCATCGTAGGTGGAGAATTCAACAAATCTAGATGTTCAATTCCCAGGGGGAGTCCTATGATTGATGCTAATGTCCATGAAAAGAGTTCAATAAATGGTGATAATGGAGATTACTCAGAAACTAAAGAAATTAATTTTGAAGTTATTCCTGAATATAATCCTCCTTTGACGAAGTGGATAAAAGATCATTATCATTCTCAAATCATTGGTGAAACTTCAACTAGTGTTGTCACTCGTTCAGAAAAAAGGCGAAACAAACTTTGCTAAATATAAATCAAGAATTTTGTATGTTTAATTCTTTTATTTCTCAAATTAATTAAAAAAAGACTGTAAACATTACTCTTGATCAATTATATTGGATTGAAGCAATGCAAGCCAAGCTCAACGAATTTGAAAGAAACAAAGTTTGGAGATTAATTCTGACACCTCCAGATGCTTTTGTTGTTGGGTGTAAATGGGTCTTTCGAAACAAGCTAGACAAAGAAGCGAGTTTTATATAAAACATAGAACACCTCATAGTGAAATGATAATGTCAAGAAGAAGGGATTGACTATAAAGAGAAATTTGCTCCAGTTGTGAGGCTTGAATCTGTTTGCATTTTTCTAGTGTATGTTGCTCATTAAAATTTTGAAGTAGCCAAACGGACGTGAAGTGTGCATTCTTAAATTAAGAATTTGATGAAACAGTCTACGTTGAGCAACCTCCAGGTTTTATAAATGAAAAATATCCAAATCATTATTATATTGTAGACAAAGTTGTGTCTGGTCTCAAGCAAGCTCCTTGTGCATGGTATGAAACTCTAACTCGTTTCTTAAAAAATCTAAATTCGAACAAGGTTCAGTGACCCTACTTTCTTTTATAAAAAGGTTGGTGATCATTTGATGATTATACAAAGTTATGTTGATGACATTATTTTCGATTCCACAGCTCCAAATTTTAGTGTTGAATGTCAAACTTTAATGGAAACGAAATTTGAGATGAACTCAATGCGTCTAATTATTTTTCCCTTGGTTTGAACATAAGACAGAGCAAATAAGGCATATTCATCAATCATGAGGCTTCCATGAAGACTTTACTTTCATAGTTTGATATAAACGGAGATACAAAAGTGAAAACACCATTGGCAATGGGAACAATGCTAACTCCTTCACTTGACAAACCAACAACAAATCTTAATTTATATCGACAAGTAATTGGTTCATTGCTTTACTTAGCATCTAGTATACCATATATAATGTTTGATGTTTGTTATTATGTGAGGTATCAAGCAAATGCATGAGAACCTCACATGATGGCAACGAAGAATATTTTTTGATATCTTTGCAGAATTACATATTTAGGATTGTGGTATCCATCTAATACATGATTCTTTATGCATGCTTATTTTGATGCAGATCTTAGTGGTTGTGGTCTTGATAGAAAAAGTACAACAGGTGGATGTCAATTTCTAGATGGGAAGCTCAGAAGTTGGTAATCAAAGAAATAAACATGTGTTTCATTTTCATCTGTTGAAGCTGAAAATATTGTTGCGACTTCTTGAACATCACAAATTATTTAGATTCAGAGCCAACTGCAAGACTATGGTATAAGTATGATTAAGATCCCATTGTATTGTGACTCGGAGAGTGAAGTTCGAATATGTCACAATCATGTACAACATTCAAAAACAAAATATATCGCACTCCGATATCACTTTATTAGGGATCATGTGGAAGATGGAAAAATGGAAGTACCTTTTGTAAGATCGTCGGATGAATTGGCCGATATTTTGAAAATGGCATTATTGGGAGCATATTCAATCATTTTATTTAAAGGTTGGGAATGATGGACGCAAAATCTTTTCCTAAATTGTCTTAATTTGAAACTGCGAGATGAAGTTAGTGTTCATCTATGAATACATGCGAGATGTCGTAACCCATCCCAGTCTGTTCATTGTCACATGTATAATTTTCTAATTCTTTGTTATTTCACAATTTAAGGTTATTGTTCATCTATAAAGGCCTGTGAGACGTCCCAACCCACCCTTGATTCTATTTTTATGTTTGTTCCTGTGCTTACTGTTCATATGCGACGACCTGCGAGACATCACAGCCTATCGCAGGCTTATATTTTTTTTCTTTCTTTTAGAAAATTTGAAAAATACAAAAGTAAGTATCTTTCTTTAAGAAAATTTCAAAAATCCAAAAATATTTTTGTCTTTAAAATTTTCAAAAACCGAACATTATTTTCTATATCTTAAATTTTTTTATAATATCAACTTAGAGGAATTGATGGTGAACACATGTTGTTCAAGTATGCAACTAATGAATTGACGGGGAAAAATTTTATGTTTCACAATTCTATGAACATTCAGGGTCCCTAGAAGCATGGTACAAGATGTTGTCCAAAGCCTAATTTGTCATCTGTTTGTGAAGCCTTAATGAAATTTCTTGTTTTTTAGAATTTCTTCCAACTAGGCTATATTAATAGAGACTAAAGAGCTACCCACCTCTAATCATCTTTGGAGTTTTGAGATTTTTGCTTGGTCTATTATATAGCAAGGGTACATTTATTTCTTTCTTTACCAAATCTATGAAACTCTTGACGTCTCAAGTGTAAAATAACTTGAAATTAGTTTTCAGAACTCTGTGTTAATCTGTCACACCCCTGAACCGAGTAAACGACGGAAACGTCCTAGGGAGTATAACGTCATGTACAGTATCACAACAACTGCATAATAGAGATCAAACCATCCTGGTTTGGGTGTGTGACATCCTTTAAGTTTAAATTTTATTAAATGATTTTTTAGAAAAAAAAGTACTGATTTCTTATATATATTGCTATATAAGGATGTGTCAAAAAGAAATGTGGCAGCACGGGCCAATTTGCCTTATCAACATAGGATGGGACGAGTGGGATATTGTTATGTAAATAAGAAATTGGTATGTTCATTGTATTATTAAATTGGGATTACTTGTGTTTCTTTAGAATAATTGTTTTTTATTGACTATAAGATTGAAGAAAATGTAATTGGCAAAGATGAACAGGCCCTATACTCATTAATGTGGTGTAAAGCCTATCAAAATAAAGAAGGCCGCATTGTTGATCCAAATTACAGAGTGAAAGTAGATTCGATTGTAAGTTTTATTAGTCTTATACTGTTTTGATAAGTTTATGTTATTTGACCATTTTTTCAACAATTTTTCTGTTAAGATTGAAAAAGAAAAAGAAGTCCGAGAATGGGACTTGCTACTTGATAAGTATACAGCTGTAATGACACTAGTATTTATCAAGGAAAAAGGTAGGTCCTTCAAGGGGGTTGGCTTTGGAGTTACAAGAAACAAGTACTTCAACCTGCCGAGAAGTAAGAGATCTTAAGAAACAAGATGAGTGAACTGAAAAGTGACCTAGAGAACAGTAAAAAAGAGAATGAGGAAAAAGATGATAAGCTAAATGAGGTTATTTAAAAAATATGTTAAAACAAGCATTGTCTACACTCAAAACTCAAGGTATTAAGGTACCATGTCTATCAATCCCATAATATTTTCCTATATCACAAGTGAGTGAAGTCTCATTTTCAACCCGTTCAATACATTAAAACTTTCAATATGATACTTAATATCCAGACAAAAGAATTTTGTTTATTTTTTAATTTATATGAGCTATATTTATAGTTTTCCTATTTTTTGATGCATATACCTTATCAGTGGACAAGACTTTTAAATTAGTGCCCACTGTAATCTGTTACAATAACCTAACAAAGACAAATGAGTCATCAAGACATGTAAGTAATAAGTTAACATCGATATACTATAAAAGACAGATTTATGGTATTTAGATTAAATGTAGTTATACTTTTCTTCTTTATTTTTTAAGGTAATGTCATCAGTGGGCAATAATGTTGGATTAGAGCCCACTCCAGTCACAACCAAGAATAAAAAAAAGGTATCATCAACATCAACGTGTAATTACTTACCATTGTTATAAAGCATACTTATACTTTCTTTCTTTATTTATTCAGGAAATGTCATATGTGGGAAACAATGTTTCATTGGAGACCACTCAAATGATTAAAAAATTCAAGTCACATACAGTTGAGTCCATAACACGAGTAAGTACAATGTTAACATTATTTTATTATAGAAGATTGTTTTTTATTTACATATAGCCTACTTATACTTTTCTTCTGTATTTTTGCAGGTAATTTTTGTGGACAAAATTGTTGCATTTGAATGCACTCCAACACAGGAAAAAAATACAAACAACACAAAGGAATCAATTTCTCCGGTAAGTAAAAACTTCAAAACTTCAAAACTTCAAAAATTTGAATATATTATTTCCACTTATTTAATATTACACATATTTGAGTACATTTTTGGTTTTAAAGAATTTGGAAAACTCAATAAAATAAGTTTGCAGTAAAAAACACCACAAACTCAGGCACCAAAAGATATACAAGTATGTATTTGTAAGTCCCAAATCTTCTTGTGTATCAATCAGATCCGTTTGATGGTGCGGAATCCCAATAAAACGAATGATGTCATATCAAAATAGAAGAGAAGAAGAAGAAGCATAAGTGAATCTATGATGTATTCAATGAATAGAATGATGCTCCATACACATAGTACACACACACTAGTTCTTCTCTCTAGTTTCTCTCTCTATCACACCTTAAGTTTCACACACTTAAGCTCCTCTAGCCCGTCCTCTCCCCTCTTCCTCACACATGCATTCCTCACCCTATATATATATATATATATATATATATATATATATATATATATATATATATATATATATATATATATATATATATATATATATATATATATATATATATATATATATATATATATATGACATGGGCCGTGAACAGGTTCACGGCCGTAAACCTGTTCACGACCGTAAACACAACCGTAAACATATATACAGTCGTAAACACCAAGTTGTTTACGGTCCTAGACATAAAAATACATTTTCCTAGAAAATTAAAGTATAAACCATATTTTGACCCAACAATTTCCCCCTTGGTTTATAACTTTTTTTTTCTAATTGACCCAAGAATCTCCCCCAAAAAAATAGCTGGCCTTTTTTTGTTAATCTTCATTTGGAGCTTGGCTTCAGCATTTATCTTCGATTTGTTCACAGCTTCAAGATGAACTTGATGAATCTACAATGAATGACTTCATCTTGAGCAGTTGGGATTTTCTTCAGAATTTGACATTGAACGCACATTGGGTGAGGAGGCTTCTTGTAGAGATTCTTGAAAAATGGCGCTTTCATAGAATATCAGAGAGAACTAATCTTCTGGATCACTTCATCAGGTTCATAGATAGCAGCAGACTGATTGAGGAGGCTTCAATGCAATCTGTCACCTAATATTCAATTGCAAGTTCACCTTGCTTCTGGGGTTGAAAGATTTAATGTTGAAAGAATAGTCTTCATTTCTTGCTCCTTCGAATGAGAATTCTTCGATGATCAAGGATGAAGCTTTGGCTCAGAAATCTCGATACAGTCTCCATGAGTCGCATCTACATCTGAAATCACTTTTCAAGACAAAACAAAACTAAAAGATAAAAACAAAACTAAAAACAAAGTTAGCACACAATATATTTTGTATTTTTGATTTTTCTGAATAAGAAATAAAACGGAAATAACACTATTTTTGGATTTTTAATTTTCTGATTTTAGTTTGATTTTTGATTTTTTTTAATTCTCCCCCTAAATTTGTGCATAGAGGAAAACTATGAACAAATTTAACAAAAATAAAAATATTTGGGATCAAAGTTGTGAGACAGTCTTAACTTTGTTTATCAGTACCTTCACCTTCATGAATAGATCTGGTTAATTGCTGGTAGTGTGGTCCACTTAAACACGAAGAATATTGACAAACTTTTCCAAATATACTATTCAGCTGACAACGACCATGTGTATTGTTGTCCACTTAAATTAAGCAGTGATATCTACAGACAACCTCTAAATGGTTCAATTTTAGTTTCACTAGAACGTGTTCCCCACTTCCCGATATACCCTGATTATCAAGAACTTCCAAAGAACTCCTTACTTTAGGTGAATAGACAATTATTAAGGAGAAAGTATGATTTAGAAATAGGTGCATATGTTGTGTCCCAGGTCGGATCTCTTTCAATCACGCAGAGGGGACAACATATGACTAACTAGGATAGAGGGATTGAGAGATAGAATATTGCATATGCTGTGTCCCATGTCGGATCTTCCGATCACGCAGAGGGGATAGCATATGGCTAATAGATAGAAAGAATCTCATAGATAAGGAGGTGCGTAGAATTGGAGTTGCATATGTTGCAATCCAGGTCGGATCTCTTCCAATCACGCAGAGGAAGCAACATATGACTAACAGATAGAAAGCAAGAAAATAATTTCCTACATACCTACTTTATCAGAACCCCCCAGTTTCCTTATCAGAACCAGAATTAAGGACATAAGTTCGTACATCAAGGAAAAGTTGAACCACTGTTCTAGATGCGTATTAATTTAGTGTATCTTGTGGGTTCCCGTGTTTATCTCACTGATCAATCTACCCGAGCGTCGTATGGTCAGTCCAAACAATCCTATCTAAATCCACACTGTCAAATCCTTCGTGCCTACCAGCACATTGAACACAGAGTCTAGACAATTCAGATTCAGTCCCTTACACATGTTTAGACTGCCCGTTATCACTTTCTTGATATCACTTCCCAATAAACATATAAGAAAATAAAATATTATCTATAAAACGAATCAATGTAAGATAAACTCAGGAGTATCGAGAAGAAAAATTAAACCGTAAGTCACCGATTGAATTTGCATCCAGAAGGTCTGAGAACAGCACGCATAATCTCAGAACAGATCCGAAAATTCTTCATGTCATTAAGAACTAACCCCATGTGTGATCCCTTCCTTTCTTCCTTTCCCTCAAAGGACATATACTCTCAAACAAAGTTTTGAATGTTGTGCAGTTGAGAGATGTCCCCTATCATGGGCCAGGAGCAACCACTATCAACAAACCGAAGTCTGATGATATGCCTCCATAGCTGCTTCGACACAGAGCGGGATCAGTTGGTCTTCGGAACCCAGTCCATTTCGAAACTGGGTTGACCTTTGTCATCTGTGCAAGGAACTCTCTCCCATGACATATCCTGTTTATCACAAACAGAAGATGAAGAAATATTAGAGTCATTAGAAGATTTGGGAGATTGAACCTTCGGAGCCCATCTGTAGTCGGGTTTGACCCATTTCGTGTTTGATCGGATGGGTGCCTCGTCTCTTGATTTCGAACTTGAAGCCGATCTTCGAGATGACTTTGACCTAACCGGTCTTGGTTTCACTGGAGCATCTCTTGGATTGGACTTCTTGGCAGACATTCCCTTCTTGCCCTTGGGATTTTGATTCTTGGCCTTTTGTGCGTTCCAGTCGCCATTGTCTGAATGTGACCTTGAGGGGTTTCTTTTGAAAAATCTCCCTCTTGGCGCATTTTTCCATCTTTGTGCGTAGTAGGGAATGTATGCGCGATTAGGATAATTTCTGGCAATGTGTCCAGGTGTTCCATAGTGAAAGCAAGTATTCTTCTTCACGTAGGAGTTGTTTCTTCCTGCCCCTGTTGGTGTATCCATGCCTTGTCTCTTATTGTTCCCACAAGCACACTTGCAACAGGCACTCTGATTTGCTTGTTTTGGTGGCCTGTATTTACCAACAGCAGGTTTGTCAGAAGTAACTGAGTTAGAAGCAACAGATTCAGAGTTCAAGGAGTCATTTGTTTGTTCAATAGTGTTCTCCTTGTTCTCATCTTCCACTACTTTACCTACACAAGAAGTAGAAGCATTAAAATCGTTCAGCTCAACACTTTCTGGCACAACCACGGCAGAATTATCAAAGATATCATCAAATATATCGAAAAAATTTGATTCATCAGACTTTGACACAGAATCAGCACAAGACAAAGCATTAGTTTTAGAGTTAGAAACAAGAGTAGCATCGTTTGAAACAAAAACATCAGATTCTGAAACAATTTTATTGTCAGACACACTCTCTTCAGCTTTTTGCTTGCAATGACTTAATGGTTGATCTGCATAGGAAGTACAAATATTAGTATTCTCAACCTGAGGACCACATCCCGACACAAATACAGCAGGTTTGCCATATTTGAGATGTGCCTCTCTGTCCATTTCCTCTTTTGTCAAAGGGTTATACTGATAGGTGTGATTAAAAGGAGGAGGCACTTTATCATACCCTAAAACCTTTGACTGATTATCTTTGAATCTCAAACTGTGTTCTATCATAGATGCAACTACTTTACTCGACACATCAAATTTTCTGAAATTAAAATCTGCATTTTCAAACTTATTTTTTAATGTGTCAAATTCAGCACTTAACTTAGCAAGTTGTTCTGTCACAAATCTGTAGTTTGCACATTTATTGCTATACTCTTCCTGAAGTTTCCTAAAATCTCTTGTTTTGGCTTCTAGTTGTGCTTTTAGAGATTTCTCTCATTTACTGAGTTGATATCCTTCGTATTTTAGGTCCTCGTTTTCTCTACGTAATAATTCGATATGCTCAAGTAAATTTTTAACAGTATCAATGCATGTTTGAGAACAAGAAATTTCATTGACTTTGGTGTTTGAAGAACTCCTTGTTTACCAAAAATGCCCTTTGACTTGAAACCTCAAAAGTCAACCTTAAAAATCAAATTTAAAAAGTCAAACTTAAAAGTTAAACTTGAAAAGTCAAACCGAAAAATTAAATTTGAAAATTTGAAAGTTAAGCGAAAAAATCAAAGTTTAAACTTGAATGTCAAAGTCAAAATTTTAATTAAAAAGTCAAAAATAAAAGTCAAAAATTAAAAACTAAAATTTTTGGAAGAAAATGGAATTTAAAAATAAAAAGAAATTGATTTTTGGGTTAAATATGTCAAAATTGCGAAACTTGGATCGAAATAAGAAGCCTTTTGAATTAAATTGCGAAGGTTTATTCCATTTAGCAAGCTAGATCAGCTGGTAAGGCGTCTGGTTGAGTGTATGGGAGATCCGGGTTCGATCCTCCTCCACCCCGAAATCCCCTTTTTTTTTATAGAAGCACGCTCCTGCGAGGACTCCTGCTGGCCGAGAACGAAGCGAGAACCGCTGCTAAGCCGTAAACTCCGAAGCGAGGCTGGCCACAAACTGCCGAGCCGTAAACCGTGGACCGTAAACTCCCTTCGGGCCGTGAACCCTTCAAAGGCCGAGAACGCTTCAAAGGCCATAAACACTGCTTCAGATGCGAAGAAAAACGACGTTTTCACCCTTTTTGCTCCAAAAACTCGATCCAAAACTCGTTTTTATGAAAAACGCGAAGAACAAACCCCCTTATTTTGCCAAGATCTATCCAAAAATGCAGAAATCCTTCAATAATAAGATTAAATACACTCCATATCTGACAAAATTGATTGATACAATCCAAGCTCTGATACCAATTGTAAGTCCCAAATCTGCTTGTGTATCAATCAGATCCGTTTGATGTTGCGGAATCCCAATCAAACAGATGATGTCTGATCAAAGTAGAAGAGAATAAGAAGAAGATTAAGTGAATCTATGATGTATTCAATAAATAGAATGATGCTCCATACACATAGTACACACCCACACACACTAGTTCTTCTCTCTAGTTTCTCTCTCTATCACACCTTAAGTTTCACACACTTAAGCTCCTCTAGCCCGTCCTCTCCCCTCTTCGTCACACATGCACTCCTCACCCTATATATATGAGACATGGGCCATGAATAGGTTCACGGTCGTAAACCTGTTCACGACCGTAAACACAACCGTAAACACATATACAGCCGTAAACACCAAGCTGTTTACGGTCCTAGACATAAAAATACATTTTCCTAGAAAAGTAATGTATAAACCATATTTTTGACCCAACAGTATTGCATCATCCTATAATTATACATTTGTTCTAACTATGCTATAATTCTTTGTAGGAGATAAACTGTGATCTATACATAGTAGAACGGATAGAAAGAAACCTTGTCGCATGTGGTAAAGCTTACTTCTCAACAGGAAAGCAATATGTACATGGGATTCCACTACAAGATAACTACTATAAGGTTTCCATTGAAGAAGTGTTAAAGAAGAATGCATATTTACCAATTCCGACTACCAAGCAAAAATTAGTTGGAGAAGTACATAAATGTTTTGTTGATTGGACAAAAGACCTTGTAATAGGGCATGGACATGTTTGTTTATTCTGTTATATATTTTTAAGCATTTCTTTCTTTTAATCATCATTGTTTTAATGTTATACTATACATATTAATTGTGTTGCTATAGGTACCGACTAAAACTTTAAGTAAGGTGGGTAAAATTTTCAACCTTAAAAAGTACAAAGTACAATACATACCACCTGCATCACTTAAGACAAGAAACATGTTGAATAAGAGGAACAATTAATGTAGCATTAATTTTATGACATATATCACATTTTTCTATTTGTATAGATGTTATGTATATTTTGAATATAGCATTTATATTGTAGCACTCAAAAATCCAGGTATTTGATTTAACCCCTAGAAGTATTTAAATTATGGCTTTTGAGGGCCTTCCATACGCTGGGCATACATATGTGTACGCTTAGCGTGCAAAAGAAGATGCATTGAGTGACTTAGGCTCGTACGCGGGGCGTACAAGCTCATACGCGGGGCGTACGACGTCGAGGTCTAAAACCCTAATAATTAGATTTGTGACCTATTTAAACCATCTTATAACATTTGGACCTCGTTTCTATCAGCCTCCTTTGCCTCTCAACGTCCCTAGAAACCCTAATAGCCATTGGAAGTGAGTTTGAGCTTGGACTGTCACAAGGAAGCCATTTTTAGGTGTGTTTGCAAGGAGAGGAGCTTCTGGTGCAATTCTTGAACGTGGTGAAGCTTCTAGATCTAGCATTTCCTTCATCTTAGGAAGCTTTTGGAGGTATAAAGTCCATACCTTGCTCATCTATTACTTAGATCTCCTTTTTGGACTTATTTTGGTCTCTTTGGTCCCTTTTTGAGGGTCTTGATGTGTCAAGACCATTTGTGATGCCAAAGTTGTGGAGCTAGTCGTTTAGTGGCCTTTTCTAACTTAAAGGTGTAAACTTTGTGGTGTTTGTGACCTTCATGCAAACATTAAGTCATGCATTAAGTTTTTGGGCTTTTGGGCTTCATTAAGCCATGCATGCATGAAAAGTTGGCAACTTTATGTGATTACCCATCTCAAAGAGGTCAAATCAGGGTATTGGAGCAAGTATTTGAACCAAATAAGATCTTAATGGCAAGTCAGAGGAGTATGTTTGGCATACAAGCTAGTATGCGCAACATACAGGCCCTTAAGTGTGTACGCTTAGCGTATAAGCTGAGTACGCCTCGCGTACTCAGCAGAGGGTTTCGGTATTTTGGGCCTTCGGTGTGGGCTTCACATATGGGTTAAGGAGTTTAGAGCTGCATCGTGGGTTGTATTGACATCCCATTTTCACGGCCAGAAAAGACCGATTTGTTTATGCGTTGTTTTAAAAATCAGAGTAACATTTTAAAGAAAAGTGTTGCAGAATTTGTTTCCAAAAGAAAATATGATAAATATTTATCAAAGCATTTCGGAAGAAATGTATTTCATTAAAAACTCGAGATTTCATGTTCGATACAGATCAAAAGCATAAACAGTACAATATAAGCCTTTCAACATTTATTCATAACAAAGGCCTATAATCCGTAATCCCTCATCCAAATATCTCATAAATGCTCGTGTGCCACTACCTGTAATACAAGAAAGTGAGTGGGTCAGGCTTGGGAAGCTAGTGAGCATATAGGGATTTTCAACCCACAATAAATAAGTTTATTAAGTTCATCAACCAACAATAATCCGATTACCCATTCCCGTTATCCCCACTTTACGTCCCTAAAACACCTATCATAAGGGACCTAGCCTAAGGATCATCATCGGGATGGAAACTACTACTAAGGAGGTTCCTCAGCAATAAATGTCGTTAAGGCAACCATGTGGGGGATGGAGTACACCAGTGAACACATCGTTCACAAACACCTACAGGTTGCGAGCCAGCTAGCGTTCCACTGGACTGTCTAGAAAAGTCCGTGGTTATCATCTATACTCCGCTAGTTGACTGGATCAACGTCAACATCGAGGCCTCTCTTCATTTTATTTCATCACACACCAACTATTACATCTACCCATGTTTTACCCAACACATTTTGTAGATATATAATACATATAAAGTTTAAATCATTTAAAACATGTATAAAATCGTTCATCCGATATAGACAACAAGTATTTAGATAATATGCACACGTAATTTATATAAAATACTTCATATCTATGTTTAAGATGAAAGTAACTATACACTCACCTGTTAAGGTGGTGACTCTGTACTCGGACAACGCTTCGTTTACTTATAACAAATTCTTTTGTCAAAACCTAGTATCATTACCACTAGAGTTTAGTCTAATGTTCATCGAGACTAATTAATAGTCTTGGTATTATTACTATTATATAAGCGTTAAAACAATACTTCTTAACTACTATGTACAGACAGGGTCCAAACATGAAATACCGGAGGGTAGGACCATTTTAGTTTTTAAGCCGTTCTGAACTCCCACAATCCAAGCGGCCCTTCAAACCGGATTCCCCGTACCGCGAGTAGTTAAAAAGATATTATAACGACACTTATATAACTCATGATAATAGCCCTAATATTTATTATAAGGTCCTAATAACATTACTATATTTAAAAAAAAAGCTATATATAAAGTAGGGTAGGCGTATCTTACCTATGAGGAGGTTTGGCTAGGAGCCGGGCTTTGCAGTGGCAGAACTTCTGATCTGAAAGCTCTTCTTCTTGGAGCCTTCCGGCACTCCGAGACTCCCCTCTAGCACTTAGAAGTTGCTACGGAAGGGAAGAGAGGTTTGGGGGGGGGGGTAATGGGAGAGAAAGAATGGTTTTGGGGGTGATTTATGCCTCTATTTGTAGGCTGTCTGGGCCTTCTCACGTTGTGAGACAAGGTGCTTACGTCATGAGCCTTGCGTAGGCTCCAAGGCGAAGTCTGGTGCTGACACTTGGCGCCGGACGCATGTAAAACAACCAATCTTTAAAAATTCATAACTTTCGGATACGAACTCCATTTTTGACGTTTTTTATATCCATGTGTAGGTAAAGACAAGATCTACAACTTTCCTTTTGACTCCGTCGGTTAATTTGAAGGGTCCAGTTAATGGTTTGGTCTAGGCTTTCATTGTAATAGTTCATTATGGGTCTTTAGTGCATTTTTGGTGTTGTTAGGAGTTTACGGTCCAAGGGTGAGTTTACGGCCGTAAACCTGTTTACGGCCGTAAACCCAGTTTGCGGCCTAAGTCTGATATAAATAGAGGAGTTGTAGATCTTTGTCTAGTTGTTGATGCCAGAGTGTTTAAGGTTTACTGAATCGAGTTGTGCCAGATGTTTTACTGAAATAAACGTGTGCAAGCTTGATTAATCTTCTTCTTCTATTCTTATTTTGATTGCTATTGATTGTTTGATTGCTTGATCATTGGCAAAGATCCGTTTAAGGACCTTACAATTGGTATCAGAGCAAAACCGGTGTCAAAGTTTCATTCAATCGAGTCTTGGGCTGCTTAAACTGACATTCTTTATTGTTCGAGATTGGTTTTAGTGTTTTCGTGGTTAAAGGGATTGAATCTACTCCAAAAACGCGTTTTTGAAGAACTTCTGGGAGTTTACTGCCGACCGTAAACTCAGTTTACGGCTGTAAACTCAAGAACCTTAATCAACCATAAATTGTGAATCTTCATTAACCGTAAACTAAGCTTCAATAACCGTAAACACTTAAACCGTAAACATCCAAACCGTAATCATCCAAACCGTAAACGCAGTTTACGGTCGTAAACACTTCAACCGTAAACGCAGTTTACGGTTGTAAACTCATTAACCGTAAACGCTGTTTACGGTCGTAATCACATCAACCGTAAACTACTTTCTGACATTAATTTGCTTTAATTTCTGATGGAATCTCAAAGTCAAACTCATTTTCACGAACTTGATACTGTCATGGGCACTACTACGCGTATTCCAAGATTAATGTCTGCAGATGGTTTTCCTGAGTGGAAATACAGGATTAAAAAATATATTAAAATGAAGGACTTTAAAGTCTGGAGAAGCATTCTTAGAGGCCCTGTTAGAATCACTATGACTGTTGGAGGTCAAGTGATTGACAAAGCTGTTGAAAACTACACAGATGAAGAGTTTGAGAAGGTGGAAGAACAGGAAAGGGCTTTAGCCACTCTAACCATGGCATTATCTCCTGATATTGGTCAAGGTTTCCGAGAGTATAATTCAGCTAAAGATTTGTGGGAAGCCCTAATTGAGGTATATGAAGGCAATGGAGATATGAAGGAGATTTGCCAGGACATGTTGCGAGAAAAGTTCAATATGTTCAACTACATTCCTGGAGAGACTCTTGAGGCACAGCTGCAGCGGTTCACAACTCTCACCACTGACATGAATATATCTGGGATTTTCTTGACCAAGTCATAGATTAACAAGAAGCTTCTGAATGCTCTTCCTAGATCATGGGACATGAATGTTGCTGTGATTAAGAAGACCAAGGATCTAAATCGCCTCACTCTTGCTGAAATCATGGCGATCATTAAAGCTTGTGATATTGATGACAAACAGAGAGAAATTAACCATGTGAACTCGTACTCTACTGTAAATCTTGGAATCTCATCCAATAATGCTTTCTCATCAATTATGTCCTCCTCAGGTCAAGTATTTGCTGCTCAAACACCTCAGATTCAGACCTTCACTGCTGCATCATCCATTCCTCATTCTCAAAGCCAGCCATTTGTCACTCCACAAGCTGTTCCCCCTCCAAATGTGCCAGTTCTAGCCTCTTCCTCAAACACGAAAGACTCTGATGAAAATCTGGCTCTGGCCATTGGGCTTGTTAACTGCTACAATGCTTTTGTAGCTGGAGAGCTTCCACCTCAGCTGTCATTTGCTAACTTGGATCAGATTCATCCAGAAGACGTGGAAGAGATGGACATTACATGGCAGATTGCTATGGCTGTTTTCAGGGCCAAGCAGTTTGCTAAAAAGACAGGGAAGAACAACTGGGGCATGAATGCTGACAAGAAGGTGGGATTCAACAAGGGCATGCTGCAATGTTTCAACTTCCACGAGCCGGGTCACTTTGCTCGTGAGTGTCCAAAACCAGATCGTAGGATGAACAACAACAGGACAATGGTTGCAGTGGGAAACAATCGTGCAGGTGTTGCGGTTAATGGTGAAACTGCTATGGTCGCTCAGTCCTTTGACTGGGAGGATCAGATTCAGGCGCTGAATATTTCAGGGCCAGAAAACGCTCACCTAGCTCACTTTGATGATGCTCCTCTGAAAAATGATGTAGCTGATCCTGAAGCAGAAATGATGGAGCTGCAGTTTGCTATGATGATGTCTTCTACTTCCGAGCCCAGGAAAAATGAGGTAAATCTACCTTCTTGTTCTCAGGCATGTAATGAATATGTTAAACTTCTTCATGATGAAATTCAATTATTACGTAGAGAAGTAGAGGACCTTAGATATGAGGGCTATCAACTCAGGAAACGACAAAAACCCCTTAAGGCCCAGTTAGAGACAAAAATAAAAGATTTTAAAAGAATTCAGACAGAATACAGTGAAAAATGTGAACTTTATGATTATATTAAGAGACAAAATGACGAGTTAATTACTGAGCTTGATACATTAAAAAGACAATTTGAAATTGCAAATTTTGATTTTAGAAAATTTGATGGATCAAGCGAGCTAGTTGCCAACATGATTGATCACTGCATGCAGTTCAAACGAAACCAACAAAAGGGTTTAGGATATGATAGTGTACCTCCTCCTTATAATCATACATATCAGTATCAACCCCTATCCAAGGATGAAATTGCCAACGAACCGTTCATGGTTTATGGCAAGCCATCTGGTTTCGTTTCAGGAGGATTTATAAATGTTGAAAGTACTAACGTTTCTACTTCCCCTGCAGATCAATCCTTAGATCAGGCAAAGCGTGGAGTTGGAGAATATGTTTCAGTTTCAGTTTCTGATTCTGATATTTTTGTTTCAAATGAAAAAGTTTTTTTTTCTGATATTAAAACTGAGAATGTTTCGTGTGATGCTTCCACATCTGCTACTGTTGAATTTGATTTCTTTGATATGTTTGATGAACTGTTTGGTAATTCTGATGCTTGTGATTCTTATGAAAACCCATCAATTCCACAAGTCACACCATCTGAGGGACCCTCACTTATCTCACAACCTATTTCTCATGCATGTTCTTCTGAGAAGAGTAAGAGTGTCTGTAAAGAAAATAAATCTGAGAAATGCAGTACAAGTTCAAATAATAAACAGATTTGTTTTAATTATGGTGTTGGTGGTCATATAGCTAGGAATTGTCAAAATAGGATCTTTGTGAACTATATGTCACCAAGAGGAGAGAACGAATCTCGAGGAAGGTCTTTAATTAGAAAATCCTCAAGAACTCGTTCTCGAAATGACGATTGGAAAGATGATCGAAGCAGAAAAAGGGCTGTTTTTCAAAATAATAAAAAGGTTTTTCATAACAGAGCTCCAAATAGTTTGCCAAAACCGAACAAGGCTCCGCCAAGATCGGTTTCTTCAAAAAGCAGTTCTGGATCTTCAACCACTTCTAGTAGAACATCCAGAGGCTCAGTGCAAACTACTAAGAAAGCTATTTCAAAACCACCTGAGAATGTTATAAAACCTAAATATCATTGGATGCACAAATCAGTTTCCAATCCATCATCATCATCCTCTGAAGTGATTAGAAATGAGGATCCTAAATTGAAAACATTAAAAGATAAATTAGAGAAAGCGAAAAGGAAACCCAGGACAGTGATGACCTGGGTTCCCAAATCTAAATGATCCCGCTCATTTTGCAGGGACAGTTACGGAGGAATGTCGTCCGTCTTTGGTACGTCGACAGCGGCTGCTCCCGGCATATAACAGGAGACATCTCCCAATTGAGCGATGTTAACACGCTGTCGCGCACGTATTAAACAAATAAATTTATCACTGCTGGTTGCACTAAAAATATAGCACAGGGAAGCAGGGTCGAATCCTCAGGGACACAGCCTAAAAGTCAATGCCTTTTTGCATCAGGCACATCTAGTCAAGAAACAGAATATAAAAGTGGGGTTTTTTGATTAAAACTAATAACTAGAAATGCAGTGATAATAAAGTAAACGAAAATCAATAATAAAAATGGTTTCAGCTCTGCTGTGACTTTCCTAATCATGCAACTGATCCAGATCTGATTATTTGAGATGCGTTCTATCTAAGTTGGTACTGAGAAAAACTAACAAGCTCTAGTAATTTCTCTTTTACCTTATTTCGTTAACCAAAACAAGCTCTTCAATTAACCCTAACTTTTTACTGTCTAATCAAACAAGCTGTTAATTAAGATCAGAAAAGTTGCATTAAGTTCTTTGTAAAATTCCCAGCAATACCCAATACTTCTCAAAAGCTCGGAAGCGTAAAGGTATGATTTTTACAGTTTATAATAAAGTCAAATCCCAAACACGGAACCGATTTATTACTTGTTACTTATTACCAATTAATTAGAACAATTACGGATTCTATTAACTGATTAACTGGAATGATACAACCCTAGCTAGGTGATCAGACTAACAAGAATTCAAATCAAACATTCATTAAGCTCAAAACTGAAGAATCTAGATAGAAACACAAATCAAAAACCAGATCTAATTATCAATCACATGAAAAGTAATTGTCTTTGCAGAACTAAAAACTAGGGTTTAGCCAGACATGGCTAAAATCTGATCTAAAACAATAAAAAGAAACATTAAACTACTAAATCTTACTAAACTAAATGTAGGAGATGATCCGCAGTCTTCAGATCTTCAGAAATCGTTGAAATCGGAGAAGAAACGCCTCTAAAATCGTATTTTCGTCGTCTGGTACCTCTGGAATCCCCAACTTAGGTTACTGGAAGGTTATCAAGGTCTATTTATACGTCCAGCAGCAAAAACGGCGCACCTGCGATCGCATGTACACAACCTGCGATCGCAGGTTTTGAAATAAACGCGTCTGATGCCTTTTTAATGAAGTAGGATGCTATTTTGACACTTTTTGACCAACCTACGATCGCATGTACACAACCTGCGATCGCAGGTATTGAGTTTTCACTCCCGGATGAATTTTGGGCACAAAAGAACCTCGAAGGCAACCTGCGACCAAACTTGCGATCGAAAAAAGGGTCACCTGCGATCGCAAGGAGACAACCTGCGATCGCAGGTTGTGCCTATGACGTCCGAAATTTCGTCTACTTTTCAGATCATTTTGAATCGCGTCAATCGGAGTTACGGTTCTCGAGATATGGTCAAAATACTGACAGGGGGTCAAAGCTGCTAGTAACATCCTTTATCTTTAGATTGTAGATTCTTTCTTCGTGTGATCAATTCGATCGAATGTTTCTTGATCAAAGCATCGTCCAAACATTCCTCAACATACTCCATAAGTCCCAAGCTCCATTTTAAGCTCCAAACACGCATCCAACTACTCCCAAAGCACTGCTCCACTCGAACTATCTGAAATTGACATAAAAACATGAGCAGTACGAGAATTCTAACGAAAGACATGAGCTGAACATTATTTATCTAAATGACATGCAAATGTACAAAATATGATGCTAAAATGATGATAAAAACTACCCTATAAGATGCATAAAATGACATCTAACAAATCTCCCCAAGCATAAACTTTACTTGTCCTCAAGTAAGAAAAAGAATAAAACATTATAAACAAATAGAAAGATGTAGATGACATAAGAAGGAACTTAGAATAAAAACTAAAACAAGATTAAGGAAACTAAAAATTTAAACTTGATCAAAACACTTCACTCTTTTTTTTTTCACATGATCAGATTTCACAACGAGGAAGCTCCAATGAAATCACTACCTAGACAACAGTCTCAATACTTTATATTAACGATTCAGATTTCATATTTAAGAAGTTAAACCAATCTTGAGCAGATAAATTTACGCTGAATTAAATTTGTGAAAACAGTGTATTTTTAAATAATTTCACGAAAATTCGTTTATAAAAACATAGCTTGACCAACCCCTCCTTTTTTTCCGAACTCGTCCAGTAAACGCGGTAAGCTCCATTATGGACAGAAAATCCAAGCTTACCCCTATGATTCCACTATCGAGGGATCAATATCATTATACCACACATCTTTTTCTTCTTGATCAACTCTTCATATGAAACTTGCTTGCTTCTTGATTTTGACTTGAACTTGACTTTGATTTGACTTTGAATTGCAGATTTCTTCAAGTTGCTTGATATATCATTTCTAACATATATATATTGACTGGGCGCGAATTTTACTTTGAGGCCCACCATATGTTCAATACTTCAAAAATGATAACAAATTGTGGGTATAACAAGAGTTCCCTCCCAACCTCAAAAGGCGTAGAAACTATAGGGTTCAGTACTTCAAGAAATGATAAGGGTTATCCAATCTAGGTTCTTTTTAGGGCATCTAAGGAAATTATTTTCAAAACACTGTTCGTTTTTCCATCCCACACTTCCATTGTAAAAATTATCTGACTCTTATGTTGGTTCATATTGAAAACATTTAAAGCACTTGAAAAGATAATTCTTAAAATTGATTGTAATGAGACCGTTATTTTTGGTAACTATCACACTTCATCTTAATAGAGCTATCGAATGTAAAAAGATATCCTCATCTCATGTAAATTTTTTAATTTTTTTTATTTTGTTTTGGAATGCAGAAAATGAAAATAAAAATAACTAGAAATAAAATCTTTTTGGGTTTTTCTTTGTTATGAATGCAGAAAAATAAAAACAAAAAATAAAATTTTTTGGATTTTCGAATTTTTATGTGCAAATGGAATAGAATAAAATGCAAACAGAAAAAACAAAATTTGAAAATTTTAAATGAAAAACTGAAAAAATAAATTTTTTTTTAACAAAAATGCAAATAAATTCGTTTACACTAACCCCCTCCCCAAGCTTAAAATGATGCATTGTCCTCAATGCTCAGAGAGGAATGAACAGCTCAATAAAGAAAATAAAAGCAAAAGGGTTGCAGTGAGGATTGAATGTACCTGATATGTTCGTAGAAATTCTGATTTTGACGATGAATGTTGACGAAAAATCTAGATTTCAGCAACTCTGAAGATCCTCTGATTTCCCCAAGCTTGCTTGGGACTGCGACCATCTCTTTATTGAAAGCATAAAAACTAAAAACTACTCATCGGGTTGCCTCCCGGAAAGCCGCCCTTTTTTAAGGTCATTGGCTCGACCATGCCTGAAGACTACATTACCTGTACGTAAAGATTTTGGCACAAAACAATTAGCAGTATCGTGTCCCCGGCAACGGCGCCAATTTGTTAACACGCTGTCGCGCACGTATTAAACAAATAAATTTATCACTGCTGGTTGCACTAAAAATATAGCACAGGGAAGCAGGGTCGAATGCGTTTTTGCATCAGGCACATCTAGTCAAGAAACATAATATAAAAGTGGGGTTTTTTTGATTAAAACTAATAACTAGAAATGCAGTGATAATAAAGTAAACGAAAATCAATAATAAAAATGGTTTCAGCTCTGCTGTGACTTTCCTAATCATGCAACTGATCCAGATCTGATTATTTGAGATGCGTTCTATCTAAGTTGGTACTGAGAAAAACTAACAAGCTCTAGTAATTTCTCTTTTACCTTATTTCGTTAACCAAAACAAGCTCTTCAATTAACCCTAACTTTTTACTGTCTAATCAAACAAGCTGTTAATTAAGATCAGAAAAGTTGCATTAAGTTCTTTGTAAAATTCCCAGCAATACCCAATACTTCTCAAAAGCTCGGAAGCGTAAAGGTATGATTTTTACAGTTTATAATAAAGTCAAATCCCAAACACGGAACCGATTTATTACTTGTTACTTATTACCAATTAATTAGAACAATTACGGATTCTATTAACTGATTAACTGGAATGATACAACCCTAGCTAGGTGATCAGACTAACAAGAATTCAAATCAAACATTCATTAAGCTCAAAACTGAAGAATCTAGATAGAAACACAAATCAAAAACCAGATCTAATTATCAATCACATGAAAAGTAATTGTCTTTGCAGAACTAAAAACTAGGGTTTAGCCAGACATGGCTAAAATCTGATCTAAAACAATAAAAAGAAACATTAAACTACTAAATCTTACTAAACTAAATGTAGGAGATGATCCGCAGTCTTCAGATCTTCAGAAATCGTTGAAATCGGAGAAGAAACGCCTCTAAAATCGTATTTTCGTCGTCTGGTACCTCTGGAATCCCCAACTTAGGTTACTGGAAGGTTATCAAGGTCTATTTATACGTCCAGCAGCAAAAACGGCGCACCTGCGATCGCATGTACACAACCTGCGATCGCAGGTTTTGAAATAAACGCGTCTGATGCCTTTTTAATGAAGTAGGATGCTATTTTGACACTTTTTGACCAACCTACGATCGCATGTACACAACCTGCGATCGCAGGTATTGAGTTTTCACTCCCGGATGAATTTTGGGCACAAAAGAACCTCGAAGGCAACCTGCGACCAAACTTGCGATCGAAAAAAGGGTCACCTGCGATCGCAAGGAGACAACCTGCGATCGCAGGTTGTGCCTATGACGTCCGAAATTTCGTCTACTTTTCAGATCATTTTGAATCGCGTCAATCGGAGTTACGGTTCTCGAGATATGGTCAAAATACTGACAGGGGGTCAAAGCTGCCAGTAACATCCTTTATCTTTAGATTGTAGATTCTTTCTTCGTGTGATCAATTCGATCGAATGTTTCTTGATCAAAGCATCGTCCAAATATTCCTCAACATACTCCATAAGTCCCAAGCTCCATTTTAAGCTCCAAACACACATCCAACTGCTCCCAAAGCACTGCTCCACTCGAACTATCTGAAATTGACATAAAAACATGAGAAGTACGAGAATTCTAACGAAAGACATGAGCTGAACATTATTTATCTAAATGACATGCAAATGTACAAAATATGATGCTAAAATGATGATAAAAACTACCCTATAAGATGCATAAAATGACATCTAACAAGCGACATTCAATCTTTTAATGGGGGTTATGTTTCCTTCGCGGGCGGAGATGGTGGCAAGATCACTCAGAGAGGAACCGTTACAAATAGAGTGCTAAGCTTTGAAAATGTCACCTTTGCTCCCGAGTTAAAGCATAGCTTGTTGAGTGTTTCCCAAATTTGCGACAAAGGCTATTCTACCCATTTTACCGATAAAGAATGCATGATTCTCAAGCCAGGCATTGTCATCCCGGAAGAGTGGATTCTTGTCAAATCTAAGCGGGATGGGAAGGCTTACATTATTGACATGAACAGTAACATACCTGAACAAGTCACTTGCCTATTTTCAAAAGTGTCAGAACAAAACGCAATGCTGTGGCACCGACGACTCGGTCATGCTAACGGGAAAAACCTAAATCGCCTTGCTAAGAATGAGATGGTCCGAGGCTTACCTGTCAGAGACTTTATTACATTTGAGAAGTGTGTGTCCTGTGCCCAAGGAAAACATCATAGAAAACCACACCTGCAAAAGCAAGTCAACTCAATCAGTCAGGTGCTCCAATTATTGCATATGGACTTATTTGGTCCGGTCAACGTCCTGAGCATCAATAGAAGTTCGTACTGTCTAGTTGTGATCGATGATTTCTCTCGTTTTACGTGGGTTTTCTTCTTATCCAACAAAGCTGGGGTTGCTGATCTGATAAAGAAGTTCATTGTGATGATTGAGAATCAAACCAACAACCAGGTGAAGGCGCTTCGTACTGAAAATGGAACTGAGTTCAAGAATGCGGTTCTTGACCATTTTTGCGCCGAAAAGGGGATCGTGCGTCAATACAGCTCTGCTCACACGCCTCAACAAAACGGTGTTGCTGAAAGGATAAATAGAACTTTAAAAGACACTGCAAGGACAATGCTTTGTGATTCTAAATTACCTGTTTTCTTTTGGGCCGAAGCGATTAACACTGCTTGCTACGTGCAGAATCGTGTTCTAATCAACAAAGCTCAGATGAAGACACCGTACGAGATTCTCTATGGACACAAGCCTTCAGTCAGCCATTTCCGTGTATTTGGCTGCCCTTGCACCCTTCTTCACTTGGAATCCAACCCTAAATTCAATGCCAAAGCCGATGATTGTTACTTTATAGGGTATGCTGCGCGCACCGCGTATAGGGTTTACAACAAGAAGACTAAGCAGATTGTCGAATCCTATGACGTGCGCTGGTTGGAGGAAAATGAAACAGAAGCTCGAGTGGGTCCTGACTGGTTATTTAATTACACATCGCTTTTCAAATCCTTAAATGTGTCTTCAGATGGTTCAAATGGATCCTCTTCTGGTTTGAAGATTGTTTCTGAAGACGAAGACGAAGAAGTTGTTTACAGACCTCCAACGGTTGAGGGGGAGTCTTCTGCTCCATCTGAGGGGGAGTCCTCTGCTCCACCTGAGGGGGAGTCATCTGATCGACTTGATAGTCCAGAGTCTAAAGTTCAAAATGGAACTCCTGATGCTGACGCTACACCTCTTACCCCTATTGAAAGAGAATTCATGTCTAGAGATGCTTCCGCTGTCATTCCAACTTTTATGGAACTACTCTTTCCCGAAGAAATTGCTAATGAGTTTTAAGCAGATTCATCTAATGTGGATCAATCAGCAAATGATGGAGGTTTCAACATCCACACTCTTCCTGTTTTACTCAATGATATCAGCCAAGACATACCTTCGAGAATTCAACGCGAGCATCCGATTGAAAACGTCATTGGTCAGCTGGGTGATGGAGTTAAAACCAGAAGTCAAAGTGGAGATGTCAATGCATGTCTCTATTCTTGCTTTATATCTCAAATAGAGCCCAAGAACGTTGAAATGGCTTTGAATGAGCCAAGCTGGATAGATGCGATGCATGAAGAGCTAAATCAGTTTGAAAAGCTCGGGGTTTGGAAATTGGTTGAGTTACCAAAGGGAAAAAGGTCTCTTGACACACGCTGGGTCAATCGAAACAAGCAGGATGATTCTGGTGTAATAGTGCGCAATAAAGCAAGGTTGGTGGTTCGCGGGTTTCGACAAGTTGAGGGTCTTGATTATATTGAGTTTTATGCTCCCGTGGCTCGCTTGGAGGCTATTCGTATCTTCCTTGCATATGCTTCCTACATGAAATTCACGGTTTACCAAATGGATGTCAAGACTGCCTTCTTGTATGGAAAGGTGAAGGAAGAAATCTATGTTGATCAGCCCCCTGGGGTCGTTAACTCAAAGTTTCCTAATCATGTCTACAAGTTGGACAAGGCGTTGTATGGGTTACATCAAGCTCCTCGAGCATGGTATGCGACTCTAACAAAGCACTTGCTCGAGCATGGATACTCTCGCGGCACTATTGATCAAACTTTATTCATCAAGCATGTTGGTAATGATCAGATTCTAGTCCAGATCTACGTTGACGACATTATCTTCGGGTCTACCAGTCCACAGCTATACAAAGAGTTTGAAGGCGTGATGAAAAAGCGGTTTGAGATGAGTTCACTGGGTGAAATGACCATGTTTCTGGGGCTTCAGGTCAAACAAAATTCAACCGGAATCCTGCTACATCAAGCTAAGTATGTGGACGATATTCTTGAGAAGTTCGGGTTTCAAGACGCAAAACCTGCATCGACACCAATGGCTGAAAGACCCCTGCTGAATCCAGATATTGATGGCTAATCCGTAGATCAGACACACTACAGATCGATGATCGGATCGTTGATGTATCTTACTGCAAGCCGTCCCGACATCATGTTTGCAGTTTCTCAATGCGCTCGCTATCAGGCTAATCCTAAACTTTCTCATCTTATTGCTGTCAAAAGAATTTTTCGGTATATCAAAGGCAGCCCAAAATTGGGTCTTTGGTATCCGAAGAATTCTGAATTTGATTTATATGCTTTTGCTGACAGCAATTATGGAGGCTATGAGCTTGACATGAAATCTACTTCAGGAGGGTGCCAATTCCTTGGAGATAGGCTGGTGTCGTGGCAGTGCAAGAAACAGCATACCGTCTCCACCTCAACAGCAGAAGCGGAATACGTTGCTGCATCTGCTTGCTGTTCTCAAGTTATATGGATCCAACATCAGCTGTTGGACTACAGTTTGAATTATCTAGAAACCCCCATTCATTGTGATAATGAGGCCGACATTCAAATTACTAAAAATCATGTCCAACATTCCAAAACCAAGCACATTGATATCAAAATTCATTTTATCAGGGATTGTTATGAGCGCTCGCTCATCCGGCTAGAACAGGTTCCCACTGCGAATAATGTGGCGGATATATTCACCAAGCCATTTAACAAAGCTCGATTCGATGTGCTTGTGGGATTTTTTAAAATGATTCGTTTTGAGGATTAAATTTTTGTTATTGGTTAGGTTAGTTTAAATTTGCGCATTTTAGTGATTTCATTCTCAGCCATGCACAAATTTAGGGGGAGAAATAAACAAAAAATCCAAAAATATTTCATTTCTGTTTTATTTTTTTCAGAAAATATGAAAAATCCAAAAATATTGTGCTTCTGTTTTATTTTTTTAAAACCTTAAAAAAAATCGAAAAACATTATAAAACACATAAAATATCAAAAATATGTTTCTGTTAGTCTCGCTTGTGGATGTTGTACTGGGAAGTGATATTATTAAGTGATAACAGGCAATTTGAGTCTGCGTAACGTACCCAAAATTAAATTGTCTATACTCTGTGTTTGATGCGCTGGTAGGCACGAACGATTCTAAAAGGACTTGACTAGGCAGAGTTGAACTTAAGGAATTCATAGACTTGACAAATCTTGACCTAGTTAGTTCCGTTTAGCCTGACAATATGACGCTTGGATAGCTTGAGCAGGGAGATAAATATGAGAATCTACTGGTCACATTAAAAGAACCTGTATCTGGAACCGTAGATTAACTTTTCCTCGATGTGCGGATTCTGTCCTTAATTCCGGTATTGATGGGGTGACTGGTGAATTCCGATAAATTAGGTCTGTAGAAAATTGTTTTCTTTCTATCTGTCTGTTAGTCATATGTTGCTTCCTTTGCGTGATCGAGAGATCCGACCTGGACTATAACATATGCAACTCTATTTCTCTACATCCTCTATCTATGCAATTCTTTCTATCTGTTAGCCATATACTGTCTCCTTTGCGTGACTCACAATCCGACCTGGTACACAGTATATGCATCATTCTTTCTCTCAATCCCTCTAAAACTTCAGTTAGTCATATGTTTCACCCTCTGCGTGATTGGAAGAGATCCGACCTGGGTGTATAGCATATGCATTCTAAATCTATCCTCTCTCTTAATAATTGTCTGCTCACCCGATGTAAGGAGTATTCTGGAAGTCCCTGATTACTGGAGTATGTCAGGAAGCGGGAAACATGTTCTAGTACATTTAAAATCGAACAATCACTAGGTGGTGTGTAGATCTCGCTGCTCAATTTAGGTGGACAACAATATCCTTGGTCGTCGTCAGCTGAATGGTCCTTAAGAAATATTATCTAGGAACTTATGATCACTTTGTCTTGTAACTGATGGTATGTCCTAATTCTGTCACAATGTTTCGTGTTTAAGTGGACCACAATACCAGCGATCGACCAGACAAAGACGTGAAGATAAAGGTACCGACAAGTGGATTAAGGCTGTCTAACAACTTTGATCCCAGTAATACAAAATTATTTTCAGTGACTTTTGAGATAAATTTATGTATGTATTTATTTTATCTCATTTTTACTTTTATTTTTATTTTTATTTTACTTTTATTTTATTTTTATAATTGTCAAAATTTAATTTTTTAAATTCTTTAATTCTTAAATTTTAGAAATTATTTTATTTTATTTTTAGTTTAATTTTAATTTTACTTTAATTTTAAAATCCTCAAAAGGTTTTATTTTTGAAAATTTAATTGGGATTTGGACTGTGCCTTATACAGTGTGGGAGACAAGTAAAATTCAAAGGAGGTATAAAAGGTGGAGTTTACTGTTGGAAACCCTTTCCACCTCACTTTTCATCCTTCCACTCTCTCTCATCCTTCCGGCCGCAAATCCTCTCCACTCTTTCTCATCCTCGAAGATGGTCAAAGAGGGAGACACACTAGATATGAAGTCGTTAGGCCCCCACACTGTTGGTCTCATTAAGCAGAATCACAAGGGCAAGGTCGTCTTCCAAGGATTACATCCTCTTGTGAAATTCGAAAAATTTGCTGAGATAAATGAATCCTACGAATCTCATGGAACGTCAGAAAAAATGTCATCTGAGCCTACTTCTTCTGAGAGAGTCATTTCGGAAGATGATGTTATTACAGTGTCGGATCGTGCTGAAGAAGAAGAAACTCCAGCTCCTAATGCTCAAGTAGCTGAGGAACATGAACTGACATCTGTTCAGGTACAAAGTGATTATAATGAGGGGTCTTCAAAAAGCGGAACGACGACTGATTTGTATGAAGACCTCGATCTCACAGGGTTTGATAAGGATGAAATTCCTTTAAATTTGGTAGTAATGAAGACTTCATGACCGGTGAAATCCTCAACACGCTACTTGACAATATCGATGAAGTTGCTCATCCAGCAACAGAGATAAGGGACAACGAAGACGTTCTCGAAGCCACGCCTCCTCTTACCAATCCAATGGCGGAAATAGCAATTCCTATGGTGACAGTGTCAGGGACTCCTCCCCTTGATGTTGTTCCACCTACATCTGAGCCATTAGAAAGTGATCGCACAACTACACAAGCCTCTCAACCACCAATAAAAAGACGAAGACTTGACCCTAGACAGGGAATTCCTGATTCGGGTGTATTTCAAAGCTTTACAACTCCACCAACCACTACTCCTGCCATTGTTTCATCTGAACCCGTCAGTGAAGGTCCTAGCACCTTCTATGAAGCTGGTGGCTCTTCCTTCCCCACAGATTTCTCTCCTCCCAGGCCAGACCATGATGCTGCTTCTATGAGGCTAGCCAGGTTTTTGGCCGAGGAACAATTCACAACGCCTCCCTCACGTGGCAAAGGAATTTCTATTGGGGGTGGCAGCTCAGGAGAAGAGAATCCTTCAATACTTAGACTTTAGAAGGAGATCGATGCTCTGAATCAGAAAAATATTGATTTAGATCAGAAAAATATTGAGCTGGATATCAAAGTTGCAGACCTTCAGACTGAAAATGCAAAGCTCAATATTCAAGTTGCCGAACTTATTGAAGATAAAGCTCAGAAGACGAAACAAATTACTGATCTTCAGACGCATTTTGGCTTATTAACCGCCAGCTACTACGATCTAAAGAAGAAGCTGGAAGAAGTTTTTGGCGACAAATTCAAGTCATCTGTCGATGAGCCAAAGATCTATCTTCCTGATCAAGATGCTCCCATAGTTCCACAACCTACAAGAACAACCACCGTTGTGGACCGTTTTGACAAGGAACCGGTGTAAGCTCCGAATTTAGTGGCATTGAAACGAGCTAAATTGGCCAAGTCAGCTGAAAAGGGTCAATTTTTATTCAAAAGGAGTTCAGATAAGAATGCTCCCTGGGATCAATCAAAGATCACCTTTACGGATCTGGGAAAAAATCGTTTCAGAGACATTTATGGTGATAGGCCAGGAATCATTTCGTAGGGATTCCATGACACTATGAACATGTGGCTCGTGAGAAGAAAGAGTGGCAATACTGAACTGTACAAAGATTCTCACGATTTTCACTCTTTGACTAGGATTGACCTTACGGAGTTATCTAATGCTCCTTTCTCAAATCCATCAAATAATCCCAGGGCGACTCAGTTCAAAACATTTTTGGAAGATCAAGTGGCTAAGGGCTTTCCTTTAATGAAGACTGCCGAGTCTATAATCAAGGTTTACCCGAGTGTCATTGATCCCAAAACAAATCAGCCACTTCGGTCAGTGATGTGGCCCGCTACTGCTCAAGTAAAACAGATTCATGTCCTTCAAAATCATCCAGATTGATCTCTCGCATCCATGCAATACTGGGTGTTTGATGAAACTACAGCTTCTGCTGTCATCAAGGTTAAAGAGGATTGTATCCGTTTGCATGACAAGAGGGATCTGCTTCAATTTGGTAGGTGGGATATACATCAGCTCTCCACTCATCATATCAAGGTGGCTGAAGACCTTTTTGAGTCTGCTGCAAAGGAGTACACTTCGATGGTTGCTGAGATTATCGAGAAGGAGATGTGGAACGGAGCTATGGGAAAATCTGATGTGCTGGTGATTGACAAAAACTGAGTCCAACCTAGCACCAAACCAAGGGGGGGATTGAAGGGTCCAGTTAATGGTTTGGTCTAGGCTTTCATTGTAATAGTTCATTATTGGTCTTTAGTGCATTTTTGGTGTTGTTTAGCAGTTTACGGTCCAAGGGTGAGTTTACGGCCGTAAACCTGTTTACAGCCGTAAACCCAGTTTGCGGCCCAAGTCTGATATACATAGAGGAGTTGTAGGTCTTTGTCTAGTTGTTGATGCCAGAGTGTTTACGGTTTACTGAATTGAGTTGTACCAGACATTTTACTGCAATAAACGTGTGCAAGCTTAATTAATCTTCTTCTTCTATTCTTATTTTGATTGCTATTGATTGTTTGATTGCTTGATCATTGGTAAAGATCCGTTTAAGGACCTTACATAATTCTTGACCGATTTTAAATTTAACAGTATGAGAAGATTATACTGTTAAATGACTGCGTAAAATTCATAACTTATACATACGGACTCTGTTGTCGTCTGTCTTTTTATCGTTGAGCTCCTATTAATGAGATCTCCAATTCTCATTTAGGTTGCATTGGCCAAAAATCGATCGATTTAAAATACGAATTTCGGGTTGTGCACTACTATGCCAAATCTTAGAAAAATCATAACTTCCTCATACGAAGTCAGATTTGGGTGTTCTTTTTATGCACGCTCTCGGTTTAACGTATACTACAACTTTCATTTAGATCGCTAAGACTAAAAAGTAGTTTATCAAAAGTTCACTTTTTACGTCACACAGCGTCGTGCCGGTTTTGTACGGAATCCTTGTCACGACCACTACAACTTTCTTCATCGATATCGGGTTTATCTAACAGTTTATTTTTTACGCTTATTTTTATTATATCTTTATAAACAAGTATATAAGCACATAAAATCACATAATTCACATAATATTCAAGTAATTCATCTTTATTACTTCAAAATGAGTTACAATGGTTGACCTTGACTATTATATCATTATACTAATGTGTAGCCTAGAAACACGGGCGTTAAAATTCTCTCCCCCTTAGGATGATTCCGTCCCGGAATCATGCATCAGCCAATAGATGTGGACAGCGACTCATCATGTCGCTTTCTGTTTCCCAGGGGAGGTTCGGCCCATTTGTATGTTTCCAACGCACAAGCACTAAGTCGTCCATCTTGCGTCGCAACTTCTTAGTCTTATGGTCAACGATTACCTCAGGCTATTCGATTAGCCTCTTGTTCTCATCTGTCCTTAACTCTAAAATTGGAATTATGTCGGGAACGTTTCCTGTGAACTTCCTCAAATAACACACATGGAAGGTGTTAGGAATACTAAACAGTTCTTCCGGTAATTCGAGCTTGTAAGCTTGGTTTCCAATCCTATGAAGAACTTTGAATGGTCCAATAAACCTTGGTCTCAAATTTCCTCGTTTCCCAAATCTTATAAGTCCCTTCCACGGTGAGACTTTGAGCAAAACCGAATCTCAAACTTTAAACGTCATCGGTCGTATTTTCATGTCAGCATAGCTCTTTTGACGATCTTGAGCTGCTAACATCCTTACCCTGATCACTTTCAGCTTTTCAGCAATCTAATGGACTATCTCGGGGCCCATAAACTGCTTCTCTCTAACCTCAAGCCAACAAGACGGCGTACGACACTTCTGTCCGTACAAAGCTTGATAATGTGACATCTTGATGCTCGAGTGGAAACTATTATTGTAGGAAAACTCTACCAGAGGTAAGTGCTCATCCCAATTACCTTGGATTTCCTGGGTACATGCTCTTAGCATATCTTCCAGTGTTTGAATCATTCTTTCGCTCTGACCATCAGTCTGCGGATGGTAGGATGTACTTAAACACAATTCCTTATCCATTTCTTCTTGTAGACTCATCCAAAACCTTCACGTGAAACGACTATCACGATCTGATACAATCGTTAATGGTACACTGTGAAGTCTTACAACTTCCTTCACGTAAGAATTTGCAAGCATATCCATAGACCATATCTCATTGGATGCTATGAAGTGTGCACTCTTTGTGAAACGATCCACGACCGCCCAAATCATGTCGTGACCGTTCTTCGTTCTGGGCAGTTTAGTCACAAAATCCATGGTGATGTCTTCCCATTTACTCATGGGTAAATCTAAATGTTCTAAACTCCCATATAGTTTCTAATGTTGTCCCTTAATTCTCGCTCATGTTACACACTCGGCCATATACTTTGCAACATCGAGCTTCATTGTCGGCCACCAGTAGTAGGGTTTCAGATCGCTATACGTTTTAGTGATGCTGGGATGAATCCAGTACATGGTCTTGTGAGCTTCTTCCATCAGAAGATCTTTTATTCCTCCCGTCTTAGGTACCCAAATTCTATATTGGAATACCTTCAGACCTTGACTGTTTGTACCGAACACTAACGTTTTGCCCAAACGTTCCTCCTTTCGGTCGTTTTTTCTCGAAAGCTTCTTATTGAGCTTTCTTGATACGTTCCACAATCATCGAGACAATTTCTATTCTCACCGCTCTTAGCCTTCTCTTTTCAAGGTTTACTTTTCGACTTAGAGCATCAGCGACAACATTTGCTTTACCAGGGTGGTAAACTATATCACAGTGGTAGTCCTTGAGTAACTCTAGCCAGCGTCTTTGTCTCATATTCAATTCCTTCTGATTAAAGAGATACTGGAGACTCTTATGATCAGTGAAAAGTTTGCACTTTGTGCCATAGAGGTAATGCCTCCATATCTTTAGTGCAAATACTACCACTGCCAACTCAAAATCATGATTAGGGTAGTTCTTTTCATGTTCTTTTAATTATTGAGATGCATATGCTATCACCTTTTCCTTTTGATTTAGAACACATCCTAACCCGACTCCCAACGCATCACTATAAACTGTGAAGTCTTCAAGTCCATAAGGTTGAGAAAGAATCGGTGCTTCACATAATTTCTTCTTTAGCTTCTCGAATTCTTCTTCGTGCTTATCACTCCAAGTATACGTGACTCCTTTATGGGTCAAAGCTGTCAATGGAGCAGCTATCAAAGAAAAGCGTTGGATAAACCTTCGGTAATATCCAACTAATGCCAGAAAGCTTCGGATCTCCGTGAGACTTTTCGGTCATTCCCACTTCATTACAACTTCAATCTTTTCTGGGTCAACCATTATCCCTTCCTGCTTAACCACATGACCCAAGAATTGGACTTCTCGAGTCCAATAATCGCATTTGGAGAACTTTGCGTACAGCTTCTCCTTATTCAGGACTTCTAATACTTCTCGTAGATGCTTACCATGCTCCTCCTGGTTTTTGAGTAAATCAGAATGTCATCTATGAACATTGTGACATCCCCATTTTCATGGCCAGAAAAGACCAATTTTGTTTATGCTTTATAAAAATCAGAGTACCTCTTTTAATAAAAATGTTGCGGAATTGTTCCCAGTAAAACATGATAAATACGTTATCAAAACATTTCCGAAGAAAAGTATTTTTATTCATTTTAAAACATTTGGGATGTCATCGTCAATACAGAAACATAAGCATAAACAGAACTTACATTCATTTACACTAGTGATCTACACCTCTATAATCTCTCAGTGTAATGTAACTTCGTATCGGCACCTGTGATACAAATAAACTGAGTGGGTCAGGTTGGGAAACCTGGTGAGTACATAGGGTTTTCAACCCACAATAATATAATTATTATGTTTAATCATCAAACAGTTAACCCAATTACCCATCCCCATTATCTTCTTTATTCTTAAGGATCTACCCTAAGAATCAGCTATTTCTTGTTCATTCATTCCTAAGGATTATCCTAAGGAATAGGTACGAATTTCATCGTTGTCAATGACACATCTATCAAGCACAGCTGCTAGTTCTATCACTTAGGCACATCTGCCAAAATTATGACATTCTCTACGAGGCGCATCTGCCGGTATTGTCCTTTAGGCGCAGCTGCCAGGGTTATCTCGTTTATCGACAATATCGTTTTCGAGAATCCACTCGCAATACATGTGAATGGGTTTTTAGAGTACACCGGTGCACACATCGTTCACAACACCTACAGGTTGCGAGCCTGCTAGTGTTCCACTGGACTGTCTTGAATAGTCCGTGGTTGTCATCTATACTCTGCTAGATGACGGGGCCAGCATTTGGGTACAAGGCTCCTTACATCGTCCACCTCTCACCCTCACCTCATGGTCTATTTCACCTATCACCTCATCATCCGACTCATATTTCATCTACCCATGTTTTACCAAACATATTTTGTAGATATAAAATATATATACAGTTTAAATCATTTAAAGCATGTATAAAAATCTTTCACCCAGCATAGACAGCAAGTATACAGACAATATGCACACATAGCACGTAATTTATATTAAATACTTCATATCTATGTGTAAGATGAAAGTAACTATGCAGTCACCTGATATGGTGGTGACTCGGCACTCGGACAACACTTCGTTACTCTTAAAACAATTTCCTTCGACAAAACCTAGTACCATTACCACTAGGGTTTAGTCTAATATCTACCGAGACTAATTAATAGTCTAGCCATTATTACTATTATATAAGCGTTAAGCAACACTCTTATATAACTCATAATAATAGCCCAAATAATTATTTTAAGGTCCTAATAATGTTACTATATTGAAACATAAGCTATAATAGAGATAGGGTAGGCATAGCTCACTTACAACGGGTTTTTCTCAAAACCGGGCTTCGCTGGAGCAGCGTTCCCGAGCCGAAAGGCTCTTCTTCTCGGAGCCGTCGGGCACTCCGGGGATTCCGCCTCGTGCTAGGGAGGTTCCCTAGGCTTTTCGGGGGGTTTCGGGGCTAGAGAGAAGTTCTAGAGAGAGAGGGAAGTTATGGGAGGTGTGAGGAAGAATGGAGGCTTCACCTCTTATTTATAGGGGGCTGGAGGGTCACTCACGTCGTGAATTTTTAATATTCACGTCGTGAGCCAACTTGGGCACCAAGGCAAAGCCTGGTGCTGACACGTGGCATCGCACACAGGGTGGAAATCAGCTGATTTTCAAAAATTCATAACTTTCGCATACGAGCTCCGTTTTCGACGTTATTTATATCCACGCGTAGGTAAAATAAGATCTACAACTTTCATTTTGACTCCGTTGGCTAATTCTCGACCGATCTTAAATTTAACAGTAGGAGGAGATTAGACTGTTAAATGACCGCGAAGAATTCGTAACTCCTTCATACAGACTCCGTTTTTGTCTGTCTTTTTATCGTTGAGTTCCTATTAATGAGATCTTCAACTCTCATTTAGGTCGTGTAAGCCAAAAACCGCTCCAACTAAAATTCGAGTTTCGGGTTGTGCACTGCTATGCCAAATCATAGAAAATTCATAACTTCCTCATACGAAGTCAGATTTGGGCGTTCTTTTTATGGACGCTCTCAACATATTCTACAACTTTTGTTTAGATTGCTATGGCTAAAAAGCCCTCTATCGTAAATTCACTATTTACGTTTCCTGGTGCCGTGCCAGTTTTGCCGTAAAACTTCGACGGGCATAACTTATTCGTTATAACTCGGATTTCGGCGTTCTTTATATGTACGGAACCCTTGTGACATATTCTAAAACTTGTTTAAGATTACTCCTTCTAAATAATCTTCCATCAAAAACTCATTTTTGATGCTCATTGTCTCTAAATTGACTAGCCCGGATCTACGGGCGTTACAATTATCTCCCCCCTTAGGATGATTACGTCCCGGAATCATCAACGAAACAGGGCTCACATGATGACTCCATACATTATCTCTTCATCCTAAGTAATAACGGTAACTTTGATGTTTCTTCGAACGAGTATCTAACTCTAAGACTTCCTGACTGCAGGCGGTGCCCGATCTTGGACCCGCTCTCTATCTCATGTTAGACTTTCAGTCATGATCTTCATGTCACGATCTCGATCTTTATTGGTGACTCCTTTAACAAACTTGATATAAGTTTCTTCCTTCGATTATCATAATAGACCGATGGGTCATGTTCTAATGACCTCTCATCGTATGATGCATTGCTTGGACTCAGGTCTTTTAGAGTCAAATTCCAGAACAGACTATCACATCTTAAAAGGTAGCATTTCTAGCTATAAGCAACAGTAGCGATACCTCTACCGATCACTTTGATTATCTTTTACTTCAATCATATGGCTCAAGTCAGATGTTACATCGAACTTGGTTCTCCGAACCACGTAACATACTCATCTTAGTCGGACTCAATTTGATATGACCACTAGGGTCGGAATAACAACAATCTTCTTAGTCATTACCGAAACGATGGTAACGACATGCTTGAATAAAACGGAATCAATTATTGGCTTATTGGTAACCTTGTGACTTTCCCTGATCCAAGCGTGAGTCCTGTGCTTCCGGTAGTATATGCATCTACTACCTTTCACACCTACTCATACTCGTTCCAAGTATTGTCTCGCAGTCCCCAAGTCCTAAAATCACAAAACAATTTAACACATACGAGTGTGTCCAAATAATCATAAAAAAATTTCCCTAGACTCTACTAGGACTTCTTCCATGCACATCTTCAATCATCAATTCTGCTTCAACTCGGTTGGTATTGGAAATTCTAGAACATGGGATAACTTTATGGATTATACCAAAAATTCTTTCTTTCTGCCAATCGAAAGCGTACTTCTCCCGTACTAGACGTATTATTTATTAGACGCATTCTAAAGGTAGGATACCTCTCTTACGATATCTTCTGATAGGTATCATTCACTATCGTAAACCTTATTATTTCCTCTATTTTATCAGTCTATCATGGTTCGCATAACTTCCTAAACTTCTGCCATTGTGATAGGTTCGGGTGCAGGCGCAACGACCGATGCATGACCCATCACATTCTTTGGCTCAGGTTGTCATCTTCCTCGGATATTTCCTAGTCTGTCTTCACCATGACGTTTTGTACACCAAAGCAGACATTTGGTGTACCGAGGCGAGAATTTAAGATAGGAAAGTTTTATTTACGATAGACGTATAAATCTCCCTATTACTCCGAAAAGTTACATGCCAGTTCTAATATCGTAATTAAACGTTTAGAAATCTGAACACATAAAATTGCTAGATCCGGTCGGCAATAGACCATAGATCCGAACAAATAATAGCATATAATGCATCTTTATAGCTATAACATAAAACATTTAGCATATAACGCAGTCTTCTCAATATGCTACTCTCTTACCTTCAGCTGATGATATCCTGACCTAAGATCTATCTTTGAGAAATAGCTCGAACCTTGCAGCTGATTGAATAGGTCATCAATCCTTGGCAGTGGGTACTTGTTCTTTACCGTTGTCCAACAACTCATGAATTTTCATCGTAAGCTCCTTCATCTCCGTCGGTGCTAATCGGTATGGTGCTTTTACTATTGGTGTCGTTCCTGGTAACAAGTCTATTCGGAAATCCACTTGTCTATCAGGCGGTAATCTAGGAAGATCTTTGGGAAAGACCTCCGGATAATCACACACCACTGGTATACTTTTCATCTCCTTTTTCTCCTTCTTAGCATCGATCACGAATGCCAAGTATGATGCGCATCCTTTGGACAAACATTTTCTGGCATTCATTAAGGAAATCATTCCAGAATTCACTCGGCGTTTTTCCCCGTACACCATATATGACTCTTTTCCAGGTGGGTTTACTCTTACTATCTTCTTCCTCCATAGTATTTCGGCGTCGTTGGCGCTAAGCCAATCCATTCCCAGAACGATGTCGAAGCCGTTCAAATCTATGGGTAAGAGTTCCATGTGGAATTCATTTCCGTTCAAGTTGATGACGATGTTTTTAATACAGTCGCTAACAGGTATGAATTTGCCACTGGCAACTTCTACAAGTTGATGATGATGTTTTTAATACAGTCGCTAATACAGTCACACCATTTCACTGTTGGGTTTTGAGCATTCTAACACTCCTATGGTGTACATGCAACCCTATAAACCTTGGATCTATGTTTTCTCTATTATACATGCAAATATTAACTATTCCAAGGTTTCATCCTAACTAGCATATTATGAAGCACCTATACTACAAAGTTCTAGTTAGATGACATACCTTTTGATGTAGCTTGATGTCTTCAAGCTTTAAGAGCTTAGCCTCAATAGTGTGGAAGCCTCAAATGGAATCACAAATCACCAAAACACCTTGGAAGAACTTGAGATAATATGTATGCACACTAAAATCAGCCCACTCTTATTTTCACACACTTGTGCCAATTTTCTAAGCCAAGGACCCCTTTATATATTATGGAGGATTAGGGTTACATCCATGTAAACCCTAATACCCATGACCTTTCATTTACATAGGATCCATGGGTTAAAAGCTCCATGGACCATCCATGAAAGCTTAGCCCAACCTAAATGAACTTGGCCCATTCCATATATATAAGAGTCCATATTTAATTAGTTCTTTTTGATCACTTAATTAATTCTAAATTAATTCTTGATCAATACTAATTAAATAATATGATTCCATATTAATATATTAGAACTTATAATATATTAATATAAATCATAAATATACTATTCTCAAAAGACTATCCATATAAATTGTGCCGGTGAAGTGCAACCCAAATAGACAATTCCGGGTCGGGTGAAGTACATACCAAATATAGTTATGGACTTAGACATTAATCCAACAGTCTCCCACTTGGATAAGTCTAAAACTATTATTGAGTATGTCTTCAAAACCTAACTGGCAATCGTAGCTCTTAAAGCCGCTGTCGAACTCTGACCTTGTCAATGACTTGTCCATTAGATAAGGGATCATATATTCCTCCATTCTAGATATCATATGGACTGAGACATGGATTATAATCATTCTCTCTGTCCATTTGTTGTTTCCCGATTTTTGATTTATGATGACTGACTGATTGAACAAATCAAATCAGTCCTGGCTTGGCCAAGCACTCGCATGTGTCATCGCTAAATAATCGAGGGGCCCACAGATATCGCTTTTATCCCGAAGGTAAAAGGAATGGATAAACTTCGACTCATATGGCTTGTTCTACTACTTGTTGAATCATACACAAAGGCACGTTTTATAACATCGAGTTACCAATGCGTTTTCGTGCAATCAATGTATAACCAACTCATAGTAACAACTCATATCTCTAGGTTTTAAGAATATAAGATATTATCGTCTAATGATCAATCGTGATAAAATCCATGAAGTGATTCAAATGAGCGTGGGTTGAATCCAATAATCAGAACTTATGAGCACTCATGAGTGTTGTAGCACCACTTTGTCCACCAACTTGGACCTCTACAAACCAATCCATGACAGTCTTGATTCATATCTACTTCCAACATATGACCGACTGTGGATGGTTTGAATAACTTAATCATTCAGGAAGAGCGACTTAGTTATTCTGGAAGTCAAAACATGCAAAGTGAAACACAAGAATAAATGAATCAAATATGGTATCAAACCCTATGAATATAAATAAACACTTTTATTTATCACCATACTGATTACTCATTATTCATTGTTTCGGTTTTATCAACTTTATACTTGAATTAAAAACACTAGTTGTCCCATGCTCCAAGCATGTACACTATGTTTTTCTTAAACAATAGCTTTGCCATACACCAAGTATGCACTCTATGTTTGTCTATGATCCTTACTTTGTGAAATAAACCAATTGAACATAATTTCAATGATTCTAATTTCACACTCCCAAATCCTTATCGAAAAATGTGAGAATTTCAAATTCCTATCATTTATCGAAATCTGTTTAGATTTTAAACTTATATGCACTGACCCTCCTGTAATGAATATGTACAAAGTCACAAAGACTTGTCAACAGTCATTATAAGGTATTCCAATGGAGATCAACTCCATGGAAACTAAGTCTCATATTCAAAGTACATTGCTTTGGACATGCTTCTTGCATTAAGTTTTCTAATCTTACACAGATAACTTCCACCTATGGAGACAACTCCATATTCTCATTTTGACTATCACTTCTGAATAAGAGATGCCTCTTTTCAGAATATGTCAATATGGTCCTTCCAAAATTAGCACTATACTTCCAACTGTCTCTGAGCAACCAATCTTTGGTAAACCTCAGATTGTCCTCGACAATTGCTTAATCATTTTAGTCATATCCAATTCTAGACCTTTTCCCTTCTTAATGCCTCTGGGCATTTGGAAAAATTTAGAAATGACAAATATTATAGCACATGCAATCGATCCTGTACCCAAAGCAAATGGTACACGATTCATGATGTCTCACATAAAGACATGATTCTAGACCAGTCTTTTGCTACAATATTTTTATTTGCCATGTTTTCAAAAGTTGACTATGAAGAGGGATGCCGTAATCATAATCGAATTTTGAGAACGCAATATATAGAATTTCCTTAAGTTGAACCAATCCAACATGAAATTCATATATATATTCTTGACTAAAGATGATTAAGGTCTCAATCTAAGCCTTTAGAACTGAAATGAAGTATGTCCTCTCCCTTAATTATAGCAAAACAACTTTTTCAATACCTGCAGCCTCACGAATTGAAACTTTTGTTTTCTATAATTAACATTGCTAACTTGCAACACTAACAATAATTATCATGCTCCCACTAACATGATGATTATTAGCATAACACTTATGCTCCCACTAGCTTTGACATGTACTCAGAAATCAGCTGGACTTCTAGAAATCAATATTTTATTGACTTTCTTACCAAAGTTCAGATTTCTGATACGAGATGCTTTGATAAAACTTTATCAAAATCATACACCTTTCCTTAGATAGCATGCATGTGTGTCTAAACAATTTCAGAACTATGAAAAGGGATGTCGTAATCATAGTCTCAATTGTTTAGACCTTTTGCCATCTGCTTCAAATCTACTTGGTGGAAGTGTTTCCTCACCATCATTTTCATGAATCGGAGAGAAACCTTATGACCGTTAGATTTTATGGTGTATGTGTTCTTATCCATGTGAATCGTCAAAACCATAGTCACAAGACAAGGATAATGACAAATCCAAACTCATATGGACTGAACTTATGCAATCTTAACTTCTTGCCACCTGGCAGTACAGGGCCTGCCATTGCTTCCAAGTTGTTATGCAACCAATTGAGAACTTTCAGAACTCCTATGCAAAGCCAACTTTAACTGGAATGGGCACAGAATATGTCAACACGATAGGTTATAAACCTCAAGTCGTGTGCTAGTGAAGAACCTCAGGTTTTATTCTTGATTAGTTCTTGAAATTCTTTTTAGGATCTTTAAGACTCCCATTATCCTCTTGACATATAAGACTATCTTGCCAAATATTCAAGAGATAGTGCGGATTCTTTATCAAGACAAACACTTCACACAATTGGCCTTAGTTGGTCTTTGTTTTATCCAAAACATCACAACTTACCAATTTCAAATGTACAAGAGTAGGACACTTTTACTCTTACATTTGACAAGTGTTTTAAACCTTTCTTTAATATATGTCACTCAAGTTACAATCTTGGAGTATGACTCTAAGAATTGTTTTGGAACGAAGTATGACTCATCTTCCTGATCTAACCATTTCAACAATTCATGACTCCTCTTCTTAGTCACAAGAATGCACTAAGATGACCTTTAGAGGACTAATTGTGATATGATTTCTAAATCATTAAGATGATCACAAACATGATACTAAAGTACTCTCCCATCTTTTCAGATTTGAAAAACTTTTATCTTTCTGCCTAATTTGATTCTTCCCATTCGTTCTGCCATACATTGAGACTTTTCCAATGTTTCAGAATTATACTTAAACTTGTAAGTATAACCATATTTACTAAACTTTAGTAAATCAAATAGTCTTAACGAGCTTTGTGGTGGACATGACCAGTGCACAAGAATGTGTACTCGATCCCTTTACTCCTTCACTTGACTCACACATCCATGTGAACAAGTAATTAGTCTTGATTTTCCAATGCTTGAAAGTTCTCATTCATCATACTATTCAACTTGCATGATTCCAAGTTTCGGTCCAATTGAAACTTGGGTGATGAGGAACTTTCCTGATTTGGTAAATTTAGACACTACCACAAATGAAAGAATCAAATCCATTTTCCAATATTGCTGTCAGTGGAATCATATAAGCAACAATTTTCCACAAATGCCATTGTAAGGATACTTCAAATAAATAAAATTAAACAATTTTCTTTTATTTTAAAACTTTGCGGAAAAACTTATCCTTACAATCCACATGGAAAATTGTTGTTATCTATTCCTTAGCAATATATCATAACTTCTTAAGCAACTGCTCAAAATTCTGATGCGATCAAAATCCACCTTCGCGATCAGAATCAGCATATACTTCCTTTAAGATTTCTCTCTATTATTTGATTCTTAAAACATCAACATGTGACCCAGTCACATCATGTAATGAGGATATCAGAATAGAACTTATCAGAGTTAGATAATGGGCTCTACGTGATGTAGAGTCAAACTTATTGACTTTAACATCCTTAGGTAAATTTGGTAGCTTTGCAATCAACGCCCCTTCCTTTGGCAAAATAAACATATGGACCCTTTGGTAATGGGACTATCTCAGACTTAGCCTTTCTCTTTACCATTTGGTCAACCGGGTTGACTATGGCCAATCCCTTTCCATTGGGAAGAGAATGCTTTTTCTGGATTTCCAGTGTCACCATTGTCACTGTCCATAAAGTTTTTGGGAAGTTGATCTTCTAATCAAATTTGCTTTACTATCGTTCCAAATCATTGTTGATTCAGCAGCACCAAGCAAATAGATATGATCATTAAGGTTCATGTCATAGTCTGTTTCATAGTAGTCCCAAAGGAACTCACTATGTGACTTAGAAAGTGATTGAACATCCAACTTTCTCAAGACTTTGACACCCAACTCTCCCGGCTTGTCAATATGTGACTTCATCTCTAAGATGTGATCACACATAGACCTTGCTTGCCATTAGGGCTTGAGTGACCTTGAACTTGTGGGTTAGGGAGAATAATTGGAGGAGGTGGAGGAAGAGAAGTATGACTTCCATGAGCCAAACTCGAGAAGTCATATTCATTACGAAAGCTTGGTTTGGGAAGATCATTGTTGTCTAAACCAGACATCAACAATGGGAGAAATTCACGTAAAGTTGATTTAAGTCCTTAATATAACACCCAATATGATATATTAAGGCTAGGACCCAACAAACTATTTTATAACTTGGAAGAGGGATGCCGTAATCCAAGCTATAAAATATTTGAAGGTAGGTGAATGACGATTCACCAATTTCCACCAAGATAAACGAAATGTATTATTAGGTTTTATTTGGTTTTGAAACTCCTAGATTCTTTTGAGATTCATTGAACTTTTCAATGGCATGTTTCAATCTCGAGTGTGCCCTTCAGGTTTTGTGACTGGGATGCCGAGGATCACAAAACAAGGTGTGAAGTAACCATGCAAATATACTTGGTACCCTTAATATTTACCCCTCAATCGATGTGCCGGTTAACCACATACGCTCCAACGATACTATGATAAACATTAAGTTACCCTTTGCCTACCTTGTTAAGTCCAGGTTAGTGTGCCGGTTAACCACACACGCTCCACTAACAGCTTAAACAAAGTGCAAAGTGTAATTTCATGGATTAGCACCTTATTCACATTTTCCTAAGTAACTAAGATTGGGAATTTATAAGTGTTTAGTTACTTAGTATTTATCATTATACTTATAATGAAGGGAGAACTATAGTCCTTGTCCTACCTGTTCGGCTAACGACCCTCCACTGGTCAAGGAAGCGGTGAGTGAGAGTGGACACCCATTAAACTGCCATTTTATAGGCAGTAACCTTATACCCCCCTTATAGACCGGCTTTGTGAGTGAGGCCTACTAATGGTAAGACGACTTGCTCTTATACATATAATATATTAAACTTTTAATATTATAATAGTATAAGGGTGTATTTTAGACATTTATAATACTTGGTGGTTTAATCTATTACTTAAACTAGACTTTTAATTTAATTAAACTCAAACCATATATTTATGGATTTAATAATACTCTTTTAATTAAACGCTTTAATTAACTATTAATAAAGTCCATAAGAGTTAATTTGAACTATTCAACAAAACATCATAATTCCAATTATTAAACTCAAAATTAAAACCATTTAATTAATTGTTTAAGTTATGAACCCAAGAGTTTTAGAATTCAATTCTTTTTTCATAAAAAACTTTTCTCAAATTCCAAAACATGAGGGCAAGTTTTGTAATTCTTGAAAACCTGGATTCCATAACTTAAGGAATTAATGGTGTTTTATGATGAAACTTTCCATGTTCCATAACTTAAGAACAAGTTATGGAATTCTTTAAAACATTAACACCAAATTTTGTAACTCCATAAAAAATTTGAATCAAATTTTTTTAACTTTCATATCCATAACTTATGGAAGTTTCAAAAGCCCTTAAGATCACAACTTTAAAAAAAACTTTTGAGCTCCAAAATTTTATGACAAAATATGTAACTCCTTAAAACATTTAGATCAAACTTTTAAAACTAATAAAATAATCATATCATTTTATCTTTTACTAAATTTGACCTAATTCAACTCATATAGAAAATGATTTAAATTTTACAAATAATTAGTTTTTCACAAAAACAAGTAATTATCTTAAAATTTGACAAACGTCATGTTTTTTTTTCCTTTTTTTTCAACTTGAAAATAAAACATTTGCATCAATATAACAGAAAACAACCCATGGCTCTGACACCACTGTTGGGTTTTGAGCATTCTAACACTTTTATGGTGTACATGCAACCCTATAAACCTTGGATCTATGTTTTCTCTATTATACATGCAAATATTAACTATTCCAAGGTTTCATCCTAACTAGCATATTATGAAGCACCTATACTACAAAGTTCTAGTTAGATGACATACCTGTTGATGTAGCTTGATGTCTTCAAGCTTTAAGAGCTTAGCCCCAATAGTGTGGAAGCCTCAAATGGAATCACAAATCACCAAAACACCTTGGAAGAACTTGAGAGAATATGTATGCACACTAAAATCGGCCCACTCTTATTTTCACACACTTGTGCCAATTTTCTAAGCCAAGGACCCCTTTATATATTATGGAGGATTAGGGTTACATCCATGTAAACCCTAATACCCATGACCTTTCATTTACATAGGATCCATGGGTTAAAAGCTCCATGGACCATCCATGAAAGCTTAGCCCAACCTAAATGAACTTGGCCCATTCCATATATATAAGAGTCCATATTTAATTAGTTCTTTTTGATCACTTAATTAATTCTTGATCAATACTAATTAAATAATATGATTCCATATTAATATATTAGAACTTATAATATATTAATATAAATCATAAATATACTATTCTCAAAAGACTATCCATATAAATTGTGCCGGTGAAGTGCAACCTAAATGGACCATGCCGGGTCGGGTTAAGTACATACAAAATATAGTTATGGACTTAGACATTAATCCAACATTCGCTTCAACTCCTCCACCTCTCGAACGAGACTTTGAGAATTTACTTTTCTTGCTGGACCTCGAAGATCCATCGAACTTCCTCTTTTCACCAACCTAGGATCTTTCCAGACCCCTTTCTCTTATCTGGATCTCTAGATTCTTAGCTGCCCAGATGGCGGCTTTCAGAGTGGTTTCTTGCTTGACCATTGGATCAAAGTCCGTTGGTAATCCGTGGGAAAACTTGTTAACCTTGGAGAGTTCAGTTGGAACTAGGTAAGGAACAAGCTTCATCTTTTCCGTAAAACTTGCAGCGTATTCAGTGACGCTCATTCTTCCCTTCTTCAGATTCTGGAACCGATTGTTGATTTCCAAAAGATCCTGCTCAGGGCAGTATTGCATCTTTAGTTGCACTAGGAAATCTTCCCAAGACATCTTGCTCGCTTCACCCTTGGGCATTGAATCAACTAGTAACTTCCACCAACTCAGTACCCCAGACTTTAACAGAGGAACCGTGAGAGCGGTCTTCTGTTTGTTGCTACATTCGCAACTCTCAAACATTCTCTCCATCTCGGAGATCCAGTACATGACTTCCACCGGTGTTGGGCTTCTAGAAAGACACAGTTGTTTGGATGCGATGAAATCCTTGTACTTGCATCAACGTCTATCATTTCCTCCCTCCTGGTTATTCCATCTAACTATTGGCTGTTCAACTTGACCAACGGTCCTACTATAGTTTCCTTCCTCCGACAGTCCATCATTCAGCTCGGGCTGTTCAACAGGCACCGTAAGTTCCTCTTGATTATGTTGAAGTAAACGCCTTTTTTCTTCCATTTGACGATCCAACATCGTCTGGATCATCTCCTGTACTCCGGCCATCGTTATTGGCTCAGGAGCGGCTACTACCACAGGTATTTGCTCAATCACTAGAGGTTGAGGCTATTGATTCCTGTTTCCATTCGCATTTCCGACTCCACTTCGGGTTCTTGCCATTTTGATCTATACACCGAAATAGGTGAATTTAGATCTTTATAGACATTTAAATTGTCCTTATCACTCCGAAACATTTACATGTTAGTTCTAATTTCGTATTCGAACGCTTAGAATTCTGAACACATAAGGTTTCCAGATTCGGTCGACAATAGACCATAGATCCGAACAAATAATAGCATATAAGGCATCCTTACAGCTACAACATAAAGCATTTAGCACATAAAATCACTTTAGGCATCTTTCCTAAAATAAACTAGTGATTGTGTCTAAAATATAGTAGATACTCATCTAAAAATCATCGCTTACCATTCTAAGTTTATATCTAGAAATCCTACAAATTCCTAGTTTGCTTAAACTAATGCTCTGATACCAACTGTGACATCCCCATTTTCACGGCCAGAAAAGACCGATTTGTTTATGCTTTGTTTCAAAAATCATAGTAACATTTTAAAGAAAAGTGTTGCGGAATTTGTTCCCAAAAGAAAATATGATAAAGATTTATCAAAGCATTTCTGACAAAATGTATTTCATTAAACACCTCGAGATGTCATGTTCGATACAGATCAAAAGCATAAATAGTACACTATAAGCCTTACAACATTTATTTATAACTACAGGCCTATAATCCGTAATCCCTTATCCAAACATCTCATCTATGCTCATGTGCCACTACCTGTAATACAAGAAACTGAGTGGGTCAGCTTGGTAGCCTGGTGAGCACATAGGGATTTTCAACCCACAATAAATAAGTTTATTAAGTTCATCAACCAACAATAACCCGATTACCCATTCCCGTTATCCTCGCTTTACGTCCCTAAAACACCTATCATAAGGGACCTAGCCAAAGGATCATCATCGGGATGGACACTACTGCTAAGGGGGTTCCTCAGCAATAAATTTCCTTAAGGCAACCATATGGGGGATGGATTACACCAGTGAGCACATCGTTCACAAACACCTACAGGTTGCGAGCATGCTAGCATTCCACTGGACTGCTAGAAACGTCTGTGGTCGTCATCTATACTCCGCTAGATGACTAGATCAACGTCAACATCGAGGCCTCTCATCATTTTATTTCATCACACACCAACTATTACATCTACCCATGTTTTACCCAACACATTTTGTAGATATAAACTACATATACAGTTTAAATCATTTAAAACATGTATAAAATCGTTCATCCAATATTGACGGCAAGTATTTAGATAATATGCACACATAACACGTAATTTATATAAAATACTTCATATCTATGTTTAAGATGAAAGTAACTATACACTCGCCTGTTAAGGTGGTGACTCTGTACTCGGACAGTACTTCGTTTACTTAAAACAACTTCTTTTGACAAAACCTAGTATCATTACCACTAGAGTTTAGTCTAATGTTCATTGAGACTAATTAATAGTCTTGGTATTATTACTATTATATAAGCGTTAAAACAATACTTCTCAACTACTATGTACAGACAGGGGACAGACATGAAATACCGGAGGGTAGGACCATTTTAGCATTTAAGCCGTTCTAAAATCCAACAACCGAAGCGGCCCTTCAAACCGGATTCCACATACCGTGAGTAGTTTAAAAGATATTATAACGACACTTATATAACTCATAACAATAGCCCAAATATTTATTATAAGGTCCTAATAACATTAATATATTTAAATAAAAGCTATATTTAAAGTTGGGTAGGCGTATCTTACGTACGAGGGGGTTTGGCTAGGAGTCGGGCATTGCAGTGGTAGAACTTCTCAGCTGTAGCACTTAGAAGTTGCTAGGGAAGGGAAGAGAGGTTTGGGGGTAATGGGAGAGAAAGAACGGTCTTGGTGTGAGTTTTGGCGGTGATTTATGCCTTTATTTATAGGCTGTCTGGGCCTTCTCACTTCGTGAGACAAGGTGCTCACGTCTAGAGCCTTGCGTAGGCTCCACGGCGAAGTCTGGTTCTGACACGTGGCGTCGGACGCAGGTAAAACAACCAATCTTTAAAAATTCATAACTTTCACATACGAACTCCGTTTTTGATGTTCTTTACATCCACGCGTAGGTAAAGACAAGATATACAACTTTTCTTTTGACTGCGTTCGCTAATTCTTGACTGATTTTAAATTTAATAGTATGAGAAGATTATACTGTTAAATGACGGCGCACAATTCATAACTTCTACATACGGACTCCATTTTTGTCTGTCTTTTTATTGTTGAGCTCCTATTAATGAGATCTTCAATTATCATTTAGGTTGTGTGGCCAAAAATCAAGCGATCAAAAATTCGAATTTCGGGTTGTGTACTGTTATGCCAAATATTAGAAAAATGATAACTTCCTCATACGAAGTCAAATTTGGGCGTTCTTTTTATTCACCCTCTCGGTTTAACATATACTACAACTTTCATTTAGACCTCTAAGACTAAAAAGTAGTTTATCAAAAATTCACTTTTTACGTCACACAGCGTCGTACCGGTTTTGTACGGAATCCCTTGTCACGACCACTACAACTTTCTTCATCGATATCGGGTTTATCTAACAGTTTATTTTTGACGCTTATTTTTATTATATCTTAATAAAAAAGTATATAAGATCATAAAATCACATAATTCACATAATATTCAAGTAATTCATCTTTATTACTTCAAAATGAGTTACAATGGTTGACCTTGACTATTACATCATTATACTAATGCGTAGCCTAGAAACACGGGCGTTACAGTTGTGGCCTGGTTAAATTTGGATGGGTCATTTTTCATTGTGGGGCTCTAGGGTCATTAGTTGGCCCTTTTGGGCCTTAGACCAATTAGTGTAAATGGGCCAAGTTTGTTTGGGCCTATTATAAGGAAACTGCTTTTGGGCCATAATTGAGGGTTTTTGACTTAGGATTTTTGGCCCTTGTCTAGTTTTTGTCGTAATCCTAATTAGGGTTACTTGTATTTTTATACAGTGTGAGATTTTGGCTTAGTATTCGAGTAGCTATTGTTTCTGCAAACTGAGGTGAGTCTTCTCATTATACTAATAGGTCGAAGGCACCAATGTCGGCCCATCACTTGATATAAAGTCTCAATTGTTGATATGCAATGGTTTGTCAGTTGGCATGTAATGACTTATGTGAAGATCATGGGGGGAGCCCATGGAACTTGGTTATCAGACCATGGGGGAGCCCATGGCATTCCAGGTAAAGACCATAGGGAGCCCATGGCACTTGGTTATCAGACTGTGGGGGGAGCCCATGGCATTCCAGGTGAGACCATAGAAGGAGTCCATGACAATTCTTTGTATATATATGTTGCGAGATATTGTATGGATGTATGATTATGTATTTTGGGAACTCACTAAGTGTTTGCTTATAGTTTGTTGGGTGTTTCAGGTACTTCTTGTTCTAAGGGAAAGGGTCTGACCTGATGGCGCAACACTCACTCTCCAATATTTCCGCATTTATTGTTTTGGATACTCTGATCTTTTGAATATGATTTGATGTGATGGAATTTTGGAAAACAAAACATGATTGTAATTTATAAATATTAAATGAAAAAAAAGTTATCTAAATTATCGGGCTGTTACAAGTTGCTATCAGAGCCTTGGTTTAAGGGAATCGTGTACACTCTCGGGTGTGTCTGAACTCAAACTGAGGAAATGATAAACCTTTTTCAAAAGAAACAAAAGTTAAATTTTTCTAAAAACAGTTTTCTTAAGTAAGGGGAGAGTGCAATGCGCGAAATCAACCGAGCTCAAGCAAGTGTCCCCAATGAATTAGCCATGTTAGAAATATATTCTCGAAATTGATGTTGATTAGGTTATTTGCTAATTGTATGCTTTCAAAGTTGTATATGTCTAGGATTGCATAGCCCTAGAATGATGAATTATTCCTTATTTCATGTTCCTTGTTTGGTTGTGGTTTTAGGGTAAAAGCTATATTTGATAGTCTATGTGATTCTATTTGTGTTTAACGTGCATGCATAGGGCATCCTGCGATAATTGACTTAGGTTTCTGGGTCGGTGAGAATTTAGAAGTCCTTGTATAATCTAGGATCTGAGTTTGTGTTGTGTCCTGTGGGTCATCTTTTTCTATGGTTAGATGAATTAGAGGTGTCAGGTATGGCCTTGGGGAAGGTACATGTAGGTATGGAAGCTATTATTCGGCCGATACTACTGAAATCACATGACCTGTACCCGAAACACGGACAGACCTGGAAGTTCTGAGGAGTCCGGTGAAGAAGAATCCCATCGAACTTTCTTATCAATTGTTTTTATGTTCTTTGTTTTCAGTTGAGGATGGTGATGATTACGCAAGGAGGTTCAGGTTCGGGATTAGGATCAGGATCAGGTTCGACTCTGGTGCAGAGCCAACTGATGAGAGGTTGTGCGAGCTTATCGCGGCTGAGGTTACTCGTGGCATCCTTGACGCTACCCCGGTGATCTTTGGTACCGTCAAGGAGGGGCTCATGAAGATTATGGAGGAGCGGCTCATGTCTTTTAGAGCCGAGATTGTTGTGGGTCAGATTGGGACTTGAACTCCCTTATTCCGGGAGCTCAAGGCGTGCGGTGCGCCAGAGTTCTTTGGGGTTAAGGACTCCATCACTAGTCATAGCTGGATCGCTGACATGGAGAATGCTCAGCGCACGAGTTTTTGCCTGGATATGACAAAGGTGTTATTCGTGTCCTGTATGTTGAGGAACCGAGCACGTGATTGGTGGGAGGAGGTTGCTTGCGAGGTGGGATCAATGGGGTGTGACTGAGATGTCTTGGGAGGAGTTTGTTCGGAGATTCGATCAGAAGTTTGCACAGGACATTGAGGTGCAACAGCTGGTGAGGGAGTTCCGCAGTACGCTACGGATGAGGAGATGAGGAAGACGAGATATCATGCTATTCTGAGGGATGATATCTAAGAGTTTGTGAGTTTCTCAGGGTGCAAAACCCTAAATGAAATGGTGGAGAAGGCCTGGGAAAGGGAAATTGAGTTGGAGCTCCGGACGAAGCGGAAGCCGGAGCAGGTTCAGACAGCAGTGGGTCAGGCTAAGAAGCCTAAAACATCCGATCTGATGGGTTTTGAGCATTCTAACACTCCTATGGTGTACATGCAACCCTAGAAACCTTGGATCTATGTTTGACTAAGATACATGCAAATAATTATTTTTCCAAGGTTCTTATCCTAACTAGCATGGCATGGGGTACTTGAATCAAATAAAACAAGTAGAATTACTTACCTTGTAGTAGTAGTTGATTGCTTGGAGTTTGAGAGCCTAGCACCAATAATGTGGATGCCTCAAATGGAAGTCACAAATCACCACAAACTTGGAAACTTGAGAGAATAGTCACAAACTTCTTGAAATCGGCCCTCTTAGTTTACACACATCAACTAGTGTTATTTCAAGAACCAAAGCCTCCTTTATATAGTGTGGTGGATTAGGGTTACATCCATGTAAACCCTAATACCCATGTCTTTTCATTTCCATGAGATCCATGGGTTAAAGCTCCATGGAGTATCCATGGACTTTCCATGCAAGCCTAGCCCATTCCAAATAAGCATTAGCCCACACTATATAAATACAAGAGCCCATATTTAATTAGTCATACTTTTGATCTCTAAATTAATTCTAAATTAATTATAGATCAACACTAATTAAATAATATGATTTTATATTAATATATTAGAACTTATAATATATTAATAAATCATAACTTATACTATTCTCAAAAGATTATCCGTAAATTGTTCGGGTGAAGTGCAACCCAAATGGACCATGCCGGGTCGGGTCAAGTACATACCAAATATAGTTATGGACTTAGACACTATCTCCAACAGTCTCCCACTTGGATAAGTCTAATAACTATAGTTGCAAGTATGACTTCAGGAACCGATCAGCAATCGTAGCTCATAAAACTCTGTTGAACTATGAAGCGCCATTTTAGATAAGTGATCATATAATCCTCTGTTCTAGATATCAGCCGGACAAATACATGGAACATGGTCTTGCTTATTGTCCAGCATTTGTTTCCCGATTTCCGATTTGTTTGACATAGAACTTAACTGAACACATCAATTTAGTTCTGACCGGTCCCGGTACATAGGTCAAAACAAAATCATCGAGGGGCCCAGATATCGCTTCTAATTCTAGAAGGAACAGATAAACTTCGACTCATATGTTTGCTCTACTACTTGTTGAATTACACACAAAAGCACGGTTTATAACATCGAGTTACCAATGCATTTTCGTGCAATCAATGCATAACCAACTCATAGGAAACAAATCATATCTCTAGGTTTGAAGACTTATATGATATTACCGTCTCACGATCACTCGAGATAAATTCCATGGAGTGATACAAGTGAGCGTGGGTTGAATCTAATACTCAGAACTTATGAGCACTCATGAGTGCTGTAGCCCCGCTTTGTCTAACATCTTAGACCTCTACAACCCAACCCATGACAGTCTTGATTCATATCTACTTCCAACATATGACCGACTGTGGAGAGTTTGAATAATATGATATAAACCATAACATAATTATTCTGGAAGTCAAAACATGCAAAAAGAAATAATAGTAAACGATTGACAAGAGATAGCAACACTTTACTCATAAATAACAGCTTTTATTTATCATCAAATGTCAATTACATTTTACAAATTTCAAGATTATCTAACTACTAAAACTAATATCATCCTTCAGCCCTATGCTCCGAGCATGCTGGAGATGCTTCGCCCGAGTCAGTCCCTTCGTGAGGGAATCTGCTGGGTTCTCATCCGATGATACCCTCTTTGCCACGAGGATTCCTTCTTCTATTCGATGTCTGATGAAGTGATATTTTCTGTCAATGTGTCTGGATCTCCCATGATCTCTTGGTTCCTTGGCTAAGGCAACCGCACTATTGCTGTCACAGAAAATCTCCATTGGCTCCTTTATAGCTGGTACAACTCCAAGGTCTCCGATGAAGTTCTTTAGCTATATAGCCTCCTTTGCTGCCTCGCTTGCTGCTATATACTCTGATTCACAAGTGGAATCAGCCACTGGCTCCTGCTTGGAACTTTTCCAAGTAATTTCCCCTTCGTTTAGAGTAAAGACCCAGCCCGACTGAGAGCGGAAATTATCCCTGTCAGTCTGAAAGCTAGCATCACTGTACCCTACAACTCTCAAGTCCTCACTGCCACCGAGGGTAAGGACCCAGTCCTTAGTCCTCCATAGGTACTTGAGGATATTCTTTACCGCAGTCCAGTGTGCCTTGCCAGGGTTCCCCTGATACCTGCTAACCATGCTCAAAGCAAAGGCTACATCAGGTCGAGTACACGTCATAGCATACATGATCGATCCTACAGCTGAAGCATAAGGTATTCGACTCATTTCTACTATCTCAGCCTCAGTACTAGGGCTTTGTGTCTTACTCAATCTGGCGTTACTCTGGATGGGTAAGTCTCCTTTCATGGAGTTATGCATGTTGAACCTTTTCAACACTTTGTCCACATAGGTGCTTTGACTAAGTCCAATTAGTCTTTTACTCCTGTTTCTCAAAATCCTTATCCCTAGGATATAGGCAGCTTCTCCAAGGTCCTTCATAGCGAAACACTTCCCAAGCCAGGACTTTACTTCCTGCAGGGTTAGGATGTCATTTCCTATGAGTAGTATGTCATCCACATACAGTACCAAAAAGCTGACTATACTCCCACTAGCCTTGATATAGACACAAGATTCATCTTCACTCCTTGAAAAGCCAAATTCTTTGACTTTCTCATCAAAGCAAAGGTTCCATCTGCGAGGTGCCTGTTTTAATCCATAAATGGATTTCTCGAGCTTACACACTCTACTGGGGTACTCTGTACTGACAAAACCCTCTGGCTGAACCATGTAAACATCTTCAGCCAAGTTTCCATTAAGGAAAGCGGTTTTGACATCCATTTGCCATATTTCATAATCATGAAGTGTAACAATGGCTAACAGAACCCTAATAGACTTAATCTTGGCCACTGGTGAAAAGGTCTCATCATAATCAACTCCCGGAGTTTGAGAATAACCCTTTGCAACCAGTCGTGCCTTATAAGTGTGTACATTACCCTCCATGTCGGTCTTCTTCTTGAAGATCCATTTTCACCCAACTATCTTACGATCAGGTACATTGTCAACCAAGTTCCAAACTTGATTGTTATACATGGACTGTATCTCGCTATCCATAGCCTCTTTCCATTTAGCAGCCTCAGGGCCTGCCATGGCTTCCGTGTAGCTGTTAGGCTCATCCAGATTTACCAGTGTGTTATCACTGATAAGTGTCTCACCTTCTGCAGTAATATGAAAACCATAATAATGCTCAGGTGCATTCCTAACTCTGGTGGAACGCCTCAGAGGTATAAATTCTTCAGTCGGCTCAACAGGAGTTTCCTCCTCAGGTTGAGGGCTAGGGTTTGAGGTTCCTTCACCACTTGACTCTTGAATTTCCTCAAGGTCAATTTGCCTCCCACTGTCTCCTTGGCTCATGAATTCTCTCTCTCGAAAGAATCCTCTTCTTGCTACAAAGACCACATTATCACTAGGTCTGTAGAAGATGTAACCAAAGGATTTCTGTGGGTAGCCGATGAAAATACACCTTTCGCTTTGGGGTTCGAGCTTATCGTGAGTCTCGCGTCTCACGAAAGCCTCGCAACCCCAAATCTTGATGTGGTCTAGATTGGGAACTTTTCCAGTCCACACCTCGTGAGGTGTTTTGGCAACCTTCTTTGTAGGGACTAGATTAAGGATATGGGCGGCAGTCTCTAAGGCATACCCCCAAAATGAGATTGGCAGTGAAGCTCGACTCATCATGGAACGAACCATGTCCAACAAGGTCCGATTGCGCCTCTCAGCTACACCATTCAACTGTGGTGTCCTAGGAGGTGTCAATTGTGAGACAATCCCACATTCCTTAAGATGGTCAAGGAACTCAGTACTAAGATACTCACCACCATGATCGGATCGAAGCATTTTAATGTTCCTGCCCAACTGATTCTCCACTTCTTGCTTAAACTCTTTGAATTTCTCAAAGGTTTCTGACTTATGCTTGATTAGGTAGACATATCCATATCTACTAAAATCATCAGTAAAAGTCAAATAGAACCGATTAACATCTCTTGTGGCGGTTCTGAAGGGTCCACACACATCCGTGTGTATGAGGTCCAACAAACCTTCACCCCTAGCACAAGTGCCAGTAAAAGGTGACTTTGTCATTTTACCAAGCAAACAAGATTCACAACTATCATCTGACTTTAGGTCAAATGACTCCAAGACTCCATCCGTTTGGAGTTGGCCTATGCGTTTCTTGCTTACATGTCCAAGACGACAATGCCATAAGGATGCTTTATCTAAGCTAGTGGAAAAGTTAATACACAATACATTATTTCCTAGATTATCTACAACAAATACAGTTTCATACACGCCATCACAAGGTAATGCTTTAAAATAAAGAACATTATTAAAGAAAGCATCAATACTACCATTATTATTATCAAAATAAAAGGTAAAACCTTGTTTATACAATGCATGAAAGGAAATATCATTTCTTGCTATTTCTGGCGAATAATAACATTTATTCAAATCTAATGTAAACCCACTATTTAGCACTAAGGAATAAACTTCTATCTTGGTGACAGGTGAAGCTTTCCTGTTTCCCATGATCAAGTTTATCTTTCCCTGCTCCACATTCTCACTTCTTTTTAGTCCCTGCAAATCACAACATATGTGAATACCACAACCTGTATCAAGGACCCAAGACTTAGAATGAGGTGAGTTATTAGACAATATAGTGTATATACCTGCATGGTTGGGTTTTAGTTTCCCATCCTTCAAATCTTGCTGGTACTTTGGGCAGTTTCGCTTGTAGTGCGACTTTTCATGGAAATAGAAGCATTCAGCCTCATTAGGGTTAGCAGAAGGAGTGACAAAACCTTTCTTGGTTTTGCTTGAAGAGGATCCTTCAAGGGTCTTATCCTTGGTACCCTTAGAAGGGTTCTTTCTCTTCTTCCCTTTGCCATACCCGATTGCCAAGACATTGGCTGCAGTTGGAGTAGGAGTAGGAGTAGTAACAACCGACTTACCCTTTAGACCACTTTCGGCGGTCTTCAAGAGTCCTTGAAGTTTGCTGAGGGTGACTTCTTCCTTGTTCATGTGATATGTCATGCGGAATTGATCATAACACGATGGCAAGGAGTGCAAAATGATGGCTATTGCTAACTACTCAGGGAAGTTCACATTCAGCTTCAGTAAACGGTCCACATACCTTTGCATTTTCTGCATGTGGCCCGTGATGGGTTCACCATCCTTCATTCGGGTTGTTATCATGGAGGAGATTATTTCATATCGCTCTTGACGAGCACTTTGATGGTAGCGGTCCATCAAGTCCTGGTGCATCTCAAAAGGATAATAGTCCTCATAGGACTTTTGGAGCTCGGCTGTCATGGTGGCCATCATGATGCATGCCACTTTTGTAGCATCTCTTTCGTGTACCTCATATTCTGCAAGCTCTTCAGGAGTAGCAGTTGGCCCGGGTACCTTCAGCTCCTTGTCGAGAACATATTCTTTATTCTCATACCGAGTGACCATCCTGATGTTTCTGATCCAATCTGTAAAGTTGGACCCATCAAAGATGACTCTCCCACAAAGATTCATGAGAGAGAAGGAGCTAGTAGGGTTTGAGCCAGAAGCATTGTTATTGGAAGACATCTGAAAAGAAGAGGGAATAGATTAGATTAGATATAGAGATAGTCCTTAACAAAACACCCAAATGTAATATTAAGGCTAGGACCCAACACAATATTTTATAACTTAGAAGAGGGATGCCATAATCTAAGCTATAAGATATTTGAAGGTAGGTGAATGACGATTCACCAATTTCCACCATGAAAAACGAAATATTTAATTAGGTTTTAATTGGTTTAGAAACTCCTAGATTCTTTGAGATTCATTGAACTTTCTTCAATGGCATGTTTCAATCTCGAGTGTGCCCTTCAAGTTTTGTGATTGGGATGCCGAGGATCACAAAACAAGGTGTGAAGTAACCATGCAAATTACTTGGTACCCTTAATGTATTACCCCTCAATCGATGTGCCGGTTAACCACACACGCTCCATCGATACTATGATAAACATTAAGTCACCCTTTACCTACCTTGTTAAGTTCAATTTAGTGTGCCGGTTAACCATACACGCTCCACTAACGACTTAAACAAAGTGTAAAGTGTAATTTCATGGATTAGCACCTTATTCACATTTTCCTAAAATAACTAAGATTGGGAATTCAATAAAGTTTAGTTACTTTAGTATTATCATTATACTTTTAATGAGAATTTATAAGTCCTTGTCCAACCCGTTCGGCTAACGACCCTCCACCGATCAAGGAAGCGGTGGGTGAGAGTGGACACCCATTAAGTTGCCATTTTATAGGCAACAACCTTATACCCCCCTTATAGACCGGCTTCGTGAATGAGGCGTACTAGCGGTAAGACGACTTGATCTTATACATATATAAATATTATTAAACTTATAATATTATAAAGTATAAGGGTTGAATTTTAACTTTTAAAATTCTAGGGGTTGGAACTAAAGTTTTTAATATGACTTTACATGTTCCAAAACTTGAGGGAAAGTTTTGTAAACTTTCAAAACTTTTCATTTCTCATAACTTATGAGTTAATGGTTATTAAAAATGAAGACTCTTCATTTTTTGTAACCTATGTGTTCTTTTAATGGTTATTTATAAATGTGACTTTTGGTTATCCATAACTTAAGAACTAGTTATGAACTCCATTAAAACACATAAAGATCAAGAATTAATCTAATCAATAATTAGCACATAATTTCTATGATCTTCTAAACTCATATGTTTATGAATGTTCATATCAAAAATTTCAAGAATCGTAAGTACATATACAAAACTTGAAATTTTGATACGAGCTTTTGAACAAAACTTCGTTTTTCAAGTTTTTTTTTTTTTTTTTTTTTTTTTTTTTTTTTTGCATCAAGTATCAAATAAACAAACCAGGCTCTGATACCACTGATGGGTTTTGAGCATTCTAACACTCCTATGGTGTACATGCAACCCTAGAAACCTTGGATCTATGTTTGACTAAGATACATGCAAATAATTATTTTTCCAAGGTTCTTATCCTAACTAGCATGGCATGGGGTACTTGAATCAAATAAAACTAGTAGAATTACTTACCTTGTAGTAGTAGTTGTTTGCTTGAAGTTTGAGAGCCTAGCACCAATAATGTGGATGCCTCAAATGGAAGTCACAAATCACCACAAACTTGGAAACTTGAGAGAATAGTCACAAACTTCTTGAAATCGGTCCTCTTAGTTTACACACATCAACTAGTGTTATTTCAAGAACCAAAGCCTCCTTTATATAGTGTGGTGGATTAGGGTTACATCCATGTAAACCCTAATACCCATGTCTTTTCATTTCCATGAGATCCATGGGTTAAAGCTCCATGGAGTATCCATGGACTTTCCATGCAAGCCTAGCCCATTCCAAATAAGCATTAGCCCACACTATATAAATACAAGAGCCCATATTTAATTAGTCATACTTTTGATCTCTAAATTAATTCTAAATTAATTATAGATCAACACTAATTAAATAATATGATTTTATATTAATATATTAGAACTTATAATATATTAATAAATCATAACTTATACTATTCTCAAAAGATTATCCGTAAATTGTTCGGGTGAAGTGCAACCCAAATGGACCATGTCGGGTCGGTTCAAGTACATACCAAATATAGTTATGGACTTAGACACTATCTCCAACACGATTATCCCAGCAGAGGCCAGTAGGGTCGGGGCGGCTGTGCCAAGTGCGACAAGCCGCATAGTGGAGCCTGTCGGGTAGCAGACTCGACATGTTATGCTTGTGGTCAGTTGGGTCACATGAGCAGGGATCACCCCAAGAAGGGCTTGATTTGTTTTTACTCCAACCAGACCGGTCATAAAAAGGCCGATTGTTCGAGGCTGTCTGGAGGAGCAATGGCGACGCCTGGGCCCATCACAATAAGGATTACGGATGGCCGCCCGATCAAGGCGGAGGCTCCTGCGGTGAAGAGTAGGGCCTTTCAGCTGGCCACAGAGGAGGCCCGAGCAGCGCCGGACGTCGTGACTAGTATGTGATATATTTTTATCTTATTTATTTTATTGTTATGCTTATGTTGATATGATCTTATATAGGGACGTTTTTGGTCAATGGATTGTCAGCTCATGTTCTTTTTGATTCAGGGGCTACCTCATCATTTGTTTCTCTTGCGCTCGGCAAGAAGTTTCGAGATGCTCTGGGGACTTTGGATTCCCCTCTTGAGGTGGTGATTGCGGATGACCGCACCGTGAGCGTTGCGAGTGTATTTCGGAGGAGCGTCCTGTACATGTTCTGCGAGAGGTTTCCTATCGATTTGGTGCCAATTCCTTTGAGGGGATTGAAAGTAATCATCGGGATGGACTGGTTAGGGCCCAATGGGGCGGTAATTGATTGTGAGCGGCAGCTGGTCAAAGTTCGAACCCCAAGTGGGGGGGGGGGGGGAACTGGTTATTCATGTTGAGAGGGCCTCACATGGGCCAACTCTCTGTTCGACTGTGAGGGCTAGGAGACTTCTTTAGTAGGGTTCTTCAGGGTTTCTGGCTTATGTCTTAGATTCAAGGGTAGAGACCATGACAGAGTTGAATAGGGTACGTATTCTGTGGGAATTTCCTAATTTTTTTCTAGAGGAGTTGCCTCGGGTGCCTCCCAAGAGGCAGGTTGTGTTCCGGATTGAGTTGACACGTGGTGCGGCTCCGATAGCCAAGGTGACCTATTGTCTTGCTCCGCCTGAGATGTAGGAGTTGTCTACACAGCTGTAGGAGCTGTTTGACAGGGGAATTGTTCGTCTGAGCCGTGCCCCGTGGGGAGCACCGATCCTATTTGTGAAGAAGAAGGATGGGTCATACAGGATGTGTATTAATGATTGGGAGCTAAATAATCTGACGGTGAAGAACCGTTACCCGCTTTTGAGGATCGACGATTTATTTGATTAGCTGCAGGGTGCCTCCTGGTTTTCCAAGATCGATCTTCGGTCAGGGTGTTAGCAGATGAGGATCAGGGATGAGGATATTAAAAAGACGGCCTTCAAAACTCATTATAGTCATTATGAGTTCGTGGTGATGCTATTCGGGCTCACCAATGCTCCAGCAGCATTCATGGATCTCATGAACCGGGTGTGCAGACCGATCTTAGATCGGTCCGTGATTTTTTTATTGATAACATCCTGGTCTACTCCAAGGCCAAGGAGCAACATGAGTAGTATTGAAGGGAGGTATTAGAGACCTTGATGACAGAGAGGTTGTTTGCTAAATTCTCCAAATGCGAGTTTTGGTTGCGTGAGGTGCAGTTTTTGGGGCACATCATTAACCATGGAGCTATTTTGGTGGACCAGGCCAAAATCAATGTTGTGATGCGTTGGGAGGTACCGAACAATGCATCATAGATTCATAGTGTCTTAGGCCTTGCAGGGTATTATCGGAGGTTTATCCAGGATTTCTCAAAAATTGCAGTGCCTTTGACACGTCTGACCAAGGAGAATGTGACCTTTCGTTGGGGTCCAGATCAGTAGATGCCCTTTGAGTCTTTGACATAGAGACTGTGCGAGGCCATGATTCTTGCGTTGCCCCAGGAGTTGGGTGATTTTGTGGTATATTCCGACGCTCCGATATCGGGTTTGGTTAGTGTCCTCATGCAGAGGGGACATGTGATTGCATACGCCTCGAGGCAGCAGAAGCGTCATGAGGCGAGTTACCCAATCATAATTTCGAACTGGGGGCGGTGGTGATTGCCCTCAAGATTTTCAGGCATTACTTGTACGGGGTTCGATGCATTATCTACACTGATCATATGAGTTTGAAGTATTTGATGGATCAGCTGCACTTGAATATGCGGCAGAGGAGGTGGTTAGTCGTAGTGAAAGATTATGATTGCGAGATTTTGTATCATCCTGGGAAGGCCAGTGTGGTGGACGATGCTTTGAGTCGTAGGGTGGTGAGTGCCCCGATCCGAGATGTTTTCTTGAGGATGACGGTTACCTCACCATTGATGGATATGATTAAGGGGCACATGTTGAGGGATTGAAAAAGGAGAATTAGAAGACTGAGCGGATTAGGGGGAAAATTCCTTTGTTTGTCAGAGATAGATGCGGATAATTGACTCAGTGTGGTCGGGTTTGGGTTCCAGCATTTTGAGGAGTGAGGCAAAAGATATTGGAAGAGGCCCATAAGTCCAAGTTTTCTATCCATCCGGGGGCCACAAAGATGTATCGAGACCTGAGATTGAGCTATTGGTGGCCCTGCATGAAGCAGGAAGTTGCTTGATTTGTTGAATGGTATTTGACCTGTAGGAAGGTCAAAGCCGAGCATCAGAGGCCTCATGGCAAGGTCCAGCCGTTTCCCATCTCCATGTCGAAATTGGAGGAGATTACCATGAATTTTATCATGAAGTTTCCAAGGACGGTGCGGGGTGTTGATTCTATTTTGGTTATTGTGGATAGGTTGACCAAGAGTGATCATTTTATTCCGATTACTGAGAGTATATCCGTCATGAAATTAGCGGATATTTATGTTTGGGAGCTGGTAGTCAGGCATAGAGTGTCGGTGTCTGTGATCTCGGAGTGCGATATTAGGTTCACCTCCAGATTATGGAGGAAGTTTCATGAGGAGTTAGGCACTCAGCTAAATTTAAGTACAACTTACCACCCCCAGACCGATGGACAAAAGCGAGCAGACGATCCAGACGCTCGAGGATATGCTCCGCGCATGTGTTCTAGACTTCGGAGGGAGTTGGGATACTTACCTCCCACTAGCAGAGTTTTCATACAAAAATAGTTATCATGCTATTATTGAACGACCCCCATTTGAGATGTTGTATGGAAGAAGATGTAGGACTCCGGTTTGTTGGGGGGATGGTTGGCCATCGCGTCATGGGAAGCAACGAAGTGGTGCTTAAGACCACTGAGTTGATTCAGCAGGTGCGTGACAGGCTGGGAGTCATGTAGAGTCGTCAGAAAAGCTATGATGACCGACGCCGATCGAATCTCAAGTTTCAGGTGGGGGATTTCGTACTGCTAAAGGTCTCGCCCTGAAGGGTGTCATCTGTTTTTCAGAAGAAGGGAAAGTTGGGACCCCGATTCATTGGTCCATTCAGGATCTCAGCCCGAGAGGGCAAGGTAGCGTATCGGTTGGATCTCCATGATGAGCTGATTCAGATCCATAAGTCCTTCCATGTGTCTCAGCTGCGAAAGTGTGTATCAGATGAGGCTTCAGTTTTTTCTTTGGATGATATTCAGGTGGATGAGAGCCTGAATTATGTTGAGAAGCCCATTGCAGTTACGGATAGAAAAACTAAAGCTCTTTGTAACCAATAGCTCAATCTCAGGTCTCGATACATCTTTGACCTGTAGGAAGGTCAAAGCCGAGCATCAGAGGCCTCATGGCAAGGTCCAGCCGTTTCCCATCTCCATGTCGAAATTGGAGGAGATTACCATGAATTTTATCATGAAGTTTCCAAGGACGGTGCGGGGTGTTGATTCTATTTTGGTTATTGTGGATAGGTTGACCAAGAGTGATCATTTTATTCCAATTACTGAGAGTATATCCGTCATGAAATTAGCGGATATTTATGTTTGGGAGCTGGTAGTCAGGCATAGAGTGTCGGTGTCTGTGATCTCGGAGTGCGATATTAGGTTCACCTCCAGATTATGGAGGAAGTTTCATGAGGAGTTAGGCACTCAGCTAAATTTAAGTACAACTTACCACCCCCAGACCGATGGACAAAAGCGAGCAGACGATCCAGACGCTCGAGGATATGCTCCGCGCATGTGTTCTAGACTTCGGAGGGAGTTGGGATACTTACCTCCCACTAGCAGAGTTTTCATACAAAAATAGTTATCATGCTATTATTGAACGACCCCCATTTGAGATGTTGTATGGAAGAAGATGTAGGACTCCGGTTTGTTGGGGGGATGGTTGGCCATCGCGTCATGGGAAGCAACGAAGTGGTGCTTAAGACCACTGAGTTGATTCAGCAGGTGCGTGACAGGCTGGGAGTCATGTAGAGTCGTCAGAAAAGCTATGATGACCGACGCCGATCGAATCTCAAGTTTCAGGTGGGGGATTTCGTACTGCTAAAGGTCTCGCCCTGAAGGGTGTCATCTGTTTTTCAGAAGAAGGGAAAGTTGGGACCCCGATTCATTGGTCCATTCAGGATCTCAGCCCGAGAGGGCAAGGTAGCGTATCGGTTGGATCTCCATGATGAGCTGATTCAGATCCATAAGTCCTTCCATGTGTCTCAGCTGCGAAAGTGTGTATCAGATGAGGCTTCAGTTTTTTCTTTGGATGATATTCAGGTGGATGAGAGCCTGAATTATGTTGAGAAGCCCATTGCAGTTACGGATAGAAAAACTAAAGCTCTTTGTAACCAATAGCTCAATCTCAGGTCTCGATACATCTTTGACCTGTAGGAAGGTCAAAGCCGAGCATCAGAGGCCTCATGGCAAGGTCCAGCCGTTTCCCATCTCCATGTCGAAATTGGAGGAGATTACCATGAATTTTATCATGAAGTTTCCAAGGACGGTGCGGGGTGTTGATTCTATTTTGGTTATTGTGGATAGGTTGACCAAGAGTGATCATTTTATTCCGATTACTGAGAGTATATCCGTCATGAAATTAGCGGATATTTATGTTTGGGAGCTGGTAGTCAGGCATAGAGTGTCGGTGTCTGTGATCTCGGAGTGCGATATTAGGTTCACCTCCAGATTATGGAGGAAGTTTCATGAGGAGTTAGGCACTCAGCTAAATTTAAGTACAACTTACCACCCCCAGACCGATGGACAAAAGCGAGCAGACGATCCAGACGCTCGAGGATATGCTCCGCGCATGTGTTCTAGACTTCGGAGGGAGTTGGGATACTTACCTCCCACTAGCAGAGTTTTCATACAAAGATAGTTATCATGCTATTATTGAACGACCCCCATTTGAGATGTTGTATGGAAGAAGATGTAGGACTCCGGTTTGTTGGGGGGATGGTTGGCCATCGCGTCATGGGAAGCAACGAAGTGGTGCTTAAGACCACTGAGTTGATTCAGCAGGTGCGTGACAGGCTGGGAGTCATGTAGAGTCGTCAGAAAAGCTATGATGACCGACGCCGATCGAATCTCAAGTTTCAGGTGGGGGATTTCGTACTGCTAAAGGTCTCGCCCTGAAGGGTGTCATCTGTTTTTCAGAAGAAGGGAAAGTTGGGACCCCGATTCATTGGTCCATTCAGGATCTCAGCCCGAGAGGGCAAGGTAGCGTATCGGTTGGATCTCCATGATGAGCTGATTCAGATCCATAAGTCCTTCCATGTGTCTCAGCTGCGAAAGTGTGTATCAGATGAGGCTTCAGTTTTTTCTTTGGATGATATTCAGGTGGATGAGAGCCTGAATTATGTTGAGAAGCCCATTGCAGTTACGGATAGAAAAACTAAAGCTCTTTGTAATACAGAGGTGAGGCTAGTAAAGGTGCAATGGTAGCACCGGAGGGGCTCCGAATGGACCTGGGAGCCGTAGGACGAGATGAGAGAGCATTACCCAGATCTATTTGCATCTACGGACGTCGAGGAAGTAGTGTAAATCAAGTGGCGGAGAGTTGTAACATTCAAAAATACATGTATTTCATTTAACCCCTTGAAGTATTTAAATTATGGCATTTGAGGACCTTCCGTACGTTGGGCGTACATATGTGTACGCTTAGCGTACAAAATCAGATGCATCGAGTGACTTAGGATCGTACGCGGGGTGTAAAAGCTCTTACACGGGGCGTACGAGGCCGAGGTCTAAAACCATAATAACCATATTTGTGAGCTATTTAAACCACCTTCTAACCTTTGGACCTCATTTCTATCAGCCTCCTTTGCCTCTCAACGTCCCTAGAAACCTTAATAGCCATTAGATGTGAGTTGGAGCTTGGAGTGTCACACCCCCAAACCGGAACGGCGAAAACGTTTGGGGACGGAGGACGTCATGTACAGTATCACAATAATTTTATAATAGTAATCAAAGTAAACACAACCATTACGTTAATAAAGTATAGTTTTGACATTTGTTCATAACATAGTTTGTATGACATCAAAAGTGTATGGAAAAAAACTATAAGACGTGACACCATGAATGCTCCATCTTCTCAAAAACCTGTAGTGTACCTGTCTGCTGGTTCCCTGAGAATACAAGTGATTTTGAAAGTGTATCAATATTTAAGGTGGTGAGTTCATAAGCATGTTTGTATTTGAAATCAGTCTGTTATTCTTTGAAAATGTAAGTATGCTCTCCCAGAATGAAAATGAAAGTTTCTTTGAAATGTAAGTTTCTCTGTACTGGAAGATAGTATACTGTGTGTGTTCTTGTATGAAAACTCTGTAAATGTATGTTTCTGGATTGCACCAACTATAATGTAAAATATTGTATTCTAGTTCGATTATTTAATAAAAACTACTTGAAGTTGTTTATGCATTCATACACTATTCGTATTGTTCAATACCAAATTGTGAGTTATTATAATCATGCTTGATGACCTAAGATGGCTTGAAACGACGTTCTTCAGGCGTCAATATATATATATATATATATATATATATATGTTTTAGTTGAAACCATAGTTGAAACAGTTGAAATAATTTAGAATAGCTTGAGATGGTTTAAAATTGTTTGAAACGTTTGAAATCGTTTGGAAGTCAACACAATATTCCATGTGTTTTACTTGTATTCTGCCCCTATAAAACATTGAAAAATAGTAACGTAGGGGTATCAACTTACCTCGAATGTGCACTCTCCTTTGGATACAAAGTAGTAGTAGTGATCCTCGGGTTAGAACCGGTGTGCGTAGTCGTGTCCTAATAATAATTATGCATGATAGCGTATTTAAATTAATAAGATATTAATTTAAATAATAATTTAAAGTGTTAGACAACTCTTAATTATGTAAGAAATACTTACAAAAATTATTGGGAATTATTTGAAGGTGTTCTTGGGTGAAATATGAATATTTAAAGATGTGCTTGGTGTTCTTGAGGAAATACTTGAAGATATGAAGGAATTTATGAAGATTTGAAGGTGGGATGATGATTTCGGTTGAATATTTGAAGATTGGATGGTGATCTGGGCGAAAACTCTTGAAGATATGAAGATGTTGTATGAGTTTTGAGAGTAATTTGAGGGTGTTTACGGTTTGGAAACTGAGAAATGAATTGAGTTTGCAGCAAAGCACTTGTATACAGGGGTGGTTTTCAGTCCTAATGGGCCTAAACAAAGTGTTTTCGATCCTATAAGGCCGAAAACCTCTTGATTTCGGTCTTAAAGTCAACAAGGAAGAAGGGTTTTCGGGTTTTAGCCAAATGGAGAAGTGATTTCGGTCTAGGCTTTCTAGAAGGGGTGTTTTCGGTTTTGACTTTTCCAAATGCATGAGATTTCGGTTTTGGTTAGGGATTAGATTCCCTAAACCGAAAACTCCAATGTGTATAAGATATTTTATGGTTTTGGCTTTAATATGAAGACTTGTGTTGACTTATAATAGCTTAAATTGTCATGGGTGTCAATCTACACTTATATGTTAACATATGAACTTGTATAAACATGTATCCTTGGCACTCAAATTTCCTAGTCTATTACTTGTTATGATGTGAATTCCCTTGTACTTGGTTGTAGTTTAGACTTTTATTGACTTGAAACAACGGGTTGTTACATTACCCCCCCCCCCCATTAGATGGAATTTCGTCCAGAAATTCTTTCTATAGAGATGACTCATGGATTAGGGAAAAGTTGCGGGTACTTTTGTTTCATCTGATCTTTTCGCTCCCAAGTGAAATCAGGTCCTCTCCTGGCATTCCAACGAACCTTCACTATTGGTATGCGACTTTGTTTCATTCGTTTGACTTCCATATCTATGATTTCTACTGGTTCTTCCACGAATTGCAGACTCTCGTTTATCTCAATTTCATCGAGTGGAATCACAAGAGTCTCGTCGGATAGACACTTATTTAGATTGGAGACGTGGAAGACAGGGTGTATGTTATTTAGTACTTGAGGTAGACGGAGTTTGTAAGCTACTAGGCCGATCTTAGCAAGAATTTCGAACGGCCCAATGTACCTTGGATTTAGATTTCCATGTTTTACGAAACGTATCATGCCCTTCCAGGGTGAGACCTTCAAAAGAACGCGGTCAACAACCTGGAATTCCAAGAGTTTTCATATTTTATCTGCGTAGCTCTTTTGTCTGTCGCTAGAAGCTTTCAATCGATCTCAGATTTGAACGATTTTGTCAGTCATTTCTCTTATGATTTCTGGAAAAGTGAGAGTGCTGTTAGGAACTTGCCCTCTAGCTAGTTGCGTGTCGCCCACTTCATCCCAACACTGAGGGGATCTGCACTTGCGGCCATAGAAGGCTTCGAACGGGGCAACCTTGATGCTAGTGTGATAGCTATTGTTGTAAGAGAACTCGACAAGTGACAAATGGGTATCCTATGCCTTGCCAAAGTCGATCACACAGGCTCTCAGCATGTGTTCTAAGGTTTGAATAGTTCTCTCACTCTGCCCATCGGTTTGTGGGTGGTAGGCTGTGCACATGTCCAACCTAGTTCCCAGAGATTTTTGTAGTGACTTCTAGAACCGAGAGGTGAATCTACTGTCTCTATCAGAGATAATTGATATTGGAACCCCATGCAGTCGTACTATCTCTCTAATGTAAGTTCTGGTCAATTTCTCCATCTTGTCTGTTTCCTTTATTGGTAGGAAGTGAGCGGATTTGGTTAATCTATCGACGATTACCCAAATGGTGTCATGACCATCCTCAGTCTTGGGAAACTTGGTTATGAAATCCATTGTAATCTGCTCCCACTTCCACTGAGGTATCTCTGGTTGTTGAAATAAACCTGAGGGCTTCTGGTATTCTACATTGACTTTGGCACAAGTTAGGCACTTTCCCACATAGGTAGCAATTTCTGCTTTCATGTTTGGCCGCCAATAGAGTTACTTGAGATCCAGATACATCTTATCTGAACCTGGATGAACGGAATATCGAGTCTTGTGGGCTTCATTCATGACAACATCTTTGTAGCCACCAAACTTCGGTGTCCAGATCCGATTCATGAAATAACGAACTCCGTCACCCTTGATTTCTAAGTTCTTCTCCATTCCACTTAAGGCTTCATCTGCCACATTATCCGGCTTCAAGGCTTCCAGCTGAGCCTCTTTGATCTGTGTGGACAGATGGGAATGGATGGTCATAGTTAGTGCCTTTACTTTGCGACCGGAGTACTCCTTTCGACCGAGGGCATCTGCGACTACATTGGCTTTGCCGGGATGATAGCGAATTTCGCATTCGTAATCATTGAGTAGTTCCACCCATCGTCGCTGTCTCATGTTAAGTTCTTTTTGGTCGAATATGTGTTGAAGACTTTTGTGGTCGGTGAAGATGGTGCACTTGGTACCGTAAAGGTAGTGCCTCCAGATCTTCAAAACAAAGACTACTTCTCCCAGCTCAAGGTCATGAGTTGTGTAGTTGGCCTCGTGTGTCTTTAGCTATCTCGAGGCATAGGCAATAACCTTTCCTCGTTGCATAAGTACACATCTTAGTCCCAGATTTGATGTGTCGCAGTATACTACAAAGTCTTTTGTCCCTTCAGGAAGAGACAAGATAGGTGCGCTGCACAGGGCTTGCTTCAGTGTTTGGAACGAGTGTCTTGTTTCTCTCCCCAACTAAAAGTTACACCCTTCTGAGTCAGAGTGGTAAGTGGCTTAGCGATTCTGAAGAGGTTTTGAAAGAACCTTCTGTAATGGCCAGCGAAGCCTAGAAATTGACGAATCACTGTTGGCGTTTTAGGGGTCGCCCAGTTTTCGATAGCTTTGATTTTGGAGGGATTCACATGAATCCCCTCCTCGCTGACCACATGACTAAGGAAATTCACCTTCCTAATCCATAACTCACATTTTGAAAACATCCCATATAGTTTCTCTGGCCTTAATGTTTCTAGAACTTGTCTCAGGTGCTAGCTATGATCTTCCTTACTTCGTGAGTAGATGAGTATATCATCTATTAATACTATAACGAATATGTCTAGGAAAGGACGGCATACCCGATTCATTAAGTCCATGAACACAGCGGGCGCATTTGTTAGTCCAAAGGGCATTACTACAAAATCGTAGTGACCATAACGATTTTGGAATGTTGTTTTGGGTACATCATTCTCATGGACTCGTAATTGGTGATACCCTGATCTTAGGTCGATCTTTGAAAAATAGCTAGCTCCTTGGAGTTGATCGAAGAGGTCGTTTATTCGCGGTAGAGGGTATCGGTTCTTAATGGTAAGCTTGTTTAGTTCACGGTAATCTATGCACATTAAGAAAGATCCATCCTTCTTCTTCACGAACAGGATCTGTGCTCCGCAGGGTGAGAAACTCGGTCTGATAAATCCTTTGTTGAGCAGTTCGTTTAGTGTTGGGTTTTGTATACTACAACATCTTATTGTGCACATACAACCCTAAATACCTTGGATCTATGTTTTCACTAATTATACATGCAATGATGTTTCCAAGGTATTAAGCCTATAACTAGCATGCAATTGACATATACCAGACAAGATATTAGTTAGGGTAACATACCTCTTATGTAGCTTGAAGTCTTGATGTATTTGGCCTTAAGAGCTTAGCCCCAATAGTGTGGAAGGCTCAAATGAAGTCACAACACATCATGAACAAAGGTGGAACTTGAGAGAGAATTCCATGCACCCAAAAACCACCATGTTTCTCTAAGAACTAGAAGTATACGTTTTTGGTCATGAAGCAACCAATTTATATGGTGGATTCCAAGGGTCATGGGTATAACCCAAATCCATACCCATGGGTTTATGATCCATGGTTCATGTAGCCCAACTCTTTATGTATCCATACATAAACTTGGTCCAACATGGATCATAATCCCAACACATATAAATATAACTAATTACCATAATTAGTCCCCATTGATTTAATTCGTCTGTTTTGATCACATAATTAATTCCAAATTAATTTTTGATCAATACTAATTAAAACATATGATTTCATATTATAACAAATCATATATAACCTTCTCTCAAGAATCCATCCTAACAAATTGTCCTGATGATATGCAACCCAAATGGACCATGCTACTCTCAGGTCAAGTACATACCAATAATAGGTACGGGCTTAGACATCTAATCCAATAGTCCCCCACTTGGATAAGTCTAAAACTATTATTGCAAGTACGACTCCAAAACCCGACTAGCAATCGTAGCTCTTAAAAGTCGCTGTCAAACTCTGACCTAGTCAATGACATGTCCATTAGATAAGGGATCATATATTCCTCCATTCTAAATATCACATGGACTGAGACATAGATTATAATCATTCTCTCTGTCCATCTGTTGTTTCCCGATTTCTGATTTATGAGGACCGACTAATTGAACAAATCAAATCAGCCCAGGCCCGGCCGAGCACTTACGTTTGTCATCACTAAATCGTCGAGGGGCCCACAGATATCGCTTTTATCCCTCCAAGGGTAAAAGTAATGGATAAACTTTGACTCATATGCTTGCTCTATTTACGCACCAAATCACACACAACAATGCATTTTGTAACACCAAGTTATTTGTGTGTTTTCACATTATCAATGTGCAACCGACTTGTAGACTGGAACTCATATCTCTCCGTTTGAAGAATATAAGATATTATCGTCTCATGATCACTCGTGATAAAATCCATGAAGTGATTCAAATGAGTGTGGGTTTAATCCAATACTCCAATCTTATTCCAGGAGCACTCATGAATACTGCTGCTATGTCTAGGCCACCTAGACAAACTACAGACCCATTCATGACAGTCTTGCCTCAATACCTACTTCCAAAGTATGATCGACTGTAGACGGTTTGAATAACCTAGTTATTCGGGAAGTCAAAACATGCAAAGTGAAACACAAGAATAATACTAATCCTATATAGCCCCAATACTCGTGAGAGTAAATAAAACACCTTTTATTTAATCACCATATTGATTACTCATTATTCATTGTATAATGTTTCGAATAATCAACTTTATACTTGAATCAAAACAATAGTTGTCCCATGCCCCAAGCATGCACACTATGTTTACCTATGGTCCTTTCTTTGTGGAATAGATCAATTGAAAACATTTCAATGATGCTCATTTCACAATTCCAAATCCTTATGATAAATGTAAGATTCCAAGATTCTTTTCCATTTACTGAAATCTGTTAGATTCTAAACTTATATGCAATGATCCTCTTGTAATGACTATACACAAAAGTCACAAAGACTTGGCAACAGACATTACAAAGTGTTCCAATGGAGAGCAATTCCATGGGATCGAAGTCTCACATTCAAAGTACATTCCTTTGAACATCCTTCTTGCATTAAGTTTTTCTAATCTTACACAGATTTAAAGAATAACTTCCACTTATGGAAACATTTCCATATTCCCATTTTTGACTATCACTTCTGAACAAGAGTTGCCTCTTTTCAGAATATGTCAATATGGTCTTTCCAAAAATTAACACTATACTTCCAACCGTCCCTGAGCAACCAATCTTTTGTAAACCTCAGATTGTCCTCGACAATTGCTTAATCATTTTAGTCATATCCAGTTCTAGTCCTTTTCCCTCTTAATGCCCTAGGCATTTGGAAAATTTAGAAACGGATGAATATTATAGCACATGTAATCGATCCTATATCCAAAGAATATGGGACACGATTCATGATGTCTCACATAAAGACATGATACTAGACCAGTCTTTTGCTATAATATTTCTCTTTCTATTTGCCATGTTCTCATAATTCGAATTATGAAAATAATGTAATCATGACTAAATTTGATTAAAGACTCACAATCTAAGCTTTTATAATTGGAATGAAGTATAATTTGCTCTCTCTTAATTATAGCAAAACAACTTTCCAAACCCTGCAACTTTGCAAATTGACACTTTTGTTTTCTATAATTAACATTGCTAACTTGCAACACCTAACATAATAATCATGCTCCCACTAACATGATAATTATTATTAGCATAACACTTATGCTCCCACTAGCTTTGACATGTATTCAGAAATCCGCTGGACTTCTAGAAATCAATACTTATTGGCTTTCATTACCAAAGTTCAGATTTCTGATACGAGATGCTTCGATAAGACTTTATCTAGGCTTCTCAAACTCATACACCTTTCCTTAGACAGCTCACATGTTTGTATAAACAATTATGAAGAGGGATGTCATAATCATAATGTTTAGACCTTTTTCCATTTCTCAAAATTCGAATTATGAAAAGGGATGCCGTAATCATAATCGAATTCGAGAAATGCAAATATCATAATTGCTAACTATTTAAAATCTACTTAGTGAAAGCGTTTCCTCACCATCATTTTCATGAATCGGAGAGAAACCTTATGACACTTAGATTTAATGGTGTATGTGTTCTTATCCATGTGAATTTGTCAAAAACATAATCACAAGACAAGGTTAGTGACAAATCCAAATTCATATGGACTCAACTTGTGCAATCTTAATTTCTCGCCACTTGGCAGCACAAGGGCCTACTAGTACTTCCAGGTTGTTATGCAAACAATTGAGAAATCATAGAACTCACAAGCATAGTCAACTTTAGCATAGAAATAAGAATATATCAACACGATAGGTTACAAACCTTAAGTCTCGTGCTAGTGATAAACAACAGGTTTTATTCTTGATTAGTTCTTGAAATTTTTTCAAGATCTTTAAAACTTCCACTGACCTCTTGACATATACGTTTATCATGTCAAGAACCATTCCTTGACAAAACAAATATTCAAGAGTTAGTGCTGATTTTTATCAAGAAAGACCACTTCACACTATTGGTCTTAGTTGGTCTTTGTTTTATCCAAAACATCACAACTCACCAATTTCAAATGTACAAGAGTAGAAAGCATTTTACTCTATATTTGATAAGTGTTATAAACCTTTCTTAAGATTATGTCACTCGAGTTACAATCTTGGAGTATCACTCTAAGACTTGTTTTGGAACAAAGTATGATTCATCTTTTGATTTAATCATTTCAACATTTCATGATTCCTTTTCTTAGCCAAACAAATGCACTAAGATGTCCATAGAGAATCAATTGTGATATGGTTTCATAATCACTAAGATAATCATAAAACAAGATACTCAAGTACTCTCCCATCTTTTTAGATTGGAGAAACTTTTATCTTTCTGCCTAATTTGATTCTTGTCATTCGTCCTGTCATACATTGAAACTTTTCCAATGTTTCAGAATTACACTTAAACTTGTAAGCATAACCATATTTACTAAACTTTAGTAAAGCATGACGAATAGCCTTATCGTTCTTTGTGGTGGACCCGATCAGCGCACAACCAAGTGTACCAAATCTCCCAGTCCTTCACTTGACTCACATATACATGTGAACAAGGAATTAGTCTTAATTTCCCAAAGATGAAAATTCTCATTCATCATACAATACAAGTTACATGATTCCATGTTTCTATCCAACTAAAACTTGGGTGATGAGAATCTTTCCTTATTTGGTAAATTATGACACTACCTCAAACGAAGGAATCAAATTCATATTGCTATCAATGAAAACATATAAACAACAATTTTCACAAATGCCATTGCAAGGAAACTTAAAAAATAAATAAAATCAAAAATTTTCCTTTTATTTTAAAATTGCGGAAAAACTTATCCTTAAAATACAAATACTAGTGGAAATATGTTGTTATCTATTCCCAAGCAATCTATCATAACTCTTAAGCATCAGCTCAAAATTCTGATCATCGAACCATGCGATCGAAATCCATCTATTCACGATTAGAATCAACTTACTCTTCTTTTAAGTTCCCTTTCATTTCTTCGATTCTACAAGACATCAAAATGCGACCTAGTCACCTCATGTAATAAGAATCTCCAAATAGGAACTTAATAGAGTTAGATAATGGACTTACTTGAAGTAGAGTCATACACTCTGACTTTACCATCCTTCTGATCTCTAAGGTAAATAGGGCAGCTTCGCAACCAATGTCCCTTCCTTTGGCAATAGAAACATATGGACAGTTTAGTAATGGTACACGTGACTATCTCAGACTTAGCCTTTCTTTTTACCATTCGGTCAACCGGGTTGACTATGGCCTATCTGTTTCCATTGGGAAGAGAAGAATTTTCTGGACTTCCAATGATCCCACTGTCAATGTCCATGGAAGTTTGGGAAGTAAATCTTCCAACTAAATTTGCTTTATGAGTGCTCCAAATCATTTCTGATTCAGCAACAACAAGCAATTTGGTAAGATTGATAAGGGTTATGTCGTGATCTGTCATCAGGGAGTGACTGAAGAACCAAGTCAACAACCAACTTCCCCGAGACTCCGACACCCAACTCTCCCACCTTGTCAATATGTGACTTCATCTCCAAGATGTGAGCACATATAGACATTACTTCCTGCCAATAGGGATTTGAGTGACCTAGAACTTGTGGGTTAGGGAGAATATTTGTAGGAGGTGGAGGAAGTGAAGTATAATTTACAGTCCCATTAATGCACAACAAAGGGATTAATCTTTCACCTTGATCGCCATTTGGGATATCATCTTCATTAGGAAAGCTTTATCCAAAACGATAAGGAAGACCATAGTTTTCATAACTAGACATCTATGAGGGAGAAATTCAAGTTTAGTAGATTTAAGTCCTTAATATAACACCCAATATGAAATACTAAGTCTAGGACCCAACACAATATTTTATAACTTGGAAGAGGGATGCCGTAATCCAAGCTACAAAATATTTGAAGATAGGTAAATGACGATTTACCAATTTCCACCATGAAAAACGAAATTTAACATTAGGTTTTAAAATGAATTGAAACTCCTAGATCTTTTGAGATTCATTGAACTATTCAATGGCATGTTTAAATCTCGATTGTGCCCTCCAAGTTTGTGACTGGGATGCCGAGGATCACAAACAAGGAGTGAATAACCATGCAAATTAACTTGGTACACTTAATGTTACAGCCACCTAATCAATGTGTCGGTTAACCACACATGCTCCATTGATCTATGATTAATATCAAGCTACCCTTTGCCACACATTGTCAGTCCCAGATTAGTGTGCAGGTTAACCACACATACTCCACTAACGACTTAACAAGGTGCAAAGTGCAATTTCATGGGTTAGCACCAAATTCACATTTTCCTAAGTAACTAAGATTGGGAATTTATAAGTGTTTAGTTACTTAGTATTTATCATTATACTTTTAATGAAGGGAGAATTAATGTCCTGTCCTACCCGTTCGGCTAACGACCCTCCACCAGTCAAGGAAGCGGTGGGTGAGATTGGATACCCATTAAACTGCCATTTTATAGGCAGTAACCTTATACCCCCCTTATAGACCGGCTTCGTGAATGAGGCCTACTAACAGTAAGACTGACTTACTCTTATACATATATATAAATATTAAACCTATAATATTATAATAGTATTAGGGTTGAATTTTAAACTATTAAAATTCTAAGGGTTGGAATTAAAGTATATATGGGGGGAGTAACTTTACAAATTCCAAAACTTGAGGGCAAGTTTTGAACAATTTAAAAACTTTTGGTTTCCATAACTTATGAGTTTAATATGGTTTTATGAAAGACTTTTCAAGTTACATAACTTGAGGACAATTTATGGAAGACATAAAACTATTTTATAAAACATTAAAATCAAGAGACTCTTCCAATTTCATAACCTATGAACCTTAATGTGCTTTTAAATGAAAAAACTCTTCATATTCCATAACTTGTCAGTTCATGAAACCATTAAGATCAAATTACCAATTAACACAATAATCCGGTAATTTTTCTATGAACACGATCAAACTCATAAGCAAAGATAATTCACATCAACAATTTTCAAGAACTTAGCTAATCACATAAACTAAAACAAGTCTTGAAACTTTGACAATTATCCTTTATTTTGGATGAGAATAAAGATTATCATAACATCAAAATCAAATTTTATGAACAAAAAGACTTTGTGGAAATGATTCTAATCCAAAACAGGCCAAAAAACTCGAAAATCTGCAATCTGGACTGCAAACTCGTAGAGCCCATTACTGGACTCGACGAGTCCAAGGAAAACTGCATGCAACTCGACGAGTCTGCCAGTGGACTCGGCGAGTCCACTGTTGGGTTTTGTATACTACAACATCCTATGGTGCACATACAACCCTAAATACCTTGGATCTATGTTTTCACTAATTATACATGCAATGATGTTTCCAAGGTATTAAGCCTATAACTAGCATGCAATTGACATATACCATACAAGATACTAGTTAGGGTAACATACCTTTTATGTAGCTTGAAGTCTTGATGTATTTGGCCTTAAGAGCTTAGCCCCAATAGTGTGGAAACCTCAAATGAAGTCACAACACATCATGAACAAAGGTGGAACTTGAGAGAGAATTCCATGCACCCAAAAACCACCATGTTTCTCTAAGAACTAGAAGTACACGTTTTTGGTCATGAAGCAACCTATTTATATGGTGGATTCCAAGGGTCATGGGTATAACTCAAATCCATACCCATGGGTTTATGATCCATGGTTCATGTGGCCCAACTCTTTATGTATCCATACATAAACTTGGTCCAACATGGATCATAAGCCCAACACATATAAATATAACTAATTACCATAATTAGTCCCCATAGATTCAATTAGTCTCTTTTGATCACAAAATTAAGTCCAATTTAATTCTTGATCAATACTAATTAAAACATATGATTTCATATTATAACAAATCATATATAACCTTCTCTCAAGAATCCTTTCTAACAAATTGTCCTGATGATATGCAACCCAAATGGACCATGCTACTCTCGGGTCAAGTACATACCAATAATAGTTATGGGATTAGACATCTAATCCAACATTTAGTTGGCTGGATAATTCCTGCATCTCCATTGGCACTAGAGGATATGGGGATTTGGCTACTAGGGTAGCTCCAGGAATCAAGTTGATTCGGAACTCGACTTGGTGTTCAGGAGGAACTCCTGGAAGATCTTCAGGAAAAATGTCGGGAAAATTACAGACTTCGGGAATGCTCTCGATTTCTTTTATTTCTTGTTTCTCATTCACCACATGAGCTAAGAAAGTGTGGCACTCCTAGCTTAGGCATTTTTGGGCTTTGACGCAAGAGCTGATGCGAAGGTTCGTACCGTGTTTGTCTCCATTAATAACGAGAGTTTCGCCACTTGGCAGATTGAGGTGAACAACCTTTTCGTTGCAAAGAATATTAGCACGGTGAGGACTTAACCAATACATGCCAATGATGATGTCAAAGCTTTCTATGGAGATCGGCATAAGGTTGATTTGAAATGAATAGTCATTTAGAGTGAGGTTACAACCTATGAATATGTCGTTAGTTCTTTCTGTTTTCCCGTTTGCCATCTCTACAATGAATGTTTCGTTTAGTGCTTGTAGTTTTTGTTTGAGTAGGTATTTAAATTTATGGCTAACGAAACTCCTCTCCGCACCACTATCAAAGAGTATGCATGCATAAGAGTTATCGAGAAGGAACGTACATGTGACCACCGTGGGATCTGCAACTGCCTCCTCGTGACCTATTGCCAAAACTCTTCCCACACCGCCAACATTCTTTGTTTTAGGTCAATCTCTCTTGAAGTGTCCTGTTTCACTGCACCCATAACAAGCCTGACTTACTCCTCCGCCGGGAACTTGAGTAATTGGTTGAGCGGGTGCCTTACAGAAATGGGCGGTGTGACCCTTTCAGTTACATTTATTGTAATACATCTCCCGACAGGGTCCTTAGTGATGAAAATTGCATTTGTTGCACTTTAGGAGGTTTCTAACGTATCGTCTGGGAGCTGCTGGAGTAGCGGGATCAACAACAGGAACAGTAGCAACGTGGACTGCCATAGTTTGCTGCTTCTTTGTGGACTCTTGCAACGAATTCCCTTTTCTCTTGTTCTAGAATTTCTTCTTGTTGTCGCTCTCTTTGGGTTGCTCGGGGATGGCTGTCATGAAACCTTGGCGAACTCCATGATCGACGAGTGTCTGTGCCAGACGCTTGACACTATTAAAAATAAGTGGATTGGTAGCTATCACGTTTCCTTGGATCGGGGGAGTTAATACCCAGATGTACCTTTCCACTATCTTACTCTCCGGGGTGACCATCCCGGGACACAGAAGAGCCATGTCACTGAATCTGGCAGTGTAAGCAGCAACATCGGAGTCCTTTATCATTAGACCCCAGAACTCTTGCTCTAGTTTTTGGACCTCGCCCCTCGGGCAATATTATGCGAGCATTAGCTCTTTTAAGTCTTCCCAGCTCATGGCATTGGCTACTGGGAGAGACATTGACTTGACATAGCCATTCCACCAGGAAAGGGCTCTGTCCATGAAAGTGCATGCTGCATATTTCACTTTGCTAGCTTCAGGGCACGCACAAATTTCAAACACCGATTCGGTCTTCTCGAACCAGCGTGTTAAAGCAATGACACTTCCGGTGCCATCAAATGATTTGGGTTTAGCATTCGTGAAATCTTTGTATGAACACTCTCTTGGGTGTCCATGGCTTTCTCCATGGTTAGAAGGGTTGGCACCACTACCTGCCCCACTAGTACCACTTGCGTTGATCTGAATCATGGCGTCTGCCACGGCGGCTGTTACTGATGCTTGGAAAATAGCAGGGTCATACTGTGGAGGTGCTGGCGGTGGTGGAGTTGGTGGAGTGTTATTGGGACGCCTTCTTGATCTACGTGGCAACATCTTTTTCTAAAAAGATTTGTGAGGAAGTGATGATAAGTCCTCTATAGTGGTCATGAGTCAGGTGATATTGAAGAAGATATATCTTAGTTCTAAACGCATAATATCCTGACTATTATAGTGTTCCACTAGCGATTTACAATAGACGTTTATTAAACAAGTAAACAATTGCAATTTCAATTTATGAAATGTATAGCAACACTCGTAACGAATTTGAATAGTGTGACCCATACTGGGCCCTCCAATAATCATATTGTTGAGAGAAAAACTTTGAGACATACTTGAACAAAAGTTAGAACAAGTATATTGCGGAATAGTTAATCTCGAAGGATCTAAAAGCTCAACAATAATATTTACAGTTAGATAGTTAGAGAGTTGTTGCGGAAAAATAAAGAAATGAAATGACAACAATTGTTATATCAAGAATATACATAAGTTGATTCATAACAAGGAATGCATTCAAGCCAAGTTAATAAGTGAGATCAAACTTAGTGATTAAGTCACAAGAGACTTGCTCCGAAGAGAGATTGTAATCAGTTATATTCTAGTAAGATTTGTGAGTAAGAAGAGATGAGTAATTAGATAGAGAGATAGAAAAGATAACTTCAGAGATGTGTATTCATAAATGATAGATCTGTTACACTTACTTGAGAATGAGCTCTATTTATAGAGACTCAAGGAGTTACATTAGATTCAATCTCTAAGAGTAGCCATGCAAGGCATACTGGACAATAGAGAGAATTACAGTAAGACAAAATAAACTAAGTAACAAAGAGTGACTGCGGTTGGCTTTGATGACTTCGGATGCTGAAGAGGGAGCTTGACTGCGGTAGCTTGTTGGTTGCGGTAGCTGAAGTTCAAGAGGGTCACTTTTCATGATTCAATACATATAGTGTATACAAATTATATACAACCAAGACCAGATAGTGTTGGATTAGTGTCTAAGCCCATAACTATAGTGGGATGTACTTGAACCGATTGTAGATATGGTCCTTTTGGGTTGCCTTCACCAGTGCAATTTGATAGGATGGACTTTTGAGAATAAGGCTATTTGCGATTTATTAATATATTATAAGTATAATATATTAGTTGATAAATCATATTATTTAATTAGTATTGATCAAGAATTAATTTTGAATTAATTTAGTGATCAAAAGAGACTAAATAAAGAGGGGACTGATTAAGTAAATCAATGATTCTTATAGTGTGGCCAATGATCCATGGTTAAATAGGATGGGCTAAACCAATGTGATAGTCCATGGAGGTTTAACCCATGGAGCCTAAGTAATATGAAAGGTCATGGTGCATTAGGGTTTGCAAAGATGTAACCCTAGCATTTGTTACACTATAAAAGGAATCCCCTTGAGCCAAAATCAGTGGCACCTATCATTATAAGAGTTTGATATTGATTTTGTGCTAACTAGCTTATTCTCTCAAGCCTCCTCTTGCATTTGGTGTTTGTGACACATTAGAGGCATCACACTTGAGGTGCTAGAGCTTTCAAAGTCCAAGAACTACAACCACATCAAGAGGTATTCATTTAACTATGAGTTTTGTATTGTATATCCTCCATTGTATGCTAGTTAGGTTGTATGCTTTAGAAAATTGAAAATGCATGTATAATTAGAGAAAACATAGATCTAAAGCATCTAGGGTTGCATGTGCACCATAGGAGTGTTATAGTGCTTAAAACCCAACAGTGGTATCAAAGCCTAGGATTTTTTTTCTGTTATATTTGATGCTTGTTAATTTTCAAAGTTGAAAAATATCGATTTTCTGGCCTCTGCCTCGACGAGTCCACTCAGTAAAAGGGAAAGTCGACAAGTCAGGATCATGCACTCATCGAGTTGATGGTTCTGGTTGCAGAAATTCGAGTTCTTGGCCAGAATTGGTTAAGCATCATTACCACAAACTCTTTTATAATCATAAAAAATGTATTTTCTGATTTTGTAATGATGATCCTCATCCAATTAAAGGAGAATTGTTAAATTTTAAGATAATAAAGTACATATTTGTATTATTTGATTTGAATTGCCTTGCTATGAGTTAGATTAGATCAATAGTTAAAATATTTGATAATCTTGTTGGCTAAAATTGATCTAAGTTGTTCTTGAAGTGAGTTTTTGTAACTTGTCCTCAAGTTATGTGAAGAGTCTCATTCATGAACATTAATAACTCATAAGTTATGGAAACCAAAAGTTTTGAAAGTTACAAAACTTACCCTCAAGTTTTGGAATTTGTAAAGTCTCACCAATGAAACATTTAATTCCAAACCTTAGAATTTTAAAAGTTTAAAATTCAACCCTTATACTATTATAATATTAAAACTTTAATAATATATATATATATATATATATATATATATATATATATATATATATATATATATATATATATATATATATGTATAAGACTAGTCAGTCTTACCGTTAGTAGGCCTCATTCACGAAGCCGGTCTATAAGGGGGGTATAAGGTTACTGCCTATAAAATGGCAGTTTAATGGGTGTCCACTCTCACCCACCGCTTCCTTGACTGGTGGATGGTCGTTAGCCGAACGGGTAGGATAGGACATTAATTCTTGTGAAAAGTATAATGATAATTATAAAGTAACTAAACTTTTATTAAAATTCCCAATCTTAGTTACTTTAAAAAAATGTGAAAATGGTGCTATTCCATGAAATTGCACTTTGCACCTTGCTAAGTTGATAGTGGAGCATGTGTCGTTAACCGGCACACTAATCTGGGACTGGAAAGTGTGGCAAAGGGTAGCTTGATGTTAATCATAGATCAATGGAGCGTGTGTGGTTAACCGACACATTGATTGGGTGATTTGTAACATTAAGAGTACCAAACACATTTTCATGGTTATTCACATCTTGTTTGTGATCCTCGATATCCCAGTCACAAAATTGAAGGGCACAATCGAGATTTAAACATGCCATTGAAAAGTTCAATGAATCTCAAAAGAATCTAGGAGTTTGAATCCACTTATAACTTAATAATCAATTTCGTTTTTCATGGTGGAAATTGGTAAATCGTCATTTACCTACCTTCAAATATTTTGCAATTGGATTACGACATCCCTCTTCCGAATTGTAAAATATTGTGTTGGGTCCTAGCCTTAATATTTAATTTGGGTGTTATATTAAGAATTCTCATCTAATCTAAAATTTTTTCTTTTTCTTTTCAGATGTCTATCCCAAACAATGCTTCAGGCTCCAACCCTTCTGGCTCATTCTCCCTCATGAATTTGGTTGGGTGAACTATCTTTGATGTGTCAAACTTTAACAATTGGATAAGAAACATTCATATGGCCCTTCGTTATGAGGACAAAGAATATGTCCTAGAAAAAGAGCTGAAGGAGATTGATGAACAAACTGCTACTCCCGAACAAATCGAGGAATACATGGTTCATGAGAGGGACACGATAAAGGTGTCGTGTATAATGATTGCTACAATGACTGCTGAGCTTCAAAATTCCTATGAGGACTTCTGGCCCTTCGAAATGCACCAAGATTTGATGGAAAGGTACCATCAAAGTGCTCGGCAGGAGAGGTATGAGATCATTGCCTCCATGATGACAACCAAGATGAAGGATGGGAAGTCCATCACAACCCGCTTGTAGAAGATGCAGAGATATGTGGACCGCTTGTTGAAGTTGAATGTGAACTTCGATGAAGAGTTGGCCATTGATATCATCCTACACTCGTTGCCTTCTTGTTATGATCAGTTCAGAATGACCTATCATATGAACAAGGAAGATGTCACTCTTAGTAAGCTTCAAGGCCTTCTAAGAACTGCAGAAAGCAACTTGAAAGGAAAGTCGGTTGTACCTACTCCTACTACTACTACAGCCCCTGTTCTTGCAATTGGACATGGGAAAGGGAAGAAGAGGAAGGCTCCTTCTAAGAGCCACAAAGGAAAGTCTCTTGATGGATCCTCTTCCAGTGGGACCAAAGCTGGTTCTGCTAATCCCTCTACCAATCCAAAGGATGCAGAGTGCTTCCACTGTCATGAAAAAGGGCACTGGAAACGAAGCTGCCTCAAATACTTGCAAGGCTTAAAGGATGGGAAGATAAAGCTCACCTTTGCAGGTATTTACACTATTCTTTCTCATAACTCACCATATGCTAATTCTTGGGTCCTTGATACAGGTTGTGGTATTCACATTTGTTCTGATATGCAGGGACTAAAAGGAAGTAGGGATGTGGAGCACGGGAAGATAAACTTAATCATGGGAAATAGGAAAATGTCGTTTGTCACCAAATTTGAAGTTTATTCTTTATTGCTTAGTAGTGGGTTAGAATTAGAATTGAATAATTTTTGTTTCTCGTCAGATATGACGAGAAATATTATTTCCTTTCACAGTTTGTATAAACAAGGTTTTGCCTTTTCTTTTAATAATGAAAGTGGTAGTATTAATGCTTATTATAATGGTGTCTTTTATTTTGAAGCATTACCTTGTAATGGTATATATGAAACTGTGATGGTTGTAGATAAAATAGGAAATAATGTGTTGAATACTGATTCGTCAAAAGATTTGGACAAAGCATGCTTGTGGCATTGTCGGCTTGGACATGTCAACAAGAAGCGCATAGGCCAACTCCAAAAGGTTGAAGTCTTGGAGTCATTTGATTTGAAATCGGATGACACTTGCTAATCTTGTTTTCTTGGAAATATGACCAAGTCACCCTTCACTGGTACTTGTGAAAGGGGTGAAGGTTTGTCATATATCATACGCATTGATGTGTGTGGACCCTTCAGAACCGCCACAAGGGATCCTAACCGCTTCTATGTGACTTTTACTGATGATTACAGCAGATATGGCTATATCTACTTAATCAAGCATAAGTTCGAAACTTTTGAAAAGTCCAAAGAGTTTAAGTAAGAAGTGGAGAATCAATTGGGCAGGAAGATAAAGATGTTGCGATCCGATCGAGGAGGAGAGTATCTTAGTATCGTGTTCCTATACTATCTTAAGGCATGCAAAATTGTTTCGCAATTGACGCCACCTAGGACACTGCAGTTGAATGTTGTGGCTGAGAGGCGAAATCGAACCTTGTTGTATATGGTTCATTCCATGATAAGTTGAGCTTCGTTACCTATCTCATTCTAGGGGTATGCCTTAGAGACTGCCACCCATATCCTTAATTTAGTCCCTACTAAGAAGGTTGCCAAAACATCCCACGAGATGTGGACAGGGAAGGTTCCCTCGTTGGATCACATCAAAGTTTGGGGTTGCGAGGCCTTCGTGAGATGCAAGACTCATGACAAGCTCAAACCTTGTAGTAAGCGATGTATTTTCATCGGCTACCCACATAAATCCTTTGGATATCTCTTCTACAGACCGAGTGACAATGTTGTCTTCATTGCGAGGATATGAGTTTTCGGAGAGAGAGAAATCATATGCCAAGAGGACGGTGGGAGGAAAATTGACCTTGAAGAGCTTCATGAGTTAAGTGATGAAGGAACCTCAAATACTGGCACTCAACTCGAGGAGGAAACTTCTGTTGAACCTATTGACGAGTCATTACCTCTTCGACGTTCCTCTCGAGTTAGGATGGAACCTGATTTTTATGGCTTTCATATTGCTATTGAAGGTGATAAGTTTATCAGTGATAGCACACTGGTAAATTTGGATGAACCATCTAACTACAAGGAAGCCATGGCAGGCCTCGAGTCTGCTAAATGGAAAGAGGCAATGGACAGCGAGATTCAGTCCATGTATGACAATCAAGTTTGGAACTTGGTTGACAATGTACCGGGTCATAAGACAGTCAGGTGCAAATGGATCTTCAATATGAAGACCGACATGGATGGGAAAGTACACACATATAAGGCGCGACTGGTTGTGAAAGGCTTTACTTAAACACAGGGAGTTGACTATGATGAGACCTTCTTACTAGTACCGAAGATTAAATCTATAAGGGTTATGCTAGCCATAGCTGCATTTCATGACTATGAAATATGGCAAATGGATGTCAAAACCGCTTTCCTTAATGGAAAGTTGGCTGAAGATGTTTACATGTGTCAGCCAGAGGGTTTTGTCAATGCAAAGTACCCTAATAGAGTGTGTAAGCTTGAGAAATCCATCTATGGATTGAAACAAGCATCTTGCAGATGGAATCTTTGGTTCGATGAGAAAGTCAAAGGGTTTGGATTTTCAAGAAGCGAGGATGAGTCTTGTGTATATGTCAAAGACAGTGGGAGTATAGTAAGCTTTCTGGTGTTGTATGTGGATGACATACTTCTCATAGGAAACGACATCCCAACCATGCAGGAGGTAAAGTCCTGGCTTGGGAAGCGTTGCGCTATGAAGGACCTTGGAGAAGCTGCCTATATTCTAGGGATAAGGATAATAAGAGACATGAGTAAAAGACTAATACGACTTAGTCAAAGTACCTACTTGGACAAGGTATTGAAGCGTTTTAGCATGGAGAACTCTGAGAAAAGTGACTTACCTATCCAAAGCAATACCAAACTGAGTAAGACTCAGAGTCTGAGTATAAAGGCTGAGATAGCAGAGATGAGTCGAGTACCATATGATTCTGCGGTTGGCTCGATCATGCATGCTATGACTTGTACTCGCCCTGATGTGGCCTTTGCTTTGAGCATGATCAGTAGATATCAAGGGAATCTTGGTAGAGCTCATTGGACTGTAGTAAAGAACATTCTTAATTACCTGCGGAGGACTAAGGACTGGGTCCTTACCCTCGGTGGGAGTGATGACTTGAGAGTAACAAGGTATTGTGACGACGATTTTCAGACCGACAGAGATAATTTGCGCTCTCAGTCGGGCTGGGTGTTTACCCTAAATGGAGGAGCAGTTACTTGGAAAGGTTCCAAGCAGGAGACTGTGGCTGATTCAACGTGTGAATCAGAGTACATAGCCGCAAGCGAAGCATCGAAAGAGGCGATATGGTTTAAGAACTTCATGGGAGACCTTGGAGTTATGCCATCCATAAAGAAGCATGTGGAGATTTTCTGTGATAATGAAGGCGCGGTTGCCTTAACCAAAGAACCGAGAGATCATGGTAGATCTAGGCATATCGACAGAAAGTACCACTTCATAAGACATCAAGTAGAAGAAGGACACCTCGTTCTGAAGAGGATATCGTTAGAGAACAACCCAGCAGATCCCCTCACGAAGGGACTGAGTAGGGTTAAGCACTTGCAGCATGCGAGGGGCATTGGGCTAATTGAAGATATTAGTTTTAGTGATTAGATAATTATTTTGAAACATGTAATTTCTAAATTGTAATTGACATCTCATGATTGAATAAAAGGAGTTTTATTTATAAGTAAAGTTACTGTCTTGTGTCAAATATTTACTATTGTTTCCCTTTTGCATGTTTTGACTTCCAGAATAATAATATTATTCAAACTATCCACAGTCGATCATACTTTGGAAGTAGGTTATGAGGCTGGACTGTCATGAATTTGGCTTGTAGATTGTCTAAGGCATTAGACATAGCAAAAGTATGTTACAACGTTCATGAGTGCTCCTGAAATAAGATTTGAGTATTAGATTAAACCAACGCTCACCTGAATCACTTCATGGAATTTATCACGAGTCATTGTGAGACGATAATATCATATAATCTTCAAACCAATATATATGAGTTGTTGACTACTAGTTGGTTGTGCATTGATGATACGAAAACACATCAGTAACTTGATGTTAAAAACCGTATCGTTGTGCATGATTTAATGAGTAGTTAGTACAAGCGTATAATGTCGAAGTTTATCTGTTCCTTTTATCCTAAGAGGATTAAAAGCGATATCTTGGGCCCCACGATGATTTTGTTTTGACTTATGTGTCGGGACCGCTCAGAACTAAATTAATGTGTTCAGTTATGTTCTATGTCATACAAATCAGAAATCGGGAAACAAATTGCAGGACAATAAGTATGACTATGTTCCATGTATTTTTCCACATGATATCTTGAGAACAGAGGAATATATGATCCATTATCTAAAGGACGTGTCACTGACTGGGTCAGAGTCGACAGCGGCTTTTGAAAGCTACGATTGCTAATCGAATCCTGAAGTTACATTGGCAGTTATGGTTATTAGACTTATCCAAGTGGGAGACTGTTGAATTTAGTGTCTAAGCCCATAACTATAACTGGGATCTACTTGACCCGATTGTAGCATGGTCCTTTTGGGTTGCCTTCACCGGTGCAATTTGATAGGATGGACTTTTGAGAATAAGGCTATTTGTGATTTATTAATATATTATAAGTATAATGTATTAATTCAGAAATCATATTATTTAATTAGTATTGATCAAGAATTAATTTGGAATTAATTTAATGATCAAAAGAGACTAAATAAATAAACGGGGAATGCTTAAGTAAATCAATGATTCATATAGTGTGGGCCAATGATCCATGGTTAATTAGGATGGGCTAAACCAATGTGATAGTACATGGATAGTCCATGGAGGTTTAACCCATGGAGCCTAAGTAATATTAAAGATTATGGTGCATTAGGTTTGCAAAGATGTAACCCTAGCATTTGTTACACTATAAAAGGAATCCCCTACAGCCAAATTCAGTGGCACTTATCATTCTAAGAGTTTGATATTGATTTTGTGCTAACTATCTTATTCTCTCAAGCCTCCTCTTGCATTTGGTGTTTGTGACACATTAGAGGCATCACACTTGAGGTGCTAAAGCTTTCAAAGGCCAAGAACTACAACCACATCAAGAGGTATTCATCTAACTATGAGTTTTGTATTGTATATCCTCCATTGTATGCTAGTTAGGTTGTATGCTTTAGAAAATTGAAAATGCATGTATAATTAGAGAAAACATAGATCCAAAGCATCTAGGGTTGCATGTGCACCATAGGAGTGTTATACTTCTTAAAACCCAACAAATAGACCTTCGAATAAGTGATCCTACTCTAAGTCCACAACCAAACAAGGAACAGGAAGTAAAGCTAAATCACAAATTCTAAGTCTATAAAATCTTAATTAAATATAACACTTACTTATGCACTTAGTAATTATAGATCTACCAGCAAGGGTCCTTTGTTTTTCATATGATCGATTCTAGTAAAAAGGTCTTTCTCAACTAATAGTTTATTTAACTACGAGGCCTAAATGTTTTTGTGCTGGTGTTATAGTGTCATAAAATACTCCTATAGTATTTTAACTTCATGTTTGGTTCTAGGGTTCTTCTGGTATACAGAGTTGGTAAGTTTTAGACTTGTTGTAACACTACGATCACTCCCAAACACATGTTGGTTGTATCTCGAATAAATATAGTTGATCAGGATATATTTATCCTAGATATGATTACATAACTGTCTAGTTTTAATTGCAGCGTCCAACTCATCCAAACACTTTTATGTAGTTCTTACTGTGATATTGTTTCTGGTATGTATGTATGTTTGTATACTTCTTATAAAATACTTAGATTTTTAAAAGTATACTTTTAGTCAGAGTGCTTCAGCCCCATTGTATCTATAGTTGTATGTCTTTGTGTGGTTTGATATAGTTAGTTCACTATAAACAATGCTCTGATACCAATCTGTCACACCCCCAAACTGGAACGGCGGAAACGTTCGGGGGCGGAGGACGTCATGTACAGTATCACAACAATTGTATAATAGTAATCAAAGTAAACACAACCATTACATTGATAAATTATAGTTTTTACATCTGTTCATAACATAGTTTGTATGACATCAAAAGTTTATGGAAAAAACAAAAAGACGTGACACCATGAATGCTCCATCTTCTCAATAACCTGTAGTGTACTCGTCTACTGGTTCCTTGAGAATACAAGTGATATTGAAAGTGTATCAACATTTAAGTTGGTGAGTTCATAAGCATGTTTGTATTTGAAATCAGTATGTTATTCTTTGAAAATGTATGTATTTTCTCCCAGAAAATCCTATATTTTCTGTTGCAAATGAACTATAGTCTTAATACCATATAACCAAAATATGTAAGTGTTGTTATACTCAGTATAAGTATATCGTAGTCTTATTATTAAATAAAACCAAATTAAAATGAGTGTTGCTTTGAAATGTAAGTTTCTTTGTACTGGAAGAGAGTATAATGTATGTATTCTTGTATGAAAACTCTGTAAATGTATGTGTATGGATTCTGCTAGCTGTAATCTAAAATACTGTATTGTAGTTCTATTATTTAATAAAAACTACTTGAAGCTGTTTATGTATTCATACACTAATCGTATTGTTCAATACCAAATTGTGAGTTATTATAACCATGCTTGATGACCTAAGATGGCCTGAAACGACGTTCTTCAGGTGTCAGAATAGTTATGACATTTGTCACCGCAGGCCTGCCGGCCTAACTGTAGCTAACAGTTAAGGTGCGGGATTGTCAGTTCCGTATAGATCTATACACAAATTCACGCTCTCCCTCCAGGAGACTCTAGTTATAATTTCAGGGCCTTGTTGGTACTTTGGTAAGTACTTGAAGTGTGTCTCACAAAGCTATACTGACGGTTACGTGTAGAATAAATGAAAATCACATTGTAATGAATCACTTTGTAATGAATAATTGTATGTATGTTTCATAAACTATACCTATTATAGTTTATATGTTTGTTTGTATTGTATCTTTGAATTTAGTGACAATGTTGCAAGTGTTACATAAATTATACCTATTATAGTTTATAAGTATGTTATTGTATTGTTTCTTGAATTAGTAGAGTGATAGGTGTGTTCCATAAACTATACCTATTATAGTTTATAAGTATGTTCCGTTCGTAATGAAAATATTTCTAAAAACTCTCATTTGCTCAACATATTACTAAGGTTTAAAGTTTTATACTCATATATCAATAGGGCATATATAATTGAAATTAAAACGACAGTTGGACAAGTGAATTTACCCTAAGCCCACAACTAAACAAGGAACAGGAGTTAAGCCGGAAACACCAGTCCTAAGCCTTTTGAATCTCATATATATATATATATATATATATATATATATATATATATATATATATATATATATATATATATATATATATATATATATATATATATATATATATATATATATATATATATATATATATATATATATGTTTTAGTAGAAACCATAGTTGAAACAGTTGAAATAATTTAGAATAGCTTGAAATGGTTTAAAATCGTTTGAAAAGTTTGAAATCGTTTGGATGTCAACACAATATTCCTTGTGTTTTACTTGTATTCCCCCTATAAAGCATTGAAAAGTAGTGAAAACGTAGGGGTATGAATTCACCTCGAATGTGCATTCTCGTTTGGATACAAAGTACTAGTGGTGATCCTCGGGATAGAACCCGCGTGCGTAGTCGTGTCCTAATAATAATTATACACGATATCGTATTTAAATTAATAAGATATTAATTTAAATAATAATTTAAAGTGTTAGACAACACTAAATTATGTAAGAAATACTTACAAAAATTATTGGGAATTATTTGAAGGTGTTCTTGGTGTTCTTGGGTGAAATGTGAATATTTGAAGATGTGCTTGGTGTTCTTGAGGAAATACTTGAAGATATGAAGGAATTTATGAAGATTTTAAGGTGGGATGATGATTACGGTTGAAGATTTGAAGATTGGATGGTGATCTGGGCGAAAACTCATGAAGATATGAAGATATGAAGATTATGTATGAGTTTTGAGAGGAATTTAAGGTTGTTTATGGTTTGGAAAGTGAGAAATGAATTGAGTTTGCGGCAAAAAAACTTGTATATAGGGGTGGTTTTCGGTCATAATGGGCCTAAACAAAGTCTATTCAGTCCTATAAGGCCGAAAACCTCTTGATTTCGGTCTTAAAGTCAACAAGGAAGAATGTTTTTCGGTTTTTAGTCATATGGAGAAGTGATTTCGGTCTAGGCTTTCTAGAACGGGTGTTTTCGGTTTTGGCTTTTCCAAAAGCATGAGATTTCAGTTTTGGTTAGGGATTAGATTCCCTAAACCGAAAACTCCAATGTGTATAAGATATTTAATGTTTTTGGCTTTAATATGAAGACTTGTGTTGACTTATAATAGCTTAAATCGTCATGGGTTTCAATTTACACTTATATGTTAACATATGAACTTGTATAAACATGTATCCTTGGCATTCAAAGTTCTTATTGTAGTACTTCTTATGATGTGAATTCCCTTGTACATGGTTGAAGTTTAGACTTTATTGACTTCAAAACAACGGGTTGTTACATGGAGTGTCATAAGAAAGCCATTTTGGGTGTGTTTGCAAGGAGAAGAGCGTGTGGTGCAATTCTTGAACGTGGTGAAGCTTCTAGATCTAGCATTTCCTTCATCTTAGGGAGATTCTAGAGGTATAACGTCCATACCTTGCTCATCTATAATTTAGATCTCCTTTTCGGACTTGTTTTGGTCTCTTTGGTCCTTTTTTGAGGGTCTTGATGTGTCAAGACCATTTGTGATGCTAAAGTTGTGGATCTAGTCATTTAGTGGCCTTTTCTAGCTTAATGGTGCAAACTTTGTGGTGTTTGTGAACTTCATGCAAGCATTAAGTCATGTATTAGATTCTTTTGGGATTTTGGGCTTCATTAAGCCATGCATGCACATAAAGTTGACAACTTTACACGATTACCCATCTCAAAGAGGTCAGATTTGGGTATTGGAGCTAGTGTATGAACCAAATAAGAGCTTAATGGCAACTCGAAAGAGTACGTTGGGCGTACAAGTTGAGTACGCCCCGCGTACTCAACAGAGGGTATCAGTATTTTGGGCCTTCATTATGGGCTTCACATATGGGCTTAGGAGTTTAGGGCTGCATCGTGGGCTGTGGCCTGATTAACTTTTGATGGGTTACTTCATTATGGGCTTCCCTTGTCTAGGTTGTGTCATAATCCTAATTAGGGTTACTTGTATTTTTATACAGTGTGAGATTTTGGCTTGGTATTCGAGCATCTATTATTTTAGCAGACTGTGGTGAGTCTTCTCATTATACAAATGGGTCGAAGGCACCATTGATGGCCCATCACTTGATATGAAGTCTCAATAATTGATATGTAATGGTTTATTAGTTGGCATGTAATGACTTATATGAACACCATGGGGGAGCCCATGGCACATGGTTATCAGACCATGGGGGAGCCCAAGGCATTTTAGGTAAAGACCATGGGGGAGCCCATGGCACTTGGTTATCAGACTATGGTGGCAGCCATGACACTCCAGGTGAGCCTATGGGGAGCCCATGGCACTTGGTTATCAGACTATGGTGGCAATTTTTTTGTATATATATATGTTGCATTGTATTATGTGGATGTATAATTATGTATTTTGGGAACTCAATATGCATTTTCTTAAAGTTTGTTGGGTGTTTCAAGCACTTTTGGTTCTAAGGGAAAGGGTCGAGCTTGATGGCGCAACATTCACTCTCCAGTATTTCTGCATTTATTGTTTTGGATACTCTGATCTTTTGGATATGATTTCATGTAATGGAATTTTGGAAAACAAAACATGATTGTAATTTCTAAATATTAAATCAAAAAAATTATCTAAATTTTCGGGCTGTTACATATGTGTACTATTTAAGTTGTATATATGATTAATATTAACAAATAGCCACACAAATTCGATAAAATGTGATTGTTTTATCAATTATGTGTCACCAAAAGAAACCAATGGTAATATTCTTTTCTTTATGATTTTCATTATGTGACTAAAGGTAACAAATAGCCACATCAATTAGAAACAAGGCGTTGTTATAACAAATACACAACAATGGTTTTAACAATAAAGTGCAGCCAAAAGTAACCAATGGTCACATTCAATTCTTTATGGGTTTTCTTTATGTGGCTAAATGGTATCATATGTCATAGTATAACATAAATAAATGTCACTAAAGGGTAACTAATAGCCACATGAGTTAGAAAAAGGTGTTATTGTAACTAATATACAACTATGGTATTAACAATAAAGTGTGACCAAAAGCTGTAACAACGTAAATTTCCAAAACAATTATTCATTTTTAAAACATACTTTTATTCATAAGATGATGTCAAACATAATGTATCCAATGTTATCATAACAAAAACATATCCCAGAATCTCAAAACATAAACTCCATGAGTGTGTACGGATCATGCCGGTGCCTTCCCGCGATCCTCGCTAGTACCTGAAACACATAACACAACAACTGTAAGCATAAATGCTTAGTGAGTTCCCAAAAATACCACATACGAACATACGCCACTCAAGGCTATAAGACCTTCCGGTCACTGTGTTTCAGAGGACTTCCATCCCACAACCCTGGTAGACCTTCCGGTCCTACCCGTAATGACCTTTCGGTCCATATCATCTTGACCTTCCGGTCCATATCATAATGACCTTCCGGTCCTTAGCATTCACAACATACATAACACATCAATATCATATAACAGTATACAACACATACATCTCATAGCATATTAAGACCTTCCGATCACACATAGGTACCACTCTAGGTACAGTATAGTGAGAAGACTCCCCACGTACGATGTCGGATCACCTCTCGTGCTCGATAACCCGACCTAGCCTCCTCCTATTAACATAATAACATTCCTGATCAATACTCTCTCATAGCCTCGTCTCTAAAGATTGGGTAGAAGGCCATCCTACCCCTCCCTGAAATCCCCTGAATCAGCTTGACCAAAACCCTAAGGTCAACTGAAGTCAACGGTCAAACTTTGACCCGACTCGTCGAGTGCACATGGGCGACTCGGCGAGTCCATGCGGGTCCTCTGAATCCTTCTAGTCTCACTTGACACGTCGAGTCATCCCTTCACTCGACGGGTTACATCTGTCATGAATCGCGGGGCAACCCCGACTCGACTCGTCGAGTCCCCTTATGGACTCGGCGAGTTCCTTCCATGACAACACTCAAATGACCTTCTGAGGTCAGATATGCTTCTCTAACCTATAGATCTGGCCTTCCCAACCACTATAATCACGTAAAGATCTGACCTTTACACTCATGCAACGTCCATAAAGCTTTTTTGGTGAAATAACCTCTAAAATGGCAACCTAGGGTCATATATCTAATGGAATAGCAAAAAGCAAGATAGGTAGGACTCTCTGGACCTCTTAAGGTCCAGATCTAAGAAGAACTCCACCTTGGGACCTCACATACTTCGAATCCAAGCCAAAGAAGGCATAAGAAAACCCTAGATTCAAGTAGATCACCAAATACACGAGATTGAGCACGAATTAGTACTTCTAACAGCCTCTTCTGATCAAATGGTGGTAGATCTGAGCTCCTCAATCTTCCTTGTTTGCCCTCCTTCCTTCTTTCTTGCAAAATCACACTTAGAATGATGAAAATGGCTTCTTCTCTCCCTCACAACACTCTCAGGTGCTCTGGTGCTCTCAAAGGTGAAGGTGGTCGCAAATTAGGGCCATAAGGTCCTTTAAATAGGGCACAGGCCTGGGGATTTAGGGTTTCAGCCCACAGCGCGGACTCGTCGAGTCCACCCATCGACTCGTCGAGTCCCTTCATTAATCCAGTCAGCAAAACATGATCCTACTCGACGAGTCTAGGCGTCAACTCGTCGAGTCCCTCCTCAAAACTCAAAATAAATGAATAACATAGAATACCTGGGAATCCGGATGTTACAATTCTCCCCCACTAGAATCAGACTTCGCCCTCGAAGTCTCGCTCGGCAAACAACACTGGATGCTACTCCCGCATCTCTAACTTCGGCTCACAAGTCAGCTCGGACCCTCTCCTATGCTGCCACTGGACTTGAGCCAGGGGCGCCTCCTTGTTCCTCAGAACCTTGATCTTCCGATCCAGGATCGCGATCGGTCTCTCAACATAATTCAATCCCGCATCCACCAGAACATCCTCCAGCGGCACTACCGCCGACTCGTCGGCTATACACTTCCTCAACTGAGACACGTGGAAGGTATCATGAATCTAGCTCAACTCCGCAGGTAGCTCCAAACGATACGCTACCCTGCCCACCCTCGCGGTCACTCTGAACGGACCGATGTACCGGGGCCCCAGCTTGCCCCTCTTCCTCAATCAAATCACTCCTTTCCAAGGAGACACCTTCAGGAGTACGAAGTCTCCCACCTGAAACTCAAGCTCGGATCGTCGCCTATCCGCATAACTCTTCTGGTGACTCTGAGCTGTCAACAACCTCTGCCTGACCTGTTGTATCTTCTCAGTCGTCTGAAGCACTATCTCAGTGATACCCATCATGCGCTGTCCTACCTCTCCCCAGCAAATGGGAGTCCGATATCTCCTACCATACAACAACTCGAAGGGAGGCATACCAATACTCGAATGGTGGCTGTTGTTATAGGAAAACTCAGCCAACGGCAAGTACGTGTCCCAACTTCCTCCGAAGTCCAACACACATGCTCGAAGCATGTCCTCGAGCGTCTGAATCGTCTGCTCACTCTGCCCGTCCGTCTGTGGGTGGTATGCGATACCACCTCTCTCAAATACAACTCGGCCAGCCTCTCTGCGGAAGAGCTCTCACTGATAGCAAGGAAGTGAGCGCTCTTCGTCAACCGGTCAATGATCACCCAAATTGCATCGACACCCCTCGCGGTCCTTGGCAATTTGGTGATAAAATCCATGGAAATCTGTTCCCACTTCCACTGGGGAACCTCAAGTGGCTGCAACTTGCCATGCGGATGCTGGTGCTCGGCCTTAACCCTGCGACAGGTCAAGCACCTCTCAACAAACCATGTAACATCCCTCTTCATACAGGGCCACCAATAGTCTTACTTCAAATCCAAATACATCTTAGTGGCTCCGGGATGGATCGAGAACCTCAATCTATGCGCCTCCTCCATCAGAATGGTATGTTCCCCGCCTGCATACAGCACCTAATTCCGACCTTGAAAGGTCATTAGCCCTCGGCTATCGGTAACGAACTCAGACACCTGCCCGATCACCCGCTCCCTCTTGCGGTTCTCCGGTATCACGGCCTCTGCCTGGGCCTCACGAATGGTGTCCAACACTAGAGTCATCACCGTCAATCGCATACAAGTGTCTCGAATCGGGGCACTCTCTGCCCTTCGGCTCAGAGCATCAGCTACAACATTAGCTTTGCCCGGGTGGTATAGGATCTCACAATCGTAATCCTTCACCACATCCAACCATCTCCTCTGGCGCATATTCAGGTTGGGCTGAACCATCAAATACTTCAAACTCTTGTGGTCTGTGTATATGGTACACCGAACCCTATACAGATAGTGACGCCAGATCTTGAGAGCGAACACCACTGCCCATAACTCCAGATCGTGGGTGGGATACCTCACCTCATGAGGCTTCAGCTGCCTCGATGCATACGCTATCACATGCCCTCTCTGCATAAGAACCGCACCCAATCCCGATATCGATGCATCGCAGTACACCACAAAATCCTCCATTCCCTCTGGAAGGGATAACATCGGGGCTTCGCACAACCTCTGGCGAAGAGTCTCAAACGAGGTCTGCTGCTCCGGAACCCATGAAAAAGCAACGCCCTTCCGGGTCAACTTGGTGAAGGGCACGTCAATCTTGGAGAAATCCTTGAAAAATCTCTGATAGTAGCTGGCCAACCCCAGAAAACTCCTGATCTCGGTGGGGGACCTCGGCACCTCCCAACTCATCATAGCCTCAATCTTGGCCGGATCGACCAATATCCCATTCTGTTTAACGAGATGTCCCAAGAATTGGACCTCTTGTAACCAGAAATCGCACTTGGAGAATTTGGCGTAAAGCCTCTCCAACCTCAATACTCCGAGGATCTCTCTCAAATGCTCCTCATGCTGCTCTCTGGATCTCGAATACACCAGTATATCGTCGATGAACACGATCACCGGACGATCCAACATCGGTCTGCACACCCTGTTCATGAGATCCATGAACGCTGCTCGTGCGTTGGTGAGCCTAAAAGGCATCACCACGAACTTCTAATGCCCATAACGAGTCCTGAACGCCGTCTTCTGGATATCCTCATCTCGCACCCTCATCTGGTGATATCCAGATCTCAAATCTATCTTGGAGAACCAAGATGCTCCCTGCAACTGATCGAACAGATCATCAATCCTCAGTAGTGGGTAACGGTTCTTGACCGTTAACTTGTTCAACTCCCGGTAATCAATGCACATCCGGTGTGAACCATCCTTTTTCTTGACAAAAAGGATCGGCGCTCCCCAAGGTGAGCTACTCGGCCTGATAAATCCTTTCCCAACCAGCTCCTGAAGTTGTGAGGATAACTCCTGCATCTCTGGTGGCGCAAGGCGATAGGGCGCCTTGGCGATAGGCGCCGCTCCCGGAACCAAATCGATGCGAAACTCCACTTGCCTCTCGGGAGGCACACCCGTCAACTCCTCGGGGAAAACATCCGGGAACTCACGCACTATCGGAACATCATCAACCGAACTCGGCCTTTCCGCGGCCACTGGTATATCCATCACATAAGCTACAAACCCGCTGCAGCCCTGCTGTAGACTCTGCCTCGCTCTAGCTTCCGAACAGAACGCTGACCCAAATCCGGTACCCTCGCCGTACACCGTAAGTACTCCCCCACTAGGGTCTCGTATCGTCACCAACTGCCGCTCGCAGTCTATAACAGCCCCAATTCGGCTTAACCAATCCATGCCCACTAGGATACACACGTCCCCCATCACAATCGGGACTAGATCTATCGGGAATTCAACCCCGAAGATCTCGAGTACACATCCTCGAATCACATCCGTAGCATACACCGCTCGCTCGTCAGCTATGGAAACTCGTAGAGGTCGACTCAACGCCTCCCGCTGAATACTGATGTGCTAACTAAAGGCTAAAGACACAAATGATCGACTCGCACACGAGTCAAATAATACCAAAGCAGGTACAGAATTCACAAGAAAAGTACCTACGCATATCATAATATAAGCACAATATCTCAAACTCAGCATAAATAAATGAAAGAATACATACCAGCCACGACATCGGGCGCTGCGCGGACCTCCTCCGCTGTCAACTGGAAATCTCTCCCGCGAGCCTTCGGTGCCTCGGCCTTCACCGGCCGAACCTCAGTAGCTCGCACGGCAGTAGGGGCAGATCCCTGCGGTGCTCCCTATGCTGTCCCCCGCAGCTGCGGACACTCGGACTTCCGTTGTCCGGTTTGGTTGCAATGAAAGCAAACCATGAACCCCTTGGGGCAATCCTTGGCTATGTGCCCCTCCTTGCCATATTTGTAGCAAGCACCAGATCGACAAACCCCATCATGTCCCTTGCCGCACTTCCCACAAGTGCGGCCCTTCTTGCCTCCAAATCTCGAAGCGGTGGGCTTTGCCCGCTTGGCTGTCGGCTGAGACTGTGCCGGCCGCCGGTCCCTCCCCTGAGACTCGGCCTCCTCCCGAGCCTGAGTCTCTAGCTCAATCTCCCTCTTCCGGGCATTTTCCTGGAGCTCGGCAAATGTCCGGTATGATAAGTTCGCCATGAACTCCCTCATATCCCTCCTCAAAATGCTCAAGTACCGGCTCATACGTGTCTGCTCAGACGACACGTGTTCAGGGCAAAACAACGCCCTCTCATGAAACATCCTCGTAATCACCGTCACAGACTCAGTTCCCTGCTTGAGGGACAAGAACTCCTGGGCTAAATGTTCCCTCTCCACAAGGGGAACATACTCCTCTCGAAACATCGTGGTGAACCTCTCCCAGGTCACCGCAGTAAGCTCTACCGTAGTGAAGTCTGCCGTCACAAACTTCCACCAGTCCTTCGCCCCTAAGCGAAGCTGGTTCAGTGCAAACCGAACCCTCAGATGCTCTGGACACGAGCAGGTGTAGAAGCATCCCTCGATATCAGAAATCCATCTCATCGTAGTAATCGGATCCTGCGTCCCATCAAACTCTGGTGGCTTCGTGTTGCTGAACTCCCGGAACAGCAACGAGTCACCCCCCTGAGGTCTAGCAGCAGCAACAGCTGCAGTAGCTGCAGCAGCCGCAGCCTCAGTAATCGTTGCGTACCGCTCATCAAAGGTCTCAATCAATGTGGTCTTGATAGACCCAAACATCTCCGGAATCTCAGCTCGGATCGCCGCAGCTACCTCATCGTGGATCATCTGACGAAGCTCCTCGTCACTCACGCCGCTCGTCTTAGGTCTGTGGCGTGTCCCAACCATGATGTCTCTGAAATACAATATAAAAATATCAGAGACTCGCTCGAGCATACTCGCACTCCATCACTCAACCCTACTTGTCCCCTAGTACCCTAAGGATTCTTACTTGGACTGCGCACTGATCCGGTGTCTTCAGTAGTACGGGCCCTACACTACTGTCCACACCGCATCAGTATTCACCCCAAGTCCTCCTCCTAGGATCCCAGATCACAAGTACCCTACATCTCGCTCGCATAGGCTACCCTTCGGTAGACCTCTCATAAGCTCCTCACTGCTACCTACTCACTCTCAAGCATCTCATAGCAGCAAAAATCGTCCTAGGCTAAGGCATCACAAATCAGGCCACTCTAGTCCTAATATGAATACCTAGCCTACTCTAGCATGCGTAACATATCATAACTCATAACACATAATGTAAGGGTATTATGGGAAATCACCGTTCGGGCGCTGGCTGATCGTACACACTGCTTCCTTCTGCTTTTCTCAAGTCCTTTTACTTTTTGAAAAATTGTTTATTTTATGAAGAACTTTCTCAAATCCTCAGTTTGAGTTCAAATACACCCGAAGGTGCATCCGAATCCCTCAAACCAAGGCTCTGATACCAACTTGTAACAACGTAAATTTCCAAAACAATTATTCATTTTTAAAACATACTTTTTTTCATAAAATGATGTCAAACATAATGTATCCAATGTTATCATAACAAAAACATATCCCAGAATCTCAAAACATAAACTCCATGAGTGTGTACGGATCATGCTGGTGCCTTCCCGCGATCCTCGCTAGTACCTGAAACACATAACACAACAACTGTAAGCATAAATGCTTAGTGAGTTCCCAAAAATACCACATACGCACATACGTCACTCAAGGCTATAAGATATTTCGGTCACTATGTCTCAGAGGACTTCCGTCCCACAACCCTGGTAGACTTTCCGGTCCTACCCGTAATGACCTTCCGGTCCATATCATCTTGACCTTCCGGTCCATATCATAATGACCTTCCGGTCCTTAGCATTCACAACATACATAACACATCAATATCATATAACAGTATACAACACATACATCTTATAGCATATAAGACCTTCTGGTCATACATAGGGACCACTCTAGGTACAGTATAGTGTGAAGACTCGCCTCGTACGATGTCGGATGACCTCTCGTGCTCGATAACCCGACCTAGCCTCCTCCTATTAACATAATAACATTCCTGATCAATACTCTCTCATAGCCTCGTCTCTAAAGATTGGGTAGAAGGCCATCCTACCCCTCCCTGAACTCCCTTGAATCAGCTTGACCAAAACCCAAAGGTCAACTGAAGTCAACGGTCAAACTTTGACCCGACTCGTCGAGTGCACATGGGCGACTCGGCGAGTCCATACGGGTCCTCTGAATCCTTCTAGTCTCACTTGACACGTCGAGTCATCCCTTCACTCGACGGGTTACACCTGTCATGAATCACGGGGCAACCCCGACTCGACTCGTCGAGACCCCTTTTGGACTCGGTGAGTTCCTTCCATGGCAACACTCAAATGACCTTCTGAGGTCAGATCTGCTTCTCTAACCTATAGATCTGGCCTTCCCAACCACTATAATCACGTAAATATCTGACCTTTACACTCATGCAACATCCATAAAGCTTCTTTTGGTGAAATAGCCTCTAAAATGGCAACCTAGGGTCATATCTCTAATGGAATGGCAAAAAGCAAGATAGATAGGACTCTCTGGACCTCTTAAGGTCCAGATCTAAGAAGAACTCCACCTTGGGACCTCACATACTTCGAATCCAAGCCAAAGAAGGCATAAGAAAACCCTAGATTCAAGTAGATCACCAAATACACGAGATTGAGCACAGATTAGTACCTCTAGCAGCCTCTTCTGATCAAATGGTGGTAGATCTGAGCTTCTCAATCTTCCTTGTTTGCCCTCCTTCCTTCTTTCTTGCAAAATCACACTTAGAATGATGAAAATGGCTTCTTCTCTCCCTCACAACACTCTCAGGTGCTCTGGTGCTCTCAAAGGTGAAGGTGGCCGCAAATTAGGGCCATAAGGTCCTTTAAATAGGGCACAGGCCTGGGGATTTAGGGTTTCAGCCCACAGCGCGGACTCGTCGAGTCCACCCATCGACTCGTCGAGTCCCTTCATTAATCCAGTCAGCAAAACATGATCCTACTCGACGAGTCTAGGCGTCAACTCGTCGAGTCCCTCCTCAAAACTCAAAATAAATGAATAACATAGAATACCTGGGAATCCGGATGTTATAAAAGCAACCAATTGTTGCATTCATATGTTTCTGAGTTTTCTTTATGTAGCTAAATGATATCATAGATCACAGTATAATGTAAAAAAGTGTCACTAAAGTTTAACTAATAGCCATATGAGTTAGAAAAATGTGTTGCTATACGTACAACTCAGTGATGATTTTAACAATTAAGTGTCGTCAAAAGCAACCAACGGTCACATTCATATGTTTATCAGTTTTTTATGTGGCTAAATGATATCAAATGTTACAGGATAACGTAAATATATGTCACTAAAAGGTAACTAATAGCTACATCAGTTAGAAAAAGGTATGGCTATACGTACCATTCAGCGATGGTTTTAACAAATATTTATGACGAAAAGAAAACAATGGGCACATTTGTTTTCGTTATGTTTTTTGTTCATGTGACTAAAAGATTTCATAGGAGACACTTTGCCGTAAATTAATATGACTAAATGGTACCAAATGGCCCATCATTTTGAAAATATGTTTTGTTGTAAGTTATATTCAACAATTCTTTTCACAATTATGTATCATTAATACCCAACCAATGGTCACATTATTTTCTTTAAAAGGTTTTTTTATGTGACTAAATGATATCATACGTCAAGATATAACATAAATAAATGTGACTAAAAGGTAAACAATAGCCATATCAAATATAAAGTAAACATGGTTAAAACCAACTCAGCTCACGTTATATGTGACTAAAAGGTAGATTATAGCCATACTTAGTTGATGAATTTTTGTAGCATCCCGACTCCCAGGTATAACTTTAAAGGCTTTTTATTTATTTTAATGAAGGAAATCGACGAGTTGGATGCCCCAACTCGTCGTGTCAAACCTAGTCAGCCCGCGTGATTTATGACTTCTACACGATGAGTCGGAGGACCCCGACTCGACGAGTAGAGATTGTGCATGGAAACCTTAAAATGTTAGTGTTTGCACCCTATTTAAAGAACTTATGGGTCGTTTCTAGCCTCCCTCATCGTCATTACAGCCAGAGGAAACCCTAGATCAAGTCTTAAACCCCCAATGTGTTTGTTGAGAGCTTGAAAGGTGTTATTTGTTGACTTTGGAAGGGAAACTTGAAGAGTGAGGAGCTTGGAGCGGCAACGAGGAAGTGGATCTGTCATCTACTTCGTTTTGGCAACCAATCTGCGGTATAAAGCTAATAACTCGACTCTTTCATGCTTAGATCTTCTTCTATGGACATTTATGGACATTTATGGTCATTTTTGGGGATAATGGAGTCACTCTTGGGTTTGAGCTTGTCACAAGGACATGGTCTCAGATCTGGACTCCTCTAGGTCCCAGAGTCATAAAGCTATCAACTTTATATCCTATTGGCCACTCTTCATGCCCTAAACCTCACTCTAGACAAGGTTTTTGGTGTTTAAGCCTCTTAAGACCTTGCATGCACGTAAAGTTTGCAACTTTACATGATAACTTCACCTTAAGAAGCTAGATCTACAATTTAGAGCTTTGGGGTAGCTTAAAAACGTCTGAATGGGAAATGGACTGAAGGGACTCGACGAGTTGCATGGTCAACTCGATGAGTCAGATGAAGATTGGCCGTTTTTAGTTTCTGCATGGACTTGCCGAGTCAGTGGGATGACTCAACGAGTTAGTTAGGGTTTTCCCGACAATTGGACACCGCATGGACTCGAAGAGTTGCCTGGAAACTCAGCAAGTCAACTAGGCTTTTCATGAGTTCTCGAGTTCTGGAAGAACTCTCCGAGTCAGTGGGCTAAACTCGACGAGTTGGGTCAACATGGACTGTTGACCTTAACCGTTGACTTTGACTTCGACCAAGGGTTGACCACTTTGACTTCTGAGGGTATTTTAGTAATTTGGGAATTTACAGAAGTGGATCATTGGTGGATGTAGGTGTTTGAGTTGGAGCTGTATTTGGAGGAGTTGACATTATCATCCCGAGCTACTTGTGAGGTGAGTTGTCCTCACTATACTAACACAGTCGAAGGCACCAATGCCGGCCCTTTTCAGATTTTTATCCGGTTTTGTTGCATGATATGCTTATTTGATTTGCATCCTGGTAGTTAGGATGGTGATATGCTTAGTGACCTGGCAGGTCGGTATCCGGGTATATAGGATAATAGTATGCTAGTCACCGGTTAGGTGGATATCCTAGTATATAGGATGTTGCTATGATTAGTGATTTGTTAGATTAGTTTGACTGTTATATATGCTAGCGTATGATATTTATGTGCACATGATTGTTTGATTTGGGGGTTGGGTTTAGGCGTACCTGCTTTGTGCTGGAGGCCAACATACCCAGGGAGGACCGGATAGACTGCAGACCCGGGAGGGCATACTAGTCAGGCCGAAGACCCGGCGAGTGGTTCAGATATGCTGAAGGCTCCATATGCATGCTGTTTTTTATATGATACGATTATGATTGTATGGCATTGGTATTTTGGGGGAACTCACTAAGCTTCGGGCTTACAATTGTTAATTATGTGTCAGGTACTTCTGATGATCTCGGGAAGGCGAAGGTGTGATCGTGCACATCCTTATGTTTGTATGATTTGATTTTGGGATACTCTGACACTAAACCGTTTTGAACACAATTTTGTAATAATTACTGGTTTTTGAATGATTTAAAAAGTTTTAAATTGGCATGATTTTCATGGGTGTTACAAGTTGGTATCAAAGCCTTGGTTTGAGTGAATTGGAGGAAACACCCGCATGTATCTAGTCTCAAACTAAGGACAAGATTTTTAAAATGATTTTTCAAATGGTTTTCAAAATACTAAAGGAGGATGAAAGTGTTTGATCAGCCGGACCCAGTAAGTAGACCCCAAAATACCTTACGGATTATTTGATTTTGTGATATGTTAGAACAGCATGCTACTACTAGGCTAGGGATCTTCAGGAATTGCATAATATAATTGTCTGATTATATGATGCCTAGTATCCTAGGGTTTTTCCTTATATGAAATTGACATCATTACTGTAGTTGCTTAGTGTATGCATCACGGCCGTACATAATTAAGATCTTATAGCCTGAGAATGTTTGGTTTAGCCTTATTTCATGTTCTTGATTGATGAAGGGCTTAGGGTAGGATCAGGTATTCAAAAATCTTTAGGGTCTAGCATTATGTATGGCTAGCATACACAAGTGCTGCAGGGTTGGTGAAAGTTTCATGGGTGGGTTGTGCGAGGTCGGTAGGCCAGTTATGAGATATTTAGCATTCCTCTAGGAGTGAGGATTGAGCGCTCGCCATGAATATGTATATTGTTAGGGCGTTGTGATGATACTTGGGACAAATATGGGTAGGTGTGGAAGGTAGTATGGGCACATACTACTGAAAGCACAGGATCCATACATGTAGCAAGGAAGTCACAACCCCTAGGGTTTAGTTGGGAGTTGGTTCCCTGTTATTTATGTGAATTATCTGATATCTTCCTGGTGTATTTTCAGTATGGCAGTTACGAGACGTTTTGTGACTGGATCCGGATCAGGATCAGGAGATGGCGGTCAGGAGGGACCGTCAGTGCCCGAGGTTGTTGGTCAGATGAGGTCGATTGAGCTGGACGCTAGGATTCGAGAGATCTTGCATGATGAGGTAGATACTATGTTCCGGGCACAGTTGTCGGAGATGTTTGGGTCTATTAAGACCGTCATGGTTAAGTATTTTGATGAGCGCTATGTAGCCATTGCTAAGATGGCTGCTGCAGCAGCTTTAACGCCGTTAGGGGGAGGAGCCAGTCGGGCTTTTCAGTACCGGGACTTCGATAAAACGAAGCCCCCAACTTTTGAGGGGATTCAGGACCTGATCATAGCCATACGGTGGTTGTCTGATGTGGAGGGGTGTTTCTTCACATGCTTATGCCCTGCTAACCAGAAGGTCAGATGTGCTCTAAACCTGTTAAGGTCCGGGGAAAAGGACTGGTGGAGGTTGATGACGGGGTCGTATACAGATGATTAGAGAGTTGTGGTTACTTGGGAGCAGTTCAGGGATATGTTTCACGCTCGCTACATTCCGCAGGTCGAGCGGGAGCGGTTAGCTTAGGAGTTTTTGGATCAAAGATAGGATGCTGAGACGGTGACAAAGATCACCCGTATGTTCACTGAGAGGGCGATGTTTTTCCCGGAGTTTGCTTCCGAGCAGGCTCACATGACATCTTATCTAAGCATGCTCAAGACTAACATTCTTCAGTTTGTTGCTACGCAGTGGTGTGATACACTGCTGGAGTTGTGGGAGGCCACTAGGCGGTGTGAGCTGGAGATCGAGTTACAGTTACAGGAGAAGAGGCGGGCCCCGGCGCAGACATAGTCGGCGCCAAAGCGGTCTAAGACCACCGATTCCTGGTCGGGAGGACAACAGGGCTGCACTTGTGGCAAGTGCGGGAAGGGTCACTCGGGGGTTTGCAGATTGAGTAGTGCGTGCCGTAAATGCGGAAACAAGGGGCGTTTTGTGAGGGATTGTCGCCAGCCAACCCCGGTTCAGGATATGAGGATCTGCTACCAATGTCATCAGGTTGGTCACTTGAAGACCAATCGTCCACAGCTAGCTGCAAGGCTGGCGCAGGCTCCAGTGCCGGCTACATTGAGGATCACTGACGGGAGTCAGGGTAGAGCAGCGCCCCCGAGGGCTTAGGGACACACCTTCCAACTTATGGCAGAGGAGGCCTGGGCAGCACCAGACATGGTTGCTGGTATGTTTCTATCCCTTATCTTACTGATTATATTTGTTTTATACTTATATGTGTTCTAACATGTTAGGTAAATTCTTAGTGAACTCCTTACCTGCTTTGGTATTATTCGACTCAGGGGCGAGTCGGTCATTTGTCTTTCAGTCATTCAGTAGGGAGTTTGGTTTGCCAGTAGAAGAGCTAGAGTGTCCGTTGCGAGTCTCTATCGCCAACGAACACGAGATTTCTGCTTCTTCCGTCTATCGGGGTTGCGTGTTGGAGATCTTCGGGGTATCTTTTCCGATAGACTTCATTCTGATCCCCATGGGGGGTGTATGTGTGATTGTGGGTATAGATTGGCTTAGTCGCTTCGGTGCCATGATCGACTACGACGGTCAGCGAGTGGTAGTTCAAACCCCAAGTGGGGGAGAAATGATTGTCTACAGCAAGGGCACCCGATTGGGATCAAGGTTTTGTTCAGCTGCCAGGTCTCGGCAGTACATTTAGCACAGGTGTGCGGGTTATTTAGTGTATGTGGTGGATACACGGGTCGGGGATCAGACCACAGTTTAAGAGGTTCCAGTAGTCAGGGAGTTCGCTGACGTGTTTCAGGAGGAGTTAACCGGAGTGCCTCCAGAGAGGCAGGTCAAGTTTAGGATCGACCTAGTGCCAGGTATGGCCCCTATCGCCAAGGCACCGTACCAATTGGCACTAGCAGAGATGCAGGAGTTGTCATCATGGCTGTAGGAACTGCTGGGCAAGCTATTCATTCGTCCAAGCAGTTCTGCGTGGGGAGCAACGATTCTCTTCGTCAGGAAGAAGGATGGTTCACACCGGATCTGCATTGACTACCGAGAGTTGAACAAGTTAATGGTGAAGAACCATTATCCACTCCCGAGGATAGATAATCTTTTCGATCTGTTGCAGGGAGCATCTTCGTTCTCCAAGATAGACCTGAGGTTTGGGTACCATCAGGTCAGGGTTAGGGAGGAGGACGTGGATAAGACCGCGTTCCGTACTCGATATGGATATTACGAGTTCGTGGTGATGCCGTTTGGGCTCTCCAACGCGTCGGCGGTATTCATGGACATGATGAATCGGTTCTACAGACCGATTCTCGATCGCTCGTTCATCGTGTTCCTAGACGACATCTTGGTTTACTTTAAGACCCGAGAGCAGCATGAGGAGCATCTTCGGGAGATATTATGAGTTTTGAGGCGGGAACGGCTTTATGCCAAGTTCTCGAAGTGTGAGTTTTGGTTACGAGAGGTTCAGTTCCTTGGACATCTCGTTAACCAGGAGGGGATTTTTGTCGATCCCGCCAAAATCGAGGCGGTTATGCAGTGGGAGATTCCAAAATCTCCCTCGAATATCAGGAGCTTCTTAGGATTGGTTGGGTAATACAGGAGATTCATATAGGATTTCTCCAAGATTACAATACCCCTCACTTGTCTGAAGAGGAAGGGGATGGATTTCCGGTGGGACCCCGAGCAGAAGAGGGCGTTTGAGACCCTCAAACAGCGACTATGTGAGGCTCCAGTCTTGACTCTCCGGAGGGAGTTGAGGATATTGTAGTGTTCTGTGATGCATCCATCACGGGACTGGGAGCGGTCCTCATGCAGAGGGGACGTGTGATAACCTACGCATCACGGCAGTTGAAGCCACACGAGACGAGATACCCTACTCTTGATCTGGAGTTGGGAGCGGTGATATTCGCTCTCAAGAATTGGATACATTACCTCTATGGGGTCCGATGTACCATATACACGGACCACAAGAGTGTGAGGCACATTATGGATCATCCAAACCTGAACATGAGACAGCGCAGGTGGCTTGACGTGGTCAAGGATTATGATTGTGAGATCCTTTACCATCCTGGTAAAGCGAATGTGGTTGCGGACGCTCTGAGCCGCAAGTCAGCTGGCTCTTCAACTACAGTGACGTGTATGAGGATATCAGTGGATTCTCCACTGGTGAGTTTGATCAGGGAAGGCCAGGCTGAGGGTATGGGACAGGAGAATTGGAAGCTTGAGAGGATTAGGGGTGAGAACACCCGGTTTGTGCAGGCTAGCCGGGGATTGTTGACCCGTTGCAGTCGGGTATGGGTTCTGAATTTTGGTGGGGTCAAACAGATTGTTCTGGAGGAGGCTCATAAGTCTCGCTTCTCTGTTCACCCAGGGCCACCAAGATGTACCGAGATTTGCGATTGAGTTACTGGTGGCCGTTCATGAAGCAAGAAATCGCTTGGTACGTGGAGAGGTGCTAGACCTGCAGGATGGTCAAGGCCGAGCACCAGAGGTCGCATGGCAAGCTGCAGCCTCTAGAGATTCCTATGTGGAAATGGGATCAGATCACAATGGACTTCATCACTAAATTTCCGAGGACGACAAAGGGGTTCGACGATATGTGGGTCATCGTGGATCGATTGACCAATAGTTTCCATTTTCTGCCCATTCGGGAGAGCTCATCGGCCGAGAAGCTGGCCGATATGTATATACACGAGATTATCGCTCGCTATGAATTTCCGGTCTCTATCGTTTCAGACCGTGATGTTCGGTTCACCGCCCTTTTTTGGGAGAAGTTCCATGAGGAACTGGGCACGCGGCTGCATTTTAGTACAACCTACCACCCGCAGACAGACGACCAGAGTGAGTGAACCATACAGACTCTCGAGGATATGCTGAGAGCCTGTGTTATTGACTTCGGTGGGAGCTGGGACTCCTACCTACCCCTTGCAAAGTTCTCCTACAACAAAAACTTTCATTCTGGTATTGGTGCTCCACCATATGAGTTGTTGTATGCACGGAGATGTCGCACCCCAGTCTGTTGGGGTGAGGTCGGTCACAGGGTGATGGGACGGACAGAGGTAGTTTTGTAGACTACAGAGAGGATTTAGCAGATTAGACAGCGGCTGTAGACCGCTCAGAGTCGCCAGAAGAGTTACGCCGACAGACGCTGATCTGAGTTGGAGTTCCAGGTGGGAGACATGGTATTACTGAAGGTCTCACCCTGGAAGGGTGTGATTAGCTCCAGGAAGAGGGGGAATTTGGTTCCCCAATACATTGGACCTTTTCCAGTTATTGATAGGGTTGAAAAGGTGGCATATAGACTGGACCTCCCGGAGGAGCTCAGTCAGATTCATAGCACTTTTCACATTTCACATTTGCGAAAGTGCTTACTGGATGAGGAGGTAGTAGTGTCGTTACATGATATTCAGGTCGACAAGCGCCTGAATTATGTAGAGAGGCCAGTGGCCATTCTGGAGAGGAAAGTGAAGTTTCTACTGAACAAGGAAGTACCTTTAGTAAGGGTACAATGGGAGCACCGGAGAGGATCCGAGTGGACTTGGGAGCCGGAGGCAGAGATGCGGGAGCATTATCCGTAGTTCTTTGCCGCAACCGACTTCGAGGATGAAGTCTAGTTCAAGTCGGGGAGAACTGTAACATCCCGAATCTCAGGTATCATTTTAAAGGCTTTTTATTCATTTTAATGATGGAACTCGACGACTTGGATGCTCCAACTCGTCGTGTCGAACCTAGTCAACCAACGTGATTTATTACTTCTAATCGACGAGTCGGAGGACCCCGACTCGATGAGTAGAGGATGTGCACGGAAACCCTAAATTTTTAGGGTTTTCACCCTATTTAAAGAACTTACGGGCCGTTTCTAGCCTCCCTCATCGTCATTACAGCCATAGGAAACCCTAGATCGAGTCATAAACCCCCATTGTGTGTATTGAGAGCTTAGAAGGTGTTATTTGTTGACTTTGGAAGGGAAACTTGAAGAGTGAGGAGCTTGGATCGACAAGGAGGAAGTGGATCTGTCATCTACTTCGTTTTGGCAACCAATATGAGGTATATCGCTAATACCTTGACTCTTTCATTCTTAGATCTTCTTCTATGGATATTTATGGTCATTTTTTGGGTTAATGGAGTCACTCTTGGGTATGAGCTTGTCACAAGGACATGGTCACAGATCTAGACTCCTCTAGGTCCCAGAGTTATAAAGCTATCAAGTTTATCTTGTATTGGCCACTCTCCATGCCCTAAACCTCACTCTAGACTTTGTTTTTTGTGTTTAAGCCTCTTAAGACCTTGCATGCACGTAAAGTTTGCAACTTTACGTGATAACTTCACCTTAAGAAGCTATATCTACAATTTGGAGCTTTGTGGTAGCTTAAAAACGTCTGAATGGGAAATGGACTGAAGGGACTCGATGAGTTTCATGGTCAACTCGAAGAGTCAGATGAAGATTGGTCGTTTTTGGTTTCTGCTTAGACTCGGCGAGTCAGTGGGATGACTTGACGAGTTAGTTAGGGTTTTCCCGACAATTGGACACCGCATGGAATCAACGAGTTGCCTGGAAACTCGGCGAGTCAACTAAGGTTTTCACGATTTCTCGAGTTCTCGAAGAACTCGACGAGTCAGTGGGCTACACTCGACGAGTTTGGTCAACATGGACTGTTGACCTTGACCGGTGACTTTGACTTTGACTAAGGGTTGACCAGTTTGACTTTTGGGGGTATTTTAGTAATTTGGGAATTTATGGAAGTGGATCATTGATGGATTTAGGTGTTTGATTTGGAGCTGTATTTGGAGGAGTTGACATTATTATCCCGAGCTACTTGTGAGGTGAGTTGTCCTCACTATACTAACAGGGTCGAAGGCACCAATGTCGGCCCTTTTCGGATTTGCATCTGGGTTTGTTGCATGATATGCTTATTTGATTTGCATCCTAGTAGTCAGGATGGTGATATGCTTAGTGACCTGGTAGGTTGGTATCCTGGTATATAGGATAATGCTATCCTAGTGACCGGTTAGGTTGGTATCCTGGTATATAGGATGTTTCTATCATTAGTGATTTGTTAGATCGGTTTGACTGTTATATATGCTAGCGTATGATATTTATGTGCACATGATTGTTTGATTTGGGGGTTCGGTTGAGGAGGATCTGCATTCTGCTGGAGGCCAACATACCCACGGCGGACCAAATAGACTGCAGACCTGGGAGGGCATACTAGTAAGGCCAAAGGCCCGACGAGCGGTCTGGATAGGCTGAAGGCCCTGAGAGGCGGTCCAGTCAGGCTGATGGCTCATTATGCATGCTGTTTGTTTATATGGTATGATTATTATTGTATGGTGTTGGTATTTTGGGGGAACTCACTAATATTCGGTCTTACAGTTGTTGATTATGTTTCAGGTACTTCCGATGATCGCGGGAAGGCGAAGGCGTGATCGTGCACCTCCTTATGTTTTTATGATTTGATTCTGGGATACTCTGACACTAAACCCTTTTGAAAACAATTTTGTAATAATTATTGATTTTTGAATGATTTACGAAGTTTTAAATTGGCATGATTTTTATGGGTGTTATAATTTTAATGTGGCCATAAGCACCTACGGTGTCACGGCATACGGTCACATTTTTGACGAAAAAAATAAGTGTGGGCGTAGGCTACGATCACATTTTTTATTCCTTAAAAAAGTGTGGCTGTAAGTCATTTTTGTTGTAGTTTTTGGGCTTTGAGGAAGTAAATTTTAGACCTTATTGTGGGTTGATAATATTGGTTATGAGACCTTAGCCCTTGATCGGTGTGTTGGAACCAAAGGATAAAATGGGAAAAGTCATGTCGGGATTCATACGTGGATCATGGTTTTAGTTCAACATGTGTTAAGCCAAAAGTAACTAGATATAGTTATGGGGCTCTTCAATACCTTTTTGTGCATATAAAGAACACCGAAAATGAAGTTGAAACGAAGAAGTTATGGTTGTTTGAAGTTGAATGGGAAAATGGGGGTTTTGCACTCCACAGGGCGTATATGCTGAAGGAAGAACGCACTTTTAAGGAGCTATGCATGGCGTAAATTGAGCAATTCATGGCGTAGCTGCGGTAGATCAAAACCCTAATTCTTCGGTTTTGAGCCTTATTTATAGGGCTCTAACTTCTAGGAAACCCTCTCATGACCAATCTCCTTCATCTAAGATTATTTCTTAAGAAACCCTAGCCACCTTTTACTTTTTTTGATCCTTGTCATCACTTATGTGCTTATTTATCCATTGGAAGGTTGAATCTTGAAGAACATGGTTGTTGCAAAGTGTATAGAAGAAGGATTCAAGTATAGATCCAGCAAGGTTGCTTCATTCCTTGATCATTGTAAGTAAAAAGCTTCTATCTTTCCATTGGTTTCTAAGATCTTGTGATTGTCATATTGTCACTTTTTGGTCTCTTGAGCTTGTGTTTTGGGAGTTGAGGCAACTCCAATACCTTTTAGAGCTATATCGAACTCTTTTGGGACTTGTTGGACTTGGAAAGTTGTGCTTTGGTACTTGTTCATTAAGTTATGCAAGGTGTGTTAGCATTTTTGGTCATTTAATGCACAAAGTTTAGATCTTGATTGATTGGAGTGTCTTAATGGGTAAAGATGGAAACTTTATCCATTAAGACATTATAAAGGTCCATATTTGGGAGTTTGAAAGTTTCGCTTGTTGTATTAAGAGCTTAATAGATGTTTTTGGGACCAGGGGCACTATACAGGGGTAATCTGGGTATCTGTGGCGTAGCTCTACGTAGGGCATAGATTAGTTATGCAGGGCGTAAGTCAACTGAGGCTTGACCGTTGACTTTTTGGCCAGTTTGACTTTTGGACATAGTATTGGAAGGGTAAAATGGTCTTTTGCCCAACTGAGGTTAAACTGTGTGCCTAGACCTTTCATGGGCCAGTCTTTTCCTTGTTTATTAATTAGGGTTTTAATATGGACATGATGAGCAATTAGATCCTTCATATCGTCGGTTCGAGTGGATGGTTTATCTTGTCTTCAAGATTGAGGTGATTCTTCTCGCTATACTTGCCTGTGTGGTAGTCTATGCATGTTGACCAGCTTGGTCTTATTTTTTGATTTATGTTATATGTGAAATGAGTTGTTGATAACTCCTAGACTATCATGAGTCGATGGGAGTGCTGATAGTCCACAAGGTTACTGATAATCCGTGAGGTGTTCTATTAATCCATAAGACATGATGTTAGCCCACTAGGAGCATTGATAGTCCCCAGGGTTGCTGATAACCCGTAGCAGATTATTATGTTGTGTTGTATGTGATATATTTGGAGATCTCACAAAGCCTTATGATTACAGTTGTGGATTGAATATTTTGCAGGTACATATCGGATTTTAAAGGCGAGACTGTACACACACATCTGCAGCTTTGTGATTCGAGATTTCGCACTGTCTTCATTATAACATTGATTTGATAATAATGGTTATCAAAAAATGATTTAGCCTAAATGTGACTTTATTAAAAATGGATGTTATATTATTTTAAAAATGAAAAAATTAGCCTCGTATTTTAGGACGTTACAGAAAATCCAAGTATGATATTCCACCTGTTAATGATCCGAAAGAGGCCACTTGCTTTCCTAGTAACCAAAAGGGCCATTAGAAGAGAAGCTGCCCAAAGTACTTGCGAGAGATAAATAATGGAAAAGCCAAGGTGTCTGGTTCCTCCTCTAGTACGTACATAATAGAACTATATAACACTAAAACTTCAAATTCATGGGTCTTGGATACATGATGTGGTTTTCATATTTCGTATGACATGAAGGGACTAATGGAAAAGTGAGAAGCTCAAGCATGGGGAGCTAAATCTGATCATGGGGAATAGATGTATTGCGCATGAGACAAGGATTGGGATTTATGACATATTATTTGATAGTGATGTTAGAATATATTTGATTATTATTGTTATTTATTTAAGATGACAAGAAACATTTTCCTTTCACAAATTCTTTAGACAAGGTTTTCGTTATAGATTTGATGATAATAATAGAGTTATTTTCGTTTATAAAGAAGGTTGTTTTATATTCAAAGCTTATCCTTGTAATGGTTTGTTTGAAATTGTTGTGTGTGTGAATAATATGAGTAATAATGTATTTAATATTTATTTTTTTGATGTTTTAGACAAGGTTTCCTTATGCCACTATCGTATTAGGTAAACAAACAAGGAAGACATCGCCAAATCCAAAAGGTTGGAGTCTTGGAACCATTTGACTTAAAGTCGGATGATGAAAGTGAATCTTGTTTATTAGGCAAGATGAAAAAGGAATCATTGACATGGACATGTGAAAAAGGTGAAGGATTGTAGGACATTGTCCACACAGATGTGTGTGGACCCTTCAGACGCTAATTGCTACTATGTAACGATCATTGATGATTATAGTAGATATGGGCACGTTTATTTGATTAAACATAAGTCATAAACTTTTAAAAAGTTCAAAAAGTTTAAACACTAAGTAGAGAGCCAATTGGGGAAGAAGATAAAGATTCTCTAATCGGGGATAAGCCGGAGTACTATTAGTAGATAGTTTATATGGGTAAGCCCGAGTGCTATTAATAGTTAGCGGATCGGGAGTAAGCATGAGTGTGGTCTGTGGATGACAAAGGCATTAAGTCGAGTGACTACTTGGTCTAGTTTAGTTTGTGATCGATTGATTTTTGTTCGAGTCTGCTCGGCGCATGTTTATGTAGGGTCAGTGATAATGGCAGTTGGCCATGGGTTTCATGTTTTATTTTCCCATAGTGTAACGGCTGGTCGGGAAGGTCTTGGACCAATCAAATCCGGAGATTTTCAGTCAGCATAGTTGATGTGAAAGTTGGTTAGTCTCGTCTTCTATGCGTTGTTAGAAATTTTTCTGGTGCAACGGTGTGAAAGGTTGTTGGATATCACGTAGGTTTTAGTCTCTGCTTCATTTATTTGATGGGCACCGCAAGTTCAAGAGGTCTTGGTCGGACTAGGTCCGCAAGTATTGGTCAGCATGGGTGACAATTGGGGCGACTCGGACTACCTAGAGGTTGTGTAAGACTTTGGGATCTGCAGGTTACAGATAAGGGAGTGGATTCTTACCATCATGGGTTAAGGAGGTCATGTAAAGACGTTTTCTAATGGTCGTGTGGTATCATGAAAATTTATGGTTGGCAATATTGTCGGGAGATGATCGACTGTTAAGAGACGTTGCATTGAGGTGATTGAGACCTTGAACTTTTTGCTCGGATTGACTAATGAGCTTGGGTTGAAACCATTATTGGCAATGGTTGTAGATGTTGGCATTCAAGTGATCTCAACCAACATTGAAGGAGTCGGGTTTGGAGGGCCCACAAGGAGTTTGAAGAGTGTACGGAAGTACAAGCGATAAGAAATCTAATTTAAGGGGGGGGGGATTATAACACCCATTTACTAAAAAAGTTTGGCCAAGACTTAAGGAATCAAACATAAGGTTTTTGGAGAAAACTCAATGCCACGACGTGGGGCGTGGATTCCCATGACGTGTAACGCCCATGTTTCTGGGCTAAGCATTAATGATGATGTAATAGTCTAGGTCAACAATTGTAACTCGTTTTAAAGTAAAAAAGATGAAATTATTGAATATTATGTGAATTACGTGCTTTTGTGTGCTTATTACTTGTTTATATTAATATAATAAATAAAGGATAAAAATAAGCGTCAAAAATAGAATGTTAGACAAACCCGATATCTATGAAGAAAGTTGTAGTGGTCGTGACAAGGATTCCGGAGATATAAAGAACGTCGACATCCGAGTTTTAACGAAGAAGTTATGGCATGTCGAACTTTCGCGACAGAACCGACACGACACTGCGTGACATAAATAGTGAATTTATGATAGAGGACTTTTTAGCCTTAGCGATCTAAACGAAATTCGTAGTGTTCTTTAAACCGAGAGCATGTATAAAAAGAACACCCAAATCTGACTTCGTATGAGGAAGTTATGATTTTTCTAAGTTTCGGATCGGCAGTGCACAACCCGAAGTTCGAATATTAGATCGGTCGATTTTTGGCCGAAACAACCTAAACGAGAATCGAATATCTCGTTAATAGTAGCGCAACGGTAAAAAGACAAACTAAAACGGACATCGGATTTCAAAATTAGCTGAAGGAGTCTAAACGAAAGTTGTAGAGTATGGTCCCGCCTACGTGTGGATATAAAGAACATTGAAAACGGAGCTCGTAATCGAAAGATGTGACTTTTTGAAGTCGGAGTTGGAAACCTCGAACCTGGTGCGAGGGGTACGCTCCACTTAGTCCGAGGACGCCTCGCGTCCGAGTACGCCCCGCGTACCGAAGCTCATACGCCTCGCATGTTGACTTTTTATGCGGTTCCGAAGAGGTCCATGATGCTCCACCGAAGGACAGACACGTGCCCCTTACGTGCAGCGTACCACTGAGGGTACGCCCAGCGTACTGCGAGGCCTCGGCCTATAAAAGGGTGCGAGGGCAGCTCGTTTTCTTTGCCATTCCCCAACTATCTTTCTCTCTCTACTCTCTCTCTAACCTTCCAAAACACCCCCGAAGCCTAGGAAACCTCCCTAGCATTAGAAGAAAACCCCGGAGCGCCCGAAGGCTCCGAGAAAAAGAGTTTTTCGGTTTGAAATTCTGCCCGCGCGGAGCCTGGTTTTCAAGCAAACTTCCCGGTTTCATCAAATAAGATTGTTTTAAGAAGCGAAGTATTATCTGAATCACTCCTCATCAGGTGAGTGTATAGTCACTTTCATCTTACACATAGATATGAAGTATTTTATATAAATTACTTGCTATGTGTATAAATATATGTTGTCTGTTTACCTGTGATGTTTGCTGGATGGAAGATCTATACCTCTTTCTTTTCAGATCTAAACTTCTTCCTTTAGATCTAAACATTTTCTTCCAGATCTGAACTTTCTCCTTCAGATCTAGATTTTTCCTTCGAATCTAAACTTTTTTTTAGATCTAAGACTTTTCTTCATATCTGAATGGTATATGTATATTTTGTCAGATCTAACCCTTTTCTTTCAGATCTGAACTTTTTCCTTCAGATCTAGACTTTCTCACTGCAGAACTTAACTTTTCAGACATAAACCTAATATATGGATGATTTATACTTGAGATCTATGCTGTATGAAAGATAAAAACTTTGTTTTCATGTCTGAGTTGTATATGTGTTTTATATCTACAAATATGTTGGGTAAAACATGGGTAGATGAAATAGTTGGTGTGTGATGAAATAAATGATGAGATGCCTTGATGTCAACGTTGATCCAGTCATCTAGTGGAGTATGGATGACGACCACAGACTTTTCTACGAAGTCCACTGGAACGCTAACAGGCTCACAACATGTAGATGTTTGTGAACGATGTGTTCACCGGTGTACTCCATCCCCCCCATGGTTGCCTTACGGACACTTATGGCTGAGGAATCCCCTTAGCAGTAGTGTCCATCCCGATGAAATTCCTTAGGATAGGTCCCTTATGATAGATGCTTTAGGGACGTAAGGTGAGGATAACGGGAACGAGTAATCGGGTTTAATGATTGTTGAAAATAAAGTTATTTATTGTGGGTTGAAAACCCTATATGCTCACCAGGCTCCCCAGCCCGACCCACTCAGTTTCTTGTATTACAGGTAGTGGAAAAAGCATAGTTGGATGACTTGACGAGAGATTTATGGATTCTAGGGCAGTACAAAATAAATGGAATGTTGTAAGGCCTATGTTGTTTTGAGGCCAATTTTGTTTTGTGGCCTATAATGTTTTGTTTATGCTTTTCGTCTGTATCGACGATCATATCCTGAATGTAATGAAAATACATTTCTTTAAGAAATGATTTGATAAATTTTTATCATATTTTTTTTGGGAACAAATTCCGCAACACTTTTCCTTGAAAGATTACTCTGATTTTATTATAAAAGAATAAACGAAATCGGTCTTCTCTGGCCGTAAAAATGGGGATGTGTCATGACGTGAGGTGAGACTAAATGAAATGCGCGTTTTGGAAATGCCAAGATATGGCATGAAGATGGCCACATCATGGCAGCTGCTTCAACTCAAATCCGGGATTTTTAGGGTTTCCCACATATATAAACACCTTAACTCTCATTCAAGATCATCTTCTTCAGCCTCCACCTCCCCATCTCGAAACCCTAACATCCATGCATGCTTGAGAGACCATTTCCTTGATTTTAAGCCTTGTTGTTGGGTTTTTTGTGGATCTTTGAAAAGGGAAATTCACAAGGAAGCAAGAAGCAAATTTGGATCCAACATTCCTTTCATTTTTCAGAGTTGTTAAAGGTAAAAAGCTCATAACTTGACACCTTTTCTTGTAGATTCAAGTTCTAGGTCTTATTTGGGTGGTTTTGGTCCTTTTCGTGGATGTTCTTGGAGTTTGAAGAACTCCAGAACTTATGGTGGCTTTCCTAGGTCCTTCAACTTCTGTTGATTTAGAAAGAGGACCATGTTTGGTGTATTTTGTGTCCATGTTCAAGATATAGCCTCATTAAGGACTTAATTGACTTAGAATGTTGGATCTAGCCTTGGTAAGGAGTCCTAATGGATAAAGTTGGAAACTTTACCCATTAAGTCAGTGTGGAAGAGTAGATTTGGATGTATGAGCTTTTATCTGAAAGGATTAAGCTTTTAATGAGGAAAATGTCTTTCTCCTAGTGGCCACGACATGGAAATAGGGAGCCCTGACGTGGCGAAGTTGAGAATCGTGACTGTCTTGTCCTGGCATCACCATTACATGGCTAAGGAGGGCCACAATGTGGCAATGTCCTGCATGTTGACTGTTTGACCTTGGATTCCTATGACATGGCATTAACTTTGACCAAGTTGACCGTTCATGTTTTAACCAGTTTGACTTAGGGTGAAACTTGAAGGATTTGGGTTGTTGATTAAGGGTCTACCATGTTTTGGTGCTAGTTGGTTCGGGGGAGCAATCAATGCAGAAAGAGAGTGTGATGTGGTGTTTTTACGTTCTCCGATTCAGGTGAGTTTTCCTCATTAAACATATAGGTCGAAGGCACCAATGTAGGCCCACTAGATTATGTTACGTATCCTTGTGTATACTATGTTGTTCTGCTATAGTGATCTACTATATATATATATATATATATATATATATATATATATATATATATATATATATTTCCAAGTGTATTAGGATACAAGAGTAGCGGTATACTGGTTAATGGACTAGTAGACTAGTTAACGTCTAGTGGAGTGCCCTAGGTGTTGTATGTAGCTATGTATGATAGCATGAGAACTCTTGAACTAGGCTTTCTTATATGTTGCTTGTTTAGTTTTGGTTCTATAGTAAGATCATCTGTTCGGGTGTCTATCTCACCTCTGGTTAATTAAATTGTTTTAATTAATTAAAAAAAACTATTAAGGAATTAATAAATTAAGTAGAAGTTATTTTGGTAATTAATTAAATTGTTCAGGTGTTTATCTCACCTGTTTTTAATTAAATTGATTTAATTAATTAAAAAAAATATTAAGAAATTAATAAATTAATTAGAAATAGCATTACAGAATAGTAAAAATAAGTTGTTAATTTATTAAGGAATTAATAATTTAATTAGAAATTATTTTGGTAATTAATTAAATTGTTTTAATTAATTAATAGTATTGAATATTAATTTATCCAAACAATTAATTAGAATATTCAAAAGCTCATAGAGAGCTGAATATGGACAGTTTCGATAAGTTCCATGGATAAGGATATAGCAGAGTTAAACCAGATAAGGATTAACCCGAAGCGTTTGAATCCAATAAGGATTCATCTGCAGCTTAGAAATAGATTGTTAGGGGTCAACCCTTGGCTGTTGATTCCTTATAATTTTTGTCTAGTCTCTCTCTCTCTCTCTCTCTCTACTTAGACGCAATTGATAACCCCTCTCCTGGGGTTAGTGAATTTCGCATATACCCTAATCTAAGGTTCTTTTTTTTGGAGTTTGTGGGTCTGATTTCATTAAAGGTATTCTACTTCGGAGGTAGTACGTTCTTCTTCGTTGTTTTTTCAAAATATGTTGCTAAAACTACTACAAACCTATATATAGGGTGCATGTAAACATAGGTAAACCTCTAGATTATTATGTTACTTTCTTGATGTATATATGAAGCTAATATAACCCAACACATGCACCATGCCTTGTGGCATATTTGAATGGTCCATAAATATTTGTGTGCATAAGGTCCAACAAATCCTTTCCTCTTTCACAGCTTCATGTGAATGGCGCTTTTATCATTTTGCCAAGTATGCAAGATTCGCACACATCATCTGACTTTAAGTCAAATGATTCCAATTTCTCATCCACTTGGGGCTTGGTGATGCGTTTCTGACAATGCCGCAAACAAGATTTATCCAATACACTTTCAGAAGAATCAAAGTGTAAGATTAGATTATTACAATTACTCATGCAAACAATATTTTCGTATATACCATTATAGGGGCAAGCTTTAAAATAAAAACAACCATTCTTATAAACCAAAATATCTCCATTATCATTATTTAAAGAAAATTGAATACCATCCTTGAACAATGCATAAAATGAAATAATGTTTCATGTCATTTATGGTTAGTAGAAACAATTCAATAATCTAATAGAAACACCACTAGATAGAATGAGCTTGTAGTCCTTAGTCCTTTTAACAAAAACAACAATAATACGGTTGTTTCCTATGATCAGATTGAGCTCCCAATGCTTCAACTTTCTACTTTCCGTTAGTCCATGCATATCAGAGAAAATATGAGTACCAAATCTTGTATCAAGGACCCAATAATTGAATGTGGATGTACTATGTAGTTCAATCATAAACATACCTTAGGTGCCTAATTCGTTGAATTTGTTCTTATATAGATGTTCCAGGTATTTAAGGAAGCAACATTTCCAATGCCCCTTTGATTGGCAGTAGAAATGGCCTCATTTGGGTCACTGGTGAGAGCTATTGCATAATCAACCTTTCTTTTGAGACCTTCGGTGGATTATCCAGCCTTGGTCTTCCCTTTCCTTTGGGATGAGAAACTTTATACCTTAGGTGCCAAACTCAATGAATTTGTTCTTCTTATATGCTCCAGATATTTGAGGAAGCAACATTTCCAAAGCCCTTTCGATTGGCAGTGGAAACAAATGGCCTCATTTGGGTTACTGGTGAGAGCTATCGCATAATCAACCTCCTCTTGAGACCTTCGCTGGACTATCTAGCCTCGGTCTTCCCTTTCCTTTGGGATGAGAATATCTAAACCTGTCAGCACCATCATGACCAATGGCCAAGACAAAAGTAGTGGAGCTTAAGCTACAAGCTTTCATTATATTCACTTTGGTTTTTTTCAACATGTCATGCAGTTCCATCAAGGTCTTGTCGAAGTTGTTCGTATTATAGTTCATAATGAACTATTAGTAAGAACCAATAAGCGATTTAACTACCATGTGAATGGCTAACTCCTTGGGAAATTGAATTTCATCTTCTAAACATTTGTATATATAGATGCTCCTTCATGAATATTACATGCTATTAAGGACTTTACGATCTCGAATCATTATTTTTAGTCCTACTCTTGAAACATTTCCTTGAATTGGTAGTTTAGGTCATAAACCCCAAGGTTCTTAATTCCCTTTTGGAGCTCGAAGGACATGGTCGCTAACATAAGGAAAGAAACCTTAGTCAACTCATCGTAGTGCTTATCATAAGAAACTATCTGATCATTAGTAGAATCATCAACAAGTTTGGGGATTTCCTAATTGAGAACATACTTTTTGTTCTATAACCTTAGGGTGATCCTCAAGGTGCAGAACCAATCAAGATAATCAGGTCACGTTTCTCCCTTCATGGTAAATAGGGAGTGAGAAGTTTGAGGGGGGTGGTGGCGGAGGAGGAGGAGGAGGAGGAGGAGGAGGAGGAGGAAGGGTCATATTGCTATTTGGAACAGGCATCTACAAAAGAAAGGTTTAGTTAGTTTGATGTTATTTTTCCTTAAAAGAGTTATCCAGCATAAAATTATTTAACAAGGATAGGATTTATATTTCACTATATGATACGAAGAGGGATGTTGTAGTCACACCATGAAGCTATTTAGGTAGGTAACACTATTCACCAATTTCAATCACTACGAAATTCTTATATCTTTGAGATTTGTTGGCTAGGGTCAATGGCATGTTAATCTCGATTATGCTCATCTTAGTCCATGTCATGGATGTCGTGGATCATGGATTAGATGGTGGATCAACCATGCAAAAATGCATGATCCCTAAATCAAGATACGCTTGAGTATCACGAGTACTACATCAATTTCAAGCCTAAACCTCAAATAAACATGTCAACAAACCGTACATGCTCCGTCAGCAGTGTAAAAAGAAAATGTGCATTTTTCATTGGAAGCGTAAGATTCATGTTTATACTTACATTCATAACATGATTTTTTTGTAATACTTTAAGTTAATACTTTTCACTTGTTACACATCCTATGAAACCTTTTGAGTAACTCCACTCAAAACGCAAAAATCTAGTGAGGGTGGTAAGCAATGAGCTTTTAAAAACTAGCCTCATTAGGAATCAAATCGACCTCCTAAAACCTTCCTTATATCATTATTGTGAGTCTGCCTGGTCGCGATAAGACTGACAACGTGTTTAAACATGCAACGACAGAATGTTGTACATATCTATACATATAAATTTTATTCTAATATATGTGTGTGTGTGTGTGTGTATATATATATATATATATATATATATATATATATATATATTATGTATGTATATATATATATATATATATATATATATATATATATATATATATATATATATATATATATATATATATATATATATATATGAAATTTAAACCATTTAAATTAATGTGTTTTATTAATTCAAATTAAACATGCGAGAACACAATATTAATAATTAATACAAACTAATATTTAAATTTATAATCACTATTAAACCCTAGCTCAAGGCACGAGCTAATACAATGGTCATAGGAAAACAAAAATCGAAATTTCACAACCTAAACCCTAATTTTGAAAAACTCTAATAGCAAACAAGATTTGACACAAATCAAATTGGATCTAATACTGTAAATAATTATGAACTAAGGCTCTGATACCACTAAAAAGTTTTGAACATACTATCTAAGAACACATTGCAGCAAAAAGCTTATAACAATTGTCTAGTCCAATGTTCAACTAAATCTATAAGGATCCTAAGTTCATACTGTTATTGCAACTACTAGACAAATAAGAAAACATACCTCTTTCTTGGCCATATATCTTCTAGCTTGTGATCTTGTTCTTGCCTCCTTGCTTGCATGCCAAGGATCCGAAGGAGAATCGCTCCATTAGAATCACATCTAAGAACTGCAAATAAGCAAAACAACAAACCCTAAGAAAAGGGAAAGGAAAAACGAACACTATAAACCCCAATAGGGTTTATTTTCATCCACCTTAGGGTGAGAAAGGGGAGGCTAAATTTTGCTTAGGGTTAAGAGAATCTAAGGTTGGGTCCATATCTCCCTATTTACAAACATCAAGTTGCTGAGAGCCAAAGAAACTGCTTTTTTGCTGAATTTGCCCCTAAACTGTTTTTACTAATAAACAGTTTAATTAATTAACATCCATTCCCTACAATTAATTAACTTCTAATTAATTATAAAATAGATTCTAATTAATTTATCAAAAGATGACAAATTAATAAACTATTTTTTATTAAATTATTTTTGTCTTTTAATTGCTTAATTAGGTCTTAAGAGTAACCCAAAAGGATTATGTTATTATCAGAAATATTACCAATAGTTATGATGTTGGACACTATTCTAATAATTAGTTCATTAACGTTATTTACCGATAGCAATTCTTATTGAGGTTATTCGTGAGTACACTCAACAAATATTTATCCAATGAAATGAGTTGGGAGGGAAAATACTATATAAATAATGAAATATTATGTAGTTGTAAAATGACCAAAATCATAAATATTATGTACTCACCCCGTAAGCATATATGGTGCTTCAATGGAGGATGCACAAGTTTATCTATTGGAATACAATAAAGAAGTCATCTGAGATGCCTTCTGACATGTTTAAAGTAATAGATTTTATGAATATGTGTGTTGTAGAGCTGCAATGTAACATCCCAAAAATACTAAGTAAATTTTTTTCTTTTAGTCAACCCAAAATATCCATTCATTCATTCCAAAAACCTAATCAAAGAATAAAATGTATCGAATGGTCATCAGAGTACAAAACACTTCATAGAATGCGGAACATTAGTGGATGTTGTGCGATCACGTTGGGCCCTTCCCTTTTGAACCAGAAGTAACTGAAAACATTAAACCACAAAACCATAAGCACAAAGCTTAGTGAGTTTCCCCAAAATACCATATATAATACAAATCAGTGGGCCCAACCCTGGGGTACGTTTCAACCCAATACATATCATTGGACCCCACCTTAGGGTATATTTCGACCTAATACATATCAATGGTCCCCCGACCTATGGTATATTTCAACCCAATACATATCAATGGGCCCCGCCCTGGGTATATTTCAAACCAATACATATCAATTGGCCCCGCCCTGGGGTATATTTTAACCCAATGCATATCAATGGGCCCTTCCTTGGGGTATATTTCAACCTAAACGTACATTTAAAATTCACAAAAACAATTAATATTCTACACAACACAATCTAGTGGGACGTCATTGGTTCATTTTACCCAAGAGTATAGTGAGAAGACTCACCTCTCAGACGATAATCAATTGCTACTGCTCTCACTACCAGAAATATAGATGCTATACGCCATCTATATAGTCACAAAAGGTAAACCCTTAATGCTTTTTCCAAAACTAGGAGTTTGACCAAAAGTCAACGACCAATGCCAACGGTCAAGGTTGACTTTAGACGACTACCACGTTTTTGCCAACCATGACCACGTTGTGGCCTATAAACGACAACATAGATGGGGATTTCCCATACACCATGCCGTGGTGACCTTAGTGTTGGATTAGTGTCTAAGCCCGTAACTATATTTGGTATGTACTTGACCCGGTTATGCATGGTCCTTTTGGGTTGCCTTCACCAAAGCAACTTGACAAGGTAATTTGAGGAAAGAGAGAGGATATTATGGTTTATTAATATATTATAAGAATAATATATTAAAGGAGAAATCATATTTATTTAATTAGTATTAGTCATAAATTAATTAGGAATTAATTTGGTGACTAAAAGAGATTAATTAAATAAAGGGGTACAAACTGTCAAATGTGTGATAGTTGAGTTTTGGGTTGGGAAACCTAATGGAATAAGGGGGAACGAAATTATGATGAGGGATCATCATATTTTCGTCCAAGGGCCTTATTCCAGAAGGTTCCTTGGGCTACTTGGTGGCTAAGGTATCCATTAGGGTTTAGACTGAAACCCTAGCACCCTACAGTATAAATAAGACCCCAAGGCTCCAATTTTCGGCCACTTGCTTCCAAGAAAAACCCTAGGGCCGAAAATTAGCATCATCCCTCCTCTCTCAAAGTTGCCTTCTTGCTTGAGGTGTTTGTGATCCATTAGAGGAGTAACAATTGTGACTCTAAGCTCAAGAGAAGAAGAAAAGAAGATCTAAGCCAATCTTTGAAGAGGTAAACATCTAGATCTGATGTATTAAGTTAATTTTTGAATTATGTATGCTAGATTAGGGTTTGTAAGTCTTGGATTCAAAGCATGTACAATAGAGAAACCTAGATCCAAGCATTAGGGTTTGTATGAGCACATAGGATTGTTCTTATGCTTAAACCCCATCAGTGGTATCAGAGCCATGATTGCTTTCAGTTGTATGTGATGCTTTAACTGTTTGATTGATGAAAATCGTTTTTTGTGCTAACTGTTTGATGAACTCGACGAGTTCCATGAGGAACTCGACGACTTGGATGAACTCGACGAGTTCCAATGTGGACTCGACGAGTTTAGCTGTCAGACAGAGGATATTCCGGGATTTTGTTGCTGTTTTGTCATGGGAATAATGCCTAAATCGTTTTTTCAAGATAAAATCCGAATTTTATTATATCTGAATGATTATCCCTGCCAAAACAAAAGATAATTTCAAATCTTTTGAATAATAGTTTCTTTATATGATAAATATGGATTATTTAAATTATTTGGTAATTATCTTGTGACTAAAATTGGATTAGGTCAAATATAGATAATCATAAAATAAATTGTTTAATTTATATTATTTGTTATTTGATCCCTTGTGTTTTGAAAAGTTAAAAAACTTGTCCTCAAGTTTTGAAATTTGAATTTTGTGATTAAAAGTTTAATTTTGAATAATTTCAAAACCATTAGAATTTTACAAGTTTAAAATTCAACCCTATACTATTATATTATTACAAGCTTAATATATATATATATATATATATATATATATATATATATATATATATATATGTATAAGAATAAGCTAGTCTTATCGCTAGTAGGCCTCATTCACGAAGTCAGTCTATAAGGTGGGTATAAGGTTGCTGCCTATAAAATGGCGCTTAATGGATGTACACTCACATCCACCGCTTGCTTGACTGGTGGAGGGTCGTTAGCCGAACGGATAGGATATGGCACTTAATTACTCATTATAAGTATAATGAATATTGCAAAGTAACTACAAATTTTTTTAAATTCCCAATCTTAGTTATTTTAGGGTAAAATGTGAAAATTGATGCTATTCCATGGAATTATACATTAGTGGGGAGCGCGTGGCTAACCGGCACACTAATTTGGGATTGACATTGGTGACAATTGGTGGCTCGATGTTTATCATAGATCAATGGAGCGTGCGTGGCTAACCAGCACATTGATTAGGTGATAAAGACATTGAGTGCACCATGTCGATTCGCATGGTTATTCACAACTTGTTTGCGATCCTCGGCATCCCAGTCGCAAATTTGAAGTGCATATCGAGATTTAACATGCCATTGAAATGTTCAATGAATGTCAAAAGAAATCTAGGAATTTTCAAATACATTTAAAACTTAATCTCTTTTCGTTTTTCATGGTGAAAATTAGTGAATCGTCATTCACTTACCTTCAAATTATTTACTTTTAGATTACGGCATCCCTTTTCTAAGTTGTAAATAATGTTGTTGGATCCTAGCCCTAATTTCTCATTTGGGTGTTTAATTGGGGATTCATTTCTAATCAAACTTTGTTCCTTTCTATTTCAGATGTCAAACGCAAACGCAAACAACAACGCTTCTGGATCATTCTCGTTGATGAACCTGTGTCAAAAGGTGACATTTGATGGGTCAAACTTCAACGAGTGGATGAGATACATTCGCATGATAACTCGCTACGAGGACAAAGAATATGTCCTCGATGAGAAGCTCGAAAAGATCAACCCAGAAGTTGCTACTCCTGAAGAGTTGGCCGCCTTTGAGGCCCACGAGCGTGATGCTACGAAAGTTCATTGCATCATGCTGGCCACCATGAACCTCGAACTCTAAAAGTCCTATGAGGACATGTATCCATATGAGATACACCAAGATTTGCTGGACAGGTACCACCAAAGCGCGAGGCAAGAGTGCTATGAGGTCATCACCAACATGATCACCGCTAGGATGGGGAGTGGAGAATCCCTAACTGCTCATTTGCAAAGAATGCAAAGGTATGTTGATCGTCTTCTCAAACTTAATGTTAAGTTTGATGAGGATTTGGCTATCGACATCATCCTCCACTCCTTGCCTTCCTGCTACAACCAGTTCAGAATGACGTACCACATGAATAAGGAAGAGGTCACCCTAAGTAAGCTTCAAGGGCTCCTGAGGACAGCTGAGAGCAACCTCAAGGACAAATCTATTGCATCATCCTCTACTGTAGCTGCTCCTGTGTTGGCAATTGGCCAAGGAAAGGGAAAGAAGAGGAAGGCTCCTTCTAAGATCCACCATAAGGGTAAGACCCAAGATGGTTCCTCTTCTAGTGGGACCAAAGTAGGTTCTGTTAAGCCCTCTTCTGACCCCAAGGAAGCAGAGTGCTTCTATTGCCACCAGAAGGGCCACTGGAAACGAAGCTGCCCAAAATATCTGCAGGACATTAAGGATGGGAAGATAAAGCCCACCTTTGCAGGTATGTATTTAATTAAATCTAATAACTCATCACTTGCTAGTTCATGGGTCCTTGATACTGGATGTGGTTACCACATTTGTTTTGATTTGCAGGGGCTAAGAAAAAGTAGGGAAGTGGAGCATGGCAGGATAAACTTGATCATGGGAAACAAGAAGTCTTCATCAGTAATCAAAATCGGAGTTTATTCCTTAGTGTTGAGTAATAGGTTAGGCCTAGATTTAAATAATTGTTGTTATTCGCCAGATATGGCAAGGAACATCATTTCTTTTCATGGGTTGTTTAGACAAGGTTTCAGATATTCGTTTGATAATAGTAATGGTTCTATTAATGCTTATTTGAATGGTGTCTTTTATTTCAATGCATTACCTTGTAATGGGATTTATGAATCTGTGTTAATTATAGATAATTTAGGAAATGATGTGTTGAATATTGATTCATCCACAAGTTTGGACATAGCATGCTTTGGCATTGTCGCCTTGGCCATGTTAACAAGAAATGCATAGCCCAACTCCAAAAGGATGGAGTCTCGGAGTCATTCGACCTTAGGGACGATGACGTGTGTGAGTCTTGTTTACTTGGTAAGATGACCAAGTCACCCTTTACTGACTCATGTGAAAGGGGTGAGGGTGTATTGGATCTCATACACACAGATGTATGTGGACCCTTTAGATCCACCACAAGGGACGCTTGTCGCTTCTACGTGACTTTTACAGACGATTATAGCAGATATGGATATATCTACTTAATCAAGCAAAAATCAGAAACCTTTGAAAAGTTCAAAGAGTTCAACAATGAAGTGGAGAATCAGCTGGGCAGGAAAATCAAGATGCTTCAATCTGATCGAGGGGGAGAGTACCTAAGTCTTGAGTTTCACGACTATCTAAAAGAATGTGGAATAGTTTCGCAATTGACGCCTCCTAGAACGCCACAATTGAATGGTGTGGCTGAGAGACGTAATCGAACCTTATTAGACATGGTTCATTCTATGATGAGTCGTGCTTCGTTACCAATCTCATTCTGGGGGTATGCCTTAGAGACTGTCGCCCATATCCTTAACTTAGTTCCCACCAAGAAGGTTGCCAAGACACCTCACGAGATGTGGACAGGGAAAGCTCCCTCGTTAGCGCATATCAAGGTTTGGGGTTGTGAAGCTTTCGTAAGACGAGAGACTCACGACAAGCTAGAACCTCATAGTGAGAAGTGTTATTTCATCGGCTATCCACAGAAGTTTTTTGGCTATCTCTTCTATAGACCAAGTGACAATGTTGTCTTTGTTGCTAGGAGAGGAGTTTTCAGAGAGAGAGAACTCATAAGTCAAGGAGACAGTGGGAGTCAGATTGACCTTGAAGAACTTCAAGAGTCAGGAGATGAAGGAACATCTAACACTGGCGTTCAACCTGAGGAGGAAACTCCTGTTGAACCAATTGACCAGTCCTTACCTCTTAGACGTTCGAGTAGAGTTATTGTTCCACCCCAGTTTTATGGTTTCCATATTACTACTGACGGGGATATGTTTATTAGTGATAGTACACTAGAAAATCTGGACGAACCTAATAGCTACAAGGAAGCCATGGCAGGCCCAGAGTCTGCTAAATGGAAAGAGGCAATGGACAGCGAGATTCAGTCCATGTATGACAACCAAGTTTGGAATTTGGTTGATAATATACCAGGTCGTAAGACAGTCGGGTGCAAGTGGATCTTTAAGAAGAAGACAGACATGGATGGGAAAGTGCACACTTTTAAAGCGCGATTGGTCGCGAAGGGCTTTACTCAAACTCCTGGAGTTGACTATGATGAGACCTTCTCACCAGTTGCTAAAATAAAGTCTATTAGGGTAATGCTCGCAATAGCTGCGTTTCATGATTATGAAATTTGGAAGATGGGCGTAAAAACCGCTTTCCTAAATGGGAAGTTAGCTGAGGATGTTTACATGAATCAGCCAGAGGGTTTTGTCGATGCGAAGCATCCCAATAGGGTGTGCAAGCTTGAGAAATCCATTTATGGATTGAAGCAAGCGTCTCGCAGATGGAATCTTTGTTTTGACGAGAAGGTCAAAGAGTTTGGTTTTCTGCGAAACGAAGATGAGTCATGTGTATATGTCAAGGACAGTGGGAGTATAGTGAGCTTCCTCGTATTGTATGTTGATGACATACTGCTCATAGGAAACGACATCCCAACCTTGCAGGAGGTCAAGTCCTGGCTTGGGAAGTGTTTCGCTATGAAGGACCTAGGTGAGGCTTCGTATATTCTGGGAATAAGGATAGTGAGAGACAGAAGTAAGAGACTGATAGGACTCAGTCAGGATACATACTTGGATAAGGTACTAAAGCGTTTTAGTATGGAAAATTCCAAGAAAGGGAAGTTGCCAATTCAATGCAATACCAAACTGAGTAAGACTCAGAGCCCGAGTACGGAGGCAGAGATAGCTGATATGAGCCGAGTACCTTACGCTTCCGCAGTTGGCTCGATTATGTAAGCTATGACCTGTACTCGACCTGATGTGGCCTTCGCTTTGAGCATGGTCAGCAGATATCAAGGGAACCCTGGTAGAGCGCATTGGATTGTTGTCAAGAATATTCTTAAGTACCTACGAAGGACCAAGGAATGGTTTCTAGTCCTCGGTGGGAGTGATGACTTAAGGGTGCGAGGGTACAGTGACGCTAGCTTCCAGACGGATCGGGATAATTACCGATCACAGTCGGGCTGGGTCTTTACCCTGAACGGAGGAGCAGTGACTTGGAAAAGTTCCAAGCAAGAGACCGTAGCTGATTCAACGTGCGAATCAGAGTACATTGCGGCAAGCGAGGCGTCAAAGGAGGCTATATGGTTGAAGAACTTCATTGGAGACCTTGGAGTTGTGCCATCCATAAAGGAGCCCATGGAAATTTTCTGTGATAATGAAGGAGCGGTTGCCTTGACCAAGGAACCAAGAGATCATGGCAGATCTCGACATATCGACAGGAAATACCATTTTATTAGACATCGGGTAGAAGAGGGACTCCTCGTTGTGAAGAGGGTATCGTCAGAAGATAACCCAGCAGATCCCCTTACAAAGGGACTGAGTAGGGTCAAGCATTTGAAGCACGCTAGGAGCGTTGGGCTAAAGGACGATATTAGTTTAGATTAGATAGGTAGGAAACTTGTAATGGATAATTTTGTATTCAACACTTGATGATTAAATAAAGGTGTGTTATTTATAAGCAAGTTACTATCTCGTGTTGATTATTTATCTATTGTTTCAATTTTGCATGTTTTGACTTCCTGAATAATAAGATTATTCAAACGGTCCACAATCGCTCATATGTTGGAAGTAGATATGAAAGAAGATTGTCATAAATTAGTTTGTAGATTGTCTAAAAGGTTTTAGACATAGCAAAGGTTTGCTACAAAGTTTATGAGTGCTTATGAAATATGTTTTGAGCATTGGAATAAACCCGCACTTGCTAGTATCACTTCATGAAAGTTATCACAAGTGATCGCAAGATGATAATATCATATAATCTTTAAACCTATAGATATGGTTATTGTTTGCTAGTTGATTATGCATTGATAATGCGAAAACGCATCAGTAACTTGATGTTATAAAACGCATTATTGTGTGTAACTTAGCTAGTAAATGATAAAAGCATATAAGTCGAAGTTTTTATGTACCTTTTATTCTAAGAGAATAAAAGCGATATCTTGGCCACTCGATGATTTAGTTTGACTTATGTGCCGGGCCCGGTCAGAATGAAGTTGATGTGTTCAACTAAATTCTATGTCGAATAAATCAGAGATCGAGAAACAAAATGCCGGACAACGAGTATTGTCAGCATGATATCTGGAACAGAGGATTATACGATCCCTTATCTGAAGGACTGGATTTTGATCAGAGTTAACAAAAAGCGTATAAGAGCTACGATTGCTAACCGGATTCTGAAGTCATATGTGAGATATAGTTACTAGACTTATCCAAGTGGGAGACTGTTGGATTAGTGTCTAAGCCCGTAACTATATTTGGTATGTACTTGACCCGGTTATGCATGGTCCTTTTGGGTTGCCTTCACCAAAGCAACTTGACAAGGTAATTTGAGGAAAGAGAGAGGATATTATGGTTTATTAATATATTATAAGAATAATATATTAAAGGAGAAATCATATTTATTTAATTAGTATTAGTCATAAATTAATTAGGAATTAATTTGGTGACTAAAAGAGATTAATTAAATAAAGGGGTACATACTGTCAAATGTGTGATAGTTGAGTTTTGGGTTGGGAAACCTAATGGACTAAGGGGGAACGAAATTATGATGAGGGATCATCATATTTTCGTCCAAGGGCCTTATTCCAGAAGGTTCCTTGGGCTACTTGGTGGCTAAGGTATCCATTAGGGTTTAGACTGAAACCCTAGCACCCTACAGTATAAATAAGACCCCAAGGCTCCAATTTTCGGCCACTTGCTTCCAAGAAAAACCCTAGGGCCGAAAATTAGCATCATCCCTCCTCTCTTAAAGTTGCCTTCTTGCTTGAGGTGTTTGTGATCCATTAGAGGAGTTACAATTGTGACTCTAAGCTCAAGAGAAGAAGAAAAAAAGATCTAAGCCAATCTTTGAAGAGGTAAACATCCAGATCTGATGTATTAAGTTAATTTTTGAATTATGTATGCTAGATTAGGCTTTTCAAGTCTTGGATTCAAAGCATGTACAATAGAGAAACCTAGATCCAAGCATTAGGGTTTGTATGAGCACATAGGATTGTTCTTATGCTTAAAACCCATCACTTAGGCCACACCGTCTACATTAGGTTCATAACTACTTAATGGGTTAAGCCATTTTCTTCGGCTCTAAGAGCTCCAAAGCTCATATTTGTTCCATCTCATGGTCTATATGGATAAAGATTCCAACTCTATCCTTTAATACCCTCCAAGAGATTAAGATCTCAAACCCTAGGTCCAAACAAGGCAAAACATATCACGAACTTAATCATTGAGTTCTAAATCTTGAAAGTTCATTGACCATCATTTTCAAAAGAGTTTCTAGCACTAACACCATCATAAAAATGTGTGCTTTAGAAACACACATGTCCAATGCATGTCTTGAACTCATAATAGGTCAAAATAAGGGTTTTATGATCAAGATTTCATGCATGCCACCAAAATTCGTTTACACGACAAATCCATGGCACCAAACAACCCAAATGACCCGGAGATTCTTAAAGTTACAAACTTTATGAGATCTCACCACCCCAAACCACCTAGACATGAAGAATAAGCGACAAATCTAGAGATCTAGAAACTTAGCAATATAAAGATTGAGTCTTAGACACTTACCAAGGTCCAAAAGATATGTTAAAGATGAATATGATGCTTGCAAGGTGAACCACCACAACAAATGGCTTCCTTCTCCCTCAGTGATCACCTAATTACCAAAAATGAGCTCAAAATATGCAAAGGAGACTAGGGTTACAATTTCTAAGCTTAGGAGGGTGATGGAGGCTGAATGATCACGAAACTCTATCCATAATGTCCTCTAAATATGGCCCAAAGCCTAAGGATTAGGGTTTTCTCTAAAAACAACTGTCACGTCGTGGCACCCATGGCCACGTGTGGTGGGTCACTAAAATCCCACGATCATAAAAAGTCCTAACACATCATGGTGAAGCTCCACCATGTCGTGGCCATCCAAAATGAATGTTTAAAATTAGAAAGTAACTCATACATGCAACGAGTTTATTGCAACTTCAAACGTATACATATTGGAACTAGCGTAGTCGCGGTATAGCGCACGGTCATGCTCTGGAGGCAGCAACATTTAAACCTACATATACTTATTCCATATGGTTCAACTCTATTTGAGGTCTGATTTATATCAAGTTGCATACCAAACGACAATTGTGCATCCTTTGCCGCCTCCTTCTAAATAGGAAATATTAGACCCAATAATGGTCATTTTAACTCATATGTAATGGAATAATTTATTTTTAAATTAATTATGTTGGGATTTGGAATGATAAAAGAAAATTATTATTTACCATATACCACAAATAACAAGAAAACATAAAATGAAAATGCATGACATATTTTAAATATTCCAAGTGTCTTCGTGTGAAAAGTTATGTCCGTCATTTAGGATTATGTATTTCTCCATAGCCCCCTCTAAAATTACATCTTCATCTTCATTCGACAATTCATTGTTGATATTATGATAAATTTTATTGAAGATATTCACCTCTCTTGTTAAATCCTCAAACTTAGTCTTTACTTCTTCTTTTGTTCGATAAACTCTAAGACTTAATTCATAGTGAAACATATTTGGCAAATGGACCCAAAGTGATGCATACATCAAATGTCGGAGACCAATAACAGTAATATCGTCCTTAATGATAATGATAATCTAAGACCGAACGAGCATGATATCCTCTTCTAAAGTCTATGGAAGGGGTTTATTTACTACCATTTCCAAGTTTTATAATTCAATAATTCATAAGTCGTATTTATAGGCGACGAAGATAATTATGATCATTGCTACTTATTTAATACGACCAATAAAAAAATAAAACTCTAAATTACAAGCCACCTTTGGACCTAAAACGTTAGGCATTACCGACTTACAAATTCGGATTGTGACATGTACAAGGATTACCCTTGTTACATAGAACACAGTGAATAAAAATTTACCCCAAATGGAAGGGTTATGAAGGTTAAAAGTTGAATATTATATATATATATATATATATATATATATATATATATATATATATATATATAGAGAGAGAGAGAGAGAGAGAGAGAGAGAGAATATATATATATATATATATATATATATATATATATATATATATATATATATATATATATATATATAGGGAAATGATCAAATGAGAACACCTAAAAGGTTGAGAACGCGAGAACAAATATATTCATTTGTGATTCAATGTATTCATTTGTGGAGAAATAATAAATTTTTACGCACAATCAACATGAATATACTTTGTTCTCGCGTTCTCAACCTTTTTGATGTTCTCATTTGATCCTACTCCTATATATATATATATATATATATATATATATATATATATATATATATATATATATATATATATATATATATATATATATATATATATATGGGCTTAGGGAATATGTGGCTGTTATGTACCTAATATTAGGTATAGAATCATCAAAAACTAAATAGTTATAACTAAATGCAATCAAATCTCTCTACCATCTTTCTTGTATCCACTATTAGACTAGATGATAAGATTTGTACATATTTTTATGGGGTTTTAAATATTTAATTTTGCACCACAAACCATGTATAAGAATACATTATCAACTACCTACAAGCCTTAATATTCAAATTTAATATAGAAAACTATAGTGAATGATTGAAATTGTTCATTAAAAACCGAATAAACTTCTTCCCATAACACATCAAAAAGAACCATCCAAGTGTACATATGGTAGGTGTCAAAGAAAGTTATGAAGCCTTCTAGAGGTCTAATATAAACAACATATTTGAAATACATAGATGGTGGGGATAAATTATTAAATAAGAAATAATATGAGCTCAAAAGCAATAGGAAGAAGCTAACAATGAAAAAAATTATGTTTTTTTAATTAAAATGAAGTCAATTTTAATGGTTCTATACCTAATATTACATACATGACAGTCACATATTCACTTTTCCATATATATATATATATATATATATATATATATATATATATATATATATATATATATATATATATATATATATATATATATCCAATAAAGCCTAGTTTTGACCTAAAATGTATGCTTTGGTGATATTTAAATTTGGAGTGTCATGTGCCCATGGATGACCCTTATTAAATAGACCATAATGAAAAAAAAATCACCTTAAACGGACATCGTATAAAAGAAGTATGAATGTTCATAGTTAAGTAAATAACTATATTTTTGTAAAACAAATCTACAAAAAATAAAAAAATAAAAAATAAAAAATAAAAAAATATTCTTGGATGATTTGCCAGTGAATGCTGCAATTTTAGCAGTCAACAACCCAAAACAACGTCGTTTTGAAAAAAAAAAATGTAGATGGTCATATGCGAAAATCATGGCTATCACTTTTTCATATAATTACATTGTATTTTTCGAAAATATAAAATATGACAAAACTGTTAAGTTTATATTTATATGAACAAAAAGCAATAAAACTAGTATTAAATAACTATTATTAATTTAATATTTTGCATTATTCTTAATGTAAACTAAATTAATTACTCTATATAAAAATATGAAATTTAAATACCATTGAAAGAATAAAATGGAATATTACTGATTTTTTAGATTATTTTTAAATCTGAAACGTTATTGGCATGATAAAATATGAGGCTGAACATTTTTGGCACCAAAAAGTCAAGATGCCAACTATAACTTTACTCTTGTGGTCAAAACTGAGTAATGGTGTCGGTATGGTTATTCAATCTGGAACGTTACTTGAACTTGTCAAACATTATTATTTGTTTAGAATATGCCAATCAAAAGAACAAATATTTGCCTAACGTTTTTTCTAATTTGTCTAATAACTTCACAGTTTTCTGTCTTCTCTCCATTAACATAACGTAATGATGTATTTTGTAAAATTCTACGTCGAATATTTTCCATGTAAAATGTATATAAAGTGGATCTTATTTGTGAATGTTATGGTTTGTTGGGTAGCACTTGCTTTAACTTTTTTAACATAAAATGACAAAATACCATATATTATTTGAAAAAAAAAACAAAAAAAAAACCAACAAGAAAAAGACAATCGTTTATACATTTATGATTTTAGTCACTAATTTCAGTTTTTAATAGAGATGTGATTACATTTTAGGCTCATTAGCGATAATCGGATGATTGTTGTTTTGAAGAAAAAAAGGTAAGTTTATCGTACTACAAGTTTATTGTATTATTTTTGTCAAATGTGGAATGTTATGATACCGTTACTTTATTGTGTTACTTAAGAGAGTTTGTCTTACTATCAGCAAAATGACTAAAGAAAACTATATTCAGACTTAAAATATCTTATGTCAAACATAAAAAATATAACAATTCCACTAAGATAATATTTTTGATCGAGCAAAGAGAATATATAGTAAATTGTAGAAAGATAATATCATATGCAAAAAAAATGTTGTTGATTATAGTAATTCACTATCATTGTTATACATAGAGAATATCGTAAGATTACATTCAACTAATACCCTCGCTTATACACATGACAAATTAAGAGTATTATATTATAATAATCTATTGTATTATCTCTATACACATGACAAATTAAGAGTATTATATTATAATAATCTATTGTATTATCTCTATGGACAAATCACAACCTAGGGACATAGTTCCAACATCGTGGACACATCACAACCCAGGGCGCCGATTCTGGGGATGTCCTGAGTCGGTAAGTAAGTTGCCATATTCGATTTTTGACCATTGGTCCCCGATCATCTAATCTTTCTTTCTTCTCTTTTTCAAGAATTCGACATTTGGGTTATGGGTGGTATGATGAAGCCATGTGTGCTCATTCCAAAGCTATAATACCAGGTTTGATTAGGACAATCAATAAGTTGCAAAAAAAGTGGAGAATATCAAAGAACAAGCAACTAGGCATGAAAAAAGTAATGGAGAAGATCAAAGAACAAGCAACTACACTGAAGTATTACCTAGTTTATAGTTGGATCTTTTTTGTTCTTGTGTTCATGTTCATGATGTAGGTCCAGAAATGTTAGTGTTATCTTTTGTAGAAGGTTAGGGTTATATGCAAGGTAATGTAACTTGTTTAGGTGGTTTCTGTCAAAATATGGAAAATGATGGGAAATGTAACTAGTGTGGGTTTTCGCAAAGGTAGAATCTTTTTGTAATGAAAATTAATTGTAAGTAAATGTTGGTATCTATTGCCCAATTATGAATTTGTTCATGTACATAACCTTGTAAAGCAAACATAGAATGCATCCAAAATGTAAAAAACTAAACACATAAACATACTAAGACATAATAGCTATTACCATGTTCAAAAAACATGTCACATAATTAATTGAAAATACTGTTGGGTTAGGTGTCTAAGTCCATAACTATAATTGGTATATACTTAAAATATTGATAGTAGCATAGTCCTTTTGGGTTGCCCTCAAAACTAGCAACTGGACAGATGATTTTGGAGAAAAATGTTGATTTATTATTTAATTAATAAATTGAAATAAATGATTTTCTAATATATTATGAGAATAATATATTAATTAGAAATAGTACTATTTAATTAATATTTAAGCAAAAAATAATTGGAATTAATTTTGGGATTAAAGGAATTAATTAAAAGTGCAGGGACTGAAGTGCAATTGTTCAATAGTTGAGCAAGAGGCAATCTAGAACCATCCATATGGGTTGGACGGTTTCTTGAAGCCTAAGGGCTTCGAGAATTGTCCTAGGTGGATAAACAAGAAGGTAGATAATTACCCGGTTTAAGTTGATATTGGATTTAGGTTTATCTAGGGTTTCCTGACTGCACTATAAATAGGGTTTTAACCCTAGAATTTTCGGCCAACTATTTTTAGAAGACCTAGCCAAATTTTGGATCATTTCTTCTCTCTTCTCAATCATCTTCCCTTGCTAGTGTTGGGTGTGAACCATTAGAGGCGTGACATTTGTGACATTTGCTCTCAAGGCTTCAACAACAGAAGGATTTATATTGTTATTACTATATAACAATCAAGGTATGATTCTTATAACCCTATTTATGTATTTTTTATTATAAACTAGTGGTTCTATTTTGTTGTTCAAGTTGTATGTTCAATTAGAGAAAACATAGATCAACTTTTAGGGTTGCATGTACACATAGGATTTATATGTTTTGCATAATTCTCATTAGTGGTATCAGAGCATAGGTTTAGTTTTCTATTGAATTAATACAATGGTTGAACTTTAACAAGAAGAAGAAAACAGAATCGTCATTTTGTTCCGCCAACACGGCGTAGTGTTCTTCCACCACGGCATGCTGTTCTTCCACCACGGCGTGGTGTTCTTCCACCGCGGCGTGTTGGACAGTCAGATCCACAAAAGTCGGATTTTTTGCTTATCTCATGAATTGATTAGAATAATTACCTTAAATAATGTTTTAAATAAGTAAAACAGAATAATTATCTACGTGTTTGGATATTCTTATCTTGAATTCATAATTCGTTTATTTTAAATTAAATTAGTTGAATATAAATTTTGAAAAATAAAAAAAGTAAACCCTAGTATTTTGAAATGATTAAAATACATCTTTATGGATCTTATTATTAATTTAATTAAGTGATTAATTAAAAGATAATCAATAAATCCATAAAAGGTTTAAATTTAATTAAATTAAAAGTTTAATTTATTAAAAGATTAAACCCTTGTTGTTTTAAAATGTTTTAAAATACACCTTATACTATGTATATAATTAAAAGTTTAATATATATTATATACATAAGAATAGCCAGTCAAACCGCTAGTACGCCTCACTCGCGAAGCCATACTATCAGGGGAGTTTAAGGGAGCGGCCTATAAAAGGACCGTCATTGGATATCCATTCTTACACACCGCTCTCTTGTATGGTGGAGGGTCGTTAGCCGAACGGGTTTGATAGGACATTTAATTCTCATTAATAAGTATAATGCGATTTAAAAGTAACTAAACTAGTTTTTTTTTAAATCTCACTCTTAGTTACTTTAGAAAAATATGAATTTGTATGCTAATCCATGAAATTACACATTACACTTTATAAGTCGTTAGTGGAGCATGTGTGGTTAATCGACACACTAATGGGGGACTAACAAAGAGTGGTAATGGGTGTCTTGGAAATTATCGTTGATTAATGGAGTGTATGTGGTTAACCGGCACATTAAAACGAGATGATAAATGACATCGAGAGTACCAAGTTAATTTGCATGGTTATTCACATCTCATTAGTGATCCTCGGCATCCTAGTCACAAAAGTGAGAGCATAATCGAGATTAAAAATGTCATTGATTAAATTCAATGAATCTCAAAAGATCTAGGAGTTTCATAAGATTGAAATTGGTAAAAGCCTTACCTACTTAAATTAGATTTGAATTTGATTACGACATCCCTCTTCAAATTTTGAGTCGAAAATATGGGTCCTAGCCTTAATTTAAATTTATGGGTTAATAATTAAGGATTAAAATCACTAACTTCAATTTTCTTTTTCTCTTTTGGAAATGTTTTTCCTCTACCATATGAAGATGATCTTCCACATTCTGATCAAGATGAAAGTATGTTCCCTTCTTCGAGCAATGGTGGAAATGGATATCATGCTTCTCCAACTCTTCTTCCTCCTCCTCCTCTAGTGACTCTCCCCACGTCAACGATTCCCTCGATTCGAAAGATATGAAACTACTCAACATCGAGATGGAAATTCTATGTGTACGCATGTTCTGGAAATGAAATCGTACATTGACAAATTGGACATAATGGGTATCATTTTCCAAAGGGAGCAAGCCATTGATTTGGTTCTCCTTTCGCTTCCAGAGTCATATAGTCATTTCATTGAGAACTTTTATATGAGCAACCACGCCGTGAAGCAAAAGTGTTTGAAGGATATAATTCCAAAGTTTCTATGGACATTGACAATTGTGATAATGGTAGTCCGAAACAAATTTCTCTTCACAATGGAAAGGGATCGGCTTTGACAATGGTGACAATGGTAGTCTATAACAGATTTCTCTTCCCTAAATAAGGATTTTAAATTAAATATAACTACAAAAAAGGCGCGTGCTTTGCATGGGACAAAAATTTTTCTTTTGTTGTTTCATTTGTTCTATATGAAGCCAGGGCAAAGTGGTAATTCATTGAACCATGAATTGGAAAAAAAGAGTTGTAAATGTTAGGTTTTCAAATTATGTAGTTTGGGCCATGCCAATGATGGTATGTATAAGATTTGTGTCACTATACTGATAAGTAGAGTGTTCAAATACATTACCACTAAATTGTGTAACATTCACGTCTTGGAAAATGGGTGAAAGAACCCCTTTCTAAGCTTTCGTATTTCTGAAAGACCCAAACTTTCATACTTGACATTTGTTACTCCAAAACATGCTACTTCCATATTCGTAAAAAACAATATTTTACATTGATAACTTGTTTACATAAGATTGGATACAAACCGACTATTACAAATTTTTATATGTTACATAACTTCCCAGGATACTATAAGTTATCCATACATGATTACTATATACAATAGTTTCAAACTATTCAAAATCTTCTATCAGTATATAGCTATACTGGTTGCTTATTGCCTGCAATTGTTAAACATTGAGAGGGGTAAGCGGTGACGCTTAGTGAGTTCAATAATAGATACAATATAACGTTATGCCATATATATACTTCAATATGGCAGAAGGAAAGAGGAACAAGGAACAACAAAGCATATGTGAATCATGTGACAAACTTTCCATATCAATCAATGATTTGATTCGAATATATATGATCAATGAGACATGACAATTTCTATACTTGATATACACCAATAAAGCTTCGGCCCAAATTGCACAGAAGACATACACTTTATGATTTAAACATTTCGGTAGATTTCAGGCTTATAGCCCTGTCTAACCATCTGCCAATGCCATAGAATAGAAGTCATTCTCTTACGGAGACATGCTCTACATGGCCAGAGGCTACGTACCAGTACTACCGTGAATCTAAGTCCTTTCACTGATCACATGGTCAAAGGTATAACTTTGCTATCATAAATAGCAGGGATAAAAATAACACGGAAAAATAACCCGGAATAATAACACTGGAAAGCACATAGCACATATAACACATAACATACAATTGTTCCTATATATTAAACTCACCGTGAACTGGGGGTTAAAATAGTAATTTGGGCAGCACTTCGTTACTATAATTGACTTTCTTCAATGAAAACCGGGAGTTTTCTTGAAAATCGGGCCCTGCGAGGGTTGGGCTTCAAACCGAAAAGATAAATTTCTCGGGCTTCTCGGGCACTTCGGGGCGTGTTCCGGGTGTTAAAAATGGTACCGGGGCTTCGGGGGAAGTGAAAGTAGTTAAAATATGCGTTTAAGGGTGAAAAGTGACAATTTTCCAACATTTACCCGGGAGGTCTCGCACCCTTATATAGGTGCGAGCCTCGGATCCAGAGCAAGAGGAAATGAGGGCAGGTGGCACGAGGCTGCGAGGCTCGGTACACGCGGTAGAAGGAGCGAGGCTCGGATGCGAGATGGGCACGCGTCGGCTTCGGATTGGTCCAGCGTCTCGGATGACGCAACTGCTTCGGACACCGGGGTGCACACGCGTCGGATGGTCTTCGGCTGAGTCATCGACGTCGGACATGGGGCGCGCCTGACGTGGCTCGCATCGGATACGTGTCGTGCGAGGAGCGAGGGTGACATGGCCGAACTCAGGCCATGCGATTTTTCTCGGATTTCGCAAGTATTCTCGATTTTTGTGCCAAAAACTTCTAAAATCCATAACTTTCGCATACAAGCTCCGTTTTTTACGTTATTTATATGCACGCGTAGGGAAAATTATGCTCTACAACGTTCGTTTAGACTTTGTCGGCTAATTTTGACTTTATTTTTAATATTATTATTTTTAACAGACCGGGACAGGAAAATCCGTTAAAAATTCATAACTTCTTCATCTGATGTCCGTTTTCGTCTGTCTTTTTACCATTGTACTACTATTGACGAGACCTTCGATTATCATTTAGGTTGTGTCGGCTAAAAATCACTCGATCTAAAATTCGAGTTTTTAGCCGTCTACTGCTAAGCTGAAACTTAGAAAAATCATAACTTCCTCATACGAAGTCAGATTTGGGCGTTCTTTTTATGAAAATTCTCGGTTTAACAAACACTACGACTTTCGTTTAGATCACCAAGGCTAAAAAGTAGTTTATCAAAAACTTACTTTTTACGTCATTCGGTGTCGTGCCGGTTTTGTCGCGGATCTTCGATTGGTCATAACTTCTTCGTTATAACTCAGATTTCGATGAGGTTTTCGCCTAAATGTTTCTAACGAGATTCTTTACAACTTTCAATATTAAAATTTTACTTATTTCAAATTTTATATTTTCGTTAAATTTCGATATTTGTCTTTTAATTGGAATCTCATAAGACTTCCAATATTTTCCGATTGATTCTAAACATAGTTTTACTTCATTTCTAGTAAAAACTATCTGTTAGAACTCAATACTCAAATTTCATATAATATTTCATAATATTATTCACTTTTAAAATTACATAACACGATAACTGAACGTGTATGTTACAATGGGTTTCTTGAAAGCACAAAAAATGATCCTTGTTTGGCCAGGTTTTAATCCATTCACCATTGATGGGATTGATCTTTGAAGATTGTCCATTGAAAGCAAAATAAGTTCCTTGTTAATGAAATCATAGTATGGGATGTGTTTTCTCAATTGAATCAAAACATGTCCGAGCCTGTATAAAAAAATGTAAAAAACCAGAAAAAAATATAATTACTAAATGGGATAAATACAAGAAATAGAAACATACTTTCACATATTTGTGCGTTATGTTATATTACTTTCATTTCTTATAAAGGCATTATACTTTAGAAAAATTCATCAAAATATGATATTATACTCTAAAAATCAACAAGATTTTTGCAATCTTTCGTTTTTCTCGGGGTAGAATTGGAAATAGGTTTGGTTATTTTGTTAGCTTATGTTGACTTTTACATTTCTTTGTTAAACTTTGTAATTGCTAGCTTCCATCTTGTTCTGTTCATATTTAAGAAAATGTTGATGTTTTAAAAAAACTAATCATTTTAAGCACCCAATAAATCTAATCAACCTTTCCCTTAAATCATTTTTAAGCACTAGTCATTGACATCGAGAGGTTGTGTTTATTATTTTTCTTTTTGTTAAAAGGGTTTAATCTTAATTCTCGGAACAAATTTTCATGTAACCTTGCTCTCATCCAAAGTAATTAGGGTAGATAAAATGTAAATGCAAACACTTTACTTTCATAAATTTGCATAAAGGTTTCAGGAGTTCAAGAGTTTGAAACTAAAAACATGACATCATTGACATTAAAGGAAAAAAATGACATCTTATTGTTTGGAAATTGTTCTTAAATTAATGTCTCATTAATAACTTGAATAAAGATTGCACAAAGTATCATTACCTGGAAGTACTTATACTTGTGGAGTTTACAGATAACACATCATGCAAACTTCATAACAGATTCATCAGTTCTTCACATTATGTTATAATAATCACTTGATTGATAATGAAATTAATTCAAGGCCATATAACCATACATAGAGCTCTTCGCCATAAAGAATTTGCTTATTAATTAAATTCTATCTATCTATCTATATCTATATCTATCTATATTATATCGTACTATATTATAAAGGAAACATTTTTCCTTTCACCACATTCATTTGAAACTCCCATGCATTTTTCCTTTCACCACATTCATTTGAAACTCTCATGAATTTTCAATTTCTTTCTAATAATAATTATAAGTTGGTTAAGAAGGTTAAATAAATATCAAACCTAAAGTGTAATTATATATAAACTAAATTTCAATATTAAAATAATATATTTACTTCTATTTATAAAGTTATGTTTTTTTAACTTTTAACATATTATACTTAATTTATTAGTTTTAATATACTGTTGGATGTAAAGCATTATCATTTTAAAGATACAATTTTGGAACAATTTGTATAAAATACTTAAATTATTAATTTGAATATAACATTATAGGGTCGACTTAAATATAAATTTTAGTTTAACTTAAACAACCCAAAGAATATTTTGTAAATAGTTAAAAGTGATTAACTGTAGTGTCTTTCTAATAATGATTATAAGTTGGTTAGTAAGGTTAAACAAATATCAAACCTAAAATGTAATCATAAATATACTAAATTTCAATTTTAAAATAATATCTTTACTTCTACTTATAAAGTTATGTCTTTAACTTTTAACATATTATACTTAATTTATTAGATTTAAAATGTTGTTGTATACAAACCTTTAGCAGTTTAAAGCTACAACTTTTGAACAGTTTGGACAAAATACTTAAATTATAAATTTAAATATAACATTACAATGTCAACTTAAATATCAATTTCAGTTCCACTTAAAAAACCAAAAAATATTTTGTAAATAGTTAAAAATGATTAATTATAGTGATAAATGCAAAAACTAAATTGTAATCTCAATTTAACTAAAATATTTCCTGAATATATTTTTATAACCGTTAAAAGTTTTCAAATAAATAGTTTAAAATAACTTATAGTAACATTAGTTAAAAATAACTCTATATAAATGATTATATTGTTACCTTTAAAATAAAAAAACAATGTTTGATGTTTTAAATAACTATAATGATAGAAATTAAAACATTAAGCAAATAAATTTTAAAAACATTAATTAACAATAAAAACAACTATAAATAACATTAAACCATATATTATATTTAATTTTATTCATATGTAACTCGCGGGTAGAAGTCATTCAAACGATTATGATTATGCAGTTTTAATAGATGTATATATTATCATATAATTCAAAATAATCAATATATTATATCAATTTAGTATATGAATTATCATATCAAATTTAACAACAACGTTATTGCTATATTTAAAAAAAACATATATTTGTAAAGATATCAACTATATATGTGTTTCTACGCAACGCGCGGACATTCGCCTAGTCATACATACTTATAAAGCTAGCAATTTTTTTTGAAACTCGTGCATTTGAAACCCCCTTTTTTAACTTCCTCAAACCACATTTATTTGAAACCCCCTTTTTTAACTAATGCAACTCAAAAGTTTTCTTAATTATGATTTAACACTCAAAAGTTTTATAACTTATATTATGTTTAATTAGCATTTAGTGAAAAGTTTACTATAAAAAGGCCAATCTTTTGTGTATTTTGTGTTATATAAAATCTTACATATAAGAAGGATTTGAAGATATTGTGATTCAAAAGTTTTCATATAGTTGAAGCATTCACGATCCAAATATGATGATTTGAAGAAATGGGTTATGTCGCATCGAAGGTAATTGTAATATGATTTTTTCTTTCAACTAAAACAAATGAAGTTTTTCTATTCTTTCTTTAGATTCAGTTTCTCAATTAATCTTTATATGTGATTTGTGTGCATTACTCAATCTTAAATGTGACTCTACAAACATCAATGTTTTGCTTGGAATATCTTTCTGGTTCTTCTTTTTCAAGAAAAAGATTTTGATTGCAGGTTAGTGAAGAATTGTCATCACGTTTCTATGGTTGAATGGTGTTAAATGAAGAAAGAAGATTCATCAAATGGATATAGGTTTTTTTGTTTGAGCAAAGTTGACGAATGTTAGTATTTTCTTTTGATTTAAATGTATGTTTATGTAACATCTTTATTTATATATTCAACCACCCAATGCTCTTATTTATTTGATTGTAGTTTTTCTATTTTGATTATGTTTATTTTCTATTATTTTTTTGTTGGGTTATCCTACACAACATATTTAAAAGACAATATTTAAAAGATAACATAATTTTGAACATTTGATATGTAATTATGATAGACTTATCATGATATCTTCTTCATATGAAAGTAATTTATCCATATTACTACGACAAGAATTACATATGACATTTACGAATATATATATATATATATATATATATATATATATATATATATATATATATATATTATATGTGATTTGTTTAACATGTATATGCACCTATGTATGTTATAAATTTATAATTAAATATCTTTATGTTTAATAATTGAAGGGATTAAAATGATGCATCAAAACCAATTATTTAGACGAATATTATAATAATAATAATAATAATAATAATAATAATAATAATAATAATAATAATAATAATAATAATAATAATACATTTCCAAGTATCGCATTCATTTGAAACTCACACTACAACTCAAGAGTTTCTAATTTATATATATTTATTAGTTAAAACTGAAGAGTTTTTAACTTATGATTATTAATTAGTAATCACTAATAACTTTTTATTTTCCTTTCTTTTATAAGGTTGTAAAGTTTTGCTCATTAAAAACATTAATGTATTTGAAGAGATTTGTGATTTAAATATTAAGAGTTAATATAAATGTTATAATAGATGTTTTAGTGTTTTTATGTTATTAAAAGTTATAGTGTTTATTTTTCATAATTTTATTATTCGTTGTATATATATATTTTTAATACAAATGTTATAATAGATGTTTTTCTATTTTTCTGTTACTAAAAGTTGCAGTTTATATTTTTGTTCATACGTTTTGTTACCCGTTATATTATCATTAATTTGATATATAATTTACATAATTTTAAACGGTTTATAAAATTATCAAATAATTGTATATATATCACAATGACTTAAAAATTAAACTATAATGTTTAATAAAACTAATATGTTAACTATATGTTTGCTTTACTACTAACATTTTGTTTCAAAATAGAAATATTAAATAATAATTTGGTAAAAGTTATTATTTTAACTATATAATTCTATTCTCGTGCAACGCGTGAGGATTCGCCTAGTATACTTATAAAGGAGACATTTTCTCTTGCACCATATGCATTTGAAACTTCAAAACTTTTCATTTTCCACATAATTAGTGACAACAATTCAAAAGCTTTGTAATTTATATATATTTAATGGTATTTTGTGAAACAATTTGATTAAATCATGTTCATTTTTTAAGTTATATATACTTAATGGTATTGAATGGCCATTGCACTCTAAAGGATTCCTCATAATATTTTTACTTATGTGTATGCATAATTTCATTTGCATGTAGAGAATACCTATGGATGTATTGCCGCCAAAATTTTTAAATTCTTTTGTTACAAGGTTTGTTATTGATTTAATACATGTAGTCTTTTTATTCTTATTATTAGTATTTTTCTCACTTTTGATGAAGTTTTTGTATTCTATTTGTATGTTTTCAGAGGTTGTTTCTCACACCTCCAGTGAAACCAAAATCTAGAGTGATAATAAATCTCAACCATATATTTCTATACCTACAATATTTTTTTTTACTTTCAAATAATAATTAAGTTTCTAATTATTTATTCTTCCAGTTGAGTAGAATGTCAAGATTGCTCATTATTAGAGCATTTTTTATTAAGCCCGTGTGCTTAATTTGTTTTCACCTAAATAAATGCGTTATAGGTTTAAAATTTGATGATTATTTATATAATTACTTTTAATTAGAAAAGGTTATAGTATCATGTTTAATTAATTCATTAAACACATGACTTGGGTGATTTAATATTTTTACTCAAATAATTATTTACATAGGTTTCACTCTATATAGTATATCTCTATATTAATATATAACATACGATATATTCACATGACTCGATGTAAGCGACCACAAAGTTTGACCATGTTAATGGCTGTCAAAATATAATAACCAAGATGTTATTAAACATATTGATGAGATTATGTGAGTAAGAGAATATGAATGCAACAATTTGCATTTAGTGTGTTGTTCGAGTAACGAAACCGAATTTGTTCAAGCTGGACCCGAATAACCAAAAAGCAGATTAACGGAAGTAATACGATTCGGTTAAGTGACAAACATCAAACCGATAACCTGAAATCTAACTTACCCGCATGACGATCATGCCTCATGAAGTATATTTGGTGGTGTGATATTCTGTTGGTAGAAAGACTTCATTACTCACATTTTTCTCTATCAAAACGTGTAATTAAGTATTTTTCAAAGTTAACTGATATTATAAATAGATTGTAATTTTTTATTTGTGTAGGTGAATGGAAGAAAGTATTTATTGTTGTATTTTATGTGGAAAAAAATAATAGATTAAACTACTATTGCTAGAGAACAAATGCAAGTTTGGATATATATATATATATATATATATATATATATATATATATATATATATATATATATATATATATATATATATATAAAAGATAATACAATTCTAAAAAAATGACCAACAATAATATAATATTCACATATGACATTTGTATTATTATTATTAGATATATATATATATATATATATATATATATATATATATATATATATATATATATATATATATATATATATGTTTTATTTTCATTGTAGTACTTCATGAATATTATTAAATGTGTTGTTGATGTTGGTTATATTCTCGTGTAGGACATGAGATTTTGTTTTTCTATTCGAGTTTTGTGATGAAAATATTATTATTGTTAGAAAATATGTATTTGTGGTGATCAGGTTGTCATTAGTTTTATATTAAAATTATATCCAAAGTTTATAGGTTGATATATAATATATACCTTTTAATCATATTATTTTTAATGTCGCGCAACGCACGGGTATAAGCCTAGTACCATCATCATATCATATTATTTCATTATCTATCATATCATATCATATCATCATATCATATCATATCATACTATATTATAAAGGAAACATTTTTCCTTTCACCACATTCATTTGAAACCCCCATGCATTTTTCCTTTCACCATATTAATTTGAAACTCCCATGACTTTTCAATTTTTTTTCTAATAATAATTATAATTTGGTTAATAAGGTTAAATAAATATCAATCCTAAAGTGTAATCATATATAAACTAAAGTTATGTTTTTTTTAACTTCTAACATATTATACTTAATTTATTAGTTTTAATATATTGTTGGATGTAAACCATTATCATTTTAAAGATATAATTTTGGAACAATTTGTATAAAATACTTAAATTATTAATTTGAATATAACATTACAGGGTCAACTTAAATATAAATTTTAGTTTAACTGAATTAACCCAAAGAATATTTTGTAAATAGTTAAAAGTGATTAATTGTAGTGTCTTTCTAATAATGATTATAAGTTGGTTAATAAGGTTAAACGAATATCAAACCTAAAGTGCAATCATAAATATACTAAATTTCAATTTTAAATATCTTTACTTCTACTTATAAAGTTATGTCCTTAACTTTTAACATATTATACTTAATTTATTAGATTTAATATGTTGTTGTATATAAACCATTATCAGTTTAAAGGTATAACTTTTGAACAGTTTAGACAAAATACTTAAATTGTTAATTTAAATATAACATTACAATGTCAACTTAAATATAAGTTTCAGTTCCACTTAAAAACCCAAAGAATATTTTGTAAATAGTTAAAAGTGATAAATTGTAGTGATAAATGCAAAAACTAAACTGTAATCTCAATTTAACTAAAATATTTCCTAAAGATATTTTTCTAGTCGTTAAAAGTTTTCAAATAAGTAGCTTAGAATAACTTACAATAACAATAGTTAAAAATAACTCTATACAAATGATTATATTGTCAACTTTAAAATCAAAAAACAATGTTTGATGTTTTAATTAATGATAGAAATTAAAACATTAAGAAAATAAATTTTAATAAATTTAATTAACAATTACAAAAATTATAAATAACATTAAACCATATATTATATTTAATTTTATTCATGTGTAACTCGCGGGTAGAAGTCATTCAAACGATTGAAATTATGCAGTTATAATAGATGTATATATTATCATATATTTAAAAATAATCTATATATTATATCAATTTAGTATACGAATTATTATATCAAATTTAACAACAACGTTATTTCAATATTTAAAAAAAAAACATACATTTTTAAAGACTTCAACTATATAGGTGTTTCTGCTCAACGTGCGGGCATTCACCTTGTATATCTTATAAAACTAGCATTTTTCCATGAACCTCATGCATTTGAAACTCCCAAGACTATATAGAAGCATTTTTGCTCAAACCACATTCATTTGAAACCCCCATCTTTAAACTAATACAACTCAAAAGTCTTCTTAATAATGATTTAACACTCAAAGGTTTTATAACTTATATTATGTTTAATAATCACTTAATGAAACGTTTACTATAAAAAGATCAATCTTTTGGGTAGGCATGCATACAAATCACATACAAACTTCATAAAGAAAACAAGCTTAAACGTTTACTACTTTTGAGATATATTATTATGTTATAGCTTTTAATTTGTAAGTTTGTTATATAATAATTATTTTTATATTTTTCTTGGTTTTGGATTCTTTTAATACAATTGTTGTATGTTGTGCTTTAATCGTTAATATATATTAGATCATATAGATGTTATCGGTAATATGTTATATACCGTGATGTGGATAATATTTAATTAGATATATTAAAGTTTTTAATTTGTAAGTTTATTATGTACTAATTCTTTTTTTATATTTTTTTTGGTTCAAGTTTTCTTTTAAGACAATCATTGTATGTTGTGGTTGAAACTTTAATGTAAATTAGATTAGATTCATGTTATCGATCATATGTTATGGAAAGTTATATAGATAATATTTAATTAAATATTGTATATATGTTTTTATGTTTGTGTTTATTCAAAGCAATAATTAATTAAAAATAATGGATATGCGATATTATCCACACTGTCCATGTAAGTCTCTTTTAAAATGCAAATTGTCTATATTATCACTTTATATTTTTAGTATATGTTTAGCATTTTAATTATAATAATATGTGTCTTTTAAATGTTTTCTTTCATTTATTAATAATAATAAGTGGTTTTAAAATTAATGTACAATAATTATAAATAATACAATCAAATTATAAAAATCATGGATATGTCATATTATCGACACAAGTCTCTTTTAAAATTCAAATTGTCTATCTTATCAGTTTATTATTTAGTGCATGTTTCACATTTTAATAGTAATATTAAGTGTTTCTTAAAAGTATTATTTAACTTAATAATAATAATAAGTAGTTTAAAACTAAAGAACAATAATTTTAAATGATAATAACATCAATTTATAAATTACATAACGTTAGAAAGAAATAAATTGTATTTTAAATGAACATCATTATTGAAATTAGAAAATAGTCGCATAAATAAAAATCCAATTTAATCAATCATAACAATTATTAAAAATAATATTAAATAGATAATTATATTTAATTTTATTATTAAGGAATGCGGGTTGATGTCAATGAATAATATTGTTCAAAATATTATGTTAAAGTTAATTTCAATAACATAACAATTTTAAACATATAGTTTTCAATATTTTAACAATATATTTTTAACCATGATGCACAACGCGCATGAATTCGTCTAGTATACTTATAAAGCTAGCATTTTTCCTTTCACCACATTCATTTGAAACTCCCATTCATTATTCATTTCACCACATTCATTTGAATCTCCCATGACTTTTAAATTTCTTTCTAATAATGATTATAAGCTGGTTAATAATGTTAAATAAATATAAAACCTAAAGTGTAATAATATATAAACTAAATTTCAATACTAAAATAATATATTTTCTTCTACTTATAAAGTTATGTTTTTAACTTTTAACATATTATACTTAATTTATTAGGTCTAATATGTTGTTGTATGTAAACCATTATCATTTTAAAGCTACAATTTTTGAATAATTTGTATAAAATACTTAAATTGTTAATTTAAATATAACCTTACAGGATCAACTTAAATATAAATTTTAGTTCAACGTAAACAACCTAAAGAATATTTTGTAAATAGTTAAAAATGATAAATTGTAGTGTCTTTCTAATAATGATTATAAGTTGGTTAATAAGGTTAAATAAGTATCAAACCTAAAGTGTAATCATAAACAAACTAAATTTCAATATTAAAATAATATTTTTACTTCTACTTATAAAGTTATGTCTTTAACTTTTAACATATTATACTTAATTTATTAGATTTAATATGTTGTTGTATGTAAACATTATCAGTTTAAAGCTACAACTTTTGAACGGTTTGGACAAAATACTTAAATTGTGAATTTAAATATAACATTACAGGGTCAACTTCAATATAAATTTCAGTTCCACTTAAAAAACCCAAAGAATATTTTGTGAATAATTAAAGTGATAAATTGTAGTGCTAAATGCAAAAACCAAATTGTAATATCAATTTAACTAAACTATTTCCTAAAGATATTTTTATAATCGTTAAAAGTTTTCAAATAAATAACTTAAAATAACTTACAATAACAATAGTTAAAAATAACTCTATATAAATGATTATATTGTTATCTTTAAAATAAAAAAAAAATTGTTTGATGTTTTAAATAATTACAATTATAGAAATTAAAACATTAAGCAAATAAATTTTAAAAAATTATTTAACAATAACAACAACTATAAATAACATTAAACCATATATTATATTTAATTTTATTCATGAGTAAACCGTGGGTAGAAGTTATTCAAAAGATTGAGATTATGCAGTTTTAATAGATGTATATATTATCAAATAATTCAAAATAGAGTAAATTACACGACTGGTCTCTATTGTTTAGAGTAGTTTGTGTGTTTGATCCCTGACTTATTTTTTTAACTCGGAAGGTCCCTACTGTTTGATTTTGTTACGCACTTGGTCCCTGTCTTAGCTAAAACGACTATTTTTCCGTTTATTTTTTAATTTATTCAAAATAGAGTAAATTATCATTTTAAAGATACAATTTTGGAACATATTGTATAAAATACTTAAATTATTAATTTGAATATAAAATTACATGGTCAATTTCAATATAAATTTTAGTTTAACTTAAACAACCCAAAGAATATTTTGTAAATAGTTAAAATTGATTAATTGTAGTATCTTTCTAATAATGATTATAAGTTGGTTAATAGGATTAAACAAATATCAAACCTAAAGTGTAATCATAAATATACTAAATTTCAATTTTAAAATAATATATTTACTTCTACTTATAAAGATATGTCTTTAACTTTTAACATATTATACTTAATTTATTAGATTTAATATGTTGTTGTATATAAACCATTATTAGCTTAAAGCTACAACTTTTGAATAGTTTGGACAAAATACTTAAATTGTTAATTTAAATATAACATTACAATGTCAACTTAAATATAAATTTTAGTTCCACTTAAAAAACCAAAGAATATTTTGTAAATAGTTAAAAGTGATAAATGCAGAAACTAAATTGTAATCTCAATTTAACTAAAATATTTGCTAAAGATATTTTTATAATCGTTAAAAGTTTTCAAATAAGTAGTTTAAATAACTTGCAATAATAATAGTTAAAAATAACTCTATATAAATGATTATATTGTTACCTTTAAAATCAAAAAACAATGTTTGATGTTTTAAATAATTATAATGATAGAAATTAAGGCATTAAGCAAATAAATTTCAAAACTTAATTAACAATAACAACAACTATAAATAATATTAAACCATATATTATATTTAATTTTATTCATGTGTAACACGCGGATAGAAGTCATTCAAACGATTGAGATTTTTACTACAAGAAAAATGACTTACAGTCACACCAAAAAAGTATGAGTATATGTGTATAGTGACATTTTATATTTTCACTGAAAGTGTGACGGAAGGTGACGCCATCGTATGGGTCTTATGGTCACTTTAAAATGTAGTGTCTGTATGCTATGAAAACATGTGGCCGTAGTATAAAAGTGTGGCAAATGTGTACGAAATTTTGTTCCTTAAATATCCAATATTGTAGCGTTAAACAGTTATATTTGGTTAACGTGGTGACTGTATATCACCAACATGTGACATTCATGTTGTTTTAGTGTAGTTGTTTTGTTACATATAGTCACACAGTTTAAATTTTATTAAGACTATTGTTTATCTTTTGTAAACTTGTAATTATGGTGAGTGTGACCATGTTTGCTAAATGGCGACAAGTACTTTACTTTCATATGTGACGAATTGCTAATTATTAGTCACAAAAAACAATCAACGTTTGTGACTATAACCTAACGTATAGAGACAAACAATTAAGTGAATTAAAATCATAAGTATTATAAAGTCACACATTTTGTTAAAATTAAGGATAATTCGGTATCGTATTAAGACTATTGGGTATATTTTAGACACATATAATTTATGGTGAACATGTCCGTGTTCTGTAAATGGACACATATAATCAATGATATATGTGACGATTTACTAGTATTTAGTCTCAACAACAATCAATTATGGTATTTATTTGCCACATAAATTGTTTTTCATGTTGTTATTGTTTAACTTAGTGACAAAAAAATATTAATAAATATCATTTTAAATCAATTGTAGTCTCATAATTCTTGTATATTATGACTATTGTTAACCATTTAGCCACACGTTACAAATTGATGTAAAGTAACCATTGTATATTTTTAGAGACATTAAAAACATATAAAACATGGCAAAAATCATACTACAGCCACTATAACTTACTATTTATTGTTACTTTTTATACATTTTAGACACATCAAAATAATTTAAATTAAAGTAACGAAACACAACAATATGAAACACAAACAAAATTCATAATTTGATATTAATAATAATTGAAATCGAAATCCATATATATACATTACATTCCTAATTAAAATATCAAAGAAAGGAAAATTGTCCTACTTTAAAGAATTTAAATAATGGTTAAAAAATCAAACACATCATAAACCAAAACTTAAACATAACTAGCTAGACATTCATTTTGTTTGTATTGCTCCTTGTCTTCTTGATAAGGGAATCAGATGATATGTAAGTTGGTTTCCTTTTCGTTGAGTGTTGATGTGATATAATTTCTGGTACCTATAACAACAACATTGAAACCAAAAAAATTAGTTCATCATAAACTTAGTATAGTACTTTATGAAGAAAATAAAGTTTAATGCACAAAGTAGTGAACATATTGAAACAAACCTTTGACTCGGTTTGCACAAGGTATTTTGGCCATGGAACAAAACTTTTATATGCATCCTCAACTAATGTGAATTCTCCAGTTTTATGGGGTAGAAATGCATTTTTTACAACCACTTCATCAATGGAAACTTTATAGCAATCATCTTGTAGAGGAACTCCATGAATGAATTGTCTTTCTGATGATAAGTGAATGGTACCACGAGCAACGATGTTCCTTTTATACGGATATGATAGACTACACTTGATTGGCTACAATGACAAGTGATATTATAATCTGAAAAAAAAGACAGAAATGTATATTGATCATGTAAAAAAACACTGACCTGGTGAATGGGTTTATTTGGTGAAACTGTTGGTATGTCATGATTGATAGTGGCAGTCTTAGACTCAACAGCTTTTCTGGTGGATTTTGTATTAGCCTAATATAAAGATTTAAGACATATATAAAATTATATTTTAATATAAAAGATTAAATAAAAGTATTGAAAACTGTAAGGTTAGTATATACTACTGTTGCAGATTTCATGGAAATCAATTCTGCATCGGGAGTTGCAGTTACAGATTTCGTTTGAACAGGTTTTTTGGTGGGTTTTCGAATAACCTACATAATTTAAAGTCCAACATGAAAAATCAGAAATTAGTACCAAAAAAAATATATATATATATCAATGATGATCTAATAAGATGATAACTTACTGGTGTTACAGGTTCTGAAGGTTCATTGGTTTTGAGACTAATAGGAGGCGTTTCATTACTTTGTACAATCTTCTCACTTGAAATACCCTAGAAAATATAAAGAAACAGGGAAAATGTGTAAAAGAAATGCAATTTACAGCTAACATTGACAACATATATTTTCAATAAGATTACTTACAATTGTATGAGACAGATTTGGAAAGTTAGCTCCTTTTGCATTAAGATGAGCCAAAACTAGCTTTAGTGTTTGATCTTGTTCATTAACCTTTGTAGACAAAGCCTTGAGTTCAACATCTTTTTTCTCAAGCTCAAGTTTTCCATTATGCAGTGCAACTTTAAGATCCTTAATTTCTTCCTTAGATGACCATTTGCTGCGAGGAACATTGAAATATTTGTTGTAAGTGACTCCCGTGCCGACACCCTTTAAAAATCCGCCCTTTTCCTTGCCAAAAACTAAGGTCATGGCATCCGTTCCTGGTTCAACATTTACTTGTCCTTCTTTTATCTGCTTCTTATGTTCCATCTACCAAACAAAAAATTAATAATTATTGTCTTAATAACAATGATTAAAATATTTAAAGTAAAAGAAAAAGAAAAGTGTAGTGAAGTTACTAGTCTATCAGCCATGATTTTAACATCTTCATCCTTAAATTCTCCTTTACTTTCACGACCTTTACACCACATAACTGACATTGGGGGCATTTCCTCCTTTGAAATCACATTCTCTTCAATCTTGATAAAAAAAATTAAATTTTAAAGAATATGAAACAAAAGCATGTTAAATAAAATGCTATGAAGTTAATATAGCTAAAGACCAAGCTTACCAACTTCCTCCTAAGAGTAGTATACCCCCCTCGTCCCATCCGATGAGCATACTTTGACATCTTTCTCGCTTTGATAGTCCTTTGTGACACATTCTGTGAAATAAAAGTAAAATATTTGTCACGCACTTTTATAACCTAGTTTATGATAAATAAATGAATAAGTTTTGAAAAAAGATTTTAACATTAAACTCTTGAGATTGCGTATAAGTCACAAATTTGTTCCAATCATCTTGTTCAGTGATTAGTGCACGATAACGAACGGGGATGTTTTCAAGCTTTTTGGGATTGCCTAGATGTGGCTTGATGTAATCTGCATACAACTTTCTTCTGAAGTTCCGTAGAAGAATACCAAGTCTATTCATCACAAATTGTTTTCCACTTTCATGAACCTCAAAATAGCGCTAAAACAAAACAAACAATGAAAATGTTAGTATTTAATACTTGATTTTTACATATAATATGTTATACAAATTAAAAAATTGAAGAAAATATTTACTGTAATCTCTTCCCATAGTTTGTCCTTCATTTCCGGTTTAACTTTTTTCCAGCAAAGAGCACTTAATCCCACCTTCTCGCGGACAAGATCACCCAAATAACTAACAAAGACTGCATTATTCTTCCCTGTAAACTTACCGAATTCATCAAACCTGACACGTTTTTTTTACCACCAGAATTGACATATTCAGTCTTCAGTTTTGGCAATCGAGTCATGCCCCTCTTCCTATTTGACCTTGTAGGAACTGTTTTATGGATTTCTTCTTCCGAATCTGATTGGCTATTGTAGTGAATGTCTTTATTTTCACCATCCTCTGTCTCTGAATCATATTCTTGGTTTCCATCATCTAGCTCATCTTCTATATTATAGTCAGGGATATCCTCATGTTGTTCCTTGTCAACCTCCATGATTCTTCTGTTGACAAAACAGATTGAAAATAACTTTGATTGTTTATAAGTTTAATGATAATGTATGAATAATAATATTACAGACAATTGCTCACATAAACATTTCATCGAACAGTTGGTGTGCAACAAGCACACCAATACGAAGAATCAAAATTGTTTGTGTTATGCATGATCCGTAATCAATACAATCAATAACATTGAAATAATACGTACACAAACAATATACTTACACTAGAAAGCTTGACGAATGATGAACTGAATTATGATCATTTTGGGATATAACCTAACGCTAAACAAAACAATGGTGGAATAAATGACGGTCTATTAAATATTAAAATGATTTAACAGGTCCTAAATTGATGGATGTTACCAAAAAATTACCGGAATTTCCTTGATCCGATGGATTGATCTTCATAGTTTTGGCGGTGCGATAGATGAAGATTTCCCGCTTTGATTTGGAGCCCAAAAACCATACGAAAAAATGTTTGCCTCCCATAAGTTTTGTTTAAATTCGTTTGACGAATTCAAATGTGTTCCAAATTTTGAGCTGATAGTAATCCCACACGATTTGAAGCAAAAATCGTGGTTTGGAAACATGTTCTGCCTTCTCAAACATTATTATGATTTATTTCGTAATAATATAAATATTACATATTTGGTCCTTCTAAGTTAACAATTTATTCTTTGGAAAAACATTTATGACTATTTGAAATAAAAAATATTTAAAGTTAAAAAAATAAATATACAACGGAAAAATATTATTTTTTGTTACCTAATGAGGTCCAAACCCACAACCAACACCCATACATGACCTAATGAGGTCCAAACCCACAACCAACACCCATATATGACCTAATGAGGTCCAAACCCACAACCAACACCCATACATGACCTAATGAGGTCCAAACCCACAACTAACACCCATACATGACCTAATGAGGTCCAAACCCACAACCAAAACCCATACATGACCTAATAAGGTCCAAACCCACAACCAACACCCATACATGACCTAATGAGGTCCAAACCCACAACCAACACCCATACATGACCTAATGAGGTCCAAACCCACAACCAACACCCATAGATGACCTAATGAGGTCCAAACCCACAACCAACACCCGTACATGACCTAATGAGGTCCAAACCCACAACCAACACCCATACATGACCTAATGAGGTCCAAACCCACAACCAACACCTATACATGACCTAATGAGGTCCAAACCCACAACCAACACCCGTAGATGACCTAATGAGGTCCAAACCCACAACCAACACCCGTACACGACCTAATGAGGTCCAAACCCACAACCAACACCCGTAGATGACCTAATGAGGTCCAAACCCACAACCAACACCCGTAGATGACCTAATGACGTCCAAACCCACAACCAACACCCCCACATCTCCTAATGAGGTCCAAACCCACAACCAACACCCATACATGACCTAATGAGGTCCAAACCCACAACCAACACCCGTAGATGAGCTAATGATGGTCAACCCTAACCCATTTGAATTAAAAAATTCATTTTATATATTTATTATAAATTTATATATAAATTTATTTTTTTGTTTGATAATAAAAATACAATGCTAGTATGGATATTACATTTAATTAATATTATAGATATTTTTTACATTAATATTATAGATATTAATGTAAATACTAGATATATTAATGTATAATACAAAAATGTGTAATCATTATCGTAGCCGACTAGCCGTCGTTCAAAATCCACCTCCTCTGTAGACTACAATTAATCGGAGAAGTGATTGCCTCAGTCGACGTCCCTTCACCTCCGACTGATGATCCTTTTAAACCATTCGCTTATGTCAATTTCGTCATTCTCACATATTCATTACGTTACGATAACTTCGATTTCTCCCTCTTCCTATTTGAAAAAAACTACGACGATCAATTGAACAGAAGATGAATGCTGATCCGTGGGCACGTCCGAAGTTCCAACTATGGAGTGTAAGCGCCGAACCACCAAGAAACACACCGGTGGTTGAATACGGGAAGGCAAACGAGAAAAGATTCACCATTCGCGTTGTTCATGGTGGGTTCTTTACAGACTACCCAGGTAACGCGTATCAACAGACAAAGGTTCACTTTATTTCTCATGTGAACATCAATTTGATAAACATGGAGATGCTTGGCCGTTTTTCTAGAAGCCTTGGGTATACAAGTTTGGGGAACTGGTATCATATGCCCACCGAAGAACACAGTGGGTTGTCAATGATTCCAATTCTGAATGATGAATGTTTGGGACCCTTCAAGACGTTAGTTAGGGCACACAAATTCAGAAAGATTGAACATCTCTATGTTGAACACAGGCCTGTGTTTGTTCCAAACAATTTCCCACATTTTTTGATGAACTCACCAGCCAAACGTGTTGAGAAGCTTATTCACATGTTTGTAACAGAACATCCAATGGCATCGGTTGATGATGGAATAGCATACATCAATCATATGCTAAACATGAGAATTCCAAGAGAAAAAATGGAGGATGCTATGGACATGGCGAAAGAAAATGTCATACCATGGAAAGACATAGCCTAGGTGAACTATGTTGTAATATTTTTTTGTGATTAATACAGAGTACATATGATACTATATTTTTTGTAATTAATATGAAACTCTTTTATTTAATAAATTGTTATATATTATGTCTATATGTGATGTTGTTTTGATTATATAGTATGTCTATATTTGATGTTATATATTATGTCCCTGTTTTGATATATTGTGTTGTTAAAAAGGCAATGTAGTTTGCTAACACAGGGGTATAACAGTCAATTATATGTTATATGCCCATATTTGATGGTGTTTTTAATAGAAATGTCTTAGGGGCAAAATCGGAATTAGTTATCATATTAATTTTATATGTTAATTATGTCCATGTTTTGCATACTTGTAACTGAGTCAAATTTGTCCCAGTTTTAGTTAATTGTTTTTTAAGATAGCAATGTACTTTGCAACTTAGTTGCACTCTGTATTTATGATAAAACAGGGGTATAACAGTCAATTATATGTTATATGTCCAGATTTGATGTTGTTTTAAATAGAATTGTCTAAGGGGCAAAATGGGAATTAGTTATCATATTAATTTTATATATTAATTATGTCCATGTTTTGCATACTTATAACTCAGTCATCTTTGTCCCTGTTTTGCTTAATTATTTTTTAAGATAGCAATGTACTTTGCAACTTAGTTCCACTCTGTATTTATGATAACACAGGGGTATAACAGTCAATTATATGTTATATGTCCATATTTGATGTTGTTTTAAATAGAATTGTCTTAGGGGCAAAATGGGAAATAGTTATCATATTAATTTTATATGTTAATTTAGATTGTTTTGACTACTTATAACTGAGTCAGGTTTGTCCCTGTTTTACTGAATTGTTTTCTAAAATAGCAATGTACGTTGCAACTTAGTTCCACTATGTAGTTATGTTATAGCAAAGGTATATCCGTCCATTAATTGTTATTATGATAAAACAAAGAAAATTATATAATTTCCTACTTAATCTGTGTGTGAGATATAAGGGTATAATGGTCATTCATTTATTGTATCAAATTAGGAAAGAATGATTTTTTTTTGTTTTTATTTTCAATTGTGAAGGCTAATTAAAAACAATGTGCAACAACAATTACATTTATTGTATCAAATGAGGAAAAAATGCTTGATGCTAACTGTGTTTGTCTTAGATCAGTTTTAGTGGATTCTTTTCTCTTTTGGTTAATTTTTTTGTTTTTTTCGTAAACCAATAAATTACAATCAACCAGATACCCCAGATGGTAAGTGTGAATGTAGTTAATGGTATATTTTGGAATGTCATGGGTTCGAACCCAACTAGCAACAATCTTTTTTTCTTTTTTTTAGTTCTCGATATGTCCCTGATCATCGACTTTTTTATCACTTCTCCACATGTCCCTGATAATCCAGACTCAATGCGTAAATATCCCTTTTTAGACAATATGAATTCCTATCGATTCATTCTCTGATAACTACAAAGGCATTGCAACTACGTTTATTCTTCAACCAGAAATTGATACGTCAACATCAAATTCATACAGGTACAAATACTACATTTAATTAATACAGGGAATTAAAAAACAATTACCCTCATAATATGAATCTTTGTTATTTCGTTTGGTCATGATGTGTATCATTATATATTTTTTTGAGTTAACAAGTTTTTTTGTTTCAAGATATTGGATTTATTTGTAATGTGATCTATTTCGTTTATGCACACCAACTGTTTGTTAAAATGGGTCAATCAACAGGAAACATATATTGCTTGTTGATGCTGTTGTAAGCTGAATATGGATAAGTCTTGGATGGGAGCCTACAGAACATCAGAAACCTATGTAAAAGGTGTTGCAGAGTTTATCAAATATGCAGTACACAATTACAAGATTTCTAAACATATGGATCTTGTAGATACCAAAAAAAGATAAGAATTCCATGTCCATGTGTTAAGTGTGTAAACCACATATCTCATTCGGTGGATGTGGTAGATGACCATCTATTCAGGAATGGAATTGATCAAACATACACAAATTGGAATAAGCATGGAGAAACAGAAGAACCACCAAGAAGTTATATATATGAACATAATTTTGACATGGATACGTCAAACGTTGTAGATTCCACGAACATGAACACAGAAATGCCAACAGATGCTGCAGAAACAGTAGAGATGGTTGAAGCTGTAGAAGAAAATTTTATTGGGAACCCTGATAAGTTTAGAGAACTGATAGAAGATGCCGAGAAGCCCCTATACACGGGGTGTCATAATTTCACAAAATTATCTGCAATCATTCAACTACTCAACTTGAAGAGTAAGTATGGAGTATCAGATAAGTGCTTTACAGAATTATTAGTTTTGATCAAAAATATGTTACTAGAAGGAAACGAAATGTACAGTAGTACATACGAGGCGAAAAAAGCATTCAAGGCAATGGGTTCAGGGTATACTAAGATACATGCATGTGTCAACAATTGTATACTTTACAGAAACGAATACACAGACTTGGCAGCGTGTCCTACTTGTGGTAAATCAAGATGGAAGGTTGATGAACAAAAAAATAAAATTTACAACAATATTCCTGCAAAAGTTTTGTGGTACTTTCCAATTATTCCGCGCTTAAAGCGTCTTTTTCAGTCTAAGGCTACTGCAAAAGATTTAACATGGCACGCAACAAAAAGAAAGGTAGATATTGGCGTTTTAAGTCACCCAGCTGATTCACCAGCATGGGCTACCATTGATGACAAATATCCTGATTTTGCTAGCGAACCAAGAAATTTGCGGCTAGGCATTTCGGCTGACGGGGTCGATGTGAACAGAGGAAATAGGAATCATAGTGTTTGGCCTGTTTTAACTGTCATTTATAACCTTCCACCATGGTTGTGTATGAAGAGAAAGTTCATCATGCTTTCGTTATTGATTTCGGGAACACCAGGAAACGATATTGATGTGTTCCTAGCACCTTTTATTGATGATCTGCAATTATTATTTGATATTGGAGTTGAAACATACGATGCATATGCACAAGAGCACTTTAAACTACGTGCAGTTGTGTTATGGACTATTAATGATTATCCTGCTCTAGGTACATTAAGTGGTTGCCCATACAACGGTTTTCAAGGTTGTGTTGTGTGTGGCGAAGAGACACACTGCATTAGACTCCCTGAATCGAATAAGCAGAGTTATGCTGGTCATAGAAGATTTCTACCGTATGATCACCCGTTCAGAAGACAAAAGAAGGCATTCAATGGACAACAAGAGTTCTCACCCTCTCCAAAACCTATGAATGGGGAGGAAATATATAACAGGGTGAAATTTATAATTAATAAATGGGGAAAGGTTAATAAGGGCAAGGAGACAGAAATCCAACAATCTACAAGTGGAAAAGGTGGGAAGATTAATAAAAAAAAAGAGAAAATCACACCAAGTGGGTACTTCAGATGTGGGCCAGCAAAATAATACATATTGTAAGAAATTCAATATATGGTATAGACAACTAAGGTATTGGCCCAACATTTGGTTCCACATTGTATAGATTTTATGCATGTGGAAAAGAACATGGGCGAGAGTTTAACAGGAACTGTGTTGAACGTTCCCAGGAAGACGAAAGATGGTTATAAAGCTCGATTGGATTTGGTTCATTATGGTTTAAAACCAGAGTTGCATCCTCAGATAGAAGGGAACAACACAACACTTCCCGCAGCAGGTTGTACATTGACAAAAGAGGAAAAAGACAAATTCTGTGAGACTTTATACAACTTAAGGGTTCCTCAAGGGTATTGTTCTAATTTTTCTAGTTTGGTGAGTCTAAAGGATAGGAAGTTGATCGGACTAAAATCACATGACTATGACATGCTCATGCAACAATTTTTGCCCATAGCAATTCGATCTATTATGCATCCACCCACCAGAGTTGCTATTACAAGGTTTTGTTTCTTTTTCAAATCAATATGTAGCAAAGAAATCATAGTTGATGAGCTCGATAAGTTGCAAGAGGAGTTATGTGTAACCTTATGTCTTCTTGAGAAACACTTTCCACCATCATTTTTTGATGTGATGATTCATTTAACCGTTCATCTAACTAGGGAAGTAAAATTATGCGGTCCAATATTATTTAGATGGATGTACCCGTTTGAAAGGTTTATGAAGGTTATTAAGGGGCACGTACGAAACAAAAATAGACCAGAAGGATGCATTGCAGAAGAAAATGTTGCAGAAGAGACAATTGAGTTTTTTAGTCAATTCCTTAAAAAGATGGATACTGTTGGTATTCCACCTGACAATCATAACAAATGTGGAATTCATAAAGGTGTAGATAGTAGCTCTATTACGGACGGTACTCCTCTATCAGCTGCTAAATCGGTAGAAGTTTCTGCAGAACTATTCAGCAAAGCACATTTCTTTGTATTGCAAAATACATCTGAAGTACTCCCGTATATCAAGTAAGGTTTTTTACATGTATGTTTTTTTTGTTATAATATTAACATTAACGTATTGACAGACGACATATGGAATTTTTGGAACATCTACACCCTACTAAACGAAAGGCACATCTAGAACAGGAGCATAGTAAAACATTTGGTCATTGGTTACGAAAGGAGGTATATTCTTTTCAAATATGTTGTGTTCTTTGTTATTTTTGTCTTGATTTCTTAAATTCCTAATCTAATTACAATTCAGGTAGAGAGAGAGTTAGGGGCTTGTAGAGAAAGTATAACAGAGACAATGAGATGGATTTCACATGGACCCAATAAGAACATTATTAAATACGATGTATATGCTATTAATGGATATACTTTTCGTACAAAAGCTCGTGAAGGTAAAGTTTACCAAAACAGTGGGGTTAGTGTTGTTGCAACTGACACACACATCAGTAAAGAAGTTGTAACATATGCCAAAAACACTTATTATGGTGTTTTACAAGAGATATGGGTACTAGATTATCATTTTAAAAGAATTCCAATTTTCATGTGTGACTGGGTTGACAATAGAAATGGGGTAAAAAGGGATAAATTGGGGTACACACTAGTTGAACTAAAAAGATGAGGCCATAAAGGTGATCCCTTCATATTGGCCTCACAAGCACAACAAGTATTTTACGTGACAAACCCACTCGATCAAAAAATGTCTATTGTGTTCAAGACACCTCCCAAAAATTACAGAGATACATATGAAGATGTAGATGAAGAATTTAGTACTATTGTTCCTCATAATGATACCATATTGCCACGTGTAGACACACTTGACTTGCAGAAGGAAAATGATTATTTTCGTACTGATTGTCACAGTATTCTTATACGTACGGTACGTGTTTCTTAATGTCATGAATTACATTTGTAGCGATAATATTTTTCCTTATTTTAACACTTAATGATCTTTATTTTTTGTTTGTAGAAGGGAAAGGCCAAAACTTGAGCATATCGTTATGTGGAGAATAAGAAAATGACAAAAAATGACGATGTACTTTACTTAATATCTTTTTACCATATTATACCATCAAACTATTCTGGTGTAATATTGTTGTAACTCAAAGATATTTTTTTTCCGGTTTTTTACTGTTATATTGTTACACATGTTATAACATAAACTGCATGTAATAGCAATGTACTTTCGTTATGCAATGTTAAACAAGTTATGTTGTATTCATTTCATTTATTTATCATAATATTCTGTTAAAATAAGTTGTATTCTTTTCATTTTTAATGGTGTATTATCTGGTGCAATTAAAAGAATAGATGACAAAAAGGGCAATTTGGTCCTTTCTTATAACTCTTATTCAATACGACATTATTTTTCTTTTATGACTATATTTACATATAGACACATATAATAGCTGTAAACGTAACTAAATGCTACCTACACACTATTTGTTTCTTTTTAAAGCCAATTCATAATATTTTGACACACAAAATAAAAGGTACATGACCATAAGTAACATATTCAATGAACGACCCCTAATTATAACGATAAGACATTATTTTTCTTTTATGACTATATTTACATATAGACACATATAATAGCTGTAAACGTAACTAACTGCTACCTACACACACAATATTTGTTTATTCTTAAAGCCAATTCATAATATTTTGACACACATAATAAAAGGTACATGACCATAAGTAACCAATACTAACTTCTTTTAATTTCTTGCGTAAACTAAATACAACTAGTACAGAACTGCCCTATGGACAGACAAATAATTAGTGTGACCATATGTATCACCTTTTAGCTACTTTGTCTGTTACGTGGCTAAAAAGGCACCAGGTTATAGACACACAGAGAACTAACTCATGTGACGATACTTTTATCTACTGTCTGTCATAAAAAAAGTATGACAATCTTAATCGATACATGTGGCTGATTGTGACCTATGATCTTAGTGTTCGGGTGTGACTAATATTTGTCACATTTGGTATAATTAAGTGTGGTGAAAGTGTTGATTGTGTATATAATGGTCACACAATCTAATTTAAATGTATCCAAAAACAGTCTGTAAATTTTTTTAGTGACCTTTGGCCACACTTTTAAGAAAAAGTGTCACAGGCCGTTTTTTCGGAAAGTGTGACCGTATGTCATTTTTGTACTAGTGTTTGCAGTTATAATAGATGTATATATTATCACATAATTCAAAATAATCAATATATTATATCAATTTAGTATACGGATTATTATATCAAATTTAACAACAACGTTATTGCTATATTTAAAAAAAACATACATTGTAAAGACTTCAACTATATACGTGTTTCTGCGCAATGCGTCGGCATTCGCCTAGTCATACTATATTATAAATGAAGCATTTTTCCCTTCACCACATTCATTTGAAACTCCCATGACTTTTCAATTTCTTTCTAATATTAATTATAAGTTGGTTACTAAGGTTAAATATATATCAAACCTAAAGTATAATCATATATAACTAAATTTCAATATTAAAATAATATATTTACTTCTACTTATAAAGTTATGTTTTTTTAACTTTTAACATATTATACTTAATTTATTAGTTTTAATATAGTACTGGATGTAAACCATTATCATTTTAAAGATTCAATTTTGGAACAATTTAAATAAAATACTTAAATTATTCATTTGAATATAATAACATTACAGGGTCAACTTAAATATAAATTTTTGTTTTAACTTAAACAACCCAAAAAATACTTTGAAAATAGTTAAAAGTGATAAATTGTAGTGTCTTTCTAATAATGATTATAAGTTGGTCAATAAAGTTAAATAAATATCAAACCTAAAGTGTAATCATAAATAAACTAAATTTCAATTTTAAAATAATATCTTTACTTCTACTTATAAAGTTATGTCTTTAACTTTTAACATATTATACTTAATTTATTAGATTTATGTTGTTGTATGTAAATTATTATCCGTTTAAAGCTACAACTTTTGAACAGTTTGGACAAAATGGTTAAATTATTAAATTAAATATAACATTACAATGTCAACTTAAATATAAAATTCAGTTCTACTTAAAAAACCAATTTTTTTTTTAAATAGTTAAAATTGATAAACTGTAGTGATAAATGCAAAAACTAAATTGTAATCTCAATTTAAATAAAATATTTCCTAAATATATTTTTATAATCGTTAAAAGTTTTCAAATAAGTAGCTTAAAATAACTTACAATAACAATAGTTAAAAATAACTCTATATAAATGATAATATTGTTGCCTTTAAAATCAAAAAAACAATGTTTGATGTTTTAAATAATTATAATGATAGAAATTAAAACATTAAGAAAAAAATTTTAAAAAATTAATTAACAATAACAACAACTATAAATAACATTAAACCATATATTATATTTAATTTTATTCATGTGTAACTCGCGGATAGAAGTCATTCAAACGATTGTGATTATGCAGTTATAATTGATGTATATATTATATATAATTAAAAATAATCAATATATTCTATATCAAATTAGTATACAAATTATTATATCAAATTTAACAACAACGTTATTTCTATATTAAAAAAAACGTATATTTGTAAAGACTTCAACTATATAGGTGTTTATGCGTAACGGGCGGGCATTCTCTAGCACCATATGCATTTGAAACCTCCAAAACTTTTCATTTTCCACATAAGTAATGTCAACCATTCAAAAAAATTTGTGATTTATATATACTTAATGGTATTTTATGAAATTAATTGATTAAATAATGTTAATTTTTTTAACTTTTATATATATATATATATATATATATATATATATATATATATATATATATATATATATATATATATATTTAATGGTATTTCATGGCCATTGCACTCTAAAATATTCCTCATAATATCTTCACCTATGTGTATGCATAATTTCATTTCCTTGCAAAAAATACCAATGGATGTATTGCCGCTAACATTTTTGGATTCTTTTGTTATAAGGTTTGTTATTGATTTAATACATGTAGTCTTTTTATTCTTATTTTTAATATTTTTCTCACTTTTGATGAAGTTTTTGTATTTTATTTGCGTGTTTTCATGGGTTTTTTCTCACACCTCTAATGAAACCAAAATCTATAGTAATAATGCATCTCAACCATATATTCCTGTTCCTACAAGATTTTTTTATACTTTCAAATAATAATTAGGGTTCTAGCTATTAGTTCTTCCAATTGAGTAGAATGAGATGATTGCTTATTTTTAGATCATTTTTTATTAAGCCTATATGTCCCAAAAAACTAAGAACCAGATAGTGATCAACACAAAGAACAAGCCAAAATGATAAAACAAGAAGGAGTAGAAGCAAGAATGATCCAAATTGCACACGTTTATATTGGCTGCAAACGTCAGGTACAATGGACTCGAAACACACACATACGACTGTAAACGACTACTGCACTCTGACAACTACTGACACTATATATAGGGAACAGTGGCTGCAAACATGTTTACAACGGTAAAGATGTTTACGGCCGTAAACAACATACAAACCACAAACACCACCCAACCGCAAACCCTTACAAATACATGAACAAATACAAACACAGCCTATACAAAAGAATGCCTAGCTCAAACCAACTAAATATGACCTAACAGTCTCCCCCTTGGTTTGAGGCTAGCATGAACTCAATCTTTCTCAATGATCAGCACGTCAGATCTTCCCATCCAAATGTCTGAGCCACTACTACTAAATTTGCAGTTTCACTGTTGGATGCTGTTCCTCTATTGTTCATTATTGGTACCATTGTCTTGTCATGGTTTTCTCTTCTATCTGTCTTAGGACAATCACGAGCAAAGTGCCCTGGCTCGTGACAGTTGAAAAATCTCAGCTTTCCTTTGTTAAACCCAACCTTCTTATCAACATTCATGCCCCAGTTGTTTTTCCCTATCCTCTTGGCAAACTGCTTAGCCCTGAAAACCGCCATTGCAATCTGCCAGGTAATGTCCATTTCCTCCACATCCTTAGGGTGAATTTGTTTAAGATCAACAAATGAAATTTGGGGAGGCAAGTCTCCAGCTACGAAGGCATTGTAGCAATTTACTAGACCAGAGGCTAGAGCCATATTCTCTTTAGTTTCCTTAGGAGTGGATATAGAAGGAGGAGCTTTTGAAGAAGAGGCTGAATGAAAAACAACATGGGTTTGTACATATGGCATGAATGATGGTATAGTATGGGTTTGTGGTACAGAAAAAGTCTGAGTTTGTGGAACAGTGAAGGATGAAAATGCATTGTTCGATGAAATTCCCAGATTGGTTGTTGAGTAGGAGTTCACATGGTTTATCTCTCTTTGCTTATCATCCAAATCGCAAGCTTTAATGACAGCCATTGTTTCCGCCAGAGTGAGTCGGTTGAGATCTTTAGTTTTCTTGATTATAGAGACGTTCATGTCCCTTGACTTGGGAAGAGAATTCAGCAGTTTCTTGTTAATCTCAGATCGTGGTACAGAATTCCGGATGTGCTCATTTCAATGGTGAGTGTAATGAATCGTTGGAGTTGAGCCTAAAGAGATTCTCCACGAACATGGTTAAACAAGTTGAACTTTTGACAAAGCATGTCTTGTCTGCTTTGTTTCATATCTTCATTTCCTTCATAGACCTCTATTAGTGCTTCCCAAAGTGCTTTGACAGAAGTATATTCCCTGAATCCTTGAGCGATGTCAGGAGATAAAGCGATTGTTAGAGTTGCCAAAGCCTTTTCCTGTTCTTCAATTTTTTCAAAATCCTCATCCGTGTAGTCTTCAAACTCTTTGTCAATTACAGTTCCATTTTCAAGAGTAGTAGTGATTCTAACTGTACCCTTAAGAATGTTGCGCCAAATCTTGAAATACAGTTCCATTTTCAAGAGTAGTAGTAGATGTATTTTTCGATTATGTATTTCCATTCTGGAAATCCTTCGGCAGACAGTAGACGTGGAATTCTTGTGGTAGTTCCCACGATTGAATTCAACTCCTGATGAATTGCACTGTTTTGTGGTTCCATTTTTTAATTTTAATCAAAAATAAACTTGTTCAAAAATCAAAGAGAATCACAACCGAGAAAGGTTTACAGCTATGAAAGGTTTACAGCCGAGAGAGGTTTACCGCCGAATAAGGTTTACTACCAATGAGGGTTTACGGCCGTAAACGGTTTACAGCTAGGAATGGTTTACAACCGGAAACAAGGGTTTATAGCTGTAAATCCAAAGAGCTTACAGCCGGAAAATAGTTTACAGCTGTAAACTGATAAACAAATTACAACCGCAAACATCTAGATTTTTGACAAAACGCAAATTTTGATCCTTTTAGCCTCGAATTCACAATCAGTAGTAAAAACCAAGCAACAAACAGCAGCAATAATGAAGATTTTCAATAAGAAGCTTGAACAATCACCAAAAATGGATGTGTTTACAACCGTAAACTAAGTTTGATCAGATTTGACACTAGATTGGCTCTGATACCAATTGTAAGTCCCCAAAAACTAAGAACCAGCTAGTGATCAACACAAAAAACACGCCAAAATGATAAAACAAGAAGGAGTAGAAGCAAGAATGATCCAAATTGCACACGTTTATATTGGCTGTAAACTTCAGGTACAATGGACTCGAAACACACACATACGACTTTAAACGACTACTACACTCTGAAAACTACTGACACTATATATAGGGAACAATGGCTGCAAACATGTTTACAACTGTAAACATGGTTACAGAGGTAAACAGCATACAAACCGCAAACACCACCCAACCGCAAACCCTTACAAATACATGAACAAATACACACACAACCTATACAAAAGAATTCCTAGCTCAAACCAACTAAATTTGACCTAACAAAGCCCGTGTGCTTAATTTTTTTTCACCTGAATAAATATGTTATAGGTTTAATATGTGATGACTATTTATATAATTACTTTTAATTAGAAAAAGTTATAGTATTATGTTTAATTAATTCATTAAAACACATGACTTGGGTGGTTTAATATTTTTACTCAAATAAGTTTTACATACGTTTCACTCTATATAGTATATCTCTATATTAATATATGATATATGATATATTCACATGACTCGATTTATGCGAGTACAAGGCTTGACCAAGTTAATGGCTGCCAAAATTTAATAAACAAGATGATAATAAACAAGTTGATGAGATTATGTTAGTAAGAGAAGGCGAATGCAACAATTTGGATTCAGTGTGTTATTCGAGGAACGAAACCGAATTTGTTCAAACTAGACCGAAATAACCAAAAAACGGATTAACGGAAGTAATACGATTCGGTTAAGTGACGAACATCAAACCTATAACATGAAATCTGACTTACCCGCATGACGATCACACCGACATGAAGTATATTCAGTGGTGTGATATTCTCTAGGTAAAATGACTTAATTGTCTCTATGTAAACGTGTAATTAAATATTTTTTCAAAGTTAACTGATATTATATATAGATTGTAATTTTTTATTTATGTAGGTGAATGGAAGAAAGTATTTCTTGATATATTTTATGAGGAAAAAATAATAGATTAAACTATATATCATTAAGATAATACAATTCTAAAAGATACTTATACAAATTGATTAATTATCATAATAGTAAATAATACAAAAAATCAAAAGTTAATGAAATTTTATACTGTCCAAAAATAAACATTCTTGAGATGAGTTAGTTTAAATATGTATCTATCTGATTCTATATTTAAAGTAATTTCCATGTAAAAAAATATTATTTCAAAGTCAATGATACCGACATAACTATTTTTAATAACATATATTAATTATATTATAATATTTTGCGCAATGCACGGATATTCGCATAGTATCTTATAGTAGAGGCATATTTCTAAGCACTACATTGATTTAAAACTCCTATGTCCTTTCTAATTCCCAAATGACTTTTCAAATGTCTATTATTACTTATAAATAATTGTTTTAGCATTAAACACCAAACATGCTATATAATCTCTTTCATGTAGGAATCATGGGGTGAGAAAATTAAAAGAAAAAAATTCAATAGGCACAATCCTTCGGAAGATATTGGCAGTGATGGAGTGCCTAAAAGAGCTATACAAATCAGAGTTGTTGAGGAATATATCATTTTTTTATCATAGTCTAATAGTCAGAATATATAATATTTTCCATTTGTCAATAAATGTCTAACATGTTATATTTTTTTCCACTGCTTGTGTGTGATTCCCAAATGACTTTTCAAATGCCTATTAATAATTATAAATAATTGTTTTAGCATTAAACACCAAACATACTATATAAACTATTACATGTAGAAAGGATGGGGTGAGAAAATTAAAAGAAAAAAATTCAATTGACATAATTCTTTCAAAAGATATTGGTAGTGATGGAGTGCCTAAAAGAGTTATAAAAATTAGAGTTAGTTGATAAATTTATCATTTTTTTATCATAGTCTAATAGTCATAAAATATAATATTTTCCATTTGTCTATAAATGTCTAACATGTTATATTTTTTTCTAGTGCTGGTGTGCAATTCGAGTGGCGGTCGGCAATTTTCAAAATTACATGTGCAAACATCATCATTAGCCTATTTTTTATCTTTTCGTTTTTGTTTTGAAATATTTCAACATGTTTTGTTTTTTCTTATTTTTTGTTTCTATTTATATTTGTAGTTGTACATGTATAAAAGGTTATTTGAATTGCAAATTGTAATTGATTATAGGAATGCATGTTAAGTATATTGATGTGTTCCATAATTTATTTCGTAAAAGATGAATTTCAAATCTATCATTATAGTAAGTTGTACAAATCTTATATGGAGTGGCCTAAAATGAGAAGTCTACATGTCTCACAACTTTTGTTTTATAATTAGTTTAATGTAATTAATAAATTTTTGTTGTACACCTTAAAAGGCAGCAAACATGTTCAAATAAGTTTTATATCAACTTGGAATAGATATAATTATTTCAAAGTTAATAGTAACGATATGATTATTTCAATAGCATATATATATATATATATATATATATATATATATATATATATATATATATATATATATATATGAGTAGGATCAAATGAGAACACCAAAAAGGTTGAAAACGCGAGAACAAAGTATATTCATTTGCGATTCCATGTATTCATTTGTGTAGAAATAATAAATTTTTACGCCTTTAATTTCATTTGAAGAGAAAATGCATATTCATGTTGATTGTGCATAAAAATTTATCATTTCTCCACAAATAAATACATGGAATCACAAATGAATATATACTTGTTCTCGCGTTCTCAACATTTTAGGTGTTCTCATGTGATCCTTTCCCAATATATATATATATATATATATATATATATATATATATATATATATATATATATATATATATATATATATATATATATATATATATATATATATATATATATATATATTGGGCAACGCTCATAATTTACTAAACCAAATTTATTTGAAATTCCCACAACAATAAAAAAAGTTTTCTAATTTTTGTTTACTTATGATTTCATATTTATAGTAATTAATCAGTACAACACAAAAGTTTTTTTAACTGATGGTTAGTAATTAGTAATGAATTTTTATATTCCTCTAATTTATATACATTGCAACTATATTATTAATATTTAAGTAAGTTTTCTTACCAAAAAACCTGTGTTTTAAGAGAATTGTGATTAAAATATGAAGAGTTGAAAAAAAGAGTGTTGTCGCATCATGATTATTGCGATAAGAGTTTTTCTATGAGCTACATTGACTCTATATATAAATCGTATGTTGATTTCTATAGCTTTTTGTATGATCTATAAGTGTTAATAAATTTTTTATTACAAATGTTATAATAGATGTTGTAGTGTTTTTATGTTATTAAAAGTTGTAGCATTAATGATTTTTTGTAAATACAGAAATCAACATATGTTTTATATATCGTTTACACAATTTAAAACAGTCTATAAAATATTCAAAAGTTGTAGTATTTATTTTTATACTATTTATTATTCGTTATATATAGAAATCAACGTATCTTTCGTATACATTTTACACCGACTTAAAACTGTCTATAAATCATCAATCAATGATAGACATAATCAAAGATTTAAATATAAGGATTAATAAAACTCACACGTTAACTATAAGGTTCTTTTCCTACTAACACTCTTTTTTCATATATAAAAATTAAATCATAATTTGTAGAATTAGGAGCAGGATAACAGAATGTGTATGAGTGTGTGTTTGCCATGAAAAAAACTATATAACTACAATATTGCACAACGTGTAGGGTTTCGTCTAGTATAATATATAACTGCTAAAGAACCAACACATCCATACACACCAACAATGGATAAAGGCGTACCTTCTAGAAACCCATGTGTCATCTACTCCCATCTTGTAAAAGAATTCTTACAACATAAAATTGTTAGTTCTTTTGAAATCCTTGGAGATGAATTTTGCAAGCATCACAATTTAATAGGAAGCCTTTCTTTTACATTATAACAAACAATTCCATTGCTTTCCCTAAGGTACCTTCTTTAGAAAAAACATTAACCATTACAGCATATGTCATTACAATTTTTGAAAATAATTACTTTCATTCAATAGGAGTGGAAATGAAGTAATTGATCATTGATGGTAATCTTGGTCAATATCTTTCATAAAGAAGTCAAGGACATCATGATTAACCTGCTACATATCGTCAAAGTAAATCGAGTGGATAAATTATTTGAACTTTAAAGACTCAAAATACCATGTTACATAAATATAGAAACTTACTGTAGAAACATCAGAGCAACCAATTTACGAAAAGTTGGAAGCATATGTTCATCTCATCAAACAGTCCATCAATATCGGTTTCTGATTCATCCTCTTTCATATCTTCTTTGTCTTCCGATCTAAAATTATATGACACTACTTGCCCCGTAGACGTTTCTCGTGCAAGACTATTTAAGCAATTTATCTCCATTATAGGAGAGACATACTATTTAAGCAATTTATCTCCATCTTCACCTTCCTTTATTATTTCTATGAGAATCTTGATTACATCAATTACATTTTAATTTGATTATATATAGTATATTATATTTTGCTGATTATAGAGGGTTCATGGACGGTTAACTGAACCGAACCCAACTTGTGTTTTATCAGGTTAACTGAATACATCGCTTCAATATTTTTTGAGCATAAATCTAATTTGGTTAACCAATTAACTAATTTCTAATCAATTAAGTTATGAGGAAAACAACAAATATGTTTATTTTTATAAACAATTAACAAAAATAAATAATTATATCCAAAAAACTTTAAACCTTCAATAATCTTTGGACACTAAGAAAAAACCCTTAAAAACTAAAATTAAAATCAAAATTAATATCTCAAAATATTTGTTTGCTCAGTTAACCATTTATCGCTAAACTCGTATACTATTAAACTAAACAATAATAGAACAAAATATAAATTTGATTCTTCAAGAAAATGATAAATAACTATTCTTTTTTGTTTGTAATTTATTTATTGCACTATTGCTGATGTAAAACATATTACTTATCATCGTACTAATATACCTCTCTGGTCGCATGCCTTTTTTTTAACCAAAGTTAAACAAAGATTATGTTGGATTAGGTGTCTAAGCCCATAACTATAATTGGTATAAACTTGAATTGATGGCAGCACAGTCCGTTTGGGTTGCCCTCAAACCTAGCAATTGGACAAGATGTTTTGGAGAGAGTGGTTGATTTATTATTCGATTAATAAATTGAAATAAATGAATTATTAATATATTATGAGAAGAATATATTAATTAGAAATAGTAATATTTAATTAATATTTAATCAAAAATTAAATGAAATTAATTTTGTGATTAAAAGAATTAATTAAAAGTGCAGGGACTAAAGTGTAATTGTTCAATAGTTGAGAAAAGGGCTCTAGAACCTTCCACGCATAGGGTTGACGGTTTCTAGAGGCTTTAGGTTTTCTAAAATTATCCTTGGTGGATAATTAGGAAGCTGGATAATTAACCAATTCAATAATATTATTATATTGGTTTTGGGCTTATCTAGGGTTTCCTTGCTGCACTATATAAAGAGGCTTACCCCTTCATATTTTGCCCACTCATACCTTAGAGAGCTAGGCCGAAATTATGATCTCCTCCCTCATCTCTCCTCAATATCCTTCTTTCTTGTGTTACATGTGAACCACTAGAGGCACGACGTATATGGTGCTTGCTTCCAAATGATCAACAAAAGGGATTTTTGGTTGTTTACTTCAACAATCATCAAGGTATGTATTCTTACTAATGAATTCAAATTTTATTAGGAAAATTTTGTAGTTTGATAGTTCATAGTATGTTTCCTTTATGTGAAAGACATAGATCCTTCTTAGGTTGCAAGTGCCCTAATCATTTAATTGTTAAATGTTTTTCTGTTTAGCGTATGGTTTTTGTAACCTCCATAACCCATTAGTGGTATCAGAGTCTATGACTATCTTTCATGTGATTGCACATTGGTGAATTGATCAAAAATAAAATCTTCGAATTAATTGCATCTCACGATGTGCGCATTTATGCTCACGACGTGAGATATGATTAGATCAGAGTATTCGAGAATATCTGCCTAATCTTTTTTGTTTGGTAATTATCTGCCTTGAATATTATCCAAATTCGATTTTTCTGAATATTTGATGATAAATTACAAGCCTTAAAGTTACGAGATAAATCTTTGACTTGATTAATTTTTTTATTGATTAATATGATTAACTTTTTAAGTGTGTAAATAATTGATTTAGATAGTAATCTTAATAGTTAATGTCAAATATTATTTGGTTTATATTAAATTTAAATTAATTGTTTAACTTTCGAAATTATTATAAACCTAGTATTTTTTGAAAAAGTTTTTTTAAAAAAATACACTTTATACTATATGTAAAATTAAATGTTTAATAATTACTATACGTATAAGACTAAGTCAGTCAAACCGTTAGTACGCCTCATTCACGATGCTAGTCTATAAGGAGGGTATAAGGAAACTGCCTATAAAATGGTAGTTAAATGGGTGTCCACTCTCACCCACCACTTCCTTGATTAGTGGAGGGTCGTTAGCCGAACGGGTTTGATAGGACAATTAATTCTCATTAATAAGTGTAATGCAATTAAAACTAACTAAATTGTTTTTTAAAAATCTCAATCTTAGTTACTTTATAAAAAATGTGAATTTGTATGCTAACTCATGAAATTGCATATTATAGTTTATAGTAGTTAGTGGAGTGCGTGTGGTTAACCGACACACTAGTAGTGACTATAAAGAGTGATAATGGGCATCTTGAAAATTATCATTGATTAATGGATCGCGTGTGGTTAACCGACACATTAAAATGAGATGATAAATGACATCGAGAGTGTCAAGCTAATTTGCATGATTATTCACATCTTGTTTGTGATCATCGGTATCCCAGTCATAAATGTAAGAGCATAATCTGAGATTAAACATGTCATTGAATAGTTTCAATGAGTCTGAAAAGATCTAAGAATTTCACTTAACTTAGTTTCCTTCAAATTTTGTTTTTCAATGGTGGAATTGGTAAATCGTTTATTTACCTACATTTATAAAATTTACAATTAGATTACGACATCCATTTTCTATGTTGTGAAATTTTTAGTTGGATCCTAACCTTAATATTTCATTTTTGGTTGTTATATTAAGGAATATTCTTATCTGACTAAGACTACCTTCCTTTTACAGATGCCTAGTCCAAATGATGCTTCTGGTTCCTCCTCCTCCTCAAATCAAAACTTCTTGTTGCTAAACATCTGCTCAAGGGTGACATTGGATGACACCAACATAATGAGTGGATGTGTAGCATCAAGATGACCCTTCCTTTCGAGGACAAGGAATATGTCCTTGAAAAAGAGTTCAATGAAATTGACGAAGATAAGGCCACTCCTGAAGAACTGGCCGCCTACAAGAAACACTAAAATGATGCAACAAATGTTGCTTGCATCATGATGGCCACAATGACTCCTGAATTGCAAAGATGCTATGAGGATTACTAGAAGTACAAGATGAACAAGGAACTTATGGGAAATTACCATAGGTGAGCTCATCAAGAAAATTACGAGGTGGTAGAGTACCTCATAGAAAGCAAGATGAAAGTGGGAGAGTCTGTTAGCAGCCACGTGCAGAGAATACAACGGCAAGTGGATCGCCTTGTCAAGCTTAATGTGAATTTTGATGAGGAGTTGGCTATCGACGTAGTCTTGAACTCCTTACCAATTTGTTATGATCAGTTCATCTTGACCTATCATTTAAAGAACATTGAGACCACTTTGTCTCAATTTCACAACCTTCTGCGTATAGCTGAAGTAGGGATGAAAGGAAAAAGTGTTGCCTCTACTCCTGATAGTGCCCTCGTTCTGGCCATTGGCCAAGGGAAAGGGAAAAAGAGGAAAGGTCCTCCAAAGAAAAACTGGAAGGAAGAGTCTCAAGCTCGGTGTTGTTTTTTATGGTACTATAACACTCCTATGGTGCACATACAGCCCTAATAGCTTTGGATATAAGTTTTCTCTAGTTATCCATGCAATAAAATTTCCAAAGATTGAAACCTACAACTAGCATACAATATTGGCAATTGAAACATAAAAGTAAGTTAGAAGAATACCTCTTAAATATAGCTTGTAGGAATTGGTATTTCAAGAGCCTAGCACCTCAAGTGTGATGCCTCAAATGTCTTATAACAAACCAAGAATAAGAGGAGGAACTTGAGAGAGAGGTTTGGAGATGCAAAAATCGTCTAGAGCTTCTTGGAATCACTAGTGCACGATTTTTGGTTTAGGGGTTACATTTATATAGTGTAGAATCCAAGAGTTAAACCCTAATCCACTTCCTTAGGCCTTAATCCAATAATCCATACGATAAGCCCTTTGGACTAACTCCATGGAGTCTTACATGAACTTAGTCCATTACTAATCAATATGGATCATTAGCACAAACTATATATATCACTGATTTACACAATCAGTACCCGTTAAATAAATTAGTCTCTTTTGATCACTAAATTAATTCCAAATTAATTCTTGATCAATACTAATTAAATAATATGATTTCTCAATTAATATATTATACATATATTATATTAATAAAGCACATTAACCTCATTCTCAAATATCCATCCTATCAAATTGTTCCAGAGTGTTAGAACCCAGATGGACCATGCTTGTAGCGGGTCAAGTACATACCAATTATAGTTATGGGCTTAGACACCTAATCCAACAGTCTCCCACTTGGATAAGTCTAATAACTATTATTACAAGTACGAATTCAAAATCCGATTAGCAATCGTAGCTCTCAAAAAGATCGTTGTCGAACTTTGATCTTATTAGTAAGGCATCCATAAGATAAGGGATCATATATTCCTCCATTCTAGATATCGTATGAACTGAGACATGGATTATAATCATTCTCTCTGTTCATGTGTTGTTTCCCGATTTCCGATTTATGACGACTGACTAATTGAACAAATCAAATCAGTCTAGGCTTGGCCAAGCGCTTAGGGTTGTCATCACTAAATCATCGAGGGGCCCACATATATCGCTTTTATCCCTCTTAGGGTAAAAGGAACGGATAAAATTTGACTCATGTGCTTGCTCTATTTACTCATCAAATCACCCACAATGATATGTTTTATAACACCGAGTTACTGGTGCGTTTACATATCATCAATGTGCAACCGACTTGTAAACTGCAACTCATATCACTCTGTTTCAAGAATATAAGATATTATCGTCTCATGATAACTCGTAATAAAATCCATGAAGTGATTCAAATGAGTGTGTTTTAGTCCAATACTCAAATTTTATTACAGGAGTACTCATGAATACTGCAGCAAACTTGTGCTATGTCTAAACACTTTTAGACAATCTACAGACCCATTCATGACATTCTAGCTTCAATACCTACTTCCAAAGTATGATCGACTGTGGATAGTTTGTATAATTTAATATACGGGAAGTCAAACCATGTAAAGTGAAACACAAGAATTATCGAATCCAATATGGTCTCAAAACTTTTGAATATAAATAAATCACCTTTTATTTAATCAACATATTGATTACACATTATTCATTGTATAATGTTTATATTTATCAACTTAATACTTGGAATTAAAACAATAGTTATCCCATGCTCCAAGCATGCAAACTATGTTTACCTATGGTCCTTTCTTTGTGAAATAGATCAATTGAATACATCTTCAATGAAACTCATTTCACAACTCCAAATCTTTATCACAAGTGTAAGAATGCCAAATTCTTGCCACTATTAGAATGTGTCAGATTCTAAACTATTATGCAATGATTCTTCTCGTAATGTCGAGGTACAGAAGTCAGAGAGACTTTGCCAACGATATTACAAAGTATTCGTTTTGAGATTGTTACAAGAACAGTTCCATGGAAGTGAAGTCTCAATTTCAAAGTATATTCCTTTGAACATCCTTCTTCCACAAAATTTCTAACCTACATATAGATTCTTAATATCCAACTCCCATTATGGAAACATTTCCATATTTGCCATATGACAGCTCATTATTAATAGAATCCTGTCTATGCATAATAATGTCAATACAGTCCATTCATTACTATACTTTCTACTGTCCTTAAGCAACCAATCCTTGGCGAACCTTAGATTGTCCTTGATAATTGTTTAACAACTTTAGTCAAATACGGTTCTGGTCCATTTTCCCTCTTAATGCCCTAGGCATTTGGAAAAATCAGAACACATAAATATTATAGCATATGCAATCGATCCTATACCCGAAGCATATGGGATACGATTCATAATGTCTTACATAAAGACATGATACTTTACCAGTCTCTTGCTATAATAATTCCATATATAGAATTTCCTTATGTTGAACTATTCCAACATAACATTCATATATATCCTTGACTAAATTTGATTAAAATCTCACAATCTAAGCTTTTAGATTCGAAATAAAGTATAAGTATCCTCTCCCTTAATTCTAGCAAAACAACTTTTCAAACTCTACAACTTTGCGAATTGAAACTTTTGTTTTCTATAATTCACATTGCTAAATCGCAACACTTAACGTAATAATTGTGCTCCCACTAGCATAATAATTAGATTCTTATTTGCATAACACTTATGCTCCTACTAGCTTTGACATATACCCAGAAATAAGTTGGACTTCTAGAAATCAATACTTGTTGACTTTCTTACCAAAGTTTAGATTTCTAATACAAGATGCTTAGATAAGACTTTATCTAGGCTTCTCAAACTCATACACCTTTCCTTAGATAGCTCACATGTGTGTCTAAACAATTTCAGAACTTACAGCAATAAGTCTCAAATGTTTAGACCTTTTGCCATTTCTCACAATTCGAACTATGAAGAGGGATGTCGTAATCATAATCGAATTTGAGAATGAAAATATCACAATTTCTATCTCCTTAAAATCTACTTAGTGAAAATGTTTCCTCACAATCATTTTCATGAAGCGGAGAGAAACCTTTGTCACTTAGATTAATGGTGTATGTGTTCCTATCTATGTGAATCTGTCATTATCATAGGACAAGGTCTATGACAAATTCAAACTCATGTGGACTAAACTTGTTCAATCTTAATTTCTTGCCACTTGGCAGCACAATGGCCTACCATATCTTCCAAGTTGTTGAGCAGATCACCCTTACTGATCAATGAACTTTCACTGATCAAGGTGCTTTGCCTTATACAAACAATTGAGAACTCATAGAACTCACGTGCATAGTCAACTTTAACTGGAATGGGCACAAAAACAATAACATGTCAACACGATAGGTTACAAACTGTCACACCCCCAAACCTGAACGGCGGAAACATTCGGGGGCTAAGACGTCATATTCAGTATCATAACAATTGAATAGTAAAGAAAGTACACACCACCATAACATATATATTTTTAATATTATATTTTTAACAGGCCGGGACTGGAAAAGTCCGTTAAAAATCCATAATTTCTTCATCCGATGTCCGTTTTTGTCTGTCTTTTTACCGTTGTATTACTATTGACGAGATCTTCGATTCTCGTTAAGGTTGCGTTGGCTAAAAGTCGTCCGATCTCTATTTCGAGTTTTTAGCTGTCTACTGTTATGTCAACAACTTCGAAAAATCATAACTTCCTCATACGAAGTCAGATTTGGACGTTCTTTTTATGTATGCTTACGGTTTAGTGATATCTACGACTTTCATTTAGATACTTAAGGCTAAAAAGTATTTTATTGAAATTTCGTGTTTTACGCTTAACAGTGTTTTGCCGGTTTTGTTGCGGATTTTCGATTGGTCATAACTTCTTCGTTATAACTCGGATTTTTGTGTTCTTTATATTTTTGAAAACCCTGTTACGATATCTACCACTTTGTACATTCACATTGAGATTTTTGAACATTTCATTTTTGACGTTATTCCTATTATATCAAGATAGGTTACCAAACTCGACTTTGGATCGTTACATTGATTCGAAATATCGGGTTGTTACATCATCCCCCCGTTAGAGGGAATTTCGCCCCGAAATTATTTACAAGGTGAGTGTCTATGGACTAGGGAAGAGATGCGGGTACTTTTGTTGCATCTGATCTTCTCGCTCCCAAGTGAATTCGGGTCCCCGTTTAGCATTCCAGCGAACCTTCACTATTGGTATGCGACTTTGCTTTGTTCGTTTGATATCCCTATCCATGATATCGACGGGTTCTTCCACAAAGTTAAGATTTTCATTCAGTTCGATTTCCTCAATTGGAATCATGAGAGTTTCGTCGGATGGACACTTCTTCAGGTTAGACACATGAAACACCGGATGTACTTTGCTAAGTTCGATTGGAAGCTGAAGTCTATAAGCTACTGGACCAATCCTTGCAGTAATTTCGAAGGGTCCAATGTACCTTGGGTTTAGTTTTCTACGCTTCCCGAAGCGTATTATGACCTTCTAGGGTGAGACCTTCAGTAGAACGCAGTCACCAACCTGAAATTCCAAGGGTTTTCGTCTTTTGTCGGCATAGCTCTTTTGTCTATCTCTTGAGGCTTTCAGTCGCTCTCGAATTTGAACGATCTTTTCGGTCGTCTCTCTAATGATTTACGGGCCAGTGAGAGTGCTATCAGGGACTAGGCCTCTCGCCAACTGCGTGTCACCCACTTCCGCCCAGCACATAGGTGCTCTACACTTGCGGCCGTAGAGGGCTTCAAAAGGAGCAGTCTTGATGCTAGTGTGATAACTGTTGTTATACGAGATTTCAACTAATGGTAAGTGGATGTCCCATGCTTTACCGGAGTCTATTACACAAGCTCGTAACATGTCTTCTAGGGTTTGGATAGATCTCTCACTCTGTCCGTTAGTTTGTGGGTGATAGGCTGTACTCATATCTAGCCTAGTTCCCAAGGCTTTCTGCAGTGATTGCCAGAATCATGATGTGAATCGGCTATATCTGCCCGAGATAATAGATATCGGCACTCCGCGAAGTCGCCCAATTTCTTGGATATAAGTCCTTGTCAGTCTTTCCATCTTATCGGTCTCCTTGATTGGTAAGAAGTGGGCAGACTTGGTAAACTTGTCGACGGTTAAAGCAAAGGGTCTTTCCGTAGCACATGGAGCTGGTATAGTGAGGACCAAGCCAATACATTTCTAATAGTTACTTGGGAACTTCTTATCGTAATGTGCGTTACATCGATTGTTTAGAGTGTTGGCATCTTCTATGTATGTGTCTTTAGCGCCTTCTGTTTTATTCTTGTCATTACTGTTGCAAATATTTGTACCGCCTTTATAGCTAGTATAGGTAGTAGGACTACTTTGTTAATTACTGGTGGAATCTCGCAATATGATCCCTACAAAGTCCCTCTATCCTCGTTTAGTGTAAACAAATCGTATATTGTTAAGATTGAGACGATAGCCGACTGAGCATCTCTGCCCTAAATCCAAAATCAACCAATAAACAGGAAGTAAAGCGGAATTACTTACTCTAAGTCTGCAAAATCTTAACAATGTATGATTCTAATGTTATACTAAGTCATCCTAGCTCACCCATAAAGATCCTAAGTTTTTATATGACTAATGTGTTAATTTATGATTTTGATTCAATTGTCTAAAACTTTTATGAAAATTTGATGCTTAATTATCGTTATTTGAAAAACGTACCAAAATTCAAGTAGGATCCCTGTTGTTTCTTTATGTCTCGTCGTTAAACTCTTCTCGTTCCTCCACCATTCCTCTCTGCCGGGCAATCCCTCTTAAAGTGCCCCTTTTCACCGCATAAATAGCATATTGTATCTACTCCAGCATTGGGGATCGGAGTCCTACAGTGATCGTTGGTGTGCCCTTTCTTCTTGCACTTATCACAATACATCTCCCGACAGGCTCCGTAATGATGGTAGTTGCACCTTTTGCATTGTGGGAGGTTTCCTAAATATGGTGTTCCCGATGTTGAAGGAGTAGGGCCAGTGGGGGTAGGGATTTCTACCTCTTGTTGCCTTTTGATAGGCCCTTGAGTCGAACTGCTCCCCTTTTTGTTCCAGAACTTTCGTTTCATGTTTTTAGGTTTGTGGGTTGGAGTATTCTTGTAGGTAGACACTCGTTGTTTTCCTTGGTTGTTTCTAAGATTTGAATTGTCGATACCATTTCCATTTTTACTAGCGTTGCTTGCATTGTGATGTGCCATGATGACTGTCACGGCGGCTGTGACCGCAGCTTGAAAAGTAGCTGAGTCTATTTGCAGGAGTGGTGTTTCGTTGGTTGGTTGGTTATTTCTATGTAAAGACATGATTCTGTTACATGATATGAAACGAGTCGGTTAGCTAACTACGGTAGTTGTTAGTTGAATTCTATAAGTATAAATTTCTCGTCCTCTTATTCGGTTTTTAATGCTTCGACCTACATTCTTATGATGTATTTATGAAGGGAGGTTAAATAGGTATTGTTTTTAAGTTAAGTTTTAGCAAATTAGGGTATGGATGTTGAAATCTTTAGTCGATCTAGTTTCATAGGTTTTGGAAGAGGGTATCTTTCTTACTATTTCTAGTTATGAAGAAGGATGTCATATACCTATCTCATAGCGTGAGTAATATAACTATCAACTCACTAGGTAATATTAAGTATTAATTATTCGTTTGACGTATTAGGCTCTCTACCACTTCGCATGCTTCTCGAGTGGTTTCCTCTGTTCTCTGTCCTATTTTTGGTGGAAATGATTTGTTATCTCCTGGGATCTATATAGGGTATCCTTCTCAGGAGTGTTGAATCTCTGTCATTGTTTTGATTGCCCTAGTTGAAGCTGTAGAGATTTGATATCCTATGGTAACTGTCTCTTTCTCTAAAGGGTGTAGGTGATAAGAAAGTTGGATTTATTGAAGGATTGGGTCTGTTTGATTAGCGAGACGGCATCTTCCAGCTATATGGTTAAAGATGAAACGGTGGCAAGACTTCAACAAAGTTCCAAGTTCAATTCCATTGAACTTCCATAGATTAGGCCAACAAGGATAGTGTCGTGAGTTGCCAAGACAGTTTATGACATGAACTGTTTACATAGCCAAAGCATAGATTGATAGTGATGATCTTTAAAGGAAATAAGAAGTCTGTCATAATAGTTGGTGTAGAAGTTACAAAGAATTCGGAAAACCGGACCTTGGAGTAGGTCTACAATACACCATACATGGAAAACTTGACAGTATAGAGATCTAGTGAAACAATACTAGCTAGAACGGAAAGTTTACATGAAAAGAGTACTAATCGGAGTACATACGAAGGTTATTTCCTAAACCAACAGAAAGAGCGAGTAGTGTGCCCTCTACTCATGATGTGAACTGCTTGGATGAGCCTTTGTTTCTGCCAACTGACGCTCCATCTCGCGCATACAACTTTCATACATTGGCTGGTGTGCTTGAAGTTTTCTGACTGCAGTTTGAGTTGTAGTTAGCTCTCTCTGTAGAGCTTCATTGTGATTCACGATTCTTCCATGGGCTAATCCTAATTGTCGGATGCGAACTGTATTGACCCCTGTGTTCGCATCATTCTCCTCGGTTCGTTGGATAGTTGCCCTTCCTTGTTCATCATTGCGAGCAATTCGGCGAACCATTATAGGAAGGACTCTGTCTGCTGAGCCTCCCTTGCTCAAATCGTAGAAGTTCCGGTCTCCATTGAACGAAGTGGGTTGACCCTGCTCGCGACTCCACCTACTTAGGTTCATTTCCCATAGAGGTGTCGAGCCTTGAAATCCCGGTCGAGGATTTGGATTTTGGGTCGGAGTAACTAAGGGTAGGTTATTGGCTCCGGGGTCAGTGTCGGGGCCTTCTTGCATTCCTTCCCCGAATTCTTCTTCGTCCACAATCTCCTCTGGATCATTCCCAATCCATCCTCCATCGCTTTGGTTCGGGTAGTACGGGTCCCCTGGTAAGTGAAATCCGGCAATTGTTTCTGCGCGAGAATAGGAATATGAGAATTGTCTAGAAATTTAAAACATGTAAATCTGAACATGTAGGTTAAACTATTGCATTAACAAAATACTCCTATAGTATTTTAAATGTTATGTTTAATTCTAAATTTTATATGTTTGGTAAGTTTTAGACTTGTTTTCCACTGCAGCTATTCCTTGGCATACGTTAGTCGGCTCTCGGATAAATATAGTTGATCAGACTATATTCATCCCAGTTCCGATTACATATCCCAAGGCATACCTGTGGTGCACAACTTATCCATAATACTTCTATATTGTTTTCATTATGATACTGACCCTGATATATGATGTATGCATGTATACTTTATAAAAATTTCATTTTAAAAGTATAAATCTCAGTCAGAGTGTTTTTGCCCAATTGTGTTTATAGTTGTATATCAAAAATAAATGGTTTTGATATACTTAGTTCACTATAAACAAAGCTCTGATACCAATCTGTTACACCCCCAAACCTGAACGGCGGAAACATTCGGGGGCTAAGACGTCATATTCAGTATCATAACAATTGAATAGTAAAGAAAGTACACACCACCATAACATATATATTTTTAACAGGCCGGGACTGGAAAAGTCCGTTAAAAATCCATAATTTCTTCATCCGACGTCCGTTTTTGTCTGTCTTTTTACCGTTGTATTACTATTGACGAGATCTTCGATTCTCGTTAAGGTTGCGTTGGCTAAAAGTCGTCCGATCTCTATTTCGAGTTTTTAGCTGTCTACTGTTATGTCCAAAACTTCGAAAAATCATAACTTCCTCATACGAAGTCAGATTTGGACGTTCTTTTTATGTATGCTTACAGTTTAGTGATATCTACAACTTTCATTTAGATACTTAAGGCTAAAAAGTATTTTATTGAAATTTCGTGTTTTACGCTTAACAGTGTTTTGCCGGTTTTGTTGCGGATTTTCGATTGGTCATAACTTCTTCGATATAACTCGGATTTTTGTGTTCTTTATATTTTTGAAAACCCTGTTATGATATCTACCACTTTGTACATTCACATTGAGATTTTTGAACATTTCATTTTTGACGTTATTCCTATTATATCAAGATAGGTTACCAAACTCGACTTTGGATCGTTACATTGATTCGAAATATCGGGTTATTACACAAACCTCAAGTCATGTGCTAGTGATAAACAATAGGTTGATTCTTGATTAGTTCTTGAAACCTTTCAAGATATTTAAGACTCCCACTGACCTCTTGACATATAAGATTCTCTTGTCAAGAAACACTCCTTGACAAACAAATATTCAAGAGTTAGTGCGGATTCTTATCAAGGAAAAACACTTCATACAATTGGTCTTAGTTGGTCTTTGTCTTAAAGACATCACAATTACCAATTCTAAATGTGTTATAAACCTACTTAAGATATGTCACTCAAGGAACAATCTTAGAGTATGACTCTAAGACTTGATTTTGGAATGAAGTATGACTCATCTTCTTGGTTTAATCATTCCAAAAATTCACGATTCCTCTTCTTATCCATACAAATGCACTAAGATATCCTTAGAGGATCAATTGTGATATGGTTTCATAATCACTAAGATGATCATAAAACACGATACTCAAGTACTCTCCTTTCCTTTCAGATTGGAGAAACTTTTATCTTTCTGCCTAATTTGATTCTTCTTATTTGTTCTGCCATACATCGAAACTTCTTCAATGATTCAGAATTACACTTAATCTTGTAAGCATAACCATATTTACTAAACTTTTAGTAAATCATGACGAGTAGTCTTATCGTTCTTTTTGGTGGACTTGACCAGCGCACAACCAAGTGTACCCGATCCCCTAGTCCTTCACTTGATTCACAAAGACATGTGAACAAGGAATTAATCCTAATTTCCCAAAGACGAAGGTTCTCATTCATCATACAATACAAGTTGCATGATTCCAAGTTTCTGTCCAATTGAAACTTGGTGATGATAATCTTTCCTTATTTGGTAAATTTAGACACTACCACAAACGAAAGAATCAAATCCATATTGCTAAAAATAGATACATACAAACATTAATTTTCACAAATGACATTGTAAGGAAATATAAAATAAGATAAAATCAAAATTTTCTTTATTTATAAAATTGCGGAAAAACATGTCCTTACATGCAATGAAAACTAAGTTACTACATATTTCTAAGAAATCTATCATAACTCTTAAGTAGCAGCTCAAAAATCCGATCATCGAACCATGCGATCGAAATCCATCTCTTTGCGATCAGACTCAGCTTACTCTTCCTTTAAGCTTCCTTTCTCTTCTTCGATCCTACAAAACATCAAAATGTGATCTCATCACATCATGTATTTGATGGGATTTGAGCATTCTAACACTCCTATGGTGTACATGCAACCCTATAAACCTTGGATCTATGTTTTCTCTATTATACATGCAAATGTTCAATATTCCAAGGTTTCATCCTAACTAGCATAATAAGAAGTATATACAATACAAGAATCTAGTAGAATGACATACCTTTTGATGGAGCTTGAAGTCTTGAACCTTTAAGAGCTTAGTGCCCCAAGTGTTGCACCTCATGAAGGGTTTTGAGCATTCTAACACTCCTATGGTGTACATGCAACCCTAGAAATCTTGGATCTATGTTTTACTATGATACATGCAAATTTGATTTTCCAAGGTTCTTAACCTATCTAGCATAGCATGGGGAACTTTTAAACATAAATGCTAGAAGAAGAACATACCTTGTGTAGTTTGGATTCCTTGAGAAACTTGTGAGCCTAGCACCTCAAATGGGATGCCTCAAATGTCTCACACAACAGTACAACACTTGGAATAACCTTGAGAGAAGTTTCACTTAAACCTCAAAATCGGATTGCCCTCTTACTTGTACAAGTAATGGTCGATTTTTCTAGACTAGGGGTCTTTATATAGTCGTGACACAAGTAGGGTTACATCATGTAAACCCTAATTGTCATGGCTTTCCATATTCCATGATCCATGGGTTTGTAACCTCCATGGACAATCCATGGAGCACCTTATGGGTTTTAACCCAATCCATACAAACCATGGATCATTAGCCCACTATACAAGAATAGATGATTTACACAATCAACCCCATATATTTAATTAGTCTCTTTTTGATCACTTAATTAATTCCAAATTAATTCTTTGATCAATACTAATTAAATAATATTAATATATTAGAACTTATAATATATTAATAAACCTTAAGTGTCCTTTCTCTCAATTTGGTCTATCCAAGTATTATAATGCCATGCAACCCAGATGGACCATGCTAATCGGGTCAAGTACATTCCAGAAATAGTTATGAACTTAGACACCTAATCCAACAGTCTCCTACTTGGATAATTCTAATAACTATAACTGCAAGAATGACTTCAGGAACCGATCAACAATCATAGCTCTTTCAAGGTCTCGCGGAACTGAGATGATGATGATACGCCATATAAGATAAGTGATCATATTATCCTATGTTCTAGATATCAGCCGAACAAATACATGGAACAATGTCTTACTTATTGTCTAGTAGTTTGTTTCCCGATTTCCGATTTGTTTGACATAGAACTTAATTGAACACGTCAACTTAGTTCTGACCGGGCCCGGTACATGGGTCAACACAAAATCTTCGAGGGGCCCAGATATCGCTTCTAATCCAAGAAGGAACAGATAAACTTCGAATCATATGCTTGTTCTACTAGTTGAATCATACACAAAGGCACGTTTTATAACATCGAGTTACCAATGAGTTTTTATACAATCAATGTATAACCAACTCATAGGCAAGTCATATCTCTAGGTTTGAAGACTTATATGATATTACCGTCTCGCGATCACTCGAGATAAATTCCATGAAGTGATACCAGCGAGCGTGGGTTGAATCCAATACTCAGAACTTATGAGCACTTATGAGTGTTGTAGCAACACTTTGCTATGTCCAGTACCTTGGACATCTACAAGCCAACTCATGGCATTCTTGATTCATATCTACTTCCAACATATGACCGGCTTTAGAGAATTTGAATAATATGATATACCATAACATAATTATTCTGGAAGTCAAAACATGCAAAATGAAACAATAGTAAACGATTGACAAAAGATAGCAACACTTTACTCATAAATAAACACAACTTTTATTCATCATCAAATGTCAATTACACTTTACACATTTCAAAACTATCTAACTACTAAAACTAATATCATCCTTCAGCCCTATGCGCCTCGTATGCTGGAGATGCTTAACCCTGCTCAGTCCCTTCGTGAGGGGATCTGCCGGGTTCTCATCCGATGATACCCTCTTTGCCATGAGGAGTCCTTCTTCTATTCGATGTCTGATGAAATGATATTTTCTGTCGATGTGTATGGATCTCCCGTGATCCCTTGGTTCCTTGGCTAAGGCAACTGCATTTTCACTATCACAGAAAATCTCTATAGGCTCCTTTATAGCTGGTACAACTCCAAGGTCTCCAATGAAGTTCTTTAGCCATATAGCCTCCTTTGCTGCCTCGCTTGCCACTATATACTCTGATTCGCAAGTTGAATCAGCCACTGTCTCCTACTTGGAACTTTTCCAAGAAATTGCTCCTTCGTTTAAGGTAAAGACCCAACCTGACTTAGAGCGGAAATTATCCCCATCAGTCTGAAAGCTAGCATCACTATACCCTAATACTCTCAAGTCAACACTCCCACCGAGGGTAAGGACCCAGTCCTTAGTCCTCCGCGGGTACTTGAGAATGTTCTTTACCGCAGTCTAGTGAGCCTTGCTAGGGTTCCCCTAATATATGCTGACCATGCTCAATGCAAAGGCCACATCGGGACGAGTACAAGTCATAGCATACATGATCGAGGCTACATCGGAAGCATAAGGTACTCGACTCATCTCAGCTATCTCAGCCTCTGTACTCGGGCTCTGAGTTTTACTCAGTCTGGCGTTTGTATGGATCGGTAATTCTCCTTTCTTGGAATTCTGCATGCTGAACCTATTCAGCACCTTATCCAAGTAGGTACTCTGACTAAGTCCAATTAGTCTTTTACTCCTGTCTCTCAAAATCCTTATCCCTAGGATATAGGCAACTTCTCCAAGGTCCTTCATAGCGAAACACTTCCCAAGCCAGGATTTCACTTCCTGCAGAGTTGGGATGTCATTTCCTATGAGTAGTATGTCATCCACATACAATACCAAAAAGCTGACTATACTCCCACTAGCCTTGACATATACACAAGATTCATCTTCACTCCTCGAAAATCCAAACTCTTTGACTTTCTCATCGAAACAAAGATTCCATCTGCGAGGTGCTTGTTTCAATCCATAGATGGATTTCTCAAGCTTAAACACTCTATTAGGGTACTCTTCACTGACAAAACCCTCTGGCTAACTCATGTAAACATCCTCAGCCAACTTTCCATTAAGGAAAGCCGTTTTGACATCCATTTGTCATATTTCATAGTCATGAAATGCAGCAATGGCTAGCATAACCCTAATAGACTTAATCTTTGCTACTGGTGAAAAGGTATCATCATAATCAACTCCCAGAGTTTGAGAAAAGCCCTTTGCAACCAGTCGCGCCTTATAAGTGTGTACATTACCATCCATGTCGGTCTTCTTCTTGAAGATCCATTTGCACCCGACTGTCTTACGACTTGGTACATTGTCAACCAAATTCCAAACTTGATTGTCATACATGGATTGTATCTCCCTGTCCATAGCCTCTTTCCATTTAGCAGCCTCAGGGCCTGCCATGGCTTCTGTGTAGCTATTAGACTCATCCAGACTTACCAGTGTGCTATCACTGATAAGTGTATCACCTTCCGCAGTAATATGGAAACCATAGTAATGATCAGGTGCATTCCTAACTCTCGTGGAACTGCTCAGATGTACAGACTCTTCTGTCGGATCAACATGAGTTTCCTCCTTAGGTTGATTGCTAGGGTTCGAGGTTCCTTCACCACTTGACTCTTGAATTTCTTCAAGGTCAATTTTCCTCCCACTGTTTCCTTGGCTTATGAATTCTCTCTCTCTCTCGAAAGACTCCCCTCCTTGCTACAAAGACCACATTATCATTGGGTCTGTAGAAGAGGTAACCAAAGGATCTCTGTGGGTAGCCGATGAAAATACACCTCTCACTTCGAGGTTCAAGCTTATCGTGAGACTCACGCCTCACAAAAGCCTCGCAACCCCAAATCTTTATGTGGTCCAGATTGGGAACTTTTCCAGTCCACATCTCGTGAGGTGTTTTGGCAACCTTTTTGGTAGGGACTAGATTTAGGATATGGGCGGCAGTCTCTAAGGCATACCCCCAGAATGAGATTGGTAGCAAAGCTCGACTCATCGTGGAACGAACCATATCTAACAAGGTTCGATTGCCCAACTGATTCTCCACTTCCTGTTTAAACTCTTTGAACTTTTCAAAGGTTTCTGACTTATGCTTGATTAAGTAGACATATTCATATCTACTAAAATCATCAGTAAAAGTCACCTAGAAGCGGTTAGCATCCCTTGTGGCGGTTGTGAAGGGTCCACACACATTAGTGTGTACAAGATCCAACAAACCTTCACCCCTAGCACAGGTACCAGTGAAGGGTGACTTTGTCATTTTCCCAAGTAAACAAGATTCACAACTATCATCTGACTTTAGGTCAAATGACTCCAAGACTCCATCCTTTTGGAGTTGGCCTATGCGTTTCTTGCTTACATGTCCAAGACGACAATGCCATAATGATGCTTTATCAAAACAAGAGGAAGAATCAATACACAATATATTATTTCCTAGGTTATCTACAACCGACACAGTTTCATACACACCGTCACAAGGTAATGCTTTAAAATAAAGAACATTATTAAAGAAAGCATTAATACCACCACTATCATTATCAAATGAAAAGGTAAAACCTTGTTTGTACAAACCATGAAAGGAAATAATATTTCTTGCCATTTCAGGCGAATAACAACATTTATTCAAGTCTAATGTTAACCCACTACTTAGCAATAAAGAATAAACTCCAATCTTGGTGACAGGTGTAACTTTCCTATTTCCCATGATCAAGTTTATCTTCCCATGCTCCACATTCTCACTTCTTCTTAGTCCCTGCAAATCACAACATATGTGAATACCACAACCTGTATCAAGGACCCAAGAATTAGAATAGGGTGAGTTATTAGACAATATATTGTAAATACCTGCATGCTTGGGTTTTACTTTCCCATGCTTAACATCTTGCTCGTACTTTGGGTAGTTTCGCTTCCAGTGCGACTTTTCATGGAAATAGAAGCATTCAGCCTCTTTAGGGTTAGCAGAAGGAGTGACGAAACCTTTCTTGGTTCCACATGAAGAGGAGCCATCAAGAGACTTTCCCTTGGTACCCTTCGAAGGGCTCTTCCTCTTCTTTCCTTTGCCTTGCCCGATTGCCAAGACAAGGGCTGCGGTAGGAGTAGGAGTAGTAACAACCGACTTACCCTTAAGACCACTTTCTGCGGTCTTCAAAAGTCCTTGAAGTTTGCTGAGTGTAACTTCCTCCTTTTTCATGTGGTATGTCATGAGGAATTGATCATAACACGAAGGTAGGGAGTGCAAAATGATATCAATTGCCAACTCCTCTGGGAAGTTCACATTCATTTTCAGCAAACGGTCCACATACCTTTGCATTTTCTGCATGTGGCCCGTGATGGGTTCACCATCCTTCATCCTTGTTGTTATCATAGAGGAGATGATTTCATATCGCTCTTGATGAGCACTCTGATGGTAACGATCCATCAAATCCTGGTGCATCTCAAAAGGATAGTAGTCCTCATAGGACTTTTGGAGCTCGGCTGTCATTATGGCCAACATGATACAAGCCACTTTGGTGGCATCTCTCTCATGTGCCTGGTATTCAGCGATCTCCTCAGGAGTAGCAGATGACTCATCGAGTTCCTTAAGCTCCTTGTCGAGGACATATTCCTTGTCCTCATACCGAGTGACCATCCTGATGTTCCTGATCCAATCCATAAATTTGGATCCATCAAAGATGACTCTCCCACATAGGTTCAAGAGAGAGAAGGAGCGAGTAGGGTTTAAGCCAGAAGCAGCATTGTTGGAAGACATCTGAAAAGAAGAAAGACAAGTTTAGATTAGATATAGAGATAGTCCTTAATAAGACACCCAAATGTAATATTAAGGCTAGGACCCAACACAATATTTTATAACTTAGAAGAGGGATGCCGTAATCCAAGCTATAAAATATTTGAAGGTAGGTGAATGACGATTCACCAATTTCCACCATGAAAAACGAAATAAATTATTAGGTTTTAATTGGTTTTGAAACTCCTAGATTCTTTGAGATTCATTGAACTTTTCAATGGCATGTTTCAATCTCGAGTGTGCCCTTCAGGTTTTGTGACTGGGATGCCGAGGATCACAAAACAAGGTGTGAAGTAACCATGCAAATTACTTGGTACCCTTAATATTTACCCCTCAATCGATGTGCCGGTTAACCACACGCGCTCCATCGATACTATGATAAACATTAAGTTACCCTTTACCTACCTTGTTAAGTCCAGGTTAGTGTGCCGGTTAACCACACACGCTCCACTAACGACTTAAGCAAAGTGCAAAGTGTAATTTCATGGGTTAGCACCTTATTCACATTTTCCTAAAGTAACTAAGATTGGGAATTTATAAAACATTTAGTTACTTTATTTTTCATCATACTTTTAATGAGAATTTAAAGTCTTTGTCTTACCCGTTCGGCTAACGACCCTCCACCAGTCAAGGAAGCGGTAGGTGAGAGTGGACACCCATTAAGCTTTCCTTTTATAGGCAACAACCTTATACCCCCCTTATAGAGCGACTTCGTGAATGAGGTCTACGAACGGTAAAACGACTTGTTCTTATACATATATATATATATATATATATATATATATATATATATATATATATATATATATATATATATTAATAACTTATAATATTATAAAGTATAAGGATTGAATTTTAACTTTTAAAATTCTAGGGGTTGGAACTAAAGTTTTTAAAGTGACTTTACATGTTCCAAGACTTGAGGGAAAGTTTTCTAACTTTCAAAACTTTTCATCTTTCATAACTTATGAGTTAACGGATTAATAAAATGAGAGACTTTTCATTTTATGTAACCTATGTGTTTAATAATGGACTTTAAAAGACTGACTTTTGGTAATCCATAACTTGAGGACGAATTATGGATTCCGTTAAAACACATCAAGATCAAGAATTAAACTAACAAGCAAGTTACAAATAATTCCTATGATCTTCTAAACTCATACGTTCATGAATGTTCATATCAACAATTTCAAGAATCATAAATAAACCATATAAAACTTGAAATTTTGATAATAGCCATTGAAAATGGATTAGCATAACCATTACACCATCTAAAACAAGTTTTATAACACCAAAACAGTTTAGGGTAATGTTTCTAGTCCATTTCCAGCAGCCAAACTCGAAAATATGCATTCAGGGGCTGCTACTCGTCGAGTGCACGAACCTACTCGACGAGTAGGATGAATTTACTCATGGACTCGTCGAGTCCTCCCAAGGACTCGGCGAGTTCATGCTGCAGAATGCAGAAAACTGAGTTTTTTCAACAAGTTTGCATCAACTATCAAATAAACAAGCCTAGTCTCTGATACCACTGAAGGGTTTTGAGAATTCTAACACTCCTATGGTGTACATGCAACTCTAGAAACCTTGGATCTATCTTTTACTATGATACATGAAAATTTGATTTTCCAAGGTTCTTAACCTATCTAGCATAGCATGGGGAACTTTTAAACATAAATGCTAGAAGAAGAACATACCTTTTGTAGTTTGGATTCCTTGAGAACCTTGTGAGCCTAGCACCTCAAGTGTGATGCCTCAAATGTCTCACACAACACTACAACACTTGGAATAACCTTGAGAGAAGTTTCGCTTAAACCTCAAAATCGGATTGCCCTCTTACTTGTACAAGTAGTAGTCGATTTTTCTAGACTAGGGTCTTTATATAGTTGTGACACAAGTAGGGTTACACCATGTAAACCCTAATTGTCATGGCTTTCCATTCCATGATCCATGGGTTTGTAACCTCCATGGACTATCCATGGAGCACCTTATGGGTTTTAACCCAATCCATACAAACCATGAATCATTAGCCCACTATACAAAAAGAGATGATTTACACAATCAACCCCATATGTTTAATTAGTCTCTTTTTGATCACTTAATTAATTCCAAATTAATTCTTTGATCAATACTATTTAAATAATATTATTAATATATTAGAACTTATAATATATTAATAAACCTTAAGTGTCATTTCTCTCAATTTGGTCTATCCAAGTATTGCAATGCCATGTAACCCAAATGGACCATGCTAATCGGGTCAAGTACATTCCATAAATAGTTATGAACTTAGACACCTAATCCAACACCTCAAATGGTTCACACAACACCAAGAACCCTTGGAATAACTTGAGAATAAGGATACTTTCACCAAAATCGGTTTTCCCACTTGTGTACACACACTAGTGCCATTTCATGAACCATAGACCTCTTTATATAGTGTGGAGGATTAGGGTTACATTCGTGTAAACTCTAATACCCATGACCTTTCATTTCCATAGGATCCATGGGTTAAAAACTCCATGGACTATTCATGCAAGCTTAGCCCAACCTAAATGAACTTGGCCCACCATATATATATATATATATATATATATATATATATATATATATATATATATATATATATATATATATATATATATATATATATATATATATATATAACAGTCCATATTTAATTAGTTACCTTTTGATCACTAAATTAATTCCAAATTAATTCTAGATCAATACTAATTAAATAATATGATTTCATATTAATATATTAGAACTTATAATATATTAATATAAATCACTAGTATCCTTTTTCTCATTTTGTCTATCCAATTGTTCCGATGCCATGCAACCCAAATGGACCATGCCAAATCGGGTCAAGTACATACCAATTATATTTATGGACTTAGACACTAATCCAATAGTCTCCCATTTGGATATGTCTAAAACTATTATTGCGTATGACTCCAAAACCCGACTAGCAATCGTAGATCTTAAAGCCGCTGTCGAACTCAGACCTAGTCAATGACTTGTCCATTAGATAAGGGATCATATATTCCTCCGTTCTAGATATCCTATGTACTGAGACATGGCTTATAATCATTCTCTCTTGTCCATTTGTTGTTTCCCGATTTCCGATTTATGACGACCAACTAATTGAACAAATCAAATTAGTCCAGGCTTGGCCATGCACTTAGGGGTGTCATCACTAAATCATCGAGGGGCCCACATATATCGCTTTTATCCCTCCAAGGGTAAAAGGAATGGATAAACTTCGACTCATATGCTTGTTCTACTACTTGTTGAATCATACATAGAGGCACGTTTTATAACATCGAGTATCCAATGTGTATTCGTACAATCAATGTATAACTAACTCATAGTCAACAACTCATATCTCTAGGTTTAAAGAATATAAGATATTATCATCTCATGATTCACTCGTAATAAAATCCCTGAAGTGATTCAAATGAGCGTGGGTTGAATCCAATACTCGAATCTCATTCCAGGAGCACTCATGAACACTGCAACCACTTTGTCCCGGACAAACTATAGACCCTTCATGACAGTCTTGCCTCAATACCTACTTCCAAAGTATGATCGACTGTGGATAGTTTGAATAACCTACTTATTCGGGAAGTCAAAACATGCAAAGTGAAACACAAGAATAATCGAATCCAATATGGTCTCAGAACTTATGAATATAAATAAAACACCTTTTATTTATCACCATATTGATTACACATTATTCATTCCATAATGTTTCAAATAATCAACTTTATACTTGAATCAAAACAATAGTCATGCCATGCTCTAAGCATGCACACTATGTTTATCCAAACTATAGTTATGTCATACACCAAGTATGCACACTATGTTTGTCTATGATCCTTACTTTGTGGAATAGATCAATTGAACATAATTCCAATGATTCTCATTTCACAATCCCAAAACCTTACGGTAAATGTAAGAATTCCAAATTCCTGCCATTTACTGAAATCTGTTAGATTCTAAATTCAAATGCATTGATCCTCTTGTAATGACTATGCACAAAGTCACAAAGACTTGGCAACAGACATTACAGAGTACTCCAATGGAGATCAATTCCATGGAAACGAAGTCTCAAATTCAAAGTACATTCCATTGAACATCCTTATTGCATTAAGTTTTTTCCTAATCTTACACAGATTGAATAACTTCCACCTATGGAGACATTTCCATATTCCCATTTTGACCATCACTTCTGAACAAGAGTTGCCTCTTTTCAGAATATGTCAATATGGTCCTTTCCAAGAATTTACACCATACTTCCAACTGTCTATGAGCAACCAATCTTTTGTAACACCTCAGATTGTCCTCAACAATTGCTTAACCACTTTAGTCATATCCAGTTCTAGTACTTTTTCCCTCTTAACGCCCTAGGCATTTGGAAAAATTTAGAATAGATGAATATTATAGCACATGCAATCGATCCTATATCTGAAGCATATGGGACACGATTCATGATGTCTCACATAAAGACATGATATTAGACCAGTCTTTTGCTATAATATTTCTATTTCTCTTTGCCATGTTCTCGTAATTCAGATTATGAAAAGGGATGCCGTAATCATAATCGAATTTTAGAACGCAAATAATGTTCCTATATATAGAATTTCCTTATTTTGAACCATTCCAACATAACATTCATATATATACTTGACTAAATTTGATTAAAATCTCACGATCTAAGCTGTTAGATTTTAAATGAAGTATAATTTCCTCTCCCTTAATTATAGCAAAACAACTTTTCAACCCCTGCAACTTCACATATTGAAACTTTTGTTTTCTATAATTAACATTTCTAACTTGTAATACTAAACATAATAATCATGCGCACCTACTAACATAATAATTATTAGTATAACACTTATGCTCCCACTAGCTTTGACATGTATCTAGAAATCAGCTGGACTTCTAGAATCAATACTTTATTAACTTTCTTACCAAAGTTCAGATTTCTGATACGAGATGCTTTGATAAGACGTTTATCAAAATCATACACCTTTTCTTAGATAGCTCACATGTATGTCTAAACAATTTTTAGAACTATGAAAATGGATGCCGTAATCATAGTCTCAATTGTTTTGACCTTTGCCATTTCTCACAAGTCCATGTTAGTGTGCGGGTTAACCACACACGCTCCACTAACGACTTTGAGAATGCAAATATCACAATTTCTATCTACTTAAAATCTATTTAGTGAAAGTGTTTCCTCACCATCATTTTCATGAATCAGAGACAAACCTTATGACAATTAGATTTTATGGTGTATGTGTTCCTATCCATGTGAATTTGTCAAAACCATAATCACAAGACAAGGTTAGTGACAAATCCAAACTTATATGGAATGAACTTGTTCAATCTTAACTTCTTGCCACTTGGCAGCGCAAGGCCTACCATTGCTTCCAGGTTGCTATCCAAACAATTGAGAACTCGTAGAACTTAGATGCATAGTCAACTTTTAAATGGAATGGGCACAGAAATAAGAATATGTCAACACGATAGGTTACAAACCTCAAGTCGTGCGCTAGTGATAAACTACATGTTTTATTCTTGATTAGTTCTTGAAACTCTTTCAGGAACTTTTAGACTCCCACTGTCCTCTTGACATATAAGACTCTATTGCCAAGAGCCATTCCTTGACAAACAAATATTCAAGAGATAGTTCGGATTATTATCAAGACAAACACTTCACACAATTGGCCTTAGTTGGTCTTTATTTTATCCAAAACATCACAACTTATCTATTTCAAATGTACAAGAATAGAAAACATTTTACTCTTACATTTGACAAGTGTTATAAACCTTCTTTAAGATATGTCACTCAAGTTACAATCTTGGAGCATGACTCTAAGAATAGTTTTGGAACGAAGTATGACTCATCTTCTTGATTTAACCACTTCAACAATTCATGACTCCTCTTCTTAGCCATAAGAATGCACTAAGATGTCCTTAAAGGATTAATTGTGATATGGTTTCATAACCATTAAGATGGTCATAAAACATGATACTAAAGTACTATCCTATCTTTTCAGATTTGAGAAACTTTTATCTTTCTGCCTAATTTAATTCTTCTCATTCGTTCCGCCATACATTGAAACTTTTCCAATGTTTCACAATTATACTTAAGCTTGTAAGTATAACCATATTTACTAAACTTTAGTAAATCATGACGAATAGTCTTATCGATCTTTTTGTGGTGGTCTTGACCAGTGCACAAGAATGTGTATTTGATCCCTTAGTCCTTCACTTGACTCACATATACTTGTGAACAATGAATTAGTATTAATTTTCCAAAGATGAAAATTCTCATACAATACGACTTGCATGATTCCAAGTTCCGGTCCAATTGAAACTTGGGTGATGAGAATATTTCCTTATTTGGTAAATTTAGACACTACCACAAATGAAAGAATCAAATTCATATTTCCATTATTGCTAGAAACATACAAACATCAATTTTCCATAAATGTCATTGTAAGGAGATATAAAATAAAGTAAAACAAAATTTTATTTATTTATAAAATGCGGAAATTTTTTTTCCTTACAATGCAACTTTAAATGAAATCCATCTTAAGTAGTAGCTCAAAAATCCGATCTTCGAACCATGCGATTGAAATCCATCTTTGCGATCAGATTCAACATACTCTTCTTTTAAGCTTCCCTCCCTTTGCTTGATCCTGCAAAACATCAAAATGCAATCTAGCCGCATCATGTATTAAGAATCAATAATTAGGAACTTAACAGAGTTAGATAGTGGACTTACCTGAAGCAGAGTCAAACTTTTTGATTCTTCCTTCTCTCAGATCCTTCAGGTAGTTAGGGCAGCTTCGCTTCCAATGTCCCTTCTCTTGACAGTAAAGACATACAGACTCTTTGGGAATGGTACATGGGACTGTCACAGACTTAGCCTTTCTCTTTACCATTTGGTCAACTGGGTTGACCATGGCCACTTCCTTTCCATTGGGAAGAGAAAGTTTTTCTGGACTTCCAATGTTTCCATTGTCAATGCCCATGGAAGTTTGAGAAATAGACCTTCCACCCAAATTTGCTTGACCATTGCACCAAATCATTGCTGATTCAGCAACAACAAGCAAATAAGAAACATCTATTAGGGTCATGTCGTGATCTGTCACATAGTAGTCTTTAATGAACTCACTATATGACTCAGGAAGTGACTGAAGAACCCAGTCAATAGCCAACTTCCTTGGGACAACTACACCCAACATTCTCAACCTGTCAATGTGTGACTTCATTCCTAATATATGAGTGCACACAGGTCTTCCATCTTTATGTTTCATTGCAAGCAGGGCTTGAGTGATCTTGACTTGTCAAGTCTTCGAGCGTGTGGGTCAGGGAGAATAATTGGAGGAGGTGGAGGAAGAGAAGTATGATTTCCATGATCCAATCGCGGGACATCATCTTCATTAGGAAAGCTTGTTCCAAGAGATTTGGGAAGATGATAATTGTGTGAACCAGACATCTACAATGGGAGAAAATCAAGTTAGTTGATTTAAGTCCTTAATAGAACACCCAATATGAAATATTAAGGCTAGGACCCAACACAATATTTTATAACTTGGAAGAGAGATGCCGTAATCCAAGCTATAAAATATTTGAAGGTAGGCGAATGACGATTCACCAATTTCCACCGTGAAAAACGAAATAATTTATTAGGTTTTAATTGGATTTGAAACTCCTAGATCTTTTGAGATTCACTGAACTTTTCAATGGCATGTTTCCATCTCGATTGTGCCCTCTCAAGTTTTGTGACTGGGATGCTGAGGATCACAAAACAAGGTGTGAATAACCATGAAAATATATTTGGTACTCTTAATTTTTATCACTTAATCGATGTGCCGGTTAACCACACGCGCTCCACCGATCTATGATAAACCTTAAGCCACCCTTTGCCAACCTTGTTAAATCCAAGTTAGTGTGTCGGTTAACCACATGCGCTCCACTAACGACTTAAGCAAGGTGCAAAGTGTAATTTCATGGGTTAGCACCAAATTCACATTTTCATAAAGTAACTAAGATTGGGAATTTATAAAAGGTTTAGTTACTTTATATTTATCATTATACTTATAATGAATGGAGAATTAGAGTCCTATCAAACACGTTCGGCTAACGACCGTCCACCAGTCAAGGAAGCGGTGGGTGAGAGTGGACACCCATTAAACTGCCATTTTATAGACAGTAACCTTATACCCCCTTATAGACCGACTTCGTGAATGAGGCCTACTAACGGCAAGACTGACTTTGTTCTTATACATATATATAACTATTAACTATTAATATTATAATAGTATAAGGGTTGAATTTTAACTTTTAAAATACTAAGGGTTTAACTTGGAATTAAAGTATTCATGAAGGGAAACTTTACAAATTCCAAAACTTGAGGGCAAGTTTTGAACAATTCAAAAAAAAATTCAATTCCATAACTTATGAGTTTAAAGTAGTTTTAATGAAAAAACTCTTCAAGTTCCATAACTTGAGGATAAGTTATGGAAGACTTTAAAGCATTTAAAAATGAGACTCTTCATTTTTATAACTTATGGAAATCTTATGAGTTTTAAAAATCATAAATGTCACTTTTCAAATAAGTTGAGGACAAGTTACAAAAACACATATTATGAACAACATTTAGATCAATTTTGATTGAACACAAATTATCACATAATTTTCTATTAATCTAAACTAACTCATAAGAACAAGATAATTCAAATCAACAAATTTTCATGAAATTAGCCTAACCATTAAACTAATACAAATCATGAATCTATTGACAATTATCTTTGAAATTGGATTAGCATAAACATTACCACATCAAAAACAGGTTTACAAGTTCAGAAACAGCTTAGGGTAATGTTCCTAGTCCAATTCCAGCCAAAAAACTCGAATATATGCTGTCAGGGGTCCAACTCGTCGAGTGCAAGAACCAACTCGACGAGTTGGATGAATTTGCACATGGACTCGTCGAGTCCCCTGTCCAGACAGCAAAATTTTTGATTTTTTCAGCTTTTTCCAGCAAATTGCATCAAGTATAATTGAAAACAAGCCTTGGCTCTGATACCACTGATGGGATTTGAGCATTCTAACACTCCTATGATGTACATGCAACCCTATAAACCTTGGATCAATGTTTTCTCTATTAGACATGCAAATGTTCAATATTCCAAGGATTCATACTGACTAGCATAATAAGAAGTATATACAATACAAGAATCTAGTAAAATGACATACCGTTTGATGGAGCTTGAAGTCTTGAACCTTTAAGAGCTTAGTGCCCCAAGTGTTGCACCTCAAATTGTTCACACAACACCAAGAACCCTTGGAATAACTTGAGAATAAGGATACGTTCACCAAAATCGGTTTTGCCCTCTTGTGTATACAAACTAGTGCCATTTCATGAACCATAGACCTCTTTATATAGTGTGGAGGAATAGGTTTACATTCATGTAAACTCTAATACCCATGACCTTTAATTTCCATAGGATCCATGGGTTAAAAACTCCATGGACTATCAATGCAAGGTTAGCCCAACCTAAATGAACTTGACCCACCATATATATATAAGAGTCCATATTTAATTAGTTACATTTTGATCACTAAATTAATTCCAAATTAATTCTAGATCAGTACTAATTAAATAATATGATTTCATATTAATATATTAGAACTTATAATATATTAATATAAATCAGTAGTATCCTTTTTCTCATTTTGTCTATCCAATTGTTCTGATGCCATGCAACCTAAATGGACCATGCCAAATCGGGTCAAGTACATACCAATTATAGTTATGGACTTAGACACTAATCTAACAGTATTAAGAATCTTCAAATAGGAAGTTAATAGAGTTAGATAGTGGACTTACTTGATGCAGAACCATAGAATTTGATTTTACCATCCTTATGGTCCTTCAGGTAGATACGGCAGCTTCGCATCCAATACCCCTTCTCTTGACAGTAGAAACAAATTGACTCTCTCGGAATGGTACACAGGATAATCACAGACTTAGCATTTCTCTTTACCATTTGGTCAAACAGTTTGACCTTGGCCAATCCCTTTCCATTGGGAAGAGAAGACTTTTCTGGACTTCTAATGTTTCCATTGTCAATGTCCATGGAAGTTTGGGAAGCAGATCTTCCAATAAAATTTGCTTTACCAGTGCCCCAAATCATTTCTGATTCAGCAGCAATTAGCAAATAGGTAAGATCGATGAGGGTCACGTCGTGGTCTGTTATATAGTAATATTTAATGAACTCACTATATGAATTAGAAAGTGATTAAAGAACCAAGTCAACAGCCAACTTCCTCGACACAATAACTCCTAACATTCCCAGCTTGTCAATATGTGACTTCATCTCCAAGACATGTGCACACACAAACTTTCCATCTTGGTGTTTGCTTACCCATAGGGTTTGAGTGACCTTGAAATTTTCAAGTGGACGTACATGTGGGCCAGGGAGAATTATTGGAGGAGGTGGAGGAAGTGAAGTATGATATTGAGGAATATCCTCTTCATGTGGAAAACTTTTTCCAAAAGATTCGGGAAGACCATAGTTATCAGAACTAGACATCTACAAGGGAGAAATTCAAGTTTAATTGATTTAAGTACTTAATATAACACCCAAAATGAAATATTAAGGCTAGGACCCAACACAATATTTCACAATTCAGAAGAGGGATGCCGTAATCCAATTGCAAAATATTTGAAGGTAGGTAAAATGACGATTTACCAATTTCCACCATGAAAAACGAAAATGAATTTTAGTTTTAAATGAATTGAAATTCCTAGATTCTTTGAGATTCAATGAACTTTTCAATGGAATGTTTAAATCTCGATTATGTCCTTCAAGTTTTTGACTGTGATGCCGAGGATCACAAACAAGGTGTGAATAACCATGCAAATTAGCTTGGTACACTTAATGTTACAAATTACCAAATTAATGTGCCGGTTAACCACACACGCTCCATTGATCCATGATTAACATCAAGCTACCGTTTTCCACACATTGTCAGTCCCAAATTAGTGTGCCGGTTAACCACACACGCTCCACTAACGACTTAACAAGGTGCAAAGTGCAATTTCATGGAATAGCACCATTTTCACATTTTTCTTAAAGTAACTAAGATTGGGAATTTATAAAAGTTTTAGTTACTTTATATTTCATTATACTTTTAATAAGGATTTAAATGTGCTGTCAAACCCGTTCGGCTAACTACCCTCTACTGGTCAAGAGTGCGGTGGGTAAGAGTATATACCTAATGGCGGTCATTTTATAGGCCGCTTCCTTAAACACCCCTTATAGACCAGCTTCATGATTGAGGCCTACTAACGTTAAGACTGACTTTTAACTTATACATATATAACATATTAGACTTTTAATTTTATATAGTATAAGGGTGTATTTTAAACTTTTAAAATACTTGATGGTTTAATCTATTAATAAATTATACTCTTAATTTAATTAAACTGAAACCATATGATTATGGATTTAATAATACTCTTTTAATTAACCATTTAATTAACTATTAATAAAGTCCATAAGAGTTAATTTGACACTTCATAGCAGCCAATGAGAGATGGTTTATGGATAAGCTTGCAAATGCTTACGTGAAGGACATAGTAAGACTTCACAGTATTCCATTAACGATTGTATCAGATCGTGACCCCTTATAGACCAGCTTCATGATTGAGGCCTATTAACGGTAAGACTGACTTTTAACTTATACATATATAACATATTAGACTTTTAATTTTCTATAGTATAAGGGTGTATTTTAAACTTTTAAAATACTTGATGGTTTAATCTATTAATAAATTATACTCTTAATTTAATTAAACTTAAACCATATGATTATGGATTTAATAATACTCTTTTAATTAACCATTTAATTAACTATTAATAAAGTCTATAAGAGTTAATTTGACACTTCATAGCAGCCAATGAGAGATGGTTTATGGCTAAGCTTGCAAATGCTTACGTGAAGGAGATAGTAAGACTTCACAGTGTTCCATTAACGATTGTATTAGATCGTGACAGTCCTTGCACATCAAGATTTTGGAAAAGTCTACAAGAGGAAATGGGTACGAAGTTGAGTTTAAGTACAGCCCACCATCTGCAAACTGATGGTCAGAGCGAAATAACAATTCAAACATTGGAAGATATGTTAAGAGCATGTACCCTAGAATTTCAGGGTAACTGAGATGAGCATTTACCCCTGGTACAGTTTTCCTACAACAATAGTTACCATTCAAGCATTAAGATGACACCTTATGAACCCATATACGGACATAAGTGTCGTACGCCGTCTTGTTGGATTGGGACTGGAGAAAAGCAACTTATGGATCCCGAAATAGTCCATCAGACTGCTGAAAAGTTAAAAGTGATTAGAGAAAGGATGTTAACATCTCAAGATCGCCAAAAGAGCTATGCTGAGAAAAAGAAACGACCAATGATATTCGAAGTTGGATATTCAGTATTGCTCAAAGTCTCACCGTGGAAGGGACTTATAAGATTTGGAAAGAGAGGAAAGTTGAGTCCAATATTTATTGGTCCATTAAAGGTTCTTCAGAGGATTGGGAACCAAGCTTACAAGATGGAATTGTCGGAAGAACTGGATGGTATTCATTGCACTTTCCATGTGTGTTATTTAAGGAAGGTCACGGGAGAAGTTCCCGATATAATTCCACTTACGGAGTTAAGGATGGATAAAAATAAGAGGTTAATCGAAGAGCCTGAAGCAATTGTTGACCGTAATACAAAGAAGTTGCGACGCAAGATTGTCAAATTAGTGCTCGTGCGATGGAAACATACGAATGGGCCGAACCTCACCTAGGAAACAGAGAGTGACATGATGGGTCGCTATTCACATCTGTTTGCTGATGCATGATTCCGGGACGGAATCATCCAAAGGAGGAGAGAATTGTAATGCCCATGTTTCTAGATAAGCATTATCATAATGATGTAATAGTTAGGATCAACAATTGTAACCTATTTTGAAGTAATGAAGAGGAATTATTTGAGTATTATGTGATTTATGTGCAACATATGTGTTTATAACGATACAATAAAATAATAATAAAAATATGCATCAAAAATAAAATGAACATTTGACCCAATATCCTTGAATAAATTTGAAGTGGTCGTTACAAGGATTCTGGATATATAAAGAACGCTTAAATCCGACTTATAACGAAGAAGTTATGACTCGTTGAAGTATTACGAATAAACCGGCACGACTCTACGTATCGTAAAAAGTAAATTTTTGAGAAATTACTTTTTAGCCTTAGTAATCTAAACGAAAGTCATAGTATTAAACCGAGAGCGTGCATATAGAGAACGTCAAAATCTGACTTCATTTAAGGAAGTTATGATTTTTCTAAGATTTAGCGTAGCAGTGTACAGCTCGGAAATCGAATTGTAGATCGCTCGATTTTTAGGCTAAATAATATAAACGAGAAATGAAGATATCGTTAGTAGGAGTTCAACGATAAAAAGACAGTCGAAAACGGAGCTTGTATACGAAAGATATGGACGAAACTTAGTCCATACTCTTCGAGCACGACAAATTCGATATACATTTTTAAATCTGAGATATAATCAGAATTAGCCGATGAAGTCTAAATGAAAGTTGTAGTACTCGTAATTACCAACGCATGGATATAAAGAACGTCGAGAATAGAGCTCATATGTTAAAGATATGGACGAAACTTAGTCCCCACTCTTCAAGCGCCATAAATTCGATACAATTTTGTAAATCTTAGATATAACGAGAATTAGCCGACGGGGTCTAAATGAAAGTTGTAGTAATCGTAAATACCAACGTGTGGATATAAAGAACATAGAAAACGGAGCTCGTACGTGGCAGATATGGACGAAACATAGGGCATACTCTATGATAAAACCCCTATAAATAGAGGATGAATTCTTCATATTTCCTTACTCCATTCCTTTAAACTCTCTCAAAGAAGCCTTCTTTCTTTCTTGTTTGATTTCTCCTAGTTTTAGGGTGCGATAGAAAAACTCTGAGTCGTCAAAAATCCGACGAAAGAAGTTGTTAGAGTCGGAGTTATGGCTGCGTAATTTCCCGGTTTTCGTTAAAAGCACGATAAGTTAAGCTACACTATTCTGTTTTCAATGTAACTTATATTTATAGTCATAAGTTGTTATTATGAACCTATAAAGAATACATGTGATAAGTATTATAAATTATACAAAATGTTATTATAACACCTTTTAACCACTCGCGGTATGGGGAATCTGGTTTGAAGGGCCGCATATGGTTGTTGGATTTTAGAACAGCTTAAATGCCAAAATGGTCTTGCCCTCCGGTGTTTCATGTCTGGCCCCTGTCTGTACATAGCAGTTAAAAAGTATTGTTTAACACTTACATAATATAAGAAGAACAATATTGCTCGTAGACCTTGAGTTAATGATAAATCTAGAATAATAATTAGTTCGCAATAAATATTAGACTAAAATCTAGTGATAATGATACTAGGTTTCGTCGAAGGAAAATAAAATTGTTAGAAGCGAAGCGCTGCCCGAGTTTGGAGTCATCACTTTAAAAAATGTATGCATAGTTACTTTCATCTTACACATAGATATGAAGTATTTAATATAAATTATATGCTATGTATGCATATTATATGTGTTCTTGATATCTATGTTGGATGAACAAAAATATACATGTTTTATTCGATTTAAACTATATATGTATTTTATACCTATAATTATGATGGGTAAAGATCGGTAGATGGAATAGATGATGAAAGATGAAATAAAATTGATGAAAGGCCTCGGTGTTTAAGTTGATTCAGTCATCTAGCGGAGTATGGATGACGACCACAGGCTGTTCTAGACAGTCTAGTGGAACGCTGGCAGGCTCACAACCAGTAGGTGTTTTCGAACTACATGTTCACCAGTTGTACTCCATCCCTGTCATGGTTGCCTTTTTGACATATATTGTTGAGGAATCCCATAAACAGTGTCGTCCATCTCGATGATAATCCTTAGGCTAGGTCCCTTAAATTAGATGCTTTAGGGACAGAAACTGAGGATAACGGAAACGGGTAATCGGGTCGAATGTTTTGATGAAATTAATGAACTTAATTATTGTGGGTTGAAAACCCTATGCACTCAGCAGGCTCCCAAGCCTGACCCACTCAGTTTCTTGTATTACAGGTAGTGGCAAAAGAGCACATGAGTGTTGATTCGATGAGAGATATATGAATTATAGGCCATTAGAATAATAGATATTTGTAAGGCCTGTACTATTTATTTCTATGCTTATGTACTGTATTGACAATGACATTCCAACAATTTTAATATAATGAAAACACATTTCTTCAGAAATTCTTTGATAATATCTTTATCATATTTTTGGGAAAAAATTCTGCAACATATTTCTTAAAAAAGGATACTCTGATTTTCAAATAGAGCATAAAAAAATCGGTCTTTTCTGCCCGTGAAAATAGGGATGTCACATATGAACATATATATATATATATATATATATATATATATATATATATATATATATATATATATATATATATATATATATATGTCTATGACATATATATATATATATATATATATATATATATATATATATATGTATTATGATGTTAATCATTTTTTTTAAATACAGAATGCTTTGCTCCAAGAAATCAATCAACAAACTCAAGCTTCTTCTAAAGCAAGATATGTGACATCAGAGGACATAAAAAAATGTTTTGAAAGAATTTTGGGTGTTCAACGCGGCCATATTAGAGGCATCGGGCATAAACCTTCTACGGTTCTGTTGATGTACGATCAGGAACCACTACTGACATAGCCACCGCCAGAATCACAGGTAACAAGACTATTTAATTTTGGTAATTGTTTCAAATGTTGGTATTTGTTAGTTTATTAATAGTTTAAAAGGTTGGTAATTTTTAGTTTAGTAATAATTTATATGTTGGTAATTGTTAGTTTGGTTATAGTTTGATATATTGGTATTTTGTAGTTTGGTAATTGTTAGTTTATGAAAGTACAATGCTATAATGGAAAAAATGAAAAAAACTACATTGCTATAATGTGTTGTATGCAATATGTATAGCATGTACAATGCTAATACTCTTAATTCTCTTAAGAGTAATATTTTGGTAGTTTGGTTATGTAACGCCATTGTTTCTGGGCTATGCATTAGTATAGTGATGTAATAGTCGAGGTCAAACATTGTAACTCATTTTGAAGTAATAAAGATGAATTATTTGAGTATTATGTGAAATTATGTGAATTTATATGCTTTATACTTATTTATAAAGGTATAATAAATAAATTATAAAAATAAGCGTCAAAATTAAAGTGTTAGATAAACCAGATATCGACAAAGAAAGTTGTAGTGGTTGTGACAAGGATTCCGGACATATAAAGAACGCCGAAATCCGAGTTATAACGAAAAAGTTATGGTCTGTCGAAGTTTCGCGACAAAACCGGCACGACACTGTGTGATGTAAATAGTGAATTTACAATAGAGTGCCTTAGCAATCTAAACGAAATTCGTAGCATACGTTAAACCGAGAGCGTGCATAAAAAGAACGCCCAAATCTGACTTTGTATGAGGAAGTTATGATTTTTCTAAGATTTTACATAGCAGTACACAGCCCAAAATTCGAATTTTAGATCGAGCGGTTTTTGGCCAATGCAACCTAAATGAGAATTGAAGATCTCATTATTAGTAGCGCAACGGTAAAAAGACAGACGAAAACGGACGTCGGATGAAGAAGTTATGAATTTTTAACGGACTTTTCCTGTCCCGGCCTGTTAAAAATATAACTTTATAAATAAAATCAAAATTAGCCAACAGAGTCTAAACGAAAGTTCTAGAGTACAATCCCGCCTACACGTGGATATAAAGAATGTCAAAAACGGAGCTCATATGCAAAAGTTACGGATTTTAGAAGATAATTAGTTTTTAGAGTAACCAGCGAGTGGCACGTGGCACAATCTGAGCCGCACCTTCTTCCCCACGGCTTTGCATGAGATCGCGACACGTGGCACATTACGCCCAACTTAATTTTGAGTATGCTTAGCATAACCCTTAAAAATCCATTACGCTCAGCGTAATTCTTGAGTACGCTCAACGTACTCGGCGCTGGTAGCCTATAAATAGAGGCGTAAATCACCCCCAAAACTCACACCTTTCATACTCTTTCTCTCCCGTTACCCCCAAAACCTCTCTTCCATTCCCTAGTACTTACTAAGTGCTAGAAGCGAGTTCCGGAGCACCCGAAGGCTCCAAGAAAAAGAGTTTTTCCGCTCGAAACTCTGCCCCCGCAAAGCCCGATTTTCAAGCAAACCTCCCGGTTTCGTCGAAGCGAAGCGTTGTCCAAGTTGGAATCACCACCACATGAGGTGAGTGTATAGTCACTTTCATCTTACACATAGATATGAAGTATTTTATATAAGTTACGTGCTATATATATATATATATATATATATATATATATATATATATATATATATATATATATATATATATATATATATATATATTATCTGTTTACTTGAGATCTATGCTGGATGAAAGATCTAAGACTCTTTCTTTTCAGATCTGAACTTTTTTCCTTCAGATCTAGACTTTTTCCTTCAGATCTAAAGTTTTTCCTTAAGATCTAAAGTTTTTCCTTCAAATCTAAACTTTTTCTTCCAGATCTAAACTCTTTCCTTCAGATCTGGACTTTCTTACTTCAGATCTAAACTTTTCAGATCTAGACTTATATATATATATATATATATATATATATATATATATATATATATATATATATATATATATATATATATATATAACTTATACTTGAAATCTATGCTGTATGAAAGATTTAAACTTTTTCAGATCTAGACTGTATATGTAATTATGTATCTACAAATATGTTGGGTAGAACATGGGTAGATGAAATAGTTGATGTGTGGTAAAATGATGAGAGGCCTTGATATTTACGATGATCTAGTCATCTAGCGGAGTATAGATGACGACCACAGACTATTCTAGGTAGTCTAGTGGAACGCTAGCTGGCTCACAACATGCAGGTGTTTTTTGTAGATGTACTCCATCCCCCCCCCCATGGTTTCCTTATTTGACATGTATTGCTGAGGAATCCCCTTAGCATTGTTGTCATCCCGAAGAAAAATACTTAAGCTAGGTCCCTTAAAATAGATGCTTTAGGGACATAAAGTGAGGATAACGGGAACGGGTAATCGGGTTAATGATTTGATGAAAATAAATAATGAACTTATTATTGTGGGTTGAAAACCCTATATGCTCACCAGGCTCCCCAGCCTGACCCACTCAGTTTCTTATATTCCAGGTAGTGGCAAAAGCATAGTTGGATGATCTGACAAAAGATTATGGATTTATAGGCCATTATAAAATAAATATAATGTTGTAAGGCCTATATTGTTTTGAGGCCAATTTTGTTTTGTGGCCTATGATGTTTTGTTTATGCTTTTGATCTGTATTGATGATGACATCCCGAGTTTTGTAATGTAATGAAAATACATTTCCTTAAGAAATGTTTTGATAAATTTTTATCATATTTTGTTTTGGGAACAAATTTCACAACAATTTTCTTTGAAAGATTACTCTGATTTTATTATAAAAGCATAAACAAAATATGTCTTTTCTGGCCGTAAAAATGGGGATGTTATAGGTTATAGTTTGATATGATGGTATTTTGTATTTTGGTAATTGTTAGTTTATGAAAGCACAATGCTATAACGGAAAAATGAAAAAAAAGTACAATGTTATAATGTGTTATATGCAATATGTGTAGCATGTATGTTTAAGTCTAGTATAACATCCTGATTTCAAGATATGAGGTTTATTCCTTAAAGCAAGTTTTCCTTTGGAACTCGGTGAGTTGATAGACTCAACTCGGCGAGTTGGAGGGTTTTGGGCCACATATTTTTGTGGACCAACACAGCGAGTTGGGTGAAGCAGACCCGACGTATTGGCTGATGGATGAGAAATCCTAAGTTTTAGGGTTTTGCACCCTATATAATCTCCTTAAGTCCCTAAGGCTGATCTTTTATCAGCCTCCAAACCCCCATATCAGCCCTTGTGAACCCTAATCACCCTTCCCTCTTATTTGTGAACTAGTGTGGTATTTTTAAAGCAAAAGGAGAAGAAGTCAGAAGAAGGAGGCAAGGATCTAGCAAGAAAAGCTGTCATCTTTAGTCTGGCACTCTTCTAGACCTTTGTAAGTGTCCAAGATCCGATTTTTATTCCTTTATGTGGCTAGATCTTGAGTTTTGTTGATTTTTCTCCTTATTCTTGGATGTTGCAATGGATGGATCTCATAAAGCTTGCAACTTTATGAATCTCCAGGTCAAGGTGACCTTGTAGTGAGGTTTTGATGGCATGCATGGAGTTTAGGTCATAGTTTTCCTCTTTGACCCATTTTGGGTTCAGGACATGCATTGGACATGCATGTCTATAAAGCACCAACCCGTGGGTAGATTTTGATGCTAGAATCTCTTTTGGAAAGGTTAGGTTTCAGATCCCAAGGATTTTGTGCTTAATGGTTAAGCCCTTGAGACTTCAAGCCTTGTGGAGGGGTTTTGGAGCACTTGGAGTAGCCCTGAAGGATAAATTTGGAAGCTTTATACTTTTAAACAACATTTGAGTTTAGATCTGAGCCTTAGACTCCCTGGAATCGAAGAATCAACTGAATGTGTTAATCTGGGGAAAACTCGGCGAGTTGGCTAGGGTTTCCCGACCTTCTGACTACTATAGAAACTCGACGAGTTCATTGGTGCACTCAACGAGTTAGGTCAACATGGACTGTTGACCTTGACCGTTGACTTTGACTTTGACCATGATAGACCAAGTTGACTTCTGAGGGCATTTTGGGTATTTCTAGATGTTGATAGATTTGGTCACATGGTGGTTGTAGGCATTTGAGTCAGGAGTTGAGATTCATAGTCAGCCCTGATCAGTTCGACACTACTTGTGAGGTGAGTGTTCCTCACTATACTTCTTGAGTCGAAGGCACCAATGTTGGCCCCTTTGGATTGCTATCCTGTTATATATGATATTGATCTGTTATATCGGTATCCTAGTAGATAGGATGTTGTTATGTTGTTATGATCTGTTTGATCGGTATCTTGGTAGATAAGATGATGTTATGCTGTTATGATCTGTTAGATCTGTCTGTTTGTTATTGGCTGGTTAGCTGCATATTTATGTGTAATGTATATGTTGACATGTTATGTGTGGTTGGGTTGAGGCGGTCCTGCTTTGTGCTAAAGGCCAACAAACCCAGGGCGTCCCAGATAGACTGAAGGCCAGTGGTTCGTACCAGTTAGACCGAAGGCCTGGAGAATGTTCCAGATAGGCTGAAGGCCCAGTGAGGCGTACCAGTCATGTTGAAGGTTATGTGAGCGTACCGGATAGAGTGTAGGCCGGTGGGGCGTTCCAGTCAAACTGAAGGCTATGCGGGCGTACTAGATGGACTGTAGGCCAGTGGGGCATTCCAGTTATGCTGAAGGCCATGTATGTATGTTACTTCTTGGTATATGTTATCTGTTTGTGTGGTAGTACTTTGGGGGAACTCACTAAGCTTTGTGCTTACAGTTTTGGGTTTATGGTTTCAGGTACTTCAGAGAATCATAGCAAGGCGATGGCGTGACCATACACATCCTGATTTTTATGTAATTGATGTTGGGAGACACTGAATTTAAATAATGTTTTGGATACAATGATTTTGTAAACACTTTTATTAGTAAAAGGGTTGTTTTGAAAAAGTTTTGTTGAATTTTTGGGATGTTACAAGTTGGTATCAGAGCCTTGGTTTGAGTGAATTGGAGGAACACTTGTGTGAATTCAATCTCAAACAAAGGAAAAAGATTTTCAAATGGTTTTCAAAATACTCAAGGAGGATGTGATATTTACGATCATCCGGAGCCAGTAGGTGACCCCAAATTACCACACAATTAATTGAGATTATGTTATAATATGTTAGAACAGTATGCTAGTGATAGGATAGGAATCTTCACGAACTGTATGATGGAATAGCCTGATATATGATGCCTTATCTCTTATAGAATACTTGAATGATTGTTGTATGACTCTTTCACGTGTGAACTGACTATTTAGTGAATATGCTAAGTCATATGCTACATGGGTTAAACGATCTTAGAGTAAGGGATTTGGTCCTGCTGCACAACTCTTGTTTGAGTCCAACTGATGTAGGATTGAATCTTTTAGTCTAAGATTGTTTAAGTTGTGCGACATGTGATTGTATTCATGCGATATTTATTTGGCACCAATGGAGCATCGTGCGGAAAATACAGGTAGGGTGAGTTATGTGGGGTCAGTCGGCCAGTTACGTTATGTTTAGCTTTCCTCTATGAAGTAAGGATAGAGTGTATGAGTATACTAGTGTGCGGGTTTTGGTAGGGTTGTTGTGATGATCCTTTGAGACAAATGTGGGTAGGTGTAGAAGGTAGTATGGGCTCGTACTACTGAAAGCACAGGACCCGTATGCGTAGCAAGGAAGTCACAACCCCTAGGGTTTTTTTGGGAGTTGGATCCTCTGGTATGCTATGCATTTCATCTGATATCTCGCTTGTTTATATTCAGTAAAGTGATTACGAGATGACTGGAGGCGGGATCCGGGTCAGGATTGGGAGATAGTGGCCAGGGTAGGCCAGTGATGTCCGTTGATCAAATGCATGAGATGATTACAATGGAGGTTTCTCAGATTTTTCAAGAAGAATTGTCCGGTGTCGTTGATCGGATCACTGGCAGGGTGATTGCCATACTCGAGGAGAAAACTACAGGTTTGTAGTCTGTGAGAGGTGCTGCTAATGAGATGGCTGCTGGTGGAGATCTGGTTGAGGGGACACAACTAGGAAAAAGGAAGAGGGCTCTTTCAGCAGAGGAATAGGAGACTGAGGTTGCTGACCTGGGTACTGGAAGTAAGGAGAATCATCAGGTGTGTGGAAAGTATGGGGGAACTCACAAATTTTCTTGTCACAAGTTCAAGTGTTTCAAGTGTGGGGAAAGAGGGAATGTGCAACGAGATTGTAATAAGGATCATAAATGCTTTCACTGTCACCAACTAGGTCATTTCAGGTCCAACTGTCCTACTTTGGAGGCGGAGGGAGTTCACGTCCCAATGTTCATCATTCCTCAGGAGGTCAAGTTCGAGCCGCAAGAAATCTCTAGTATGTAATTTGAACCCCAACTCTGTAATGATGTTATGGTGAAATTGTTCTTGATCGGTATTGTATCTGCCTTGGAATCTTACTGGGTGGGTAAGTAGTATCTTCATGATTAGTTCTCTGTTTTTCCTGATTTGTGTATTGTGAATCTTCATATGCCATTTCTCATGACAAGAATCATCGGTGGGTTGTATCTTGTTGGGAGGAATTCAGTTGTTTAGTGGTTGTTCCGGTTCCTTTGATGGATCCAGTTCAGGGATTGTAGATGGTTAGAATTTAGAGATTCATTTAAGGACGAAAATTAGGGTAGCGATTCGCCAATCCAGAGGAAGGGTTGTGGCTTTAGTCACCAACATAAAGGACTTAAGGATTTGGTGTGGTATTATGAGAAGTGATTGAGATCATCAGACTTGCTAGGATTCCGGGGAGTAGTCTTTAGGAATTCATGAGTTGGACAATCATCGAGATCAGCTAGTATTGGAACACAAATATGAGCAAGCGCAGGTCATAATCGGTTCGTGAGGATAAGATGGATTGGGAATCCAACAAATTTCGTGGGATTGAGAGTGTTGTAAGACTGCGATGGAATCGTAGCATTCACCAGTTTGAGGTAGAAAATTTTTAGGTTGGTCGTGAGCATAAAGAGGGATCAGTTTGTGCCTTAGGCACGCCGGTCAGGATTGTAGGAGTTCGTTTCTCTATTTCAGGTTGAGGACCCTTGGGGTCCGACGCGGAGTCGGGCCTATGTAGCTCCAATTTGAGTGGGACATGTGGGCGAGGCCCGTATGTATATGACAATACAGGTGGAACCTGGTAGAGACTGTTGGGTCGAAGCAATGGATTTTGGTTTAGTAGGAATGGTTATGTGGGCAGTGAGTGGCGCAGAAGGATGCTCAGGCTATGGTAGCTTTGTCTTTTGGGACTCTTAGGAACCTGATGGATGGGCCAGGTGTGAGTCTGGCAGTATCAGCGGTGGCTAGGGATCTTTATATCCAGGTTTAGTGAAGGGTTACCGTGAATCAGAAGATTTCAGGAAGAATACAAGTGTAGATCCTTAGATCTCCGGTTGTGAATTATATACCAAGCTGGTTCTTGGGGGAAACCCGCGTTGGTAATCGCGAGTGTGGTGTGCAAGGTCATTGCTTATGTAGAATTGAATTAAGGGATATGTACGCTAAAGGTATCAGTGGATGGGTCCGGGGTTGAAGGATGGTTTCCATTTTGATGATAGATCAGGTTCTTGTGATTGTATTTTGGTTGGTTCTATCTGTGTGGGGCTCGGAAATCTCGGCAGTGGTATGTTGTTTCAGCAGATAAAGGAAACAATGTCTTATTCAGCACTAGAAGGTTTTTTCCTAGCTTGTCTCGCATTGTTCTTTATATCCATACGATTTGTTATCATCAGGATGAGCCTTTTCTCAAGGGCATACCTGTTCCTTCGGTCGAGAGAAAAGTTTCTGACATCAGCATGTGGTTTTCAATTCTGTTTTCGAGTGGAGTCCTTAGGTAATCAGAATTTGAGTAGTAAATTTGGAAGACAAGTGGAATGTAATTAGCAATGGTTCAGTATGGGTGGTCTGCCAGGGAATTAGACCGATTTGAGACTTCAAATTTCAGGTTAAGTAGATGTGATTATTCTAAGTGGTGATGAGTTTGGGTCTTTTCGGGTGATTGCCATGGTTGGTAAGGTTTCTAGCAGATTGGATTTTCCTGAGGAGCTTGGTCAGATTCACAGCACTTTCCATGTTTCGCAGCTAAGAAAGTGCGCATTCGATAAGGACGCGGTGATTTCATTTGGATGATATTCAGGTTGATGAGCGCCTGAATTATGTGGAGAGACCGGTAGATATTCTGGAAAGGAAGGTAAATGTTTCGCGTATTAAGGAAGTACATTTGGTAAAGGTACGATGGCAGCACTAAAGGGGCTCTGAGTGGACCTGGAAACCGGAGGATGAGGTGCAGGAGCATTATCCAGATTTGTCCACCGCAACAGGCTTCGAGGACGAAACCTAGTTCAAGTGGGGGAGAGTTGTAACATCCCGATTTCCAAATATGAGATTTATTTCTTAAAGCAAGTTTTCCTTTGGAACTCGGCGAGTTGGAGGGTTTTGGGTCGTGTATTTTTATGGACCAACACGGCGAGTTTGGTGAAGGAAACTCGGCGTGTTGGCGGCTAGATGAGAAATCCTATGTTTTAGGGTTTTGCACCCTATATAATCTCCTTAAGACCCTAGGGTTGATTTTTTATCAGCCTCCAAACCCCATATCCGCACTTGTGAACCCTAATCACTATTCCCTCTCATTTTGAGAACTAGTGTGTTATTTTTGGAGCAAAAGGAGAAGAAGTTAGAAGAAGGAGGCAAGGATCTATCAAGCAAAGCTCTCATATTCAGTTTGGCATTCTTCTGTACCTTTGCAAGTGTCCAAGATCCGATTTTTATTCCTTTATGTAGCTAGATCTTGATTTTTGTCACTTTTTCTCCTTATTATTGGATGTTGCAATGGATGGATCTCATAAAGGTTGCAACTTTATGAATCTCAAGGTCAAGGTGACCTTGTAGTGGTTTAGATCTGGTGTTTAGCCAAGTTTTGATGCCATGCATGGAGTTTAGGTCATAATTTCCCTCTTTGACGCATTTTGGGTTCAAGACATGCATTGGACATGCATGTCTATAAAGCACTAACCTTTGGGTAGATTTTGATGCTAGAATCTCTTCTGGAAAGGTTGAGTTTCGGATCTCAAGGATTTTGTGCTTAATGGTGAAGCCCTTGAGTCTTCAAGCCTTGTGGAGGGGTTTTTGGGGCACTTGGAGTAGCCCCGAAGAATAAATTTGGAAACTTTATCCTTTTAGATAACATTTGAGCTTAGATGTGAGCCTTAGAGTCCCTAGAATCGAAGAATAAACTACATGTGTTAAGCTGGGGAAAACTCGGCGAGCTTTCTAGCCAACTCGGCGAGTTAGCTAGGGTTTTCCCGACCTTCTGACTACTATAGAAACTCGACGAGTTTATTGGTGCACTCGACGAATTGAGTCAACATGGACTGTTGACCTTGATCGTCGACTTTGACTTTGACCATGGTTGACCAAGTTGACTTCTGAGAGAATTTTGGGTATTTCTGGATGTTAATAGAATTGGTCATGTGGTGGTTGTAGGCATTTGAGTCAGGAGTTGAGATTCTTAGTCAGACCAGATCAGTTCGACACTACTTTTGAGGTGTGTGTTCCTTACTATACTTGTTCGGTCGCAGGCACCAATGTCGGCCCCTTTGGATAGCAATTCTGTTATATATGCTATTGATCTGTTAGATCGGTATCTTGGTAGATAGGATGTGGTTATGCTGTTATGATCTGTTAGAGTGGTATCATGGTATATAGGATGTTGTTATGCTATTATGATCTGTTAGATCTGTCTGTTTGTTATTGGCTGGTTAGCTGCATATTTATGTGTAATGTATATGTCAACATTTGATGTGTGGTTGGGTTGATGCGGTCCTGCTTTGTGCTGAAAGCCAACAAACCCGGGGCGTCCCGGATAAAATGAAATCCAGTAGGGCGTACCAGTCAGACCGGAGGCCCGGAGAACGTTCCAGATAGGCTGAAGGCCCGGTGAGGCGTACCAGTAATGCTAAAGGTTTTGTGAGCGTACCAGATAGAGTGTAGGTCGGTGGGTCGTTCCAGTCAGAATGAAGGCTCTGCGGGCGTACCAGATGGACTGTAGGCCGGTGGGGCGTTCCAGTAATGCTGAAGGCCATGTATGCATGTTGTTTGTTGATGTATGTTATCTGTTTGTGTGGTGGTACTTTAGGGGAACTCACTAAGCTTTGTGCTTACAGTTTTGGGTTTATGGTTTCAGGTACTTCAGAGAATCATAGCAAGGCGAAGGCGTGACCATAGACATCCTGATTTTTATGTCATTGATCTTGGGAGACACTGATTTTAAATAATGTTTTGGATATAATGATTTTGTAAACACTTTTATTAGTAAAAGGGTTATTTTGAAAAGTTTCAAATTTCTTGAATTTTTGGGATGTTACATCTAGTTGGTAATATATTTTGTACTTTGCTTATATTTATATAAGTGTAGTTATAGTACAATGCTATAATGGAAAAATAAAGAAAGAAAATAGAATGTTATAATGTATATGCAATATGTGTAGGATGTATGTTGTTTTTACTTTGCTTATATTGTCGTAAGTTATTGGTTTAACTTATAAGACTATGTTGTTTTCTTTGTAGTTGGACATGCTTCAAACAATGTTAAAAGATCTAGCATGCAGTGCCGCACTTGAAGATTGGTTTCGTTTGTTGCCATAACGAAATGAAACTGGAGGAAACGAGGAGAGCGATGATGATGACTAGCTACTTGTAGGATTTTTGTAATGTTTTTTTGTATAAGTATTTTAGACTAATATTTTGAATATTTTGCATTATGTTAAATTGGATGAGTATTTCGAACGGATGTTGGATTAAAATTTTAAAATGGAAGGATGTTGCATTAGATTAATTAATATCATAACAATTTTTATAATTTTTATAATTTTTATACAAATTTTTTAAAAAAAATTTAATATTAAATACAAAAAAAAATGGAAAATACCATTACCGGCAATGCCTTTAGTGGTGACACTTGGTTATTAGCGGTGACAAGCTTTTAGCAGCAAAGAATAACGTTGGCGACAACATTTGGAGTATTAGCGACGACACGCTGCTGCAAAAAGTATTAGTGTATCAGCGGTAATACTCTCATTTCTTGTAGTGTGTGTGTGTCTATATATATATATATATATATATATATATATATATATATATATATATATATATATATATATATATATATATATATATATATAAAGAGGATCGGGTGAGGACATCTTAAAAAAATTGAAAAAAATAAAAATAAATATAAATCATAAAATCGAGAATAGTACTATATCGGAGAAAAAAAAATTGGACAAGTTTTTTTGGATTATTAAAATTGAAGCATGAATCATTTTTATGATCCATGATTCACTTTTTACGATCCATGATTCAATTTTAATGATCCAATTTTTTTTTTCCAATTTTTTTTCTCTCCGATGTATTACTATGCTCGATTTTATGATTTGTATTTTTTTTTATTTTTTCAATTTTTTAAAGGTGTCGTCACGAGACCTCACTGAAAAATGAGTACTCACCAAACCGGGCCATATATATAGGGTGGAATTGGTACGGTACCAATTTATTTTTCTCTAAACCATGTACCGTACCAACTATAATCGGTATAAAAAAAGTGCTACCGATACCGTACCAAGAATACTTGGTACCAATATATTTAGCTACCAATAAGTTTGGTTGGTAAAAATTGGGAATGATATATACCAACTTCTTTTAATTTTCTATTGTAACGATTTAACAAATAAACAAAGACATCGGGTAATTTTGACGTTTAGTATAAAAATTAGTTACGTAGTTCTTTTAGTTTATAAAACAATTCTACTGAAGTAATGCTAAAGTAACAACTTAATTTTGTGATTTAACGTTGTAATAACTATTAACTAATGCGACATGATGACTTATATAATGTTCTTAAAACTGTAAACACTAAACACAATTAACAACTGAAATATACGATTTCTTATATATATATATATATATATATATATATATATATATATATATATATATATATATATATATATATAGATATATATATATATATATATATATATATATATATATATATATATATATATATATATATATATAATAATAACTAGAAAAAATTCCCGGCGTTGCTGTGGTCGGAAGGTATTGCTTTGTAAAGTAAAGTAGCATGTTGGTTGCTTTTTGTCCGTTAATGTGAGGGTAATTTGGTCTTTTCAGGTAGTAGGGACTGAATTTGTCATCATGGGTAAACCATATGGACCATTTATGTAATTTTGGCGGTGGTGGTGGTGGTGATGGCAGATGGTGGGTGGGTTTATGGTATTGGGTGAATATTTTCTAATAAATAAAACATTAATTTAAAACCAAAAAGAGAATGTTAAATCTGGTAAACCACAGGGACCAATCGTGTAATTTTGTCTAACAATAATAATAATAATAATGATAAGGGACCATTTCTGCCAAAAGACTAAATACTAATAATATGTAATAAAAGGCGAGGGTTATGAAAAATTCAAACCAAAGTGAAATGGTTGTTTGTGAATAAAAGCATAAAGATGAAGGGTCAATGTTGTAAGTTGGAGGACCAAACTTGACAAAAAAAGTGTCACTTTACTGTTAAAATCTTTCATAACTTTAATAATAATAATAATAATAATAATAATAATAATAATAATAATAATAAATGAATTCGTTGGTATGGTATTACAATGGCATTCATAATTTTGTATCATTATCGTACCAACATTGATCAATTGGTACGGTACTACCAACCAACCATGTTGGCTACCATATATATTGGCTACTAATTTTCTTGGTTCGGCTGATAACATGTTGGTCGGTTATCCATGGTATAATTTTTTCCGCCCTATATATATATATATATATATATATATATATATATATATATATATATATATATATATATATATATATATATATATATATATATATATATATATATATATAGTTAGGTTCATATGAGACCACTATATTTTGTGAGACAGATAGACGCAATCCTAGCCACTCATTTTGTAGATAAAAAAAATACTTTTAAAAAGCAAAACAATTGAAAATTTTTGTAATTTTTTTTAAAAGTTTTATTTTCGTCACTTTTTTTATCCAAAAAAATTAAATAAATAAATAAAATATAAAAATTACCGTTTTTTTGGAATATCCGGGAAATATTCTAGTAGAATATTAGAATATTTTACATATCTGATAAATCTAGTAGAATAGTAGAATATTCTAACATTGTAAAACTAACATTGAACTACTAGAATATTTTACACACACACACACACACATATATATATATATATATATATATATATATATATATATATATATATATATATATATATATATATATATATATATATATGGTTAGGTTCATATGAGAGCACTATATTTTGTGAGACAGATAGACGCAATCCTAGTCACTCATTTTGTAGATAAAAAAAATATTTTTAAAAAGCAAAACAATTGAAAATTTTTTTGTAATTTTTTTTAAAAGTATTATTTTCGTCACTTTTTTTATCCAAAAAAATTAAATAAATAAATAAAATATAAAAATTACCCTTTTTTTGGAATATCCGGAAAATATTCTAGTAGAATATTAGAATATTTTACATATCTGACAAATCTACTAGAATACTAGAATATTCTAACATTCTAAAACTAACATTGAACTACTAGAAAAGAGTGGGTTTTCCTACAGAAAATAGCTACGGAAAAATTCCGTAGCTAATAAGGTACGGAATAGCTGCTGATTTTTGTTTTTGGTTTTTTTTTGCCTTTGGACTTTTTTGCCCTTGCCTTTACATGTGCTTTGCCTTTGCTTGAATTTGTTAAAATGTTAGGTTATTGTGTTAGATTTGTTAATTGTGATATAAATGTTATATAAAAAGTGTTAGAGAACGTCAATTTGTTAAAAAAAATGTTACTTTTGTTGAAATGTTAGGTTAATTTGCTAAATTTGTTTAAAATGTTGAAATTTTAGGTTGATATTGCTATTATTGTTTAAGTATTGAATTGTGTTACCATTTTTTTAGGTTAATAGGTTGAGTGCACAAGTTTCTACCATGGAACAACAACAACAAATGAAAGAACAAATGGAAATGGTTATAAGGATGATGATATGTCTGGAAATCAACTCCGTGCTCCCCCCGATAATCCATCTGAGGACAATTGATAAGTATGTTGGAACAATTGAATTTGTAAACACTTGGTATTGTTTGTTTTGTTAATTAGTGCTTACTTTTATATGATAGTTTGGACAATGGAATGGAATGTGTCAAACTTGGTATTAGGGACGTTTTTTTGGTGTATTTTATATGGTATTTGGGACAAAAACTTGGTATTAGCTACGTAGCTATCCACTTCCGTATCTATTCCGTAGTTATTTATTTCCGTAACTATTCCGTAGCTATCCACTTCTGTAGCTATTCTATAGCTATTCCGTAGCTATCCACTTCCGTAGCTATTCCGTAGCTATGGCAGCTACGGAAAACTCTGTAGCTATTCCGTAGCGATTCCGTAACTATTCCGTAGCTATAATTTTGCCACGGGCCATTATGCTACATAGATTTTTCCGTAGCAATTACGTAGCTATCCGCTTATAGCTATGGAATAGCTACAGATTGTGCTGTAGCTATTGCATCAGTTTTCTAGTAGTGTTGGAATATTTACAGTGTAATATTCTATTAGAATATTTCACATATTAAAAAAAAACGGTAATTTTCTTTTATTTATTTTTATTTTTTTTAAGTAAAGAATGACGGAAATAATAATTTTTTTTTTGTATTTTCTTTTTATTTTGCGTTTTAAAATTATTTTTAGATTGCGTCTCACGGTCTAACAAAATTAACATAGTCTTAAATGAACATATATATATATATATATATATATATATATTTGGTGTGATGGTGTAAGTGAGGTCACGTGTTGTAGGGGCGAAAACAATGTTCTTTTTGTAATGCGTTATATGTGAATAAAATTTTTAGTGGATGATGAATGCGGTTTTTGTCCAACCGCCTATAAACTAATGTGTGTTCGAGATTGTGAGATTGGTTGTTTTTAAATGAGATGTATATGATGGATTTCCGGTAGCAAAATTAAATGTTTTGGTTATTTCGAACAGGTTTCTGATGAATTGTGGATCTTTGAAAAAAAAAAAAAAAAACATTCATTAGATTTCGGACAAACATCAAAATTTTCGCTAAACTGGCGTAACTAAAACTCGTCGGCCTTCGCATAGTTATGATTTTTTCATTTTGTTGGTATTCCTACGGAATTTATTTTCATGGATAATTTTTTTGTAAAACTGTTGTGTCTTGTGTGTAATTATAAGTATTTTGAGAATGAGAGTTGGCCAATGGTATGTATGGTGGAGCCATCCCATGCATAACGATGTTTACCTTTTTTACATATTCAGTACAAAATTTTACACTAATAATTTTCTTCGGAAAATATGTGGGCCAATTGTATGATGCATGCTGGAAGGCAAATAAATATTTCCAATTGTATTAGTTCCATTTAACCCTTTTCCTAGTTGTACGGACAAGTCCCCCTATGGTTGGCCATGATATATCGTATTCTTTATCTTGGTGGATATGATATCTATAATTAGGGATGGAGCGGTGTTGGGTAAGGATGGACCGGCTTGTTTTGACTTCTCCAACATCACATGCAATGTTTACTTATATTGACTTTATCATAAATAATACAAACAAATAATTATATAAAAAGAATTAAAAGAAAAGTTTCCAAAGATAATAATAGATATGATTTCGTTAAAATAAATAAACATAACAACTAAAAGAAAATGGGATATAACCAGACTCGGTCAGATGATGATCAAGTGTGGATTAATTTTTCCCACACTGTTCTTGTATTTGTGGAACTTTTAAGGAAAATTCGAGATAAACACAGACGTAGGAAATGGATGTTATAAAATTAATTACCAGAGCCTTGGTTCCTTAAAACCCTAACCCTAGAAATCCAAAATCTCCAACCCCCCCCCCACCGGCTACGTAGTTTGTATTATTTAATTTTAATCTTTCGGCTTTGGCTATAATGGTTTCTTTAGTTAAAGATGGCGGTGATTGGCATGGGCTATAGTTATGGTGGATCTTCTATATTGATGATACCGTGTTTGAGGATATGGAACCATGCTAATATGATATAGCACATGATGGGAACAGAGATGAAAGAAAGAAACCGAAAATCATTAATTCTGTAACAAAAAGGTAAAATAAATATAACAGGATGGACCATTCCGAGAGGATGATCTGGTGACAATTGCTACATGCTAACCATGTAAAAGTCAAGAACTTATCTGTCAAAGAATGTGTGTGTGTATGTGTGTGTGTTGTGGGGGGAGGTTCATGAATGAAACAAGCTGGCATCATGAGTCGGTCGACAATTTTGATGGAGCTAAACAGACAGCTAGTACTATAAGATCCTACTTGTACTTCCTGCGTTTTCAAAAATCAGCAATTTATATTCCATGTTTTAAGTTTAATGCAAAGCGTGCCTACACAAAGTTTAATAAAAAAAATATTAAGTACAGTATTATATAATTTTGTAAACTTTCATTGCATATTTACTTCTTTTATTCTTATTTTTTTCTTAATGGCCATCATGTATATAAAAGACGAGTAGCAGAAAGCTGGGGAAAGAACATGGAAAATATACCAAAACACATAGAACAACAATAATGAAATACCAATAATATGACTAAGCATATTCTTTTAGTCCAAAAACAGAGCGATCTTTTCCCTCCCTAATGTCGTGTAGCGAAACATGGTTAATTATAACATCAAGTCTTCAATGTTTGTAGAAATAGATGATAATGTTACCTCAACTAACAATTAACAACTTTTGTACATTATTTTATAACTAAATTTTATAAATTTTATTTATTTTCTTAGAACTTAATAAACTGACATTTTTTTTTCTACTATACACATGAAGTCCATTTTTTTTGAACTAGAATATTATATTATAAACTAGAAAAATGCTAGAGAAAACATTATAAATAAGACAATGCTAATCTTGTATTTGAACATAACCAACGAAATTAACTTTAAATTTCTTATTCCAACTGAAAATCCAAGAGACGGTTAAGTGACTATTTTCCAATAAGAAAGTTTTCTGTGGTTTTGTGGTCTGAAAAAAAATTACGTGTCAAAACTCTAAAGAGTCCGTAAAGTAGTAAGAATAACGACTTCCTAACACTTTCATATGAGCACCACCAACGCTGTGAAGATCCGGTCAATAGAGCAAATCGGGCAACACACAGAAAGTCAGAAAGTATGAATATCAACACAAAGCAATTTGTTTCCTAATGTCAATATCTAAACGACATTGAACAAATAATTATTTCTTGCTTTTAAGAATACTATCATATAAGGTCAGGAAAAAGAAGTGAATCAACATCCATATCTCTTTGTTTTGCAAATTAACTTGAGTTGGCAATCTTTGTAAAAGAACATTAGTATGAAAAGGACATTTGGTTAAAGTTTTCTTACATAGCCACGATTTTGCTTATTTTTGTGGCTAAATCTCATTTATGAAATAGTAGTATTGGTTTAGCTACATTTTTAGCTCAATAATTGTGACAATTACAAACAATATTTACAGGGTTGGTCCTGAGGATTGAAATGTCCAGGAAGAACCGTAAAAAAAAGGACTTTTGGTCTTAACATGTAACGAATTAAATTATATAAAATAAAGACAAAACTGCAAAAATGGTCTCTGTGCTATGTATTTTTTTGGAGTTTTAGTCCAAACCACGACTTTTTTGGATTGGTGGTCATTTTGAGCTAGTTTCTTTGCGTTTTTGGTCCCTCAGAAAACTGAAAAGACTATTATGCCCGTCTGATATATTTTTTTAAATGTTTTTTCTATTTAATTTAAATGAAAAATAAAATAATTAACTAATTTGGGCCCACATCTCTCTCTCTCTCTCTCTCTCTCTCTCTCTCTCTCTCTCTCTCTCTCTCTCTCTCTCTCTCTCTCTCTCTCTCTCTCTTCCCCAACCCATTCTTCTTCGTCTTCTTATTCCTCACCTGCACTCTCTACCCATCCAATTGTGGTGCCCAAATTATTAAACCATGTTCCCAAATAAAAGACTGCTTCGATTCTTCCAAAACCCAGAAAACAAAATCGAGTGTGAGTGTGTCTTTTAATTTTTCAGTATGTGTGTATTGAACCCAAATCAGCTGTGGGGGGTAGCATCAGTTTCTGAATTAGCTTGTGCAAATGAGCCTGTTTGAACACTAAGGTGATTTCTTCCATGAAACTATTTGCCTGCTTGATTTCTGGGTCCAAAGCTTCAACCATGGAGTTCTCTTCGCTGAAATACCTCCATGCCCATTCCGCTAGATTCATATCCCCATCTCCTTCCTGTGGTTCTTTTCCGCTTGACCACTCATTGCTTTAATCGAAGGATCTCCACATTGATAGTAATAAACAGTATCTGGAGACAATCCTGCAAGATTCATACACCAAGATCTGAGATTTATTTTATTATACGAAAATCAAGAAATTGAAACATTTAGAAACTAACCTGTAAGTTGAACATGGTGGATGATACCAGAAGCGTAGTTTTGAAGGCCTTTAAATGGGTAAAGCTGAATGTAAATCAGAGAGGGGTTGTTGTAGGGAGCTGCTCCGGTGGCCGGTAAAGGGGAAGAAATCGACGCGTGAGGTACGAGGGGAGGAAGGAGTAAGGGTCGGGGATGTTTGGGGCTCCTGTACTCGACAAAATAAACACGGTGGTGGTGGGTTTTTACCATGACAGCGGGCTGGGAGTGGCGGAGGGATATGCTCCGATGGCCAGCAGCGGTGGTTCTTGGTTGTAAGTGAAGAAGAAGAAGAAGGAAGGGGAAGGTTGGTCTGGTCAGGTATGAACGAGAGAGAGAGAGAGAGAGAGAGAGAGAGGTATGTGGTCCCCTATTTTTATTTTTTATATATAAATACTTATAGGAAAAAAAGATAATGGAAAATAAATATAATAAGGACAATTTAGTCTTTTCAGTTTACCGAATGACCAAAATCACAAGCAAACTACCTCAAAAGGACCACCAATCCAAAAAAAATTGTTGTTTGGACTAAAACCCCAAAAAAATGCATACCACAGGCACCATTTTTTGCAATTTTGTCTAAAATAAATGTTTTTTTTAAACGATGATAAACTTTATAGTAATAAACATAGCAAATATGATCGTCATAACAATTGGACCAATAAATGATTAACAGAGAAGGAAATTGAATAGAAAATAAGATGGTCACCTACCCATGGTTATGTAAAGGCAGTGACTTTCAAACCAAAAGTTTTACATCATTATTCATGGATCTAAGTTAACATTTGTTTAATATTTGTAGCCTAGTTTTTGTGTTCAAAATTCATAACAATTATGGTGAAGGTATGTTCATTATTTCTTATCAATATACAATAGATAAGACATGAGAAAAGGAACACTACCAGACAAGTTGACCTTTGTGACCTTTGGTTCCATTTGAGCTATTGTAAGATCAGGTGGTCTAGCAACATATGCAACCTACCATCTACGATACCTTCCTGCATAAGCATAAAACAACAAAAATTTTAAAATATCATTCATAATATTATGAAACACCATAATCTGAAATTAACTATTTAATATACAGATGAGTACCTGAAATGTAGACAAACATCAGAACCTGAAACTTTCAGGCTGAAAGGGAGAGGAAACACCATAAAGTAGGATTAAACATCAATCATTTAAAGTTTAAAGCCACAGAGAGAGTGTGAGAAATAAGAGTGAGAAACTTCAGGAAACAGAAAAGGCGATGAGTAGAAACGACCTGCAGTCCATCAGGAAGATGTCGATTATGTGATAATCAACCGAAAAGAACCCTTTAAAATAGCTAAAAACAACCTGTATTTTCAGACAATGTTTGTAAATTAAAAGTGTTTTCATTCTGGTTCTGCAAGAGAGAGAGAGAGAAAGAGAAAGGGAGATGGTTGGAGACCTATGACCACCAAAACAGAAGATATATGTGTGCATATGGCTTACCTAATTAGTAATCAATTAACAGAGAGTAACTCTATCCTCAATGGCTATGGTCCTTAAATGGTCAATTATCGATTGATCGGCACTCCACAATCACAATCGCTTCAGGCTTCAGTGTTGTGTTCTCACTGTTTTCACGTTATGCATATACACGTCGGCTGGACTTAGACTCATCTATCAACCACTTGATCTAGTGATCTAAATATAGTATTAATAAAAACAATCGGGCCCCTTAAGAAAATAGGCCCTGTGTCTCTGCCCATTTTGCCCATGCATTACACGGAGCCTGAATATTCACACTTTTAACCATGTGTTATCATAAGAATCTTGAGAAGTACGTACCATAATTTTCGTTAACTTTTTATTTACAATATTCCAACTATCTGCCTAGGAGAAATTTGAACCAACCGTCATGTCACGAAACTTGAAAGGAACATTAATGGAAATGCACCAAACAAGATCAGACATTAAGGAAACATACTCTTCGGAAACCACGACATCAATTGTTTTTGCAAACTTATTTTTAACCCCAAGGCAAAGTAAAAACATTATAAAACTCTCACCAAGTTTTTCATATTTTCTTAGAACCATTCAACATTATATCATTTGAAAATAATATAACAATAAGCATAAAACTCCTCATACCCAATATGCACTCGACTAAAAACTATTAACTATCACGTTTGAGACAGCAACGTGAACTTCAATCATTACCAAAATAAAAATGAACATGGACACTATTCCATTGTCAAAGTCCATTTCTAATAAAACGGAACTGGGACAAATTCAGAACTTTAGTGCATGTTTAAAAACCGAAAGTAATGGCTAAATAAAAACAGGAATGAATCAACTTTGTCCGTTTTGTACCAAAACCCATTTTTTAATTATATTATTCGAATAGCCCCAATCTATTGAGTCATATGCTTTATCGAAATATATTTTAAACAACATCAACTTCTTTTTCGTTTCCTTGTACTAATTAATAGTTTCATTTAATACTAGTTTATACCCCATGTGATACACAGATTCACAACATAAAATACACATAAATAATATGTTTTATGTTTGATGATTTTAATAGTTATAGATTATTAATTTGACATCAAATTAAGCTTCTTCTCTTTATGGAAGAGATGTATTCTAATAAAAATATATATACGGCTTCAATGCAAAATTGAAAGATGCCGATATAAATAACACGTGCGAATTATGGTAAAAAGATAACAAATAATAATTTTAGGATTCTTTTATTAGAAGTAGATAGATATTACCATAACGAATTAAATGAGAGGTTAGTAAGTTTTTAATTTATATAGTTGATATATATATATATATATATATATATATATATATATATATATATATATATATATATATATATATATCATCTCTAATAAATGAATGTTTTTTGCCACATTTCATACTCTCATTCAATTTGTTAAATGTCATTTTGTAGTTATTTAGAATTTTTTTTTCCATATGTCATTTTATAAGGTTTTCTATTTTATTAAATTCCACATAATATTTTAATATAATAATTACAATAAATATAGTAATAAATTGATATCAGTTTCATTAGTGAACTTACATTGTAATTTCAAAATTCTCAAAATTAAAGCTTATTAGTTTCTTTTATTTATTTAAATTAGTATTTGTTTAAATTTAAAAGAAAAAAACCATTTCTATTATAATAATTCAATATTTTTCTCATTTTCTTATTAATTCAAAGTTCTCAAATATTTTGACATTTATATTTAACTTTTTTAAGTTAACCCATGTAATACATGATTCTAACAACTAGTATATATATATATATATATATATATATATATATATATATATATATATATATATATATATATATATATATATATATATATATATATATATATATTATAAAGCTAGCATTTTTCTTTGAACCTCATGCATTTTAAACTCCTAATACCATTTTTTCTTAAACCTCATGTATTTGGAACACCCAAGACTATTCAACTTATACAAGTTAATTTATGATTAATTAAAATATTATGATTTGTAACCCTTAAAACTCTTCAAATCATGCTATTTAATTGATGAGTTAAATGAAATATTTAGCCTATATAAGGAATATTTAGATTACACATTGCATGTATGTCAACACAAAATGATAGATTATATTTGTAGGGTTTGAAGAGTTATATGAGTGGTTCTATGGATGTAAGAAAGCAATTGCAACTTTTCCAAATATATATTCATGTAAACTAAAATTGGGTGCATGTAAAGTTTTAGATATTAACCAATGTTCAAATTTAGGTATGTTTCTAAAGGTATACTTGAGATTATTTTTTAAGTTTATGTGTTATGCATCTTTCTATAATCACATGATGATGAAGTGAGATTGATAATTACTTCTCGTGAGCTTTTGGTAAATCAACCATCAGACTATTTATAAGTTAGAGCAATTAACTTTGTTAACATGATTGTATCTTTATGTTGTCTCTCTCTTTTTTATGTTAAGAAAATTTATTTTATGTACAAAAGAACATTATTCAACATGTATTTTATGCTATGTATATACTATGTTATTTTCTATCGCTTATTTTGTAAATAACATCGATGAAGTTTTTTATAATTGATTTTGATGAAAGGAGTTTACAATTATTATTTCAAATTATCGGTGATAATGACGAATTAGAACGAACGATTTTTAATATGATATGACTTTATTGTTGAAAACCAATAAGTATGTGTGTTATAAAAATGAATTCTTTATGTTCTACCAAAACTTATATGGATGTACCCAATTTTAAATGTTTTTATAGTAATAAAAATAAATTATCTTATTAGATTTGTCAATTTCCTTTTTTACCTATTCATTCTTTATCGTAAAGAAAATATTAATATTTACATAAGAAAATAGAAGTGATCAAAATATACCTCAAATGTAACACTCATCCTCCCCTAACCCACTCTTAACATATTGTTTTTAAGATTTGGTCGCAGTATATAACAACTACAATAGTTTTGAAATTCAAATTACCATTTTATTTGGACCGTTTATTCTCTTCCAATATTTCATAGCTTTAAGGAAAAAAATGAAAGTACAATAAAAAATTATGATAGTTTTTTTTAAAATATAATAATGAAAATTTTCAAAGAAGTAGTTTTTAATTAGTAAAAAGTAATAATTATTTAAAATAACGTAAAACGAAAGAATAGATTATATTATATTAATAAATTATTGTTATTTGAAATAAATAAATAAATAAATAATAATAATAATAATAATAATAATAATAATAATAATAATAATAATACAGGAAATAAAAAATATTCAAATAAATTATTTATAAATTAGTTAAAAATAAGTATAGTTTAAAATAATTTTAAATCAAAAACTTAATTAAATTTGATTCAAACACAATTTTTTATATCCTTCTTATCGTATACTTCAAATTATTATAATATTAGTTACAGTATAATAATTATTATTTCAATGATAAATACTTATAATATTGTTTTTATAACATATAATTGTTAATATTTATATTACATTATTTGGCACAAATCAAGAGTTTAAAGCTCCCACTACAACTTAATAGTTTTTTTTATTTAAATGTAATTATGATTTCAAATTTAATGTAATTTGTCTTTATATTTTCCACTACATTCAAAAAAAATTTAAACTTATGGTTATTACTATGCAATGCTTTTTTATTTTCCACTTATTTATTATACACATTGTAGCTATATTAGTAGTATATAAATAAGTTTTGATTAAAAAAATCATATATTTGAAAAGATTCATGATTCAAAATGAAAGAGTTGAAAAAAAATAATCGTATCAGTGGTTATATCGACACAAATTTTTTATAACAATGTTTCTATAAATCAAATATATGTTGATTTCTAAATATTCATTTTTAATGATTTATAAGTGTTTAATAAGTTTTGTTTGATGTAAATGTTATAATGTTGTAGTTTTTTTAATTTATTAAAAGCTATAGTGTTTTTCATACTATTTGTTATTTGTTTTATATACAAACCGACATACGTTTTACACATAATTTCCACAACTTAAAACGTTCTAAAAATCATCAAAAGTTGTAGTATTTACTTTTCCATACTATGTTTTTTTATACATAGGAATCAATATATGTTTGATATATAATTTACACAACATAAAACGGTCTATAAAATCATGAATTAATAGGGGAAATAACTAATTATATAAATTTATTAAAATTAATAAAACCAACATGTTAACTATAGAGTTTGTTTTGCTATTGAATTGGTTTTATATGTATAAATATTAAATCAGAATTTGTTAAATGTTATTATTTTTATTAAATAATTATATTCACGCACAACGCACGGTGATTCGACTAGTATATATATATATATATATATATATATATATATATATATATATATATATATATATATATATATATATATATATATATATATATATATATATAACCTCTCTAATAAATGAAGGTTTTTTGACACATGTCATACTCTCATTGAATTTGTCAAATGTCATTTTGTAGTTATTTAGAATTAATTTTTTTTTCCATATGTCATTTTATAAGGTTTTCTATTTTATTAAATTTCACATAATATTTTAATATAATAATTACAATAAAATGTAGTAATAAATAGATATCAATTTCATTAGTGAACTTACTTTTTAATTTCAAAATTCTCAAAATTAAAGCTTATTGGTTTCTTTTATTTATTTAAAATAGTATTTGTTAAAATTTAAAAGATAAAAACCATTTCTGTTATAATAATTCAATATTTTTCTCATTTTCTTATTAATTCAAAGTTCTCAAATATTTTGACATTTATATTTAACTTTTTTAAGTTAACCCAAGTAATACATGATTCTAAAAACTAATATATATATATATATATATATATATATATATATATATATATATATATATATATATATTGATTGATAGAATTTTAATACGAAACTATAATTTAAAATTTTATACTATTCCTATAAATAATTAAATATTCAATGTGTATAATTTGAACATAGGTGGTCATAATTTGACTCTAGTTAGTTAACATCAAAAATAAAAGAATGAATACTAAAACAAATGACGATACAAAAATGTCAAATTACTAAGTTACTAAAAAAAACAATTAAGTCTTATGGAATCTTATAAATTTTCAATAATACATAAATTTGATTGGAAAAAAAATATAATAATTTGTAAAAAATGATATGTGACTAGTTATAGTCTAAAAAAATAACAAGTTACAATTTTAGGAAGAGATAGATTAAAGGTATGTATGGACATAAATAAATTTTGTCTTTTTCCTATTGACAACTTGAAACATCCCAGATCTATGACCCAAAAATTTCGTTTTAAAAATCATTAATAAAATCATAAGTATCATCGATCATATAAAAAGTCATAAATCATGTATGTCGAGAATATAATAACATCTGTCAATGTATCAAAACCATATGTCAAAACATCAGAGTGAATCATCGCAGGCTAAAAACTATGGTGTGTGTCATGCGGTCATCCTGATTTCTTCCCCTTACTAGCGGAAGTACCTGAAACCAAAAACTGAAAACTGTAAGCATGAAGTTTAGTGAGTCTCCCCAACTACCACATATCATACACATAATCACATAATAACATACGTTGGGCCTTGCGCGCTACATCGGGCCCCGTCCCGCATCGAAACGAAGTCCGACATCGGCCCCCGTAATTAGGGTTTGCATTCAGCGCGACATAGGTCCGACATAGGACCTATATATTTGGAGTTACGGGCCCCGCCCGACATCGGACCGAAGTCCGGCATCGGGCCCCGCCCGGCATCGGACCTAAGTCTGGTATACATATATCATATCAACAAGCATATAACATAAACACATAGCATAAACATATAAACATTCCTCAGGCATGCCCCGACATCGGACCGAAGCCCGGTACACATAAGCATAACATATAGACTACATTGGGCTAACCCCGACATTGCTAACATACATAAACGGGCCGACCTTGGTGCCTTAGACCCGTTCCTACTGGAAGACGACTCACCTCACAAAGCTGGCTGCTGAATCTCTCGGTAAGGAATCTCTATTGGCTGCTCCCACGACTCCCCGAGCTATCATTACCAAATAACACTTAGTCAAAATCCAAACAATCCTTCTTAGGGAAAATGACCAATTTACCCCTGATCTAAATGGACCCATGACCTAAGCCTAAATCCATAACATGAAGGCCCAAATCCATATATTCTCACCAAGCCCACTAATGGCCCACTTATGGACCAATTTTCTAAATTGGGCCCAACTTCTCAAATGGGCCTTCCCTCAAGTCCAATATGCAATAAAATCCATTATCAGCCAAAAAGAATAATCCACTAAGGCCCATAATCAACTAGTCCAAGGAAATGGCCCAAAAAGGCCCACTGTCGCAACGAACGCAGGGCGTTCCCTTGTGGAACGCTGGGCGTTCCTCTTTTGTTCAGATCGCGAGCCCAAGTGGGAACGCAGCGCGTTCCCAAGACCTACGCAGGGCGTTCGCGTCCAGTTTTCAAAAACGGGCCATTAAGCACTTAATGGTTAAGCCATGCTATCCAAACACGGATCCAAGCTATCTAGGACCTCTAGAATCATAAAGTCACGTACTTGGTGACTTTGCATGTCCCCCGTAACTCCAAATATCAAGGAATATCAATCAACTTCCATAAATGTGGTCCTAACTCTTGCATGAACCCATTAAGACCTCAAAGATCGAAACTTTGCTGATGTAGGGACAACATTGGCATCAAGGGTGGCAACCCTAGGCCTATAAACGAATTTAAGTCATAAAGATCCAATCTTGGGACTAAAAAGGTCCAAACCATCATCACACTAGATCTAAGCATACTTGAGGAAAGTTGTGAACTTTATACCTTCAAAGAGTCCCAAATGATGATGCTATATCGGATATATGAGCTCAATATACTCAAGTTCCTCTTCACTAGCTTCTCCTTCCTTCTTCAAAGCTTCTAAGCTCCAAAACAAACTTCACAAGGCCACACACACACAAGAATGAGAAAAGGAGGCTATCTAGGGTTTTTCTGAGGTTGAGAGGCTGGTAAGGAGGCCATGGCTTGAGTCATAATGTTGTTTATATAGGTCCCAAACCCTAGAAATTAGGGTTTGCATTCAGCGCGGGAACGCAGCGCGTTCCTTAGAGGAACGCCCCGCGTTCGGGCTCCGCCTCCAAAATCCAAGTTTGGCCGAAATGGTCCCTCCTTCCTCCAAATTCCATAATAATAAGGTCCAAAAGCAGTAATTCAATATGTAAGGGACCAAAATGTAAATAATACCTTGACTGGGTGTTACAATTCTCCCCCACTTGAATCAGACTTCGTCCTCGAAGTCCGCTACGTCTGGAAATAACTTCGGGTAATGATCCCCCATCTCCTCCTCGGGCTCCCAAGTCCATTCCGAGCCCTTGCGGTGCTGCCACTGTACCTTCACCAACTCAACCCTATTGTTCCTTAGCTCCTTCGTCTTCTTATCGAGAATAGCTACCGGTCTCTCGATGTAATTCAGGCTGTCATCAACCTGAATGTCCTCTAAGGGCACAACCACCGAGTCATCCACTAAGCACTTCCGTAACTTAGAAACATGGAAAGTGTTGTGGATCTGGCTGAGCTCTACTGGAAGATCCAAACGGTAAGCTGATGGGTTTTAGTATACTACAACATCCTATGGTGCACATACAACCCTAAATACCTTGGATCTATGTTTTCACTAATTATACATGCAAATGGTTTCCAAGGCATTAAACCTATAACTAGCATGCATTCTCATATACCAAATAAGATTCTAGTTAGGGTAACATACCTTTTGTGTTGTAGCTTGATTCCATGGAGCTTAAGAGCCGAGTGCCTCAAGTGTAACACCTCAAATGGTTCACACAACACCAACAACAACTTGGAATAACTTGAGAGAAAAGTCCTTGTGCTCAAATCGGCTAGCCCTCTCATATGAAACCTTAGTGTCGATTTCTTGAGCCATGGGGTCCTTATATATTGTGGCTATTAGGGTTACACTATGTAACTCATGTCTTTCCATATTCTTCATGCTCCATGGGTTAAAACCTCCATGGAGTATCCATGGGTTACTCCATGGGTTTAGCCCAACATGAAGAACTATGGATCATAAGCCCACATATATAAGAATGAATGATTTACACAATCAATCCCCATATATTTAATTAGTGTCTTTTGATCACAGAATTAATTCCAAATTAATTATTGATCAATACTAATTAAATAATATGATTTCATATTAATATATTAGAACTTATAATATATTAATAAATCATAAATATCCTTTTCTCACAAAAGTCTATCCAAATCGTTCTGATGCCATGCAACCCAAATGGACCATGCCAAGTCGGGTTGAATACATACCAATTATAGTTATGTACTTAGACACTAATCCAATAGTCTCCCACTTGGATAAGTCTAAAACTATTATTGCGTATGACTCCAAAACCCGACTAGCAATCGTAGCTGTTAAAGCCGCTGTCAAACTCTGAACAAATCAATGACGCGTCCATTAGTTAAGGGATCATATATTCCTCCATTCTAGATATCATATGGACTGAGACATGGATTATAATCATTCTCTCTGTCCATTTGTTGTTTACCGATTGCTGATTTATGATGACCGACTAATTGAGCAAATCAAATCAGTCCAGGCTTGGCCAAGCACATAGGGGTGTCATCACTAAATCATCGAAGGGCCCACAGATATCGCTTTTATCCCTACAAGGGTAAAAGTAATGGATAAACTTCGACTCATATGCTTGTTCTACTACTTGTTGAATTATACACAAAGGTACGTTTTATAACATCGAGTTACCAATGCGTTTTCGTACAATCAATGTATAACCAACTCATAGTCAACAACTCATATCTCTAGGTTTGAAGAATATAAGATATTATCGTCTCATGATCACTCGTGATAAAATCCATGAAGTTATTCAAATGAGGGTGGGTTTTATCCAACACTAAGAGCTTATGAGCACTCATGAATGTTGTAGCAACTCTTGCTATGTCCAACACCTTAGACATCTACAAGCCAACTTCATGACAGTCTTGATTCATATCTACTTCCAACATATGACCGACTGTGGTGAATTTAAATAACTTAGTCGTTCGGAAAGAATAACCTAGCTATTCTGGAAGTCAAAACATGCAACGTGAAACACAAGAATAATACTAATCCTCTATGTTCCCAAGCACCTTTGAGAGTAAATAAAAACACCTTTTATTTAAACACCATATTGATTACTCATTATTCATTGTATAATGCTTCAAATAATCAACTTTATACTTGAATCAAAACAATAGTCATGCCATGCTCCAAGCATGCACACTAATTTTTGTCCAAACAACAGTTATGCCATACTCCAAGTATGTACACTATGTTTGTCTATGATCCTTACTTTGTGAAATAGACCAATCGAACATGATTCTAATGATTCTCATTTCACAATCCCAAATCCTTACTGTAAATGTAAGAATTCCAAATTCCTACCATTTACCGAAATCTGTTAGATTCTAAACTTATATGCATTGATCCTCTTGTAATGACTATGCACAAAGTCACAAAGAGTTGCCAAAAGACATTACAGAGTATTCCAATGGAGAGCAATTCCATGGAAACGAAGTCTCAAATTCAAAGTACATTGCTTTGAACTTCCTTCTTGCATTAAGTTTTCTAATATTACACAGATTTAATGGATAACTTCCACCTATGGGAACATTTCCATATTCTCATTTTGACTATCACTTCTAAACAAGAGTTGCCTCCTTTCAGAATATGTCAATATGGTCCTCTCCAAAAATTTACACCATACTTCCAACTGTCCCTGAGCAACCAATCTTTGGTAAACCATAGATTGTCCTCGACAATTGCTTAATCACTTTAGTCATATCCAGTTCTAGTACTTTTCCCTCTTAATGCCATAGGCATTTGGAAAAAAATTAGAACATATGAATATTATAGCACATGTAATCGATCCTATATTTGAAGCATATGGGACACGATTCATGATGTCTCACATAAAGACATGATACTAGACCAGTATTTTGCTATAATATTTCTATTTCTATTTGCCATGTTCTGAAAATTCAGATTATGAAAAGGGATGCCGTAATCACAATCGAATTTTAGGACGCAAATAATGTTCCCATATATAGAATTTCTTTATGTTGAACCATTCCAACATAACATTCATATATATACTTGACTAAATTTGATTAAAATCTCACGATCTAAGCTTTTAGATTCAAAATGAAGTATAATTTCCTCTCCCTTAATTATAGCAAAACAACTTTTTCCTAATTGAAACTTTTGTTTTCTATAATTAACATTGCTAACTTGCAACACTTACTATAATTATCATGCTCCCACTAACATGATGATTATTAGCATAACACTTATGCTCCCACTAGCTTTGACATGTACTCAGAAATCAGCTGGACTTCTAAAATCAATACTTTATTGACTTTCTTACCAAAGTTCAGATTTCTGATACGAGATGCTTTGATAAAACTTTATCAAAGTCATACACCTTCCCTTAGATAACTCATATGTGTGTCTAAACAATTTTAGAACTATGAAAAGGGATGTCGTAATCATAGTCTCAATTCTTTAGACCTTTGCCATTTCTCACAAGTCCATGTTAGTGTGTCGGTTAACCACACACGCTCCACTAACGATTTTGAGAATGCAAATATCACAATTGCTATTTATTTAAAATCTACTTAGTGAAAGCGTTTCCTCACCATCATTTTCATGAATCGGAGAGAAACCTTATGACACTTTAGATTTTATGGTGTATGTGTTCCTATCCATGTGAATTTGTCATAACCACACGGGGAGGTTAGTGACAAACCCAAACTCATATGGACCGAACTTGTGCAATCTTAACTTCTTGCCACCTGGCAGCACAAGGGCCTGCCAATGCTTCCAAGTAGTTGTCCCAACACTGAGAACTTGTAGAACTCAGATGTATAGTCAACTTTAACTGGAATGGGCACAGAAATAAGAGTATGTCAACACGATAGGTTACAAACCTCAAGTCGTGCACTAGTGATAAACTACAGGTTTTATTCTTGATTAGTTCTTGAAACTTTTTCAAGATCTTTAAGACTGCCACTGGCCTGTTGACATATAATATTTTCTTGTCAAGAACCATTCATTGACAAAGCAAATATTCAGGAGTTAGTGCGGGTTCTTAACAAGACAAACACTTCACACAATTGGCCTTAGTTAGTCTCTGTTTTATCCAAAACATCACAACTTACCAATTTCAAATGTACAAGAATAAAACACATTTTACTCTTACATTTGACAAGTGTTATAAACCTTCTTAAGATTATGTCAATCAAGTTACAATCTTGGAGTATTACTCTAAGACCCAATTTTGGAACGAAGTATGATTCATCTTTTGATTTAACCAATTCAACAATTCACGATTCCCCTTCTTAGTCAAACAAATGCACTAAGATGTCCTTAGAGAATCAATTGTGATATGGTTTCATAACCACTAAGATAATCACAAAACACGATACTAAAGTACTTTCCCATATTTTCAGATTGGAGAAACGTTTATCTTTCTGCCTAATTTGATTCTTCTCATTCGTTCTGCCATACATTGAAACTTTTCCAATGTTTCATAATTATACTTAAACTTGTAAGTATAACCATATTTACTGAACTTCAGTAAATCATGACGAATAATCTTATCGATCTTTGTGGTGGTGTAACAACGTAAATTTTCAAAATAATTTTTCATTTTTAAATCATATTTTCAATCATCAAAAACAATGTCAACAAACTGTATCCAATGTCATCATAACAAACAAATCCTAGAATCTCAAAACATAGTCTCTATAAGTGTGTACGGATCATGCCGGCGCCTTCCCACGGTCCTCGCTAGTACCTGAAACACATAACACTACAACTGTAAGCATAAATGCTTAGTGAGTTCCCCAAATACCACATACAACACATACGCCTTTCCAGGCCATAACCCTGTAGGATCTTCCGATCCATGTGTCTCAGGGGACTCCCGTCCCGAATCCCGGTAGACCTTCCGGTCCTACTCGTATCGACCTTCCGGTCCGTAACCTCTTGACCTTCCGGTCCTTATCATCTTGACCTTCCGGTCCTTATCATACATAACATACATAACTCACATAGTACATACATATCACATAACCGCATATAGCACATACATCTCATATCATACAAGACCTTCCGGTCACACATAGGTACCCTTCCAGGTACAGTATAGTGAGAAGACCCACCTCAATGAAGTCGGATAAACTCTCGTGCTCAACGTCCCGACCTAGCCTCCTCCTATTATTCAAATAACATTCCCGATCAATATTCTCTCATAGCCTCATCGCTACAGATTGGGTAGAAGGCCATTCTACCCTTCCCTGAACTCTCTTGAATCAGTCTTGACCAGAACCCTAAGGTCAACGAAAGTAAATGATCAAACCTTGACCGACTCGTCGAGTGCACATGGGCGACTCGGTGAGTCCATGCGGGTTCTCTGAATCCTTCTAGCCTCTCTTGGCTCATCGAGTCATCGACCCACTCGACAGGTTCCACCTGTCACGAATCGCGGGGCAACCCCGACTCGACTCGTCGAGTCCACTTATGGACTCGGCGAGTTGCTTCCATGTTCTTACTCAAATGACCTTCTAAGGTCAGATCTGCTTCCCTAACTATCAGATCTACCCTTCAAGTGCTCAAATGTCACGTAAAGGTGCAACCTTTACGTGCATGCAACCCACATCAAGTCATAAATGGAGAAATAACTGTAAGAATGGCAACCTAGTCTCCAATCCTCCATGAACAAACATAAAGCAGAATGGGGACGGTTCTCTGGACCTCTATGGGTCCAGATCTGAGGTCTAACCCAACAAGGAACCATAAGCTCAACTTTTCAAGCCTTAAAAGGTTAAAGAAACCCCTAAATCATAGATCTTAACCCAAAACATAAAGGAAGTTCGATTTGATACCTCAATAGTGTAGATCTGAACTTGAAAACCCTGGATCCACAGCTCCTTGACCTCCTCTTGTTGGAAACCACTTCTCCTTTGCTAAAACACTCAAGAAATGGTGAATTAGCCTTCCTCTTGCACTACAAGCTTTCTCTCTGCTCTCTAGGGTTTCTCAGGGGTGCATTGGCCGCAAATGGAGGCTATAAAGGCCTTTAAATAGGGCACAGACCCCGAGAATTAGGGTTTCCAAATACAGCGCGGACTCGCCGAGTCCACGCATCGACTCGTCGAGTCCTTCATTAAATCAGACAAGAAATGTGCGGTCCTACTCGGCGAGTCTGAGCGCCTACTCGCCGAGTCCCTCTCTAAAATTCAAGATAAATACTTACAATAAGATACATGGGAATCCGGATGTTACAATTCTCCCCCACTAGAATCAGACTTCGCCCTCGAAGTCTTGCTCCGCAAACAACTCTGGATGCTGCTCCCGCATCTCCAACTCCGGCTCCCAAGTCAGCTCGGATCCTCTCCGATGTTGCCACTGGACCTGCACCAGAGGCACTTCCTTGTTCCTCAGAACCTTGATCTTCCGATCCCGGATAGCGATTGGTCTCTCAGCATAATTCAGGCTCGCATCCACCTGAATATCCACCAGTGGTACCACCGCCGACTCGTCGGCTATACACTTCCTCAACTGAGACACGTGAAAGGTATCATGAATCTGGCTCAACTCCTCAGGTAGCTCCAACCGATAAGCTACCTTACCCACCCTCGCAGTCACCCTGAACGGACCGATGTACCGGGGCCCCAGCTTGCCCCTTTTCCTGAATCGGATCACTCCTTTCCAAGGAGATACTTTCAGGAGTACGAAGTCTCCCACCTGGAACTCAAGCTCGGATCGTCGTCTATCCGCATAACTCTTCTGACGACTCTGAGCCGTCAATAACCGCTGTCTAACCTGGTGTATCTGCTCTGTCGTCTGAAGCACTATCTCGGTGCTACCCATCACACGCTGCCCTACCTCTCCCCAGCAAATGGGAGTCCGACACCTCCTCCCATACAACAGCTCGAAGGGAGGCATACCGATACTCGAATGGTGGCTGTTGTTGTAGGAAAACTCAGCCAACGGCAAGTACGTGTCCCAACTTCCTCCGAAGTCCAACACACATGCTCGAAGCATGTCCTCGAGTGTCTGAATCGTCCGCTCACTCTGCCCGTCCGTCTGTGGGTGGTAGGCGGTACTGAAATGCAACCTCGTACCCAACTCCTCGTGGAACTTCTTCCAGAACCTGGAAGTGAAACGTACATCTCGATCTGACACAATCGAGATCGGCACCCCATGCCGCGATACCACCTCCCTCACATACAACTCTGTCAGCCTCTCAGCAGAAGAGCTCTCACTGATAGCAAGAAAATGCGCGCTCTTCGTCAGCCGATCGACGATCACCCAAATTGCATCGACACCCCTCGTGGTCCTCGGCAATTTGGTGATGAAATCCATGGAAATCTGTTCCCACTTCCACTGGGGATCCTCAAGCGGCTGCAACTTGCCATGCGGACGCTGGTGCTCGGCCTTAACCCTGCGACAGGTCAAGCACCTCTCAATAAACCATGCTACATCCCTCTTCATACAGGGCCACCAATAGTCCTTCTTCAGGTCCAAATACATCTTAGTGGGCCCGGGATGGATCGAGAACCTCGATCAGTGCGCCTCCTCCATCAAAGTGGTGCGCGTCCCGCCTGCATACGGCACCCAAATCCGACCCTGAAAGGTGATAAGTCCACGACTATCGGTAACAAACTCAGGTACCTGCCCAATCACCCGCTCTCTCTTGCGGTTCTCCGGTCTCACGACCTCTGCCTGGGCCTCCCGAATGGTGTCCAACACCGGAGTCATCACTGTCAATCGCATACAAGTGTCTCGAATCGGGGCACTCTCCGCCCTACGACTCAGCGCATCAGCTACAACATTAGCTTTGGCCAGGTGGTACAGGATCTCACAATCGTAATCCTTTACCACGTCCAACCATCTCCTCTGGCGCATATTCAGATTGGGCTGATCCATCAAATACTTCAAACTCTTATGGTCCGTGTATATGGTACACCGAACCCCATACAAATAGTGACGCCAGATCTTGAGGGCGAACACCACTGCCCCCAATTCCATATCGTGGGTGGGATACCTAGTCTCATGAGGCTTCAGCTGCCTCAATGCATACGCTATTACATGCCCCCTCTGCATAAGTACTGCACCCAACCCCGATATCGATGCCTCACAATACACCACAAAATTCTCCATCCCTTCCGGGAGGGCTAACACAGGGGCTTCACATAACTTCTGGCGAAGTGTCTCAAACGAGGTCTGCTGCTCCGGATCCCATGAAAAAGCAACACCCTTCCGGGTCAACCTGGTGAGAGGCACGACGATCTTGGAGAAATCTCTGATAAATCTCCGATAGTAGCCGGCCAATCCTAAAAAGCTCCTGATCTCGGTGGGTGATCTCGGCACCTCCCACCTCATAACCGCCTCAATTTTGGCCGGATCGACCAAAATCCCATCCTGGTTAACAAGATGTCCCAAGAACTGGGCCTCCCGTAACCAGAACTCGCACTTGGAGAATTTGGCATAAAGCCTCTCCGTCCTCAATACCCCGAGGATCTCTCTCAGATGCTCCTCGTGCTGCTCTCTAGATCTCGAATACACCAGTATATCGTCGATGAATACGATCACCCGAACGATCCAACATCGGTCTACACACCCTGTTCATGAGATCCATGAACATTGCTGGTGCATTGGTGAGCCCGAAAGGCATCACCACGAACTCGTAATGCCCATAACGAGTCCTGAACGCTGTCTTCTGCATATCCTCATCACGCACTCTCATCTGATGATATCCAGACCTCAGATCAATCTTGGAGAACCAAGACGCTCCCTGCAACTGATCGAACAAATCGTTGATCCTCGGTAATGGGTAACGGTTCTTGACCGTCAACTTGTTCAACTCCCGGTAATCAATACACATCCGGTGTGAACCATCCTTTTTCTTGACAAAAAGGATTGGTGCTCCCCAAGGGGAACTACTCGGTCTAATAAACCCCTTCCCCAACAGCTCCTGAAGCTGCGAGGATAACTCCTGCATCTCTGGCGGCGCAAGGCGATAAGGCGCCTTGGCGATAGGCGCTGCCCTCGGAACCAAATCGATGCGGAACTCCACCTGCCTCTCGGGAGGCACACCCGATAACTCCTCGGGAAAAACATCCGGGAACTCACGCACTATCGGAACGTCATCCATCGAACTTGGCCTTCCAGCGGCCTCTCGTGTGTCCATCACATAGGCTACAAACCCGCTGCAGCCCTGCTGTAAACTCTGTCTCGCTCTGGCGGCTGAACAAAACGCTGAACCACATCGGGTACCCTCGCCGTACACCGTAAGTACTCCCCCACTAGGGTCTCGTATCGTCACCAACTACCGCTCGCAGTCTATAACAGCCCCAAATCGGCTCAACCAATCCATGCCCACTATGACACATACACCCCCATTGCAATCGGGACTAGATCTATCGGGAACTCAACACCGAAGATCTCGAGTACACATCCTTGAATCACATCCGTAGCATACACCGCTCGCTCGTCAGCTATGGAAACTCGTAGAGGTCGACTCAACGCCTCTCGTCGGCTACTGATGTGCCGACTAAACGCTATCGACACAAATGATCGACTCGCACCCGAGTCGAATAACACTAAGGCAGGTACAGAACTCACAAGAAAAGTACCTACGCATATCGTAATATAAGCACAATATCTCAACTCAGCATAAATAAATAAAGGATACATACCAGCCACAACATCGGGCGCTGCACGGACCTCCTCCGCTGTCAACTGGAAAGCTCTCTCGCGAGCCTTCGGTGCCTCGGCCTTTGCTGGCCGAACCTCGGTAACCTTAGCAGCAGGTGCAGATCCCTGTGCTGATCCCTGATGTAGTTGCGGGCACTCGGCCTTCCGATGGCCAGTCTGGTTGCAATGAAAGCAAACCATAAACCCCTTGGGGGAATCCTTGGCGATATGCCCATCCTTGCCACATTTGTAGCAAGCACCCGATCGACAGACCCCATCATGTCCCTTGCCACACTTCCCACAAGTGCGGCCCTTCTGGCATCCAGATCTCGTGTCAGCGGACTTGGCCCGCTTGGCTGCCGGCTGAGATTGTGCCGGCCGCCGATCCATCCTCTGAGACTCGGCCTCCTCCCTGGCCTGAGTCTCCAACTCAATCTCCCTCTTCCGGGCATTTGCCTGGAGCTCAGCAAATGTCCGGTAAGTCGAGTTCGACACGAACTCCCGAATATCCCTCCTCAAGACGCCCAAATACCGGCTCATGCGTGCCTGCTCAGTAGACACCTGCTCAGGGCAGAACATCGCCCTCTCATGAAACTTCCTGGTAACCACAGTAACCGAATCAGTACCCTACTTGAGGGTCAAGAACTCCTGAACCAACCGTTCCCTCTCCACTGGGGGAACATACTCGTCTCTGAACATGGTGGTGAACCTCTCCCAGGTCATCGCTGAAATCTCTGCAAGAGTGAAGCTCACCGTCACGAACTTCCACCAGTCCTTCGCTCCCAAGCGAAGCTGGTTCAATGCGAACCGTACCCTCAGATGCTCCGGACATGAACACGTGTAGAAGCATCCCTCGATATCAGAAATCCATCTCATCGCAGCGATCGGATCCTGCGTCCCGTCAAACTCTGGTGGCTTCGTGTTGCTGAACTCTCGAAGCAACAACGAGTCACCTCCCTAAGCTCTAGCAGCAGCCACAGCTGCAGTAGCCGCAGCCTCAGTCACTGCTGCATACCGCTCATCAAAAGTCTCAATCAATGTGGTCTTGATAGACCCAAACATCTCCGGAATCTCGGCTCAGATCGCCGCCGCCACCTCATCGTGGATCATCTGACGAAGCTCCTCGTCACTCACGCCGCTCGGCTCAGGTTTGTGGCGTGTCCCAACCATGATGTCTCTGAAATACAACATAATAATATCAGAGACTCATTCGAGCATACTCGTACTCGATAACTCAACCCTACTTGTTCCCTAGTACCCAAAGGATTCTTACTTAGAGTGCGCACTGCTCCGGTGTCTTCAGTAGTACGGGCCCTATACTACCGTCCACACCGCATCAGTATTCACCCTAAGTCCTCCTCCTTGGATCCCAGATCACAAGCACTCTACATCTCGCTGGCATAGGCTACCCTTCGGTAGACCTCTCATAAGCTCCTCACTGCTATCTACTCACTCTCAAGCATCACATAGCAGCAGAAATATCCCTAGGCTAAGGCATCACAAATCAGGCCACTCTAGTCCTAATATGAATACCTAGCCTACTCTAGCATGCATATCACATCATAACATATCTCATAACACATAATGTAAGGGTATTTTGGGAATCACCGTTCAGGCGCTGGCTGATCGTACACACTGCTTCCTTCTTCCTTTTTTAAAATCTTTTACTCTCTTGGAAAAATTGTTTATTTTAGGAAAAACTTTCTCAAATCCTCAGTTTGAGTTCAGATTCATCCGAAGATGCACCCGAATCCCTCAAACCAAGGCTCTGATACCAACTTGTAACAACGTAAATTTTCAAAACAATTTTTCATTTTTAAATCATATTTTTAATCATCAAAAACAATGTCAACAAACTGTATCCAATGTCATCATAACAAACAAATCCCAGAATCTCAAAACATAGTCTCTATAAGTGTGTACGGATCATGTCGGCGCCTTCCCACGGTCCTCGCTAGTACCTGAAACACATAACACTACAACTGTAAGCATAAATGCTTAGTGAGTTCCCCAAATACCACATACAACACATACGCCTTTCCAGGCCATAACCCTGTAGGATCTTCCGATCCATGTGTCTCAGGGGACTCCCGTCCCGAATCCCGGTAGACCTTCCTGTCCTTCCCGTATCGACCTTCCGGTCCGTAACCTCTTGACCTTCCGGTCCTTATCATCTTGACCTTCCGGTCCTTATCATACATAACATACATAACTCACATAGTACATACATATCACATAACCGCATATAGCACATACATCTCATAGCATACAAGACCTTCCGGTCACACATAGGTACCCTTCCAGGTACAGTATAGTGAGAAGACTCACCTCAATGAAGTCGGATAAACTCTCGTGCTCAACGTCCCGACCTAGCCTCCTCCTATTATTCAAATAACATTCCCGATCAATATTCTCTCATAGCCTCATCGCTACAGATTGGGTAGAAGGCCATTCTACCCTTCCCTGAACTCTCTTGAATCAGTCTTGACCAGAACCCTAAGGTCAACGAAAGTAAATGATCAAACCTTGACCAACTCGTCGAGTGCACATGGGCGACTCGGCGAGTCCATGCGGGTTCTCTGAATCCTTCTAGCCTCTCTTGGCTCGTCGAGTCATCGACCCACTCGACGGGTTCCACCTGTCATGAATCGCGGGGCAACCCCGACTCGACTCGTCGAGTCCACTTATGGACTCGGCGAGTTGCTTCCATGTTCTTACTCAAATGACCTTCTAAGGTCAGATCTGCTTCCCTAACTATCAGATCTACCCTTCAAGTGCTCAAATGTCACGTAAAAGTGCAACCTTTACGTGCATGCAACCCACATCAAGTCATAAATGGAGAAATAACTCTAAGAATGGAAACCTAGTCTCCAATCCTCCATGAACAAACATAAAGCAGAATAGGGAAGGTTCTCTGGACCTCTATGGGTCCAGATCTGAGGTCTAACCCATCAAGGAACCATAAGCTCAACTTTTCAAGCCTTAAAAGGTTAAAGAAACCCCTAAATCATAGATCTTAACCCAAAACAGAAAGGAAGTTCGATTTGATACCTCAATAGTGTAGATCTGAACTTGAAAACCCTGGATCCACAGCTCCCTTGACCTCCTCTTGTTGGAAACCACTTCTCCTTTGCTAAAACACTCAAGAAATGGTGAATTAGGGTTTCTCAGGGGTGCATTGGCCGCAAATGGAGGCTATAAAGGCCTTTAAATAGGGCACATACCCCGAGAATTAGGGTTTCCAAATACAGCACGGACTCGCCGAGTCCACGCATCGACTCGTCGAGTCCTTCATTAAATCAGACAAGAAATGCGCGGTCCTACTCAGCGAGTCTGAGCGCCTACTCGCCGAGTCCCTCTATAAAATTCAAGATAAATACTTAGAATAATATACCTGGGAATCCGGATGTTACAGGTGGACTTGACCAGTGCACAAGAATGTGTACTCGATCCCTTAGTCCTTCACTTGACTCACATATACATGTGAACAAGGAATTAGTCTTATTTTTTCCAAAGATGAAAATTCTCATTCATCATACAATACAACTTGCATGATTCCAAGTTTCTATCCAACTGAAACTTGGGTGATGAGAATCTTTCCTTATTTGGTAAATTATGACACTACCACAAACGAAAGAATCAAATCCATTTTCCAATGTTGCTACAATGGAATCATATAAACAACATTTTTTCACAAATGCCACTGTAAGGATATTTAAAATAAATAAAAACGAAACTTTTCTTTTATTTAAAACTTGCAGAAAAACTTATCCTTACAATGCAAATGCATATGAAAACTATGTTGTTATCTATTCCTAAGCAATCTATCACAACTCTAAAGCAGCAGCTCAAAAATTCTGATCACCGAACCATGTGATCGAAATCCATCTTCGCGATCAGAATCAGCTTACTCTTCTTTAAGCTTCCTCTTTTCTTTGATTCTTAAAACTTTAACATGTGAACCAGTCACATCATGTAATAAGAATCTCCAAATAGGAACTTAATAGAGTTAGATAGTGGACTTACCAGAAGTAGACTCAAACTTTTTGACTTGACCAACCTTATGATCTTTCAGGTAAATAGGGCAGCTTCGCAACCAATGCCCCTTCCTTTGGCAATATAAGAATATGGACTCTTTGGGAATGGTACACGAGACTGTCTCAGACTTAGCCTTTCTCTTTACCATTTGGTCAACCGAGTTGACTATGGCCGATCCCTTTCCATTGGGAAGAGAAAGCTTTTCTGGATTTCCAATGTTACCATTTTCAATGTCCATGGAAGTTTGGGAAGTCGATCTTCCAATCAAATTTGCTTTACCCGTGCTCGAAATCATTGCTGATTTAGCAACATCAAGCAAATAGGTAAGATCATTAAGGGTCATGTCATGGTCTTTCATGTAGTAGTCCTAAAGGAACTCACTATGTGATTTAGAAAGTGATTGAAGAACGTAGTCAACAACCAACTTCCTCAAGACCTTGACACCCAACTCTCCCGGCTTGTCAATATGTGACTTTATCTCCAAGATGTGAGCACACATAGACTTTGCTTGCCAATAGGGCTTGAGTGACCTTGAACTTTTCAAGAACGTGTTGGTTACGGAGAATAATTAGAGGAGGTGAAGGAAGAGAAGTATGATTTCCATGAACCAACCATGAGACATCATCTTCATTAGGAAAGCTTGTTCCTAGGGATTTGGGAAGATGATAGTTGTCTGAACCAGACATCTACAATGGGAGATATTCAAGTTAGTTGATTTAAGTCCTTAATATAACACCCAATATGAAATATTAAGGCTAGGACCCAACACAATACTTTTATAACTTGGAAGAGGGATGCCGTAATCGAAGCTATAAAATATTTGAAGGTAGGCGAATGACGATTCACCAATTTCCACCATGAAAAACGAAATAGGAATTAGGTTTTAATTGGTTTGAAACTCCTAGATCTTTTGAGATTCATTGAACTATTCAATGACATGTTTAAATCTCGAGTGTGCCCTCTCAAGTTTGTGACTGGGATGCCGAGGATCACAAACAAGGTGTGAATAACCATGCAAATATACTTGGTACCCTTAATATTTATCACTTAATCGATGTGCCGGTTAACCACACGCGCTCCATCGATCCTATGACAAACATTAAGTTACCCTTTGCCTACCTTGTTAAATCCAAGTTAGTGTGCCGGTTAACCACACATGCTCCACTAACGACTTAAGCAAAGTGCAAAGTGTAATTTCATGGGTTAGCACCAAATTCACATTTTCCTAAGTAACTAAGATTGGGAATTTATAAGAGTTTAGTTACTTAGTATTTATCATTAATACTTTTCATGAAGGGAGAATTATAGTCCTGTCAAACCCGTTCGGCTAATGATCCTCCACCAGTCAAGGAAGCGGTGGGTGAGAGTGGACACCCATTAAACTGTCATTTTATAGGCAGTAACCTTATACCCCCCTTATAGACCGGCTTCGTGAATGAGGCCTATTAACGGTAAGACTGACTTTGTTCTTATACATATATATAACTATTAACTATTAATATTATAATAGTATAAGGGTTGAATTTTAACTTTTAAAACACTAAGGGCTTAACTTGGAATTAAAGTATTCATGGGGAAAGTTTACAAATTCCAAAACTTGAGGGCGAGTTTTGAACAATTCAAAAACTTTTCAATTCCATAACTTATGTGTTTAAAGTAGTTTTAATGAAAAACTCTTCAAGTTCCATAACTTGAGGACAAGTTATGGAAGACTTTAAAGCATTTAAAAATGAGACTCTTCATTTTCATAACTTATGGAAATCTTATGAGTTTTTTTTAAAAAAAAAACATAAATGTGACTTTTCATATAACTTGAGGACAAGTTACAAAAACACATTTTATGAATAACTTTTAGATCAATATGGATTGAAAAAACATTATCTCATAACTTTTCTATTAATCTAAGCTAACTCATAAGAACAAGATAATTCAAATCATCAATCTTCAAGAAATTAGCATGAACATAAAACTAATACAAATCTTGAAATTATGACAATTATCTTTGAAATTGGATTAGCATGAACATTACCACATGAAAAACAGGTTTATAAGTTCAAAAAAAGCTTAGGGTAATGTTCCTAGTCCAATTCCAGCCTTAAAAGTCGAAAATATGTTGTCAGTGGCTTCTACTCGTCGAGTGTATGAACCCACTCGACAAGTAGGACGAATTTCATCATGGACTCGGCGAGTCCAGTGCCCGGAACGCCAGAATTTTCGATTTTTAAGCTATTTCAGCAAGTATAACTTGAAAACAAGCCTTGTCTCTGATACCACTGATGGGTTTTAGTATACTACAACATCCTATGGTGCACATACAACCCTAAATGCCTTGGATCTATGTTTTCACTAATTATACATGCAAATGGTTTCCAAGGCATTAAACCTATAACTAGCATGCATTCTCATATACCAAATAAGATTCTAGTTATGGTAACATACCTTTTGTGTTGTAGCTTGATTCCATGGAGCTTAAGAGTCGAGTGCCTCAAGTGTGACACCTCAAATGGTTCACACAACACCAACAACAACTTGGAATAACTTGAGAGAAAAGTCCTTGTGCACAAATCGGCTAGCCCTCTTATATGAAACCTTAGTGCCGATTTCTTGAGCCATGGGGTCCTTATATATTGTGGCTATTAGGGTTACACTATGTAACTCATGTCTTTCCATATTCTTCATGCTCCATGTGTTAAAACCTCTATGGAGTATCCATGGGTTTAGCCCAACATGAAGAACTATGGATCATAAGCCCACATATATAAGAATGAATGATTTACACAATCAATCCCCATATATTTAATTAGTGTCTTTTGATCACAGAATTAATTCCAAATTAATTCTTGATCAATACTAATTAAATAATATGATTTCATATTAATATATTATAACTTATAATATATTAATAAATCATAAATATCATTTTCTCACAAAATTCTACGAAATCGTTCCGATGCCATGCAACCCAAATGGACCATGCCAAGTCGAGTCGAATACATACCAATTATAGTTATGGACTTGGACACTAATCCAACATAAGCAACCTGGCCCACCCGAGCCAACACTCTGAATGAACCGATGTATCTGGGGCCCAGCTTGCCCCGCTTCCTGAATCGGATGACACCTTTCCAAGGTGACACCTTCAGGAGGACCATGTTTCCCACCTAAAACTCTAAGTCTGAATGCCGCTTGTCGGCATAACTCTTTTGTCGACTCTGAGCAGTCTGGAGCCTGCTCTGGACCTGCTGGATCCTCTTAGTAGTCTTGAGTACTACTTCAGTACTCCCCATTACTCTCTGACCAACCTCACCCCAACAGATTGGGGTCCTACAATTCCTCCCATAGAGCATCTCAAAGGGAGGTCAGTCTATGCTGGCGTGGTAACTGTTATTATATGAAAATTCTGCTAACAGAAGATACGTATCCCAACTGCCACCGAAATCCAAAACACATGCGCGCAGCATGTCCTCGAGAGTCTGAATCGTCCTCTCGCTCTGTTTATCCGTCTGAGGGTGGAAAGCGGTGCTGAAGTGGAGACGAGTACCCATCTCCTCGTGAAACCGTTTCCAAAACCTAGAAGTGAAACGGACATCTCGGTCTGACACCACCGAGACAGGCACTCCATGTCGTGCCACTATCTCATGCACGTAGATCTCGGCCAGCTTCTCAGCCGATATACTCTCCTGGATCGAGATAAAATGAGCACTCTTGGTCAAGCGATCCACCATGACCCATATCGAATCTACCCCACGTGCAGTCCTGGGAAGCTTGGTGATGAAATCCATGGTGATATCTTTCCATTTCCACACGGGAATGTCTAGCGGTTGCATCTTGTCGTGTGGTCTCTTGTGATATCTTTCCATTTCCACACGAGAATGTCAAGCACCGCTCTACATACCATGCTACGTCCCACTTCATGCAGGGCCACCAGTAATCAGGGCGAAGATCCCGGTACATCTTCGTCGCTCCGGGATGGATGGAGAACCTCGACTTGTGGGCCTCATCCATAAGAACTTGTCGTACTCCGCCCCACTACGGAACCCACACCCTCCCATGCAGGGTCAACAACCCTTGGTCGTCGTAATCAAATGAGGCCACCCGGCCTACGATCCGCTCGCACTTTTGGAGCTCTTCCTTAAGGCCCTCAATCTGCGCCTCTCTAATCTGCTCCAACAATGGAGTAATCACTGTCATCCTCAGGCATATATCTCGAATCGGAGTCGTCACTTCCTTGCGGCTAAGGGCATCGGCCACCACATTGGCCTTGCCCGGGTGGTAAAGGATCTCACAGTCATAATCCTTCACCAGATCTAGCCACCGATGCTGCCTCATGTTCAGATTCGGCTGATCCATGCGGTACCTCAAACTCTTTTGGTCTGTGTAAATGGTATAACGGACCCCATAGAGGTAATACCGCCAAATCGTGAGGGCGAACACCACCACCCCAGCTCTAAATCATACGTTGGATTGTTATCCTCGTGAGGCTTCAGCTGCCTCGAAGCGTAAGCTATCACATGACCCCGCTGCATCAAAACTGCCCCCATGCCCGTGATCGAAGCTTCACAGTAAACCACGAAGTCATCAACTCCCTCGGGCAGCGTCAAAATCGGTGCCTTGCATAACCGCTGTCTGAGAGTCTTGAAGGCTGCCTGCTACTCAGGCCCCCAGCGGAATGTCACCGACTTCTTGGTCAGTCGAGTCAAAGGAACAACGATCTTAGAGAAGTCCTGAATAAATCTCCGGTAATAACCCGCTAGACCAAGGAAACTCTGAATCTCAGTTGGAGACTTCGGAACCTCCCACTGCATCACGACCTCTATCTTGGCCGGATCGACGAGAATACCCTTCTGGTTGACAAGGTGCCCCAGAAACTGCACCTCGCGCAACCAGAACTCACACTTGGAGAACTTTTCGAAAAGTATCTCCCTCCTCAGAGTCTCCAGCACCTCCCTCAGGTGCTCCTCATGCTGCTCCTGAGTCTTGGAATAAACCAAGATGTCATCAATGAAAACTATCACAGACCGGTCCAGCATCGGTCTGCACATGCAGTTCATGAGGTCCATGAATGCGGGTGGAGCATTGGTGAGCCCAAACGACATCATCACAAACTCATAGTGTCCATAGCGAGTCCTAAAAGCTGTCTTCTGGACATCCTCGTCTCTGACTCGCATCTGGTGATATCCCGACCGCAGATCAATCTTGGAGAACGAAGATGCAACTTGTAGCTGGTCAAACAAATCATCGATCCTCGGGAGGGGATAACGGTTCTTCACTGTTACCTTATTCAGCTCCCGGTAGTCTATGCACATGCGATGTGACCCGTCCTTTTTCTACACAAACAGGATCGGGGCTCCCCATGGCGAACTGCTAGGCCTGATAAATCCCTTATCTAGCAGCTCTTGCAGCTGCGTAGACAACTCCTGCATCTTGGGAGGAGCCAACTGATATGGTGCCTTGGCTATCGAAGCTGCACCAGGGACTAGGTCAATCATAAACTCAACCTGTCTCTTCGGAGGTATCCCAGGTAAATCCTCCGGGAATATGTTTGGGTACTCTCGCACTACCGGTACGTCATCGACTGTTGCCTTACCCTATCCCGGGTATCCACGACATAGGCGACATAACCCGCACAACCCTGCTGAAGGTAGCGCCTCGCTCTCGCTGGTGAGCATAGAGGCAATCCACCATGCGGCCTCTCGCCCTGAATCACTAACCCTCCCCTACTAGGAGTCCGAACCCTCACTAGCAGCTGCTCGCAGTCGATCACTGCCCTATTGGGGCTCAACCAATCCATACCCACTATAACCTTATTCCCTCGCAGGGGAATAGGGACTAGATCCACCGCAAACTGCTCATCAAATAACTGTGGTGTACATCCTCGGTGAACTCTCGCAACCCTGACGGTCCTATCGTCTGCTATCTCCACATCAAGCGGGCTATCTAGCTCTCTAGGAGCCCCTGTGAATCGCTTGTTGAGTGCGAGCGACATAAAATATCGGGTGGCACCCGAATCAAACAGTACCAAGGCTAATATACCGTTCACTAAGAACGATCCTATAACAAACACATAAACATAAGCAATAATCAGTAAAAATAAAGAGATAAGGAGAAGATACATACCCGTTACCACATTGGGAGCTGCTCGTGCCTACTCTACTGTCAACTGGAAGGCTCTTCTCTTCGCCACTGGCGCATCTGCCCAGCCCTAGTGACCGTCGGTAATCCTCAATGTAGCAGGAGCGGGTGCCGCCACCTGTCCTGGTGCTACTAAATTCGGAATATGTACTTAGGATTGCTAGAGGTTCACTTTCCGGTTCCAACAGGACCGCTTGTGTCCCCTCTAATTTCACTGAAAGAAAATCATATATGATACTGTCGTGGTGGTGGTAGTAGCTGTAAAATCTCTGTTCACATGTCCAGTCCAGTTGCGCTTGAAGCTACCTGAACTCCCTGCCTTGCATGTCTCCTCGTGCAACTTGCCGCATTTGCCACAACGGCAGCGGACCTGCTGGCTCCTAGGTCAGTAGTCTGATACCTTAGGCTTCTTTGCCCGTACTCCATGACTGAACCCCCTTGGGTTTCCTCTTCCTCTCCATCTCCAAATCCAACTCTCTCTCTCGATCCCTCGTAATCATGTCCTCCAGCGTCTTGCAGCTGGAGCGGCTCACAAACTGGCAGATATCACTCCGCAACATCTCATGATATCGGGCCTTTGTTATCTCCTCGTCTGCCATGTACTACGGAACAAGAAGGGCCCTCTCTCTGAACATCGCGGTGATCTCAGTCACCGTCTCTGTCGTCTGCTGGAGATCCTGGAACTCCCTAGCAAGTTGCTGCACCTCTATCACATGTGCAAACTCGGCCCTGAACCTGGCCGAAAAGTCACTTCAAGTTATAGCATCAAGAGCTGCATCATCACCAATCGCATGTCCGACCTCCTCCCACCAGTCACGTGCACTGTCCTTTAGAAGACAGGACGCAAGTCGAACCTTGTCCCCCTCGGGACATCTGCTGGTGCGGAATGCATTGGTAACATCTGCCAACTATTTGGTACTCGCAATGGAGTCCCGAGCCCCATGGTAATCGGGAGATCCATAAGCTCTGAACTCCCTGAATGTCAGTGTGTGCGACCCCATCATGGCCGCCATCCCAGTACGGAAGGCACTCAGCTTCTCATCTAAAAGATCCATAATACCCTCCTTGATCGTGCCGAAGATCACAGGAGTCTGATCCAGAATACTACGCGTAATCTCAGAGGAGATGAACTCCCTAGTCTGATCGTCTAGCTGTCCGGCTCCAGAGCCCGAGCCTGATCCCTCACCGGCGCCTGAACTGCCGACTGGTCTAGTGCGTATCATCACCATACTGAAAATACACCATAATAAACATCAGTATACTCATCATAACTCAAGGGATCTCACATACTACAAGTTTCCTGGGTTCATCTCGACCTTCCTTGATTTGAGTACGAATCCTCTGCTTTCAGTAGTACGGGTCCATACTGTAGGGTTTTGTACATTCTAACACTCCTAAGTTGTACATGCAACCCTAGAAACCTTGGATCTATGTTTTACTAAGATACATGCAAATTTTATTTCCAAGGTTCTTAATCTATCTAACATGGCATGGGGAACTTGAATCATAAGAACTAGTAAGAAAACATACCTTTCTTGTTGCTTTGATTCCTTGAAAACCTTGTGAGCCTAGCACCTCAAGTGTGATGCCTCAAATGTCTCACACAACACCACAACACTTGGAATAACCTTGAGAGATGACACTTATCACCCAAAATCGGCTAGCTCTCTTGTTCTTCACTTAGTGGCCGATTTTGCTTACCATAGGGCTTCTTATATAGTGTGCCACATGTAAGGTTACTCCATGTAAACCCTAATGTGCATGGCTTTTCATATTCCAGGATCCATGGGTTTATAACCTCCATGGACTATCCATGGAGCACCTTATGGGTTTTAGCCCAATTCATATAAACCATGGATCAGTAGTCCACTATACAAGAATGGATGATTTACACAATCAACCCCATATATTTAATTAATCTCTTTTTGATCACTTAATTAATTCCAAATTAATTCTTGATCAATACTAATTAAATAATATTATTAATATATTAGAACTTATAATATATTAATAAACATTAAGTGTCCTTTCTCTCATTTGGTCTATCCAAGTATTGCAATGCCATGCAACCCAAATGGACCATGCCAACCGGGTCAAGTACATACCAGAAATAGTTATGGACTTAGACACCTTATCCAACAGTCTCCCACTTGGACCGCAATGTTATTTGTGACCGTTATATTTGCTTAGATTACACCAATAATAAAAAAATTAATTTTTTTATTAGTGGATACTTAATAAATCAAACAAAAATATTTAACCGATTATGATAATAACACAACACATACGTATTATTATCAAAATCAATTAAATATATTTGTTTGATTTATTAAATATTTCATGATGCATTAGTTTAAACATATGGTGACATACAAACCCATTTTGACCAAAATGCCCCTGATTCAATAGCCAATCAGCAATCGTAGCTCTTTCAAGGTCTCGCGGCTGAGATGATGATGATACGCCATTTAAGATAAGTGATCATATAATCCTCTGTTCTGGATATCAGCCGGACAAATACATGTAACATTGTCTTACTTATTGTCCAGCAGTCTGTTTCCCGATTTCCGATTTGTTTGACATAGAACTTAATCGAACACATCAATTTAGTTCTGACCGGGCCCGGTACATAGGTCACAACAAAATCATCGAGGGGCCCAGATATCGCTTCTATTCCAATAAGGAACAAATAAACTTCGACTCATATGCTTGTTCTACTACTTGTTGAATTATACACAAAGGCACGTTTTATAACATCGAGTCACCAATGCGTTTTCGTACAATCAACGTATAACCAACTCATAGTCAACAACTCATATCTCTAGGTTTGAAGACTTATATGATATTACCGTCTCACGATTACTCGAGATAAATTCCATGAAGTGATACAAGTGATCGTGGGTTGAATCCAATACTCAGTACTTATGAGTACTCATGAGTGTTGTAGTAACTCTTGCTATGTCCAACATCTTAGACATCTACAAGCCAACTCATGACAGTCTTGATTCATATCTACTTCCAACATACGACCGACTGTGGAGAATTTAAATAATATGATATACCATAAAATAATTATTCTGGAAGTCAAAACATGCAAAATGAAATGATAGTAAACGATTGACAGAAGATAGCAACACTTTACTTATAAATAAACAACAACTTTTATTTATCATCAAATGTCAATTACACTTTAGAAATTTCAAAGCTATCTAACTACTGAAACTAATATCATCCTTCAGCCCTAAGCGCCTCACATGCTGGAGATGCTTAACCCTACCCAGTCCCTTCGTGAGGGGATCTGCTGGGTTCTCATCCGATGATACCCTCTTTGCCACGAGGAGTCCTTCTTCTATTCGATGTCTGATGAAATGGTATTTTCTGTCGATGTGTCTGGATCTCCCATGATCCCTTGGTTCCTTGGCTAAGGCAACTACACTTTCACTATCACAGAAAATCTCCATATGCTCCTTTATAGCTGGTACAACCCCAAGGTCTCCAATGAAGTTCTTTAGCCATATAGCCTCCTTTGCTGCCTCGCTTGCCGCTATATACTCTGATTTGCAATTTGAATTGGCCACTGTCTCCTGCTTGGAACTTTTCCAAGAAATTTCTCCTCCGTTTAAGGTAAAGACCCAGCCTGACTAAGAGCGGAAATTATCCCTATCAGTCTGGAAGCTAGCATCACTATACCCTACTACTCTCAAGTCATCACTCCCACCGAGGGTAAGGACCCAATCCTTAGTCCTCCGCATATACTTGAGAATGTTCTTTACTGCAGTCCAGTGAGTCTTGCCAGGATTCCCCTAATATCTGATGACCATGCTCAAAGCGAAGGCCACATCAGGACGAGTACAAGTCATAGCATAGATGATCGAGGCTACAGCGGAAGCATACGGTACTCGACTCATATAAGCTATCTCAGCCTCTGTACTCGGGCTCTGAGTCTTACTCAATCTGGCGTTACTCTGGATCGGTAACTCTCCTTTCATGGAATTCTGCGTGCTGAACCTATTCAGCACCTTATCCAAGTAGGTACTCTGACTAAGTCCAATTAGTCTTTTACTATTGTCTCTCAAAATCCTTATCCCTAGGATATAGGCAACTTCACCAAGGTCCTTCATAGCGAAACACTTCCCAAGCCAGGACTTCACTTCCTGCCGAATTGGGATGTCATTTCCTATGAGTAGTATGTCATCCACATACAATACCAAAAAGCTAACTATACTCCCACTAGCCTTGACATATACACAGGACTCATCTTCACTCCTCGAAAAGCCAAACTCTTTAACTTTCTCATCGAAACAAAGATTTCATCTGCGAGGTGCTTGTTTCAATCCATAGATGGATTTCTCAAGCTTACACACTCTATTCGGGTACTCTTTGCTGACAAAACCCTCTGGTTGACTCATCTAAACATCCTCAGCCAACTTTCCATTAAGTAAAGCGGTTTTGACATCCATTTGCCATATTTCATAGTCATGAAATGCAGCAATGGCTAACATAACCCTAATAGACTTAATCTTTGCTACTGGTGAAAAGGTCTCATCATAATCAACTCCCGGAGTTTGAGAAAAGCCCTTTGCAACCAGTCGTGCCTTATAAGTGTGTACATTACCATCCATGTCGGTCTTCTTCTTGAAGATCCATTTGCACCTGACTGTCTTACGACCTAGTACATTGTCAACTAAGTTCCAAACTTGATTGTCATACATGGACTGTATCTTGCTGTCCATAGCCTCTTTCCATTTAGCAACCTCAGGGCCTGCCATGGCTTCCGTGTAGCTGTTAGGTTCATCCAGACTTACCAGTGTGCTATCATTGATGAGTGTATCACCTTCTACAGTAATATGGAAACCATAGTAATGCTCAGGTGCATTCCTAACTCTCATGGAACGCCTCAGAGGTACAGACTTATCTGTCGGATCAACATGAGTTTCCTCCTCAGGTTGATTGCTAGGGTTAGAGGTTCCTTCACCACTTGACTCTTGAATTTCTTCAAGGTCAATTTGCCTCCCACTGTTTCCTTGGCTTATGAATTCTCTCTCACGAAAGACTCATCTCCTTGCTACAAAGACCACATTATCACTGGGTCTGTAGAAGAGGTAACCAAAGGATCTCTGTGGGTAGCCGATGAAAATACACCTCTCACTTCGAGGTTCGAGCTTATCGTGAGTCTCGCGCCTCACGAAAGCCTCGCAACCCCAAATCTTGATGTGGTCCAGATTGGGAACTTTTCCAGTCCACATCTCATGAGGTGTTTTGGCAACCTTTTTGGTAGGGACTAGATTAAGGATATGGGCGGCAGTCTCAAAGGCATACCCCCAAATGAGACTGGTAGCGAAGCTCGACTCATCATGGAACGAACCATGTCCAACAAGTTCTGATTACGCCTCTCAGCAACACCATTCAATTGCGGTGTCCTGGGAGGTGTCAATTGTGAGACAATCCCACATTCCTTAAGATAGTCAAGGAACTCTGTACTAAGATACTCACCACCTCGATCGGATCGAAGCATCTTAATGTTCCTGTCCAACCGATTCTCCACTTCCTGTTTAAACTCCTTGAACTTTTCAAAGGTTTCTGACTTATGCTTGATTAAGTAGACATATTCATATCTACTAAAATCATCAGTAAAAGTCACATAGAAGCGGCTAGCATCCCTCATGGCGGTTCTGAAGGGTCCACACACATCTGTGTGTACAAGATCCAATAAACCTTCACCCTAGCACAAGTACCAGTGAAGGGTGACTTTTTTATTTTTCCAAGCAAACAAGATTCACAACTATCATCTGACTTTAGGTCAAATGACTCCAAGACTCCATCCTTTTGGAGTTGGCCTATGCGTTTCTTGCTTACATGTCCAAGACGACAATGCCATAATGATGCTTTATCCAAGCTAGAGGAAGAATCGATACACAACACATTATTTCCTAGGTTATCTACAACCGACACAGTTTCATACACACCATCACAAGGTAATGCTTTAAAATAAAGAACATTATTAAAGAAAGCATTAATACCACCACATTCATTATCAAACGAAAAGGTAAACCCTTGTTTGTACAAACCATGAAAGGAAATAATATTTCTCGCCATTTCAGACGAGTAACAACATTTATTCAAATCTAATGTAAACCCACTACTTAGCAACAAAGAGTAAACTCCAATCTTGGTGACAGGTGATGCTTTCCTATTCCCCATGATTAAGTTTATCTTCCCATGCTCCACATTCTCACTTCTTCTTAGTCCCTGCAAATCAGTACATATGTGAATACCACAACCTGTATCAAGGACCCAAGAATTAGAATAGGGTGAGTTATTAGACAATATAGTGTATATACATGCATGGTTGGGTTTTACTTTCCCATCATTAACATCTTGCAGGTACTTCGGGAAGTTTCGCTTCCAGTGCAACTTTTCATGGCAATAGAAACATTCAGCCTCTTTAGGGTTATAAGAAGGAGTGACAGAACCTTTCTTGGTTCCACTTGAAGAGGAGCCATCAAGGGACTTTCCCTTGGTACCCTTCGAAGGGCTCTTCCTCTTCTTTCCTTTGCCTTGCCCGATTTCCAAGACAGGGGCCACGATAGGAGTAGGAGTAGTAACACCCGACTTACCTTTAAGACCACTTTCTGCTCTCTTCAAAAGTCCTTCAAGCTTACTGAGTGTAACTTCCTCCTTGTTCATGTGGTATGTCATTCGGAATTGATCATAACACGAAGGTAATGAGTGCAAAATGATGTCAATTGCCAACTCCTCGGGGAAGTTCACATTCAGTTTCAGCAAACGGTCCACATACCATTGCATTTTCTGCATGTGGCCCGTGATGGGTTCACCATCCTTCATCTGGGTTGTTATCATGGAGGAAATGATTTCATACCGCTCTTAACGAGCACTCTGATGGTAGCGGTCCATCAAGTCCTGGTGCATCTCAAAATGGTAATATTCCTCATAGGACTTTTGGAGCTCGACTGTCATTGTGGCCAACATGATACATGCCACTTTCGTGGCATCTCTCTCATGAGTCCGGTATTCAGCGATATCCTCAGGAGTAGCAGACGACTCATCAAGTTCCTTAAGCTCCTTGTCGATGACATATTCCTTGTCCTCATAACGAGTGACCATCCTGATGTTTCTTATCCAATCCATAAAGTTCGATCCATCGAAGATGACTCTCCCACAAAGGTTCATGAGAGAGAAGGAGCCGGTAGGGTTTGAGCCAGAAGCAGCATTGTTGGAAGACATCTGAAAAGAAGAAAGACAAGTTTAGATTAGATATAAATATAGTCCTTAATAAGACACCCAAAATGTAATATTAAGGCTAGGACTCAACACAATATTTTATAACTTAGAAGAGGGATGCCGTAATCCAAGCTATAAAATATTTGAAGGTAGGTGAATGACGATTCACCAATTTCCACCATGAAAACGAAATAAATTATAAGGTTTTAATTGGTTTTGAAACTCCTAGATTCTTTGAGATTCATTGAACTTTTTAATGGCATGTTTCAATTTCGAGTGTGCCCTTCAAGTTTTGTGACTGTGATGTCGAGGATCACAAAACAAGGTGTGAAGTAGCCATGCAAATTACTTGGTACTCTTAATGTTTATCACTCAATCGATGTGCCGGTTAACCATACGCGCTCCACCAACCTATGATAAACCTTAAGCCACCCTTTGTCTACCTTGTTAAGTCCAGGTTAGTGTGCCGGTTAACCACACACGCTCCACTAACGACTTAATCAAAGTGCAAAGTGTAATTTCATGAGTTAGCACCTTATTCACATTTTCCTAAAGTAACTAAGATTGGGAATTTATAAAAACATTTAGTTACTTTACATTCATCATACTTTTAATGAGGATTAAAGTCATTGTCCTAACCATTCGGCTAACGACCATCCACCAGTCAATGAAGCGGTGGGTGAGAGTGGACACCCATTAAGCTGCCATTTTATAGGCAACAACCTTATACCCCCCTTATAGACCGGCTTCGTGAATGAGGCCTACTAACGGTAAAACGATTTGTTCTTATACATATATAATTATTATTAACCTTATAATATTATAAAGTATAAGGGTTGAATTTTAACTTTTAAAATTCTAGGGGTTGGAACTAAAGTTTTTATAGTGACTTTACATGTTCCAAAACTTGAGGACAAGTTTTGTAACTTTCAAAACTTTTCATCTTTCATAACTTATGAGTTAATGGTTTATTAAAATGAGAGACTTTTCATTTTATGTAACCTATGTGTTTCTTTAATGGACTTTAAAAGAGTGACTTTTGGTAATCCATAACTTGAGGACAAATTATGGATTCCATTAAAACACTTAATGATCAGGAATTAAACTAACATGCAAGTTGCAAATAATTCCTATGATCTTCTAAACTCATATGTGTATGAATATTCATATCAACAATTTCAAGAATCATAAAAAAACCATACAAGACTTGAAATTTTGATAATAGCCATTGAAAATGGATTAGCGTAACAATTACACCATCTAAAACAAGTTTTATAAGACCAAACAGTTTAGGGTAATGTTTCTAGTCCATTTCCAGCAGTAAAACTCGAAAATATGCACTCTGGGCATTCTACTCGTCGAGTGCATGAACCTACTCGACGAGTAGGATGATTGTAGGCATGGACTCGTCGAGTCACCCCATGGACTCGGTGAGTTCACTCAGCAGATTGCTTATTTTTCGACTTTTTTCAACAATTTGCATCAAGTATCAAGAAAACAAGCCTAGGCTCTGATACCACTGTTGGTTTTTGTGCATTCTAACACTCCTAAGGTGTACATGCAACCCTAGAAACCTTGGATCTATGTTTTACTAAGATACATCCAAATTTGATTTCCAAGGTTCTTAACCTATCTAACATGGCATGGGGAACTTGAATCATAAGAACTAGTAAGAAAACATACCTTTCTTGTTGCTTTGATTCCTTGAAAACCTTGTGAGCCTAACACCTCAAGTGTGATGCCTCAAATGTCTCACACAACACCACAACACTTGGAATAACCTTGAGAGATGACACTTATCACCCAAAATCGGCTAGCCCTCTTGTGCTTCACTTAGTGGCCGATTTTGCTTACCATAGGGCTTCTTATATAGTGTGCCACATGTAGGGTTACTCCATGTAAACCCTAATGTGCATGGCTTTTCATATTCCATGATCCATGGGTTTATAACCTCCATGGACTATCCATGGAGCACCTTATGGGTTTTAGCCCAATTCATATAAACCATGGATCATTACCCCACTATACAAGAATGGATGATTTACACAATCAACCCCATATATTTAATTAGTCTCTTTTTGATCACTTAATTCATTCCAAATTAATTCTTGATCAATACTAATAAAATAATATTATTAATATATTAGAACTTATAATATATTAATAAACCTTAAGTGTCCTTTCTCTCATTTGGTCTATCCAAGTATTGCAATGCCATGCAACCCAAATGGACCATGCCAACCGGGTCAAGTACATACCATAAATAGTTATGGACTTAGACACCTTATCCAACACATACTACCATCCACATCTATCCGTACTTTCCTCAAGAACTGCCTTGAATCCACCAAGTCCCTTTTACTACTACTACTGTTGTTCTCACGCTAATCTCATCCTAGGCTTGCCCTAGGGTAATCACCAACCCACTCTCCGCTATCAACTGCATAAAAAGTACCTACTATCTCCCCCTAACTAGCTCGTGAATACCATTACATATCACTAAGACAAGATAATTCTTCGAATGAGAGGTCCTACCCTACAACGGTTGGACTCAAACAAGAGCTGCGAAATAGAGCTAGACCTAACCTTCTGAAATTATTTAGTCCTCGCAATATGTAAGTTAACATATTTGTTTACTAGTTAGTAAAAGATAACTAGAACTCCTAAAAGCACAAAGTAAGCAGCATTCAGCGTTGAGTAAACATAATCAAACATATCTCATTCAGGCAATCCCTGACTAATCTGTACTAACATGTAATTCATAAAGTTGAGATACATAAAACAGGCATACAAGGCATCCTTCCTAGATCCTTAGCCCTAGACTAGCATGTAGTTCTCATAAAGCTGATTCACATATAACAGGCACATAAGGAATCCTTCCTAGATCCTTAGTCATAATCTAGCATGCAGTTCTCATAAAGCTGATACACATATAACAGGCACATAAGGCATCCTTCCTAGAGCCTTAGTCCTAATCTACCATGCAGTTCTCATAAACATATCATAACATAAACTTGTATGGGTAACTTGGGAGTACTTACTTGAGCTTGGCTGATTGCATGCACCACACCCTTTTCTCTTTCAAAATTCTTTTCTCTTTTTAAAGTTCTTTTGATAAAAATGATTTTCTTTTGAAAATTTTCATACCAAGTCCTTAGTTTGATATCAGAAACACCCGAGAGTGCCTGAATCCCTCAAATCAAGGCTCTGATACCAACTTGAAACATCCAAGATCTATGACCCAAAAATTTCGTTTTAAAAATCATTAATAAAACCATAAGTATCATCGATCATATAAAAAGTCATAAATCATGTATCTCGAGAATATAATAACATCTGTCAATGTATCAAAACCATATGTCAAAACATCAGAGTGAATCATCCCATGCTAAAAATTGTAGTGTGTGCCATGTAGTCATCCAGAGCTCTATTGGATAAGGTGTCTAAGTCTATAACTATTTTTGGTATGTACTTGACCCGACCCGGCATGGTCCATTTGGGTTGCATGGCACCATGCAATTGGATAAACTAAAATGAGAGAAATAACACTTATGGTTTATTAATATATTATAAGTTCTAATATATTAATAATATTATTTAATTAGTTTGATCAAGAATTAATTTAGAATTAATTAAGTGATCAAAAGATAACTAATTAAATATATGGGTAGATTATGTAAATCTTCCATATCTTATATAGTGGGCTAAGAGGCTCCATGGATTATCAAGTTGGGTTCCACCCATAGGATGCTCCATGGGAGTTACAAACCCATGGGTCATGGAAATGAATAGTCATGACACATTAGGGTTTACATGGTGTAACCCTAGATGTGTCAACACTATATAAGAAACCCATTCTCCACCAAAATTGGCTACACATAAGAAACAAGAGGGCTAGAGCCGATTTTGCATGTGTAAGATTCTCTCAAAGTTTACTCCTTTGCATTTGGTGTTGTGTGAAGCATTTGAGGCATCACACTTGGGGTGCTAGGCTCACAAGGTTTCAAGGATCATAATCAACAACAAGGTAAGTTATTTTATCTTTCATTCAAGTTAAAAATGTTCCCCATGTATGCTAGATAGGAATATAACCTTGGAATTCAACTTTGCATGATTATTAGACAAACATAGATCCAAGGTTATTAGGGTTGCATGTACACTTAGGAAGTGTTAGAGTGCTCAAAACCCATCAGTGGTATCAGAGACTAGGTTTGTTTGTTGTTTTTTTTTGTGTGCAAACAGCTTGAAAAAAAATCGTTTTTCTGTTTTCTGCTCGTATGAAAGTTTGCACATTTGTTGCTAGAAATGGACTAGAAACATTACCCTAAACTGTTTTGATGTTTTAAAGCTTGTTTTAGATGGTGTAATGTTTATGCTAATCCATTTACAATGACAATTATTAAAATTACAAGTTTTTTTAAGTGTAATTTTTTGATTCTTGAAAGTGTTCATATTCATCTTCTTGAACTTATGAAGATTAGATGATCATAGGAATTGTTTGTAACCTTCATGGTAGTTTAATTCATGATCATAGTGTGTTTTAATGGAGTCCATAACTTGTCCTCAAGTTATGGAAAACCAAAAGTCTCACTTTTACTAAAGCCATTAAAAGAACACAAGAGTTATAAAAATGAAGAGTCTTCATTTTTATTACTCAATTAATTCATAAGTTATAAGGAATGAAAAGTTTTGGAAGTTTACAAAACTTGCCCTCAAGTTTTGGAACATGTAAAGTCTTGATTAAAACTTTAGTTCCAACCCTTAGAATTTTAAAAGTTAAAATTCAACCCTTATACTTTATAATATTATAAGTTACTAATATATATATATGTATAACGTCAAGTCGTCTTACCGCTAGTACGCCTCATTCACGAAGCCGGTCTATAAGGGGGGTATAAGGCTGTTGCCTATAAAATGGCAACTTAATGGGTGTCCACTCTCACCCACCGCTTCCTTGATCGGTGGAGGGTCGTTAGCCAAACGGGTAGGACAAGGACTTATAAATTCTCATTAAAAGTATGATGAATATTATAAAGTAACTAAATGCTTTTATTAAATTCCCAATCTTAGTTACTTTAGGAAAATGTGAATAAGCTGCTAATCCATGAAATTACACTTTACACTTTGTTTAAGTCGTTAGTGGAGCTCGTGTGGTTAACCGGCACACTAACTTGGACTTAACAAGGTAGGTAAAGGGTGACTTAAAGTTTATTATAGGTCGGTGGAGCTCGTGTGGTTAACCGGCACATCGATTGAGTAATAAACATTGAGTGTACCAAGTGATTTGCATGGTTACTTCACACCTCGTTTTGTGATCCTCGGTATCCCAGTCACAAAAACTTGGAGGGCACACTCGAGATTGAAACATGCCTTTGAAAAGTTCATTGAATCTCAAAAGAATCTAGGAATTTCTAAGAACCAATTAAAAACCTAATATTTATATTTCGTTTTTCATGGTGGAAATTGGTGAATCGTCATTCACCTACCTTTCAAATATGTTATAGCTTGATTACGGCATACCTCTTCTAAGTTATAATATATTGTGATTGGATCCTAGCCTTAATATTACATTTGGGTGTTTTATTAAGGACTCTCTTAATATCTAAACTAATCTTGTTCTCTTCTTTCAGATGTCTTCAAACAATGCTGCTTCTGGCTCTAATCCTAATGACTCCTTTACCCTTATGAACTTGTGTGGGAAAGTCACTTTTGATGGATCCAACTTCAATGAATGGATCAGAAACATCAGGATGATTACCTGCTACGAGGACAAAGAATATGTCCTTGACAAGGAGCTTAAGGAGATTGATGAGACCACTGCAACTCCCCAGGAGATCGCTGACTTCCGGGCACATGAAAGGGATGCTACAAAAGTGGCATGCATCATGTTGGCCACCATGACAGCGGAAATCCAAAAGTCCTATGAGGACTTCTACCCTTTTGAAATGCACCAAGATCTGATGGAAAGATACCATCAAAGTGCACGACAAGAGAGGTATGAAATCATATGCTCTATCATAACAACCATGATGAAGGACGGGGAATCCGTCACGAGCCACATGCAGAAAATGCAAAGGTATGTGGATCGGTTGCTGAAGCTTAATGTGAACTTCCCTGAGGAGCTTGCAATAGATATCATTTTTCACTCCTTACCATCGTGATATGATCAATTCCGCATGACATATCACATGAATAAGGAAGAGGTCACACTCAGCAAACTTCAGGGACTCCGCAAGACTGCAGAAACAGGTCTTAAGGGTAAGTCGGTTGTTAACATTCCTACTCCAAACTCCACCCCGGTTTTGGCAATCGGGAAAGGTAGAGGGAAGAAGAGGAAGAGCTCTTCGAAGGGTACCAAGGCTAGGACCCTTGATGGCTCTTCTTCAAGTGGAACCAAGAAAGGTTTTGTCACTCCTTCTTCTGACCCTAAAGAGGCTGAATGCTTCTATTGCCATGAAAAGTCACATTAGAAGCGGAACTGCCCAAAGTACCAGCAAGATGTGAAGGATGGGAAAGTTAAACCCAACCATGCAGGTATTTACACTATCTTATCTAATAACTCACCCCATTCTAACTCTTGGGTCCTTGATACCGGTTGTGGTATTCATATCTGTTCTGATTTGCAGGGACTAAGAAGAAGTGAGAATGTGGAGCATGGAAGAATAAACTTAATCATGGGGAATAAGAAAGCTTTACCTGTCACCAAGATTGGAGTTTATACTTTATCGCTAAGTAGTGGGTTTAGTTTAGATTTGAATAAATGTTGTTATTCGCCAGAAATGGCAAGAAATATTATTTCCTTTCATGCATTGTATAAACAAGGTTTCACCTTTTCATTTGATAATGAAGTTGGTTCGATTAATGCTTTCTTTAATAATGTTCTTTATTTTAAAGCATTACCTTGTGATGGTGTGTATGAAACTGTATCTGTGGTTGATAACTTAGGAAATAATGTATTGTGTATTGATTCTGTTAATGATAATAACTTGGATAAAGCATCATTATGACATTGTCGTCTTGGACATATAAGCAAGAAACGCATAGGCCAACTCCAAAAGGATGGAGTATTGGAGTCATTTGACCTAAAGTCAGATGATAGTTGCGAATCATGCTTACTTGGAAAAATGACAAAGTCACCCTTCACAGGTTCTTGTAAGAGGGGTGAAGGTTTGTTGGATCTTATACACACGGATGTGTGTGGGCCCTTCAAACATGCCACAAGGGATGCTAATCGTTATTATTTGACTTTTACTGATGATTACAGTAGATATGGATATGTCTACTTAATCAAGCATAAGTCAGAGACTTTTGAGAGGTTTAAAGAGTTTAAACAGGAAGTCGAGAATCAATTGGGCAGGAACATTAAGATGCTTCGATCCGATCGAGGTGGTGAGTATCTTAGTTCAGAGTTCCTCGACTATCTTAGGGAATGTGGGATTGTCTCACAATTTACACCTCCCAGGACACCGCAGTTGAATGGTGTAGCTGAGAGGCGTAATCGAACCTTGTTGGATATGGTTCATTCCATGATTAGTCGAGCTTCGCTACCAATCTCATTTTGGGGGTATGCCTTAGAGACTGCCGCCCATATCCTTAATCTAGTTCCCACAAAGAAAGTTGCCAAAACTCCTCATGAGATGTGGACTGGTAAAGTACCCAAACTAGACCACATTAAGATTTGGGGTTGCGAGGCTTTCGTGAGACGCGAGACTCATGATAAGCTCGAACCTTGAAGTGAGAGGTGTATTTTCATCGGCTACCCACATAAATCCCTTGGTTACCTCTTATACAGACCTAGTGAGAATGTGGTCTTTGTAGCTAGGAGGGATTTCTTTCGAGAGAGAGAGTTCTTAAGCCAAGGAGACAGTGGGAGGCAAGTTGACCTTGAAGAAATTCAAGAGTCAAGTGGTGAAGGAACTTCAAACCCTAGCACTCAACTTGAGGAGGAAACTTCTGTTGAGCCAATTGACAAGTCTGTACCTCTGAGGCGTTCCACAAGGGTTAGGAATGCACCTGAGCATTACTATGGATTCCATATTACTGCGGAAGGTGATATATTTATCAGTGATGAGACACTGATAGGTCTGGATGAACCTAACAGTTACGCGGAAGCCATGGCAGGCCCTGAGTTAGCCAAGTGGAAAGAGGCAATGGACAGCGAGATACAGTCCATGTATGACAATCAAGTTTGGAACTTGGTTGAGAATGTACCAGGTCGTAAGACTGTAGGGTGCAAATGGATCTTCAAGAAGAAGACCGACATGGATGGTAATGTACACACTTATAAGGCACGACTGGTTGCAAAGGGTTTCTCACAAACTCCGGGAGTTGATTATGATGAGACCTTCTCTCCAGTGGCCAAGATTAAGTCTATTAGGGTTCTGTTAGCCATAGCCGCATTTCATGACTATGAAATATGGCAAATGGATGTCAAAACCGCTTTCCTTAATGGAAAGTTGGCTGAGGATGTTTACATGAGTCAGCCAGAGGGTTTTGTCAACACAGAGTACCCTAATAGATTGTGTAAGCTTGAGAAATCCATTTATGGGTTAAAGCAAGCACCTCGCAGATGGAATCTTTGCTTTGATGAGAAAGTCAAGGAATTTGGCTTTTCTAGGAGTGAAGATGAATCTTGTGTATATGTCAAGGCTAGTGGGAGTATAGTTAGCTTTTTGGTATTGTATGTGGATGACATACTACTCATAGGAAATGACATCCCAACTCTGCAGGAAGTTAAGTCCTGGCTTGGGAAGTGTTTCTCTATGAAGGACCTAGGAGAAGCTGCCTATATTCTAGGGATAAGGATCTTGAGAGACCGGAGTAAAAGACTAATTGGACTTAGTCAGAGTACTTACTTGGATAAGGTGTTGAAGAGATTCGGCATGCAGGACTCCAAGAAAGGAGAGTTACCCATCCAGAGTAATGCCAGATTGAGTAAGACACAAAGCCCTAGTACTGAGGCTGAGATAGCAGAAATGAGTCGAATACCTTATGCTTCGGCTGTAGGATCGATCATGTATGCGATGAAGTGTACTCGACCTGATGTAGCCTTTGCTTTGAGCATGGTTAGCAGGTATCAGGGGAACCCTGGCAAGGCACACTGGACTGCGGTAAAGAATATCCTCAAGTACCTACGGAGGACTAAGGACTGGGTCCTTACCCTCGGTGGGAGTGAAGACTTGAGAGTTGTAGGGTATAGTGATGCTAGCTTTCAGACTGATAGGGATAATTTCCGCTCTCAGTCAGGCTGGGTCTTTACCTTAAATGGAGGGGCAATTTCTTGGAAGAGTTCCAAGCAAGAGACAGTGGCTGATTCAACTTGCGAATCAGAGTATATAGCAGCTAGCGAGGCAGCAAAGGAGGCGATATGGCTGAAGAACTTCATTGGAGACCTTGGAGTTGTACCAGCTATTAAAGAGCCAATGGAAATTTTATGTGATAGTGAAAGTGCAGTTGCCTTAGCCAAGGAACCAAGGGATCACGGGAGATCCAGACACATCGACAGAAAATACCATTTCATCAGACATCGAATAGAATAAGGACTCCTCGTTTCAAAGAGGGTATCATTGGATGAGAATCCAGCAGATCCCCTCACGAAGGGACTGACCGGGTTAAGCATCTCCAGCATGCTCGGAGCATAGGGCTGAAGGATGATATTAGATTTAGTAGTTAGATAACCTTGAAATTTGTAAAGTGTAATTGACATTAGATGATGAATAAAAGGTGTTTTATTTATGAGTAAAGTGTTGCTATCTCTTGTCGATCGTTTACTATATTTCTTTTGCATGTTTTGACTTCCAGAATAATTATGTTTGGTATATCATATTATTCGAACCTCCACAGTCGGTCATATCTCGGAAGTAGGTATGAATCAAGACTGTCATGATTGGTTGCAGAGGTCTAAGTTGTTGGACATGGCTACAACACTCATGAGTGCTCATTAGTTCTGAGCATTGGACTCAACCCACGCTCACTGGAATCACTTCATGGAATTTATCTCGAGTGATCGTGAGACGGTAATATCATATAAGTCTTCAAACCTAGATATATGATTTGTTACTTATGAGTTGGTTATGCATTGATTGTACGTTAACGCATTGGTAAGTCGATGTTATAAAACGTGCTTTTGTGTATAATTCAATGAGTGGTAGAACAAACATATGAGTCGAAGTTTATCTGTTCCTTCTTGGATTAGAAGCAGATATCTGGGCCCCTCGATGATTTTGTTTTGACCTATGTACCGGGCCCGGTCAGAACTAAGTTGATATGTTCAATTAAGTTCTTTGTCAAACAAATCGGAAATCGGGAAACAAACTGCTGGACAAAAAGTAAGACATTGTTCCATGTATTTGTCCGGCTGATATCTAGAACAGAGGATTATATGATCACTTATCTTAAATGGCGTATCATCATCTTCTCAGTTCCGAGAGACCTTGAAAGAGCTACGATTGCCGATCGGTTCCTGAAGTATTGCAGTTATAGTTATTAGACTTATCCAAGTGGGAGACTGTTGGATAAGGTGTCTAAGTCCATAACTATTTCTGGTATGTACTTGACCCGACCCGGCATGGTCCATTTGGGTTGCATGGCACCATGCAATTGGATAAACTAAAATGAGAGAAATAACACTTATGGTTTATTAATATATTATAAGTTCTAATATATTAATAATATTATTTAATTAGTTTGATCAAGAATTAATTTAGAATTAATTAAGTGATCAAAAGATAACTAATTAAATATATGGGTAGATTATGTAAATCTTCCATATCTTATATAGTGGGCTAAGAGGCTCCATGGATTATCAAGTTGGGTTCCACCCATAGGATGCTCCATGGATGCTCCATGGGAGTTACAAACCCATGGGTCATGGAAATGAATAGTCATGACACATTAGGGTTTACATGGTGTAACCCTAGATGTGTCAACACTATATAAGAAACCCATTCTCCACCAAAATTGGCTACACATAAGAAACAAGAGGGCTAGAGCCGATTTTGCATGTGTAAGATTCTCTCAAAGTTTACTCCTTTGCATTTGGTGTTGTGTGAAGCATTTGAGGCATCACACTTGGGGTGCTAGGCTCACAAGGTTTCAAGGATCATAATCAACAACAAGGTAAGTTATTCTATCTTTCATTCAAGTTAAAAATGTTCCCCATGTATGCTAGATAGGAATATAACCTTGGAATTCAACTTTGCATGATTATTAGACAAACATAGATCCAAGGTTATTAGGGTTGCATGTACACTTAGGAAGTGTTAGAATGCTCAAAACCCATCAAGCTCTTCCCCTTATTAGCGGAAGTACCTGAAACAAAAATTAAAAACTGTAAGCATGAAGCTTAGTGAGTCTCCCCAACTACCACATATCATACACATAATCACATAATAACATACATTGGCCTTGCCCGCTACATCGGTCCCCGCCCGGCATCGGACCGAAGTTCGGCATCGGGCCTCGCCCGACAACGGACCTGAGTCCGATATACATATATCATATCAACAAGCATATAACATAAACAGATAGCATAAACATATAAACATTCCTCGGGCTTGACCCGACATCGGACCGAAGCCCGGTACACATAAGCATAACATATAGACTAAACATTCATCGGGCTTGCCCCGGCATCGGACTGAAGTCCGGAACACATAAACAAACACATGCAAGAATCACGAAGACATCAAGCATACAAACATTCCTCGGGCTTGCCCCGACATCAGACCGAAGTCCGGAAACATATAGACTACATGGGGCTAACCCCGACATTGCTAACATACATAAACGGGCCGACCTTGGTGCCTTAGACCCGTTCCTACTGGAAGAGGACTCACCTCACAAAGCTGGCTGCTGAATCTCTCGGTAAGGAATCTCTATCGGCTGCTCCCACGACTCCCCGAGCTATCATTACCAAATAACACTTAGTCAAAATCCAAACAATCCTTCTTACGGTAAAATGACCAATTTACCCCTGATCTAAATGGACCCATGACCTAAGCCTAAATGCATAACATGAAGGCCCAAATCCATATATTCTCACCAAGCCTACTAATAGCCCACTTATGGCCCACTTATGGCCCACTTATGGCCTACTTATGGCCCAATTTTCTAAATTAGGCCCAATTTCTCAAATGGGCCTTCCATCAAGTCCAATATACAATAAAATCCATTATCATCCCAAAAGAATAATCCACTAAGGCCCATAATCAACTTGTCCTAGGAAATGGCCTAAAAAGGCCCACTATCGCAATGAACGCAGGGCATTCCCTTGTGGAACGCTGGGCGTTCCTCCTTGGTTCAGATCACGAGCCCCAGTGGGAACGCAACGCGTTCCCAAGACCTACGCAGGGCGTTCGCATCCAGTTTTCAAAAACGGGCCATGAAGCACTTAATGCTTAAGCCATGCTATACAAACACAGATCCAAGATATCTAGGACCTCTAGAATCATAAAGTCACGGACTTAGTGACTTTGCATGTCCCCCTTAAGTCCAAATCTCAAGGAATAGAAATCAACTTCCATAAATGTGGTCCTAACTCTTGCACGAACCCATTAAGACCTCAAAGATCGAAACTTTACTGATATAGGGACACCATTAGCATCAAGGGTGGCAACTTGAGGCCTATAAATGAATTTGAGTCATAAAGATCCATTCTTGGGACTAAAAACGTCCAAAACATTATCACACTAGATCTAAGCATACTTGAGGAAAGTTGTGAACTTTATACCTTCAAAGAGTCCCAAATGATGATGCTATCTCGGATCTATAAGCTCAAGATACTCAAGTTCCTCTTCACTAGCTTCTCCTTCCTTCTTCCAAGCTTTTAAACTCCAAAACAAACTTAACAAGGCCACACACACACAAGAATGAGAAAAGGAGGTTATCTAGGGTTTTTCTGAGGTTGAGAAGCTGGTAAGGAGGCTAGGGCTTGAGTCATAATGTTGTTTATATAGGTCCCAAACCCTAAAAATTAGGGTTTGCATTCAGCGCGGGAACACAACGCGTTCCTCAGGGGAACGCCCCGCGTTCGGGCTCCGCCTCCAAAATCCAAGTTTGGCTGAAATGGTCCCTCCTTCCTCCAAATTCCATAATATTAAGGTCCAAAAGCAGTAATTCAATATGTAAGGGACCAAAATGTAAATAATACCTAGACTGGGTGTTACACAACTTCTCATACCAGGCCCGGTGAAGAGCATGGGCAAAATGGGGATAGGCATAGGGCCTACTTTTTTAAGGGGCTCGCTTTTTTGATACAATATTCAGATCCTAGATCAGGTGATAGATGAGTCCAAGTCCAATCGAAGAGGATATGCAAAACTTGAGAAAAATGAGAACAGAACGCTGAAGCTTGAAGTGATTGTCACTGTCGATTGCCGATCAATCGATCATTGATCATTCAACGAGCGCAACCATTGAGGGTTAGAGTTACTCTCTACGCATCAATTACTAATCAGGTAAGCCATACGCATGAGGGGCATTGAGGGGGGCAAAGTGGGCAGCTGCATAGGGCCCAATTTTTTTTATTATATATTTTTATTTAAAAATAAAACTTATAATAACGATAAGGGTCCTTTTTTCTGACTCATCCTGAGCATTTGAAAATATTTAATTCCTTAGGATCGGCCCTGGCCATACACACATATATCTTCTTTTTTTGGTGGTCATAGGTCTGCAACCATCTATCTCTCTCTCCCCCTCCTTCTCTCTCTTTCTTGCATAATCAGAAGGCAAACACTACTAATTTACAAACATTCATTGAAAATACAGGTTGTTTTTAACGATTTTAAAGGGTTCTTTTCGGTCGATTATCACATAATCGACTTCTTTCGGATAGACTGTAGGTGGTTTCTATTAATCACATTTTCTGTTTCTTGAAGTTTCTCACTCTTATTTCTCACTCTTATTTCTCACACTCTCTCCGTGGCTTTAAACTTTAAATGGTCGATGTTTACTCCCACTTTCTAGTGTTTCCTCTCCCTTTGAGCCTGAAAGTTTCATGTTCAGATGTTTGCCTACATTTCAGATACTCATCTGTATATTAAATGGTTAATTTCAGATTCTGGTGTTTCATAATATTATCGTTTTATGCTTATGCAGGAAGGTATTGGAGATGGTAGGTTGCATATGTTCCTAGACCACCTGATCTTGCAATAGCTCAAATGACACCAAATGTCATAAACGTCAAAATGGCACCAAAGATCATAAAGGTCAACTGGTCAGGTGTTGTTCATTTTCTCATATACATTATTTATTGTATATTGATAAGAAATAATAGGCATACCCATACCTTCACCATAATTGTTATGAATTTTGAACACAAAAACTTTGGCTACAAATCTTAAACAAATGCTAACCCAAATCCATAAATAATGATGTAAAACTTTTGGTTTGAAGGTCATTGCCTTTACATAACCATGGGTAGGTGACCATCCTATTTTCTATTGAATTTGATTCCTTGTTAATCATTTATTTTCCTAATTATTATGATGATCTTATTTTCTATGTATTCTACAAAATTTATCATCGTTTAAAAAAATATTTAATTTATATAATTTAATTTGTTACACGTTAAGGACTAAGGGTATTTTTTTGGCTCGTCCTGACATTTGAATCATCAGGACCTGCCCTGTCTCTAACACATCTACAAAACAACTTGCTAATATTTTTCAACAATTTTGTATTATCACCTAATTAGGCTTATAGGCTTAAAACCCTTCACGTACAACAATCATTGACACAAAAATATTAAAGGTTTGTATGGACATAAATAAACACCGTTTTTTCCAATTAACACCTAATTAGGCTTTAGGCTTAAAATCCTTCACGTACAACAATCATTGACACACAAATTACTTTTTTTAAACTAATTATAAAATTTAAACAAAAGATTGAAAATGTCAAATTTTATAATAGCCCAAAACCTCTTTAGAAAGACAAATAAAAGATCGTACGATACCATAGCTTTATCCACTCTGTAATACCAAGATGATTTTGCACCTCATCCATTTTAACAGGAGACTCCAAGTAAGAGGATTAATCTATATAAATCTTCTTAAATTGAGCATTAAGCAGGGCAGACGCAGGATTCCGTAGCATGTGTTGCCTGAAACATCCTAAATTTAAGACTCGAGTCTTAAATTTATTAAGTAAATAAATAAAGGTTGATTTACATAATTAAATCATTAAGGAATGATCATATTGTTATTTGATATGAAGATTAGAAAGAAAAAAAAGTTATAAATAATAACATTTCAAAGTTAAATGACCAAAAGTGTCGATTTGGTAAAATGTTTCACCAAAGGGTTAAATAATTTAATGGGCAATAGACTACTAAATATACTAAATGGATGGAAAATGACTTTTTATGTAAACCCCTAAGTTAAAATAGAAAATATTGGGATTTGGGTGGTTCAGGTCAAAAGGTGTAAATTTTAAGGGACTAAATTTGTAAAATCAAGATTATAGGGTGCAACCCCTTCCCCCACATAAGCTATTTCCTGATGGAGAGAGTTTGAGGCCAAAAAGATTTTGATTTTAGAGATAATTTCATGCTAGAGTGGAGATCTATCAAGAGATTCAAGTTACAACAAATGATTGAGATTATATAAGATATAATCATTTCTCCTCTAGTTCTCAAATTCGACTTGGGGGAAACCCGAATGTCTATTTTAGCTTGTTACGATGGTTAAGGCTTGGTTTACTAACCTCCCTTGAGTAATTTTGATGATCCCAAGTGTTGACGCGCCCTACTTGCCAATGTTTTTTTTTCTAGGGTTTTAAAAAGGAGAAAGAAAACAAACACCGTCCAATGTCATGTTGTGTACTACTTTAAATATAGAAAACACAAATATTTATTTAAAAAAGAACTTATGTATATGTAGATTAATACTTATTTTAAGATATTTTAAAACTAAATTATTGAAGATATTGTTATTCTAAAATACAAACATAGTTGTTTTAAATACATGAAGTGTATAATATTCTTGTCATTAAACACATGATACATTTATTTATTTTTGTTGAAGATATTATCATTTGAAGATTCGGTGAAATTGACATTATTGTAATTTCAAATATTTTGACGTATATAAATGAGTAAAGAAAAATCAAATTGGATATCATCTTATTTTTGTCATTAAACGCATGATTTATTTATTTTTTCCAAATTTTAATTTAACTAAAAATTTATAATTATTTAAGAAATATCATGTGAACCAAAACGTATATTTTAAAATATTCTCATTTTTTAACTTAAATAATATTTTTTTTTATAAAAAATCACAAAATGAATTTCATTTAAAGCTTAATAATTCACTTATAGTTTCGGCCCCCTTACTTATTTTGGTCGTGTTCCGCCTTGTTTATGTAACGTCCCAAAAATACCGAATAAAAATTTTCAAATTAAATAAATCAAAACTATTCATTTATTATCCTAAAAGACGATCAGAGTAAAAGTATTCTCACAATATCAAAGTAAATTATAAACAAATCATTGGAGAATACAACTCCAACGGATGCAGTGCGATCAAACCAAACTCTTCCTTTTAACTTGGAAGTACGTGAAAATGTTTAAACCACAAAAATGTAAGCACAAACCTTAGTGAGTTCCCCAAAATACTACATACGACACATACAATTGTCATGAGCTACCCCCAAAATCTTTTCCCTGGAATGTCATGGGCTACCCCTAGGGTCTTATAACCAAGTGTCATGGGCTACCCCCATGGTCTTTCCTTAAAATGTAATGGGATACCCCCATGGTCTAACAACCAAGTGTCATGGGCTACCCTCATGGTCTTTCATCCAATTGTCATGGGATACCCCCATGGTCTTTCATTTAATTGCCTTGGGCTACCCCCGAGACCTTCCATGCAAGTATTACAAAGCAACTAGTATACTACACAATCCAGTGGGCCATAATTGGTGTATTTGACCCACGAGTACAATCAAATGACTCACTTCGATCAGTAAACGAATAAATCTCACACACGAGCTGTCGGTGCTAAAGTCCCTCCCACTTAACATATCCACAAACCAAATCCTAATTAGCAATTAAGGTAAATATCCCAACTCAGCATGTCCAAATACTAAGACTAATCCTCATTTGGGAAAAAGACCATTTTTCCCTTCTAAGTCCTCAACCCCTCACAGTTGACCAAAAGTCAAGCTAGTCAAAAAGTTAATGGTCAACATTCAGTTAACTTACGCGCAACGTACACCTTGCTCTACGCATGCCGTGGAGCCTTATTTGTAAAGGGTGAAAATCTGGCTATGCTGGGCGTAGCCCAGATTACGCCCCACGTATAGTGTCTGTTACTAAACTTCATTTTAAGCACTTAATACATTAATACCTCTCAAAGCTCATATCTTGTTACTAATAGCTTCATAATGGATAAAGTTTCCAACTTTATCCATTTGGATGATCTAAACAAACAAGATCTAGTCTTTAAGTCTCAAAATGGACCAAATATGCATCTTTTGCAACATAATCCATTAATTCCAAGTCTCAAACCTTCAAATCTGAATCAATATGATGTTTGGATGGATATAGTTTCCAACTTTATCCATAACAAGGTCACAAAATTTCAAGATCTAAAACTTTTGCACTAAAATGACCAAAAATGCTAAAACAACTTGCATGTCTTAATAAACAAGCACCAAAGCACAATTTTCCAAGTCCAATAAGTCCTAAGGGTTTTCCATATAGCTTAAAAGGTGATGAAGTTCTTACAACTTCCAAAACACAAGCTCAAGGGACCAAAAAAGTGGAAAATATGACAAATAACTAGATCTATGAAACCGATAAGCAAGTTAGAAGCTTTTTAATCACAATGGTCCAAGAATGAAGTAAACTTGTTGGATCTATACTTGAACCTTTCTTCTTTACACTTTGCCACCACCTTGCGTTTAAGACTCAACCTTCCTTATGGAGAAATAAGCTCATAAATGATGTAAAGGCTCAAAAACAAGTAAGAGGAGGCTAGGGTTTCTCACGGAATGATCTTAGGTGATGAAGGTTGGTCATGAGAGGGTTTCACATAAGTTAAAGCCCTTAAATAGGGTTCAAAACCGAAGAATTAGGGTTTTGTGTTGATTATTTTGAGATATTGAAACTGATTTGGCATTTTTGGTTATTTAGGGAAGCCTTTTTAGGGTTTTATATTTTTGGTAAATATTTTATGTTCCCTATAAATAATCATTATGTTGGCTTTTGATCTAAGCTTTTTCCTGAAAAGGGTTTTGTTTATACTTTTATATCCATATCAATATACACAAAACCTTTGCCAGATTACTGACATATTATGGTGATTGATTCATGATTGTTCATCATATTTCGTATTCGTCATCTCGTCTTAATTCTCAACAAGTGGTATCAGAGCGGGTTCTTGTAGATCTGAGCGATTATTGCAAGAATCGATCAGATATGGCGAATTTTTTTTCATGAATCTCACCTTGTTCTTCAAATTTTGTAAGATCTCTGAAAAGAAAAAAATGAAATATCTCGTATTATTGCAAAACCCTTTTCAGATCTGTTATCTTTTACACATTCTATCATCTGATTTGTACTTAATTCGTGTTTTGGAAGAAAAATAGAAGAAGAATTTCGTGTTTATTCTTATATTTGTGTTCAGATCTGCTTTATCTCTCTTGAAATCATCTCAGATTTATTTTCACTCTCTAGAAATCATTTCAGATCCGTTTTCTCTCTCTAGAAACCATCTCAGATATGTTTTCTCTCTCTAGAAATCTTATCAGATCTACTTTCTCTCTCTTCAAGTTCAGTGTCTTGTTGAAGATCTAATGGATGAAACGAATTTATTGTTTGACTCCATTTTAGAACTTGGATTAAAGGTTACTAAACCAATCTATGGTGTTAACAAATCGACTATGTGTCATATTCTTGGTCAATCTACGTTGAAGAACACTACTGAGTTGTATAATCTTTTTGTTGATAAGAAAATATATGAATACACATGTATTGATATGGGTGAGTTAGTAGAGCAATTTCATATTATCCAAAGACATTTAGATCGAGAATATAAACAACAGATTTTGAGATGAAAAGAGCTGGAAAGAAAAAGGAAGATGTTCTTGGTGTTCTTGGTGATGTTCATAATGTTCTTCATGTTTCTGAAGAAAAGGTGACTCCAGATGTTCTTGTTGAGGGAGTCAAAAGTTTCAAGTTTATCAGAAGTGTCACAATCCGAATCTAGTGTTTCAAATAGTGAATCACAAAGCAAATCTCCTGAAATCGTAAAAGTAAAGACATTTTGTTCTATTGGTACTCAAACATATGAGTTTTCATGTTCTGATGATGTTTTTGAAGTAATGGTTCCTTATAGAAAGCCTATTATCAAATATATTCAAATGTACGAAACTCAAAAAGTTTGTGTACCAAAGGCTTGTGATGTTCAGTAACCAAAATATGATGAGGTTGTTCATATCCGAAAATCACATTTAAAGTCTCGAAATCTGAAAAGAAAGAAGAAGAAGAAGAAGAAGAATAAGCTTTAAGTAAAGAAGGTTTGGATGCAAAAAGTACAAGTCCCTAAAGCTTGTGAAAAAGTTCAAAAAGTTGAAGCCAAGCATGTTCAAAGAAAATTCAGTTCTCATTTTTCTTCAGGTGACGATGTTAGAAGTTGGAGGAAAGAGAAAAGAGTATTTGGTTGGTTTAATGAAATTTTTGGAAATTTCTATTTTCCAACTAAAAAGCGGATGTCGTTCTCAGAAGATGATCGTTTTTCTTCAAAGAATTGGGTGTGCAAGAAACCAACTTCAATTTTGAATCTTAAATGGATACCAAAGGTTTCATAAAAGTTTGACATAAAAAAAGGATAAAATGTGACAAAAATTCAGTAAAAAGTGATGAAATTTTGTTGAAGAAATCAATTTTTATTGATTTTTAAATGGTTGGAATTGACAAAAAGCTGAAAAGTTGAAAAAGTGGCTGAAAAGTGATTTTTTCTACAAAAAGAGGGCTGCAATCTGACATTACTGCATATAGTGGGCTGAAGCTGTCAGTGTATTGTAAAAGTAGGGTCAAATTCGGAATTTTTGTTTTAAATGGGTTAGTTTCGGAACTCTGGGTACAAACTGCAATTTCATTGAAGTTTAAGGGTCAATATCAGGAATGGACATCAAATGATGTTACGTTTCTGGAAATTGGAAGTATTCTACTCGATCGATTTAGAACTTGGAAATCGGAAGTATTGAATCAGATTTAGACGCAATCAATTCAGAATCAAGGCTTGTAAATGGTTCGGGATCGAAAAACGTAAACGAAACAGAATAAGGTTTCGGAAATTGGAATCAAAAATCATACATCGCGTTCAGAATTGGAACTCCTAATCGAATACTTGTCTTCGGAATTCAACAAGGAAATCAACAATCACAATCTACTGTGTCTACTGTTCATCTTCCGAGAATCGGAATCATTCAGATTCGGAATTTGATTTCTAAAACCACTCGGAAGCAACAACATCGGAATTGTTAGATATTGGAATCGGAATTCAAGACTGATTTCGGAATTTTGAAAATGTACATCAAAACCGAAACTTGTATTGAGTTCAAAATCAAAATCGGAATTCTCAAATCAAGAAGCTTCTTTCGGAATTAAGGTTATCGGAACCGAAATCAGAATTACTGTTCATATTCCGATCCTCGGAATGAATCGGAATCGAAAATTCAAAGCTTTCAGAATCGAAATTGGAAGAACTTGCATTCGGAATGTTGATTTCGGAAGATAAAATCGCCATCGAAACTTATACAATTGATTGTCGGAATCGGAACTATTTGCTTGAATGGTGTTCGTATACGACTGGAACTTCCGAAACGGGGCTTCAATATGGCTTCGTATCTGGAACTCATTTCTAATCGGAATTTACTTTGACTTTGTCAAAGTCAAAGAACTAGTTGTAGCCGGATCAATTGAAGAAGACGCTGCAATTTTCATATTCAGTCCCTTCTCTTTCCACAATCAATAGTTTCTACCCCAGCTTATAATTTCTTTACAATTTTGGGGTTTTTACCACTTTTTTTTACACCTTCTTTCCAAAATATTTTCATTTCTACTCATTTTATTTGGTCTTATTCTTTTTAAATCCATTCTAAATAATTGCTTCTTATTCTATTCTTTTTGTCTAAAATTTAAAACCGAAAAATACAAAATAATTTTTGTTATTTGTCCGGTTTTAATTTTTGAAAATCGCGAAAATCCAAAAAGAATTTATGTCAACATTTGTTCAAATCTGACGGGTTTTGAAGATCTATTTTGGCAAACTCGCTCCTTATGACAGAGTAGGTTATACGCAGACTTGCTCTATGAGGTAACGTAGGTTGTTGGTGATTCTTCTTAACTTTTTGGATTCTCTGCATGCTATTTGTTGAAGATTCAACCGGGGGGGGGGGGGGTGTTGATTATTCAAGGGGGAGTTCGTATTTGGAAGATGATATTTGTTTCTCTCGCTTTGAAGACCCCATGTACTCATGAGTCTCACAATTTAGGGGGAGAAATGCCAAGAAGATCGGAAATCGTGATCTTCATCAGTTTCAACATCTGGGGGGAGATTGTTGAGTATTTTGAGATATTGAAACTGATTTGACATTTTTGGTTATTTAGGGAAGCCTTTTTAGGGTTTTATATTTTTGGTAAATATTTTATGTACCCTATAAACAATCATTAGTTTAGCTTTTGATGTAAGCTTTTTCCTGAAAAGGGTTTTCTTTGTACGTTCATATCCATATCAATATACACAAAACCTTTTTCAGATTACTTTCATATTATGGTGATTGATTCATGATTGTTCTTCATATGCCGCATTCGTCATCTCGTCTTTATTGCCAACATTTTGATGTCGTGATTACGCCATGTGTAACATAGCCTACGTGTAACGCCCTGTTCCGAATCGTTACCATTTAGCAGAAGTACCCTCATCTCTTTCCAAGTTCATGATTGTACTCTATTCTTGAATTTCAGGACGAAATTCCCTCTAACAGGGGGATGATGTGACAACCCGAAACTTTTATCTTGTACACTTAGCCAATTCAATCAATGTTAAACTTGTTCTGTTGACTTCTAGCACTGTTTAAGGGTCCGTTTAAGTGTTCTAAGCTTGGGTACAGTCAAGGTGGAGGTTGGGAATGAATCAGCAAGACGTATAGTAGCAAAACCGGACCATACACCCCTTTTGGAGGAGTGTGCGGCCGCACACATGGGTGTACGGCCGCACACATGGGTGTACGGCCGTACACACCCCCCATGACCACACACACACCCCTATATAAAGGGTAGACCCCTTTCCCTTCATTCCTTTCACTCCTTGGCAGCACACTACTCCTTTTCTCCTAAGATTCTTCAACCGCAAACCCTCCAAAGCTTCAAGAACATGAGTAATTCATCCTCTAACTTGATATCCATGAAAGACCACTCTATCTAAGCCTTAAGTGTGCAATTTTCGTCATGTTCTTCATGTTTGGAAGTGAGTGCGGCCGTACATCCCCATAAAGTGGCCGCACACTCTTAAAATACCCTCCAAAGTGAGGGTTTGACTTCCATATTCGAGTTGGACATGACCCTAGCTTTGCTACACCTTAGAATTGGCATTTTGGACATCATCATGTAGGGTGTACGACCGCACACACCTGTGTACGGCCGCACACACCCTTATGCGGTAGCACACTCCTTGTGTGCGGCAGCACACTCCCGTGTGCGACCACACACTCATCCTAGGGCCGCAAACCCACTTCTAGGACCCTTAACTTGCACTATAATTAAGTATAGACCTAGAACACTTCATGGATGCGAGTACGGACCTTGAAAACACCACAAAGGCACCTCTCATCATGAGTGTACAGCCGCACACCCCTTGGGCCGCACACCCATGGTCGCACACACACTCAAGGTGGCCATACACTCCCCTCATGCAATCCTTTAAGGTCCTAACACTTAGTGCAAGTAGTTCCAAGTCCCTAGAGTGGTTCTCCATCACATCTAGTGGTGAAATACCTTCATTTTACTCCTTTATGTGTCATTACGTGTTAATTAGGATCAAATCGTGTTCAAGGCTTCACTTGAACATCCAGCTTTCCGTATCGATCCTTCAATCAAACCACTTACCCAAGGTGAGTTAATACCCCTATATTTTCCGTGTTTTTAATGTTTTCAGGGGGGAATACAAGCCAAACTCAAAGTATTTTAATAAGTTTTAAACTTATTAATACAGTTCAACGATTTCCACGTTTAATAATATATTCGGACATTTTATCCCTTTTTGTAATATGTTGAGCATAAGGGAAACTTTTATTTTGGAAATCTAACTTCATAGCTTTCAGAAAGGTTTTTATAAAACATTTTCCATATCAATTCTAATAAACTATAATGGGTATAGTTTGGGATAACCCTCTAGGCAGTTTTTACCAAATCAGATTTCATGGATGAATATGTATAAACTATGGCAGATTTAGTTTATGTTATATATTTTCTCAGGAGTATAAAGTACAATTATTCAAGGATAATTATTGTTTTATACTGTTTTTAGCTCGTAAACTAGATTATACAGAATTGTGAGGCTCTACTTCAATACTGTACCCTTAGGTGTACAAGGATAAACACTTTTAGTATAACATGAGTCTCCTGGAGGGAGAGCGTGAGATTTGTGAATAGATCTATTCGGGACTGACAATCCCACACCTGAACTGCTAGCTACAGTTAGGCAGGCATGCCTGGGGTGAACAAATGTCATTTAGCTTAACGCCTGAAGAACGTTGTAAAGGTCGCTCGGTCATATCAAGCATGGTTATACGACTCGCAAATAAGTATAAACTAACTTTGGTTTACGGACTCTACTCTTCTTTTGTTTTATTCTGAGTAATAAAACTACTTTCATATATACTGATAGTAATCAGGGATTTCTAAACTTGCATCTCTACCTCTAGGACGGATAACCTGTTTTTAGGGAAAATATGGGATTTTCCCAGGATAACACCGACATTTCTAAAACTGATGGTTCATTTTCTACTAATAGATACTCTTTCAAAACTGCTTTTCATAAGAAAATATGAGATTTTCTTGAGGAACACTTTTCAAAAGGATTCAAAGAACATTTTCCACCAAAAACTAAATGCTTATGAACTCACCAGCTTTATGCTGATATTCTTTTAAACTGCTTGTATTCTCAGGGAATCAGTAGATAGGTACCTTCCGAGCATTGTGAAGAAGTCGGAGCGAATAAGATTATGTCTTTATACTTTCCTTATACTTTTGATGTATTCGAATCAAATTTAAAACTGATGTAAACTTATTTAATTTTCATGTATGAAATGTTTGGTTGTGTTTACTATGATTGCTATTATACACTGGTTGTGATGCTAAACATGACGTCCTCCATCCCGGAACGATTCCGCCATCCTGGTTTCGGGGTGTGACAGATTGATATCAGAGCCCTTGTTTATAGCGAACTATGTATACCGAACCTTACATGATATACAACTATAAACATTAAGGGGCCTAAGTGCTCTAAACTAAAAGTATACTTTCAAAAATATAAGTATTTTTATAAAAAGTATACAAGTATACCTGAGTGCCAGAACCACAGTCGTAGATAGAACGAAACAAAAGTATTTGGATGTTGGGACACTGCAGTTAAACCTGGGCAGTTATGTAATCATGTCTAGGGTCAATATAGTCTGATCAACAATATTCATTTGAGACATGACGAACATGTGCTTGGGAGTGACTCTAGTGTTATAGCAAGCCTAAAACTTACCAAGAACAAAAACATTCAACATAAAATACTATAGGAGTATTTTAGCTAGAGCCATATTCAATATATAGATTCCAAGTGTTACTACCTCTTCTTTCTTAAGCGATAACTTACTTGCGTTAGTAACCTTTCTTTGCTTATCGCTTGGTGGAACACTTTTATTATCAGGATGAGATATATCTTGTTTCATATATCTTGATTTAAATCCTCTTCTTCCTGATTGTTCTAGAACAAGATGCCTCCCCGAAGAAGACCCATTAGAAGGAACAACAACACCCCGCCACCGCTGTCACAACTAGCACTTTTGGCTAGGAAATTTCGTCCTCAGGTAAGTAAGGACTATTGTGAGATTGTGCTAACACTCCTAAGTGTTCAATATGAGTTCCTAAGGAGCCATAAAGTGTTAGAATGCAAATCTCTCCAAGTATAGTGAATCTCTCCCAAATCTCTCCAAGTATAGTGAATCTCTCCCAAATCTCTCCAAGTATAGTGAATCTCTCCCAAATCTCTCCAAGTATGTGAAATCTCTCCCAAATCTCTCTAAGTATGCGAAATCTCTCCAAGAATAGTGAATCTCTCCCAAATCTCCCTATGTATGAGAAATCTCTCCAAGAATAGTGAATCTCTCCCAAATCTCTTTAAGTATGCGAAATCTCTCCAAGAATAGTGAATCTCTCCCAAATCTCTCCAAGAATAGTGAATCTCTCCCAAATCTCTCTAAGTATGCGAAATCTCTCCAAGAATAGTGAATCTCTCCCAAATCTCCCTAAGTATGCGAAATCTCTCCAAGAATAGTGAATCTCTCCCAAATCTCTCCAAGTATGTGAAATCTCTCCCAAATCTCTCAACATATCTCAAATCTCTCTCAAATCTCCCTAAATACCTTCCTTAGTCGAAAACAGCTCAAAACCGGAAGAGGAAACCCCAAAAGGACCCTTTTGGTCTGGAACCTCTTGGTACGGAACCCTCTTGGTCCGGACTCCTCTTGGTCCGGAACCCTCTTGGTCCGGACTCCTCTTGGTCCGGACTCCTCTTGGTCCTGAACCTCTTGGTCCGGAACCCTCTTAGTCCGGAATGCCTCCTAAGGAACCAAGATGACTCACCACTTCAGAACTTCCCCCATCTTGCTTCGGAATTTCGCTTCGGAAGACTGCTGGCCGGACCAGACTTACCTGATCTCGCACCCGACTCCGGAAGTGGGCATCGACTTCGGAATCCGAGAAAGTGCTCCGGAAGTTACTGTTCACTTCGGAACTTGTCCAGCGACTCCGGAACTCCTTGCCACCCAGGTTCGGACCCTCGCAGCCTTCATCCTTCCCTCCGGAATTTAAGATATAGCTCCGGAAATTCCATAAGGACTTCGGAATTCGCATAATGGCTCCGGAATTTACCTTTTTGCTCCGGATTTTGGACTATTCTGGACCTTTTTTTTTATCATTTTAAGGTATTTTGAGGTCCGGAATCCCCCCAAACTCGTGTTTTTCTTAACTAAGACCCCTAAAACCTTTATTTTATGCCAAATTTAATTGTTGAAATTATATTTACATAAAATCAAAAGTTTAGGATTTAGGAAAACCTTATCCTAAATCAAGAAGAGGACAAGGAAGTTGACTTTGTGATTTGATGAAATTCCTCATTTCCCATGCAAATCATGGTATTCCATGCTTTACCCACCAAATATCCATGCATGGACCACCAAATCCCCATGCATCAAAGATTCCTTTCTTTTTTCCTTATACTCCAAAGCAACGACAGTGAGGGAGTTTAGACTCCACACTTTCTCTCACTTTTCTCATTTCCTCTCAAAACTTATCTCCAGGCAAGAACAAGAACTTGTTGAAAACAAAATTCTAAACTTCTCCCTGGAGTTGTAAGGTAAATTCCTCCACTCATCTAATATTTTATAATATTTCAAGATGAATCCATATTATTTTATTCATAATAATATGTGAAAAATCACCTTTAGGATAACTTTCTCCCAAGGAAGTTCTTCATCTCAGCCAAGAGTTTAATCTTGAGATCTTCACTCCATAACTCCAGACAACTCCTCAACTAACTCAAGGTGAGCTTCATACCCCACCTTTTCAATATTTTAATGTTTTTGGGGGAGAGTACAAGTCAAATCTTGCCTAAATAGTTGAATAATTGCTTATATACGTATGATTGTATATGTGTGTGAAATATTATTAAAATAATATTTTAGTAATATACTCACGAACGTAAGAATTCCCAATTCCATAAAGAACAGAGGATACTTTGGTATAAAAGAGTCTCCCAACTATTGGATGTGTCCAACTTAAGCCCTTTATCTATGCTTTCATGTCGAAAGATAAAAGTTATAATAGGGATCTTGATAAGTGGACACCATTTCTAGTAAATATTCGAAAATGGAAACTTTGTGACTATTTTGCAAACTATCAGGGAGTATGTTATAAATATTCAATATAAAAGTTTGCGTCAAGAAAATACACAAATAGATCCTTTATGACAGAAATATTCGCATGTCATAAACTGCTGTCATAAAACCTCCAAGAACATAAGTAATGTTCTATATGTCATAAAACACAAAATGCGTGTCATAACCGGCAATTATAAATTTATATAAATTATAACTTGACACTTTTTCTCTCGACTAAAATGACTTATTTTTCAATAAACGAAAAGGAACGAACGCGAGCACCTACTTAACAAGCACAATCAACGATATGGAATGAGAACGATATTCTTATTCAACAAGTACAAATTTCATTATTTATCTAACAAATAATGGATCTTTAACGATTGCTCAAAAGGTTGTTAATATTCTACTCAGACAAATCTCAAAAGTACCTAAATATAAAAATATTAGTGTACGTCTAAGTCCTGTAAGGAGTTATAGCCAGAGTCTCCTGGAGGGAGAGCGGGAATTTGTGTATAGATCTATACGGGGTTGACACCCCGCACCTTCGCTGTTCGCTACAGCTAGACAGGCCAGTCTAGGGTGACAAATGTCTTATCCAAACCGAGGGTGCCTGAGAAACGCCAAAACAGGCACTTCGTCAGATTAGTATGGTTATAACGGCTCACTAGAACATGTAAGGAAAACCTCATAAATAAATTTTAGCACGTTGTGTTGACTGTCCTACATGTGATAGGTGATGGTCCGCATTTGTTGTGTTGACTGTCCTTCTTCATCGCGTAGAATGTCCACAATAGCCATGTTGATTCTTTCTCATACAAGTATAGAGTCATAATACTGCTATTTTTACAAATTAAAAAGCGTAGGACTCTATGGAAAACGTTTGTAAACGATGTTGATAACGATAAACTAACCCACACATATACATAGTTGGAAACTAGAACTTACGATTATTTTATTGCAGAAAATATAGGATTTTCTGGGGAAAACGATTTTTCTACAATTTCGATAACGATAAACTAGAACGCACACACACTCAATTTTACTCGATAAGAGGAACAAGATTTTCAACCATATTTCCTTTTTGAAAATAAGGGATTTTTCTTGAAACGGTTGATTATTACTATTCAAAAGAACTATTCTCGGACACAGCTCGGTTTTACAAATCACACTACTTTTCAAAACCACTCCTTATAAGGATGAACAAAAGTAATGTCATACACACATATCCATGATTTTCAAGGCAAGACTTCAAACGATTTCATAGAAAATATCGGATTTTCTGAAAGTACAATAAGAACGATTCTAAACAAGCGTAAACGATTTTATACACAAAACTGCTTATGAACTCACCAACTTTTTAGTTGACGCTTTTCAAAACGACTTGTATTCTCAGGTATCTAGTAAGCAGGTAACAAGGGACGCGGTTGCAGGACTATTTAGCTGTAGTTTGGAATTTCTACTTATGTCTCTTTTATGTAACTCGAAGAACAAATACAATATGTAAACAATGTAAGTTTGTTATCTTAATGTATGATGTTTGGATTGCTCTGTTTCATTTATATTCAATTGTTATGATACTGCACAATGAAGTCACCCGCCTCCGGACGTTTCCGCCGTCTGGTCCGGGGGTGTGACAACCGCCACCTCCACAATTCGATCCTGCCATGTTCCAGGCAGCAGTTACCGCTGCCGTAACTGCAGCAATGGCACAAGTGAACTCTGGTGGGGCTGGAGGTGGAACTGACCCCCAACGACAAGACGGAAGTCAGGGACATCAAAAGGAGTGTTCCTACAAGGACTTCATGACCGCAAAACCCAATTCCTTCGACAGAAATGGAGGTGTTATCACCCTGACTCGATGGTTCGAGAAAATCGAATCCATCTTCGAAATTTGCACCTGTGCCGAAGCCAACAAGGTGAAGTTCGCTGCCTGCACCTTCACCGACAGAGCTTTGACCTGGTGGAATGGTCAAGTCAAAACCCTAACCCTGCCAGTGGCTAATGCCATGGGTTGGGAAAGACTGAAGGAACTCATGCTTGCGGAATACTGCCCGAGGGGCGAGGTGCAAAAGTTGGAGCACGAACTCTGGAACTTGAAGATGAAGGGTTCCGACATCGCTACCTACACCGCTAGATTCTGTGATCTGGCTCTCCTCTGTCCGGGAATGGTCACCCCGGAAAGCAAGAAAATAGAGAGGTACATCTGGGGACTGACGGCCCCAACCAAAGGAAATGTCTTGGCTGCTAGACCGACTACATTTGAAAGCGCCAAGGATCTGGCGCAGACTCTGATCGATCATGGAGTCGATCTAGATGAGGCAGCAGCGGTCGCCGAGCCACAAAAGGAGAGTGGTGGGAAGAAGAAGAAATTTTAGAACAAACGCAAGGGCCAGTCTCCTCAGGAGCCCTCCAAGAAACAACAAACAGTGGCAGTTCACGCTTCTACTACTCCTACTGCTGCTCCAATTGCTGTTCCAACTACCCAAGCTCCTACCGGTGTTTATTGAGGGAAACTACCTATGTGCAACAAGTGTAGCTTTCATCATCACGGACCCTGCCGTGATTTAAATTGCAACAACTGTGGAATGAAGGGACATACGGCCTGATACTGCAGGGCACGAGTCCAACCAACTAATCCGACTCCTGGAGCGGGTGCCAGCCAAGCCTGCTATGGATGTGGGGAAGTTGGTCACTTCAAAAGAAACTGCCCCAAGACGACAATGGGCGGAAATACAACAAGAGTGCTGGTGATGGGCCAGGAGGAAGCGGTCGCTAATCCTACCGTTGTTACGGGTACGTTCCTCCTTAACAACTCTTATGCATGCATTCTTTTCGATTCTGGTGCGGAAAGGAGTTTTGTTAGTCATGCATTCAAACATCTAATCAAATGTAAATCCCAACCTTTAACCGAAACATTCACCGTCGAGATGGCTAACGGAAAGAAAGAGAGCACTAACGATATATTCATAGGCTGTACTCTTACCCTAGACAGTCATCCATTTCCCATCGATCTTATGCCAGTCTCCATAAAAAGCTTTGATGTCATAATCGGCATGGATTGGTTGAGCCCCAATCGTGCTGTTATCCTTTGCTACGAGAAAGCTATCCGTCTCAATCTTCCTTCTGGTGAAGCCCTCATGATTTACGGTGATAAACGCAGTTCGAACTTTCGTGTCATTTCATGCATCAAAGCCCAGAAATACCTGCGGAAGGAATGCCATGCATTCCTAGCTCATGTGGTTGATGAGACGCAAAAAGTTAAAGACCTCGAGAGCATCCCCGAAGTCTGCAACTTTCCTGATGTCTTCCCGGAAGACCTTCCAGGAATTCCTCCCGAGCGTCAAGTCGAGTTTCGTATCGACTTAATCCCCTGAGCTACTCCTGTAGCTAAATCTCCCTATCGTTTAGCGCCGCCAAAAATGCAAGAATTATCCAGCCAGCTCAATGACCTGATCAGCAAAGGATTCATAAGGCCGAGTTCCTCACCCTGGGGAGCTCCGATCTTATTCGTGAAAAAGAAGGACAGATCCTTCCGGATGTGTATCGACTATCGAGAACTGAACAAGCTGACCATCAAGAACCGTTATCCCCTACCTAGAATCGATGACCTCTTCGATCAACTTCAGGGAGCTAGTTACTTTTCGAAGATAGATCTAAGATCAGGGTATCATCAGTTGCGGGTTCACGAGAATGATGTGCCCAAGACAGCATTCCGAACTCGCTACGGACACTACAAGTTTGTAGTAATGCCCTTTGGTCTAACCAACGCACCGGCAGTATTCATTGATGACATACTTGTCTATTCGCGGAGCGAGGATGATCATAAACAACACTTGAGGTGGGTGCTCGAAACACTAAGGGCGGAGAAACTATATGCAAAATTCTCAAAGTGTGAGTTTTGGATCAGGAAGGTAACTTTCCTTGGTCACATGGTTAGCGAGGAAGGCATACACGTGGACCCTTCCAAAATCAAAGCGATTGAGAATTGGTCAGCACCAAAGACACCCACAGAAATCCTCCAATTCTTGGGTCTCGCTGGTTATTATCGCAGGTTTATCCAAAACTTTTGCAAAATCGCTAAGCCTTTAACCACCCTGACACAGAAAGGTGTAACCTTTAGTTGGGGAGAAAAGCAAGAAACTACGTTTGAAACATTGAAGCAGGCCCTATGCAGCGCACCTATTTTGTCCCTGCCCGAAGGGACGGAAGACTTCATTGTCTACTATGATGCATCCAATTAGGGCCTAGGCTGTGTGCTCATGCAGCGGGGGAAAGGTTATCGCCTATGCCTCGAGGCAGTTGAAAACACACGAAGTCAATTACACAACTCACGATTTAGAGTTGGGAGCAGTGGTCTTCGCGTTAAAGATCTGGAGACATTACCTCTATGGAACCAAGTGCACTATATTCACCGACCATAAAAGTCTACAACATATCTTTGATCAGAAAGAGTTAAACATGAGACATCGACGATGGGTAGAGCTACTCAGTGATTACGAGTGTGAAATACGCTACCATCCTGGCAAAGCCAATGTGGTAGCAGATGCCCTCAGCCGTAAGGAGTATTCAGGGCATAAGGTGAAAGCACAAACAATGACCATTGATTCCCACTTATCCACGCAAATCAGAGAGGCTCAGCTGGAAGCCTTAAAACCAGAGAACATTCCGGATGAAGCCTTGCGAGGAATGGAAAAGAACTTAGAGGTCAAGGGAGACGGGGTTTACTATTTCATGGACCGTATCTGGACCCCGAAGTATGGTGGTTACAGAGAAGTTTTCATGAACGAAGCTCACAAGACAAGATAAACCGTTTACCCAGGTTCAGATAAAATGTATCTGGATCTCAAACAACTCTATTGGTGGCCGAACATGAAAGCAGAAATTGCTACCTTCGTGGGCAAGTGCTTGACTTGTGCCAAGGTAAAAGTAGAATATCAAAAGCCCTCAGGTTTGCTTCAGCAGCCGGAAATACCTGAGTGGATGTGGGAAATGATCATCATGGATTTTATCACCAAGTTACCCAGATCTCCGAGTGGACACGATGCCATCTAGGTAATTGTCGATCGGTTGACTAAATCCGCCCACTTCCTGCTAATCAAAGAAAACTTCAAGATGGAGAGACTCACGCGGACCTACATTCGAGAAATAGTTCGCCTTCATGGGGTACCTGTATCCATTATCTCCGACCGAGATAACAGGTTCACCTCGAGATTTTGGCAATCGCTACAGAAGGCTCTTGAAACTAAATTGGATATGAGCACGAGTTATCATCCGTAGACAGATGGACAGAGTGAGAGAACAATTCAGACATTGCAAGATATGTTGAGAGCCTGTGTCATCGACTTCGATACGTCATGGGACACTCATATTCCTTTGGTCGAATTTTCCTACAACAACAGCTACCATACCAGCATCAAGGTTGCGCCGTTCGAAGCCCTCTATGGCCGTAAGTGCAGATCCCCTCTGTGCTGGGCTGAGGTGGGGGACACATAGCTAGCCAAGGGTCATGTCCCCGACAACACTCCCACTGGTCCTGAAATCATCCGAGAGACGACTGAAAAGATCGTACAAATCCGAGAACGACTGAAAGCCTCACGAGATAGACAAAAGAGCTACGCCGATAAGAGACGAAAACCCTTGGAATTCCAGGTTGGTGACCATGTTCTTTTGAAGGTCTCACCATGGAAAGGCATGATACGTTTCGGAAAACGTGGAAAGCTAAACCCAAGGTACATTGGGCCATTCGAGATCCTTGCTAGGATCGGTCCTGTAGCATACAAGCTCCAGTTACCCCGAGAACTCAGCAACGTCCATCCTGTCTTCCACGTGTCGAACCTAAAGAAGTGTCTGTCCGATGAGACACTTGTGATTCCTCTCGACGAGATCGATCTGGACGAAAGTCTACGTTTTGTGGAAGAACCTGTTAAAATCATGGACCGAGAGGTCGAACGCACCAAGCAAAGTCGCATCCCGATAGTGAAGGTCCGCTGGAATGCCAAGCGGGGTCCTGAATTCACTTGAGAGCACGAGGATTCGATGAAGCAGAAGTACCCTCATCTCTTTCCAAGTTCATGATTGTACTCTATTCTTGAATTTCAGGACGAAATTCCCTCTAACAGGGGGATGATGTGACAACCCGAAACTTTTATCTTGTACACTTAGCCAATTCAATCAATGTTAAACTTGTTCTGTTGACTTCAAGCACTGTTTAAGGGTCCATTTAAGTGTTCTAAGCTTGGGTACAGTCAAGGTTGAGGTTGGGAATGAATCAGCAAGACGTATGGTAGCAAACCCGGACCATACACCCCTTTTGGAGGAGTGTGCGGCCGCACAAATGGGTGTACGGCCGTACACCCCCCAGGACCACACACCCACCCCTATATAAAGGGTAGACCGCTTTCCCTTCATTCCTTTCACTCCTTGGCAGCACACTCCTACTTTTCTCCCAAGATTCTTCAACCACAAACCCTCCAAAGCTTCAAGAACGTGAGTAATTCATCCTCTAACTTGATATCCATGAAAGACCACTCTATCTAAGCCTTAAGAGTGCAATTTTCATCATGTTCTTCGTGTTTGGAAGTGAGTGCGGCCGCACACCCCCATAAAGTGGCCGCACACTCTTAAAATACCCTCCAAAGTGAGGGTTTGACTTCCATATTCGAGTTGGACATGACCCTAGCTTTGCTACACCTTAGAATTGGCATTTTGGACATCATCATGTAGGGTGTATGACCGCACACACCTCTGTACGGCCGCACACACCCTTGTGCGGTAGCACACTCCTTGTGTGCGGCAGCACACTCCCGTGTGCGACCACACACTCATCCTAGGGCCGCAAACCCACTTCTAGGACCCTTAACTTGCACTATAATTAAGTATAGACCTAGAACACTTCATGGATGCGAGTATGGACCTTGAAAACACCACAAAGGCACCTCTCATCATGAGTGTACAGCCTCACACCCCTTGGGCCGCACACCCATGGCCGCACACACACTCAAGGTGGCCATACACTCCCCTCGTGCAATCCTTTAAGGTCCTAACACTTAGTGCAAGTAGTTCCAAGTCCCTAGAGTGGTTCTCCATCACATCTAGTGGTGAAATACCTTCATTTTACTCCTTTATGTGTCATTACGTGTTAATTAGGATCAAATCGTGTTCAAGGCTTCACTTGAACATCCAGCTTTCCGTATCGATCCTTCAATCAAACCACTTACCCGAGGTGAGTTCATACCCCTACATTTTCCGTGTTTTTAATGTTTTCAGGGGGGGGGGGGTGGGGGAATACAAGCCAAACTCAAAGTATTTTAATAAGTTTTAAACTTATTAATACAGTTCAACGATTTCCACGTTTAATAATATATTCGGACATTTTATCCCTTTTTGTAATATGTTGAGCATAAGGGAAACTTTTATTTTGGAAATCTAACTTCATAGCTTTCAGAAAGGTTTTTACAAAGCATTTTCCATATCAATTCTAATAAACTATAATGGGTATAGTTTGGGATAACCCTCTAGGCAGGTTTTACCAAATTAGATTTCATGGATGAATATGTATAAACTATGGCAGATTTAGTTTATGTTATATATTTTCTCAGGAGTATAAAGTACAATTATTCAAGGATAATTATTGTTTTATACTGTTTTTAGCTCGTAAACTAGATTATACAGAATTGTGAGGCTCTACTTCAATACTGTACCCTTAGGTGTACAGGGATAAATCCTTTTACTATAACCAGAGTCTCCTGGAGGGAGAGCGTGAGATTTGTGAATAGATCTATTCGGGACTGACAATCCCACACCTGAACTGCTAGCTACAGTTAGGCAGGCATGCCTGGGGTGAAAAAATGTCATTTAGCTTAACGCCTGAAGAACGTTGTAAAGGTCTCTCCGTCATATCAAGCATGGTTATACGACTCACAAATAAGTATAAACTAACTTTGGTTTACGGACTCTACTCTTCTTTTGTTTTATTTTGAGTAATAAAACTACTTTCATATATATATTGATAGTAATCAGGGATTTCTAAACTTGCATCTCTACCTCTAGGACGGATAACCTGTTTTTAGGGAAAATATGGGATTTTCCGAGGATAACACCGGCATTTCTAAAACTGATGGTTTATTTTCTACTAATAGATACTCTATCAAAACTGCTTTTCATAAGAAAATATGGGATTTTCTTGAGGAACACTTTTCAAAAGGATTAAAAGAACATTTTCCACCAAAAACTAAATGCTTATGAACTCACGAGCTTTATGCTGATATTCTTTTAAACTGCTTGTATTCTCAGGGAATCAGTAGATAGGTACCTTCCGAGCATTGTGAAGAAGTCGGAGAGAATAAGATTATGTCTTTATACTTTCCTTATACTTTTGATGTATTCGAATCAGATTTAAAACCGATGTAAACTTATTTAATTTTCATGTATGCAATGTTTGGTTGTGTTTACTATGATCGCTATTATATACTGGTTGTGATGCTAAACATGACGTCCTCCATCACGGAACGATTCCGCCATCCAGGTTTCGGGGTGTGACAGTATGAGGATGATTCGGGCATTCAGAGTTAGTTTTGGAGCCAATGGCATTTTGGTAATTTGTCAGCTCGGGTGTTCATGGAAATTGGATTTTGTGTTCGGGGAACTTTATGTCATGTAAGGGTTTGGGCCCAATTTGGAAAATTGGGCCATAAGTGGGCTTTGGATGATTATTGGTTTGTGTGCATTTATGATTATGAGTTTGGACCTTAGTCTTGGACCAAACTAGGTGACAGGTAAATGGTGTTTTTATCTAATATATAGATTATTAGATTAGGTGTGGAACCCAATTGTTAATTGGGTGTTATTTGTTTGATAGCGCATGGATTTTAGTGGATCTGCGGTCAGAGAGTATCCATGGGTTTCAGCTGTCTGAGGTGAGTCTTCTCACTATATCCATGGGTCGAAGTCACCAATGCCGACCCATTACTTGTTATGCGGAATGCTAGTTTTCTCTGTGATGCTTGCATGAAAGACCATGGGGGAAGCCCATGGCACTTGGATATCAGACCTTGGGGGGAGCCCATGGAATTCCAGTTAAAGACCATGGGGGGAGTCCATGGCATTTCAATTAAAGACCATGGGGAAGCCCATGGCACCTGTATGTATGTCACATGATATTATGTGGTTGTATGTATATGGTATTTTGGGGGAAAATCACTAAGATTTGTGCTTACGGTTTTCAGTTTATGTTTTAGGTACTCTGGTAGTCAAATGGAAGAGCTCGGGATGATTGCAGAGCACACACCACATGTTTCCGCGTTCTGCGAAGTACTCTGATTTGATGATGTTTTGTTAAATCTTGGTTACCTTGGTTTTATGGGAAAGATATGTATTAACGATTTATTAATCTAAAAACAAAAAAAATATGTCATGATTTTTGGGACGTTACAAGTTGGTATCAGAGCCTTGGTTTGAGGGATTCAGACATACTCTCGGGTGTATCTGAACTCAAACTAAGGATTTGGTAAAGTTTTCTAAAGAAAAGTATTTTCAAGAAAAGAGTTTTCTAAGTTAAGAAAAGGGTGTGGTGCATGCAATCAGCCGAGCTCAAGTAAGCTTTCCCAGAATACCCATACATGTTATCTGTTATGATTTAATTTATGAATATGTGAATCGCATGCTAGTTAGGGCTAAGGATCTGCTCAGTTCTTGGATGATAGAATGCTAGGAGAGATTCGTTTCTGTGTATATTGTATGAGCTGGTATACTTGCATTCTAGTGCTGATTAGTTTGTGGTAAATTGGCTTCATATGTGATGCCTTGTAGCCTTGGGAGTATTGGATGATATGCTGAGATGGGAATATATATTTGAATCGTTAATTGCTAAGTGTATGCTTTAAAAATTGTATACGGTTAGGATCTTATAGCCCTAGAATAATTAATTTGGCCTTATTCCATGTTCCATGTATGGTTGTGGTTCTAGGGTAGAGTCTGTTATTCGACAGTCTATTTGATCCAGTTTTGTGTATAATTTGCATGCATAAGGCAACCGACAGTAAGGGTGGAATTTCTAGCATGAGTTGTGGTGTATGGGCTGAGTGTCCTATGATCGTTCTATGGATTGGAGTGTGACTGCACATTGTTGCTTGCATTGTGATTTGTGGAGCTCTTAGATGACGGGAGTCAGCTACTAAGTAAATATGATGGTATTCATGAGGTGGGTGACTGGCATTATGGGGAGTTCTTCAGCAGCTGATGGCAGGGTGAGGTTGGGAACCTAGGAGAGCCTAGGAAGTGCTACAGAGGGTTTGGTCGTGTTGTTTAGTGAGCTTTTGGTGTGTCAGTTCGAGAAGGTGACTTAGAGGATTCAGGATGATTCTTGAGGAAAGCATGGATATGTGTGGAAGGTAGTATTGGGCCCGTACTACTAAAAGCACATGATCCATACTCGAATCGGGGAGAGTCTTGGAGAATCTAAGAAGCTTGTGGGAGGAGGAATTTTGGGTATGTCCTGATCTTTGGCATGTTGTATTTCAGTGTGGTGATGATGTCACACCCCCAAACCAGAACGGCGGAAACGTTCGGGGGCGGAGGACGTCATGTAAGTATCACAACACATGCATTATAGTAATCAAAGTACAAACAACCATTGCATTAATAAGTATAAGTTTTACATAAGTGTTTAAACATTACATATTCAAACATTAAAGTAAATATGATAAAAGACAAAAGACGCAGCACGGTACTAGGCTGTCTTTTCAAAAGCTCCGGGAGTGTACCTGTCTACTGGATTCCTGAGAATACAAGTTATTTTGAAAGAGTAGATCACATTTAAGCTGGTGAGTTCATAAGTATTTTAGTTATATAAAGTATACTCTAAGTTCTTGGAAAAGTTCACCGGTTCCTCCAGAAAATCCTATATTTTCTGATGTGATAATATGATGACCACAATAGTTGCTTCTGCAATTACTTAGTTTATACTAGTTATAAATAACCTAATATGAAACTGACAGTTAAATGTGTGAATCTGCCTTAAGCCCACAACCAAATAAGGAAGAAGAAGTAAGGCGGAAGTCACACATTCCACTGTCAGTCGGATGTTAATTATGTATAACTCTGGTGTATAAACTAAGGAATTATAAAATTAACCATTTAAGGTCCTTTATGTTATACTAGTTTTAAGAAAATGACTGATGAAGTTCCAGAAAATCCTATATTTTCTGCTTTACAACTGGTAAGTAGTTTTAATTCCATAAAACCGTTCCATTTAAGTAATATTGTACTTATAATAAGGTTTAACATAATTTTAACAATCCATAAAATTATGAAAAGAATGTTTTGCGTTTGAATGGTGATGCTTATGTTTTGGAGCCTTCACTTGATGATACTTGAGAGAGAATGGATAGTTCACAGTTGGAGTTTGGAGAAATGAAGTAAAAATGAAGTAATTCCATATATATGGAGGGTAGTTCACGGCTAGAAGAGTGTTCACGGCCGTGAACAAGGTTTATGGCCGTAAACCTCATGTGTTGGACTTTGTGGTTCGTGAATAACCTTCTGATCTCGAGCTAATACTTCATAACACCCAATCCTTAAGTGCATTAGGCTTAGAGACTCTCATACTGGCCTTAAACACAGTAAACAGATAGCAGAAACGAGTCTGACTTTTGATTGAATTGGATTGATTTACAAGAAGAAAATAACGGGATGTTACATTATCCCCCCGTTAGGAGAATTTCGTCCCAAAATTTAGTCTAAGGTATATACATGGACGAAGGGAAAAAGGTAGATACTTATGGTTCTGACGATCCCCTCGACCCCAAGTGTAGTTGGGTCCTCTCTATGCACTTTAAGCGGACTCTCACTATCGGGATATGGATTTGATTAGTCCTAATGACTTCGCTGTCTAGGATTTTCTACGGATTCTTCCACAAAGTTGAGGCTCTCGCTTGCCTCGATCTAATCGAGTGGGATAACAAGAGTCTCTTCGGACAAACAGGTTGAAAGATAAGGACGTGTAAGGTAGGGTGCATGCTATTGAATTCTCAAGGTAGTCGAGTTTTATACGTTACTGGATCAACTCTAGTAAGAATCTCGAATGGTCCTATGTACTTTGGATTTAGTGTTCCACGCTTTCTGTAGCGTATCATGCCCTCCTGGGTGAGACCTTCAAATGACAAGGTCACCAACCTGGAATTCCAAGGGTTTTATCTTATCGAAGACGTAGCTTTTCTGCCTGACTCTGGGAGCTTCACGTCGCTCCTGGATTCGTCCTCTCTTCTTGGTAGTTTTTCGGAAGATTTCCAAACCAGCAAAGGTGCTGTCTGGTCTAGTTAGTTGCGTATCACTTACTTTAGATGCTAGAATGGTAAAATACTCGACTAGTTGATAAATGGGCATCCCATGCTTTACCAAAGTCAATCATATATGCTCTCAGCATGACTTCTAATGCTTGAATCTTTCTCTCATTTTGTTTGATGGTTTAAGGATGGTAGGCTATGCATCATGACTGGCCTAGTTTCCAGGGACACCTAAAGTGACTGCCTGAACTGGGAGGTGATTCTATTATCTCTAATGGAGATAACAGATATTGGAACACCGTGCATTCTTACTAATCTCTCTAACACACGTTCTAGTTATCTTCTCTGCTTTGCCTGTTTCTTTCAAATCATAGGAAGTGTGTGGACTTGGCTAATCTGTCGATGATCACCCAAAATGGCATCAAGTCCACCTGTTGCCTTGGTAACTTGATTATAAATCCCATTATAATCCGCTACCACTCACTCACAGGTATCTCCGATTGTTACAGTAAGCCTGCGAGCTTTTGTTCAGAAGTTCATGTTAAGACTCATACTTGGCTCATCCACCATTACCTCATGTATACAAGTCGTATATAATTTAGATTTGACAAAATGTTCGGATGGGTGACTCTGCCCCAGGTCCACAACCAGACAAGGAACAGGAGATAGGGCGGAATCAGACATCCTAAATCTTGTTAAGTCTAAATTATATAGCACTCTTGCGTATACATTTAGCAGCGATAGATTAACCTAATGAGTTCTTAGTCTCTACTCTTGAACTTGACCTGCGGTACAATGATTTTTCCTATTAGATCTATTGGGGTTACCTCGATGGTTACTGACTTCTGAGACTACTTCGGTGCTTTTCGTTTCAAGTTTCCTATCTACTGAGTAGGCTAGAAGGGCGTGGTACCCCTCGCATGGGTACTTCTGAAGTTTTGAAGTGAGAGATGATATAAGGGTTTTCGTTATGGATTGGAAGGATTTCATCTAACAGTTGACTAAGGAAGAAGTTCTTTTACACAACATAAGAATTTTGCATGGTAAGGACCAAGCCAAACTATGTCGGATGATGATGTCGGAACTTCTCGACGAATTTGATATTAAGTCGATCTGGAAGGAATGATTACAAGGATGATGAACTATCCTATGTACATAACTTTTCAGCATTTACGGTTTTATTCTGTTATTACTGTTACGAATCCCCCTTTTTGATTCGAAATTGGCGGGTATTACCAATACGAGGGTTCTGATACTTTGAAATTATGGACTTTTTATGAAATGATCCTTACTAGGTCTCTCTATAATCGCTTGGTGTATACAAGTCATGTATAATTAAGATTGGTAAGACCTTTGAATGAGCAACCCTGCCCTAAATCCACAACCAAACAAGGAACATGAAATGAGGCGGGATCACTCACTCTAAGTCTACAAATCTTAATTATAAATGACCCTAATGTATACACCAAGCCATAATAGCTTAACTGTTAGGGTTTCGAATTTTATATGAATGTTGTGATTTAATTTGAACGAGAGAGTAATCATAATTATAAATAATTATTGGGGTTTGGAAGCGTACCAAAATATAGCAGGGTTCTTTGATGCTTCCCCATTCTCTGGGGTCAAACTCCTCCTGCTTCCTTGTCGTTCTTCTCTATTGGACACTCCTTCTTAAAATGTCCTACTTCACCACAAATGTGACATATTGGACTAGTCCCAACACTGGTAGTTGAAGTGATAAACTCGACTGAGGTCCTACAGATGCGGGCGGTGTGCCCTTTCATGTTGCATCTATTGCAATGCAGCTCTCGACAAACTCCATGATGATGGTAGTTGCACTTGTTGCAGTGTGGAAGGTTTCCTAAGTACGGCGTGGGCGGTGCTGGAATAAAAAGGCCTGATGGGGGTATTGACTGCCCCAGTTCGTTGCCCTCTGCTAGGTTATTGAGTTGAACAACTCCCTTTCTCGTTCTCGAACTTTCTTTTCAGGATATTAGGTTTGAGGTTCGGAGTATCCTTACAAGTAGGTACTCGTTGCTGAAATTGGTTATCATCACGATCGGGATTGCCGATAACATTTTTGCTAACATTTGCGTTGTTAGCATTAAGATGGGCCATGACAGCTGTTACGGCTGCTGTGACTGCAGCTTGAAACGTAGCCGCATCTATATGAAGGATTGGTGTTTTGCCGGTGGGTTGGTTACGTTTCTTTGGAGGCATGATTCTGCTACACGAAGAGAAAACGAGCTCGTGAGCAACAATGGTTGCCTCTATATGTATTATAATCATTTATATGAATATAAATTTTTTGTTTCGTTATACTGATCTCAAAGGTTTGACTTACATCCCTATGATGCAGTCCTAGTAAAGAGCATAAGTAAGTTTCTAGAATGGTCATCAGATGAGTGTCATCCGGACAGAGTTATCTTTGGTTGGTGGATATCATCCTCCAACTTTCGAAAAGATCTGAAAGTAATTCATAATAGAGTCTACATAAAATAGACTTATGAATTTGAGAAGTAATCACTCTTGATTGAGATTTCGTGATCCGATTTATTGTTATTAGTCGTGACAGGAAAAGACGATAAGCTCAAAACCTAATGTGAATAATGTAATCACTAACTCATTAGATTGTATTAATTTATTAGTTATTACTGTGACGAAAAGGCACTCAAAGACTTCATATATAACACACATGGTTTTCCTCTGTTCACCGTTCTATTCTGGGGGATAATGATTTGTTCTCTCCTAGTATCTATATGGTTTGTTCTCTCCGGGTATCTCCGGGTATATTGAATTTCTATGCCGTCTTACTTCCGATTCTGACACTGATCCCCATTACTTCGTAATGAAGAGTTTGAATCCCGGAAGTTCATGCGAACCTCTCATTGGTGTCCTTAATAGGGTAAGGGCACTAAATGATTTCCATAGTTTCTTTACTTCTCATCTGTTTCTTTCTCGGAATTCTCTTAATGTAACTCTGCTGGATCCTCCTTGACTCTTCTATTGATTGCTGGAGTGACTACATCTATCTAAGGGGTTTATACGAGAATGGGAATGTCTAAAGGATTTATAAGAAAATTTAAATTTTTACGAAGATGATCCTTTCCGGTCCTTCTATAATCACATAGTGTGTACCGATTATATATAATCCAGATCAAATAGACATTCGAATAAGTAATCCTACTCTAAAACCACATCCAAACAAGGAAAAGGGAGTAGAGTGAAAATCGCTTATTCTAAGTCCGTAAAATCTCAACTACATATAACCCTAATGTATCCACTTAGTAATTATAGACTTACCGGAAAAGGTCTTTTAAATTTTCCCAAAAGTTTATTTATGGTATCTAAAATACTTCTATAGTATTTTAATTATATGATTGATTCTTGAACTTCTAAATATAATAAGTTTATAAGTTTTTAGTTTGGTCGTTATAGCATCCTAAAATACTCCTATAGTATTTTAACCTTTATGTTTGGTTCTAGAATTCTTCTGGTACTTAGGTAAGTTTTAGATTTGTTGCAATACTACAATCACTCCCAAACACATGTTGGTCATATCTCAAATAAATATAGTTGATCAGGCTATATTGATCCCATATATGATTACATAACTGTCCAGGTTTAACTGTAATGTCCAACATCCAAATACTTTTGTTTTGTTCTTCTTGTGATACTCGTTCTAGTATATATATTCTGCATGTACTTAGACTTTTATAAAATATTATTATATTTTAAAGTATAATTCTTGGTCAGAGTGTTTTTATCCCTATTTGTTTATAGTTGTATATCTTTTATGACTGATATACTGAGTTCACTATAAACAATGCTCTGATACCAATCGGTCACACCCCCAAACCAGAACGGCGGAAACGTTCGGGGGTGGAGGACGTCATGTAAGTATCACAACACATGCATTATAGTAATCAAAGTACAAACAACCATTTCATTAATAAGTATAAGTTTTACATAAGTGTTTAAACATTACATATTCAAACATTAAAGTAAATATGATAAAAGACAAAAGAAGCAGCACGGTACTAGGCTGTCTTCTCAAAAGCTCCGGGAGTGTACATGTCTACTGGATTTATGAGAATACACGTTATTTTGAAAGAGTAGATCAACATTTAAGCTGGTGACTTCATAAGTATTTTAGTTATATAAAGTATACTCTAAGTTCTTGGAAAAGTTCACCGGTTCCTACAGAAAATCCTATACTTTCTGATGTGATAATATGATGACCACAATAGTTGCTTCTGCAATTACTTAGTTTATACTAGTTATAAATAACCTAATATCGAACTGACAGTTAAATGTGTGAATCTGCCCTAAGCCCACAACCAAACAAGGAATAGGAAGTAAGGCGGAAGTCACACATTCCACTGTCAGTCGGATGTTAATTATGTATAACTCTGGTGTATAAATTAAGGAATTATAAAATTAACCATTTAAGGTCCTTTATGTTATACTAGTTTTAAGAAAATGACTGATGAAGTTCCAGAAAATCCTAACTCTGCTTTACAACTGATAAGTAGTTTTAATTCCATAAAATCGTTCCATTTAAGTAATATTGTACTTATAATAAGGTTTAACATAATTTTAACTATCCATAAAAATATGAAAAGAATGTTTTGCGTTTTAATGGTGAAAAGTGGTTTTAAATGCCTATAAAACCGTTCGTAAAGTAGTTTTAATTCCCATAAAACCGTTCCGTTTTATTTATGGAAAGTGATTACTACAGTAGTATTTCTTAAAAAGAATAAACTACTGGTGAATAACTACCCTAATATTAACCTGGTTAGTTAGGGTTTAAAATGTGATAACGTTGTAACCATGCTGGACTAGAATAAACAAGACGACCTACTGGTGTCGAAACTGAATATGTGACATTTGTCACCCCATGGCTGGTCTGTCGGACTGTAGCTAGCAGTCGAGATGTGGGATTGTCGGTCCCGTATAGATCTATATACATAATGCCCGCTCTCCCTCCTGGAGACTCTGGTTACAAGAATGTAACATAGCAAGTATTGCTATGTCCTGAATACGTACCATAACATTTTACTTTGAGTAAGGATCAAATTATATCATTTTATTGATAAAGTAGTTTAGACCTCGTATATTTATCTAGAAAAATAGATTTCTCGTTTGTTTCATAAATTATACCTATTATAATTTATACGTTCTATTTAATTAGCATGATCTATCCTGAAAGTACCCCTTTGCTCAGCATGATACAAAGGTAATAATACCTACTGATGTAACCTTTTATATTCCCATATGTATAATGTATATAATTAAGAAGGAAACGACCTTCAGACAAATAACCCCACCTTAATCCTACATCCAAACAAGGAAAAGGAAATAAGGCAACTCATTAATCCTAAGCCCTTTAAGTCTCATTTATATACTTATGCATATATGAACATGATTTTGTCAATTATAAGTTTAAAGAGTTTATGTGATTTTGATAAAAGTTTACATGACTTTAAGTCATTATGGAAGTATTTGGTAATCCTTAAAAGCATAAGGAAATCCTTTGTGTGATTGATATCACATACAATTATTAACACAATTTAGATTGTGTTCAACTTGTATTCCCCCCTTCAAAGCATTTAAAAACATTTAAAAGGTAGATTAAAGGGGTATGAACTCACCTTATGTTGGAGATTTGATTGAAGATATGATATAGGATGTTTGGTATGCCAAGCGAAGTCCCGAGCACAAATGGACCCTAATTGGCATATATTGACACACACACATATATATATATATATATATATATATATATATATATATATATATATATATATATATATATATATATATATATATATATATGTGTGTGTGTGTGTGTGTGTGTGTGTAATTAGTGTATATAACAACTAATCATGTAAGGTAACAACCTTAGGTGCTAGGAAACACTTGAAATGAAGTGTTACAATCACATGTGATTGAAAGAAAGGAGTTCACGGCCAAAATTTAGGGGTTCACGGCCAAGGGAGGGTTTACGACCCAAGATCTTATGAAGGGTTTACGGCCCTTAAGAAGGGTTTATGGCCGTACACCCTTGAAGATCTTGAAGATGATGAAGAACAATGATGAACAATGATGAATCAAGGCTAGAACAAAGGGATTTCTAAGCATTAACAAGAATAGGGATGGGATGCTTACGTTTTGGAGCCTTCACTTGATGAGACTTGAGAGAGAATGGATAGTTCACGGTTGGAGTTTGGAGAAATGAAGTAAAAATGAAGTAACTCCATATATATGGAGGGTAGTTCACGGCTAGAAGAGTGTTCACGGCCGTGAACCTCGTGTGTTGGACTTTCTGGTTCATGAACAGCCTTCTGATCTCGAGCTAATACTTCATAACACCCAATCCTTAAGTGTATTAGGCTTAGAGACTCTCATACTAGCCTTAAACACAGTAAACAGATAGTAGAAACGAGTCTGACTTTTGATTGAATTGGAATTATTTACAAGAAGAAAATAACGGGGTGTTACAGATGATCACCCAGGAAGGAAGTTATGGTTCCAATTTAGGCTTAGATGCAGGTACTGAGCTGATTAGCGAGCAGAAGCGGGAGTTCATCTTGTCGGAGATTACCCGTGGTATCTTGGAGAAGACTCATGTGATATTTGGTTCGGTCAAGGGGGGATTTTGGAGATCCTGGATGAGCGCTTGGGCGCGTTCTGTGCTGAGGCTACGGCCATTGTTGGGGTTCACACTCTTTCTCTCGGTGAGTTATGTGTGTATGAAGCTCCTGCGTTCTCCAAGGAGAGGGATCCCATTGCCAGTAGGAGGTGGTTAGCGGATATGTCTAACGCGTTCAGTATGAGTTTCTGCCCTGAGGAAGCGAAGGTCAGATACGTTTCCTGCCCATTGTAGGTCAGGGCACGGGATTGGTGGGAAAAGGTAGGACGTGAAGTGGGTGATGGTGTAGTTGATGACATGTATTGAGATGATTTTTCGACCAGGTTCCGAGCTGATTTTGCACCGGTGGTTAAGGTGCAACAGTTGGCGCGAGAGTTTCAGGATCTCCGCCAGACTACTGAGACTGTGGCAGAGATCACTGCTAAGTTCAGCGAGAGGGCTTTATTGGTTCCACAGTATGCAACAGATGAGGAAATGAAGAAGGTGATGTAACAGCCCAAATTTACAATATAATTTTTCATTTTTAAATAACCAAAACTGTAACACCGTAATTTTTCAAATAATTTTTTCATTTAAAATCGCATAACTCTCATAACACATTTCACGAAAATCTCATTTATTTAATTTACAAATTGCAACTCAAAAATTACTTGACTCAAATCCAGGATCCTCAAAACATAACTCTTTCACTGGTGTGTACAATCAAGCCGGTGCCTTCCTGCGATTCTGAGAAAACCTGAAACACATAAAACATAACACATAACACGGTAAGCACGAAGCTTAGCGAGTTCCCTAAAATACCACATACATCATATTAGCCACTCGAGGCTATAACTCTGTAAGACCCTCCGGTCAATGTGTCTCAGTGGGACCCTCCAGTCCCACAACTCTGATGGACCCTCCAGTCCCACAACTCTGATGGACCCTCCAGTCCTAACTCTGTGGACCCTCCGGTCCTAACTCTGTAAGCTCTGAGTAATACACGACATAAATCACAAAGAAATAATTCAGGATATCACAATACACAGATAAGCACATAAGACATCTCAGTCACACACAAATACCACTCATGGTAAAGTATAGTGATAAGACTCACCTCGAAAGCTAACAAGTAATAATCTCGCACACAGAAATCTTGAACTAGCCTCTGCCTATCACATAGGGTAAATATCTCTAATTAATACTCTATTCATACACAATACCAAAAGGTTGCTCTCTCTTTCTCTTTCTAACTCTTGAATTGGGTAAAAGACCATTTTACCCCTCCATGGTCTTCATTACTCATGCATGACCAAACCCTAAAGTCAACAGAAGTCAAAATCGAGTCAACAGTCCATGTTTGACCCGACTCGCCGAGTGCATCTATGTGACTCGTCGAGTCCCCTTGTTTCCTTTGTCATATTGCGAAAGTCCACCTTGACTCGTCGAGTTGTCTCGCCAACTCGCCGAGTCACCCATGTACAAACTCAACGGGGAAAAACCCCATCCGACTCGTTGAGTCAGCTCATAGACTCGGCGAGTCCCTTCAATCTGATTTCTCATTCAGACGACTCAAAGCAGCTCTACTACTCTAAACACTAGATCTAGCATCCCAAGACTTCATTGTCACGTAAAGTTTCAATCTTTACGCTCATGCATGTTATTTTTGCTCCAACATACCAAAACATGCTCTCACAATGTGTTAAGCACAATATCCTTCATATGGGTGAATAAAGTTGGGACCTTTGGACTCTAGGGACCTCACAAGGTCCAGATCTGAGGTCTAAACCTCAAGACAACTCTGTAAGCTTGAAATCCCAAATAAATGTGGCATAAACCCTAACCTTCCAAAATCAAGAGATCTAACCATAAGAATGATAAAGGTAAGAACTTTTCACCTTTTACAGAAGCTCTTGGATGACAAGCAACAGATCTAACAGTCTCTTCTCGTTCCTTGCTTGAAATCCTTCTCTTCCCCTCCAAATATGCACCAAAATACTCAATATAAGCTCAACATTCTCTCTTTTAACTCAAAAAGGCAACTAAGGTTTCTCGCAGTGAAGTTGGGAAACTTATGAGCCGCAAATGAGGCTATAAATTCCCTTATATAGGCCCCAAACCCGGGGATTTAGGGTTTCATTACACAGCACCTACTCGGCGAGTTGGCTCTCTGACTCGTCGACTCCATTCATTAAACTCACGCGGGTACTCGACTCTACTCGACGAGTTGGACTCACAACTCGCCGAGTCACTCCACGAATCTGAAAGTTAAACACCTTAATGCACCTGAAAGTCTGGATGTTACAATTCTCCCCCACTTGAATTAGATTTCGTCCTCGAAATCGCTCCTCAACAACACATAGAACGAACCCAATAACCCGCAAAACACCACTGAAAAGATATCATACCACACATATATCTTTCTCCATGAACACCTGAATCCAAACAGGAACTCCCAAAACCGGAGTAAGACAGACCCTTCTGCCGCTACGATACCCCTTCTGACTCTCCAGAATCTGGAAACTCTAGTGGCCTGTCTCACTGCCAAATCGCCCTCTCAAGATATCACCAGGTTATTCGCTCTTCGAATAACAGACCCCGATAACTCACTGCCCCTCTGATTCTCTCGTTGCGACTTGATAGAAAAAGTCAAAGCCTAAAAATTGGTTACCGATCACTCATACCAGACATAAAACGATCCATATCATACTCCAAGGAACGAAAGGGTCAAATTACACTAGAGACACGTCCACTGAACTGCAATCGAAACCTATCTGAACAAGGAACTTTCAACACCCTGTCCTCAGACATAAGAAAAAAAATGATCATGCTTGCTCAGAAGTATCCTCTGACATCTAACAATCATAATCTCCGGCTCCCTCTCAGATATCCCTCTCAGCACTGAGCACCAGGTCAACCCCCGACCCCACAGATGAACCTCCAAAGGCTACCCTTTGCATGCCCTAAAACGTCTCACTGACTTCCTTCTCACAACAACTATCTCGGACCATTGTGACACACAAGTCACGAAGTCCGCTTTACCCCAAGCGAATACTACAATCCCAACGGAAATCGTCTCACCGTTGACCTCTGTCATCAACTACTCATTAGTTCCAAGCGTTTCTCGGTCCTTCCCATACCAACGAACTGACCCACTCAGGTCTAAGACATCAGATGACACACAATACCCCTCAAAATGAAACTCATCTCTGAATGTGGAATCTCATTCGCCTACTCAATACACCACCAAAGCCAAACTAAACTCGAGAGTCTGGTCCGATACAGAATTGGAACCACTCGTCCTAATGAAGTACTCAACACATGACCCATGACCCGCAACCCAAGCGTGCATCACTTCTCCAATTCCTTTCTATTGTGATAACCATAACTTAACTCAGAATATAACGATTCCCGAAAAATATGGAGACCCCAGTCTCGCCCCTGGTCCGACCACCAGAATCCTACAGACTCAAATGATGAGGCTACATAAGCCTAGGAACTCCCCTGAGTCATGCCCTGACTAGTGAATACTACGGTTCCCCGTAGATTCACAACGCTTCTCGCTCGCTGCTTGGTGAATACTATGACTCCCCACAGTATCACCACACTCTCTCGCTGACTGGTGAATACTACGGCTCCCTGCAGTATCACAACACCCTCTCGCTGACTGGTGAGTACTACGGCTCCCCGCAGTATCACAACACCCTCTCGCTGACTGGTGAATACTACGGCTCCCCGCAGTATCACAACACCCTCTCGCTGACTGGTGAATACTACGGCTCCCTGTAGTATCACAACACCCTCTTGCTAACTGGTGAGTACTACGGCTCCCCACAGTATCACAACACCCTCTTGCTGACTGATGAATACTACGGCTCCCCGCAGTATCACAACACTCTCTCGCTGACTGGCCATGGGCTCATTCCAAGGTTTTCCCTTGATAATCCGAAGTGATCACTCCCACTCGAACCCACTCACCCTCTTATCCCCTAAAATCTCCTCCTCAAGTCATCATCCCCCTGAGTTCACTATCAAATACTCCACAGCTCAACATAGATAGGTACACACACCCACCCAGGTTAAGCATCACCACTCCTGACGCCAACCTTCGTGACCAACACCCTTTTCTAGCTGCAATTCACATTCTGGGATACTCCCGTTGATGAAAATTAGCTGGAGGGCTCCCGCTGGAACCATAGCCACTTGATACTTCACTTTCCATCTCATAACTCAAGTCTCAAAATAATCCGAAATTCAGGGCATTCTACTCGGATACCTCGGTACACCATCACAGAACCTCACGATGTCTTGCCTCAAACACTGATCTCCAACTTACGGCCTCATACTCAGATACAGTAATGCATCCTCCCAGAATCTCATAACTGATCTTCCTCTCACACAACTCGTAGCTTCGGGATATACCAACTCTCAGTTGAAGCACGGAGGAATCGTCAATGACTCAAAACACGTTGACGACCATCCGAAACTCCATCCTCTATTGCTCAAACCCATGCAAGGATACACATACCGACCCTGAAGTTGGTTGCCCAATCAACTTCTACCCTTCCCAGAGTGCATATAACAACCCATACATTGAACTAGAAATTCTCCTCCGCCAAAACTATCCTTACGAGCCACCCACCTCGAATTTACCATTACAACCTCGAAGAATTCCTAACTACCACAAGGTCTCCGACCAACGGCCACCTACCGTGGAGACACTCATCCTTTCCTGACACGTACAACATGCATGATCTGGCTCTACATCTAGCCTCGACCAATAATAAACTTGGTCTCATGTATCCGTACCGTAGGTCACTATATCCAGTCCTCTAACTGCTCTTTGAACAAATCTCTGATACTCTCAATAAATACCCGGTTCTCCCCCACCCAAGGCTCGAACCATCACCATTTGGCACACCAACCATATATTCTACAAACTGTTTCACCAGGTACATCACATTTACTCTTGGAAAGTAACACAGAACACTCGATGATCTTCCCGATAGGGACAAAGCAACTCCAAACATCCTGAATCTCAGATAAAATCCTCGAAAACTTCCCAACGCGACTGCCCCTAGTCATCTTGAATGCCTCAGACCAATACACCGCCGGATACTCCGACTGTCCCAACACAGTCCTGACTCTCAATCTGGAAATAAGACACTATCACGCACCTCGTTTCTGATTCCTCGACCAGTCTCCCAACGTTATTCAAATCTCATACTGACACACTACTAGACATCACAACTCCCAGTCTAAAAATGAATGAACTATCACACTCCTCATTTTCGACTCCCCAACCAACGTCCCATCATGAGAATCATCATGATTGCAGAGACCTTACTCCTACACTCGATATCCATCATGGACGATGACGGCCACCGCCCCGATATACTCCTCTTGATCACCCGACACTGCTGCTTACATATGGACTACTATACTCAAATAGGGTATATCCTTGTCCCTGGCCATCTCAGTCCCCACTGATGACCCTCTCATGCTATAATCTTACCTTACGATAGACATAATGCCTATATACTTGGGTGAAGGATCGTAACCCATGCTACCCCTCAGGGTTTACCTCCAAGCTCAGAAACCGGAAGCTCAATATCTCTTCTGCTCCTCGCAAAAACGAAAATAGCACAACTCTTGGTCATAGAAAGTGACATCTCCACTATCGGTCGATTGCTCACCCCAGACCGGAATCCCCCATAAAGCACCATCTCTACTCACTCCTGAGTCTTGCGACTCCAACTGGCATCTCACCAAAATTTTCTCGGAAGCTAACTCGATTTCCCTCTCAAGGTATGCTCCATAGAAACCCGTTCAACATGGCCCTCTGGCCCCACAATCTATCACGTCTGATCTCAGTTTATCAATCACAACTAGATGACTGGTAAAACCAGAAGCACTAACCACCACGAGTCATGGTACTCGAACCATGTTATCTCCTCTCAATCTGCTATTTAGAACCTCTAGAATTCTCCCTGTTTCGAGTATGGGTCCTCTGCTTTCCGTAGTACGGGACCATACTACCTGCCACATCTACCCATATTTCCTAAGTAGCTGCTCAACTTTCTCGATCACCAATTCCGTTAAACCTGGTCGCTCCCCCGCGAATACTTTCCTCTATCAGTATACTCATCTGATTAAGCTCACTCCCTAGGCTCTTTCTAGGTTCTCCCAATTCTCTGCCATCAGCTGCTGAAGAACTCCTTATGATGCCAGCCATCTACCTCCTAAATATCGTCATATTCACTCAGTAGCTGACTCCCATCAATGAGAGTTCCACAAAGCACGAAGCAAGCAGCATTTGGGCATCGAATGATCTCCACCAGCACGTAAAACCACTCTAGGTTACCACTCTATTTGCTCTACTCGACTCAAAAGGTGTCACCGAACTCAAGCAACTCTACCCCACGCAGGTATCTAACTACTCTCTTAGTTTGCTCCTCCAAAGCTCATCTAGGTATCTCTCCTAGATTGCTCCTCTACTCAAAGCTCTATTTCTAAAATATTCCTGCTAGATACTCTTACCCAACAGATACTCAAGGCACATAACAGATAGCAACGACTCTTAGGCTAAGGCATCACAAATAAGGAAACTCTAGCCCTAAAATATGAAATACCTAGCCTATCCTCTAGCATACATAAATAGTATCTCATAAGTATCTCATAACACAAAATAAGGCTATTTTGGGAAATCACCGTTCGGGCCCTGGCTGATTGTACACACTACTCCTTCTCGTTTTCTCATGGAAACTCTTACTCGTTTTAGAAAAATCGTTTCATTTGAAAATTTTTCTCAAATCCTCAGTTTGAGTCCAGACATACCCGAAGGTGCATCCGAATCCCTCAAACCAAGGCTCTGATACCAACTTGTAACACCGTAATTTTTCAAATAAAATTTTCATATTAAATCGCATAACTCTCATAACACATTTCACGAAAATCTCATTTATTTAATTTACAAATTGCAACTCCAAAATTACTTGACTCAAATCCAGGATCCTCAAAACATAACTCTTTCACTGGTGTGTACAATCAAGCCGGTGCCTTCCCGCGATTATGAGAAAACCTGAAACACATAACATATAACACGGTAAGCACGAAGCTTGGCGAGTTCCCCAAAATACCACATACAACATATTATCCACTCGAGGCTATAACTCTATAAGACCCTCCGGTTAATGTGTCTTAGTGGGACCCTCCAGTCCCACAACTCTGATAGACCCTCCGGTCCTAACTCTATGGACCCTTCGGTCCTAACTCTGTAAGCTCTGAGTAATACACGGCATAAATCACAAAGAAATAATGCAGGATATCACAATATACAGATAAGCACATAATACATCTCAGTCACACACAAATACCACTCATGGTAAAGTATAGTGAGAAGACTCACCTCAAAAGCTAACAAGTAAGAATCTCGCACACGGAAATTTCGAACTAGCCTCCGCCTATCACATAGGGTAAATATCTCTAATTAATACTCTATTCATACACAATACCAAAAGGTTCCTCTCTCTTTCTCTTTCTAACTCTGAAATTGGGTAAAAGACCATTTTACCCCTCCATGGTATTCATTACTCATGCATGACCAAACCTTAAAGTCAACAGAAGTCAAACCTGAGTCAACAGTCCATGTTTGACACGACTCGCCGAGTGCATCTATGTGACTCGTCGAGTCCCCTTGTTTCCTCTGTCATATCACGAAAGTCCACCTTGACTCGTCGAGATGTCTCGCCAACTCGCCGAGTCACCCATGTCCAGACTCATTGGGGAAAAACCCCATCCGACTCGTCGAGTAAGCTCATAGACTCGGCGAGTCCCTTCAATCTGATTTCTCATTCAGACGACTCAAAGCAGCTCTACTACTCTAAACACTAGATCTAGCATCCCAAGACTTCATTGTCACGTAAAGTTTCAATCTTTATACTCATGCATGGTAGTTTTGCTCCAACATATCAAAATATTCTCTAACAATGTGTTAAGCACAATATCCTTCATATGGGTTAATAAAGTTGGGACCTTTGGACTCTAGGGACCTCACAAGGTCCAGATCTGAGGTCTAAACCTCAAGACAACTCTGTAAGCTCGAAATCCTAAATAAAGGTGGCATAAACACTAACCTTCCAAAATCAAGAGATCTAACCATAAGAATGATAAAGGTAAGAACTGTTCACCTTTTACAGAAGCTCTTGGATGACAAGCAACAAATCTAACAGTCTCTTCTCGTTCCTTGCTTGAAATCCTTCTCTTCCCCTCCAAAGATGCACCAAAATACTCAATATAAGCTCAACATTCTCTCTTTTAACTCAAAAAGGCGACTAAGGTTTCTCTCAGTGAAGTTGGGCAACTCATGAGCCACAAATGAGGTTATAAGTTCCCTTATATAGGGCCCAAACCCGGGGATTTAGGGTTTCATTACACAGCACCTACTCGGCGAGTCGGCTCTCTGACTCGTCGAGTCCATTCATTAAACTCACGTGGGTACTCGACTCTACTCGACGAGTTGGACTCACAACTCGCCGAGTCACTCCACGAATCTCAAAGTTAAACACCTTAATGCACCTCAAAGTATGGATGTTACAAAAACACTTCCATAAGATATAAAATTCCAATCACATTTGTTTTCAAAATCCATTATCGTCAAATAAATTAATCATAATATCAGTGTGTCCCAAATAAAACACCAGAGAGTGCATGCCGCACCATCACACTGGTCCCTTGCCCTTAGATCCTGAAGTACCTGAAACAACCAACAAATTGTAAGCTAATGCTTAGTGAGTTCCCCAGAGCATACCCCACATAATCCACATAATAACATAACCATATCAATCACATAAGCCATGCATATAACACTTAGGGATGTCGTGGGCTCCCCCTAGGGTCTTACTCAAGGATGTCGTGGGCTCCCCTCATTGTCTTTACTTGGAAAGCCATGCGCTCCCCCACATGGTCTGATATCCAAGTGCCATGGGCTCCCCCATGGTCTTTACCTGGAATGCCATGGGCTCCCCCACATGGTCCGATATCCAAGTGCCATGGCCTCCCCCATGGTCTTTCATGAAAATTTCACTAAGACAACTAGCATACCACATAACACGTAATCAACTAGTATACAACATATCACAAAACCAACTGGTGTACCACATATCACAAATGGACCGACCTTGGTGCCTTCGACCTATTAGTATGGTGAGGAGACTCACCTCTCAAGGAATATTGAACTAATACGATCAAATTCTGACTCACATCTCCGACCTCACGTGACATCGCAAAATTTCTCGGCCAGAAAAGACCGATTTAGTTTATGATTTTAAAATAAAATAAGAGTAATCTTCCAAAAGATGTTGCGGAATTTGTCCCCAAAACAAAATTTGATAAAAATTTATCAAAGCATTTCTTGAAGAACTGTATTTTCATTATATAATAAAACCTCGGGATGTCATGTTCCGATACAGACCGAAAGCATAAACAATATATTAAAAGCCTTACAACAGTTATTTACATCTACTGGCCTATAATCCAAAAATCCCTCGTCATCATCCAAACTATGCTCTGGGTCCACTACATGTAATACAGAAAGTTGAGTGGGTCAGCCTTGGGAGCCTGGTGAGCATATAGGGTTTTCAACCCACAAATAATAATAAATTTATTAATTTTATCAACCAACAATAAATTTCTTAATTTCATCAACTAAAAATAACCCTGATTACCCGTTCCCGTTATCCTCACTTTACGTCCCTAAACACCTATCATAAGGGACCTAGCCTAAGGATTTTCATCGGGGTGACAACACTGCCTTAGGGATTCATCAGCAATTTATGTCAAATAAGGCAACCATGTCAGGGATGGAGTATACCGTTGAACACTAAATTCATAAACACCTACAGGTTGCGAGCCTGCTAGCATTCCACTGGACTGTCTAGAAAGGTCCGTGGTCGTCATCTATACTCCTCTAGATGACTGAAACAACAACAATATCGAGGCCTCTCATCATTTTAACACACATCAACTATTTCATCTACCCATGTTTTACCCAACATATTTGTATATAAAAATACATACACAGTTTAAAACTTGTATAAAATATCTATTTAACACCCATCTCATATAAACAAACAATATCATTACACATAGCACATATTTTATTGAAAATACTTCATATCTATGTGTAAGATGAAAGTGACTACACACTCACTTGATAAGACGGTGATTGGACAGCACTTCGTCCCTTAAAACAATCTTTTTCGATGAAACCGATATGTTTTCTCAAAAACCGGGCTTCATGCGGGCAGAGTTTCGTCTCGAAAAACTGTTTTCTCGGGATCTTCGGGCTCTCCGTGGCTTGCTTACGATGCTAGGACAATATTCTAGGCTTGGGGGTATTTAGTGTAGGTAAAAAGAAAGTAGATGGTGAGAAAGAGAAAAAATTGTTACTAAAAATTGGCTGGCTTCGGATCCTATTTATAGGAGGCCGAAGCTCCTTATTACGCTGGGCGTAATTCTTCGGTACGCGGGGCGTACTGCCTCGGAAGACTCTTCGATGGGCGTAAATTCGTACGTTGGGCGTACGAAGTGCATCAGTTTGGACGTGCTAAGGCTATGACATGTGTCCTTCATGCGAAGGAGTAGGGGAGGTGACGGACTCCGGATCACTTACACGAGTACGCTGGGCGTACTCCTTCGGACCATCCTTGAAGTTTGTGCCCAGAACTTAAAAAATTCATAACTTTCACATACGAACTCCGTTTTTGATGTTCTTTATATCCACGCGTAGGTGAAATTATGCTCTACAACTTTCGTTTAGACTCCGTTGGCTAATTTTGATCTTATTTTTAAATTTATATTTTTAACAGGCCAGGACAGAAAAAGTCCGTTAAAAATTCATAACTTCTTCATACGACGTCCATTTTCGTCTGTCTTTTTACCGTTGAACTACTATCAACAAGATCTTCGATTTTCATTTAGGTTGTTATGCCTAAAAATCACTCGATCTAAAATTCGAGTTTCGGGCTGCATACTGTTATTCCAAATCTTAGAAAATTCATAACTTCCTCAAACGAAGTCAGATTTGGACATTCTTTTTAAGCACGCTCTCGGTTTAACGTATACTACGACTTTCATTTAGATCACTAAGGCTAAAAAGAACTTTATCATAAACTCAGTTTTTACGTCACACAGCATCGTGCCGGTTCTGTCGGGAAACTTCGAAAGGTCATAACTTCTTCGTTATAACTCGGATTTCGGTATTCTTTATATCTCCGGAATCCTTGTTTCAACCACTACAACTTTCTTCATAGATATCGGGTTTATCTAACATTTATTTTCGATGCTTATTTTTATCCTTAACTTATTAAATCATAATAATTAAGTATAAAACACAAAATACTCAAATAATACATCTTATTATTTTAAAACAAATTACAAAGGTTGGCCTTGACTATTACATCATCATTAATGCCTAGCCTAGAAACACGGGCGTTACAATTCTCTCGCCCTTAGGATGATTCTGTCCCCAGAATCATACATCAGCAAACAAATGCGGATAGCGACTCATCATGTCACTCTCTATTTCCCAGGTGAGATTTGGCCCATTCGTAAGTTTCCATCGCACAAGCACTAATCGACCATCTTGCGTTTCAACTTCTTAGTCTTATGGTCAACGATTGCCTTTGGTTCTTCGATTAACCTCTTGCTTTCATCCAACCTTAATTCAGAAATTGGAATTATGTCGGGAACTTCTCCCGTTAACTTCCTCAAATAACACACATGAAAAGTGTTATGAATACCATCTAGTTCTTCTAGTAGTTCTAGCTTGTAAGCTTGGTTCCTAATCCTCTGAAGAACTTTAAACGGTCCAATAAACCTTGGACTCAACTTTCCTCTTTTACCAAATCTTATAAGTCCCTTCCACGGTGAGACTTTAAGTAAAACCGAATCTCCAACTTCGAATGTTATCGATTGTCTTTTCTTGTCAGCATAGCTCTTTTGACGATCCTGAGCTGCTAACATCCGTTCCCTAATCACTTTCAGCTTTTCAGCGGTCTGATGGACTATCTCGGGTCCCATAAACTGTTTTCCCCAGCTTCAAGCCAACATGACGACGTTCGACACTTTTTTCCATACAAAGCGTGATAAGGTGCCATCTTGATGCTCGAGTGGAAACTATTATTGTAGGAAAATTCTACTAGAGGTAAATTTTCATCCCAGTTACCATGGAATTCCAGGGTACATGCTCGTAGCATATCCTCCAATGTTTGAATCGTTCGTTCGCTCTGACCATCAGTTTCCGGATGATAAGTTGTACTTAAACACAATTTCGTACCCAATTCTTCTTGTAGACTTCTCCAAAACCTCGATGTGAAACGACTATCACGATCTGATACAATCGTTAAAGGAACACCGTGAAGTCTCACTATCTCCTTCACGTAGGCATTTGCAAGTTTATCCATAGACCATTTTTCATTGGCTGCTATGAAGTGTGCACTTTTAGTAAACCGATCAACGACCACCCAAATCATGTCGTGACCGTTCCTCGTTCTGGGCAGTTTAGTCACAAAATCCATGGTAATGTCTTCCCATTTACCCATGGGTACAGGTAAAGGTTCTAAACTCCCATACGGGTTCTGATGTTGTGCCTTAACCCTCGCACATGTCACACACTCGGCCACATACTTTGCAACATCAAGCTTCATCGTCGGCCACCAGTAGTAGGGTTTCAGATCCATATACATTTTCGTGCTGCCGGGATGAATCGAGTACATGGTCTTGTGAGCTTCTTCCATCAGAAGATCTCTTATTCCTCCCGTCTTAGGTACCCAAATCCTATCTTGGAATACCTTCAGTCCTTGACCGTTTGTATCGAACACTAACGTTTTTCCCAAAACGTTCTTCCTTTCGGTCATTTTTCTCTAAAGCTTCTTCCTGAGCTTTCTTGATACTTTCTACAATCGTTGAGACAACTTCGATTCTTAATGCTCTTGGCCTTTTCTTTTCAAGACTCACTTTTCGGCTTAAAGCATCAGCTACAACATTTGCTTTACCATGGTGGTAAAGGATTTCACAATCGTAATCCTTAAGCAATTCTAGCCAGCGTCGTTGTCTCGTATTTAATTCCTTCTGATTAAAGAGATACTGAAGACTCTTATGATCAGTGAAAAGTTTGCATTTTGTGCCGTAAAGATAATGCCTCTATATCTTTAGGGCGAATACTACCGCTGCCAACTCCAAATCATGAGTGGGGTAGTTCTTTCATGTTCTTTCAGTTGTCTCGATGCATATGGTATCACCTTATCACTTTGGGTCAGGACACAACCTAACCCAACTCTAGATGCATCGCTATAAACTGCGAAGTCTTCAACTCCTTCAGGTAAAGAAAGATTCGGTGCTTCACACAACTTCTTCTTTAGCTTCTCAAATGCTTCCTTATGCTTCTCACTCCAAGTATAAGTAGCTCCTTTGTGGGTAAAAGTTGTCAATGGAGCAGCTATCGAAGAAAAGCCTTGGATAAATCTTCGGTAATATCTGGCTAATCCAAGAAACCTTCGAATCTTCATGGGACTGTTTGGTTGTTCCCACTTTATTATAGCTTCAATCTTAGCTGGGTCAACCATTATCCCTTCTTGGTTAACCACATGCCCCAAAAATGGGACTTCTTGAATCCAAAAATCACATTTGGAGAACTTTGCATACAGCTTCTCTTTTTTCAGAACTTCTAAGACTTCTCGCAGATGCTTGTCATGCTCCTGCTTGATTTTTGAATAAATCAAAATATCATCTATGAACACTATCACATATTTGTTGGGTCTTGAGCATTCTAACACTCCTATGGTGTACATGCAACCCTATAAACCTTGGATCTATGTTTTCTCTATTATACATGCAAATATTAACTATTCCAAGGTTTCATCCTAACTAGCATATTATGAAGCAAGTATACTACAAAGTTCTAGTTAGATGACATACCTTTTGATGTAGCTTGATGTCTTCAAGCTTTAAGAGCTTAGCCCCAATAGTGTGGAAGCCTCAAATGGAATCACAAATCACCAAAACACCTTGGAAGAACTTGAGAGAATATGTATGCACACTAAAATCGGCCCACTCTTATTTTCACACACTTGTGCCAATTTTGTGAGCCAAGGACCCCTTTATATATTATGGAGGATTAGGGTTACATCCATGTAAACCCTAATACCCATGACCTTTCATTTACATAGGATCCATGGGTTAAAAGCTCCATGGACCATCCATGAAAGCTTAGCCCAACCTAAATGAACTTGACCCATTCCATATATATAAGAGTCCATATTTAATTAGTTCTTTTTGATCACTTAATTAATTCTAAATTAATTCTTGATCAATACTAATTAAATAATATGATTCCATATTAATATATTAGAACTTATAATATATTAATATAAATCATAAATATACTATTCTCAAAAGACTATCCATATAAATTGTGCCGGTGAAGTGCAACCCAAATGGACCATGCCGGGTCGGGTCAAGTACATACCAAATATAGTTATGGACTTAGACATTAATCCAACAGTCTCCCACTTGGATAAGTCTAAAACTATTATTGAGTATGACTTCAAAACCTAACTGGCAATCGTAGCTCTTAAAGCCGTTGTCGAACTCTGACCTTGTCAATGACTTGTCCATTAGATAAGGGATCATATATTCCTCCATTCTAGATATCATATGGACTGAGACATGGATTATAATCATTCTCTCTGTCCATTTGTTGTTTCCCGATTTTCGATTTATGATGACTGACTGATTGAACAAATCAAATCAGTCCTGGCTTGGCCAAGCACTCACATGTGTCATCGCTAAATCATCGAGGGGCCCACAGATATCGCTTTTATCGAAGGTAAAAGGAATGGATAAACTTCGACTCATATGGCTTGCTCTACTACTTGTTGAATCATACACAAAGGCACGTTTTATAACATCGAGTTACCAAATGCGTTTTCGTGCAATCAATGTATAACCAACTCGTGATAAAATCCATGAAGTGATTGAAATGAGCGCGGGTTGAATCCAATACTCAGAACTTATGAGCACTCATGAGTGTTGTAGCACCACTTTGTCCACCAACTTGGACCTCTACAAACCAACCCATGACAGTCTTGATTCATATCTACTTCCAACATATGACCGACTGTGGATGGTTTGAATAACTTAATCATACAGGAAGAGCGACTTAGTTATTCTGGAAGTCAAAACATGCAAAGTGAAACACAAGAATAAATGAATCAAATATGGTATCAAACCCTATGAATATAAATAAACACTTTTATTTATCACCATATTGATTACTCATTATTCATTGTTTCGGTTTTATCAACTTTATACTTGAATTAAAAACACTAGTTGTCCCATGCTCCAAGCATGTACACTATGTTTTTCTTAAACAATAGCTTTGCCATACACCAAGTATGCACTCTATGTTTGTCTATGATCCTTACTTTGTGAAATAAACCAATTGAACATAATTTCAATGATTCTAATTTCACACTCCCAAATCCTTATCGAAAAATGTGAGAATTTCAAATTCCTATCATTTATCGAAATCTGTTTAGATTTTAAACTTATATGCACTGACCCTCCTGTAATGAATATGTACAAAGTCACAAAGACTTGTCAACAGTCATTATAAGGTATTCCAATGGAGATCAACTCCATGGAAACTAAGTCTCATATTCAAAGTACATTGCTTTGGACATGCTTCTTGCATTAAGTTTTCTAATCTTACACAGATAACTTCCACCTATGGAGACAACTCCATATTCTCATTTTGACTATCACTTCTGAATAAGAGATGCCTCTTTTCAGAATATGTCAATATGGTCCTTCCAAAATTAGCACTATACTTCCAACTGTCCCTGAGCAACCAATCTTTGGTAAACCTCAGATTGTCCTCGACAATTGCTTAATCATTTTAGTCATATCCAATTCTAGACCTTTTCCCTTCTTAATGCCTCTGGGCATTTGGAAAAATTTAGAAATGACAAATATTATAGCACATGCAATCGATCCTGTACCCAAAGCAAATGGTACACGATTCATGATGTCTCACATAAAGACATGATTCTAGACCAGTCTTTTGCTACAATATTTTTATTTTCCATGTTTTCAAAATTTGACTATGAAGAGGGATGACGTAATCATAATCGAAATTTGAGAACGCAATATATAGAATTTCCTTAAGTTGAACCAATCCAACATGAAATTCATATATATATTCTTGACTAAAGATGATTAAGGTCTCAATCTAAGCCTTTAGAACTGAAGTATATCCTCTCCCTTAATTATAGCAAAACAACTTTTTCAATCCCTGCAGCCTCACGAATTGAAACTTTTGTTTTCTATAATTAACATTGCTAACTTGCAACACTAACAATAATTATCATGCTCCCACTAACATGATGATTATTAGCATAACACTTATGCTCCCACTAGCTTTGACATGTACTCAGAAATCAGCTGGACTTCTAGAAATCAATACTTTATTGACTTTCTTACCAAAGTTTAGATTTCTGATACGAGATGCTTTGATAAAACTTTATCAAAATCATACACCTTTCCTTAGATAACATGCATGTGTGTCTAAACAATTTCAGAACTATGAAAAGGGATGCCGTAATCATAGTCTCAATTGTTTAGACCTTTTGCCATCTGCTTCAAATCTACTTGGTGGAAGTGTTTCCTCACCATCATTTTCATGAATCGGAGAGAAACCTTATGACCCTTAGATTTTATGGTATATGTGTTCTTATCCATGTGAATCGTCAAAACCATAGTCACAAGACAAGGATAATGACACATCCAAACTCATATGGACTGAACTTATGCAATCTTAACTTCTTGCCACCTGGCAGTACAGGGCATGCCATTGCTTCCAAGTTGTTATACAACCAATTGAGAACTTTCAGAACTCCTATGCAAAGCCAACTTTAACTGGAATGTGCACATAATATGTCAACACGATAGGTTATAAACCTCAAGTCGTGTGCTAGTGAAGAACCTCAGGTTTTATTATTGATTAGTTCTTGAAATTCTTTTTAGGATCTTTAAGACTCCCACTATCCTCTTGACATATAAGACTATCTTGCCAAATATTCAAGAGATAGTGCGGATTCTTCATCAAGACAAACATTTCACACAATTGGCCTTAGTTGGTCTTTGTTTTATCCAAAACATCACAACTTACCAAATTCAAATGTACAAGAGTAGGACACTTTTACTCTTACATTTGACAAGTGTTTTAAACCTTTCTTTAAGATATGTCACTCAAGTTACAATCTTGGAGTATGACTCTAAGAATTGTTTTGGAACGAAGTATGCACTAAGATGACCTTTAGAGGACTAATTGTGATATGACTTCTAAATCATTAAGATGATCACAAACATGATACTAAAGTACTCTCCCATCTTTTCAGATTTGAGAAACTTTTATCTTTCTGCCTAATTTGATTCTTCCCATTCGTTCTGCCATACATTGAGACTTTTCCAATGTTTCAGAATTATACTTAAACTTGTAAGTACAACCATATTTACTAAACTTTAGTAAATCAAATAGTCTTAACGAGCTTTGTGGTGGACATGACCAGTGCACAAGAATGTGTACTCGATCCCTTTAGTCCTTCACTTGACTCACACATCCATGTGAACAAGTAATTAGTCTTGATTTTCCAATGCTTGAAAGTTCTCATTCATCATATTATTCAACTTGCATGATTCCAAGTTTCAGTCCAATTGAAACTTGGGTGATGAGGAACTTTCCTGATTTGGTAAATTTAGACACTACCACAAATGAAAGAATCAAATCCATTTTCCAATATTGTTGTCAGTGGAATCATATAAGCAACAATTTTCCACAAATGCCATTGTAAGGATACTTCAAATAAATAAAATTAAACAATTTTCTATTATTTTAAAACTTTGTGGAAAAACTTATCCTTACAATTCACATGGAAAATTGTTGTTATCTATTCCTTAGCAATATATCATAACTTCTTAAGCAACTGCTCAAAATTCTGATGCGATCGAAATCCACCTTCGCGATCAGAATCAGCATATACTTCCTTTAAGATTTCTCTCTATTCTTTGATTCTTAAAACATCAACATGTGACCCAGTCACATCATGTAATGAGGATCTCAGAATAGAACTTAACAGAGTTAGATAATGGGCTCTACCTGATGTAGAGTCAAACTTATTGACTTTAACATCCTTAGGTAAATTTGGAAGCTTTGCAATCAACGCCCCTTCCTTTGGCAAAATAAACATATGGACCCTTTGGTAATGGGACTATCTCAGACTTAGCCTTTCTCTTTACCATTTGATCAACTGGGTTGACTATGGCCAATCCCTTTCCATTGGGAAGAGAGTGTTTTTTCTGGATTTCCAGTGTCACCATTGTCACTGTCCATAAAGTTTTTGGGAAGTTGATCTTCTAATCAAATTTGCTTTACTATCGTTCCAAATCATTGCTGATTCAGCAGCACCAAGCAAATAGATATGATCATTAAGGTTCATGTCATAGTCTGTTTCATAGTAGTCCCAAAGGAACTCACTATGTGACTTAGAAAGTGATTGAACATCCAACTTTCTCAAGACTTTGACACCCAACTCTCCCGGCTTGTCAATATGTGACTTCATCTTTAAGATGTGATCACACATAGACCTTGCTTGCCATTAGGGCTTGAGTGACCTTGAACTTGTGGGTTAGGGAGAATAATTGGAGGAGGTGGAGGAAGAGAAGTATGACTTCCATGAGCCAAACTCCGGAAGTCATATTCATTAGGAAAGCTTGGTTTGGGAAGATCATTGTTGTCTAAACCAGACATCAACAATGGGAGAAATTCACGTAAAGTTGATTTAAGTCCTTAATATAACACCCAATATGATATATTAAGGCTAGGACCCAACAAACTATTTTATAACTTGGAAGAGGGATGCCGTAATCCAAGCTATAAAATATTTGAAGGTAGGTGAATGACGATTCACCAATTTCCACCAAGATAAACGAAATGTATTATTAGGTTTTAATTGGTTTTGAAACTCCTAGATTCTTTTGAGATTCATTGAACTTTTCAATGGCATGTTTCAATCTCGAGTGTGCCCTTTAGGTTTTGTGACTGGGATGCCGAGGATCACAAAACAAGGTGTGAAGTAACCATGCAAATATACTTGGTACCCTTAATATTTACCCCTCAATCGATGTGCCGGTTAACCACACCCGCTCCAACGATACTATGATAAACATTAAGTTACCCTTTGCCTACCTTGTTAAGTCCAGGTTAGTGTGCCGGTTAACCACACACGCTCCACTAACAGCTTAAACAAAGTGCAAAGTGTAATTTCATGGATTAGCACCTTATTCACATTTTCCTAAGTAACTAAGATTGGGAATTTATAAAAAGTTTAGTTACTTAGTATTTATCATTAATACTTTTAATGAAGGGAGAATTATAGTCCTTGTCCTACCTATTCGGCTAACGACCCTCCACTAGTCAAGGAAGCGGTGGGTGAGAGTGGACACCCATTAAACTGCCATTTTATAGGCAGTAACCTTATACCCCTCTTATAGACCGGCTTCGTGAATGAGGCCTACTAATGGTAAGACGACTTGCTCTTATACATATAATATATTAAACTTTTAATATTATAATAGTATAAGGGTGTATTTTAGACATTTAAAATACTTGGTGGTTTAATCTATTAATTAAACTATACTCTTAATTTAATTAAATTTAAACCATGTCATTATTGAATTATTAATTCTCTTTTAATTAAACACTTTAATCATCTATTAATAAAGTCCATAAGAGTTAATTGAATTATTCAATAAAACATCATAATTCCAATTATTAAATTCAAAATTAAAACCATTTAATTAATTGTTTAAGTTATGAACCCCAAGAGTTTTAGAATTCAATTCTTTTTTTTTATCATAAAAAAACTTTTTCCAAATTCCAAAACTTGAGGGCAAGTTTTGTAACTCTTGAAAACTTTTGGATTCCATAACTTATGGAGTTAAATACTTGTTTTATGATGAAACTTTTCATGTTCCATAAGTTTAGAACAAGTTATGGAATTCTTTAAAACATTAAGACCAAGTTTTGTAACTCCATAAAAAACTTTGAATCAATTTTTTTAAAAACCTTTTCATATCCATAACTTATGGAGGTTTCAAAAAACTCTTTAGAGCAAACTTTTAAAACTAATAAAATAATCATATCATTTTATCTTTTACTAAATTTGACCTAATTCAACTCATATAGCAAATGATTCAAATTTTACAAATAATTAGTTTTTCACAAAAACAAGTAATTATCTTAAAATTTGACAAACGTCATGTTTTTTTTTTCTTTTTTTTCCAACTTTGAAAATATAACATTTGCATCAATATAACAGAAAACAACCCATGGCTCTGATACCACTGTTGGATCTTGAGCATTCTAACACTCCTATGGTGTACATGCAACCCTATAAACCTTGGATCTATGTTTTCTCTATTATACATGCAAATATTAACTATTCCAAGGTTTCATCCTAACTAGCATATTATGAACCACCTATACTACAAAGTTCTAGTTAGATGACATACCTTTTGATGTAGCTTGATGTCTTCAAGCTTTAAGAGCTTAGCCCCAATAGTGTGGAAGCCTCAAATGGAATCACAAATCACCAAAACACCTTGGAAGAACTTGAGAGAATATGTATGCACACTAAAATCGGCCCACTCTTATTTTCACACACTTGTGCCAATTTTGTGAGCCAAGGACCCCTTTATATATTATGGAGGATTAGGGTTACATCCATGTAAACCCTAATACCCATGACCTTTCATTTACATAGGATCCATGGGTTAAAAGCTCCATGGACCATCCATGAAAGCTTAGCCCAACCTAAATGGACTTGACCCATTCCATATATATAAGAGTCCATATTTAATTAGTTCTTTTTGATCACTTAATTAATTCTAAATTAATTCTTGATCAATATTAATTAAATAATATGATTCCATATTAATATATTAGAACTTATAATATATTAATATAAATCATAAATATACTACTCTCAAAAGACTATCCATATAAATTATGCCGGTGAAGTGCAACCCAAATGGACCATGCCGGGTCGGGTCAAGTACATACCAAATATAGTTATGGACTTAGACATTAATCTAACAATATTTATCAAGGAATGGTTTACAAACCCTGTTCATCAAATCCATGAATGCTGCTGGAGCATTGGTTAGTCCAAACGACATAACCAAGAACTTGTAGTGTCCATATCTTGTTCTGAATGTTGTCTTCTCAATATTCTGCTCTCTTACCTTTAGCTGATGATATCCTAACCTAAGATCGATCTTCGAGAAATAGCTCGAACCATACAACTGATCGAACAGGTCATCAATCCTTAGCAACGGGTACTTGTTCTTTATTGTTGCCTTGTTCAACTCTCTGTAATCTATGTACATTATCATGCTCTAATCTTTCTTCTTTACGAATAACACCAAAGCTGCCAAGGGTGATGAACTGGGTCTAATGAAACCATTGTCCAACAACTCTTGAAGTTGCGTCATGAGCTCCTTCATCTACGTCAGTGCTAATCGATTTGGTGCTTTTGCTATTGGTGTTGTTCCTGGTAAAAAGTCAATTCTAAACTCCACTTGTCTATCAGGGGGCAATCCAGGAAGATTTTCTGGAAAAACATCCGGATAGTCACACACCACTGGTATACTTTGCATATCCTTTTTCTCCTTCTTAGCATCGATCATGAATGCCAAGTATGAGGTGCATCCTTTAGACAAACATTTTCTGCGTTTCATTAGGGAAATGATTCCAGAATTCACTCTGCGCTTGTCTCCGTATACCATAAAGGACTCTTTTCCAGTTGGGTTTACCCTCACTATCTTATTCTTTCACAGTATCTCGACATCATTGGCGCTAAGCCAATCCGTCCCTAGAACGATGTGGACACCATTCAACTCAATAGGTAACAGCTCATTGTGGAATTCGTTTCCGTTTAAGTCTATGACAATATTCCTAATACAATCGCTAATAGGTATGAATTTTCCACTAGCAACTTTTACAATTAGGGCATTATCATGTTTTTCTATAGGCAATGCTAGTCTTTCACCAAATTTATGTGATATAAAGGAGTAATTCGCTCCGAAATCAATTAATAAATTGGCAGGCAATCCATTTACAAGAAAGGTACCTGAAGCGACATCCGTTGTATCCTTTGCGGCTTCCAGTGTCATCTGGAAAGATCTGGCTTTTGGCTTTGGTGGGAGATTAGGCTTTGCTACATCCTTCTTCTTCGGGCAAACCTTCAAAATGTGCCCTACTTCGTGGCATCCATAGCACACCCTTTTGTTGGTTGTGCACTCGCTGGCGTAGTGCCCTGGCTTTCCACATTTAAAACAAGTGACCTCCTCGCCACATTTTCCAACATGTTTCTTCTTACACTTGTCACACCACTTCGCTTCGGCTCCTCCTTCGAATTTTCTCGAACCAGACTTTGAGAAGTTGCTCTTCTTGTTGGACCTCGAAGATCCATCAAAAATTCTTTTCTCACCAACCTATACCCTCTCCCGACCCCTTTCCTTTAACTGGGTTTCCACGTTTTTAGCTGCTCGGACTGCTGTCTTCAGAGTAGCTGCCATCTTGACCGTTGGGCCAAAGTCGGTTGGCAGTCCGTTTGCGAACCTCTCAATTTTTGAGAGTTCAGTTGGCACTAAGTATGGAAATAACTTCATCTTTTCGGTAAACGCAGTAGCATAGTCGTCAATGCTCATTTTCCCTTTCTTCAAGTTTTAAAATTCATTGTTTAGATCTATCAGATCTATCTCTGAGCACTACTGCATCTTTAACTGCTCCAAGAACATTTTCCAAGACATTTTCAGGGCTTCTCCATGTGGCATTGTGTCTGCCAATAACTTCCACCAGCTTAAAACTCCGGTCTTCAGTTGTCTGACCGCAAAAACAGTTTTCTGCTTGTCGCTACAGTTGCAGCTTTCAAATATCATCTTCGTTTCGGAGATCCAGTCCATAATCTCAACATGTTTTGGGCTTCCGGAAAGAATTGGCAGTTTGGCGCCCAATAAGTTCTTATACATACACCCATCTCTGTTGATTTTCCCCTCCGAGTCATTCCTTTCTGCCACTGGGGGTTCCGATTGACCGACAGTCCTACTATCGTCCCCTTCTTCTGACTGTCTATCATTTAGTTCAAGTTGTTCGTTAGGCATTGAGGGTTTATCCCTATTATTCAACAACAGTTGTCTCATCTCTTCCCTTTGTTCGGCCATCATAGCCCGAATCATGGCTTGTACTCCAGCCATTGTAATTGGTTCTGGTGCAGCTTCTACTCTAGGCACCTGTTCCATCACTTGGGGTTGAGGTTGTTGATTTCTATTTGCATTTCCAACTCCACTTTGGGTTCTTGCCATTTTGATCTATACACTAAATTAGGCGAATTTAGATCTTAATTCATGATAGACGTTTAAATCTTCATTATCATTCCGAAACATTACATGCTAGTTCTAATATCATAGTCGTACGCTTAGAATCCTAAACACATAAAGTTTCCAGATCCGGTCGGCAACATACCATAGATCCGAAAAAATAATGGCATCTATGGAAAACATATAGCATTTAGCACATAAAAGCATTTTAGGCATATTTCCTAAAATATGGTAGACACTCATCTCACGATCATCACTTAGCATTCTAAGTTTAAGTCTAGAAATCCTACAAATTCCTAGTTCGCTTAAACTAATGATCTGATACCAACTGTGACATCCCAAATTTCTCGGCCAGAAAAGACCGATTTAGTTTATGCTTTTAAAATAAAATCAGAGTAATCTTCCAAAAAGATGTTGCGGAATTTGTCCCCAAAACAAAATTTGATAAAAATTTATCAAAGCATTTCTTAAAGAACTGTATTTTCATTATATAACAAAACCTCGGGATGTCATGTTCCGATACAGACCAAAACCATAAACAATATATTAAAAGCCTTACAACAGTTATTTACATCTACTGGCCTATAATCCAAAAATCCCTCGTCATCATCCAAATTATTCTCTGGGTACACTACCTGTAATACAGAACGCTGAGTGGGTCAGGCTTGGGAGCCTGGTGAGCATATAGGGTTTTCAACCCACAAATAATAATAAATTTATTAATTTCATCAACCAACAATAAATTTATTAATTTCATCAACCAAAAATAACCCTTATTACCCGTTCCCATTATCCTCACTTTACGTCCCTAAACACCTATCATAAGGGACCTAGCCTAAGGATTTTTATCAGGGTGACAACACTGCTTTAGGGATTCCTCAGCAATTTATGTCAAATAAGGCAACCATGACGGGGATGGAGTATACCGTTGAACACTAAGTTCATAAGCACCTACAGGTTGCGAGCCTGCTAGCGTTCCACTGGACTGTCTAGAAAGGTCTGTAGTCGTCATCTATACTCCTCTAGATGACTGAAACAACAACAATATCGAGGCCTCTCATCATTTTAACACACATCAACTATTTCATCTACCCATGTTTTACCCAACATATTTGTAGATAAAAATACATATACAGTTTAAAACTTGTATAAAATATCTATTCAACACCCATCTCAAATAAACAAACAATATAATTACACATAGCACGTATTTTATAGAAAATACTTCATATCTATGTGAAAGATGAAAGTGACTACACACTCACTTGATAAGACGATGATTGGACAATACTTCGTCCCTCAAAACAATCTTTTTCGATGAAACCGGGATGTTTTCTCAAAAACCGGGCTTCACACGGGCAAAGTTTCATCTCGAAAAACTCTTTTCTCAGGATCTTCGGGCTCTCCGGGGCTTGCTTACGATGCTAGGACAATATTCTAGGCTTGGGGGTATTTAGTGTAGGTACAAAGAAAGCAGAGGGTGAGAAAGAGCAAAATTTGTAACCAAAAATCGTCTGGATTCGGATCCTATTTATAGAAGGCCGAAGCTCCTTATTACGCTGGGCGTCATTCTTCGGTACGCGGGGCGTACTGCCTCGGAAGACTCTTCGTTGGGCGTAACTTCGTACGCTGGGCGTACGAAGTGGATCAGTTCGGACGCGTCAAGGCTATGACACGTGTCCTTCATGCGAAGGAGTAGGGGAGGTGACGGACTCTAGATCACTTACATGAGTACGCTGGGAGTACTTCGGTACTTTGGGCGTACTCCTTCGGACCAGCCAAGAAGTTGGTGCCAAGAACTTCAAAAATTCGTAACTTTCACATACGAACTCCGTTTTTGACGTTCTTTATATCCACGCGTAGGTGAAATTATGCTCTACAACTTTCGTTTAGACTCCGTCGGCTAATTTTAAGTTTATTTTTAAATTTATATTTTTAATAGGCCGGGACAGGAAAAGTCCGTTAAAAATTCATAACTTCTTCATCCGACGTCCATTTTCGTTTGTCTTTTTACCGTTGAACTACTATCAACAAGATCTTCGATTTTCATTTAGGTTGTTTCGGCTAAAAATCACTCGATCTAAAATTCGAGTTTTGGACATTCTTTTTATGCACGCTCTCGGTTTAACGTATACTACGAATTTCATTTAGATCACTAAGGCTAAAAAGCACTTTATCGTAAACTCACTTTTTACGTCACACAGCGTCGTGCCGGTTCTGTCGCGAAACTTCGACATGTCATAACTTCTTCGTTATAACTCGGATTTCGGTATTCTTTATGTCTCCACAATCCTTTTTTCAACCACTACAACTTTCTTCATAGATATCGGGTTTATATAACATTTATTTTCGACGCTTATTTTTATCCTTAACTTATTAAATCATAATAATTAAGTATAAAACACATAATACTCAAATAATACATCTTATTCATTTAAAACAAATTACAAAGGTTGGCCTACACTATTACATCACCATTAATGCCTAGCCTAGAAACACGGGCGTTACAACTCAACTACCTAAAACCACCATGTAAGTAACTTCGTCAAAATCCCAAAATACCAAAGATACCCTTAAAGTCAAACTTGGTCAACCATGGTCAAATTCAAAGTCAACAGTCAAGGTCAACAATACATGTTTACCCAACTCGTCAAGTGCAATTGTTGACTCGTCGAGTTCCTTCAGTTCTCAAAAAACTGAGAAAAACCCTAGTCAAATCGCCGAGTTGACAGGACAACTCGTCGAGTTCGTATAATGTCCAGAGGATCGGGTAAACCCGAGTTAACTCACCGAGTTGGCCGGGCAAATCGTCGAGTTTTCCTAGTCTTCACACATTTAGCCACTTTTCCAACGAGTCCAAAGCTCCAAACTATAGATCTGATCCACTAGGGTGAAGATACCACGTAAAGTTGCTAACTTTACGTCCATGCATGGCATTGAGGGGCTAAAACACTCAATCCTAGCTTATTAATGGGTTTAGGGCATGAGGGAGGGCCAAGACTATATAAAGATGGCAACTTTAAGTCAAAATAGGCCATGAGATGTCCAGATCTGAAGTGATAGCTTCATGAAATGCTCAAATCCAAGAATGACCCCAATATAAGCTAAAAATGACCATATACTTTCATAGGAGAAGATCTAAGCAATAAAAGGCCAAGGTATCGACTTTATACCTTAAATGGTTGCCACAACTGAGTAAACACCGGATCTACAGCCTCTCCCTTCAGCTATGCATCAATCGAACACCAAAAAGGCACTCTGTAAGCTCTCTCACACTCAAAATGGAAGGAAAAGCACGAAATAGGGTTTCTCTGGATAAAGGGAACGATGAGGGAGGCCACAATGAAACATTAAGGCCTTTAAATAGGATGCAAACCCTAAAAATTAGGGTTTTCCTTTCCAGCGTCTACTCGTCGAGTTGGGGCTCCCCAACTTATCGAGTTGAGTCCTTAAACTCACGTCCAAATAAATCTCTACACGACGAGTTGGAGCTCCCCAAATCGTCGAATTCCAGTCCAAAACCCTAAAATATTGAGAAATAAATAATACATGGGACAAGCGTTACAAATCTCCCCCACTTAAACTAGACTTCGTCCGCGAAGTCTGCTGAGGGAAAGAGGTCCGGATAATACTTCCTCATCTCATCCTCCAGCTCCCAGGTCCATTCGGAGCCTCTTCGGTGCTGCCATTGCACCTTAACTAGCCTCACTTCATTGTTCCGTAGGGCTTTCGTTTTCCGGTCTAAAATCGCTATTGGCTTCTCCACATAATTCAGGATCTCATCATCCAAAGAAATGACCGCGACCTCATCAACGACACACTTCTGAACCCGGGAAACGTGGAAGGTGTTGTGGATCTGGCTAAGATCGACCGGTAGATCTAAACAGTAAGCCACCTTGCCCACTCGGGCAGAAATCCTGAATGGAGCAATAAATCGGGGCCCTAACTTGCCCCTCTTCCAAAACCTAATGACACACTTCCTTATGGGTTTTGAGCATTCTAACACTCCTATGGTATACATGCAACCCTATAAACCTTGGATCTATGTTTTCTCTATTATACATGCAAATATTCAATATTCCAAGGTTTCATCCTAACTAGCATAATATTAAGTATATACAATAAAAAAATCTAGTAGAATGACATACCTTTTGATGGAGCTTGAAGTCTGGAATATTTAAGAGCTTAGTGCCCCAAGTGTTGCACCTCAAATGGTTCACACAACACCAAAAACCCTTGGAATAACTTGAGAAGAAGGTTACTTAGGTTCACTCTTGTGAAATCGGTTTTGCCCTCTTATGTACTATACACTAGTGCCAATTTCATGAACTAGAGACCTCTTTACATGGTGTGGAGGATTAGGGTTACATTCATGTAAACCCTAATACGCATGACCTTTCATTTCCATAGGATCCATGGGTTAAAACTCCATGGACTATCCATGAAAGCTTAGCCCAACCTAAATGAACTTGGCCCATCCTATATATAAATAAGAGTCCATATTTAATTAGTTCCTTTTGATCACTAAATTAATTCTTGATCAATACTAATTAAATAATATGATTTCATATTAATATATTAGAACTTATAATATATTAACATAAATCATAAGTATCCTTTTTCTCATTTTGTCTATCTAATTGTTCTGATGCCATGCAACCCAAATGGACCATGCTACTCTCGGGTCGAATACATACCAATAATAGTTATGAGCTTAGACATCTAATCCAACAGTCTCCCACTTGGATAAGTCTAAAACTATTATTGCGTATGACTCCAAGATCCCGACTAGCAATCGTAGCTGTTAAAGCCACTGTCGAACTCTGACCCATTCAATGACGTATCCATTAGATAAGGGATCATATATTCCTCCATTCTAGATATCATATGGACTGAGACATGGATTATAATCATTCTCTCTGCACATTTGTTGTTTCCTGATTTCTGATTTATGACGACCGACTAATTGAACAAATCAAATCAGTCCAGGCTTGGCCAAGCACTTAGGGGTGTCATCACTAAATCATCGAGGGGCCCACAGATATCGCTTTTATCCCTCCAAGGGTAAAAGGAATGGATAAACTTTGACCCAAGTGTTCGCTTGTACTTACTCATCAAATTACACACAACGATATGTTTTATAACAACCAAGTTACTAGTTGCGTTTACATATGTCAATGTGCAACCGATGCGCAACTGCAACTCACACGTCTCCGTTTGAAGAATATAAGATATTATCTTCTCATGATTCACTCGTGATAAAATCCATGAAGTGATTCAAATTGTCACACCCTCAAACCAGAATGGCGGAAACATGCGGGGGTGGATGACTTCATGTAGTATCATAACAGTTGAGTATTTGTAAAGAAAGTAAACACAACCATCATAAATATAATTTAAAAGGTTACATCGTTGCAAAAATACATGTTTCCAAATAAATTACATATGATGCCAAAATAGTTCAAAAGAAATCTGCGCCTTAGCGTCTTGCCTTAAAAAATCTTGTGGTTACCTGTATTACTGAATACCTGAGAATACAAGTTGTTTTTGAAAGAGTATCAGCATTAAAGCTGGTGAGTTCATAAGCAGTTTATGGATGAAAAATGGATTTTGTTCCTTAAAGTTTGTTACAAGTTTGTTTCCAGAAAATCCAATATTTTCTAAAAGGTTTATTGTAGTCTTAACTGAACCGAGACTTAATATATGTAAGTAAATCGTCATACTTATGTGTGGTTTTATATTTAAATAAAACTCCTTTTTGTGAAATCCTTAAATTCCCGTGAACTGTGTGTTTTGTGAACTCCCCATGTGAGTTGTTATAACCATGCTAAGACTCGAAGACCTCGTACTCGACGTTCTTCAGGCGTCGGAATGTTATGACACTTGTCACCCCAGACCTGCCGGTCTAGCTGTTGCAAGCAGCTTAGGTGTGGGTTTGTCAAACCCAATATAGATCTATACATAACTATCACGCTCTCCCTCCAAGAGATTCTGATTATAACTACAGAACTTTTCTGTGGCACTTAAGAGTACCACGAAGGTGAATGTCTCACAAATTTATTCATTAACAAGTTCACCTTGTTTGTATTGAAACACTCGTTTTGTAAATCGATAGTATTACCATTCCTTTGTTAAATGAGGTGTTCAAACTATACCTATTATAGTTTATCAGTTGTGTGTTATGTTTTAATGAAACCTTGATATGCATGACTTTGTATTTTAATTATATATTTTTAACAGGTCAGGACAAGATAAATCCGTAAAAAAATTCATAACTTCTTCATCTGATGTCCGTTTTCGTCTGTCTTTTTACCGTTGTACTACTATTGTCGAGATATTAAATTCTTGTTTAGGTTGCGTCGGCTAAAAATCTTTCGATATTTATTTCGAGTTTTTAGCTGTCTACTGCTGTTCTGAAACTTATAAAAGTGATAACTTCCTCATATGAAGTCAGATTTGGACGTTCTTTTTATGTACGCTCACGGTTGGTTATTATCTACGACTTTTATAGATACCTAAGGCTAAAAAGTACTTTATTGAAATTTCACTTTTTACGTTTAACAGTGTTTTACCGGTTTTGACACGAATCTTTGATTGGTCATAACTTCTTCGTTATAACTCCGATTTGATTGTTATTTATATTTCTGTAAACCTTGACACGATATCTAACATTTCATGTTTCTCATTGAGACTCTAGAACATTTTATTTTTGACGTCATTTTTATTATATAAGAAGTAGATTACAAATCTTTGACTTTTAGGTCATTACATTGACTTGAAATATCGGGTTGTCACATCATCCCCCGTTAGAGTGAATTTCGTCCCAAAAATTTAGTCTAGGATAAGTAGTTATAGATTAGGGAAAAGATGCTGTTATTTTTGTTTCATCTGATCTTCGTGCTCCCATGTGTATTCAGGTCCTCGCTTTGCATTCCAGCGAACCTTCACAATGGGTATGCGATTTTGTTTTGTTCTTTTTACTTCCCTATCCATTATTTCTACCGGTTCTTTTACGAAGTGGAGACTCTCGTTTATTTCGATTTCGTCCAGAGGGACAACGAGGGTCTCATCGGATAAGCACTTCTTTAAGTTTCACATATGAAAGGTAGGATGTACGTTATTTAGTTCTTGCGGTAATCGAAGCTTGCATGTTACCGAGCCGATCTTGGCAAGGATCTCGAATGGTCTGATTTCTCTTGGAATTAGTTTCTCACGTTTTTCCAAAACATATTAATCCTTTCTAGGGTGAGACCTTCAATGGTACTCGGTCTCCAACCTGAAATTTCAAGGGCTTCCGTCTTTTGTCCGCATAACTCTTTTGTTTGTCTCTTGAAGCTTTTAGTCGTTCCCTGATTTTGACAATCTTCTCGGTCGTTTCTCTTATGATTTCTGGGCCTGTTAGAGTGCTGTCAGGTATTTGTCCTCTAACTAGCTGTGTGTTACCCACTTCAGCCCAGCATAGGGGTGATCTGCACTTGCGGCCATAGAGGGCTTCGAATGGAGCAACCTTGATGTTAGTGTGATAGCTATTGTTGTACGAGAACTTGACTAGTGGTAAATGGATATCCCATGCTTTACCAAAATCGATCGCACAAGCTCTCAGCATATTTTCCAAAGTTTGAATGGTCCTCTCACTCTGGCTGTCGGTTTGTGGATGGTAAGCTGTACTTATGTTCTAGCCTAGTTCCTAGAGATTTTTGTAAAGATTGCCAGAAACGAGGGGGGGGGGGAATCTGCTATCTCGGACTGAGATAATAGATATTGGTACACCGTGCAGTCTAAAAAAATCTCTTTGAGGTAAGTTCTTGTTAGCTTTTCCATCTTGTCGGTTTCTTTTATTGGTAGAAAGTGTGGATTTTGTCGATCTATTGACAATCACCCCAAATGGTATCATAACTACCTGTTGACTTGGGTAAAATAGTTATGAAAATCATTACATGGGTTATGCCTGATTCATCTAATACAGTTCCGTGTATACGAGTCGTATATAGTTAAGATTGAAAAGGCAGTCGAATAAATGATTCATCTCTAAGCCCACATCCAGACAAGGAAAAGGAGTCAAAGTGGAATCATTAATTCAAATCCTGTAGAATCTTAATTACATACTACTCTTATGTATACATTTGATAGCATTAGATCAATGGCATAAATTTTTGGGGTCTTTGTTGGTGAACTTTACTTTCTGTGCGAGTAGTATTCCTGGAAACCCTGTTGGCAGTACTTGAGCAAAGTTATAGAAAATTTGGTGCTCCTTACATGACTACTCCGTTGTAGGTTTTTTGTAACATCCGGATTTCCAGGTATCATATTTTAAGTATTTTTCTTTTGAGTTAAGAAGAGGTACTCGACGAGTTGACGCCTCAACTCGCCGAGTAAGGTCGCGACTGATGACTCGGATTAATGAATGGACTCGACGAGTCGGTGAGGCGACTCGACGAGTCCGCGTTGTTGGCAGAAACCCTAAATCTTTGGACCTGAGCCCTATTTAAAGGCACTTATGGCATTCAATTGCGGCTACCTTTCCCATAAGTGAGAACCCTAGCGAGCTTGAGTGTGTAGAGTGAGAGGAAGAGCTATCTTGAGCTTTTTGGTGTGATTTTGCAAGAAAGGAGAAGAGTTCCAGCAAGAGGGACCAAGGAAGGTTATTGTTCTGTGTTATTCAAGCAAGAAGCTTCATTCTGAGGAACAAAACCGAACCCTCTTTCCTTCCCTATTGTGTAGATTCCATTTTGGGGTTAGGGCTTGAATCACTTCATCTTTGGGGTTTTGAATGCCTCAAACCCCTCTTGCAAGTTTGTGTTATAGATCTGGACCCTTCTAGGTCTAGAGAGCCGAGAATATGAAGCTTTAGTAGATTAAACCTTGGGGTTTGAAGCTAGGAAAAATTTATGGGGTTTTTATGGTATATAATGCAAGATACACCATGCATGCACATCAAGTTTAGACCTTTACGTGATTTTTGGGTGTTAGAAGGCCAGATCTATAAGTTAGAGAAACAGATATGACCTCAGAAGGTCAAATGAGCAATGCCATGGAGGGAACTCGCCGAGTCCATAAGAGAACTCGACGAGTCAGACCGGGTTGCCCTGCGGTTCGTGACCAGTGGTAACCCATTAAATTGAGAGGTTCACTCGACGAGTCGAGTGAGGCCTTAGGAGGAGTCAGAGGATACGTATGGACTCGTCGGGTCACCCAAGTGCACTCGGCGAGTCTGGTCAGAGTTGGACCGTTGACTGGAGTAGACTTTCGTTGACTTTTAGGGTTCGGTCAACATTTGGACATTTGGACCATTGGCGGGGTAAAATGGTTTTTTCCCCTTCTGAGAGATTATAGGAAGGGATTAGTCTAGCCTATGAGAATCGTTGTTAATTAGAGATAAATTACTTTATGTTATTAGGCGGAGGCTAGATCTGTATTTCGATTTCGAGACTTTCCGAGATTACCCGAGGTGAGTCTTCTCACTATACATTACCTAGAGTGGTATCTATGTGCAGACCGGAGGGTCTTATGTGTATGTGTATGTTTGAGAATGATGTGTTTTGTGTTATATGTATGCTATGTGTTATATAGAACGGACCAGAGGGTCCAACGACTTATGAGGCCAGAGGGCCCTTGATCAGACCGGACCGGAGGGTCCAACGAGCTACGGGACTGGAGGGTCCCGCTGAGACACATTAACCAGAGGGTCATACCGAGTTGTAGCCTCGATTGGCTTATGTGTTGTATGTGGTATTTTGGGGAACGCACTAAGCATTTATGCTTACCGTGTTATGTGATGTGTGTTTCAGGTACTAGCGAGGATCGCGGGAAGGCGCCAGCATGATTTGTACACACTGGCAGAGGATTTGTAATTGAGATTCTGGGATATGTTATACTGTGATGACATTTGATACTTCTGAGTGTTGAGATGATTTTTATGTGATATGTTATGTTTGAAAAATGAAAAAAATTGTTTTAAATTTTCACGTTGTTACAAGTTGGTATCAGAGCCTTGGTTTGAGGGATTCGGATACACCTTCGGGCGTATCTGAACTCAAACTGAGGATTTGAGGAATTTTTTCATAAAATAAACAGTTTTTCTAAAAGAGTAACAGATTTTGAGACAAGCAGAACGGAACATTGTGTACGATCAGCCAGCGCCCGAACGGTGATTTCCCAGAATACCCTTACATTATGTGTTATGAGATATTATGTGATGTGCTATGCATGCTAGTGTAGGCTAGGTAAATCATATCTTAGGAGTAGGGTGGCCTGATATGTGATGCCTTAGCCTAGGAGTTTATGCTGTTGTGAGTTGCTTTGAGTGCATGTAGGTAGCAGAGAGTAGCTTGTGAGAAGTCTGCTTGAGACTTGAGAGTAGGCTGAATTCAAGGGGGTATAGAGTACATGTGAATTGGGATCCTAGGAGGAGGACTTGGGGTAGACACGGATACAGTGTGGAAGGTAGTATTGGGCCTGTACTACTGAAAGCACCGGATCAGTAAACATTCCAAGTAAGAATCCATAGGCTGCTATGGAACAAGTAGGAATGGTAGATCGAGTGTGAGTAATCTCAGTCGAGTCTCTAATTATTTTATGTCGTGTTTCAGAGGCATCATGGTGGGGACGCGCCACAACCCAGGAGGCAGTGGGACCAGTGGTACTAGTGATGAGGAGATCCGTAGGATGATTCACGAGGAGGTGGTCGCCGCTATCCGAGCTGAGATACCGGAGATGTTTAGGTCTATCAAGACCATGCTGATTGAGACATTCAACGAGCGATATGCTACTCTGACTGAGGCGGCTGCTGCTGCAGCCACTGCGGCTGTCGCTGCCGCGAGGCCGCAGGTGGGTGCCTCGTTGTTGTACCGAGAGTTCAGCAACACGAAGCCATCAGAGTTTGACGGGACTCAGGATCCGATAGCCGCGATGAGGTGGATCTCTGACATTGAGGGATGCTTCTACACATGTTCATGTCCTGAGCACTTGAGGGTGCGGTTCGCGCTGAAACAGCTTCGCTTGGGAGCGAAGGACTGATGGAAGTTTGTGACGGCGGATTTTACTCCTACAGAGCTCACCGCGGTGACCTGGGAGAGGTTCACCACTATGTTCAGAGACGAGTATGTTCCCCCGGTGGAGAGGGAACGTTTGGCCTAGGAGTTCTTGTCCCTCAAGGAGGGGACGGAGTCCGTGACTGTGATTACACGGATGTTTCACGAGAGGGCGTTGTTTTGCCCTGAGCATGTGTCTTCTGAGCAGGCACGCATGAGTCGATATCTGAGTATACTGAGGCGAGACATTCGTGAGTTCGTGGCGAACTCGTCGTACTGGACATTTGCCGAGCTCCAGGAAAATGCCCGGAAGAGGGAGTTCGAGCTAGAGACTCAGGCCAGGGAGGAGGCCGAGTCTCAGAGGAGGGATAGGCGGCCGACACAGTCTCAGCCGGCAGCCAAGCGGGCAAAGCCCGCTGATTCGAGATCTGGAGGACCGAAGGGCTGCACTTGTGGGAAGTGCGGCAAGAGCCATGAGGGAGTGTGCATGACAGGGGTGTGCTACAAGTGTGGCAAGGAGGGGCATTTCACGAGGGATTTCCCCAATGGGTTTGTAGTTTGCTTCCACTTCAACCAGACTGGCCATCGGAAGGCCGAGTGCCCACAGCTACTTCAGGGATCAGCACAGGGATCTGCTGCTACTGCTACTAGATCCACCGAGGCCCGGCCAGTGAAGGCCGAGGCACCGAAGGCTCGCAGGAGAGCCTTTCAGTTGACAGCGGAGGAGGTCCGTGCAGCGCCCGATGTCGTGGCTGGTATGTATTCTTTTATTTACTTATGCTGAGTTTGAGATATTGTGCTTATATTGTGGTATGCTTAGGTACTTTCCTTGTGAATTCTGTACCTGCTTAGGTACTTTCCTTGTGAATTCTGTACCTGCTTTGGTCTTTAGCATTTAGCCAGCGCATCAGTATCCGACGAGAGGCGTTGAGTCGACCTCTGCGAGTTTCTATAGCTGACGAGCGAGCGGTTCTTGCTACTGATGAGATTCGAGGATGTGTACTCCAGATTTTCGGTGTTAAGTTTCCTATAGATTTGGTACCGATTGTGATGGGGATGTCTCTGTCATCATGGGCATGGACTGGTTGAGCCGATTCGGAGCTGTTATCAACTGCGAAGGTCAGTTGGTGACCATACGAGACCCTAGTGGGGGAGTACTTACGATATATGGTGAGGGTACCTGATCTGGGTCAGCATTTTGCTCGGCTGCCAGAGCAAGACAGAGTCTACATCAAGGTTGTAGAGGGTTTGTAGCGTATGTGATGGATACACGAGTTGCCGCAGAGAGGCCGAGTTCTGTCAGTGAGGTTCCGATAGTACGAGAGTTTCCGGATGCTTTCCCCAAGGAGTTGTCGGGTGTGCCTCCCGAGAGGCAGGTGAAGTTTCGCATCGATTTGATCCCAGGGTCGGCGCCTATTGCCAAGGCACCTTATCGCCTTGTGCCACCGGAGATGCAGGAGTTATCCTCGCAGCTTCAGGAGCTGTTAGGGAAGGGATTCATCCGACCGAATAGCTCGCCGTGGGGAGTGCCGATCCATTTTGTCAAGAAAAAGGATGGTTCACACCGGATGTGTATTGATTACCGGGAGTTGAACAAGTTGACGATCAAGAACCGTTATCTACTACCGAGGATCGACGATCTGTTCGACCAGTTGCAGGGAGCCTCTGGGTTCTCTAAGATAGACTTGAGGTCTAGATATCACCAGATGAGGTTGCGGGATGAGGATATCAAGAAGACGGCGTTCAGGACTCGTTATGGGCATTATGGGTTCGTGGTGATGCCTTTTGGGCTCACCAATGCACCCGCAGCGTTCATGGATCTCATGAACCGAGTATGCAGGCTGATGTTGGATCGATTGGTGATTGTGTTCATCGACGATATTCTAGTATATTCGAGATCCAGAGAGTAACATGAGGAGCATCTGAGGGAGATTCTTGGAGTATTGAGATCGGAGAGGCTTTATGCCAAATTCTCGAAGTGTGATTTCTGGTTACGAGAGGTCCAGTTCTTCGGACATCTCGTTAACCAGAATGGATTATCGGTCGATCCAGCCGAGATTGAGGCTGTTATGAGTTGGGAGGTGCCGAGATCCCCCACCGAGATCAGGAGTTTTCTGGGGTTGGCCGGCTACTATCGGAGATTTATAAAGGATTTCTCCAAGATTGCCATTCCCTTCACCAGATTGACCTGGAAGGGTGTTGCTTTTATTTTGCGGTCCTGAGCAGCAGACCTCGTTTGAGACTCTTCGCTAGAGATTATGCGAAGCCCCGGTGTTAGCCCTTCCGTAGGTAATGGAGGATTTTTTGGTGTACTGTGACGCGTCTATATCGGGGTTGGGTGCGATGCTTATGCAGAGAGGGCACGTGATAGCATACGCATTGAGGCAGTTGAAGCCTCATGAGACGAGGTATCCCACCCACGATTTGGAATTGGGGGCAGTGGTGTTCGCCCTCAAGATCTGGCGCCATTATTTGTATGGGGTTCGGTGTACCATATACACGGACCACAAGAGTTTGAAGTATCTAATGGATCAGCCCAACCTGAACATGCACCAGAGGAGATGGTAGGACATGGTAAAGGATTATGACTGTGAGATCCTGTTCCACCCGGGCAAGGCTAACGTAGTAGCCGATGCTCTGAGCCGCAGGGCGGGGAGTGCCCCGATTCGAGATATATGCATGAGGATGACGGTGATGACTTCGGTATTGGATACCATCCGAGAGGCCCATGCAGAGGCTGTGAGACCGGTGAACCGTAAGAGAGAGCGGGTGATTGGGCAGGTATCCGAGTTTGTCACTGATAGCCGAGGGCTTATGACCTTTCACAGTCGGATTTGGGTGCCATTTACGGGCGGGGCACGTAGTATATTGATGGAGGAGGCGCACAGATCTAGATTCTCGATCCATCCCGGGGCCACTAAGATGTATTTGGACCTGAAGAGAGATTATTGGTGGCCCTGTATGAAGAGGGATGTTGCGTGGGTTGTAGAGAGGTGCTTGACCTGTCGCCGGCTTAAGGCCGAGCACCAACGTCAGCATGGCAAGTTGCAGCCGCTAGAGGTTCCCCAGTGGAAGTGGGAACAGATTTCTATGGATTTCATCAGCAAATTGCCGAGGACCGCCAGGGGTGTTGATGCAATTTGGGTGATTGTGGATCGGTTGACAAAGAGCGCCCACTTCCTGGCTATCGGTAAGGGCTCTTCTGCGGAGAGACTGGCAGAGATGTATGTGAGGGAGGTGGTGTCGCGGCATGGAGTTCCGATCTCGATTGTGTCAGACCGAGATGTACGTTTCACTTCCAGGTTCTGGAAGAAGTTCCATGAGGAGTTGGGTACGAGATTGCACTTCAGTACTGCTTACCACCCTCAGACGGATGGTCAGAGTGAGCGGACGATTCAGACACTCGAGGACATGCTTCGAGCATGTGTTATGGACTTCGGTGGAAGTTGGGACACCTACCTACCTTTGGCTGAGTTTTCTTATAACAACAGCCACCACTCGAACATTGGGATGCCTCCCTTTGAGCTTTTATATGGGAGGAGGTGTCGAACTCCCATCTGTTGGGGAGAGGTAAGGCAGCGAGTGATGGGTAGCACGGATATAGTGCTTAAGACGACTGAGCAGATACAACAGGTCAGGCAGAGGTTGCTGACAGCCCAGAGCCGCCCTAAGAGTTATGCGGATAGGCGGTGATCCGAGCTCGAGTTCCAGGTTGGAGATTTCGTACTCCTGAAGGTATGTCCTTGGAAAGGAGTGATCCGATTCAGGAAGAGGGGCAAACTGGGGCCCCGATACATTGGCCCGTTCAGGGTGACCGCGAGAGTAGGTAAAGTAGCGTACCGTTTAGAGCTACCTGCGGAGTTGAGCCAGATTCATGATACCTTCCACGTATCCCAGTTGAGGAAGTGTATAGCCGATGAGACGGCAATAGTGCCGCTAGGGGATATTCAGGTGGATGCGAGCCTGAATTACATTGAGAAGCTGATCGCGATCTTGGATCGGAAGATCAAGGTTCTGAGGAACAAAGAGGTGCCCCTGGTTCAGGTCCAGTGGCAACATCGGAGCGGGTCCGAGCTGACTTGGAGCCGGAGACAGAGATGCGGGAGCAGCATCCAGAGTTGTTTGCTGAGTGAGACTTCGAGGGCGAAGTCTGATTCTAGTGGGGGAGAATTGTAACATTCGGATTTCCAGGTATCATATTTTAAGTATTTTTCTTTTGAGTTAAGAAGAGGGACTCGACGAGTTGACGCCTCAACTCGCCGAGTAAGGTCGCGACTGATGACTAGGATTAATGAATGGACTCGACGAGTCGGTGAGGCGACTCGACGAGTCCGCGCTGTTGGCAGAAACCCTAAATCTTTGGGCCTGAGCCCTATTTAAAGGCACTTATGGTCTTCAATTGCGGCTACCTTTCCCAGAAGTGAGAACCCTAGCGAGCTTAAGTGTGTAGAGTGAGAGGAAGAGCAATCTTGAGCTTTTTGGTGTGATTTTGCAAGAAAGGAGAAGAGTTCCAGCAAGAGGGACCAAGGAAGGTTATTGTTCTGAGTTATTCAAGCAAGAAGCTTCATTCTGAGGTACAAAACCGAACCCCCTTTCCTTCCCTATTGTGTAGATTCCATTTTGGGGTTAGGGATTGAATCACTTCATATTTGGGGTTTAGACCTTTACGTGATTTTTGGTTGTTAGAAGGCCATATCTACAAGTTAGAGAAACAGATCTGACCTCAGAAGGTCAAATGGGTAATGCCATGGAGGGAACTCCCCGAGTCCATAAGAGAACTCGACGAGTCGGACCGGGTTGCCCCGCGGTTCGTGACCAGTGGTAACCCGTTGAGTTGAGAGGTTCACTCGACGAGTCGAGTGAGGCCTTAGGAGGAGTCAGAGGACACGTATGGACTCGTCGGGTCACCCAAGTGCACTCGGCGAGTCTGGTCAGAGTTGGACCGTTGACTGGAGTTGACTTTCGTTGACTTTTAGGGTTCGGTCAACATTTGGACATTTGGATCATTGGAGGGGTAAAATGGTCTTTTCCCCTTTTGAGAGATTATAGGAAGGGATTAGTCTAGCCTATGAGAATCGTTGTTAATTAAGGAAAAAATACCTTATGTGCTTAGGCGGAGGCTAGATCAGTATTTCGAGTTCGAGACTTTCCAAGATTACACGAGGTGAGTCTTCTCACTATACATTACCTAGAGTGGTATCTATGTGCTGACCGGAGGGTCTTATGTGTATGTGTATGTTTGAGAATCATGTGCTTTGTGTTATATGTATGCTATGTGTTATATAGACCGGACCAGAGGGTCCAACGACTTATGAGGCCAGAGGGCCCTCGATCAGACCGGCCCGGAGGGTCCAACGAGCTATGGGACTGGAGGGTCCCGCTGAGACACATTGACCAGAGGGTCATACCGAGTTGTAGCCTCGAGTTGCTTATGTGCCGTATATGGTATTTTGGGGAACTCACTAAGCATTTATGCTCACCGTGTTATGTGATGTGTGTTTCAGGTACTAGCGAGGATCGCGGGAAGGCTTCGGCATGATTTGTACACACTGGCAGAGGATTTGTAATTGAGATTCTGGGATATGTTTTACTGTGATAACATTTGATATTTCTGAGTGTTGAGATGATTTTTATGTGATATGTTATGTTTGAAAAATGAAAAAAATTGTTTTAAATTTTCACGTTGTTACATTTTTGTTGGTTTCCCTTATTGTCATTAGGGTTCGAAGTGTCGACTCCATTTTCATTTTCATTTGTGTTGTTAGGGTTGAATTTGCGCCATGACAACTGCCACTACAGCCGTTACATCGGCTTGGAACGTAGCGGAGTCTATGTGTAGGATCAGGGTTTCGTCGGTTTGTCGATCAAATCAGTCATCTATGCAAGGTAGTGGGTAACTATTCTTAATGGTATGCTTGTTCAGTTCTCGATAGTCGATGTACATACGAAACGATCCGTCTTTCTTCTTGACGAACAAGACCGGTGCTCCTTATGGGGAGAAGCTTGGTCTAATAAATCATTTACTGAGAGGTTCGTTAAGTTGACCGGAGAGTTCCTGCATCTCTGTTGGAGCTAGACGGTAAGACGATTTAGCTACAGGGGTAGTTCCTGGAAATTAAGTCGATTCGAAACTCGACTTGACGTTGTGGTGGAAATCCTGATCGTTCTTCCGGAAGGTCGCGCACTCCTGGGATATTATTTGGTGTTCTTTGCTTTAAGTCTAAAAACTATTGGGTAGGTTAGAAGGGCGTGGTACCCCTCGCATGGGTACTTCTGAAGGGTTTTGCGTTAATTTCATCTGACGGTTGTTTAAGGGAAGAGTTCTTTTCATCTAGCACATAAACTTTGCATGGTAAGAACCAAGCCAAACTATGTCGGATGATGATGTCGTAACTTCTTGATGATTTTAATATTATGTTGGTCTGGAAGAAGAAATGATTACTAGGACGAAGAATTAACCTTTATCCCTATTATATCACAAATTACAAGTACAAACTAAACGAGGGTTCTAATAATTTGAAATAATGAACCTTCGTGAAGTAATCCCTACTAGGTTTTTCTATTATCGTCCAGTGTGTGCAAGAAGGTATAGTCATAACGTAACATGTAAAATTTCAGGGGTCTAATATTTGAGGTTTAGATACTCACCAGAACTTCTTAGTAGAGTTCCTTGTTGCCTTTTCATGTTCCGTGGTTACACTCCCCCTGTTCCCCGTCATTCCTCTCCGTTGGGCAGTCCTTCTTGAAGTTTCCTAGTTCACCACAAAGGTGGCATATTAGATTGGCGCCCACATTTGTGGTTGAAGTGATGAGCTCGCCTGGGGTCCTACAGAAACGGGTCGTGTGCCCCTTCCTGTTGCATCTATTGCAATGCAACACTCGGCAGACTCTATAATGATGGTAGTTGCACTTACTGTAGAGTGGGAGGTTTCCTAGGTATGGTGTGGTCGGTGTTGGGATAGCAGGGTTGATGTGGATATTGACTGCCCCAACTTGATACTCTTCTGAAGGCCCTTGAGTTGAACTGTTCCCTTTCCCGCTCTCGAACTTTCATTTTAGGATATTAGGTTTGAGGTCTCGAGTGTCTTTACAAACAGGCACTCGTTTTTGTACTTGGTTATCACCGTGATTGGGGTTGTCGATAACATTTCCACTAACATTTGTGTTGTTAGCATTTAGGTAAGTCATGACAGCTGCTACGGCAGTTGTGACCGCAGATTGAAAAGTAGCCAAATCTATCTGAAGAGTTGGTGCTTTGCCAGCGGTTTGGTTATGTTTCTTCGGAGGCATGATTCTGTTATATGATAAGAAAATGAGTTTGTGAGCGATTATGGTTGGCTCTAGATGTATTCTGATCATTCATGCGAATGTAAGTTTTTCGTTTTGTTATACTGTTCTCGATGGTTCGACCTACATCCCTATGATGCAGTCCTGGTAAAGAGTAGGAGTAAGTTTCTAAAATGGTTACAAGACGAGTGTTTATCCAACTAAATCATCTTTGATTGGAGGTTTAATGCTTTCCACTTTCGAAAAGATTTGAAAGTGATACATGATGGAGTCTACACAAGGTAGACTTATGAGTTTGAGAATTATTCACTCTCGACTGGAATTCCGTGATCCGATACATTGCTATTAGTCATAACGGAAAGACGATAAGTTTAAAACCTAACGCGAGAAATGTAATAACTAAATCACTAGGTGGCATTAATAGTCATTACTATCACGAAGGGGTATTCAAGCACTCCGTACGGAACACGTGTGGTTTTTCCTTGGTTCTATGATTTAATCCGAGCGATAATGGTTCATTCTCCCTTGGTATCTACATGGTGTCCTTCTCCTCTGTAGGTACATGGAATTTCTATGTCGTCTTATTTCCGATTCTAACACTGATCCCCATTACTTCATAACGGAGAGTTCGAATTATGAAAGTTCACGCGAACTTTTCCTCGGTGTTCTTAACAAGGTAACGACATGTTGTGGTTTCTATAGTTTCCTCTTGGTTGCGAGTACAGACGATGTTAATTTCAGAGGCAGCATCTAAATTTGCGAAGATGGAGATAATGATAAGAATTCAAGAGTGAGAATAATGAAAGTGATCCATGAACTCAATCACCATAGTTTAACCATTAAATGAGAGTGTGATTTTGGTAGAGTTCTAACAATGGAAGGATGAAAGTAGTTGGACAAAGATTTCCATAGGAGATTAGACGTTTGCCGATGTCTTTGGTAGCAAAGATGTGATAAGTTCGGAAAAAAAAAATTGACCTTGGAGTAGGTCTTACATCACACCAGAATTGAGGAAATTTTGACAGTACATAGACCTAACCGACTGAAAGTTCAAGGTCTTAAACATAAGCGTGAAATTAATACTAGAGTCTATATATAGACCTAATTTATATCCAAAAGAGAGAGTAGAGTAGACTCTACTTGCGGCGAGAACCGCTCGAATGAGTCCTTGATTATGCCAGACAACGCTCCATGTCCAACATACGTCTTTCAAATATTGCCTGATGACCTCGAAGTTCCCTGACTTCAGCTTGGGTTGTAGTTAGTTCTCTCTGCAGGGTCTTATTCTGGTTCAGGGTTTTTCTATGAGTAGTGTCTAGATGGCAAATGCGAACTGTATTGACTCCCGTATTGGCATCAACCTCCATGACCCGGTTGATGGCTGCTATTTCCTGTTCCTCATTACGAGCAACCCTTCGAACCAGAATAGGCAGAATTCTGTCTGCTGAGCCTCCCTCGCTCAGATTGTAGAAGCTTCGGTCTTCGTTGTAGGGTAAGGGTTGACCTTGACCGTGACTCCATCTGTTCAAGTTTGCTGCCCACAGGGGTGTGGGGCCTTGAAATCCTGGTCGAGGGTTAGGATTTGGGATAGGAGCCCCCAGGGGTAGATTATTGACTTCTGGCTCGGAGTCAGAATCTTCTGGGAAATTTTCTGCGAAATCGTCATCCAATGGAATTGCATGATTCTCTTCTGGCTCCGCATCGGTCCATCCACCATTATCTTGGTTGGGAAAGTATGGGTCGCCGGGGAGATGGGACCCAGTCATGAAATCTAAGCGAGGAAAGGGATGTAAGAAATATCTAATAGACGTATAACTTAGATAATTTTAGGATGATCCTTACTAGTTAATTCAATAATTGCGTAGTGCATACCAACCATATGTAATCAAGATAGAATAGACCTTCGAATAAGTGACCATAACTCTAAGTCCACAACCAAACAAGGAACAGGAAGTAAAGCAAAGATCACAAATTCTGAGTCTATGACAACCTAGTCACATATAACCTTAGCGTATCCACTCAACAACTATTGACCTACTAATAAAGACCTTTTTGTTCTTAAATAAGTAATTATAGCAACACAAAATACTCCTATAGTATTCTAAATTTGTAATTTTGATTCTAGTGTTTTCTTTGGTTAGTTTTCGACTTGTTGCTCACTATGATTATTCCCCAACATATGTTGGTCACATCTCGGATAGATATAGTTGATCAGGCTATATTTATCCTAGATCTGATTACACATTCCGAGGCCTAATCATAGTGTCCAACTTGTCTTAATACTTTTGTATAGTTTTGACTATGATACTAGACCGCTGTGCATGCATGTACTTATACTTTTATAAAACTAGCATTTTAATTTTAAAAGTATAGTTTGTGTGAAAACGTTTAGTCAGAGAGTTTTAGTCCTTTTGCATTTATAGTTTGTATATCTTATGCGGTTCGATATACTTAGTTCACTATAAACAATGCTCTGATACCAATCTATCACACCCCCAAACCAGAATGGCAGAAACATTCGGGGGTGGATGACTTCATGTAGTATCATAACAGTTGAGTATTTGTAAAGAAAGTAAACACAACCATCATAAATATAATTTAAAAGGTTACATCGTTGCAAAAATACATGTTTCCAAATAAATTACATATGATGGCAAAATAGTTCAAAAGAAATCTGCGCCTTAGCGTCTTGCCTTCAAAAATCTTGTGGTTACCTGTATTACTGAATACCTGAGAATACAAGTTGTTTTTGAAAGAGTATCAGCATTAAAGCTGGTGAGTTCATAAGCAGTTTATGGATGAAAAATGGATGTTGTTCCTTAAAGTTTGTTACAAGTTTGTTTCTAGAAAATCCAATATTTTCTAAAAGGTTTATTGTAGTCTTAACTGAACCGGGACTTAATATATGTAAGTAAATCGTCATACTTATGTGTGATTTTATATTTAAATAAAACTCTTTTTTGTGAAATCCTTAAATTCCTGTGAACTGTGTGTTTTGTTAATTCCCCATGTGAGTTGTTATAACCATGCTAAGACTCGAAGACCTCGTACTCGACGTTCTTCAGGCGTCGGAATGTTATGACATTTGTCACCCCAGACCTGCCGGTCTAGCTGTTGCAAGCAGCTTAGGTGCGGGTTTGTCAGACCCAATATAGATCTATACACAACTATCACGCTCTCCCTCCAAGAGATTCTGATTATAACTACAGGACTTTTCTGTGGCACTTAAGAGTACCCCGAAGGTGAATGCCTCACAAATTTATTCATTAACAAGTTCACGTTGTTTGTATTGAAACACTCGTTTTGTAAATCGATAGTATTACCATTCCTTTGTTAAATGAGGTGTTCAAACTATACCTATTATAGTTTATCAGTTGTGTGTTATGTTTTAATGAAACCTTGATATGCATGACTTTGTATTTTAATTATAATTTTTAACAGGCCGGGACAGGATAAATCCGTAAAAAATTCATAACTTCTTCATCCGATGTCCGTTTTCGTCTGTCTTTTTACCGTTGTACTACTATTGTCGAGATCTTAAATTCTCGTTTAGGTTGCGTCGGCTAAAATTCGTTCGATCTTTATTTCAAGTTTTTAGCTGTCTACTGCTGTTCTGAAACTTATAAAAATCATAACTTCCTCATACGAAGTCAGGTTTGGACGTTCTTTTTATGTACGCTCTTGGTTTATTATTATCTACGACTTTCGTTTAGATACCTAAGGCTAAAAAGTACTTTATTGAAATTTCACTTTTTATGTTTAACAGTGTTTTATCGGTTTTGACACGAATCTTTGATTGGTCATAACTTCTTCGTTATAACTCCGATTTTATTGTTCATTATATTTCTGTAAACCTTGACACGATATCTAACATTTCATGTATCCCAATTGAGACTCTAGAACATTTTATTTTTGACGTTATTTTTATTATATCAGAAGTAGATTACAAATCTTTGACTTTTAGGTCATTACATTGACTTCAAATATCGGGTTGTCACACAAATGAGCGTAGGTTGAATCCAATACTCGAATCTCATTCCAGGAGCACTCATGAACACTGCAGCCACTTTGTCCCAGACAAACTACAGACCCTTCATGACAGTCTTGCCTCAATACCTACTTCCAAAATATGATCGACTGTGGATAGTGTGAATAACCTAGTTATTCAGGAAGTCAAAACACGCAAATTGAAACACAAGAATAATTGAATCCAATATGGTCTCAGAACTTATGAATATAAATAAAACACCTTTTATTTATCACCATATTGATTACACATTATTGATTGCATAATGTTTCAAATAATCAACTTAATACTTGAATTAAAACAATAGTCATGCCATGCTCCAAGCATGCACACTATGTTTGTCTAAACAATAGCTATGCCATACACCAAGTATACACACTATTTTTGTCTATGATCCTTACTTTGTGGAATAGATCAATTGAACATAATTCCAATGATACTCATTTCATAATCCCAAATCCTTATCGTAAATGTAAGAATTACAAATTCCTGCCATTTACCAAAATCTGTCAGATTCTAAATGCATATGCATTGATCCTCTTGTAATGACTATGCACAAATCACAAAGACATGGCAATAGACATTACAAAGTATTCCAATGGAGATCAATTCCATGGAAACGAAGTCTCATATTCAAAGTACATTTCTTTGAACATCCTTCTTGCATTAAGTTTTCTAATCTTACACAGATTGAATAACTTCCACCTATGGAGACATTTCCATATTCCCATTTTGACCATCACTTCTGAATAAGAGTTGGCTCTTTTCAAAATATGTCAATATGGTCCTTTCCAAAAACTTACACCATACTTCCAACTGTCCATGAGCAACCAATCTTTGGTAAAACCTCAGATTGTCCTCAACAATTTCTTAATCATTTTAGTCATATACAATTCTAAACCTTTTCCCCTCTTAATGCCCTAGGCATTTGGAAAGTTTAGAATGGATAAATATTATAGCACATGTAATTGATCCTATACCCGAAGCATATGGGACACGATTCATGATGTCTCACATAAAGACATGATCCTAGACCAGTCTTTTGCTACAATATTTTTTTTATTTGCCATGTTTTCATAATTCGACTATGAAGAGGGATGCCGTAATTATAATCGAATTTTGAGAACGCAATATATATATAGAATTTCCTTATGTTGAACCATTCCAACAAAAAATTCATATATATATATATATATATATATATATATATATATATATATATATATATATATATCCTTGACTAAAGATGATTAAAATCTCAATCTAAGCTTTTAGAATTGAAATGAAGTATAATTTCCTCTCCCTTAATTATAGCAAAACAACTTTTCCCAATTGAAACTTTGTTTTCTATAATTAACATTGCTAACTTGCAACAGTTATCATAATTATCATTGTCGCACTAACATGATAATTATTAGCATAACACTTATGCTCCCACTAGCTTTAACATGTATCAAGAAATCAGCTCGACTTCTAGAAATCAATACCTTATTGACTTTCTTACCAAAGTTCAGATTTCTGATACGGGATGCTTTGATAAGACTTTATCAAAATCATACACCTTTTCTTAGATAGCTCACATGTGTGTCTAAATAATTTTTAGAACTATGAAAAGGGATGTCGTAATCATAGTCTCAATTTTGTAGACCTTTGCCATTTCTCACAAGTCCATGTTAGTGTGCCGGTTAACCACACACGCTCCACTAACGACTTTGAGAATGCAAATATCACAATTGCTATCTACTTAAAATCTACTCAGTGAAAGCGTTTCCTCACCATCATTTTCATGAATCGGAGAGAAACCTTATGACACTTAGATTTTATGGTGTATGTGTTCCTATCCATGTGAATTTGTCAAAACCATAATCACAAGACAAGGTTAGTGACAAATTCAAACTCATATGGACCGAACTTGTTCAATCTTAATTTCTTGCCACCTGGCAGCACAAGGGCCTACCATTGCTTCCAGGTTGTTATGCAACCAATTGAGAACTCTTAGAACTCATATGCAGAGCCAACTTTAACTGAAATGGGCACAAAAACTAGAATATGTCAACACGATAGGTTATAAACCTCAAGTCGTGTGCTAGTGATAAACTACAGGTTTTATTCTTGATTAGTTCTTGAAACTCTTTCAGGATCTTTAAGACTCACACTGTCCTCTTGACATATAAGACTCTCTTGCCAAGAACCATTCCTTGACAAACAAATATTTAAGAGATAGTGCAGAGTCTTATCAATACAACCACTTCACTTAATTGGCCTTAGTTGGTCTTTGTTTTATCCAAAACATCACAACTTACCAATTTCAAATGTACAAGAGTAGAAAACATTTTACTCTTACATTTGACAAGTGTTATAATCCTTCTTTAAGATATGTCACTCAAGTTACAATCTTGGAGTATGACTCTAAGAATTGTTTTGGAACGAAGTATGACTCATCTTCTTGATTTAACCATTTCAACAATTCATGATTCCTCTTCTTAGCCATAGAAATGCACTAAGATATCCTTAGAGGACCAATTGTGATATGGTTTCTTAATCATTAAGATGATCACAAAACATGATACTAAAGTACTCTCCCATCTTTTCAGATTGAGAAACTTTTATCTTTCTGCCTAATTTGATTCTTCTCATTCGTTATGCCATACATCAAAACTTTTCCAATGTTTCAGAATTATACTTAAACTTGTAAGTATAACCATATTTACTAAGCTTTAGTAAATCATGACGAATAGTCTTATCGATCTTTGTCGTGGACTTGACCAGTGCACAAGAATGTATACTCGATCCCTTAGTCCTTCACTTGACTCACATATCCATGTGAACAAGGAATTAGTATAATTTTCCAAAGATTAAAATTCTCATTCATCATACAATACAACTTGCATGAGTCCAAGTTTCTGTCCAATTAAAACTTGGGTGATGAGAATCTTTCCTTATTTGGTAAATTTAGTCACTACCACAAATGAAAGAATCAAATTCATATTTCCATTATTGATAGAAACATACAAACATCAATTTTCCATAAATGTCATTGCAAGGAGATATAAAATAAAACAAAACAAAATTTGATTTATTTATGAAATGCGGAAAAAAACTTTTTCCTTACAACGCAACTTTAAATGAAAACTATGCTATTACATATTTCCTAGCAATCTATCATAACCCCTAAGTAGTAGCTCAAAAATCCGATCTTCGAACCATGCGATTGAAATCCATCTTCGCGATCAGATTCAACATACTCTTCTTTTAAGCTTCCTTCCCTTTGCTTGATTCTGCCAAACATCAAAATGCAACCTAGTCACATCATGTATTTAGAATCAACAATTAGGAACTTAACAGAGTTAGATAGTGGACATACCTGAAGAAGAGTCAAACTTTTTGATTCTTCCTTCTCTCATATCTTTCAGGTAGCCAGGGCAGCTTCGCAACCAATTCCCCTTCTCTTGACAATAAAAACATATAGACTCTTTGGGAATGGTACATGTGACTATCACAGACTTAGCCTTTCCCTTTACCTTTTGGTCAACCGGGTTGACCAAGGCCGATCCATTTCCATTGGGAAGAGAAAGCTTTTCCGAACTTTCAATGTTACCATTGTAAATGTCCATGGAAGTTTGAGAAGTAGATCTTCCACCCAAATATACTTTTCCAGTGCACCAAAACATTTATGATTCAGCAGCAAGAAGCAAATAAGTAAGATCAATAAGGGTCATGTCGTGGTCTGTCACATAGTAGTCCTTAATGAACTCACTATACGACTCAGGAAGTGACTGAAGAACCCAGTCAACAGCCAACTTCCTTGAGACTTCGACACCCAACACTCTCAGCCTGTCGATATGTGACTTCATCTCCAAGACGTGAGAACACACAGACCTTCCATCTTCATGTTTCATTGCAAGTAGGGATTGAGTGACCTTGAATTTTTCAAGTTTTTGAGCTTGTGGGTCAGGGAGAATAATTGGAGGAGGTGGAGGAAGAGAAGTATGATTTTCCATGATCCAATCGCGGGACATCATCTTCTTTAGGAAAGCTTGTTCCAAGAGATTTGGGAAGATCATACATGTCTGATCTAGACATCTACAATGGGAGAAATTCAAGTTAGTTGATTTAAGTCCTTAATAGAACACCCAATATTAAATATTAAGGATAGGACCCAACACAATATTTTATAACTTGGAAGAGGGATGTCGTAATCCATGCCATAAAATATTTAAAGGTAGGCGAATGACGATTCACCAATTTCCACCATGAAAAACGAAATAGGAATTAGGTTTATATTGGATATGAAACTCCTAGATCTTTTAAGATTCATTGAGCTTTTCAATGGCATGTTTAAATCTCGATTGTGCCCTCTCAAGTTTGTGACTGGGATGCCGAGGATCACAAACAAGGTGTGAATAACCATACAAATTAACTTGGTACCCTTAATTTTATCAACTAATCGATGTGCCGGTTACCCACACGCTTTCCACCGATCTATGATAAACATTAAGTCACTCTTTTCCACTCTTACTAGTCCATGTTAGTGTGCCAGTTACCCACACACGCTCCACCAACGACTTGGTAAGGTACAAAGTGTAATTTCATGGGTTAGCACCAAATTCATATTTTCCTAAAGTAACTAAGATTGGAAATTTATAAAAGGTTTAGTTACTTTATATTTATAATTATACTTCTAATGAGAATTATAGTCCTTGTCCTACCCATTCGGCTAACGACCCTCCACCAGTCAAGGAAGCGGTGAGTGAGAGTGGACACCCATTAAGCTGCCATTTTATAGACAACAACCTTATACCCCCCTTATAGACCGGTTTCGTGAATGAGACCTACTATGGGTAAGACTGACTTGCTCTTATATATATATATATATATATATATATATATATATATATATATATATATATATATATATATATATATATATACATATATATATATATATATATATATATATATATATATATATATATATATATATATATATATTATTATTAACTTATAATATTATAAAGTATAAGGGTTGAATTTTAACTTTTAAAATTATAGGGTTTGGAATTAAAGTGTGTATGAGACTTTACAAATTCTAAAACTTGAGGGCATGTTTTGAAAATTTCAAAAAAAACTTTTGGATTTTCATAACTTATGAGTTTAATTAAGGTTTTAAAAAAAACTTTAATGAAGAGACTCTTGAACATCCATAACTTGAGGACAAGTTATGGAGTCCATAAAACTATTTATGAGAAAGACTCTTCAATTATGTAACCTATGATTCTTTAATGGATCTTTAAAAGAAATGACTTTTGGTAATCCATAACTTGAGGACAAATTATGGACTCCATTAAAAACATTTAGATTAAGAATTAACTAACAAACAATTTGCAAATAATTCTTATGATGTACCAAAATTCATAAGTGTAGAACAATCATATCAACAATTTCAAGAATCATATAAACACATATAAAACTTGAAATTTTGATAATAACCTTGATATTGGTTTACCATAATCATTACCACATAAAAAAAACAGGTTTATAAGATCAAAAACAGCTTAGGGTAATGATTCTAGTCCAATTCCAGCCTTAAAAGTCGAAAATCTGCACTCATGGCCTCCTACTCGTCGAGTGTATGAACCTACTCGACGAGTAGGATGAATTTCCTCTTGGAATCGCCGATTCCCCCAGTGGAATCGGCGAGTCCACTGCCCAGGAAGCCAGAATTTTTGATTTTTCAGCAATTGCATCAAGTATAACTGAAAACTAAGCCTACGCTATGATACCACTGATGGGTTTTGAGCATTCTAATACTCCTATGGTGTACATGCAACCCTATAAACCTTGGATCTATGTTTTCTCTATTATACATGCAAATATTCAATATTCCAAGGTTTCATCCTAACTAGCATAATATTAAGTATATACAATACAAGAATCTAGTAGAATGACATACCTTTTGATGGAGCTTGAAGTCTTGAATCTTTAAGAGCTTAGTACCCCAAGTGTTGCACCTCAAATGGTTCACACAACACCAAAAACCCTTGGAATAACTTGAGAAGAAGGTTACTTAGGTTCACTCTTATGAAATCGGTTTTGCCCTCTTGTGTACTATACACTAGTGCCAATTTCATGAACTAGAGACCTCTTTATATAGTGTGGAGGATTAGGGTTACATTCATGTAAACCCTAATACCCATGACCTTTCATTTCCATAGGATCCATGGGTTAAAACTCCATGGACTATCCATGAAAGCTTAGCCCAATGTAAATGAACTTGGCCGATCCTATATATAAATAAGAGTCCATATTTAATTAGTTCCTTTTGATCACTAAATTAATTCTAAATTAATTCTTGATCAATACTAATTAAATAATATGATTTCATATTAATATATTAGAACTTATAATATATTAATATAAATCATAAGTATCCTTTTTCTCATTTTGTCTATCCAATTGTTCCAATGTCATGCAACCCAAATGGACCATGCTACTCTCGGGTCGAATACATACCAATAATAGTTATGGGCTTAGACATCTAATCCAACACTTCCATGGTGACACTTTCAGCAAAACGAAGTCTCCTACCTGGAACTCGAGATCCGAGCGACGCCGGTCAGCATAGCTCTTATGAGGGCTCTGTGTGACCCGCAACCTATCGCGAACTTGCTAGATCAGCTCGGTAGTCTTAAGCACTACCTCAGTGCTTCCCATGACTCGGTGCCCAACCTCACCCCAACAAACTGGGGTCCTACACCTTTGACCATACAATATCTCAAACGGGGATAGGTCGATACTAGCATGATAACTATTGTTATATGAAAACTCTTCTAGTGGGAGGTATGTATCCCAACTCCCTCCGAAATCTAGTACTCATGCCCGGAGCATATCCTCGAGCGTCTGGATCGTCCTCTCGCTCTCGCCATCTGTATGGGGGGTGGTAAGCGGTGCTGAAATGTAACTGAGTTCCCAACTCTTCGTGGAACTTGCTCCAAAACCTGGATGTAAAACGGACATCCCGGTCAGAGACCACCGACACTGGCATCCCGTGCCTGACCACCACCTTGCACACATAAATATCTGCTAATTTCTTGGCAGAGATGCTCTCGGAGATCAAAATAAAATGAGCACTCTTCGTCAACCTGTCCACAATGACCCAAATGGAATCCACATCCCTCGTCGTCCTTAGTAATTTCGTGATGAAGTCCATGGTGATCTCTTCCCATTTTCACATAGGAATGGGTAGCGGCTGAACCTTGCCATGAGGCCTCTGATGTTCGGCCTTGACCTTCTTGCAGGTCAAGCATCACTCCACAAACCACGCGACCTCCCACTTCATACAGGGCCACCAATAACTCAACCTCAGGTCTCTATACATGTTTGTGGCGCCCGGATGAATAGAGAACTTAGACTTGTGTGCCTCCTCCAATATCTTCTGTCTCACTCCCCCAAATACTGGTACCCACACCCGTCCACACTGTGTCAAAAGACCCCGACTATCCCGAACAAACAAGGGAATCTCACCCCGAATCTGCTCTATCTTCCAGTTCTCTTTTTTCAAACCCTCCACCTGAGCCTCCTTGATCATATCCAACAAAGGGGAAATCACCGTCATTTCCAAATAAACATCCCTAATCGGAGCACTCGTCGCCTTGCGACTCAAGGCACCAACCACCACATTGGCCTTCCATGGATGATACAAAATCTCGCAATCGTAATCTTTCAGTACATCCAATCATTTCCTCTGCCGCATGTTAAGGTTCTGCTAATCCATCAAATACTTCAAAATTTTGTGGTCAGTATAGATGGTGCACCGAATTCTATACAAGTAGTGCCTCCAGATTTTAAGGGCAAACGCAACCGCCCCCAATTCTAGGTCGTGAGTGGGGTAATTCGCCTCATTAGGCTTCAGCTGCCTCGAGACGTACATGATCACATGCCATTTCTGCATCAAAACCTCCCCTAACCCTGAGATCGACGTATCACAATACACCACCAAATCGTCCAATCCCTCGGGTAGTACTAGAATCGGGGCCTCACATAGTCTCTCTCTCAAAGTCTCAAAAGCCAACTGTTGATCCGGGCCCCACCGAAATGTCACATTCTTCTTGGTCAAGCGAGTCAAAGGTACGATGATCTTGGAGAAATCCTAGATGAATTTCCGATAGTACCCCGCTAGACCCAAGAAGCTACGGATCTCAGATGCATTCTTTGGCACTTACACCGCATCACTGCCTCAACCTTGGCTGGATCAACCAAAATACTCTCTTGGCTGATGATGTGCCCCAAAAATTGTACCTCTCGCATCCAGAAATCACACTTTGAGAACTTGGCATAAAGCCTTTTCGTCCTCAGTGTCTCCAATACCTCCGTCAGATGCTGCTCATGCTGCTTCTTGGTCTTAGAATACACCAAGATATTATCGATAAAAATGATCACAGACCGATCCAGCATCGGCCTACACACCCTGTTCATGAGGTCCATGAACGCTGCTGGGGCATTGGTGAGCCCGAATCGCATCACCATAAACTCCTAGTGACCGTATCGAGTCCTGAAAGCTGCCTTCGGTATATCCTCAGCCCTAATCCTTATCTGATGGTACCCCGATCAAAGATCAATCTTCGAAAACCAAGATGCACCTTGCATCTGATCGAACAAACATCGATCCTCGGAAGCGGATAATTGTTTTTCACCGTTAGCTTGTTCAGCTCCCGATAATCGATGCACATACTGTGTGACCCGTCCTTGTTCTTCACGAACAAGATCGGTGCTCCCCACGAGGAACTGCTCGGACGAATAACCCTCGGTCTAGCAGCTCCTAAAGCTTCATAGACAGCTCCTGCATCTCGGGCGGAGTTAGCCGGTACAGTGCCTTCGCTATCGGAGCAGAACCCGATACCAAGTCAATGCAAACTCTACTTGCCTCTCCGGAGGCACCCCAAGCAACTCTTCAGGAAAGACATCCCGAAAATCCCGTACAACTGGTATATTATTTAATTCTATCGTGGTCTTAATCCTCGTATCCGAGATATATGCCAAAAATCCCGAACAACCCTGATGGAGAAGTCTCCTCGCCCTCGCAGCCGAACAGAGGGTTGGCCCCTGAGAGGCCCTCTCCCCATGAATAACCAATTCTCCCCCACTTAGGGTCCAAAATCTCACCAACTGGCGCTCGCAGTCTATCATGGCCTCATTGGCCCCCAACTAGTCCATCCGGACGATCACCTTCAGCCCTTTCAACGGTATCGGAACCAAATCAACACGAAGCCTCTCCCCAAACACATTCAGGACACAGTCCCGATATACCTTCGCAGCACTCACGGTACAGTCATCCGAATCTCAACCTCCAACAGGGAATCCAATGTCCCCGGAGCATCCCGGAACTTCTCGCTAAACACAAGAGATATGAATGATCGGGTAGCTCCCGAATAAAAAAAACATGAGCCGACATACCATTAACCAAAAAGGTCCCTATACAAGAGCACATATATACATATAAGCATAACAAAAAATATCAACATGAACAATAGATTACGTACCAGCCATGACGTCTGGTGCTGCTCGAGCCTCCTGTGTGGTCAGCTGAAACGCGCGACTCTTCACCACAGGAGCTTCTGCCTTGGCAGGATGGCCATAAGTGATCCTCATTGTGGCGGGAGCAGGCGCCGCCACTGCTCCTCTTTCTCCCTGCAACCTCGGACAGTCAACCCTTTTATGGCCAGTCTGGTTGTTGTGGAATTAAATCAAGCCATTGTTGGGGCACCCCTGCTCAGGTGGCCCGTTTGGCCACACACGTAACATCCCAAGCCTGCTGCTTGATAAGCCCCATTGTGCGTCTTACCACACTTGGCACACTGAACACAGCCCTGCTGGCCCCTACTAGAAGAATTAGAGGTCTTAGGCTTTTTAGCCTGACCTACAATTGTCTGAACCTGCTCTGGCTTCCACTTGGTGCGGAACTCCAACTCCATCTCCCGCTCTCGGGCCTTCTCCATCATCTCATTCAGGGTTTTGCACCCTGAAAAGCTCAAGAACTCATGGATATCATCCCTCAGCATGGAATGATACGTCGTCCTCCTTATATCCTCATCCGCAGCATACTGCGGGATCAATAGTGCTCGCTCCCGAAACTTGGCGGTGATCTCCGCCACAGTCTTGGTGGTCTGCTGTAACTCTTGAAACTCCCTCACTAAACGTTGCACCTCAATGGATGGTGTAAACTCCAAGTCAAAACGTCTGACAAATTCCTCCCATGACATCTCAGTTATTCCAGCTGATCCGACCTAGTGGGTCACCTCCTCCCACCAGTCCCTAGCTTGGTCGCTCAACATTCACGAAGCAAACCCCACTTTTGCCACCTCGGGACAAGAGCTCGTACGCTGGGCATTCTCCATGTCTGCCACCCAGCGTCGATTAACTATTGGGTCCCTGACCTCAAAGAACTCAGGTGCCCCGGACGCCTTGAACTCCCAGAACGAAGGAGTTCGGGCCCGACCTGGCCCGCCACAATCTCGGCTCGGAAAGATCTGACCCGCTCCTCCATGATGTCCGTCATCCCCTCCTTGACGGTCCCGAAAATCACTGGCGTAGCGTCAAGAATGCCCCTCGTAACCTCGTTTGCGATAAGCTCGCACAACCTCTCGTCAATGGGCTCTGTAGCATTGCCCGACCCCGATCCGGATCTTGATCCTGATCCTGATCCCCCTGCTCCAACACGTGTCACCACCATTCTGATCTGAAATACCATAAGACAGAATGATCAACATATTCAAAAGAGAAAAAAGGGATCCCTCCACACCGATTCTCCTTAGAGCTTCCAAATCTAACATTAGTTCGGGTACAGGTCCTGTGCTTTCAGTACTACGGGCCCAATACTACCTTCCACACCTACCTGTACCTTCCCTAATGCTCTACCTGATAACTCTAATTCGTCCCAAAACAAGCATATCTCACAAACTACCGCATAACTCAAATCCTAGGCTATCCTAAGATTTGCTCCATTCCCATCAAACCAGTACACAAAGCAATCATAACAGGTTTCCCTATGCATGCAAATTATACACAGAACAGGGTCAAACAGACTGTCGAATAACAGACTCTACCCTAGGACCATAACCAGACAAGGAACAGGAAATAAGGCCAAATCAATTATTCTAAGGCTATAAGATCCTAACCGTATAGAATTTTTAAAGCATACACATAGCAAAATCCATCAGACTATCAAATTCCAAATATCAATATAGCATGGCTAACATATTGGGGAACCACTTACTTGAGCTTGGCCGATTACACGCATTGCACTCTCCTTTTTTCGGTTTTTTAAAAAAAGTTTTGAACTTTTTATTTTGAAAACAATTTTACCATTTCCTTAGTTTGAGTCCTGACACACCCGAGAGTGTGCCCGAATCCCTCAAACCAAGGCTCTGATACCAACTTGTAACAACCCAAATTTGCAATAAAATTTTTCATTTTTAAATAACCTAAACACTTCCATAAGATATAAAATTCCAATCACATTTGTTTTCAAAATCCATAATCATCAAATAAATTATTCATAATATCAGGGTGTCCCAAATAAAACGCCAGAGAGTGCATGACGCGCCATCACGCTGGGCCCTTGCCCTTCGATCCTGAAGTACCTAAAACAACCAATAAACTGTAAGCTAATGCTTAGTGAGTTCCCCAGAGTCCATATCAATCACATAAGCCATGCATATAACATATAGGGATGCCATGAGCTCCCCCCTAGGGTCTTACTACAGGATGTCGTGCCCCCCAAGCTCTTACACATATGTGTCATGGGCTCCCCCCATGGTCTTTACCTGGAAAACCATGGGCTCCCCCACATGGTATGATATGCAAGTGCCATGGGCTCCCCCCATGGTCTTTACCTGGAATGCCTTGGGCTCCCCCACATAGTCTGATATCCAAGTGCCATGGGCTCCCCCATGGTCTTTCATGCAAATATCACAGAGACAACTAGCATACCACATAACACATAATCAACTAGTATACCATATATCACTAAACCAACTGGTGTACCACATATCACAAATGGGTCGGCTTTGGTTCCTTCGACCCATTGGTATGGTGAGGAGACTCACCTCTCAAGGAATGTTGAACTGATACGATCACATACCGACTCACAGCTCTGAACTCAACTGTCTACAACCACCATGTGACTAACTTCGTAAAAATCCCGAAATACCAAAGATACCCTTAAAGTCAAACTTGATCAACCATGGTCAAATTCAAAGTCAACAGTCAAGGTTAACAGTGCATGTTGACCTAAGTCATCGAGTGCACTTGATTACTCGTTGAGTTCCTTCAGTTCTCAGAAAACAGGGAAAACCCCTAGTCAACTCGTCGAGTTGACATGACAACTTGTCGAGTTTGCGTAATGTCCAGAGGATCGGGGAAACCCGAGTTAACTCGCTGAGTTGGTAGGGCAAGTCGTCGAGTTTTCCTAGTCTTAACACATTCAACCACTTTTCCAGGGAGTCCAAAGCCCCAAACTATAGATCTGATCCCCTAGGGTGAAGATACCACGTAAAGTTGCTAACTTTACGTCCATGCATGGCATTGAGGGGCTAAAACACTCAATCCTAGCTTATTAAGGGGTTTAGGGCATGAGGGAGGGCCAAGACCATATAAAGATGGCAACTTTAAGTCAAAATAGGCCATGAGATGTCCAGATCTGAAGTCATAGCTTCATGACATGCTGAAATCCAAGAATGACCCCAAGTAAAGCTAAAAATGACCATATACTTTCATAGGAGAAGCTCTAAGCAATAAAAGGCCAAGGTATCGACTTTATACCTTAAAATGGTTGCCACTACAGAGTAAACACCAGATCTACAACCTCTCCCTTCAACTATGCACCAATCACTTTAAGCTTCTTCACATAAACACCAAAAAGGCACTCCTTAAGCTCTCACACACTCAAAATGGAAGCAAAAGCATGAACTAGGGTTTTTCTGGAAAAAGGGAATGTCGAGGGAGGCCACAATGAAACATTAAGGCCTTTAAATAGGGTGCAAACCCTGAAAATAAGGGTTTTCCTTTCCAGCATCTACTCGTCGAGTTGGGGCTCCCCAACTCGTTGAGTTGACTCCTTAACCTGCGTCCAAATAAATCTCTACACGATGAGTTGGAGCTCCCCAACTCGTCGAGTTCTAGTCCAACACCCTAAAATATTGAGAAATAAATAATACTTGGGCCAAGCGTTATAGGTAAGGTATCACGATATGCTACGAGATGATATCAGAGAGTTTGTGAGTATTTCAGGGTGCAAGACCCTGAATGATATCATTTCTAGAGCCTAAGAGCGGGAGATCAATTTAGAGCACCTAGGGAAGAGGGGGCAGATCAGGTTCATGTAGTGGAGGGTCCCGGGAAGAGACCCAAGACTTCTGATCAATGTTTGCGAGGCCAGCAGGGCCAAAGTCAGTGCAACATGTGTGGGAAACTGCACGATGGAGTTTGTCGTTCCAGGGGTATGGGCTGCTACAAGTGTGGCAGGGTTGGTTATGTCAGCAGGGATTGTCCTCAGGGGGGCAAGTCCGTTATGTTTTCACTGCAACAGGTGGGCCACAAGAAGGCCGACTGTCTGATGTTGAGGGGAGGAGTAGTGTGTGCACCTGCTCCCGATACTTTGAGTAGCACTGATGGTCGTGAGGGTAGGGTAGGAGCTCCAGCAAAGAGGAGTCGGCCTTTACAGTGTTAGACAGTGGAGGTCAGGACTCCACCAGGTGATGTTGCAGGTATGTTATCTTCTGCTTTCTTTTCGGTTGTTATCAGTACTTTTGTTGTTCAGAAATTTGCATCGTTTTGGGTAAGCATTCCCTTTGGTTAATTCTCTATTTTGTTTGGGTTATATCTTCAAAGAACTGTAATATGCCTTTTGCACGCCGTGAATCATTAGGGGTTATTGAGGGGTTGTATCTCGTGTAGCGGGTTCCAATGTGTTCGGTTGTTTTTCTGGCTTTTGGTCAAAATCGATTTAGGGGTATTGTGTGGAAGGTCTACGGTCAGGATTCAGCAGGTTATTTCTCTAGTATCGCCAGGGTTCAGTGGTTTTAGTATTTATTCTGGTAGGAGTGGCAGTCACATATGGAGGAACTATTGGGTTCAAACACTACCCTTGCTAGGGGAGGAGCGGTAGCAGGAGGATGGTGGTGTTAGTTGCATGAGTTGTTTCGTCATTGGATATGTCAGGGGAGTTTCATAGTTGCTCAGGTTGCAGTCGATTAGGATTCAGTGATTCATCGAGAGTGGGAGTTGAGATAAAGATTTGTCAGTGAAGGGCAAGGGTTATGATTTCTAGTCGCTAGCAAAAGAACTCAGGGAATCGGTATGGTATCATGGGAGGTGATTCAAATTATCAGATTGGCTAAGATTGCAAGAGTATTTTTCAAGGTTTCAGGAGTTGGGCGATCATTTAGTGTGGCTAGCAATGGAACACTAGTATTGATTATCGCATGTTATAGGCGGTTCGTGCTATTTGAGGGAGATGGGTCGAAGATCCATCAGAATTAAGAGGTGAGAGAGCTTCGTCGAATCCAAGCGGGGGAGAATTAAGTGGCTGTTCAGACTGAGGTTGTGTTGGTGGGACTTTAGGAAATTTCCAACTGCTGGTCGGCATCTCCTTTGTTATACATAGTATGTTGTGGGATCCGAATGCATGACCCGAACTCCTGATTGGATGCAAGATTCGGCTTAGGATGCGTGGGATTGTGATGGTCTGAGTGTGGTAAGGCCATAGGTGGTAACTATGATTGGTTGGAAGTGCTGTAATACTGCAATGGGATCGTAGCATTCACCAGTTCAAGGTACACTGATGTTAGAGTTGGTCATGAGCATAAAGGGGGAAATCAGTATGTGCCTTGGGCACGCCAGCCAGGATTGTCGAGGAGTATTCTTTGTTTTATGTTGAGAACCATTGGGGTCCAAGGCGGAGTCGGACTTGTGTAGATATTGATGAGTGGGGCCCATGGGTGAGTCCCGTGTGATTATGGCAAAACAGGTGAGACCTGGTAGAGACCGTGGGGTCAAGGTTTTGGTTTCTGAGTTGCAGGATCAAGTGGGTGGTCTGTGTGTGATGCAGAAAGGTTTATACATTGGTTCGACTTGTTATTTGGATCCTTTGAATCCCGGTTGTTGAACTAGGTGCAAGATTGGTAGTCTCAGCGATGGTTGGGAACATATATATATCGGTCAAATGCGGGGTCGTCCGAAATCAAAAGGTTTGGGTGTGAAATGAAAGTGCAGATTTGTGAATCTCGGGTCATGAGTTAAGTATCGAGTGGTTTTTGGTTGAGATCTCGAGTTGGAAATCACGAGAGTTTTGTGCAGGATTTTTGCTTCAGCGGAATAAGAATTGGGGCATCTTTATGCCGAGGGCATCAATCAAAGAGTTCAAGGGAAAGGAATGGATTCAGTTTGGCGTTAGATCAAGCCCTTGTGATTGTGTCTTGGATTGGTTCTATATGTGAAAGGCATCAAGTAAAGTCAAGGTGGTATTATTGTTTGGGACTCGTGTGTGGAGTAACTTGTTATTTGGAGGAGATGCTAGGTCACTTGCAATTAGGGATTGGATAATCTCAGTATAAACGATTTGATCCTGTTGTGTAGCTCTCGTTTGAGTTTAACCGAAGCAGGGATGAATCTTTTACTCGAAGGATTATTTGAGCCTTCTGTTAAGTGTAAGTGTTCTGTAGCTGTTTTTAGTCAGTGATTTTGTTCCTTTGGAAGCATCAAGATAATCAGTGTTAGAAGTGTTTTGTGTTGTCTGAAAATCATTGTGGTAATGGTATGATAGTGGTTAAGTGTGGGTGGTCTGTCGGGAAGACAGACCAATTCGAGATATCGGGTTTCGGGAAAGGTAAAGGTGATTTCTGCAAGGGTTTAAGGTTCGTTCTTCTTCAGGTTTGGTGAGTTCTGGTAGGGTTGGTTTCGATCGTCTTGGAAAGGATGTGGTATTCTCGAGTTTGTGGTCGTGTGGCTCAGGTTGTTTTGTTGTGTCAGGATTGGTAAGGACGGATTTCGAGGACGAAATCTAATTTAAGTGGGGGAGATTTGTAACGCCCTGTTCCGAATCGTTACCCATTTGGGTGTGGGTGATGTTACAAGGATGATTATGGCATTCAGAGTTAGTTTTGGAGCCAAGGGCATTTGGTAATTTTTCAGCTTGGGCGTTCATGGAAATTGGATTTTGTGTTCGGGGAACTTTATGTCAAGTAAGGGTTTGGGCCCAATTTGGAAAATTGGGCCATAAGTGGGCTTTGGATGATTAATTGTTTGTGGGCCTTTATGATTATGAGTTTGAGCCTTACTCTTGGACCAAACTAGGTGAGGGGTAAAATGGTCTTTTACCCCATATATGGATTATTGGATTAAGTATCGAACCCAATTGTTAATTGGGTGTTATTTGTTTGATAACACGGGGATTTTAGTGGATCTGCAGTCAGAGAGTATTTGTGGGCTTCAGCTGTCCGAGGTGAGTTTTCTCACTATATCCATGGGTCGCAGGCACCAATGCCAAAAAGGGCTTCTAGCCCAGTGGTATCCGGTGCTGCCCTCCCTCATTGAGGTTGAGGGTTCAAGTCCCACTGTGGACTTAGGTGGAATAATTTAGGAGTAATTTAGTATTTTCCGTTCAAAAAAAAGGCACCAATGTTGACCCATTTCTTATTATGTGGAATGCTAGTTGTCTCTGTCAGGCTTGCATAAAAGACCATGGGGCAGCCCATGACATTCCAGTTAAAGACCATAGGGGGAGCCCATGACATTTTAGTTAAAGACCATGGGGGGGGGGGGGGGGCATAGCACCTGTATGTATGTCACATGATATTCTGTGGTTGTATGTATGTGGTAGTTTGGGGGAATCTCATTAAGCTTTGTGCTTACAATTTTCAGTTTATACTTCAGGTACTCCGGTTTTCAAATGGAAGAGTTCGGGATAATTGCAAAGCACACACCACATGTTTCCGCGTTCTGTGAATTACTCTGATTTGATGATGTTTTGTTAAATCTTGGTTACCTTGGTTTATGGGAAATATATAACGATTTATTAATCTAAAAACAAAAAAAAAATTATGTCATGATTTTCGGGACGTTACAGTACGGCATACGTAGGTTATTAAACCCGCGTCCATAAATCAGCAACTTACACCCTGTGTAATTTTTAGTTACGCCATGCATAGCAGTTATGCCCTGCACAACTTTCCTACGCCTTGCGTAGGACAAAACCCCTAATTTCCACTTTAACTTCAAACAGCCGTAATTTCTTCGTTTCAATTATGTTTTCGGCGTTCTTTATATGCACGGAAATGTATTGAAGAGCCCCACAATTCTATCTAGTTACCTTTGAATTAAGACATACCAAACTAAAATCCTTAATTCATTAAAGAAGTCTGAAACATCAGTTTTCCCATTTTACCCTTTGACTCCAAAACACAAATCAATGACTTGGATCTCATAACCAATTTCATCAACATCCAATAGGGTCTAAACCCTATTCCCTTTGAAGCCTAAGACATTTACTTGATCTATTTATCGTCCACAATCCCAAAATAAAAAGCTTCTCGAAATAGAATGTTACATGTGAATGATCTTACAATCTTACACTGATTTTGCCCACAAATTAATATTTGTTAAGGTCGAGATCGTTGTTGTATGGTAAGATCGTATGATCATATGATCCTACGATCAAAGTTATGATTTTTACAACATATATTATCTCCTTGAAAAAGTATTATTCATCTTTTTTAAGAATGATTTAAATATTATTTGGAAATTCTCTATTCCAACCCGTTTACATGGTTTTAGGTGGTCATCTCTACTTTGTGGATTGTTTGGTGTTCAAAGGACATTGGTTTCTCATGAATTTCATGTAGATGCTACATATTTAAGATGGATAAGGTAGATGGCCAGAAGAGTTGTCGTTTGACTCTTTGTAAGATGTAACTTCTAGGCCAAACTTATGGCTAGTTGCTTAATTACTAATTTTTTTTGCTTATTTAAAATAAAATAAATATATATTTTCAACATATTTTTTTCTTATTTTGCTTTCAATTGTAATTTATGCAATAAGTAAAAAACTATATAACTCGGAGATTAAAGAACATAATAGACTTCAACAACCACTTTAAGAATAAAGAAAGAGTATTTTAGAGTTTCTTTTGTACTCCAAAAAGTTTTATTAATAAAAGAGAGTACTAGTCACATAGTTAGGAAGTATTTTAGACTTTCAGTTGATCCAATAACATTTCCTAGTTAATCAAACATCAAACATAAGTTTTCAGTATTTAACTGGATAAAACTTTTTAATACCGTAGGAATTTAAAGGGTTTTATGCATATTTATAATGTATTTTGTAGTTTAAGACGAAAAAGGAGACACACCAGCAAGGTTCCAAAGTTCTTCACATTGTTTTGGATTCCTCGCACTGTGGAATTAAGGAGTTGGTCCGTCTAGGTTGGGTAAGGAATGGTACATGTGGAATGCATCAGGTAGAATTATGGGAGATCACTATTGTTTATTTCAATTTCCACAGTAAACGACAGGATAAGATATAGCAAGTCAATGGGCCGCCCGAGTACGAATTCTTTTTTGTTTGAAAAATCCTTGTCTCTTTAGGTATTACCTCCAAAATAATCTTGCAAAATAATGAAAATCGGCTAGTGAAAAGTGAGCACTATGTTTTTTTCAAATTGCATTTTTTTTCTTTTTTTGTTAAAAAAAATAGCAATATATTAGGGAAAAAACATCACAAATATGTAAGAATATGAGTGTGGTTTTGTAATCGACCGAGATACAATTTTGTTAAAAGACCATCTCTCTTAGACTTTCGTAGATGAAAAATCAGCATTATTTAAAACCTCTTTAACATCCAAATATATGCAAGAATCACCGTTTCTAAGCAAGCTTTTTGGTCGGTATTCATTGTTGAGACGTGGAGTTTAATCAAAAGGGTGAACGTGAAGTTGTCATTTCAATTTTAGCCAAGGGTCAAGGGTGAAACGTTTCGAAGATTGCAGTCTTGACTTCGAGCAAGAACGCAGTCTCGAGTTTGGCTTATAGCGAAGTGCAAAGTTTGTCTAAATTAAGGTTGGAGAAATCCAGAAGAAGCAAAGTCCAAACGGAAACAAAGTTTCAATTAGATATTCTGAAGCGTTGTATCTGTTGTGGTGTTCCAAGAAAATTGTTCCAAAGTGGCGGGAAACCAGTTCTATTCGAAGCTTCCACATTGTACATACAATCTTGGAAAACAAGTTTTACTATATGTCAGACTATCAAAAGCTCATTGGTCATACCTATAATTCTATGTCAATACCATTATAAATAAATATTATTTTTGGTAACCCTAATGTGTAACGAGTGATTGTATGCCGACAACGTGAGTGTAGTAAATACATAGTTTTGTATATCATCAAATATAAATAAAAAATCTATATAGTTTGCATGTGGATATAGCTTGATTATCCTAATTAAGTTAACCACATTGAATCTATATGTATTCTTGTTTAATATTCAGTAGCCTAATCACCCATATCGTTGTCCTTAACTTTGTTGAGGTTGTATTTTAATACCCAACTGCTAGTAACTACTAGTATCAGAGCTATGACTAAAGATGTGAATATTAAAATCAATATATTTAAAGGTCTTGATTTTGGATTTTATAGGATGCACATCGAAGATTATCTCTATCATAAGAAATTACATCCACCCTTTAGTAGAAGAGAACCAGAAACAATGAAATAGGATGATTGAGATTCGTAGAACGACATGCCCTAGGTGTCATCAGATTTTTTATTGTCAATGAATGTTGCTTACAACACTATAAATGAGAGAAACAAGGTTTTCTTGATTACGTAGTCGATGAATATAAAAATAAAGGAGGGTGGCTCTATGACAAATCACGTGAACTAGTTTAACTTAATAATATCGAGACTAATATTTGTTGGCATTAGATTTGAAGAAAAAATCAAAGAACTATTTTTCTTATCTTCTTTTACCGAGAGTTAGTCCAGAACATTTATAGGAGTGAGTAGTTCATCATGGACCACACAACTTCTTGTTGAAGGCATTCGTGATTTAATTCTTGGTGACGTTATCCGAAAGAAGAATGCAGGGAGTGCTCATAAGGTTTGGTAAGTAAGGAAGAAAGGAAGAGTAAGTCTAACAGACAGCTCAATACTATAAGCAACTATTATCTGGCTATAAGCATAATCTCATCCTAACATACAAGGATACATACTGTATTATATATTATAGTGAGAAAACTTACTTGAATCAAATGAGCTGAAAGACTAACCCCTGAGTCTCGCGAAGTCAGCTACACGTACCTCCTAAACCTGACAGAGATCAAATCGCAGTCTACAACTCGAGACCTGTAGTTGGTCAAAAGTCAACAGTCGACCACAACCCAGGCCGCTACCTACCATTTATCGCGTCGTGGTTAACACCCAGAAAAACTTAATCGATTAAGCTTTTAACCCTTAACCTCTACAGGTCAATAACTCTTATGTGATTCTTCTAAGGGTCTTAATAGATAAAGTTTCCAACTTTATCTATTCTCATGGCTCAAACTCACCCAAACCCTAAACCTAACTCCTAAATTAGTCAAAACACATGCATGGTCACAAAGAGAAGCGTACAAACTCATTTTTCCTTCAACCCTCAATTCCAGAAGCCATTTAAATCCCTCATAAGGTCCTGGAGTTGCCCTAACTCCAAGAACATCGAGAACTGGACTAAAAAGCACCAAATGAAACATAAAACATAGATCTAACGAAGTAAAGTGTAACATTCTGATGATGAGGTTTTTCCAATTTTAACCCTAAGTATGAAGATTAATTGCATTTTAGCCCTTGTATATGAAAAATGTTGCAAAATGGCCCATAGTGGCATATTGTAATTTATGGCCCGAGTTCACGTATGATGGGCGTACATAGCCTACGCGGGGCGTACGTGCATGATCATCAAATCCAAACTTTTAGGGTTTGGACCCTTTATATTCATCATTATCTCCCTAATGCTCATTCCCTCGTCTGCCCCCAACCCTATCTCGACTCTCTAGCAAACCCTAGTCCCTTTGAAGCCATTTTTGAGCTTGTGTGTGTGTTTTGGTGTAGAGCACCTTGGATCCAGAATCTCATCACCTTTGGTAATTATTTGATGATAAAAAGCTCTAAACTTGATGAAGCTACACTTAGATCTAGTTTAGCCATGATGTTTGCATTCTTTTTGTCCCATTAATTTGGTATTGTGAGTATGAGGTACTCCACTCCATTTATGTTGTCCTTTTAGACGTTTTGAGAGGTCTAGAAGCATAAAAATATGATCTTGGCTCTTAGTTCTTCCTCATGCATGAGTTTGGTTGTCTTAATAGCTTAAGATGTTGGGGTTTTTAGTGTTTAGCACTTAATGGCCATGCAAGACCATAAATTTGGAAACTTTATGGTCAAATACCACATTTGGGGCTTGGATCTGTAGGTTGGACGTAAGGGCTTAAGTATTAAGCACTTAATGAGTTGGGAAGGCATCCAGCTATATACGCTAGGCGTACCAGGTGGTACGTCGTGCGTACATGGTCAAGTCCCCATATTTTGGTCAGCAATTGAGTATGCGCCGCGTTCAGCTGGGAACGCCCGACATACGAGGTTGGGTCGACTTGGCTAGGTTGACTCGGCTGGTTTGTTGAGTTTGACCAATTTTGACCAAAGAGTATTTTAGGTAATTTGATATTAATTTTAAGTTCGACAATATTTTGAATAATAGGTGTTAGGTAGAGTCGGTTTTCAAAGCAGATATTTATTCAGCTTTTGTTTGGACTGAGAGGTGAGTTTTCCTTACTGTACTCTTAGGTTGAAGGCACCAATGTCGGCCCACTAGATTGTGTATCCTGGTTATAGGATAGTGTTATGCTTGTTTATGATTAATTAGTAGATTTATATTTGTTGGTTCTGTGTTTATGTTTGTTTGTTACATATGTCGACATATTGTGGTTGGGTTGAGGTGATCCTGCTTTGTGCGGAAGGCCAAGGCACCCGAGGCGGTCCGGATAGGTTGTAGGCCTTAAGAGGTGGTCTAGTCAGGCCGAACGCCCGTAGAACGGTCCAGATAGGCTGTAGGCCTAGCAATGTGGTCCATTCAGGTTGAGGGCTCATATTTGAATGCTTTGTTGTTATGTTGTGTGATGGAACTTTGGGGGAACTCACTAAGCTTTGGCTTATAGTTTTAGTTTGTTGTCTAGGTACTTCAGAGGATTGTGGGAAAGCAAAGGCATGATCATGCACATTTTCCTATTTTCATGATATTGACTTTTAGGACACTGATATGATTTTACTTTTGAACCAATGGCTTTTCTTGTAAACAATTATGGATAATGGATGTTTTTGAAAATTCTAAATTTTTATGATTTTTGGGTTGTTACAAGTTGGTATGATAGCCTTGGTTTGGGAGAATTGGATGAACATTTGTGTGAATCCAGACTCAAACTAAGGAACTGCAAAAGTTTTTAAAATGGTTTTGAAAATTGTTTTCAAAAGTAACCAAGGAAGGATGCGATGTGTACGATCAGCCAGAGCAAGAAAGTATACCCCAAGTTACCCACACTGTTATTTGATATTATGTTTATAGTAGAACAACATGCTAGTGGTAGGCTAGGGATCTTCAAGAATTGCATGATAGAATTGTCTGATACATGATGCCTGATAGCCTAAGGTTATATCTTGTATGGAATTGACATCATTACTGTAGTTGCTTAGTGTATGCATCATTTACATAACTAGGATTTTATAGGTTGAGAATGTTTGGTTTAGCCTTATTTTCTGTTCTGGTTTGATGATGGGCTTAAGGTAGAATCAAGTATTCGATTGTCTATAGGATCAAGTGTTATGTATGATTAGCATACGCGAGTGCTGCAGGGTTGGGGGAAGTTTCATTGATGAGTTTTGTCTGAGCAGCTGGCCAGTTGAGGAATGTCTAGCCGTTCTCTGAGGAACGAGGATAGACTGTATGCATATCCTAGTGTTGTGCGGTTAGGGTATTTCTGATGATCCTCTGAGACAAATACAGGTAAGTGTGGAAGGTAGTATGGGCCCGAACTACCAGAAGCACATGAACCGTACGCGTAGCAAGGAAGTCACAACCCCTAGGGATTCGTTTATTAGAATAGCTTGTATGGTATGAAATTCGTCTCGTCTGATATATTCTACTTTACTTTCAGTATGGTGCTCACGAGGGAATCAGGTTCAGGAGCCGGGGCGGGCGGCCAGGATAGGCCAGGGTTGACCGAGGATCAGATTTGGGAGATAATTTCCACTGAGGTGGTTACTGTTGTCTGGGGATCGATGCCAAAATTGTTTGGGTCTATCAAGACTGCTATCATTGAGCTTTTCAACAATTGTTATGATTCACTTTCTGAGGCTGTTGTTGTTGCAGCTACAATGGTCGTTGCAGCCGTAGGGTTTTGTGGAGAAAGAGCCTTCCAGTATCGGGACTTCGATAATTCGAAACCCCAAGTGTTCGATGGAGCTCAGGACCCGTTCATTGTGATGAGGTGGTTGTCCGATGTTAAGGGGTGTTTATTTACATGCTCCTGATCTGCTGACCATAAGGTCAAGTGTGCCTTGAACCTTCTCCGGTCAGGGCGAAGGACTGGTGGATGTGCGTACACTCATGAGCAGAGGGTTGTTGTGTCATGAGAGCATTTCTCTGAGATGTTTCGCATGAGGTATGTTCCATTGGTGGAGCGGGAGAGGTTGGCTCAGTAGTATTTGGATATGAGCCAGGGTACTGAGTCGGTGACTGAGATCACCAAGATGTTTACTAGGAGGGCTCTTTTCTGTCTTGAGTTTGCTACTTCTGAGCAAGCTCCGATGACCTGGTACTTGAGCATGCTCAAGGAAAACATCTGCCAGTTCGTGTCCACTCAACATTATGTTACACTTGTGGAGCTACAGGAGGCTGCAAGTGAAACGGCAAGATTTTGAGCAAAGTAAAGATAACTTAAGAACAAGAAGAATCTTGGAGAAAGAGATTTGACTTGAAAAATACTGTGTATTTGATGTGAAGAGAATATTGCTTCTTAAATGTTACAATGCATGGATAAATCATATCTTTAAATATGAAAGGAGAGACAATAAGAAAAAAATACAAGACTTGCATGGAGAATGTAAATCTGATAAGCCAGAAAAGCAGGCACTTGTGACCAGCTTCGGACTTCCAAATACCATTTGAGATGGTCGATGAACTTCTTCTTGACATGCTCAGTAGAATCACTATTTGCAGCATTGGAAATTAACTTATGATGGATCTTTATTGGAACAAGATGTTTGTCAAGAACTCTAAATAATTCTTTTCGGTTAGTTTTGTTTTTGAGATAGACATAGCTTAGATTCGGTACTTCAATGGGGCCTTCTGCCAAGATCTATGCTTCAGGCACTTCGAAAGTGATTTTTGCCAAAACGTTCTCGGTTTCGAATAGGTAAGAAAATTCAATGTCGGACCTGCAAAACTCTGTAATGTTGTCCTTACAGAAATTGATTGCAGCACTGTAAGCTCTGATGCTCGAGTGACTTGATTGGCGATCTCGGAAGTGAGAAACAATGGTGAGAATGTCATTTGGTTTTATTGAAGGAAATTCAACATTCATGAGAGTGATGGTTGATTTTTGTTTCGAGAGATATAATATCTATACAACATACAATTAAGATCGAACTTGCTTTGAACCTTGTTACCGTATCTAACGATCCTGGTAATCCGCTTCTGAGACCACACTTCTTTTTGGGGACGTGTGTTGATGGATTAGAAGGTTCTCAATCTCTCACGCTTTGTGTTGATGATTGTTTGAGGATCATCATTCGGATGAAGAGGATCGTACTTGATGTAGAATTGACCATGATGAGAGATTGGCAATTCAAGTTGATCGACATCTTGTGTTGCAAGATCATAATGCATGAAGGGCGGAAAGTGTATATCGTGAATAACTCCTTCTCAGAAAAGAGGAGATATGCCCAACATCGGATTCGGATTGTCTTTTAGCGCTTGAATCCCGATGCTCTCTTCCAAGGCTTGATCGATTTGTTCTTGAGACTAGCCGTCAGACTTTTTGAACGTCTTCACTGGGCTGTCTCATTCAGTAGCAACCTTCTTGCCTTTGTCTTTTGGAGTTACATTCAAATCAGAGATGATTTGTTGACCAGATTCGGTGATGATGAATTCTGGTGGAGGAGGAAACAGAGGCTCTTTAGGGTGATCATCAGGTGTGTGGGTTGGAGAACCTTCATTGATTTGAACGATCCAAGGAGAAGGAATTGATGGAGGCATAGATTGAGTAGCTAGGAATGCATCAATAGTTAGATTTGTCTTGATTTTTGCCTTATCTCGGCTTCGTCTGAATGTTTCTACTAACGATGATGGCCATGTAACTGAGGACCATTTGAGCTTATCTTCATCTAAAAGGACCTTCACGGGTTATTCCCTGATCGCTTGAAGTCCTAAAATAACATTTTCAGCCAGGTCTTCTTCTTCTTCATCACCAGACTCAAGATGGTCAAGAGTTTCAACCTCTAGTATTTCTTTATCGGACGACTCATATCGGAGCACAAATTCTGAGACAGGTTTTCATTGAATTTGTATTTTCGCTTTCCCTGGCTCCTTCTCCCCCTCTTGCATTGGAAGGCCCTGCATTCGATGCAAGTCTGACACTACTTTGAAGTTCACTCAATCGTTTGAACACTCTTTGGAAGCTCATGTTGATCTTTTTGGAGAGAGAGTCATAAGCTTCGGTTGTGGGAGCTTGAGCTTAAGATGGGTAAAATTTTCATCAATAATAACGAGCATCTCATCGAATTTAGAATTTTGAACATCAACAATATTCTAGGTGGCTCAGATGAGCTTGATGAGAACCTGTTGCATGATCATATTCATCTCATACTTTTTCTAAATCTCCTTTTCCATCCTTTGAATTTGTTTCTCATGACGAACATGAGTCTGTTTGATGAGTTCGTTAGTAGCACTAATCATGTTGTCATGAATCTTGAGAACGGTGGAGGTAGTGAAGATGTGATGACCGAGGCTGTCATTGTATTTTTGTTCGAATTCTTCAAGAGTGTGCTTGAACCGGAGGGAAATGGGTTGGTCGAGTTGATTTGCTCGACCGATTTCCGAGGGGGCAGCATCTTTGATCCCGGAGAGATATTTGAGAATTAGTTCAAGCTTGAAGTCGAGACTTGCAACCTTCTGATCAATATTGGAATCAAGTTATGTGACGGTCTTGTCCAGAGAGTCAACTTTGGAAACAGCAGATGCAACATTGTCTCGGAGTTCTAACAAGGAAAAAGGATCTGCAATGTTTTCATCCAAAGATCTTGTGTCTAAGGTAGAACTCTCATACTTCTTATCATTGTTATCATCATTAGCATCATTCTTGAGGTTCGGAAGGCTTGGGATTATCAGTTGGATTGGCTTGAGCTTCGTTGCCTTGATTGCCTTGCAAGTTGGTATCAACTTTAACTTCTTTTTATTCTTTGGATTCTTCCGAGGAGGAGAAAAGACTGAAATCATACGATGGTTTGGGGAAGGAAGGCTTCTGTAATGTTTTGAAAGGTGTGAGGATCGGAATTACACCAACAGATGTGATGTCATCATCAAACAATACATCATCTGAATGTTCTTCGTCGGAGGAAGGCTTGGGTGTTTCTTCTCTTGAGAACGTCGTAGGAGGAACATCCGAAAAACTTGTGGGATCGGGAACATCTCATGTAGCAGTTTGCTGAGCTTATTCGAAAGGATGGAACACTTGATCAGTCTCTTCATCGGATGGATAAGTGAATGGAAAACGATAAGAGATCTTTGATGCATTTAAATAATATTATACTCAACTTGTGTTCTTGTTAGCTCCGAATGTATAAAGTGATCCATGTCAACAAAATCAGACCCGTCTTTGTCAAAAATACCCGATCGTCCTTTATCTGAACCAGGTATCAGATTGGTTGGCGCTTTCGAAGTAGGAGGTACTGCTCCAGCTTCAGAAAGCTTAGAATTAGAGGTTGGGGCTCCTGATTGTGTAAGTTTAGAATCGAATGGGATTTCCTAAAAGACTCGAGGGTGTGTCCCAGGGGGGTTCAAGGGACTATTTTCAATACCAACACCATCTTTTTGGGAAGATGGGGGTAGATTATGTGCTGAATCCCCGTGAGTGTGTGCATGTGATATTGAAACTTTGAAGGGTACTTCGGAAGAGTGGGTGGGAGGGGCAGGCAGTGATCCAGAATTAGATCGAAGTGAATCCTGTTGAGAGGATCAACTGACTTTGGTTCTATTTTTGGTTCTAACTTTTGAGGGAGAGGCCTTTCGTTTAGCCATTTTCTTCTTACGTCCACCAGTAGAAACTGGTTTGTTCACATCCGAAGGCCAATCATCCGAGACTAGGCTAGATTGTATGGGGTAATACACAACCCGAAGTCTCAAGATAGTGTTCGAGATATAGTTAATTGGATGGAACTGCAACCAACATATGTTCTGGCAAACGACGGATAGGTCCGAAAGCAGATTGGTTCGGTAAGATATAAGTTTTTATAGCCTTAAAGGAACAATATACCTCTTTGAGATCGGAATTGATAGGAATGAACTCTAATCTTTCGTCGTAAAACTGTTGTAGCATCAGAGCCCAAAATCTTGGACTTGAGATCTCGTTAGGCTTGCTTTTGATGGAAACTTCAAAAAGTCCTGACAGAACACCTCGGTCAGATCAACAGCGTTGTCTCTTTCGGAATATATATTGTACACAATGTACAACCAGACTTTGCTCATCGTGTTAGTGCCACCATGATTGCTGGATAATCCTCGAAGGATTAGGTGCATTAGAACAGTCCAAAGTCCAGGAACAACATACTTCTTGAACTCCTTTGCCTTGAATTCCCCATTATACCCGATCTGATTGAGACACGTCTGAAACTCTTTACTCATTGGTTCTTGAACATGAAAACCCTTAGGGTTTTGTGGAATGCCGATTGCCTTGAGGAAGGTGTTCTTGTGGAGAGGAACGATTTTTTCGTTGATGATTTTCATTTACAATACGTCATTTTCGATCATGATCCGTTCAAAGGCTTTGTGAAGAATACGAAGAAGAAGTTTAGGGTTGGGGATTTTGGTGAGAGGAACTGCTATAGGATGATGAGAGATAAACTCGATCATGATGCAGATGGATTCATCATAATCCATAGGATCTAGTGAGAATAGTTGAGTGGTTTCCCTGAGGATAAACTCAGTGGATGAAGATCAGGTGGAACCCTTTGAAGAGTTCTTCTTTGATGTAGGATTGGAAACTTGAGGAACAGTTTGGGAAGATGCCATTGATGAATGTTTGAGAGCTCAAAGAACAGAGTACAAAGAGAAAGGCTCTAGGAAGATGATAGAAAAAGTGAAAAGCGAGAACAGTTAGGATTCAAAATCCTTTTATAGGTTGGATATTCCGAGTCGGGTCGAAAAAAGTAATGATGACACCCGCACACAAAATGGGTTGTATTTAATGCATTTCCGAAAACGGCAACCTTAACAATTGTAACACACAAAAGATGGGACACCCGTTTGTTCCAAAAGAGAAAACCGACGTTTTATTTCTTATTTGTAATGCACTTTATTGGAATGTGTGCCAAAGCACGTTTATTGAGAATTAAAGGATAATCCTCAAGAAAAATTACCATTAATATATATATATATATATATATATATATATATATATATATATATATATATATATATATATATATATATATATATATATATATATTAAAAACTTTAATGAAAACCTTAAAATTCTTTTATAGCTGAGGATCTCGGAACAATTGGATTCCGAGATGAGATGTCATAAGATACTTCAGAAAGAATACGAACACATCATTAGTACATAGTATAGAGTTCAAGATGACACGGTCTCAAACTGAATATCAGAGGTAAAAATGCATGAACATCTTAGAGGACTAGTTTAAAAATATTGAGATTCCGAGAATTGAAGGAACAAAGCTCGGAAGAAGATAAGAGATGAACTCACATTACCGTTTCAGATTTGAATTCTGAGATGAACTTCATAACACACTTGATTTTGACATAAACTCCGAGATGAGATGATTGCAAGTACACTGATGTAATTATATCGGTAAGAAGCTTCAAGAGATGAGGAAAGCTGAACAACTTAAAATCTAGAAGAAGAGGTTAGAAAAAAAGACACATATGATGATCCTATATTTTCCGAGAGGAAACGATTCCAAGGAGAAATGAATTCGACTTCGTAATTATTTTAATTTCTAATGTTTCAATCAGAGAGTACAAGCCTCTTGGAAGAATTGTAGATCAGGTATCATCATTCCCATTTTGTTCAGAAGTCCATTAAATTTGGTTTCGTCTAATGCCTTTGTAAAGACATCAGCAATTTCATCATCAGATGGAACAAAAATGAGTTTGATGTTTCCTTTTAAATCATGATATTTAATGAAATGATATCGAATATCGATGTGCTTGGTCATAGAGTGTTGAATTGGATTGTGAGAAATTACAATTGCACTTGAGAGTCACAATAGATTGGAATTTCTTGAAATCGATAATCATAGTCCAAAAGTTGAGATTTCATCCAAAGAACTTGAGAAGTGTCGCTTGTAGCAACGATGTGTTGTGCTTTGGCTGTTGAGAGAGCAATATAGTTATGTTTCTTGGATGACCAGCTAACCAATCTTCGGCCCAAAAATTGGCAACCCCTGGAAGTGCTCTTTCTATCCAGTTAAAGACCTCCATAGTTTGAGTCGGAATATTCCTGAAGAAGGAAACTTTCATTTGCCGAATACCAAATTCTGAGGTTCTTTGTTCCTTTCAGATATCGGAATATTTGCTTGACAGCCAGAAGATGAGACATCTTCGGATTAACTTGAAATCTAACACACATGCATGTAGAGAACATGATGTTTGGACGACTTGCAGTAAGGTAGAGTAGCGATCCAATCATTCCCTTATACTTCTTCTAATCAATAGCAACACATGATGGGTTCGAGAAGATCTTGTGTCCGAAACCCATTGGAACCATTGCAGAGGCACATGTGTCCATTGAATTTTTTTTCAAAAGTTCGGAAATGTATTTCTCTTGATGAATAAAGATTCCTCTTTTGATTTGCTTGACTTGGAGTCCAAGGAAAAAACTTAATTCACGATTCATGCTCATTTGAAATTGGCTAACCATTAACTTTGCGAAATAAGCAGTTATCGTTGAATTTGTGGATCCAAAGATGATGTTGTCAACATATATTTGGACTAACATGAGATGGTTTCCATTTGATCTTCGGAATAGGGTAGGATCAAGAATCCCTCTTTGAAAACTGGAACGCTTTAGAAAATCAGTGAAAGTCTCGTAACAGGCGCGTGGAGATTGCCTGAGGCCATAAACAGCTTTTTGAAGTTTGTAACAATAGTTTGGATATGAAAATTTTACACTTCAGTATCTAGTTCATTGTTGAGAAAGGCACTTTTATCATCCATTTGGTAAACTTTAAAGCCTTTGTTGGCTGCATAAGCGAGAAAGTTTCGGATGGCTTCAAGACGAGAAACAGGAGCAAAAGTCTCGTCGTAATTGAGTGCTTCGATCTGAGTAAATCATTTAGCCACCAATCTTGCTTTGTTTCTTATTATAACTTCGGCGTCGTTGAGCTTGTTACGGAAGACCCATCTTGTACCAACAATGGGGTGATCCTGAGGAGGAGGGACAAGAGTCCACACTTGATTTCTGTCAAATTATGCTAACTCTTCTTGCATGGCTATAATCCAATGAAGATGTTCTAAAGCTTCCTTGATGGATTTTTGTTCAACCATTGATATGAATGTTGAGAAGTGACACTCATTTTGAATATTGGTATCCATACGAGTTTTAACATCAGCATTGAGATTTCCAATGATTTGATTTGGAGGATGATCCTTTGTCCATATGTGTAATCTCGGAAGTTCTTGTGCATCGGATAATCTAAAATCAACAATGGGGTTGTGTTGCTTCCCCTGAACAATTTTAATTTGAAGATGATGCTCCTCCTGAACTTCTGAACTGGATATGTCAACGTCGTCATCATTTGGAAAGTCAAAGAAGTTAGCATCGTCTTCGTTGTTGTTCACAATGGGATCAAATTCATCGAATTGATCTGTTGCATCTTGAAATCCATCAAAATTTGATTTCAAGGTTGGATGACTATTCACCCCCTTAACCTGAGAAGGTTGAAATGGATCAAAATCAAATGCAGGAACTGCGCCACTACTAATTAACGTGTCCCACGTTGCCATAAACAAATGCCGCACCACAGTCCGAAGAAACTATAAATCCCAAAATTGAATAAAATTAAATGACAAAAAGACTTATAATTGGAAATGTATGCTGAAATTCTCCCCCACTTCAATCAAGATTCGTCCATGAAATCCGTTGTAGTAAAAAGCTCAGGATAATGCTCGCGCATATCTCCACAGGTTCCTAAGTCCATTCTGAACCTTTCAGGTGTTCCCATTACAGGTTCACCAATCCCACGACCTTGTTGTGCAAGTTCTTCGTCTTTTGATCCACGATCATGATCATTCCATCTACGTTGTTTAGGCACTCTTACACATGAATATCATCGAAAGGTACAACTTCGTACTTATCAGCTAAACACTTTCATAGTTGAGAAACATGGAAAGTGTTGTGGATCTGGCTGAGGTCCTTAGGCACATCTAGTTGGAAGGAAACCTTGCCCAAATCGAGCTAACACCTTGAACAGACCATTAAATATGGGGCCCAGTTTTCCTCGCTTCCTGAATCAGATGACACCTTTCCATGGTGACACCTTCAGAAACATAAAATCTCTAACCTGGAACTAAAGATCACACTAAAGTTGATATGCATAACTCTTCTTCCAACTTTGAGTGGTATGCAGCCTTCTACGCACCTGCTGAATCAATTTAGTAGTCTTAAGCACAACCTCAGTTCTCGCTATAACTCTCTGACCGACCTCACCCCAACAAATCGAGGTTCGAAACTTCCTCCTACATAACAACTCAAAGGGAGGCATATTGATAGTGGATTGATAATCGTTGTTGTAAGAGAACTCTACCAACAAATGGTATGAATCCCAAATCCTGCCAAAATCAAGGAGACACTCTCTCAACATATCCTCCAAGGTCTTAATAGTCCTCTCACTCTGTCTATCGGCATGTTGATGATATGATGTGTTAATGTGCAATAGGTACCTAAATCATCATGGAAACTATTCTTAATCCTGGAAGCGAAGAGAACGTCTCTGTCGGATATCACAAAATTCGACACCCCATGGAGAACAACCACCTCTGAATGTACATGTCAACCAACTTCTCGGATGAAGATCTTTCCTGAATGGAAATGAAATGAGCGCTCTTGGTCAGATGATCCATAACAACCCAAATAGTGTCAAATCCCCTAGTAGTCTTTGAAAGCTTTGTGATTAAATCCATGGTGATATGCTCCCATTTCCAAAATGGAATCTCTAACAGTTGTAACTTGTAGTGAGGGATATGATTCATAGCCTTGACTTTCTGGAAAATCAAGCACTTTTCAATTTACCAAACCAAGTCCCGATTCATCAATGGACACTAATATCTGCACGCCAAATCCCTATATATATTTGTGGCATCAAAATGAATCGAAAACTTCAATTTATGAGCCTCCTCCATCAATTTTTGTCGAGCCTCAGCCTAATAAGGAACCTAAACTCTACAATGCAGAATTAATAGACCTCGATTGTCGATATCGAATTGACCAAGTACCCTCTCACTTTTCTAATTCTCCTCCTTGATCGCCTCAGTCTATGCTCCCTTAATCATATCTAAAAGTGGTATCATAAACGTAGGAATATAAAAAAATGAATATCATGTAATGAAGAACAATATGTAATCAAAAACCAATTATTATTAAGAACTATTACAAAGAGAGAATGCACAAAGCAACATATTTTACAATCAACCGTAGTGTAACTTGTATACTAGGGTAAAACTATACTAGAATGAGATTCCTACATATCAGGGATTCAAATACAAAAGATATATAATTTACAAAAGAAGATCTTTTGATTAAGATAACAGATCTTCAATCTTGTTGCAGAATTAACTGTCACGTTGTAGTGAAAGAACTTGAACAACAGTTGAGTAAGTTGTCACCATATATCAGTAAGACACAAGTTTAATACATCAGATTATAAGGCTTGACCTTACAATCTCCCCCAATCTGATGATGTTAAATCTAACCGAGTTGGAATTCATGAAGACATACTTTATCAGCTTCAACTATAATATATGGCTTGATCCATTTGAAATCATCACACATAAGTTCTTATCTTCTATTATTCAGCTCGAAAGAAACTAGTTAGTGATACTTTTCAGCTTCTGGTTTGTCTGTACACTCAAGCATTAGATGAAACAGATGTTCAGTGGGAGTTTTGCAAAACTTATCAGATCGTTGAAAACACATTTTATCGTTTCCATCGAGCTAAAATATTTCGTGATATAGCTATCGAATGAAAAGATGTTGAACATGATTAACACCTACCAGTGAATAATTATTGATGTAAGTAGTTCCAAAAGGTAATAGAATTTTTGCATGTTCTTATCTACTCCTTCGAAATACTTTGAGTTGTGGATGATGAAACTACTTCAGAAAGTGTAATCAATTGAGATTCCAAGATTTTTTGATCATTAGGATAAGAGTAAGCTTCAGTTCATGTACATGAATTCCCATGTAGTTTTTGATAACGCCTTGAATTTCCATCCACTCGTTGTATCCATATTTAACAAGATTATATATAAGAATTCTTTTAGAGTATTAACCCTTGGAATCTTTTCCGGTTAAATGCACTCTCAAGATTTTCTGATCCTTAGGTTTTTCACACCTAACATTTAAATTTTGATCAGGAGAAAATCTCCTTGTGGACATGTCAACATGCATTTATAGGTTAATGTTTGAAAGAATCCTTTCAACATTTTTCTTCTTTTAAACCTCAATATTAAACTATTAAAGCATTGCCTTGTGTTTACCCATACTACATTCACCAAAACTCAATTTTGGAACAATTTTAGCATAATCACGCTTGAAAATGGTATTGTTATATGGAGCTATGTTATGCTCAGTAGAAAAGGCTCTATCTTCTTCAATAGTTAAGCCTCATTCAATGATCACTTAAAAAAACTACGTAACCATAGGTACCTTTTTTTTCTTTGGCATTAGAAGAGTAGTAGCGTCAGAAGCACGTGCTGATGACTTCTTTTTCTATGACAGGGGTTGATCATCATCAAATTCAATGATACTATTGACATGTTGCTCCTCCTGAGGCTAAGACACCCCCTTAGCATGTAATCATGTTGTAAAGTATAATGCTTGTAATCTAGGGCTAGATGATTAAAGTATAATAGTAATAATTATTAAAATAAAAATCCTCAAATAGGATAATTGTTAGCCGAGCGCATTGGTGACTACATAATATAAGCCCTTTAGGGAATCTATCCGTGAGCGATATGTTAACGTTTTTTATAATAGATTATTTAGAATAAATAATTATTATGAAATTGTAGTAGTCGCAATGGTTTTTGACACGTGGAACAAATATGAGGGACCATCATGTCCAGAGGGCATAACGTTTTTGATAATATATTATCTAAAAGAATTAACCAGTAATTAAGACAAATATAACTCAATTAAATTAATTTATGGAATTATTAGGTTAAACATAAATCATTTTAATGGTGTTAATTATTTTGAGGGGTTATTGTGTCATTAAGGAAACTTAAAATTCCAACTTATTAGGGTTATGAGTGTTTTGAATTAGTTCATTGAAGTCGAGGGGGATAGAATGAAAAATCGCAATTAACCCTCCATGAATGCAATCGACGGGACGAAGGGTTACGCACGTTTCCCCTTGGTCATTACACAATGATTAAAGAAGAAAATAAAAATCAATCATTGGTTGTTCCTTTGGAGTTGCGTCGCTCGATTAGTAGGATAGAAGAAGAAAAAAAACGATCTAATAAGGAATGAAGCAATGTAGCATGCGTATATGAAGCAAGCTCGATCGTGTGGTTTGTGTGGAGCGTCGAACGATAGAAGAAGGACTCAGAGCATCAGTGGTGGTTCCAAGTGAGTTTAGTAATCTATCCTTCCTCTTTGTAGATCATTTATTTCCTTCTCTTGTGTCCATGCTTCAATTATTAGTGATTCGATTCACATAATCTTCTTCTTTTTACTTCAATTATTGTGATTCCTTGTATGTCCGAATTTCAACCATAGTTTAATGTATTCTTGGCTATATCTTGCTGTAAAATTTACTTTTAAAAACACTTCTTCATGTGTTAGAGTTGGTACTCAAGAATTGGTTATAATCTTGGAGTCATTGCCATCTTTGTTGTAGCTAAAACTTATGTTATTGCTACCTTGATTCAAGAGGATAACCTTTTTGTAAAAGACCATGTTTTGAGCCATCCAAAAGGCCTTCAAAACAATCTGTAAATGTCTTAATATGAGGCTTAATTTTGGGGGAAACTCAAGCCCTAGTGGTGTTTTTTCTTTTAGCAATGAACTTTGTTTTTCTCATAAAAGCAATGTACTTTGAATCATGGCTTAATTTTGAAATTATTATTTTAACTTCTTGACATGTTACTACTGTTAAACTCATAAAAGCAATGTACTTAGCTATACGAACATGATGTCTTGTAAAATTCATAGACAATTAAAGAAAAATCGTATGGAATTGTTAAAGAACTTTATGAAACGCTAAAAGTCTAGTATACTAGAATATGAAAAAATATTGCAAATTATTTAGGTCGAAGTGGGGGCTAAAGTGGCCTTGAACAGGCTGTTGTTTCAGGTCAAAATCTAAGAATTTGATCTATTAACCACTTTGCATGTTTAGGTAGTTAATTGCCATTCTTTATTCATGTAACCTTCTAGTAATCCATTTACTTGTGTTTAACTAGGGGAAGGTTTGATACCTCAGGTTCTATAATATTTGAAGCATGGAAAGGGTGCTTGTTTGAGAAATGTGAGTCAATCTTTGTGGTTATTTGCAATACTTGTTAGGGATTCCACATCTTATAAGAATTGGAATGAACCTAGGTTGTTTAGGTTGCATGTACCCCAATTTTGAATGATTCTTTGATTTGAATGATTTTTCCTTCATGCTATAGTTTCTTGTTGGTATTTTGATGTGAGGATGTGATAGGTCCATGATAGAAGGAGAGATTGTGTTGATTGTGTGTGAATATATGCATGCAATAATTTATAGGTAATATTTGTCTGTGTTGGTTAGGACAATGCATGCTAGCGATATAATAAGCCTTAGTGATGAAGCGACGATATGTGCATGATTATATAAAGATGTAAAATGCCGTAACTTGATATGTCTTGTTGCATGTTTACATATTGTGAAGTAGGGAATTAATGTGCCATTTAATAATAGTAGAAATTGAGCATGATTACTTAGGGAGGTTTGTAGTGTAATCCTTATGTGATGAATTAATGATATATTAATTAAAAAGGGGAATACACTTAGAGGGGCGTAAAGGGTAGAAACCTAGACTTTGGTGTGTGTACACTTGTAAGGGCCTTATAGGTTGAAAGATACCTAAAGGGAAAGAGCTTAAGCCAATAGTGACAGGAAGTGGTTTTTCTAGACCACCACTCGGTACATGGTTCATGGACACTAAGGTGTTCAAGGATTGGAGTGATATTGGCATAGTGATGGCGCTGGATAAAATGTCATGTTTGAGTGGGAAGTTTCTAGTGATGGGAAATAATGACAAGTACCACTATCGAATGATAATGCCCATACTTTTATGTGCAACGTCGGAGTAGCGAACGCAGTGAACCGGGAGAAATGTTACGAGTGAGAGTCGCTCCTCACTTAGTGTATTGGGTCAATCTGGTCATGTTAGTGGTGAATGAGGTTTTTCCTCTTGGTTAGAGATGGACCAATTATGGTAAGGTTGGGCCGGTCACTTAGTAGTGAACAAGTTTTGCCTTTATGTTAGTGATGGACCTACATGTGGGATGTCTACTTGACGAGTTAGCGATGGACTCATTTATGGGGTGTCTAACTTACGAGTTAGTGATGGAATCATGTATGGGGTGTCTTCCTTACGTATTAGTGATGGACCTAGGGCTAGGATGGGAATAGTTAATATTTATCTAATATTAGAAGATAACTAATAACGGTATACCTTAATTATACTCTAGTGACGAACATGTGATGTATATGATGTGTGTGATGTATCCGATGTATGTTATGCATGTGATGTACATGATGATTGCTATGTGTGTTTTCCTAACATTGTACTTATGGTTGACTCACTTATCATTTGCTGACACTTGTGTTTATGCTTGTTGTTCCCTTGCTTTGGTATATGTAGCATAGTTTGTCGGATTGGTGAGGAGGGGGCTGTTGGGAAGTTACTTTCCAGTTTATATCTTATTATTGATACCATCTGGACATGTCGTTGAGTTTTCTTAACACTTGTTTTTGAGAACTTGTTTTGATTTGGTTTACGAATTTTATTTTGAAGAATGATGTTTTTGGTAAAAAAATAAAAAGTACATTGGTATTGTTTTCACAAGATTCAAAATAAGACTTTTGCTAACGTATTCTATTAAATAAATGTTTTAAAAATAAAAACAGTTGGGTGAAAAATCACGGCGTAACATTACAAGTCATAATATTGATTGATCTACTTACAGGAATGATGTCTAGGCTAGATTTAGTGAGGTGTTTAAAGAACAATTTCCGAACAGTATACTTAGTATACCAAATGGACCCTACCTCTGATATGATATTACATGGTTGTTCCTTACTTGATAGATCTTGATGTAGACATTGAGATTAATAAGGAATCTAGACTATCATTAGTTACCAGTAATATAAGACTGAGACTTAGTGATGTGTATACCTAGGTTACATCAAAGGAAAAACTAAGGTGTATTCCTATGTTTGTTTTCCTAGATAAGTCTCTAAGATTGGAAGAAGGTTTGTATTTGTTCGATTCTTGAAAAATAAGTATTATACCCACGTTGTGGAGAATTTAAACAAAATTTTGATTGGTAATTACCATGTCTCTGCTTCTTAGGAAAGATTTAATAGGTTGGAAGCAGTTAATAGAGGTTCGTCTAATCAAAATCAAAAAAAAGGAGTGGTATACTCAAAACAAGTACCAGTCAACCGCTATGGGATGAATCAGAAATCATATGCCACAACTGTTAGTGGGAATATGAAAACAACCAAAAATTTAACCAATTTTGAGCATGTTCAGCAGAATATCATTGATACTTTTGATATTAAACTCCAACCTCAAGACCTCCTCTCACTTCCTGGTGATAAAAATGTACTGAATGGGAAGGTAAGAGATAAAACTACTATTGACAGTATGTATAAAATTTGTGAAAATGAAGGTTTCAAATATTTACACATTCCTTACCTAAGAGGTGACTGGATTTGGATTGAGTTCAAGAAATAGAGACTCTGTGATAAATTCAAATATTGTAAAACTATGAATGTGTATTTTTCTTTCATTAAAAACATCCACAAGTACTTTGTTTTAGACTGTAGGGTTGTGTGGATTGAGGTGTAGGCTTTACCTATTCTTTCATGGTCTCTTGCAGCTTTTAAGAAGGTTTCCTTCAAATTTAGTGATGTTTTGTTTATAGATAATGATGAAGACGAGCCTGTTGCTTCTGGTAGAATCTGCATTCGGAGATTAATTATCAAAATGATTAATTGCATGTTTCAAGTTTAGATAGATGGTGCAAAATTCTCAGTTACTGTACTGGAGGTTTCAAATTAGAGACATTCTCTTACTCATGATGATAATCACAATGATTTAGATAGTGATGATAACTCTCTAATCACATATCAAACTCTGATCCTTTGCATTTGAAACTGTAAACAAGATGAACTTGTAAATAATGATCATGAAAAGTTGGAAAACAATATCAATGACACTTTAGATGGGTTTATTGATGACATATCTTAAGAAGAAGTGGTTTCTGTTAAAAAAATGAGCATCAAAGCCTATATGTGGGATGAAAAGGAAGATGACAGTTTTGCTCTTGAACAAAATGTCTAGTCTAATAATGAATCCATAGATAAGGAGTAGGTAAATTAAAGTTCAACTCCTTTGCTTTCTAGGCCACCTAGGTTTAGCAATCTAATGTATAATGGGTCGATATCAACTCTAATTTTTTGTAAAAAGGTGAATATGTCTTTGTATAAAAAAAATCTCTTTTTCAGGCAACTCAAATAGGAGGAAGAATCCAAGAAAGGGAAATTTGAATGCAAATAATATTGATGAATCGTCTCTATTAGATGATACGGCTCGCCTTCTTGAAACGGGTACGTCTTTAGGTTATGAAATAGAAGGATGTAATGTGAATATGGAGTCATTAGTAAAAGAGATGGATGTAAAACTTGTTGATAAATGAATAAATTATCAATTAAATATTGTCGAGTGGGAAATAAACTAAAAAGGAGTAAAGTAGCGAAGTTGTGTAATTATTTGGGTGTTGTTTTTCTTTTCCATCCAAGAAACTCATATGCAGTCAATTGATATGTTTGTTATTCGTAGCTTATGGGGCAATTTCACCTTTAACTTTTCTTCTAGCTTGGATCATGGGAGATCTAGAGGTTTATTATCAATGTGCGATCCAAATGTTTTTGGGAAAAATTAAAATTACTTGCTCTGAATATGTTGTTATTATGTAGGGGGAGTGGGTGACCTTTAAAACTATATTTTTCATGGTTAATGTCTATGCTTCATAGGAGGAACACAACAAACTTGATCTTTTATTATTTTTTTATGAATCATAATAAAGGTTCATATTTGCTTTCTGGTGATTTTAATGCAGTAAAAAATAAAAGTGAAAAAATGGGATGTAATTTCTCGCAGCGGGTGACACCTAACTTTAATTTATTTATTGTAGAGGCATGGTTAACTGATATTCCTATGGGTGGTTTTTCTTTCACTAGAATTGGTAACAGAGGAGCTAATTCAAGTAAGATTGATTGATTTTAACTTTCATATAATTTTACAACCTTCTTATTTAATTTCCATGCAATAGCTTTAGATCTTACTATCTCATTTCCATGCCATAGCTTTAGATCTCACTATCTCATATCAAAGACCTATTTTCTTATCTCAACAAGTTGTAGATTATGGTCCTCTCCCTTTCAAGTTCTTTAATTCTTGGATGTTGGAACTCATTTTTAATGAGGTGGTAAGAGGATTTTGGTCCGAGGATAAGGGAAAGATGGGGAGAATGTTTGTATCTTCTTCAAAAACAAACTAAAGGGTTTAAAAATATCCTTAAAAGATGGAGGAGTGAGGTTAAAGAAAAAAGATTTCGAGAAAAAGCTAACTTGATTAAAATTCTTCATGAAAATTAATATCAAAATTGATGAGGGTCTGGTTACGAATCATGAAAAACAAGATAGATTGCGTATCAAATCAAAGCTTTTTGACCTGGAGAATAAAGAGATGTTAGATTTATCTGATAAAAAAAGATTACGTGGAGTATTGAAGGGGACGAAAATAGTAAGTATTTCCATGGTATTATTAATAATAATAATAATAAAAAGACAATTCGCGATTAAGAGGTTAAGGAAAAAGGAGATTGGATGATTAATCCCATACAAGTGAAATCAATTTTTTAATCATTTTCGTGACAAGTTCAAGAAATTTATAACTAATTATGTTGAAAGAAGGAGCCAACGGTTTGGTGCCATTACGGATGACCAATCCATCAGCTCGGAATAGTGTGTCACGATTGAGGATGTAAAAACTACAATTTGGATGTATGGTAATGAAAAGGCTCCAACTCCAGATGGGTTGAGTTTCTCATTTATAAAAAATTATTGAGAGATGCTTAAGGGAGATATTCTATATTTTGTGGTTGATTTCTTGGTTGACGCTAGAATCTTGTCCGGGTGCAATTCTTCCTTTCTTACTTTAATTCCTAATATTGATAACCTGATAGTTATAAATGACTTTCATCTTATCACCCTCGTTGGAATTCAATATAAAATTATAGCCAAGATTATTGCTTTACAATTGGCTGGAATGATCGACTCAATTATTAGTTATGAACAATTCGAATTCATAAAAGATAGGCAGATGTTAGATGGCCCCATGATGATTAATGAATTGGTTGAATGGCATAAAAAAACATTAAAAACTGATGTTGCTAAAGATCGACTTCACCAAAGCGTACACAAATTTTAATTGTTTTTTTTTGGATAATATGTTAGAGTTCATGAACTTTGGTTCAAAATGGAGGTCTTGGATTCAAGTTTGTCTAATTTGAACTAGGGCTTTTATCCTATTAAATGGGAGTGCTACATAGGAGCTCCATATTCAACTTGGGATTCGCTAGGGAGACTTGCAGTCTTCGTTGAGGGATTACATGTAGAAACTGAAGATGCAAAATCGGCTAACCTATTTTCAAGAGCTCAAGTTGGTAAAGGTACCCTAACCTTGTCTCACTTATTTTATGTAGATAATGTATTTTTTTCTTATGAATGGAAGAGATCCAATATTAGACACTTAGTTAGAATGTTGTTGTGTTTCTATATGGTTTCTGGTCTGAAAATAAACATTAAGAAATCTAATATGTATGGAGTGTGTATCTCAAGTAGAGATGTAGAGGATTTTGGTTTAGTGTTGGGTTGTAGAGATGATAAATTCCCTTTCATGTATATGGGCATTCTTATGGGGCAGAACATGTCTAAGGTGGACGACTAGAAGGTTATTATTGATCGGTTCCAAAAGAAGGTTTACAAATGGAAAGTTTCAACCCTTTCTATTAGATGTAGACTGATGCTCATTAGTTTTGTCCTTGGGTCTCTTGGTATTTACTCTATGTCTTGATTACTTATGCATGTTGTTGATGCTTCACATATAATTTTCTTTGGAGATAGGACGAGAATAATCGTAAAATGGCATGGATTAAATAGGATGTCCCCCTTGCTTCTAGAAAGAATGATGGCTTGAATACCGGTAGTTTAGCTACTTTTAATCTTTCTCTTCTCCTGAAATAGTGGTGGAGATTTATAAATAATGACAACCTACTTTGTGTTAAAGTGATTTAACAATTGTATGGTCCAAATGGGCAGGGGGAGGGGATTTTGCAGTTCCAGATATACTATAGTGGACCCTTAGCCTTGTTTTTTGGTTTCTAATTCTCGGCTCTTAAACTTACGGTTAGAGGTTAATTCTATTTTTAAGAAAGTTGTATGAAATGGGTGTCTAACAATTTATGTACTCGTATATGGATTGGTGATCCTTTGAAATCAAGATTCCCACGGTTTTTCGAGTTGGAGCAACATAAAGATTGTATGATCGTTGATAGAAAAATTAATGAAGATTAGAACTGGACTTGGAGACATTCTAATCATAGGGGTGGAGAAGTTGTTCAGTTCTATATTCTTATATATTTGATTCAAAATGTTTCGTTTAATCATCAAACAGATAGGTGGTGGTATTAGATTGGTGAAGATGGGGTTTTTATATTAGGAGGTGGATTGATGAAATGGTTTTACCTTCTTCGGATCTGGATACTACATGTAATCCTTTTGTCCCTATATAGGTAAACATCTCGATTTGGAGGGTGTTGCGGAATAGAACTCCATCTCAGATAAACCTAGAAAATAGAAATATGGATGTTCCCTCGGTGTTCTGCTCGATTTGTGATCTTGACATATAAAAACTTGATCACCTTTTATAAGGTGTGAAATCGCGGGTAGAACTTGGAATGCAATATCCCTTTGAATTGATATTCATTGGTTGGAAATTTATTTGATTCATTTATTGTTTCTTTTAATGGGAAATAATACGATGTCGTCAAGGAAGAAAATGATGGAAGTTAAGGAAGAGTGAAGTAATAGACTCTATTAAAGAGTATTCATTTTTTTGTTCGCAAATAGTAATCATAGATGTTTATTTAGTTGGTTAAATTGGCTTCAAAATCCTCCTAAACTTTTTGTAATTGTTTTTCTAGCTCCTTGCTAGTTTTATTTTTAATATATGGTTGTTTGTTTCAAGTATATATATATATATATATATATATATATATATATATATATATATGTGTGTGTGTGTGTGTGTGTGTGTGTCAACATGTTAGTCGTCACTATGGTCTTCCTTGACAACTTAGTCACCACTTTAGACCTAGTTGGAGCATTAGACCACCTAATGCTGCAATTGAGAGTGGCTGTTAGTGAATATTCTAGATGTATACCCTTCTACTTTTACAATATATCA